>NC_064002.1:0-2415152 GCF_932276165.1 Plutella xylostella
ATACCGCTTAGCATCGCAGTTACCGCTTCAGACGTACTTCCTGTACGAGTAAATACTCCTATCGACTTCCTGTGCGTTTATGTAATGCAATCCGACAGTAAGTATCAACCATCATCAGCTAATTGTACGTACCCATGTATACACTAGCCTAAGTTAATAACACAACAACACCAGGTTATACCAATAGGTAGGCAGGTTAGAGCTATCACACAACACATAGACACAATTTAACACCGAGACTATTAGACATTATACAGTAAAAGTATCTATTATACCTATCACATAGATAGTAGCAGCAAACATAGTTATTTAAACAATTAGATAAGCCACATTTTAAACATTGTAATATATTAAAATCACCTAGGTATACTATATTATAATAAAACCTTAAAATGGCACTTTGTAGTAACTTATAGATAATACAGAATATAAATTAACAGTTAGTTACTTACTTAATTATATTATAATTTACAATATTTTTGTAGTATGCAAATAAAAGTGAAAATATTAAAATATCAAAAACTTAACCAGCATCAAGCTGATGACTCAACGTGCGCGGTTTCGAGAGCAAGTGCGCCGGCTTGGTGCGAGCGTCTTGCACCCCGTGCTAGGCCTTATGCATCACATAAGATACTGACACAGAGTCGTGCTCGGCCCGACCAGCGCCGCTACTGCAGGCTCAGGAAGAAGAACGTGAGCAGCGACAGCACGTACAGCGCGCCGCTGTACAGCAGCATGACGCGCGTGCTGCGCCGCACCGCGCGCTCCCCCCCGCCCCCGCGCCCGCCCCCGCCCCCGCGCCGCCCGCCCAGCAGCGCGCGCCCGGAGCCGTTGTTGAGCGCGGCCACGCTGGTGTTGAGGCGCTTCTTCTCCCGCGTCTTGTCGCGCGGCGGCGCGCTGGCGGCGAGGTTGGCCGCGCTGATGCGCGCCGCCGGCTTCAGCAGCGCGCTGTAGTAGTCCACCGCGTCGCTCCCCGCGTCCCTGCCCCCGCCGCCGCCGCGCTCGTACTCGCGCAGCAGCAGCTCGTCGTCGGACAGCGCGAAGTCCGGCAGCGGCAGCGACAGCGCGGGCGCGGGCGGCGGCGGCGGCGGTGCGCGCGAGCTCAGCGCCTCGAGCGGCGGCGGCGGCGGCGGGCGGCGCGGCTGGCGGTACTGCAGCGGGCGCAGGGGCGGCGGCCGCGCGGCCCACGCCTCGTCCTCGCCGCTCCACTGCCACGCCTCCTCCATCATGAGTATGTAGGGCGGCGGCGGGCGCGGGCGGGCGCGCGGGGCGGGGCGCGGCGCGGGGCGGGGCGGCAGGGCCAGCAGGCCGGCGCGCGGCGGCGCGGGCGGCGGGTCCAGCGCCAGGTGGTGGCGGCGCTGGGCGGGCGCGGCGGGCAGCAGCGGGCCGCCCAGCAGGTCGGCGTGCTGGGGCGGGCGGCGGCGCGCCAGCAGCGGGCGGCGCTCCAGCAGCCAGCGGTCGCTGTACACGACGGTGGCGAGCGAGTCCCGCGCGGCGCCGCTGAGCCGGTTGTAGACGGCGCGGGACAGGCGGCGCAGCGCGGGGGGGGCGCGGGGGGCGCGGGCGCGGCGCAGCGCGGCCAGCAGGCGGCGGCGGCGCGGCGCGGGCTCGTAGGGCTCGGCGTACAGGCTGGCGGGGCGCGGGGCGCGGGGCGCGCGGGGGGGGCGGGGCGCGCCGTGCCACACTCGCGCCGCGCGTCAGTCGCTGGCCGGCAGCGCCCGCGACCGCTCCGCCTCGCGCAGGTCGTATAGCGTCTGAAACACATCATTATTTATTTGAAGTTGGTGCCATATTTCCAAATTAAAGTCGGTTGGTACAAAATGTATTTAAAATTTGACTTAAATACAATTTGACTTTAATACAAGTGACCCTAAAAAACAATAGGAAAATCGGTTTCGTCGTATGGGAGCTTAGCTACCACATATAGTTACACAGAGAACTTATAACACTTTGTTCTTTCGGGGAGGGTTAAAAATGGAAGATATAATGATGAAGAGGTAGTAGTGACCTCGAGCAGCGTAGCGGAGCTCCAGGCTTGTGTGGGGCAGGCGTGGGGACACGGCCGGCCGCCCGCCTGCGTGAGCTCGGGCACGCCGCGCCACGGGGACGCCTGCAGCGCTGCCCACGCACCGCCCAGCGCCGCCCGCACCTCCACGCGCGCCGCCCCGCCCCCCGCCGCCCCCGCGCCGCCCAGTGCCAGCCGCGCGCGTAGGTAGCAGCCCAGCACCCAGCCCCACTCCGGGCCCTGGTGGTAGTTGAAGCCGTGCGCCACCTGCACACACACCGCATGTTACTGATATTCTCTGCTATGACGGACTTTGGTAACTGATGAAATAACGGACAATGTCTTTAGGAAACATATGCTAGACAGTAATCAGTTATGTATAATGTATAATGAAGTAAATGTCATATACACTACTTTTGTTTCCTTATTATATTTTGATGAAATTTAAAATTCTCTCTATGATAGTAACAATCTTAGTGGTGGTGGTGGTGATGCGTACCTTGGGGTCGGTGGAGTTGTTGTCGTTGTCGTAGTCGCCGGCGTAGGCCCAGTCGTCGGGGTCGAGCGTCTTGAGCCCGAGCGGGCCCAGCAGCAGGCGGCGCGCCGTGTCCAGCGCGGCCCGCGCGTGCGCCGCGTGGAACAGCGCCGGCGACACGGCCATGGCCACCACGTAGTTGCAGCGCAGCTGGTAGTCGGCCCACGGCTGCGACGCGCCCACCGAGTCCTTGTACATGAGGCGGCGGTGCACGAGGTCGGGCCGCGCCTCGCCCGCGCCGCTCTCCGCGCCCACCCAGAAGCTGCGCTCGAAGTGTCGCTCGATGCGCTCGGCCCACTGCGCCCAGGTCCAGGCGGCGGCGGCGGGCGGCGGGCGCGCCACGCCGGCGTGCCGGTAGCGCCCGGCGGCGTGCGCCCGCTGCAGCCAGCGCGCCGCGGCGTGCGCCAGCGCCACCAGCTCCACGGCGCTGCCGTCGCGCGGCGTGGCGGGGCGCCCGCGCGTGCCCGCCGCCTCCGACGAGCCCATCTTGTCCATCCAGGTGCCCGCGTTGGCGTCGTTGCCGCCGAAGGGGAAGCCGGTCTCGGGGTGCACGCCCAGCGCCACGGTGAACCCGCGCTCCGTCATGTGCGCGTCGATGCCGCGCCCCGCGTCGCGCTCGCGGAACACCACGCCCTGACCATCAACATCATTATCATTTATTTATTGCAACTATGTGAGTTTTACATGTGGGATTAGAACAGAACGCAAGGTGACGGGAATATCTATGTCGATGAATGACAGAGAAGAGTGTGAAAGACGTACGAAAGACGGACAGACGGTTGTCAATATTTCTTTGATTTTATTTCTAACATTCTAACCCGTATAACAAAAGTGAATTAAATACCAACATCTCTTTTAATTCCACATACATGGTTAGACCTCTGACTACCCCCTTCGGGGACTATAGTGGTGAGCATGTGTATCTATGTAGCGGTGAGTGTACCTGGAAGTGCCTGTTGAGGATCTCCTGCGCCACGTCCTGCAGCGGCTGGTCGGCGGCGCCGGGGGGCGCGGGGGGGGACTCGTCCGTCGGGAACAGCCGCGACACCGGCTCCTGCACACACGAACAAACATCATTACTGAGTCCCGCAGGCAATAATAATTGAGGTCGAAAACATGTTGATTATGGTTAAGTCAAGTATAAATGTTTTATATTTATGTGCTGTTCTTTGGTGTCAAATAAATACATAATAACCGACGTAGGCTATCACTGGTCAAACCGACGTAGACTATCACAGGCCAAGCCTGAAGTAAGCTATCACTGGTCACATATAACGCTCAGACACTGAGGACCAACGAGAGGCTCACTGAGCTTGAAGAAGAATTGACCAGGCTGCACTGGGGCGCGGTTTAATTTTAACGATATTCTTAGCATTTAAGAATATTGTTTATCATCCTGTTAGTAGTTTAGTATCATCTCATCATTTTCGTTTAATTGAGTTTTTATCTAAAATCAGTTTGTTTCTTTATCCAGTGCGGGAGTATGTACGGAACACCGTACATGGTTAAGTAGATACCTAATTATTTCTGCAACATCATCAGTTCGCGCGTCAACTTACTTTTAATATAATTTACTTTAGTTCACGTTTGTATCGGAATCACGGTTGACGCGCACTCATTATCATTTAACTATAATCTATCATTAGGATAGTCTTTCGGAAAATAAATATTTCTCTTATATTAACATCATCTTAATTATTCTTATAATCTCAATTATTATCCTCACTATCAATCAGTTGGAAACCCCAAGAGTTCATACTTTTATTGGCATTATATTTTGTTGGCCATGAAAGTACACACTTAAATGCATCATATATACTTTTATTAGTTACTTTTAGTGTTCAAATACAAAAAAAAAGTTTTGATGTCAATGATGTGATTTTTTTTGTGTTCAATATTTCAAAAACACTTCTTAAGCAATGAATATTTCTGTAAGTAAATTTAACTATAACCATGTTTGTCTAAGTATATTATTTTAAATTTGGCTTTTTTTTACAATACTTAAGTAGGTATAACAAAATTTTAAATAGAAAAATTTTAAAAATGATTTACTTATGTAATATTTTTTTTTCGAAATGAGGAAGACCAGGTGCAGTGTGGCAACACCTTTCCTACATACATACTAAACATACACGTCATATATTCAACCACTCTTAATAAAGTCATTCACACATCAACCGTCTTCCTCATTGCGCGTCCTTACAATATCAACGGCGAATACATCTCTCTCCTTCGGTTTACGACGATATTGTGGTTATGGCAAATCGTTGGAAGACCTCAGCAAAATGCTCTAAGACCTCAATCGGGTTTCCCAACTAGTAGGCCTCAAAATGAATATGGACAAGACGAAAGTCATGGCCAATTCTAAGGTAGCGCCCACCTCCATATCCATATGGAACTCGATTCTCGAAGTGAAGCCGGACACATTGCTCGAAGGACTAATGGTCGGTGGAGCAGAAGAGTCCTCTAGTGGAGATTACGTATCGGCAAGCGAAATCATTGGGGGAGGCCTATGTTCAGCAGTGGACGTCCTACGGCTGAGATGAATGAATGAATGAAATACTTAATGATATAGTTAGGAACATTTGGTAGGGTGGTCCTCACATTGAGTATCTGGTATCCGTCGGGCACGTGGTCGCAGTAGAGCTGCAGCGCGCGCAGCCACCACCACGCGGCGTCGCGGCAGTTGTAGCGCGCGCCGGCCCCGCCGTTGAGCAGGTTGGGCAGCAGCCCGTGCCGCGCCGCCGCCGCGAAGCCCAGCAGCAGCCAGCGCGCCTCCGCGTGCCGCCCCGGCAGCAGCAGCAGCCCCGGCAGCGCGATGAACGTGTCGCGGCCCCAGCAGCGCATGTAGCCCACCGCGAAGTGCGGCAGGCCCGCCGACAGCGTGGGCGCCGGCACGGGCGGGCGCGGCGGCGGCAGCGCGGGCGAGGCGGGCGGCAGGTCCGCCCCGGGCACCGCGCCCACCAGCTGCACCGAGGTCAGCGCCAGCGCGCGCGTGAGCGAGCAGCCGCCGCGCACCCAGCGGGACATGCGGGCCAGCGCCGCGCGCGCCGCCAGCCGCGCCGCCGCGCCCGCCACGCGCTCGAAGTAGCACGGCACCAGGTAGCGCGGCAGGCGGCCCAGCGGCGCCAGCGCGGCGCCCAGCGCGCCCCCCGCCGCCCGCAGCGCCGGCTCGCGCACCAGGCGGCTCGCCAGGTGCTCGGCCAGCCAGTCGCCGGCGCGCAGGTGCTGCGCCAGCGGGTGCGCCAGGTCCTGCCGCGCCGCCGCGTCCGCCAGCAGCGCGCCCGCGCCCGCCAGCCCCGCGTACACCAGCGCGCCGTGGCCCGGCACGTGGTAGGCGCCGCCGCCCGCCGCGCGCTCCTCCGCCTCGCAGCGGTACAGCAGCGCGTTGAGGTCCACGAGGCTGAGCGGCCGCAGCGCGTCGCGGAAGGGCTGCAGCAGCGCGGGCGCGGCCAGCTCGCGCAGCGCGGCGGCGGCGGCAGCGGGCGGCGCCACGCGCAGCACCAGCACGCTGCCGGGCCGCAGCTCGCGGAACGTCACCAGCGTGTCGTCGCCCTCCACCGCCGCCGCCTCCACCATGGCGCTGGCGGCCAGCGGCACGTGCTGCTGCATCCACAGCTCGTGCGTGACGGGCGCCAGCAGCAGCTCGGCGGCGGCGGGGGGCGCGGGGGCGGACGCGCCGTCGCGCAGCTCGGCCTCCAGCAGCACGTCCAGCAGGCGGCCCGGCACGCGCAGGGCGGGCGGGCGGCGGCGCGCGCCGGGCGCGGGCGGGCTGAAGGCGGTGTAGGCCACCACGATGACGCTGCGGCGGCTGCGCGGGTCGTGGCGGGTCACAGCCAGCACGTCGTGGTCCAGCTGGTCCACGTAGCTCTCGCAGTAGCCGTCGCGCGCGAGCTGCTGGTGCAGCTGGTTCAGCGCGCGCCGCGCCGCCGTCATCCCCGCCGGGGCCTGCTCCGCCAGCGGGTACAGCCGCCGCTCCGACACCACGTCCACCTGCACAGACCACACACACACTGCATTCAACTATTGTACAATAAAATTTTCATACTCATTTAAAATCAATTACGTTAGGTATAAATCTCGCGCTATTCCGTCTGGCGTAGAGGAGCGTCCCCTGGGTGGCGGATAGGGGAATGGTCGGTAGCACATCCTAGATACGCTAACCGGCTAAGTCTGATGGACTCAACAAGTAAGTAAGGTATAAAAATGTACCTTCTAACAAATATAGCTACATCACGTAAGAATTACACGTTTGCTTTAAAAATCTCAAAAAAATGGTGACAAGATGGTGTACCTGGTAAGGCAGCAGCTGGTCGTAGCCGCGCGTGGAGCCGGCGGCGGCGGCGGCGGCGGCGCACAGCGCGGCGGCGGGCAGCGCGTCCAGCACGCAGCGGCGCGCGGCGGGCGGCGGGTTGTCGTGCGTGAGGTCCAGCAGCAGCGCGGGGGCGGGCGCGGGGCGCGCGGGGCGGCGGCGGCGCGGCGTGAACGAGCCCACGGCCGGCCCGCCCCAGCGGTGCAGCTGCCGGCCCAGCTCCGTCGCGTCCCACGCCGACTGCGCCTCTGCACCGACAATCATAATATGTGACCCCATACTACAGAGAGCCTGTAATATAGTTATCGGATAGATAACTCCCAAAACCAGAGTGCAAATCATTAAAATAATATGTCTTTAAACAAATATCTGCCCCAACTGGGGATCTAACCCGGGACGTTCGGTCAAGGCCCACTACACCATTCGGTCGTCACTCGTGTGTCCCTGATAACCAGCGCTGTGCTGTGCCCTTTTGGTCACATGCATAGCTTATGCTGAGCCTACCCCTTTTATCATACAATAAAGATGACAAAATTTTGTACCACAAGTGTTTTCTTAGATTTTCATTTTAAAATATTGTTTTTTTTTCTACTTTGTCGGTGTATATGTATGTATGATAATAAACGGTTTCTATTCTATTCTGGTGGTCGAGTAGACTGTACCTCGGATGAGCATGGTGAGGCCGAGGCGGTTGACGAACAGCGCGTCGGTGAGCTCGCTGCTGGTGAACAGCTCGGCCGCCACCAGCAGCTCGGGGTTCACGGCGCGCGCGCAGTCCATCATGTACTCCGCCACCTGCACATAAACAACAATTTCATAAACGTTTATTCAGTGTGTGTGTGTGTGTGTGTGTGTGTGTGTGTGTGTGTGTGTGTGTGTGTGTGTGTGTGTGTGTGTGTGTGTGTGTGTGTGTGTGTGTGTGTGTGTGTGTGTGCGTGTGTGTGTGTGTGTGTGTGTGTGTGTGGTACGCACGTGCAGCGGCGTGGAGTGGCAGTTGTCGAGGCGCACGCCGTCGAACAGCTCGGCCGTCGTTTCCACGTACTCGCGCATGTGCGCCCACAGGTACGGGCTGTCCTCCGGCCGGGACCCGTAGCTGCGAACACACGGAAATGTTTATTTATACACGTATTTTGGTTCAGCCGTTACAAAGTTATACGACTTTAAGTTTTCAATATCAGAGGTAAGGATTTTCTGCTTGAATTGATCTTTTGGATCGTAATGGATCGTAACTCTGTGAATCGATTCCCGATCTAAATCGTATGGCTTTGAATCGATTTAATCGATCTTCTAAGATCGTATAAAAAAACACTTTTTAAATATATATTTTCGATGTAAATCGTATGGCTCGGAAGTCGGAATCGATCTCAAAAAGATCGTTAAATACAATAAAATACACAGCAAGCACACCATTTTATTATTTCTATAAAAAAGTTGTGTAAGCTGCAGGTGCAACCTGTCTGTATTTAAACTTAAGTATATATTTTTTAATAAACGCCCTGAATCTAGCCTATTGCGACTAAACTAAGCCGTGCAATGGGAAAGAAAACCAAGTAAAACTTTGGCAGCTTAATCGAGTGTATCTGACTTAACCTGACCAATAAACTTATTGTGGGCCGACTACACCAACCAATAAGAACAGTAGAGCGATCCGGAAAAAACGCAGCATATTCTATTCGATAGTCTATTCGAAAGTGCTGTCAACCTGTCAACAACAAAATGGCGGTGTATAGATTTGCGAAAGTTTGACAGCTATCATTCCATAGGTCATTGTCAGAATAATATTATGTACTCTGTGGTCATTCTTTTCGAAACTCATTCGAAAGGCAAAAAGTGTTCGAAAGTGCTGTCAAGTTGACAATAGTCGCACTCGCATTCGATTCTATTCGTTAGCTCGAATTTTCGTGATACGGGTACTGGCGAGTTTCGTTTTCTAATGATACTATTTTTAACCGACTTCAAAAAAAGGAGGAGGTTCTCAATTAATTCTAATGAAATTTAGAACGTAAATATAGTTCTTATAACAAAAAAATATTATGGTGACCTTGAGCTGATCTGATGATTGAAACGGAAGGCAGTCAAAGGAACTCCTCAGCGGTATATAGCAACTACCTCGTGTTTAGGCTTGAATGATTCGTATTGACTAGTAGGACTTATTGGTATCATTTGCATCTTACTTTTGATTGAATATTATTGAAAATTAACTAAAAACAATAAAATAAAATAATAATTTAGAAAATAAAAAAACCGACTTCAAAAAACCACTAAAATGTAAGAAATAATTTACATCAATTTTATGTGACATTACAAATATACCTAAGCAGGAACCGATCTTTTTTGAAGTTGGTGCCATATTTCTTCAGATTACTTTGTCACCGCATCAACTTCCAAAAGATCGATTCAGATCGGGCATCCCTAGCCGGGGGGTTGGTTGGTGCGTACCGGAGCTTGACGCTGTCGGCCCAGGCGATGAGCTCGCGGCGCAGGTACACCTGCGTGTCGGCGGCGAAGTCCAGCAGGGGGTCGATGTCCATGACCCAGCCGTTGTGCGCGCACACGCGGCCCGCCGCCGCGCCCCACACCGCCGCCTCCGCCGCCGCGCCCGACGCCAGCGACCCCGCCGGCCACGTGAAGTATCTGACAAACATTATTTTTTCATTTTTATTTATTTAATCCTTTATTGCACAAATATATAAATAAGTGTACAAAGGGTGGACTTAATGCCAAAAGCAATTTCTACCAGTCAACCCACAGGAAGTACAGGAGAAATTATTCATTATATTACAAAACTTACACCCAACATAAGCATGTATATTTTTTTATACACAACGAATAGTAAAAAGAGAAGCCAATTAAAAGGTTTCACTAATAATTTACAAATTAAAAAGCCAGGGTCGATGAAACCGATGTTGAAAATCAACACCGATAAGCTTATATACTTGCTACACAAAAAACGCATACAAATTTAGTAGGTATATAGCGGTAAACTGCAAGGTTAGATGGTAGTATTAACTCACTTTGGTACAAGAGGATTTTTCTCGCTGACTTCTCCAAGTTTAGGCCCGTCTGCTTGGATGTAATGGTATCTGAAAATATTATAGAAATTACAAGTCAGCATTTATTTATTAAAATATTTATTGCACTTAATTAAATTTGTAAATAGGTGAACTTAATGCTAATATCATTCTGTTCAGGTTAGCGTCGATGGAGTTAGTGCGGACTTGGACCTTATTATAGTACCAGATGGTGTGATGCAGGTCCCCTTTGCGATTGATCAAACTCATTCGGAACAAAGTCGTGTTATTGTGTATAAAACCAGCGATTTCTTTAAAATAGTTAACTCTCTGGTTTATTAATATACTTATACATAATTATATTAATAAAAATAAATGCGATCTTTCAGAGAGACTCCAAGCATAGCTCTTTCCATAGCTCGCTGAGTGACCTTCAGTTTGTGAACCATTCTGAATAAGTGTTATAACTGTGTACAGTACCGTACGCCGGCGACGATGTTGTTTATCGCAGCGGCGAGGTGCGCCTCGAGCTGCGCGGCGGCGGCCTGGTTGAGCGCCTGCAGCCGCGCCCGCAGCGACTCCGCGCAGCGCCGCACGCGCGCCTCCTCGTCGTAGCACTCCGCCCTGCCGGCACACGTTACTAGTGGTTAGTGGTCCCGGGTTCGATTCCCGGCTGGGGCAGATATTTGTTTAAACACAGATATTTGTACTCGGGTCTTGGGTGTTGATATTTATATTTAGGATCTATCTATCTATGTATTTGTGTAGATATATCAGCTGTCCGACACCCATAACACAGGTTCTGCCTAGCTTGGGGTCGGATGGCCGTGTGTGAGATGTCCCCACATATTTATTTATTTTATGTTGCACGCTACTCATGACAGCTGACAGCACAGTAACACCCCGTTCACACTAGTCGTAAGTCGCATAAGACTAAAAGCTCGAATGCTCTGGTTACCATACACTTTATATGGAGCTGTTCACTGATTTTTGAGAAAGTGTATGGTGACCAGAGCATTCGACTTTTACTGTGCTACCACAAAAAACTTTAAACACTGTTTAACCAGTGTTTAAAACGAAATTTGACAGATGTTGTAGGCGTTAGACAACGCTAAACATCTGTTAAATACTGTCTAAGTTTTTGTGGTAAGGCTGTTAGTCTTTTAGACTTAAGACTACTTTGAACGGGCTGTAAGGGTTTTTTAATAATGTATCAATCTATTTCAAGAAAATACTAACATTAGCAGTAACTGTAGTACAAGTTATGAAAAGCCAGACCAGCTCATACCTAGAAGCGGTCCATAGTCAGAGAGGCCCAAGAGTAAGGGAAGTCGTGCCCAGAGCTCAACTTGCTGGCCACCGGCAGAGAAAAGTGGAAGCACCCGGTGTTAGACCCTGTCTCCTCGGAGTAGCGGGAATGAAGAAAAGAAAAAAAAAACATACACTCACGCCTTGTTCTAATGTACTCCCTTGCGGGGTAGGCAGAGGGAAGAAGGGTATGAAGAAAAGAAGCTATGAAAAACTCACCAATAAACGTTGTAGAGCTGCAGCGCCAGGTCCATGTCGACGGTGGACTTGAGCCGGCGGTACTGCGGGTCCTGCACGAGGCGCAGCTCGGCCCCCGCGTCTCCCCCCGTGCCCCCCGCAGCGCCCCCCGCGCCCCCCGCGGGCGGCACGCGGCGCCGCGCCTGCGCCGTGAAGGCCTGCAGCAGCGCGTCCGCGTCGCAGCAGAACAGCTCGTGCAGCCGCAGCTCCGGCAGCACCGCCGACGACAGCACGTGCCGCAGCGCCTGCACACACACACACCGGGCTGTACACACACTGCCATAAGAGGTTACATAGCTGGGACAATATGACATTTTCAATAGTCTGATGAAATTAAGCAACTCATTAGCCAAAAAGCTGCAGCCAAATCTAGGTTTAAGTGTAGCTCATCTGACAGAAATAGGCAGAAATACACTGCTATACGTAATCACTGCAATAAGGTGTGTAGGGATGCACAACGACGCCATATTCACGAATCGGTTCAAAACGGTGACCCAGCTAAAGTCTGGAATTTCCTCAGGTCGCTAGGAGTTGGTAAATCTCGTTCTGATTCTATTCCCAAGGACATAGACATTAACTGTCTTAACCAGCATTTCACATCCTCTGTGGCCATGGATAGTGCTACTAAACACAACACACTGAATTTTCTTTCATCTCAACCAACTCCTGACATTTCCTTATTTAACTTCAGTGACTTTACCGATTGTGACGTTAAGAAGAGCATACTACATATCACATCGAACGCGATCGGTACTGACAGTATCAGTCGGAACATGGTTCTTCCTATTCTTGACATAATCCTCCCAGTAATCACACACATCCTTAACTATTCCATTTCCTCTAAAA
This sequence comes from Plutella xylostella, assembly GCF_932276165.1. NCBI lineage: Eukaryota > Metazoa > Arthropoda > Insecta > Lepidoptera > Plutellidae > Plutella > Plutella xylostella. The sequence continues at coordinate 12,255 of NC_064002.1, forward strand.
CATTCCCATCCGCTTGGAAAGATGCTCAAGTCACTCCCTTGCCCAAGAAATCCAATCCTTCTCTTGCTGACTTCCGTCCTATTTCCATCCTTCCCTTCCTTTCCAAGGTACTTGAACGTCTGGTCCATCATCAGCTGAATGCATTCCTAGTGCGAAACAACTTAATGAATCCGTACCAATCTGGGTTCCGCCCGGGACATAGCACTGTAACGGCCTTAGTGAAAATCACTGACGACGTTCGTCAGGGTATGGAGAACGGTGAGCTGACGGTGTTGTCACTACTCGATTTTAGCAATGCCTTCAATACAGTCGATTATGACATACTATTGGGGATATTGCGCTCTCTTAATGTATCTCCAGCGGTAATTGACTGGTTTCATAGTTACTTGCACGGGCGCCGGCAGCGAATCCGTATTGAGGAGTCATTCTCTCTATGGTGCAGCACAACGGCCGGAGTCCCGCAAGGTGGCGTGTTGTCCCCTCTTCTCTTTGCCATATTTATTAACAGTATTTCTAATCACTTATCTTCTTCCTACCACCTTTATGCAGATGATCTACAAATATACAGCCATGCGCCTTTATCAGATCTCTCCGTTGCAATCAACAGAACAAATACTGACCTGGAACATATTTTGACGTGGAGCAGTGACTTCGGCCTAAGAGTCAATCCGACTAAAACCCAGGTGATCATTCTTGGCAGCCCTAGATTTATTTCCATGATTGACTTCGATACCCTTCCACCAGTTATTTTTGATGGTGTACATATAGAGTGGAGTAAAGAAGTTAAAAACTTGGGGGTGTATCTGGACAGATCCATGACATGGAAAAAGCAGCTGGAAGTAGTTAGTAGAAAGATGTTTGCTTCAGCAGGTTCACTTCGCAGATTGCGGAATTTCTTGCCCACTTCCACCAAAATTGAGCTTTCTCAGTCTTTACTTCTACCTATTTTAGATTATGCCGATTCTTGCTATCCAGATTTAACTGAGGAGCAGTTAAATAAGCTTGAGCGACTCCAAAATTTTTCTATACGGTTTATATTTGGCCTACGCAAATATGACCATGTTTCCGACTTTCGCGCTAAACTCAAGTGGCTCCCTATTCGTCTTCGTCGCAATGCCCACATTCTTTCACTTTTATATTCCATACTCTTTAACCCAACATACCCCGCTTACTTAAAAGAACGCTTTCAGCTTCGTTGTGAATCTCACAACCTGACACTGCGCTCTACCCACAATCTCCGCCTTCATATCCCTCCTAATACCACTAAATTCTTCAGTGCTTCTTACACAGTTCGCGCTATCACTTTGTGGAATGATCTTCCTTCAAAAATCCGACAAGCACCAACTCTGGAAACCTTTAAGAGAATGGTGAAGGAACACTACCTTAAATCAACTGTTTAGCTGTTATCAGATCATTAAATAAATCATGTACTTATGTAAGTATAATATGTATGATATGTATGTGTATGTATATGATGTATGTATGTATGTATATGTATATATGTGTTTGTATATATTTATATATGTATTATATTGTATATAATTGTGTATTATAATACATGTAGTAGGCGTATGTACTTGTGTGTATATTTTTATTTTTATTTATATTTTGCTTATATTTAGTGTGTAGTTAGATAATAATAACTTAAATTATACTATATTCCTTGAGTAAGTACACTGTACCCCTTTTATATCTCTAGTCCATCCATCCAAAGGTTGTCTGGAAGAGATCGCTATAAGCGATAAGACCGCCTTTTGTACCCTAGTTAAGTGTCTATGTAAAATTGTTAATCATTTCTTGGTGTACAAATAAAGAGTACTCTATCTATCTATCTATCTAGTCTCCTAACTCAAGTGTAGCGAAGCGAGACTGTACACTTGATTATAAACGCTGATTAAATATAATATATTTATAATATATTTTACTGCACTGTTATTGAATTATTAGAGTTATTAGACGATAACAATATATAATGCACACACGTCGGTAGTTGGGTAGAGAGAGAGTGTTGCCAGACGACAAAATAACATAACATAAACTTTGGTGTTGCCAACACACAGTTAGCAAAATAGCCCAACAAAATGTATTAAATTTTTTTGCGTTTTAGAAAACGCAATGTTTAATTAGTTCTGGCCCTGTAGCACAGTGCGCTGTTAAGACGTGACAAGAGTTCTCCGTCGCACTCGCTCTTGAGGCTGCGCGATGTGAGTGAGTGCGATGCGAAACTCTTGTCACGTCTTAAATGCGCCCCGTACTAGCCCTTCTGGCGTACCTCGAGATGGCTCTCCTGGCTGATGGCCGGGGGCAGCGCGGGCGCGTGGTGGCCGGCGGCCACGGCGGCCCCGAGCCGCGCCAGCGCCGCGTCCAGCAGCGCCGCGGGGCGCAGGCGCGGCGTGGTCAAGCACGAGTACGCCGCCTCGGGGTGCTCCCACAGCCACGAGCTCTCGTTCGCCGTGTGGTTCAGCACCACGTCGCAGATCGACACCATCTACAAATAAATAAATAAAGTTTATTTTCAATAAAAAGTAGCAACAACGTTACAGACTTAATCTAAACAAAATAGGTTGAACAAATGCGTTGTGAGTTGAACCATCATGACCCTAAGCTAGGAATAAACCTGTATTATAGGGTTATGATGTTTCTCCGTTAGAATGAAACAGTAGGTAGGTACTAGGTTCTTATACAAATAAATCTATCAACAAAATACATGTATGAACACGAAACAACAGCACATACAGTTCCGTTTCCACGTTTGGAACTAAACCACCGAGGATTGTTTATATGTGATGGAGGTGCTGTGTCAGTGTCACAGCGCTCGAACGACATTACTGTCACTGTGTCAGTGTCTCCGGAGCCGCTTCGGGGCACTTCTGAGCAGAGCGGCGCCGGCGACACTGACTCAGCGACGACGGTAACTTTTGTATGAGCGCAGCGACACTGACTTGTTACTGTGACACTTCGGGCGAACAAAAATTACTGGCGCGGCGTCAGTGTCGCCGGAGCCGCTCCGCTCGGAAGTGAATCGAGAGGAGACTCGCGGCGGTCAAGTGAGTGTGGGTAGTTGGGTACATGGGAAATATTTTTTTTTTTATTTGAATTTTATTACTTATTAATTTAACACTTTAATTTTGTTATAAAATTTTAATTTTATAAATTTTTAATGTTTGTTGATTAAAATGTTGTATACGCCTGTAACTGGCATATCGTATTAGATGTAGGACTTCTTTCAATGTATCTTTTGAAACTGTAATAATATGTATGCTGTTGGTGTATCTACAACCCGCGCAAAGTTTCTAGACACCTGGCCCAAAAATCTACCCCTCCCCCGCTTCCCCGCGCGAGGCCCCGCTCTCGTCCTTTTGTAGCGTTAGCATAAATCCATCGCAATTTTATCGAAGAATTATCAGACGATTACAATAAATATTTTTATAACAAGTAGGTATCAACTTGAATACTTATATAAACAAATATTAATACATTTTATTACAGTATAACTAAAGTCAGGTAAGTATGTTTTTACCAGAATAATTTCAAATATCGGTGCGCTACATGTATATTATGGCGCCACTACACGTGCGCGGATGCGTCCGCAGATGCATCCGTAGATGACATCTGCAGACGTGTAGAGGGGGTGATTTGGGCATCAAAAACCGACGTCAAACGGATTGGTGGCAGATGCATCTGCAGACGTGTAGTGGAGCCAATATGTTTACGTTCTCGCAACAATTTTTTTAATAAAATTATTTCCATTATAACTGCGCAGTATGGCAAGGTTTATTATTTTTCTAGCCGAGCTTAATTATAAAAATACTGATAGCAAAGAAGAGAAAATAAATATTTTTGGTAATATCGATTTTACTTTTTTTGCACTCAGTACTAAAGACAAATGTCATTTAACCCAGGTGTCTAGTTATCTCGCCCGTCTTGTACCTATAATAAATTAAAATAATAAATTAAATACATACGTGCCACTCGCTGCGCATGCGCTGCAGCAGCGCGGCGAGGTCGGCGGGGTCGGCGCGGAACTGCGGGTCGAGCCGCCGCTGCTCCGCCAGGCTGTAGCCCGAGTCCGAGCCGCCGCGCTCCTGCACCGGCGTGAAGTGCACCTACGAAACAACACACCAACATTTAAAAAAAAAAAATTACAATTGCACGTGAAAGTAATTTGATTAAGTACCTACATTATCTTATTATACAGGTGTTGAAAAACTGGTAAGTATAAAAGACACCCTTTTTCAAGGGGTCAACTTGAGAAACTTCTGTTCTACATCCTTTGGAAATTCTTTCAACTGACTGAAAGATAGTAGGTAGTTAATAATAGTATTCGCATGTAACTGACCGCATTGTAGCCGGCGTCGCGCGAGACGGCGAGCGCCTGGTCCCAGCGCTCGAGCGGGCCGAGGCACTTGCTGAGCACGGTCTGCACCGCCAGCCCCGCCAGCGGCAGCGGCGCCCCGCCCGGCGCCAGCGTCGGCGCCACGTGGAAGAACCCCGACCCCGCCGGGCCCAGCCCCGTGGCGCTGCAACACACGCCACACTTACTACCACGTATTGCAGCAGGACCATCACCACAGAACAATAACGAGTCACTAGTATCACTCAATAGAAACGGGTGTAGATTTTCGGGCTAGCAGGATATTCATAATTTTATTACAGGAGGGAAGAGGGTAAACGTTTAGCCATTCTAAATAATAAATACGGCGATAAAAGTAAACCAAATATACAATAGATAATCATTATCACAAATAGTCAGTTTCCAGAATGACCATCTACAACACGCATTTCTACAGTGAGGGACTCGTTTATAAAAGTCAGATGACAGTAGGACGAGAACATACCCAACAATATAAAGTAAACGTGACGTACGTGGACTCGTAGACGAAGTAGAAGTGGAAGACGCCGGCGCGGCGCAGCTGCAGCTCGCAGTACATGTCGGTGTCCGACACCACGAGCCCCGAGCCCAGCAGCTCGGCCCCCGCGCCCCCCGCGTCGTCCCCCCACGCGTCCCCCGCGCCCCCCGCCTCGTCCCCCGCCGCCGGGATCACGTCGGGGTCGCGCCACCACGGCAGCAGGTAGTACTGGTTGCGCACGAACTCCGCCGACCCCTCCTCCGCTGAAACACAACACCACTGATGACGGCTTGCTTTATTAAACCAACCTACCGTAGTAGACTAAACGTAGATTTAGTGCCTCGCGTAAGATTTTTTCTACTTCTGCGCTAAACCACAACTTACACATAAGTTTAATTAATATAAACACAGCCGTCACTTGCAAAACTTGTAATTTACAGCGCCAGGAATTATAGAGTGAGGAATTTAAGGGGTGTACTGTTAGCACTCTTCGAGTGAAGTATCGCCTTTTTCCCATGTAGGTACCATCGGCATCGGCGCACACGACTGACAATCTTTTTAACCACGGCGACAAACCCTGTTATAGCACGTTATGAAGATAAATAAGTAATAAACAACTCACGGTCATCGGTGACGACATAGTTGGTGTAGAGGAAGACCTTGCGGCCCAGCAGGCTCGGGCCCGGCGCGAACTGCAGCGCCTCGCCCTTCTCGAACCTGCATTCATTACATTACAGGCAACATGAATGACAAGTTATAGTGCTGGATTCGTATCGCATCACTTTTGCTGACTGTATAGGTCCATATTAATGCTGTAGGTACACATAGCAGAAATTTATTTGTGAGACGAATGTTGGCAAAATGAGAGGCGGATTCGATTCCCATGGAATTTAAATGTAATACAGAAGTTTGTGTCCAGTTTGAGTAGTTCATAGAATGTGAGACATTAATACATATAGGTATGATTTTGTATGTGTTACCTGTAGATCGTAGAGTCGAGATGCTCAGCATGGTTGAGTGTGATGATGTGTATGGCGGGCAGCGGCGCGGGCTCGATCCACGCGTCCCCCGCGCCGCCCCCGTCCCCGCCCCCGCGCGCCGGCGACCCCCCACGGGCCGGCGACCCCGCGCGCGGCGACCCGGGCCGGGGCGACCCCGCGCGCGGCGACCCCGCCCGGGGCGAGCCCGCGCGACGCTCGATCGCCATCTGTCTCTGTAATAACAAACAACACACATATTGTGATCATGCGTCCTGTGTTCTACGGACCGCTATCTTCCTACCGACATCGTCATATTCATTTCGGAATTGGGAAGTTAGATAGTTTTTATCGGTACTCATTGCGACTACCTATGTTATGCCTATGAATTAAACAAAAAACTACTTTTGTACAGTAACAGCAGAGAGTTACGCAGCAACGTCCACGGGTTGAGTAGTGTGAGGGCGGGGCGTGCTGTGGGCTCGAGGCACCAGCTGCGGGGTGCAGTGCGGGCGGGCGGGGCGAGGGGCGAGGGGAGGGGGGCACCTTGTCCACGACGGCCTTCTCCTGGAACATCCTGGCGTAGTCTGCGCGCTCGCGGCTGCCCATGTCGCTGCAGTGAGCGCCGGCGCGCGCGCCGCCGCCTATATCACCTCCCGCGCCGGCTCCGGTTACCCGCCGCCCGCCGCGTGCCGCGCTCTTCACCACTCTATGCCTAGCACCACAAGGCTGCAGTTACATCGACGCAGCGGCGACGACACGCGTCCTCGAGCGGAACTCAACGCATTGTACCCAAACTGGATCCTCTGAGACAAAAGAGGTACTTTTGTACATCCATTGTATTTCTACTACACAAGTTTCTCTACGGTGTGTACCTATGTATGAAATGTAAGTATAATACTTAGGCAAACTATCTTTGTAGTGTCTAATGCTTGAACAGACCTCTGGCTATAAACTTACAAAGCCACTTTTATTAATATTTTTAGTTTTATTTGATGTTCACTCCTTTCTTGTATTATTATGAATTGGAGCCACAGTGAGGATGATGGAGATGGTGAGGTGACTACAGCCAGCACTCAGAGCCAGCACTTGTAGTCACTATTAAATTTGATTACAGTTTATAAAAATAACTGTTGTTTCTACATCTAAATTGTTGTTTGGAAGAGATTACTTTTAGTAATAAGCCTGCCTATTGAGCTATTTATTTTCTGGTTTATGTATGTGTGAAACAGTTTCTGTTTGGGTGCAATAACCGTCTGCAGACTCACTCTACACTTGCGATCTCTGTGGCAGAAGGTGTGGAGCTGCAATAGGACTCTGTAGCCATAGAAAAAGATGTAACACAAACTTCTTCCCATCAAATGAATTGAGGCTGCAACTATCACCTGATCAAGATGTCGTGGCCAATGATGCAATAATGAGTAAGTATTTTATCTTTAATTTATCAAAAAATCTTAACATTTGCAACTAACATTACTCAGATGACATTTTTAACTTCTTCAAACTTCTACAAAGTTTTCTTAAACTTTATCCGTGCTACCACAAAAAACTTTAAACACTGTTTAACAAGTATTTAAAACGAAATTTGACAGATTTTGTAGGCATTTGACAGCGGTAAACACCTGTTAAATACTGTCTAAGTTTTTGTGGTAAGGCCCTATATTTCTATGCATAGAGATGTCAAGTTGAAATGTGAAGCATAATAATATTAATAACTAACCGATGATGCTGTGCTAAAAAAGCACTATCTATGTTAATGTTAAAATAATAAAGAGGCCAAGAGCATGTCGGACACGGACATGTAGCCATAACATGAAATGACCATTTGACACAAAAAAAAAATCCATACATTACCATGTAGTTAGGACAACTGCACGTCATATGTTGGCCAAGTTGTATAAAAATAACTATGATTTTTGATACACAGCTTTGCTATAGTTGATGATGATTATGGAGCACGGAGCAAAGGTAAGCTATACAGGAGCACTATACTTAAAGGCAAATCTAGCCAACATGGACCATGAAATTGTTTGAGAATACAAGTTAGATTAGAAAAATTCGTGTTCTATGGAAAAACTGTATGGCCTGGCCATAACAGTAAAAAGAGTTGAATTAAAAAGTGCATAATAATGTTCAGACAGAGAAGGAATGAGCATAATATGTCTATGAGCACCTTGAGCCAGGTCCAGAGCAGAGCGGCTCGCACCAGCAACCGCCGCGCCGCCCGCAGCAGCCACCACATCGAGCCCGCAGCGCGCCCGCAGACACACGGCGCGCCTCGACCCCGCGCCGCCGCGCGACGCAGCGATAACATTATAACCCGACTGTACATACCTACCGTTCAAGGCCAATTCTCCTTGGGAACACACTAAAAACTAGATACGAGACATTATAGGTACTTAAATAAAACTTTTAGAGGTCGCATTAACTTACACAAACTTTTCAAGTGACGGTTTTCAAACTTTTAAACATCGGCTCTGTAAGTTTTTGAATGTATACTCGTCAACGGCACACACTTGAATAATTTACAGTACAATATACCGACTAGTTTTACCGCAGCACATTGTTTTCTGAAGATTTTATGTATTTCAGCGGCACAGGCTGAAGGTGACCTTCATTGATTGTTTTCAAAAGTTTGACAGTTCAAGAAAAGATTCCTGACTTGACTTTGACAGTTGACATTAGATAAACATTTACGAACATAAGTACCAGACACAAATGGATGAAATCACAAGCTAAGAATAATAACGGCCTCACTCGTATGTAACTTTGACCTAAGATTATGTGATAGGCTGATAGCATAATTAAAAACATCATAGTAGGTGCTTACCTAACCAATGTATATCATCTGCTATAAGTAAATAAAATAAATACAGGATGTTTTCAGGCCGAGACCCGAGAGTATCTACACAGTATCGAGAAACACGCAAAGGCCTTCCGTCGCTTATTTAAGGTCCCCTTTCACAGGCGCGCCAACCCGCGGATTTGTCGCTGGCGAGGCTTTGTGTAGGTTGGTGGGTGCGACTCGCGGCTCGGCGCGTCGCTCGCCGTCTGGAGACGCGAGCGCCACGAGAGTATAGCCCATGTGTGCAAGGGTCGTAAAGTTCATTAATTTTGTTGGTATTGACGTGTTTTTTTGACCAACGGTTGAGTGACTACAGAAAAAACCGACCGCCTTTCGTCGTATGTATATAGTATATATTAACTAACGTTAATACAATAGAGAAAAGAACACTAGTTAATACGTTAAGGCCGTTCCAAACTCCCAATATGTAGGTATGTAACTATTGTATGTTTGTACCTACCTATAAGTACCTTACCTACTATTTATAGAAGTACCTATTTCTAATATGCACCACCTATCATAGTTAGTTAGTACGGTTTTAAGAATCAACCCTGTAGGCAACAACTGGGTAGTTATATTAACTACTTTAAGCTATCTAACTAAATGGTTTATCACAGTGGCGATTTCTGTTGTTTACTGTTTATTATCTACTTACTAAAACGGTACAGGAAAATTATATTATACTTACTGTTCACTTTACCCTAGTGGAGAGTGTGGATTCCGTTAAATACGGCGTAGGTTGTTAAATACGTAGGTAGGTGCAGCATGGACATCGTGGTGACAGGCGCGGGCGGGTACCTGGGCGGGCTGCTGGCGGACGCGCTGCTGCAGCCGGGCTGCCCCGTGCCGGTGCGCCGCCTGCTGCTGCTGGACGTGGCGCCGCCGCCGCCGCGCGCCGACCCGCGCGTGACGTGCCGCGCCGCCGACCTGGCCGCGCCCGGCGCGCCCGCCGCGCTGCTGCCGCCCGGCACGCAGCTCGTGTTCCACCTGGCCGCCGTGGTCAGCGGCCACGCCGAGCAGGACTTCGAGCTGGGCCTGCGCGTGAACCTGGACGTCACGCGGGCGCTGCTGGACGCCGTGCGGGCGCTGGGCGGCGCGCGGCTCGTGTTCGCCAGCACGGTGGGCGTGTTCGGAGGCGCGCTGCCCGCCGTGGTGCACGAGGGCGTGGCTCCGACGCCGCAGAGCTCGTACGGCTGCGCGAAGGCGATGAGCGAGCTGCTGGTGGCGGAGTACGCGCGGCGCGGCTGGCTGCAGGCGCGCACGCTGCGGCTGCCCACGATCACGGTGCGCGCCGGCGCCGCCAACCGCGCCGTCACGTCGTTCGCGTCGGGCATGGTGCGCGAGCCGCTGGTGGGCCGCGACTACACCGTGCCGGTGCCGCCGGAGACCGAGCTGTGGGTGGCGAGCCCGCGCGCCGCCGTGCGCAACCTGCTGCACGCGGCGGCGGCGGGCGGGGACGCGGCGCCGCTGTGCCTGCCCGGGCTCACGGTGTCGGCGGGCGCGGCGGCGGCGGCGCTGGCGGCGGCGCGCCCGGCGGCGGCGGCGCGGCTGCGCTGGGCGCCGGACCCGCTCATCACCGCCATGGTGCAGTCCTTCCCGGCGCGCTTCGACTGCTCGCGCGCGCTGCGGCTCGGCTACGTCGCCGACGAAAGCTTCGACAGTATCGTGCGTGACTACATACAACACGACTTAAAGGAAACCTCGGCTTGAAAAATATACTCGAACCAAATAAATATTTAAGTATTACTGTTGCGTTTTTAATAAGGACGCTGCCTCTTCACATGGTGGCGGTGCGCTTGCCAACGCGCTTGTGATTTATAGGTACGGTCAAGTGCAGAGAAACCTGACCCCCCTCTCATAGTAACAATGTTTCTGAGAGGGGTCAGGTCTTTCTGCCCTTTACTGTACATTATCCACACATAGGCATTAATTCGCTTTAGTAGCATAAAGTTTATTATTACTATGGTAAGCACCTGGACTTGACCTGGACCGACCGACTTCGATTAAAATATTTTTCAGGTAGCATCACTTTATTTATTGTTTTAGAATATTTTAGATACACAGACATAAAGTAACAAACCAAAAAGTTATTCGGTAGGTACTATTATACAAAGTATGTACGTATAAAAAGGCGGATGTCTCCCCAAAATACAATTATGTACTTCCAACCAAATGGAACCAACATTTGATTGGTTTATATCTTTAACAATATGTCTACATTTGGTAGAATAAAAAATAACATAGAAAACGGAAATTAATACATGTACGGTACGGACCGTACAGTAGATAAATGATAAGAGTTTTTGTAACTGTAAATTGATTTATTGATAACCAATGCCTTATGATAATGATGGGGATGAGTAACCGACGCGATTGCTGAAAGTATACTAATGAATACATGGAAAATTATTGGTTTGTTGTAAAATGATCCGCTGACGCGGCGATGTACGAGTTGCGGCTCGTACATGCTCCCGGCGAGAGATGAAAACAATTGATTTAATTAAGTATAGATACTGATGATAATAGGTATTTAAATTAATAACTAATTTATGATGGGGATGATGTAAACTAATAACAAGATGATGCCATTTTTGTTTTAAATTCTAAATTGTAAAGTCTCTAGTGCGATTGATTTTAACCGAATTTTTGAATGGATTACGAAATATAGGCGAAGTAGCCTTATTTACGACACTCCGCGCACTTAGTGGATTTTCACTGAAACACGGTACACTTTGATTATCTACTTGAACACTCGATAGCTCTGCTTTTACACTATGTACACTACACTGATGCTGCTGAAGTGGGCCGGCTGCTGCCGCCTCGGCGACGCTGCCGGCGCGGGCGGGCCCGGGCGCGGCGGGGGCGGCGGCGGCGGGGGCGCGGCGCGCGCGCAGGCCCCGGCACGCGTACACCGCGCTCGCCACTGCTGCTGCTCCGATCACCAGATAAATTGCTACGTAATGATGAATGTCATGTTGTGATAGATTCTCTGACAATACTCCTTCTGCTTTCATCTGTTTTATGCTATTCCTTATATTGGTCAATATCTTTTGATGATTGCTAATGTTCATGATATCCTCTACTAGTTCAGTGCTTGGTATTGATATGTTTATAATGTTATTTATTTGGGGAATCTCGATTTTTGCCAAATCTGATGATATTGTTATCTGATTGCTGATCTGTCTATGTGCGAAAATAGTAAATGATTGTCCTTTTACAATGCAATCCTCGCTGATTTTTGCTATGCCAGCATTGCTCAGCTGTTGAGTGGTGACGTAACTCTCACACATGACTCGAATTGTGCATTGTCCGCAACAGAAATATAAATATGTGTTGACGTTGCTAAGCTCATGCCAGGTATCCCGACACGCAGAAGTTGTAGTAGTGCACTGTTGTGTTGATGGGTTACTGATACAATAGTGGTTGATATCTGACGTCATCTGATTCACTGGTCTTGATAATAAACAGATATAAGTTTGTATGTCGCCTCTAAGGCAGTTCTGTATATCGATTTCTGATATCTCAATAAATAGATCTTTATGCAGGTTTATCGCTAAATGACTGGCTATTGGCTCTACATTCATCATTTTACCTTCTCTTTCAAAAGGAATGGGAATGAGCTTGTATATTTCGTAGTTGTCTCTTGTCACGAGGGGGATTCTGATTTCAAAAATTAAATAGTCAGGTTTCATGCTGGCCTTGACCTTTAACATGTGGTATATTTCATACATATCGGTCTGTATATTCTTGATAGGTAGAGATAAATCTTGAAGTTGCCCAGATATGATATTTAGTTCGTCACGAACTTGTTTTGGTGTTAGTAAATGCATATTGAACCTTCCGTAATGAATGTCTGTAATAGTATCCATCAAGGTATCTTGAATATTTCTCAAGTTCACTGATAAGCTATTCGCAGAGATTGACATTAGCGCAAAGTCGTTCATTGATCTAGAATTTTTCAATTCAGCTTGTGTGTTCCTGATCGTCTGCTCAAACTCATTTATATGTTTATTAAAAATCTTATGCTGCTTGTCCATGGCGGTTTCTACTCTTTGTAAAAGATTAAATTCAGCCTCTATAACCGATGTCTGATTCTTCCATAATGATGCCAAATGATTCTGATTGGATTTTATAAGTGTTATGTCTCTTTGATATTGTTCGGCGAATTCATCGTCTAGTACTCCGAACAGGCTCCTGGCTAGCGACCCGACACCGTTGATAAGCCCGCGCCGCTGTCTCGGTCGCGCGCTGTTTTGCTGATTCAGTACGAGTTGGTTATTAAACTCGATCTCCTCGTAATCGTGACGTAATTGTAGTATTACTACGTCACATTGTTTATGTTCAATGACCTTTGTGCAGATGTTGTCCATATGATTGATATATTGCTGAAGAAGTTTTGTACCTTGCCAATACGGTTGTAAATCGTAATACGCAATCAGCTTCCATTCATCCTTTACGAGTCGCATGTTTGATATTTTGTCGAAGTAAATTCTTTGACTATTATTAAATGCTGATATTTGATAACTGCATTGTGCTGATACAAACATAAATAGTAAAACCATAAGGATAGAAAGATAACTTCCTTTCTTTCTCGGATATCCTTTTGATTCTCTTTGTTTTCTTACAGGCTCCTCTCTTTGGTTTTCTGTGTTTACAGGTAGTTTTGATAACTTTACCACGGGTCTTTTATAGATGCCGTTCTGTGTTTTGATGGTGGCGACTCTCACGTAGCCGTCCTGCCCGGGATGTACCTTGATCTCCTTTGCTTCTGTTAAGCTAGTCACTACATGACTCATCAGTTTTGATAACAAATGAGCTGCACACAGTTCCAGTCTCGGCAATGATATACTTTTGCTCTCTGATATTATTCTTGCTTTGGCTGCTACCAGCACAATTGTGGACTCTGATGATGAAACTGATTCTTCAGGTATTTTACAGTATATGACGGCAGCATAGGCCTTCGTTGACGAGTCTGAGAAACCATGAAGCTCTATGGTGCTGCATTTTTTCATACATAACCATCTTGGTAACTGTGTGTCGTTGATAGTTTGGAGGTCGCTCTGAATTTTCATCCACTCTGATTTGATACATTCTGGTATTTCTTCATCCCATTCTATTCCAGTCTGCCAGGTTTTCTGGAACAAAAGCTTCAATTTGGTGGTCAATGGGGAAAGCCAACCCAAGGGATCAAATATCTTTGATATGTTTGATAAGAGTGCTCGTTTTGTGGTTTTATCAGAGAAATCTTCAAGATTAATCTGGAATCGAAACTCATCTGTTACTGGATTCCAGCGTAACCCTAGTGTTTTGCTTGATTCTGCTTGTTTAACTGAGAAGTCACCTTGATTTGTTTGTTGTTGTTGATCTACTGCTTCCAATATTTCAGGTTGGTTCGAGGTCCATTTTCGCAAATGAAAGCCTCCGGAACTTAGAAGCTTCAATAAGTCGGATACAAGTTGCTTTGCGGTATTGATATCGTGGCTTCCACTGACTAAATCGTCCATGTAAAAATGATTTTCAAGCGCATGTTTTGCCGAACTTTGATACTTAAGACCTTCGTCGCGAGCTAACTGCTTCAAGGTCATCATCGCAAGGAAAGGCGATGATTTTCCACCATAGGAAACTGTGGTTAAATTATAGTCTTGCAACGGTTGATCATCCGATTCTCGCCATATGATTTTATGTAATTTTTGGTCATCTTCATTTAACCATATCTGTCGGAACATTTTCTCAATGTCCGCTACGAATGCTATTTTATACTGTCTCCATTTTAATATAAGTTCGAACAAGTTTTGTTGCAAATTTGGACCTTGTTTCTGTATGTCATTGAGACTATAACCGGTTGACGTCGCTGAAGTTGCATTAAAAACAACACGGACTTGCGAGGTAGTAGAATCGGCGCGCTCTACGGCATGGTGCGGTAGGTAGTAGCTCACATTACAGTCACGCGCTGCGCGTTTCATGTGTCCGAGTTGCTCGTACTCCTGTAGAAACAACTTATATTTTTCTGCTAACTGATGTTGTCGCTTAAGTCGTTTTTCTAACTGTTTAAACTGCGCTATGGCTTTTGGCCTGGACTCGCCTAATTGTTGTAGACCTCCTTCTTTGATGGGAATCCTAACTTCATAGCGACCGTCTGATAACCTCTTCGTTGTTTTCTGATAAAAATTGATACATTCTTGATCTTCGATTGATAGCTCCGAACTTTCGTGAATGTCTTCAACTGTCCAGAATCTTTGAATGTCATCCGTAAAGTTTAGGACAACGTTACAGTGAAGCGACTTTACGTTACCACACAATATCCAGCCTAACTGAGTCTGTTGTGCGATAGGCCTGTGGTCGTCTTCTTTGATAATCCCTCCCATGATGATTGATGAGTACACATCAGCGCCTAATAAAATATCGATAGGCCGGCTGACGTAGAACTCTGGGTCTGCTAATTTGATATTATTTAGGTATTCCCATGAGGGCTTCGGGAACGATTGATTTGGTAATTGTTTTACTAGTTTCGGCATGATATAAGCATCTGTATTAAATGCATAGTCGCTTGATAATGATGAGCATTTGATATTAATTATTCCCTTGCAGGTATTTTCTTTGGATCCTACTCCATAAATGATACCCTTGCACCTTTGTCGAGGCAGTTGCAGTAGCTGACTCGCATTTTCTGATATGATAGATGTTTGTGATCCCTGGTCAATTAGGGCTCGTAGTTTATGGTTCTTCCCATCCTTCGCCTGTACATTGATAATCGCAGTTGATAATAGGATTTCCGAAATATCATCTTGCGAAACATGGCTATGATTGCGAATAATATTGTCTGATTTTGTTGCTGGCCGACCTGATTCCATGTTGTTTCCGGCCTTCGGCGCCTCGTGTAACAACGAATTATGATGACCGTTGCATTCCTTGCACCTTTTGTCGGAAAAACACGGCATGCCAAAGTGCGAATAAAGACAATTGTTGCATAAATTCAATTGGCGGACTGTTTTCTTTTTCAATTCAATCGGCATTTCCAGAAATTTCTTGCAATAAAATATGGCATGATCGGTGTTATTGCAATAGGCACATTTAATTGCTGATCCGGTTGCTTTGCCGGAATGATATGGTTTTTGCGTTGCATTGTTGTAGAATTTCCTGGGGCTATTCTGATCATTTCGGTATTGATTAAAGTTAGTTTTTTCTTGATAAGGCCTTTTAGTTTCAGATGAAGATGATGTACCTTGTTGATTCTTGTCCTGCTTACGACGGCTTGATTCTAACGATATGAATTTCGTTTCCAGGAATTTTATGAATTCGGATAATGATGGCAATTCCTTCGGGTTTTTTAGCGAGGTGATATATTCATTATTTGATTCGGAGTCTAGTTTTTGGCTGAGTATAAAGACAAGCATGGGGTCCCAAGTGACGATGTCGACGCCTAGGTTTTGTACCGCGAAAAGACATTCATTTATCGTGTCATGCAGTCGTTTGATATGATTTGCTGATTGAAATTGCATAGACGGAAGGTTCATGAGAATGCTCATATGCGAGTTGAAAATTAATTTATTGTTATTGTATCTGTTGTTCAGAATCTCCCAACTGATTTCATAATTGTCGGAACTGATACATAGATGTTGAATTAATTTCTGTGCTTCTCCCTTAACCTTGGACTTAAGAAATTGCATTTTTTGGGCTGCTGATAATGATGCGTTTTTATGAACAGTTTCCAGAAATAGATCCTTAAACGATGTCCACGTATGATAGTTTCCCTCAAAGGTTGGGATTTCGACCTTTGGAGTAATTTGATCGTTGTGTTTCATAGACCACATTTTCTGATTAATTGACCTTTTTAAATTGTTGTACATGTTCTCATTGCTACTGAAACTATTTTGATATTCTTCATATCCCCCATTTAGGTCGCTATCGATTTCTAAATGAAGTTGATCGATAATATACCAGCGAGATTCCAATGTTTTTAGAGCGTCTTGAAATTCCCACTTCTCCTTGATAATATCGAGATCTATGTATGCTACAGTGCGTGAAAAGGCTCTGAAATTACTGCTTTGTCTGCGCAGCATTTCATCCAGCTTGCTGTTAGTACCCTGCGAGTACGTGGTGGAGGTGGAAGCACCTCCCGAGGGCGAGTGCGACCTTGATAATGCTGACGGCTTTAAGGTGAAGGCAGCAGGTTTCCCCTGCTCTCCGATTGGCAATGGTTGATAATTCATGATAAATGATTTAGCTGATAGATAAAGATCGTTAGTTTGTTGATAAATATTTTCAGTGAAATATTTCCCTGAGCGATCTTCGTGCTTACACAGGTTGATATGATTTGATTGGAACTCCTTCCAATAAGATTCAAGAGTGTCCAATCTACGTCTGATAAATTCAGGTGTCTTACGCTCAGCGCTATCCTTTTTGAAGTTGGACAGCAGCTGCTTTATAGCACCTATGATTTGATCTTGATTAGCGATGATAGACTCCATTTCCATGGTAATTTATGATATGATAAGCTCACAAGTAAATGGAATGATCTTACTTGAAAACTCGACGATGATACTTGCTGTAGTTCCGTTCGAAGCTCCTGCTATTGATACAGGCTCCGTGAACTGATCCCAAAGTGCTGATACCCAGAACACTCACACGTTACAATCCAAGTCACTGCAATCCAATGTTCTACGTGAAACTTGAACTAAACACGCGCGATGTCCTGATTTTTCGAAGGACCAACATGTACGGTACGGACCGTACAGTAGATAAATGATAAGAGTTTTTGTAACTGTAAATTGATTTATTGATAACCAATGCCTTATGATAATGATGGGGATGAGTAACCGACGCGATTGCTGAAAGTATACTAATGAATACATGGAAAATTATTGGTTTGTTGTAAAATGATCCGCTGACGCGGCGATGTACGAGTTGCGGCTCGTACAATACATAATAAGTACCTATACCTACCTATATTAATTTTATTGAAGGTCGAAGTCAATATAAAAAGGTTTACTTATTTATCAGAAAGGTTTGGACTCTTCACCTTTACCGAACCAATGTTGTCACCAAAATACATATAAGTAATACATTGTTCTCAAAATTATAGCACCAAAGTTATTTAAAAAAATATAGATTTTATTTCATTTTTACAACCACAACGTGGTAAATATCGCGATCTCAGCATCGTACAGTGCGGGAGCCTCTAGAAGTTAAACAAGTTGTCCTCGATGGCCTGCTCGTTGTCCCAGGCGCCGGCGGGGGCGGCGGGGGCGGCGGGGGGCGCGTGCTTGCGTCGCTTGGCGCGCGGCGGCTCGGCCTCGCGCTCGCCGGACGAGGCGCGGCGCCGCTTGCCTCGCGGCCGCGCGCTCGCGTCCTCCCCGCCCCCGGCCGAGTCCTCGCGGCGGCGCTTGCGTGGCGGCTCCTCCCCGCACGGCTCCTGCGGCTCCCCGGGCGCGGGCGAGCCGGGCCGGTCCCTGCGCGGCCGCCGGGGCGCGTCGGCCGCGGCCAGCAGGCGCGCGCGCACGGAGCGAGGCAGCTTCAGCGCTCGCTTGTAGTCGGCACCGAGTAGCGGGTGGCGCAGCCGCGTGGGCGGCAGCGGGATGGCGGCGGGCGGCGCGGGCGCGGGCGCGGGCGGTGCGGCGGGCGCGCGGCCCGGGCGGCCCCGCAGCGCCACGCCGCCGCCGGGCGCCGCCGCCAGCGCCCCGCCGCGCGCCAGCACCACGCGGCCCGCGCGCCCCGCACTCTCGTAGGAGCGGCCGGCGGCGCGCAGGCGGCCGCGCTCGCCCACGTCCAGCGAGGCGCCCAGCAGCGCCGCCGCCGGCAGCGCGCGCGGCGCCGACACCGCCCACACCTCGTCGTCTGACGTTATTTCGCTGGCGCTGTGAGCGTGTACAAGTTTCAGACTAGTTTTCTTTGACAAAAACTGTTTCATGGGAAGTGACAGATTGCTTTCTGTACTGCTATTTTGTTGCGTGTTTGAATCATTACTCCTCACAGCATCTTCTTCAAATGTTAATCGTTCGGAAACACTTTTCCTTCTGCTATTACTCATATTTGTGTTTGTGGACACACTTGGTCTGTCTAACGGAACAGAAGAGTCTGAATCTGTGTCCTGCACCTCATTGGTCTGGCGCTGCTGCTTGCTGACACTGTCTCCAGTGTTTCCGGAGCTATGACCATTGACCTGAGCAGGTACATAAACTTGTGGTATATTAATTTCATTTTCTTCCACATTTCTCTCATTGTCACTTTGGGCTACACTCATGCTTGTCCGAGAAACTTTCTGCTTGTTCTTTCTTTGTCTGATTGGAGATTGAACTCTTGTTTCTTCAACAGTTATTTCATCATCAATGCTCATATCTTCATGTTTATTTTCATATTCATTTACGTCTAAGTTGTTGTTTGCTTCTGAGTTATCATTGTTTTCAGTTTTTTTTCGTTTTCGCTTGCGTTTCCTATCAATGTCCTTGTTAATTTCAACATGGGAACTATCACTATTTTGTTGGCTAGGTTTCATTCTGTTCTCTTCTTTCTCTTGCTTAACTCTTAAGTTGAGGTAGCTTTCATCAATCTGTTCTGTCTCTAATGTACTGTTAAATTCTTCACTCTCTTTTTTTTTGTTCTTTTTCTTTTTTTTTCTGGAATCTGTGTCACTAAAAATTTCTGTTTTTATTTGACTAATAATGTCAGGTTTATTTTGAGAGTACTCAGTGCTGTCCACATTTAAATCATTTTTTTCCTTCTTTTTATCTTTTGTTTTCTTTTTCTTATGTTTTTTAACTTCTGTATCAGTTGATGATTCCTTTTTAATAGTTTTTAGCAGGGACTCCTGCTGATTGCCATCAGAAGATTCCATTTTAATGCTTCTCTGCTTTGATTTTTTATTTCCATTCATAAGTAAGGTCAATGCTTGGTCTGATTCAGCAAGCATTTCTTTTTTTATTTGCTGGTCCATGTTGTCAGTTTTATTTCTTTTATTTTTGGATGACCTGAATAAAAATAATAAGTGTTTAGAAAATAAAGTCTTCTGATAATTGGACTTAAATTAAAATATTTAGAAACAGCTAATATCAAGCTAATTCACGCTATTAATAAGTATAGTAAGTTTGGAATGAACTTGGTGAAATTTGTAATGGGTTTGTAATGAGTAAATTTGCTGTTTTCGAGGTAAAAATTTCCATTAGCGTCATTCGAAATAAAGGTTAGGGGGTGTGTGGGGGGAAGGGGGGAGGGGAGGGGAACCTCCCCCTCCAACCCCCACATCTAGGAGACAAGTAGTTTTTGAGATATTGACTTTATAATGTGATGTGCCATACATTCTCGATGAACTGACACATAAATATGCCATATAGGAACATCAGGAACTGTGTCGTAAACGCTCCGCTCCGCTTCGCTGCGCTACGCTTTGGTTTCGATGAACATGTGCACCTAAGACGCTCCTCCTCGCTTTGCTCGTCGTCGCACCTATCTTTAGGTTTTGGTCCCGAGGGTTTGACGGCATTTGTATTTGTAAATATTATTATGGTCACCTGGCTGTATATAAAAACGCTATTGCCTATTTAAAAAAAAAAAGTTGCATTTATAACCTCATCTGTCATTTCCCATACAATTTCCTTGATTTTAAACATGAATATCTTGGAAACTATTTGTCTCCTAAACCTGAAATTTAGAATAGAGACTCCTGGGGTATTACCCTTATTGTATACCAAGTATCAACATCCAGTTCGAATGACGATAAAGGAAACTTTATCCCTGAATTGTACCTTGTTAACATAAAATGTTATGTTTGTATTTACTGGATAGATTGCAGTTTTTAGTAATGCATTATAAATTTTCAGTGCATGGTACCAGAGGGTGCAGTTGTTTCTTAAGCTTACGCAACTTTAGTAAAATTGTTACAGGAGAATTATTGATTGTGCTGAAAACTACAATAGGTTACTTGGTACAAAGGAGATAATATTATGAATTATGAGGCAGTGTGCTCGAGGGAACCTTGAATAGTCTTTTAAGATTTTCTGTGAGAATTTCGGTTTAAAAACAATCCTATGTGAATCTCGATTCTCCCACTAAGGCTTCACCAATTACCTACCATTTCGTAGTTCAGTTGCGATGAGGAAGAAGATACTTTTTACAGATACTTACTTTTCAATATCAGACCACATAGAGTAACTGTTTTCACTTTCTGTGCACGACGACATCGTTCATTTCAATGCAGAAACGCCAAGGTACAAACAACATTACAGTATTTGATTCCTCAGTATTTTTATATTTTTTCCAACATAATTTGAGGTTATTTATAGGTTATATTTACCAAAATTAACTTTTTTTCGTAAGTCAGCCAGTCAAAATCACACGAGGAGGCTTGTCAGAAATGTCAGATGCTGTCATGTAACTAATAAAATAATCTGTGGCGATATGAATCCACCACACTCTCAGGGCCATTAAGCTAAGGTAAGGAAAACACTTATAATGAAAGGGAATATATGGCTAATGCAAGGCTTTGACTTGCTGATAATATTCGCGTGTGGGAGCAAGATAAAAAAATAAGTAGAAGGTAAATACATAGACCTATTCCACACATTTTTATTTGAATAATAAATTATTATAGACTTCGATCGCTGTCATCTGTACAAGACAATGATTTCAAAAGGAAGGATACGCCCTTCAGAACATTTTACTCAAACCTTCTTCATACAAGCAAAATAACTGCCATCTGTCATAATTTGTTGGAACTATGTCAGAGCCGAGCTACTTATCATTTATTTTTCAAGCGTCGTTGCTGTAGAGAACGTATGAGGGCAGATATAGAATTTCTTCTGTGGAAATAAGATGTGAGCTGAACACAAAATCAGTGTTCTGAGGGTTTGACAGTTAGTACAACTCAGACAACGCCATCTGTTTCTTCAACAATGTAAACTTTTTTTTTTTAACAAACGTCTCATTACTATTACAATCCGATTACCTAATATTGATATTTGATGCAATCTGAAGCTACTTCTGACCTTAAGATTAAACTAAACATGCCAGTGAGGGGTTCCGCTCATCTGGCATAATCTTTATTGACCAAAACTCATTTCGCATAACTCGTATGGTCTAAACTTTTTTGGCCGAACCATCACTTTGCCAAGACTTATGTGGCATAAGGCTCGTTTCGTCTAAAACTCTTTAGGCACAATCTTTAAACACCTAAGTTTCTTTTGCTCAAATTTATGTTCGTCTATAACCTATGTATAATCTTGTTTCTCCTAATGTTATCTTAACAAATAATATATTAAGTATGTAGTAAATGTACAAATTGTGGTATTTTTCTCCTACATCCCGAAAATCACGATATTGTATGATCAAAAAATCGAAAGTTAACGACCAATATAATTATTACAAACCCCATGAGATCGAAACCTAAAAATAGGTGCGACGACGAGCAAAGCGAGGAGGAGCGTGTTAGGTGCACATGTTCATCAAAACCAAAGCGGAGCGCAGCGAAGCGGAGCGGAGCGTTTTCCAAACAGCGGAAACAAAACAAGGCACCAGTTTGCGCTATGTAGGGAGACGCTCCGTCAAAGTTAAAGCCAAACGAATATTATTACTTTGTATAAACCTATGCCATAGCATAATTAGGCTATTCAAGATTTGGCCATACCATTATTAGGCTAAACAATTTTATGCGAAATAACTTTTTACTAAACGAGATTTATGCCATACGATTTTCGGCGTAACGAGACTTTGACCAAACGTTACTATGCAATACGAGATTAGGCAAAAAAATCTTATGCCAAAAAAGGTAGAACCGATTAAACCATTTGAATTTGAGCAATACAATTGCTCGGATGTTTACGGTGTTTTACCTTAAAAACCTTGGGACCTAAACCTAAAGATAGGTGCGACGACGAGCAAAGCGAGGAGGAGCGTGTTAGGTGCACATAGATATCTAAAAACAAAGCGGAGTGGAGCGTTTTACATACGGCTTAAAAAACATATTGTTAAATAGAAAACTATTTGTTGTTAAGTTTCATAACAAATCAAAGCATACACGCTTTAAAAACCCTGGAACCTAAACCTAAAGATAGGTGCGACGACGAGCAAGGCTAGGAGGAGCGTGTTAGGTGCACATAGATATTGAAAACCGAAGCGGAGCGGAGCGTTTCACAAAATATAGCTTAAAAATACATGTATAATAGATAACTACTTATTTCTTGTCAACTAAATTACATTCGGGAATTTGTATTTTCGGAATATTAAAACTTAGGGATTCGTAATTTTAACAATTCGATATAATACAAAATCGTACATTTCAAACATCAAAATTATAATATTAGGACTTTCGTCATTTTAATAAATCTGTTGTTTGAAATTTCGTTTTATCAACTATTCGTGATTTTCATTATTCGGAAACTTGAAATTCGGAATTGTGAATTATTTGGAACTTTGAAATTCGTAATTATAAAAATCGTTATTTTCATATTCGTAAAAAAGTAATTCGGAATTATGTAGTGTACCCATTAGATATTTCAATATCAAATCGATTTTGGTATCACCAAGATATGGCCAAAACAATATGGACAAAATTCAACAGGGAAACTAACAAAATTAGCCCAATTTAAAGGTAAAAAGTGTGATTGTTTTCAGTCCTGTTGACTTTTTTAGTATGGAAACCCCTGTTGACTTTCTCTGGTTGTTTTGGTCATATCTTGGTGATATCTAAATCTATTTGATATTGAATTATCTTATTTGAAAGCTTATAAGTTGACATTGTTTTTAAACTGAAGTGCACAAAAAAATGTCATATGAAATTCTTTTTAAATTTGATTTATTTGTTTTTGCCTTTTGAATATATTTTTAAAATGTTTTTTAAACTATTTTGCGGTACCTACCTATTGGGTCTAATTTAAGTCAAATAATGCACATTTGATTATTTCAATTAGTTTATTAATGTTTTACTTGCAAAACATCCAAAAAAATATTGAAATATGGCTAGTTATTTTTATTTTCGGTTTTATCATACAATTTTGCCAAAAAAATTTAAAAAACTTAAATATTAAATATCTTAGAAATGGTTAAGTTTCGCATTATGCATTATAGGATTCAATCAACTAGAAATGCCTTCCTCTATCACCTCCTGAAAGGATCAGGTCTACTTACCAATAACCCTGTTTACTTACAGTCCGGCGCCCCTGGGCGGTCGCCCAACCGCGCCCTACCTTAAACGCCGGTACTGAATGGAGGAACATTTTCGACACCTGCTAAACATAGAAAGGGTCCGCCCTCAAAGGAACTTGACGAATTTGACATTTGTGCAATAAGGCAGAAAGTCTTTTATAAGTAAAGTGAATTTTCATACAATATCCTATTTCATTGGTGATTATTATAATAATGTAGGGTAGGCCTAAACCTTTCAAACGCTTATGAAACTTGACAAGTGAAAAAAAATTTTTATTAACCCTTAATCGGGTACGAGCTAATAGGTTAGGAAATAATGAGTTTTCGATTTCTACTGATTAAAAAGACGACTAATAAGGATTGTACATATGTTTTTTTTATTATAACCGCATTTCAGGAAAAAAAAAACGGGTGGTCATTATATTGCCATTGCCTGGTTACGACTATAGAAAGTGGCTACTATGTTACCATTGTCCATTTAAGGAAAACAAAAAATAAAATAAAACAAATGCATCAAATAATTAAAATAAAAAGAAGACTTTATTTAGACAGTAAGTAATACATATATGGTATCTATAAGGATTCTGGGTTAAGTGCCATGTGAAATTTTTTGAAGCATCCTTTTGTACATAGAGATACACCACAGCACGAACATTTTATATTCGACCTTTTTGTTTCTTTTTTGGTTGAGCAAAACTTGCACCGCTTGTAAGTATCCTGCGCCTCCGGAAAATGGATTCCAACACTTTGTAGTCGAATTTCATCAGGCACTCCAAAATTGCCGCCTCTCTTATTTTTAAAAATAATTTGCCTCTGTTTTTTACATGTAAAATCTCCAATCAGTGCTCTCGCTAGTCGCAATCTGAAATCGCGATGACTTGAAACCCGTTGTGGGTGTTTTGTTAGGTATATTATGTAAGAGTTTATGATTGCAGCATCCAGCATGAAGAAGAATAATCGCATCCAGAATTTCCGAGACTTTCTTCCTGTGGGATAGGACGAACGAAAGTGATCAAAATGATCAACGCCCCCCATATATAATGTGTAGTCTGCTATCGCCTTTGGGCAAAATACTTCCTTTTTCGTGCCGTCCTTTTGTGTTCGCTTTACAGTGGTTACTTCCGATGACTTATGCGCAGACGAAAGAACAGTAACTTCCTTTGTATCTAGCCACTTAACAGCTACTATAGGCTCACTAGTCAAGGCCGCGAACTCATTTTTCGCAAGTTTTTCTCTCTTGTTTGTAGGTTTCTCTTTCATGAACTCTGGTAATCCTTTTCTAGTCTTCCTGACAGTCCCAATCGAAAAAATTCCATTTTCATACAGAACATCAACCAACTTGCAACTCGTAAAAAAATTATCGAAGGTGACTAAAGAGTTTCGCGGCACATTCTGGCATAAATTCGTCACTACCGTAAAACCAAGACCAGCTTCATCCAGAGTTTCCTGTTTTCCTGTATAAATTTCGAAGGCGTATAAATAGCCAGTCTTTGCATCACACCGAGCCCATACCTTATATCCACGTTTTATTGGCTTCATGGGCATGTACTGCTTCATTGTAGACCGCCCTTTGAACTTCACCATGCACTCGTCCACTGAATAAACTGTTGATTCTTCCGCCTGTTCTATAAATATTCTATTCAGTATATCTATTAGTGGCCTTAGCTTGTGCAACCTATCAAAATTCACGGAATCACGGGGAGCTTCAGTACTGTTGTTGTTCAGGTGCAAATTTTCAAGTATTTTCTTGAATCTTTTCAAACTGAATGCCGCTGAAATATCGGGGTTATTATAAAATCGGTCTGTTGACCAGTACAGCTCATAATCCGGCAGTGGATGTAAGCCCATCATAATCATTACGCCGAGAAATGCTCTGATTTCAGCTGGATTAGTTGGATCGAAAATGTGCTTTTCTTGAGTGGCGTAACGATTGGTCTCAGTCACGATAGTATTTATGAGCTGCTCTGGAAACATATTGTCGAAAAATTCAATTGGTTGACTTTTATGTGAATATGCAATTTTTGATCCAAACTTGGTTGTAAATTTAGGAATTTTATGTGTATTTTTTTTCATCTTCCAATCTTCATAGCTCCTGACTGGTTTAGATATGGTCAAATTTAACCTGTTTGTTGTATGTATTTCTATTTCACCTGGCACTGGGGGAGTAGGAGGACTTTCAACCTCCTCAGAATTCATAAAAATACGTTCTAATCCACGTTCCACTATGTCATCAGTTGGTTCAAAAAATGAGTTTTGTGGAGAAGGTACAAATATATTACTGTCGATTTCGTCGTCCGAGTCAATGTCTGACCAATTTTCCAATATCCTTTGCAGCGCTGTATCAGACAAGGGTTTGCTTGACGCCATCTCTTCTCAATCTGTAAAATTACATAAAATAATATCAATAAATTGGGGCAAGAAACAGATAAAATAGTAGTGATATTTCGACCAGGTTTGGCAACAATCGGACAATGGTCGTATATTAGCCACCAACTTTGTAACAATTTTTATATTCGATAGATTATTGGAAATAGTCATTCACAAGTTTTCTATCAATAAACACATTATAAAGATTGTAAATAAAGCATCATAATGTACTTACCGAAATTTTTCAAGTCACAATATCGATATATCCGAAATATTGCAGCGAAACTGTGTTGAAAACTTACAAATATGGCGCCAATTTTTTTGTTTCCGCCAAAACAGCTAAATGTCACTTTTGTTTTCAAAGAATTACCAACCTAACAATAAAATATTTCCATAAGTGTCAAATAAAAAAAAAACTACCGGGTGCGTTCAAGTAGCATATATTTTTTTGGAAAAAAATGTTGCCATGTTGAGGTGGCACTTATTCTACCATTGCTTGATTAAGGGTTAAAGTATCAACATTCATTCATCGTACTAGCTGGTGTTGCTATATAAAAGATGGTAGCGCCCTCAATAAATTTCTTCTCTTTTGTGTCGCACTGTAAAAGCAGTGAGTTCTTATTCTGAGTTTAATGCTTCAACCTCTATGCTCTCTGTGTGCAATATTTGACAGTATTGTACACTATGTTGTCACGACATCTATCGGCTTGTCCAAAAACTCAACTGGCAGCTGTTAAATTAAGGGAAACGGCTCATAGATTATGGAAAAATGGCCAACACAAATTAGAAGTCGATTCTGAATGCTGAACACGGATTTTGTATATGTATATGTTTATACAATATTTGACACCCCATCCACACGCTTGGCGAATGGCGAACAATGGCAAACAGCAAACAGCAAACAGCAAACACTGACGTGTGGATGGGTGTTTGTCGTTGTTTGCCGTGTTTGTGACAAACAGCAAGCGTGTGGATGGGGCTTGACAGTTCTGTACACTATGATTATGCAAAAACTCAAATGGAAGCTGTCAAGGAAAACAGCTCATGAGTGTTTCCGTAAATGTCATTTTTTACTAACGAAATTTATAGTTTGACGTTCTTGCCTAATTCTAGTTACCATTTTCAATTATTGCGGATATTTTACCCAAAAAGGGTCTGCTAGCTCAAAAAATATTTCCGTTTCTACACTGATAGCCAATGGAGTGTGCTGGTATCATAAGCCGCGTCAGCTAGTGTGTCGGCACCTTTAAGTTTACAGCCACAGATTAAATTAAAAAAATCTACACTCACAGATTATATGCAAAAAAGTTCAGACTTTGACATTGACAGTTCCTTCTTTTTGTCAAAAGTATTCTTTCAACATGGTGAGTTTTTCTCGTTAGTTATGTGTAAATCCGATTAAATCGTATTGAAATCGTTATTAAATGTGCCTTATCTTTATTTTAAACCAATCTATGTGAAGTTTCCAATGCCTGGTTTGTAATATTTCCACCGGATAGAAATTGGATGACTACCAAATTTATTGTTTCTTGATCGAACCTCAACACTGTTGTTTTTCTTATTAATCCCAAGTAAATTTTTGTAGTAAGTCAATGACTATTTCATTTGAGGGTGTAGCTATATTGGCAACTCGTAAGTCGTAAACATTGGACGATCTCGTCATTAATAACCTCCGAAGATTGCTTATGAATCTGAAGATTGAGGATGAGGTTATTCGCCGGTTCTGTGGACGTGTACAGCGTAGTGAGTTGTGTTCTGTGTGCAGGCTCGCGGCCCCAAGAAGCACTTGAAGCGCCTGAACGCGCCGCGCGCATGGATGCTGGACAAGCTCGGCGGCGTGTACGCGCCGCGGCCCAGCACGGGCCCGCACAAGCTGCGCGAGTGCCTGCCGCTCGTCATCTTCCTGCGCAACCGCCTCAAGTACGCGCTCAGCGGCAACGAGGTGCTGAAGATCGTGAAGCAGCGCCTCATCAAGGTGGACGGCAAGGTCCGCACCGACCCCACCTACCCGGCTGGATTCATGGGTGAGTTGTTCCAGCTCTCATATTAAGCTATTTTAAGTGTGTGGTTGGCTATTTTGAGATTTAATCTTGAAATAAGGTTTGTTTACAATCTGAAATCTTAGGCTATGGTAGCTTCAAAGAATGAAAGTGTTCCTCCCCGTCTATACACTTCCTATAAATTATGCATCAAAGATACAGAGAAAATAAATTTGTATTTCATGTATGGCACAGAAAGTGATCAGAATGATCATATTTCATTCATGGTTATTGGATCGTCTTGGGGGGTTGGTATTTAATTGTTTAGATACCTATATTTAAAATTGTAGTCATCACAGTCATGTGAGTTAATGTTATTCTAGATCAACTAGCATTGGGTTGTTTTGGCTCTCTTGGTTTATTCATGATCAGCATTCATTATTTTTTTTTTAAACTTATGACTATCATTACAGGCTTAACCTAATGCGATAGAAAAGCATAACCCATTAACTTACTTGATTAACTTAAGTAACATACTGTGTACAACACAGTTCTTGTGAATTCACTCAGAGAACAGGAAAACAGATCAATGTGTTCCGCTATAGTGTTGAGGTGAGGGGCGCCCGGCCCAGGAGGTGGGTTCTATTGCCCACTGGTGTGGTATGGGCCTCCTTTTATGTACGCCAATTATACAGGTCCTGTGCTGCTCTGGTCCACTGATTCCCTGCAACCCTGCAGATATCATTGGACCATTTAGCAGGTGGTCTGCCATTACCATTTATTAGTATTATTATAATATTGTATATTATAGCTGGAGTTTTGGAATCTTAATATTATTTTAACATCATATATGTGCAGGTCCCACAATCTTCCTGTTCACTATAAAATTATGGTATAAAATTAACCTAATTTCCAAAGAATTCATATCATGTCCTGCATCCGTGTTGTGGTAACACGCTACTCTGCCCTGGGCATACAGCTACCACTGCTATTAGTATTTTAGATTGTAGAAGTTGGCATTTAGTTCAATTTATTTGGTTTAATTTGACTACAGATTAACAACACATTCACCTTCTGGTCAGGCTCATTGTGCAACACTCCTAAGCTGCTTTCATTTTCGATTATATGCATGTATCATGAATTTTTCTAGCATATTTAAGATCTAGTGTTAATAGGTATTTAAAAGAATATTTTTCATATCAGTCAAAATAATATCAGGTAACCTGGAGGATGGAGGTGAATGAGTTAAGCATTAAGTTTGCCCTTGCACAAATTTTATTATGTTATGTCCAATAAATAATTTATTTAAAACATTTCATCATTAACAATTTCAGATGTTGTGTCGATTGAAAAGACCAATGAGCTGTTCCGTCTGATCTACGACGTGAAGGGACGCTTCACCATCCACCGCATCACTCCCGAGGAGGCCAAGGTATCGTAATATCATACACATTACTGTTTATTCTTTCACCCATATAGGACTTACAAAGGGTTTAGAGAAAAGAGTTTATATTTTTGGTTGTTGTTGGTGTTGTGTTCCTATGGTACCCCAGAGGTGCAGAGGGTCTCCACTAACGTCCGCCACTTCCACCTATCTTTGGCTGTACTTTTGGCCTGGGCCTGGCCATGTTTGGACAGGGCGTCCACGGGAGCGCTTGCCATTTGGTGGCCTCCAGACAAAAGCTACATTTGCGGCATTTGTAGCTCCCCTTCGTACAGTGTGCCCAATCCATCTCCACTTTCGTTTCGCAATTTCCTTGCCGATGGGAGATTGTCGGCACAGCTTCCATAGATCTTCGTTACGTATTGTCTTCGGCCAGAAAACGCGTAGGATCGACCCGAGGGACTTATTGACGAACACTTGCAGTTTGTTCATCAGCCCTTACGTCACTCTCCATGTTTCACAATATATTTTATATTTTTGGTTACTCTACTTTAAATGCAATATGCATGGTTGCAGGAAAGTTAACAGCTCCTGAAGGTTTCCATGGAAATTGCTTTTCTCTACTACATAAAGTTATATGAAATTAACCAATATGTATTTTGATTTATATAACTATCACTACATAGTATAAATAAAGCAAAGTTGCTTCCCATGTCTGTCTGTATGTATGCTAAGATCTTAAAAACTACACAACGGATTTGGATGTGGTCTTTAAATAGATCACTGTGATTTAAGAAACTTTTTTATAATTAAACAGAGTTCAATATTTTTATAATAACAGTGTGACAAAAATCAGTTTGTTTGACCGCACATTGAAATTCGCACGGCTTCACTCATTGTATACATACATTGGTCTAAATACTCTAAATACACTTAAGATAAGGCTTACAATCTAAAATGAAGAGTTGATGTTTGTAAAGACACACTAGGTAATTATTAATGATTATTATACCGACATCTTTAAGTTTTTTCAAAAGAGCATTCTATAAGTTATAATAAAGTACGTAGCTAACGTGAGTCCTCGTTACAGTACAAGCTGTGCAAGGTGAAGCGCGTGGCGACGGGCCCCAAGAACGTGCCGTACATCGTGACGCACGACGGCCGCACGCTGCGCTACCCCGACCCGCTCATCAAGGTCAACGACTCCATCCAGCTCGACATCGCCACCTGCAAGATCATGGACATCATCAAGTTCGACTCAGGTAACTTGAATGTGAATCACTTTAGGCATCTTCTGGGTTACTGCCAAACAAATTAAACCTTGTTGATTGGGTCTATAGATTGGCAAGTTGCTTGGCGACCCTCCTTGCGGGGTGAAAGACGCGGAGGGGACGAGGTACCCAAGACGACAGCGGGTAGCGGGAGGGTAGCGGTGGAGGGCAACGCGTGCACTGCATGTCATTGTTACGGCAGTCTCGGCCGCGCAGCCGAGGCGGCCACATGTCTTAAATAGTCTGTCATAATTTGAGTGCGACCCACATGAGATCATTGATCCAGAGACCATTAGTCTTAGGATGAGTGTTGAGGCCTTTTTAATATTATCGTTATATTATTATTAGGTATCTATAATTCG
Source organism: Plutella xylostella (assembly GCF_932276165.1). Lineage (NCBI taxonomy): Eukaryota > Metazoa > Arthropoda > Insecta > Lepidoptera > Plutellidae > Plutella > Plutella xylostella. Next base: position 43,422 of record NC_064002.1, read on the forward strand.
TCAACAAAGTAACGTTAAAAACAACAAATCGTATAATGTCTCAATATAGGGGCTTCTTGTAGAACAGCGTACCGGATCAGTCATGCTACGCGGCTAAAGGTTGGTACTGCGCAGTCAGATACGAAAAAGTAAACAACAAAGACGAAGAGTCCATACACACATACACTGACAGTGCGTCAGTTGTCAGTTCTTGTAACTAGGAAAGCAACCGAAATTTATGTGATTTAATGAAAGTAATTAATGAGCAAAACACAGAGAAAAATTACAAAATTGATGAAATTTTGAAAGAAAATGGTCATATCGTGCTTCGCCTACCCCCATACCACCCGGAATTTAATCCTATTGAACTTGTGTGGCGGTACGTGAAAGGCGAGCTCGCAAGAACGTCGATTGACTCTAACTTAGATAAACAGATAAAAGACTTTGAGTTGCTTTTCTCTAATTATTCGCCTGAAAAGTGGAGAAATTGTGACGACCATGTCATAAAAAATTAAGACGAATATTATAAATCTGATAGAGTATTTGACGATGTATTGGACAGGTATGTTATTGTTTATTTATAATTTAATGTAAATTAAACATAAAATATTATAGGTGTACACTGAACTAATATGACTGGCGTACTCTAGTACATTATACTTCAAAGTAGGTATAATGTTTTTTGGTTTTAGTCTTAGATTTATAATTGAAGTTAATGAAAACGATGATGAAGATGAGGATGACGACGACGATGAACAAGTTCAAACAGAGAGTGAACATGAAAGTGACATGGAAATTGATTTATAAAATAAAACACTTTTACATAAATAAATTCAAATTGGTAGATATTCTGAAGGTAAACATCCAAATTTTAATGCTGCCAAACTATAAATTTTAAGCTAAATATCACATTTACGGGAACACTCATAGAATAAAATTTTACTTACGTCAGAAATAGTTACAAGCTATCGCGAGATTAATCCGGGCACACTTTTCTACGTGTGTAGCATGTCGTGCTACCTCGCCCCCGCCACTTCTTTCACCCCGCAAGGAGGGTCGCCAAGTAACTTGCCACATTATAATAAATTATAATATTTACCAAACATTTGACAGCCAGCGGCAGCATTTAAGGCGGGATCAGGATGGTTCATTCGAGTGAACAGTTCATTTTATTTTCTCTCCATGTTCACACGACTTGGTGGGAATGACAAAGAAGTGAACGTTCATTTATTATTATCAATAAAATGTCGTCGGGTGATAATTATGTCTGTACAGGGCTCGCAGCAAAATGCCCGAATGTGAATTAACGTTCATTCTGTCTGTGTGCAGACCGTCCACTTTTCGTTCATTCGGAGTGGGAATAAAAGATGCGAATGCCAAATCCAACATCGCTCGCTGGCGTACCCAGGTAGGAGCAGGTGCCCCTCCCTAGCTGAAATCCTGGGTACGCCCATGTCGCTGGATCGGTTTATTAATGAATTCATTCAGCACTGTTGTTTCATTTTGTGTTCACACGTATCATTTCGAGTGAAAGATGCCGAATTAAATACAGAAATAAACAAAAAAGGAACCTTCACACATTTAGCATATTCTAATTTTTAAAATTAAAATCACGTGAGGTCTTTTTTCGAATTTTTCCCCCTCCCCCTGGTGATATTTGGCGAGGTTTAGGACCAAATTTTCGTGCCGTTCAAAATTTCGGTTCTGAAATAGCGCTTTTTGACAATAAATATCAAAATTAATACACGTGACGTGATGTCTAACGAGACAACCCCCTCCCCCCTCGTGATGTTTCGTGATGTTTTTCGTAACCCCTCCACCCCCTTTTGACGTGATTAATGAACGACTCCTACAATGTAACAGACTATGGTGAAACTAGGCATAAGTTTATTGAAATTGCAATACATGTTGTGTCTGGTGTGTAATTGCATTTTGGCTTATTTGAGATCCCCTTTACATAGTATAATTCAAAATTTTCAGCACTTATAATGTAGTACTTACGTTGGTTGAGTTATAGCTGTATGATGTGATGTCCTCTTCGTCGTATCCGACAACAGCGACTCTTGCTACACTCTGTTATGTGCTCTTATGTGGCTGGCAAGTCCGAACTTCGTCTTGAACACCCTGTCAAACTGAGCACAGTAGAGCTGTTCCATCCTGTTGTATGTATAGTTGTAGGAGGGCTTAGGGCGTGTCTTCCGAGAGTGGCGTTTCACGTCAAGGGCTTGTAGTCGAGACTTTTCAAAATTTTCTAAGCCTTTGTGGACAGAGTTACGCCAGCTGTATACATAGGATTAGTAGATTAAAGGGTCTAGTGAGAAAGGTCTCTTAAATTTCCTTCTATTTCACAGTTAATTCAGTTTTCTAGGTCTTCTGAGTTTAAAGATTTGATGTTGCACAAAAAACAGGCGTTGTGGCCTAAATAACGGATAAGGTGGGTTCGAATCCTATATGACGAATTTTACCTCAATGGTTTACAATGTAGTGCGCGACTAGTCTTCACTGCTGTCACGATTACTTACTTACATAGTTTCCTTGAAATCGAGAGGTCACAAAACTTGGCTCATTTTTCGTAAGCTTGTTCTTATGATTTGTAACAATGACATATTATAGTATATAATAGCATTGTATCTATAAGTATATCGTTTTGTGCATTGCAGGTAACCTGTGCATGATTACGGGAGGGCGTAACTTGGGGCGAGTGGGCACCATCGTGTCCCGCGAGAGGCACCCCGGGAGCTTCGACATCGTCCACATCAAGGACACCACCGGACACACCTTCGCCACCAGGTGAGACACGCCTCCACTACCACCACCACTCTAGGGGTCTAGGGGAGGGATCTGATCACCTTCTATTCGTCCTATCGATTCGAAATTTGGTACCGTGTTCTCCAATGATATTGAAAGTTTATGGTAATGTAAACATGGCCTGATCAGCCCTTTTAAGATCATCAGCTCTTTAATATAATCTGTCATCCTATTCTATTCTATTCTCTGTGGGGGTGTAAGGACCTGGCTTTCTCGAGTGGAACCTTTGTGCATATCCCCAAGGTCTAAACTGCCTTCCTATGCTTGGAACATTCCCACCACGCTGGTCCACTGCGGGTTTGTGGGTTCACATAAATCAAGATGTGCTAAATCTAGATATGCAGGTTTCCTCACGATGTTTTCCTTCATCGTAAGAGCGATGGAATACATTGTACTTAAGTTAAAAGGATGTCAGCGCCGGGATTCGAACCCGAATCTCTTGCGTGAGAAGCGGGCGCTTACCCGACTGAGCTACCACCGCTCCATCTGTCCTTACTTGGCACAAAAGGTAAAAAATCTGTGTCTTGGTAATTAAAATATTATTAAACAAGTAAAATACAGCTAAAATAAATTGTTCAATTACGAAATTAATCATTTTCGAGTATTTAATTATAATAATAATAATAAAAATCTTTATTTTGATCAAGAACAGTAGGTCAATAGACAATTTAAAACGTTAACAACTGCAATAGTGAAACACTGTGGCGCAGCCATTAACGCCCACCTTAATAACTAATTATAGCAGTTTCCTGATCGGACAGAATATAGGTATAAAATTATTACAAAACTTAACCTAACTTACTTAATTGGTTGTTATGTATTAATTTAAAACCTATTTTAAATAAATTCAAATAAAAAGACACACTAAGAAAGATTGTTAACCTTTTGTGCCAAGTAAGAATGGATGCAGTATAGATTATGAGTGGATCTAAATACCTTGCACTTGTCCCCTATCGATTCGAAATTTAATACTTACTTCAACCTGCCGTATAACTTCTGGTGCCTTCTTTAAAGTAAAATAATAGTAAAGCGACGATATGGTTTTACTGCTAGGTGTTTGTAACGTGTGTGTGTTCCGGCAGGTTGAACAACGTGTTCATCATCGGCAAGGGCACGAAGGCGTACATCTCGCTGCCGCGCGGCCGCGGCGTGCGCCTCACCATCGCCGAGGAGCGCGACAAGAGGATCGCCGCCAAGATCTCCCACTCGTAGTGGGATTATTAATATAAGACTTTAAATCTATGCTCTCTTTTATTTTGGAGGGTGTTTTAAATATGGTGCGGATTAAATTACGCACGCGGCATTGCAGGCCATTTTAAATCCTGGACAGAGCGGCTGACGGTTTCTTGCGCTTATTTATACAAGCGCTCAAATTACTCGCAATATGAGTATCACACTTCCCGTGTGGGCAATTTCGCGTGCGTGATGAAATCTACGATACTTAAAACACCCTAAAGTCCACGAACGCCAGGGGAAAGGAAAGCTTGTTGATATTGTTTTATTAATATATTTTTTTAATTTAATAATAATTAAAACTTATAAATATAAACTTATTTAAAACTTAAACTTAATTACCTATAACTTATAAATTTTTGTACATTACATTAAATTTGACTAGTGCTAATATCACGTTAGTTCTGTACAGAAATCTGTGAACAGTTTCATCATACGGGGGAGCATAAAGGATGTTACAAAAGGGTATATAATATAGGTACTAAGGGAGGGGGAGCAAATATTTCGCGAATTTCCAAAAGTCGTAGAACAACAGTTGTTTAGGATGAACTCTGTCACCTCTTTTGGCCCGAAGTGCTGCGACACGACAAGAAGAAGATGGCCCGAAGTGCTGCTCTTCCGTATGAGTCCTCACAGTTCCGTGGCGTCGGTGCAGCCGGCGTGCGCGGCGCGGACGTGGCGCTGCAGGTCGCGGCGCCGCGCGTGCCCCCGCCCGCAGTGAGTGCAGGCGTGCGCCCCCCCGCCCCCCGCGCCGCCCCCGGGCCCCCGCGACGCGTGCAGGCGCACGTGCTTGTTGAGGTTGGAGGGGTCCCCGAAGCGGCGCGCGCAGTGCGGACACTTGAGCGGCTTGTAGCCCGTGTGCGTGCGCACGTGGATCTTGAGCCCGTAGGCGCGCGAGTAGGCGCGGCCGCAGTAGAGGCAGCGGTGGCGGCCGGGGGCGCCGGGCGCCGCGCGCGCCCACCACGCCGCCAGCGCCTCGGCGCGCGCGCCCAGCCCCGGCGGCGGCGCGGGGGGCGCGGGGGGCCGCTCGGCGCGCGCCAGGAACGTGTCCCAGAACAGCTCGGCGCTGTACGGCTTGCAGGACAGGAACAGGTGCACCTTCAGCGGGTTGGGCTCCTCGAACTTCTCGCCGCACTCGTGACACACGTAACTGTTTTTACCTGATCAATGAAACGGTAAGTAAACAATGTGTTGCAAAATATGACATCTGGATATCCAGTGATATCAATCAAAGTTGAATTTATAGTTTATAAACGTATTTAACAATTAAATGATTATAAATCAAAAACGGTTCAGCTTAAAAAAGGAAGTCTATAGCTTGACAACTTCGTGCGCGACCCTCCTTGCGGGGTGAAAGAAGTGGCGGGGGCGAGGTAGCACGACATTTTAGAACACAGAGTACACACGAAGAAAAGTGTGCCAGGATAAATCTCGCGATAACTTGTCACTATTTGTGACGTAATGTAAGAGTAAATTATGTTGATTAATAAAAAGGTTCTTAAAACTAGTTTCATTATTTATTCATTTAAAGTATTGTTGGCAGTTGAGGACAGACAGAGGCAGAGTATTTGTATTTATTTATGTTAAAGTATTAAATGTTATCCATGTCACGTTGTCGTCGTCATCGTCATCTTCATCATCTTATTCATTTAGTCTGTCGTGTAATAGGCTTACACATTAGACTCAGGGCTGATTCGACACACGGTTATACAGAAAATCCCCGAAGATTATATAGTTTTACAATGCGATTTAATCTATTTGCGAAACTATACGATTTGTGGTTTTTGACGTTATTTTATTGGCGAATCATAGATAATAATATTATACTTGTAAAAATGAAAAGGATATTTATATTTCAAGGATTATGGAGGTTCTGACCTCAACACTCATCTTGAGACTAATGGTCTCAGGATCAGTGGTCTCATGTGGGTCGCACTCAAATTATGACAGATTCTACAACACATGTTGCCGCCTCGGCTGCGCGGCCGAGACTGCCGTAATAATGACGTGCAGTGCACGCGTTGCCCTTCCCCGCTACACCACCCGCTACCCGCTGTCACCTTGGTTACCTCGTCCCTCCCACGTCTTTCACCCCGCAAGGAGGGTCGCGCACGAAGTTGTCGAGCTATAGTGTTGACATCGACCTTAAAAAGTTGTAGTGTAAAGTAAAAAACGTTTATTTACAAATTGTTTAAGGGCCACTTTCACCAACATATTAAATCCAGATTTAGTGTTAAATCTCGATTTAGTGTCAAATTTTATATGGACTGACGTTTCTTAAATCGAAATTTGACACTAAATCTAGATTTATTATGTTTCTGCAAGTGGCCCTAAGTACAATTTGTGATGTGGCTGCAAATTCTACACTAATTATTATAAATGACAATGGGCGTTTTGGGACCTATGTCCAATAAAGATGAGTCATACATCGTTGGATAGCTCTTTTCAAGTGAGCAAAAAAATATTATGACGAAAAATCCGTATAAGTTGTCCATTTTGAAATATATTCGTCGGAAGGAAGTATTTTTCTATGGCATTGCACTCTCTCCTGATGACAGTTAGGGCGTAATACACGTAAACACGTATTATTAAAATGGGAGAAATTACTTTTAATTGGTTTTATTTACTGAGATAATAAACAAATATAATTTTATAATGAATGATGATCATTTTGTTATAAAAAATAAAAATGACTGAAAAAATAACAAAAACATTAAAATTACAGAAATAAAATATAAAAACTTTCAAGGTACGATTATTCTAATTGGACAGTAAATCAGGAATAGCGCTTCCGTTATTCATATTCTGCAAAAAAAATACCTTTTCAACGATGTATCACTCATTTCTATTGGTGATGGTCCCAGCTTCCATATATTTGTCCCCATCATCATTTATTATTAAAACTATAGTAGGTATAGGCGAATCTGTATCGTGGAACTTATTCTTAATATATCTAAAGTTTCTTTAAACACTTTAACACAAGTTATTATAAATAAAATATAGAGATAAATATTTGAGGACACGGCCATCCGACCCCAAAGTAGGCAGAGCCTACTATCGGGTCGGTATGTATGGGTATCGGAAAGCTGATATTATATCTTCACAAATACATAGATACATATTATTATATTATATTATTATTATATCAAGACCCTAGTGCAAATATCTGTCTTTTAACAAACATCTGCCCCAGCCGGGAATCGAACCCGGGACCTTCGGCATAGCAGCAGTCAGGGTCACTAACCACTACACCATTCGACCGAATATTATGAATTCTAGCTCTCAAAATCTTCAGCCGGGGTGACTCAGGGGGTCATTCTAAGTAGGTAACTTTGGTTGCTATGGATGGATGGTCACTCGATACGCGTGTCCCTAAAAATAGACAAGGTACATGAGCAATATGAGCATGGTCGGTCACCTACCTCTAATATTAAAAGGCGTGAGGAAGGGGAACTGCACGTCGGCCAGCACGTCCTCCGCGAACCACAGCCGCAGCTCGACCAGCGGCGCCGCGCCCGCGCACACCACGCGCCACGCCGCCCCCGCCCCCGCCCCCGCGCGCTCCAGCGACAGGTTGCCCCCGGGCCGGTGCGGCGCGAGGCGCGCGGTCGCCGCCGCCGCCGGCAGCCAGCCCTGCGCGTCCACCTCCACGTACACCACCTGAGTTCACACAATAACAGGGTTAGCAAAATGATAACACGAAACCTAGGTATTTAAAATTCATTAGGTATGTAGGAACGTATCCATGAAGTTATGTTTAGAGTAAGTTATACATGCACGTTTTAAAACTTTGGGCTCGAGCACGAGACGATTCTTTATTGATAATGGACCAAGGGAGCTCATTCCATAAATCAGCACCAGTCAAAATAATGACAAAAAAATTTCATCACCTGTGATGTTGGTGATGTAAAATAGATACATTATGTAAAAGTTTACATATGAGGCTTATCAGAAGCTTGCTAGGCTGCTGAGTACCAGGCTGAAATAGATTTAAAAATAGGTAAATAAAATACCTAAGATAGCAATGAATAGTATGGTCTAACCTGCGGGACTGCAGCGTGGTGACAGACGAGGCGGCGCAGGTCCCGCGACGACAGCGGCCGCGAGGAGGCGCCGGCCCGCACCGCGCCCGCGCACACCACCAGCGACATGCTACTGCATCACCACTACCACCGGTTATTGTTCATGTACTACAAACGGTCTTCTTAGCGGGTCGGTGACAAACACGACGAGCTGGAGAAGGCTTTGTTACCGTGAAACATGGGTCACACTTTAGATTTATAAATATACTTTATCGTTTAGTTAATTGGGTCAATTTGGAAAACTTAGAAGATACAAGTTGGTCACTGACCACACGGATGCTCGTGTGTATCTGGAGGGATGGGGGTGCTCGGAGGACTGAGGGCCGGCCGGGCCCGCGGTGCTATATAGAGGCGGGAGGGCGGCGGGCGGGCCGGCACAAGTGCGGCATTGTGCTCCCTCATCGCACCCCTCCACACCATGATTCGATCTGCAGGTGACACCGCCCATATTCACTAGCTTCATTCAGAACTATTAAATAATAATATCTAAATGCACTTGTTACGTACCTATCTATGTTTGTTAGCGATGGGGGTGGATACTTATCTTTTTGCTGAATGTACCTATACGTACTAGGTACATCGAATAGATGAGTAAATTATGACACAAATGAATAATTGTTAACAATTTTACTAATTAAGAAAATCAACTTGATAAATTAAACATCACAATCAATAACAAATAAGAATGATCAATAATACATATCCGACAATTCTACTAAAATATAGGTAGGTACAAAATCAGATTAATTATTAAATATGCAGTGATAGGTATAGTTACTTACCTAGATACATAATTTATTTCCCAATCACCTAGATTCATGCCAGGTGAGTACATGTAGGTATACAGTATAGTCTGCCACGTGGTTCTACCTTTTTTGGCATAAGATTTATTTGCCTAATCTCGTATTGCATAGTAACGTTTGGTCAAAGTCTCGTTACGCCGAAAATCGTATGGCATAAATCTCGTTTAGTAAAAAGTTATTTCGCATAACATTGTTTAGCCTAATAATGGTATGGCCAAATCTTGAATAGCCTAATAATGCTATGGCATAGGTTTATTAGGTTTATACAAAGTAATAATATTCGTTTGGCTTTAACTTTGACGGAGCGTCTCCCTACATAGCGCAAACTGGTGCCTTGTATTGTTTCCGCTGTTTGGAAAACGTTCCGCTCCGCTTCGCTGCGCTCCGCTTCGGTTTTGATGAACATGTGCACCTAACACGCTCCTCCTCGCTTTGCTCGTCGTCGCACCTATTTTTAGGTTTCGATCTCATGGGGTTTGTAATAATTATATTGGTCGTTAACTTTCGATTTTTTGATCATACAATATCGTGATTTTCGGGATGTAGGAGAAAAATACCACAATTTGTACATTTACTACGTACTTAATATATTATTTATTAAGATAACATTTCGAGAAACAAGATAATACATAGGTATAGACGAACATAAATTTGAGCAAACGAAACTTAGGTATTTAAAGATTGTGTCTAAAGAGTTTTAGACGAAACGAGCCTTATGCCACATAAGTCTTGGCAAAGTGATGGTTCGGCCAAAAAAGTTTAGACCATACGAGTTATGCGAAATGAGTTTTGGTCAATAAAGATTATGCGAGATGAGCGGAACCCCTGCCACGTAGATACATGATCTGATTACTAAATAATATATTCATGATTTGCTCAATCGTAAATTTTGTTACCTAAATAATAATTTATCTGCGTGACACACTGAATATTATAAAAATATATAAGTAGTTATTTCTAAACTTACTGTATTTTTTGCTGAAAGCTACACGGTACTCTGATAACGAAGATACCTCTATTATTCGCATGTTTTATTAATTAAGGAATAACTGTTTGTACTAAGTATTACTATGATCAGTTTATTTCGCAGTTTGGCATTTTCGGTAGGTGCCTAAAGTTCCAAATCAAGTAATTTTATTGTTCTTATTATTCCTTTCTTCGTTATAAGAGTAACACGTTGACTCCAGCTGGGACGGATTCAAATATCTAATCATAATAAGCTGCTCGTCGGTACTCGGTAGGTAAGTACTTACAGAACTTCCTACAGTAAGTACTCCGCTAGGTGTAGGTACTGGCTACAGGAGCGGGGCGATGTGGTCCAGCTGACAGCCGCCCGAGCGCCTCATAGTGCATGCGTGTGTATTTCCTCCTACGCCGACGATGGACGCAATATTTTACTGTCTGCATTACCACAAAAAAGGTTAACCCAAGTAGGACGGCGCTAAAAATCTGTTTATTGTGTTTAGGTTTTATGGTGAGACCTTGGTACCGTCTAGTCGATAAAATCACGCGTCACCCACCGAGGCGTCAGCTCTGGGCTCGGGAGGAGGTCCAGGGCTCCACGGCGCCCCGCCACCGCTGCACTAATCACAATGAAGCGTGTTCATACTGACTCATTATTTTCAACAAGTCATTTAAATGCTAGATGCTAAAATTTTCAATTGCTAAGATAAGGCAACATGTCGCTTGGTCTCTATCACTAAGGCTATATCCGTTTCTATAACCGCATCTTGCTCGTCCGTCCCCGACGTCACTCTTCTCCTTCAACTGGAAAACATAAACATACAAAAAATTAGGAATTATAATAGTCAATCAGTTTTTTTCGTGGATAGGTACTTATACTTATTGGATAGGTTGATAACAAGAGAAATGAGGTACCGGACTTTTGTTACTCTACCGAGCTATATACATAGTTCACCTTCACAGTAAGCATCGTTAATTAAGTAGGTATGTAGGTACATTTTATGGAAAAGACGACTCAAAAGTCATTAAGTAGTCAGTAGGTATACTTTGCAGACGCCCTCTACTCTAAATCTGTAAGTAAATTGCGTAATCCGGCTCACGTCGGTGGGCGGCGCGGAGTGAGCAGCCGCCGCCGCCGCCGCCGCCGCCGCCGCCGCCCGGCCGGTCGGTGCATAATCCGCACTCGCTATTTGTGCACACTATTATAAACTAACGAATTAAAATTACAAAATAACAATAAGTGGTACCACCGCCCCGCGCCGCCGCGTGTAGCGCGACGCACCCGTCTTGATACTTGCGATCTACTATATAAGGCACATGCAGGCAACAGCACTATGATTATACCTTCGAGTGTTTAAATGTGATTTCACAATAAGTTGATAATTATTTGAACTAGGTACACTAAGTGTTATTTGTAATATTTTCTACTCTATCTACATAGATAGTTCATTGGGTTTTTGCAATGGAGCCTGCGATCGTGAATAGACATACCTATCGCAGATAATTGCTGCCAGCTTAGAAGTTTGTTACTGGTAATAATTATTATTTTTATTTAATTAAATAAAAACATGCAGTTACTAAGGTACCTAGTTATGTTCAGTACCTACCTATACAACTAAATCTAAATAAGATATCATTTTTTAAGAGTCCACCCTGCAGTTAATCCGTACATTGTGATTTCATTAAGTGCTTTAAATGGAAACATTTAAGCTCTTTACATTATTATTGTATTGTTCGAGGCGACGCGCGCGCAGCTGCGTCAACAAAGCGCGCGCGCCAATACCACCCTTAATGCCACCACTAAACGGTATTTAATTGTATAAATTGATACAACAAATTGTTGCAAATTATTTCTGTAACTTTAATCGCAGTCAAATACAGTGCATTTCAAAATATGCCCTATTGATTTGTAATACAGTTGAATGTCGCGGCACAGTGGAATGTTGCAGGAAGGCCCGCTAATGTGCACTGCACTAAGGGCTGCGATAATATTTATTTTGCCAAAATGTGTACCGGGAAGTGCACTGGCCGCGGCCACTCGGGGTCCGTGCCGTGTCAGGTTACTAGTCCAGCTCAGCAATATTTGTAACTTTACTACATTGACATACGATCCAACTAAAGATGGAGCATTATTAAATGACTAGGTAAGTGCAGTGCGCGCGTTGATGTCTTCTACAGGGCGCTACGGCGGCGGCGGCGTAGCGCTACGAGCCGCCAACCTGCTACGCCGCGCCGTAGGCTCTTTTGTAGGCTGTGGTTGAATTTCCCTTCTCATTAATCATTTATGACTTCTTTATGTTATTTACATCCAAAACAAATGCTAACATTAAACGAAGCCAAAACCAAACATCCGAATGAAACACTTAATAAACAAATGGACTCCATAATCGGAAAATCCTGATCCATAGTGGAGGGATGGACTTATGCTGAGATGGTGATTACAGATTGGAGCACATCGACGAATGGCGGCGGGCACGTGGTGCGCCGCAGTATCAACAGCGGCTGATAGCATCTCGGCGTATCGCGACACTCAATTGCCATCTCATCGGCTAATGCTGCAGGGCGGCTATCGCGCCAGGATCTCTGCACGTGCGTTTACATTTTATGCAACTATTGTTTAATTACTGCTATTGTTATTAAAGCAAATATACGCAGCTTGTTAAGGCAACCTTTTGTTGGTTTGTAATTCTTTATCTGATTTAATTATTTACGCAACCCAGAAATATTCAGTTGTATTTTTATCTCACTGCTTCGTCGATAGACAACATAGCAAAATAATGATAAATGATGTGCAATAACTGCACACATGACAATGCGCGGGTGCGCGGCGGGTGCGCGCAACATGTTGCCCGGCGCCACCGAGCCCATTACGTCATACATATATTACACTTTACCTATTTTAACCAAGGATAAAACCTTCTACAATGCTCATACGCCAATCTCGAACAGCCATGCCAGCCGTGTGCAAAGGCATCATATTTATTTTAAGTAAATATACTTATAACCACTACCTATTATCGATATTGCTCTGAATTTGTCTCAGGTGATTTAGGTTAGTCCTAGCCTATTTATATAGAAACTAAAAGCTTCGTTGCTGATGGACACAATGTTAGAGGTGTTACAAAAATATTATTTAAACTCCAATGAGCCTGTTCATATCATAATAGCTTTATGAGTGTCAGCTTAATAACAATCATATGTGGGCGCACGTGCGGCGGCGCGGCGTCACGGCGCATCGCGGCATTGTGCGAGCGCGGGCGACAGCTGCGGCCGGTGCGGCCCCGACTCACCCCTAACTACACGTCATAGAGATCAAACTGCTCCGGCGCGGCATCCTTCGCGACGCTGTGACAAATAACTTGTGATTGAGCTTCATGCATGGGGCGGTGCGGTCGGTCGCAGTGTGGTGGTTAATGCGCATCGCACTGCGCTCTAATGACACATTCAGCGCCGTGGCGAATGCTGCATGCAGCCCCGGCACGTGGCGAGGTGGCGCTAATTCATTTAACAATAAAAACATTAGCTTCTCTCTCTCTCTATGTGCGCGGGCGCAGGTCGCACGTGCGTGGTGCCGTGACAAGTGTACTCGCACTTCACCACTCCACTCAATTGTATTTAAGCTTATACTTTTCAACGTGAACACTTTTATTAATTGTAGAGTTTATGGTGCTAAAACATTTTTTATAGAGTAAGTTATTATCATTATGTTTATAGATAGCCTGTTACACACTTTCCTAGTAATAATTTAACTGTTGTTTAAAATTTTACTGTATTTTCCAAATAAGTCTTTATTCTAGGATGTGAGAGCATAAATGAAAATGTGGTGGTGGCTAAGATCATAATGTGCTACTACTATAGATACAACCATGATAATGCTTCATCTAGAATCACGCCGAGAAGTTCTCGCGATATCGGTGAACCATCCACACTCACGGCATGGACGTCGACTTTGGTGCAGCTACTTTACTGTTGTGTTTAAAGCCCGAGAAGTTAGCGGGAGAAAGATTGAGAGTCATTCTTTTTCTCGCCCGTGAAATCCCTTTCTCTCGGGCCAAAAGACCGACACCGATCGGAGAATATCTGAGCGAGAGAACGAGAAGGCGAGAAACTTATAACACTCTCGCGTCTCGGGTGCTATCGGGTTTTCTCAGCGAGAGTCTGGATGAGGCATAAGAGGACTAGCTATAGTAGCTACTACTGACCTGTCATCTGCTCGGGGTCCAGCGGCGGCGGGGTCTCGGAGTCCGGCGGCGAGGCGCGCCCCGCGTCCCGCGCCCCGCAAGCCGCATACTCCGCCCCGCGCGCCGATATCACCTCCCGCACCATCTCTGTACAACAACAACATTCACATTCGCATTAGAAGCCTCTGGACGTCCTATAGGCTTATACTGAATATCATTATCCTCATTCTCAGAGCACTGCCTCTGTAAAAGCTTTAATGAAGTTTGTAATGAGGGAGCAAAATGCATGACACGATCCAGGAAAGTTATTGTAAGGAGGTAGGTCGGAGGCGAGTTGAAAGACGAACGGTTGATGCTGAACTAAACGTATATTGTATAAAAGTATGAGAGAGTATACATATGTGTTAGTAAGGGTTACATGTAGGTATTATAATATAGTTGATTTAGTCTTACTTACACACTACACCTCCCACGGAAGGGAAAAAAAAAAGAACTTTATACTATGTGTTCTTTTTTTTTTTTATTACACATACATTTATGTTTATATATTGTAGTACACATGTTATGAATATTATTAATTAAAATCTTTAGACAAGTAATATCCCTGATTAAAATATAATTATTAACTTTTATATAGTTTAGTCCTATTCTTATGTACTATTGATATTTTACCATCCTTTATTAACTCTACATTGGGCGATAAATCTCTGATTACAGTATATGGTTCCGTCCATGGGCTATCAAATTTGCTACAATTTTCTTTCTTAATTACTACTAAATCATTTGGCTTATAAACTACAGACTTACTATTTTTATCGTATACATTTTTCCTTACAGTTTTACTAAATATAAGGTTATCACGAGCTTCTTTCTGTGAAACCTGAAGCCTATATTTTAGTTCTTTAGGGTAGTCGTCACAAGTATATAATGGATCTATTGTACCATTTGACAAATTACTAGGTAAAATACATTTTTTTCCATAAACAAGCTCAAAAGGTGTAAACTTTGTTTCTGTATGAACAGAAGTGTTGTACGAAAAACACCAGAACGGCAACCAATTACTCCACGACTCGGGGTGATTGTCAGTTTGTATTCTTAAATATGCTCCTAAATTTTTATGTGAGTTCTCCAAAGCGCCAATTGATTGGTGGTGATATGCTGTTGACTGTAGCTTAGTTATGTTTAAAAGTGTACATACCTCAGCCATCGTAGAAGAGAGGAATTCCGTTCCTCTGTCTGTTGCGATTTCTGTTGGTATTCCGTAAGATAATATGAAGCTGTTAACAAAAGCCTGTGCTACCTCAGAAGTACTTTTTGTCAAAAGTGGAACTGCCTGAACAAATTTTGATAATTCGCATTGCATAGTTAAAATGTATCTATACCCTTTATGATCCTGATCTAGCGGTCCTACTACATCTAAAAATATTTTTTCCATTGCGGTGTGCGCGGTAGTTGTGATTGTCATTGGTTCTTTAACGTAAGTGGAATGTTTTTGTCTCTGACACTTATCACAACGACTTACAAAGTTATTTATGTCGCGTTCTAATCCAGGCCAATAATAGTATTTCCTAATTTTATTAAACATCCGCCTTATACCTGCGTGCCCACTGGTTGGTAATAAGTGGAAGTCGTTCAAAATAACCCGCTGGTCGTCTTTATCGTCAATCCTTTGAATTCCTTGCAGAACGAATAATCGTGGACCATTCCACTCACTTGTTTTCTTTATTTCTTTAGCCAATGTTTCTATAAATATACTACTTTCTTTATTCTTTATACAATATATTGCTTGAACAGAACATTTTTTACAAAATTCCTCAAGTTCCTTCACAAATACGGCTCGCGTGAATTGTGAATGCGAACATGGGTTTATATAAATTACTTTCTTTGACGGTACATACATTAATATATTTTGATAACTTCTTTCCGTAATTAAATTGTCTTTTATTAATTTATTTAGTTTCTCTTCATTTATAAAACTCAATTCCACAGACTCCTTCGGTTTATTATTAATTCCTATTACTCTTGGTTGGTCTGTAGAAACAGTATAGTCCGAAGGGACGTAATGAGTAGTATTTTCGTCATTATTTATAGTAAGTTTTCTCGCTTGTGCTCTAGTCATTACATTCATCACGCTTTCATTCATCTCTTTCAGCTCATTTGAAGTCAATCTTATACGGGATAGTGCATCTGCTGGTGCATTGTCCTTGCCTTTTACATATTCTACGGTGAAATTATATTCTTCCAGCTGCAAACGAAATTTAGTTAGCCTACTGCTAGGGTCTTTCATACTAAACAAATAAACAAGTGGTTTATGATCCGTAATTACTTTAAAATGTTTGCCTAAAAGATATGGTCTAAAATACTTGATGGACCAAACTATCGCGAGCAATTCCTTTTCTATTGTCGGATAATTTGTTTCAGCTTTATTAAGTCCTCTGCTTGTGTACGCTACTGGCCTACCATTTTTGTTTGACAATACTCCAGCTATGGCATAGCCAGAAGCATCTGTTTGTAATTGAAACTCATTAGCGTCTGAAAAATCAGGGTACTGTAGTACAGGTGGAGACAATAGTGCGTTCCGAAGTTTCTCAAATGAATTTTGGCATTGAGTGTCCCATATAAAAGGTTGATCTTTTCGACATAATTTATTAAGAGGGTAGGCTATTTCTGCGAAATTTGATATGAATTTTCTGTAATAATTACTAAAAGCTACGAATCTTTTTACTTCGTCTAAATTTTTGGGAATGGGATATTCAGCCATAACTTTAATTTTACTTGGGTCTGGTAAAATTCCATCTGCAGTAATAACATGTCCAAGATATAAAATTTCTCTTATTAGAAAATCGCATTTTTGTGGGTTTAATTTTAGGTTAACTTTTCTCAATCGACTAAATACATCAAATAAATTTTTATTATGGTCATCCAAACTTCGGCCAAAAACTATGAGGTCATCTAAATAGACAAAACATTTGTCAAATGCTAGGCCTGACATTGCAATATTTATCATGCGCGAAAATGCATTAGGGCTGGTTTTTAACCCCATTGGCATTCTTTTCATCTGATATTGCCCTGAACAAGTATTGGCATTATTTTCTTCATTTATTGAATTTACATTTGGTTTCGTGACTTGACACTGTGGCGTACAAAAAGCTGTATATTTCCTACTTTCTTCGGAGAGTTCCATCTGATAATACCCAGAAAATAAGTCTAGATGTGAGTAGTAAATTGCACCCGAAAGAGAGTCAAAAATTTCCGAGATGTTGGGTAAGGGGAATTTGTCATCTTTTATTCTTTCGTTAACTTTCCTATAATCAATAACTAGTCGCCATTTTATTTTACAATCACTAACATTTTTCTTCGGCACTAGTAATATCGGACTTGACCACTCACTTTGAGATGGTTCAATTATTCCGTCTTTTAACATTTCAGTGATTTGCCTGTTGATTTCAGCCTTATGGGCTTGGGGTAATCTATATGGTTTGCTAAATGCCGGTTCTACGTTAGGTTTTAATTGAATTGATTGTTGACAAATATCCGTTGCGGTCAATTTATCCCCCGACAAATGAAATATGTCAGCAAATTTCGCACATATATTTTCTATAGCTCTCTGCTCTTCTTGGTTTAGATGTCCTAGTTTAATTTGCGGCAGTAATTTTTTTACTCTATCTGCATTATTTCCACTGCTACCAAATTGAAATATGTAATAATCACTTAGCTTGTGTATTTCTGGCTCTAATGAATGTAGAGATAGTTCTGTTTCCGTTGTATTTAAAACTTGAATGGGTATTTTTCCATTAGTTGGCCTAACTATTGAACCTGCTATATAAATTCCATCGCATATCTGTTGGGTACACACCATACAATCCTCAGACATACTTGTCTTGATAAAATAAACAGATTCCGATCGCGCTGGGATTAAATAATTATAATCATGAAAGTCATGACTAACTCTTAACACCGGCATAGTGATGTTTATGTTATCCGTTCCAATTAAGGTTAACGTATTGGTGTTGTAATCTAAAATTGATCTGTACTTCTCTAAAAAGTCGCTACCTAATATTCCTGCTGTGACACATGGTATGGTGTCAAATACGAAGAACTTATGTTGAAAACAATGTCCATTTATTTCTAGTTGAATAAAAACATATCCAATAGCCTGTATTGTGCCGCCGATACCATTTATGCAAGACCGTTCCTTAATAAACTCGATGTTATGTTCCAATAAATGTTTACATTTTATAGCCGATAATGACGCACCCGTATCAATTAGCCATGCATAATCTTTTCCATTTAGGGCGAGGTTCGTAAATAGGGTACTGCTACAAGAAAATATTACTTCATTATTCTCGAAAAAACTGAATTGTTTCCGATGATTGCTCACGCTGTTCCTCCGGTGTGTTATGAGAGTCGTCACTCATCATATTGACATGATTCCCATTGTCATAGTTCCATGGCCTGCCAAAATAATTAGAGTTATTACCTGGATAGCGCTGCTGGTAGTAGGCACCTCCCCGGTGCTGCTGGTAGCCCCCGCGGCCGCGCCCTGGGCCGCGCTGCTGGCCCGGGTGTCCGCGCGGCGGGCCCATGTACCCGCGCTGCGGCGGTTGCCCACGGTTGTACCCTCTCTGGTTTGTAAATACGCGTCCTCTGTAATTCCTAGAAGGTAGGTTATTATTACTCATACCCATGATATCTCCAGAAGATGACACTTCTTCATCTTGAGCTGCTTGTATCGCATCCTGAAGTGAGCTGAAATTACGTGCAGCAATTATTGTGCTTAACCGTCGGTTCCTCAAACCGTCGGAAAATCGTTTAATTGCCATCTTTTCGTTCAACGGCCGTAATATGGCATAGTGATCTGAATTTCCGTCAGCTTGAGAAACCGTGAGATCCGCAAAAAGTTCTGTAATTTCCTTTCCGTATTCACTAACAGATAGTTCGTTTTGCCTAATATTCTGGAGTTTACACTGTATTGCCGTTGCTGATTTTTTCGGTAATAATAGACTTTTCATATCCAGTAACAAAGCTGACACACTTGTGTAATTTGACTCCATCTTAAGTTTAGCCGTTTGCGATAGTCGACTTTTAAGCACAAATTGTATCAAATTAGTTTTACATTCTTGTTTTGACAAAATAGTGTTGTAATAATCAATTCCATCAATCAATTGTTTCGTATTATTCTCCTGATCTGTCATTATGGGTAATAAGGTCAAAGCGGTTTTTAAATTAAAAGTCTCCATAATTGCAGTTTCACAACATAAACTCTTAACGTCCTCAAATAAAGACTCAAACTTCGTTGAAATATTTGTAATTAAACACAATTCCTCCTTACTTATCTGACCTAACTTGCACTCCTCGCTAAAATCGTCAATTAAAGTATTATATTCCGATAACAAAATATTGGCTTCCTCTAATTTTTTCGTTAAAATAGAACCATGCCTTCGCTTTGCCCCTATCTTTATTAAATATGTACGAATATCTTTTAGTTTATCATATACTCTGTTCAAGTTACATGCCATTAAATAAGATTTTCCAATACAAGTATTAATTAACTAACTGGTTACATATTATTAAGAATTAATAAGTATGATGAATAATTATGGGGGTGGGTAATACCTTCGTAATTAAATGTATAATAATTAACTTACATACGCAATCTGACAGTCCTTAAAAAATCTTCCTGTTTAATCACTTTCAACTTTCAATCACTATATTGCCCATATTATTATGTTCACAATTATTATTTATTTTCGTAACACTGAACTTTAACACTCAAACCGCTTCTGCTTGGCCCAACCTCCTCATCTGGAGCGCGTGAGCACGCGCGCGGCGCTCGATCTTCCCGTTGATGCAGTCGTTCACGTACTTTGCCAGAAAAAATGCTCCCAAAACTGCTAGCACGAACATCAGCCAGTACAAGTAATCGTTGGTCTTCGCAACGTGACCCATCAAATTTTCATTGTGCTGGATTATCTTGTTTGAATATCCTATTTGAGTGAGGATATCTTGACGATTTAGGTCCTCTACGGGAGGCCTCATTGTAGTTGCAGTGTTCCCCATTTATATAATTTACACAACACAATGTACGATAGTATACCACGAAGACACTATATTTTTAATGCTTCAACAATTTTTACTAGCCGACCGCATTAGGCCCGTCTCGAATGGCGAGGGTCGCCATGTAAGGAGGTAGGTCGGAGGCGAGTTGAAAGACGAACGGTTGATGCTGAACTAAACGTATATTGTATAAAAGTATGAGAGAGTATACATATGTGTTAGTAAGGGTTACATGTAGGTATTATAATATAGTTGATTTAGTCTTACTTACACACTACACTACTGTGTTGAGCTGTCGATGGTCAGACCTGATGATGTGTAATTCTGTCGCAATAATCCCTCCAGTATATTGTAGAAGGATACGATCGTGAAGGTATTGCTGATGACTTTACCGTAGGAGTTGGGAGTATAGGGTAATGTTCGGCGCGGTACCTGTGACGACGTCGCGGCTGGTGATGATGGACTGGATCTCGCGCGCCACCTCGCCCGCGAGCCACGGCAGGAACTCCTCCTCCACGCCTGCAATCACGTGTTTCATTATTTCTGTTACTAGTACTTTTACCCAAATTCGTGCAGTAGCAGAAGCAGTACGAAGGATTCATATAAATTAAAGGATCCTTTTATAGTCAGCAGTTAAGTCCACCTATAATGCCTGGCCACTGGGTGGACCTGACCACAGACTGCACCTCATGTCCATCGTCCAGTGTCTGAAATCTTTGACACTTAAGCTAGGCTAAAGTATTGGCCAGTCAGATTTCTGCAATCGCTGACTGCCAGGTTGCGCTAGTCGTGTGGTATAGTCGCGATCGAGTGCCGTTGTGGTACCTCTGTGCGCGGCGTCCACGAGGAAGCCCTGGTCGCGCAGGCCGGCGAGCGCGGCGGGCAGCAGCTCGGCCACGCTGCCCTGCACCAGCTGCAGCGCCGCCGCCCGCGCGCGCGCCTCCCGCGCCGCCGCCCCCGCCGCGCGCGCCTCCGCCACGCGCGCCTCCTGCACAACACACCATCATTAGCGTACAAACTGCATCATTCACCTCTGCTAAAAAGTTTACGTTTCAGAGTGTGTTTGAAGTCTCATAATTATCTACCTGTAACCCGTAATAATCTAATGCTGTACATAGGCCTCTACCACGTAGGAGCTCCACAACTTCCTCATCCAGCTATTGTCAGGCACACGGCAGGTGCAGCAGGCAGGTGCGTACCTTCTCCTGGTGCAAGCGCGCGTCCTGGCGCGCCAGGCGCGTCCGCTCGGCGCGCTCCGCGTCCCGCAGCTCGCGGAAGCGGCGCCGCTGCTGCTGCAGCGCGGCCAGCTCCTCCTCGCGCGCCGCCTCGCCCAGCGCCGCCGCCAGCGTGCCGCCCACCAGCGACTCCAGGATAGGCGCCACTTCCACGTCGAAGTCGAACAACTAGAGAGACGAAACCACGGAGATTTAGAAGTATATAATATTAAAGATCATCTTTTGGAAATACCTACGTCGTTTATTTTATATACATAGCTGTGATTTTTTTCTTGTTCAGATTTTTTTCATTTAAAGCATTTGTTCTACAGATATAAAAGCTACAACAAATGTGAATCATCACTAGCGGCCTTCTCGCATATCACAGAATTCAATCACTTTAAAGCCTCTTTCGCAAGTCATCACTTGCTGATATTACTGGCACATCAGTACACTTAGGTGATATTATCAAGTCTCATACCATAAGATATATAGAACATGTATACATATACTTTTGTGCCTTGTCTAAACTCAACTTTATAAACAATCCATGATATCATTGAGGGTGTCTTAGAGTGCCCAGAGACGGGCCGCATCGCCGGGCCTGCGTGCTGTGACGTCACGAGGATGCATGAAGTCACACACACAACACCATGCAGTTGAATAGGCGACGCGGGCGGGTGTTGATGCGACTTCATGCGGCTGTTGTGGTGCGGTTCGTCATCATTATAAATTGATATAATAAAACAAAATAATTAGTAGCGGTGCAGTACGTACGTCCCCGGGGTAGATCTGCGTGGCGGCGTCCTCCCCCGTCTTGGCGGGCACGTGCAGCGGGGAGGGGGGGCGGTCCAGGAACAGGTCCGTCTGCACGCCCACCGACATCTCCACGCCCTTGTCGAACAGCTGCAACACACACACACACACATACAGTGGCAGTTTTTTTCAGGATACTCCATAATAACGTCATTTACATCTAAACGAAGTGTTGAAAAATATATAGAAATGTTCATTCATACGTTAGGGAGATATAAGTACCTACGGACGGTGTACATTATAAAATATCATCAACCAATAACCGGAAACTGCTAAATGTATCGCCAAAAGATATGGCTAAAGTTGTCCGTGCAGCTACGTATGTGTGCCTACCTATGTGTGTTAACATTTCAGTTGTGTTTTCTATTTCCGCGAAATCAGTCATCGTTCGAATGTAATACTCCCACAGTATTGTGGGTGTCACAATCTCCGGAAAAACGCATATGTTTCTGTGAACTGGAGGTCATCAGCAGCTCGAGCAGGCCTCACGCAATATCGGGACTCAAGGTCACGGGTCGCGCTACTGGTGTCAACCCTTAATGACTTTATACTATTCTATAGCTGTGAGGGAAATTATTTCTATTGATGATTGTGTTCAGTCGAATGACCCATCACAAATACAAAATTATCGATAGAATTTTGTATTTGTGATGGGTCTTTTACAAAATTAATTATAGGTTCTTCTTAGCGTGTCGAAAGGATTAGTTGTTAGATAAAAAATAACTATACATAGGTAAAATTTTCGTCAGAGGTCAAATAGGTAACACAAAATAATTAAACCCATTTACATAACATAATCATTCAATTTGTTATAAGTATTTCGTATGAAAAGATTTTATCATCGACACGCAAAGATTTTTTATAACACTTTCACGAACTACCTAAATCGTGGAGATTACTTATATTTCTAAGCTGTTATTGAACCGAACATAAATACTCAAGGTCAATGTGAGTGTGAAGAACACTCGATTCTATTTTAAAGGTGGTAAAACAGAATCGAAACGAAAGAAGCTGATGTAAATGATTGGCTCGCGTGTGCCCCTCCATTAGCTGAGTCAAGGAATCTGCCACCGCCGCCGCCGGTCGGGGCTTCATTAGCTTTTTCCTGGCTTTCTTTTCGGCACTGCCCGGCTGCTTTCATACCGTGTGTAGGACGCCGATCGTCGATAGCAAGCTTCGTAGCCTTTCGTAGCATAAGATTGTAGCCGTAGCGCTACGAGGCTACGACGTCGCTACGAAGGTTAATTCGTAGCCAATTCAAAAATTCTAGCACCAAGAATAAGATGTTCATCTATGTTGAAGTAAATTAGATTACCTAGTTAGCCTAGTCATAGTCACCGATTAATATTAGATATATTTGTTCATACTGTAGTAAGGTGTAAGTATTTGTATCTGGTGGATGGGTTGCACAGGCACATGGGTAGAACATCCTTTTGTCTCTCATACTATGTTCACAAACAACTAGTGATAAGGCATATAAGACTCACCTCCTCGAGGTAGTAGTCGGTCTGTATGGGGTGGTGGCGGCGGCCGGGCGCGGGCGGCGGCGTGCCGGGGCGCAGGCGGGCCGCGGCCGCGCGCCGCGCCAGCGCCCGCCGCCGCGACGCCTGCGCGCGCGCCGCCGCCGTCGCCGCCCCGTCACCCTGGTGGAAGGGAAAACAGTTGTGTTACTAATGCGAAATTAGAAAACGGTGGAATAAAGGCTAACGACAGAAGCACGAACCTGCTAAGATGCCTTGTTGTCAACACACATAAATCACGATACGCGATAAATACGGCGATGTTATAATGGTGGCATATTAAAAAAGTTTACTACATCGATAAAGATGCCTTACATCAGGGACAAAAGGGCAATTCTCTTGTTTTAGCGTACGCTTAATGCCCGACTCCGCGTTATTCTATGGTCATCGTTACCTGTACCTATTCTGAAACTTCGTATTTCATGAAACCAGAGTAGCCCTGTTGCGTGATTGCGTGAGCGCCCCTCACTGTGCACACGGGGCCGGGGGGCGCGTTTGAAAACATACGTTTCATAATATTCAGAAATTGCATTACAAAGCGGCCAGATAACGAGGTTGACTTTTGAATTGGTCCGTCATCTTCCCATCCTACATCATCAAAATGAAGTGATTTACATTGAGTATGAATGGTCTGGAGACGAAATAGGCAGACGTTCCCCTCTGGCGGGGTGGTAGGCCAGAAAGGCCCACCGATTTATAAAAACTAGTTGCAGTCTCAATTTTCACTAGACTCAATCTAGTTGGCAAAGCGTTCGTTTCATAGAAAATGATTTGTTTACATACTAAAATGACAGCTTCAATTCATAGAATATCTGGATTCCCGATTTGATCACAGATTTGGTCATGGTTTATTGTTATTAGCTGTTTCCTAGCAACCAATGTCAAAAAAATGCAATAGTGATGTACCGGCGGCATGTAGATATGTATTAATCGACAAAAAAGGTCATAGTTGGGAAGCGTCCGTAGTCGAATTTGCTTCAGTAATCGTAACTGATCACTGAGGTTAAGCAACAACTGACACGGTCAGCCATTGGTAGGTACAGCATGAGTTACCGATTTCAAATGGTTCTTTTCTGGACGCTTCCGTGCTTCGGACGGGACGGCCGTGGGTCCCGGTTGCTGCTTCTGCTTCGGCAGCAGTCGTTAAGCCTAGTCAGAGGCCGCCCGAAGGGGCGGCTTGAAAACATCTGACATCTCGACAACTTCAGTGCATTGTACTCATTCAAAAACTTTATTAATCATTCCTAATTAAATTTAACTATACCTAATTAATTTGAAATTAGTATTTCTAACCCATGTTCTCGAATTCATCGATAACACTTATCGATAATTGTTACATCCATTGGCAAGAAAAATGAAGACACTGAGTTCATTATTAAATGTCACTTCACGTAACCCTTATTGCTGGGAATTAAAACTCATAATGGTATGTCCCATGAGACATAATCATGGTAAACGGTAAAATTTCCCCCCGCAAAAATTGGCAGACTTTTTTGTATCAAGAAAGATCGCTATGACGCTTCCAGAGGGTACACCCGAGTCCGCGTTGTTCTATGAGTGATTTATAAATAAGGTCCCGTTTAATTAATGGTTGGATACATCGTAGATGTCACGTCTGAAGTAAGCCAAAGCAAATAAGTGTCACGTAAAGGAAATAGTAAATAATGTTACCGTCACTAATTTCCGCTTTACAATACAGTTTAATGTCACTGCATTATGTTGTGTTGTTGCCGGTGGCGCTACGCTAATGTACCGTCGAAACGTTCCATTACAGCGTGCATAATGAGCAGCATCGGTCGCCAATGTAGTCCTTGATGCCGTGGGAACAGAGTTCATTGTTGCCACACACATATTTTTATTAAAAAGGAAAAAATATTTGTTTAGCATTTTAGGACAAATTGTTATTAATTCCGTATGTGAATTAAGTATTCGAGTGTTATTAGTAATTATTATCGATTTCCCTGTTCTACTTAGAACTATAGGCATGAAAATTGGCTTTACTTAGCCCATTGTAAGGTGGTAGAGTATGATTGGTATACATAGATATCTTTTACAGTCCGTAGCTATGTTTTGTGTTACAGAGACGGTCCATCTCCAATATTGTCTACACTTATACGTTTTACTTGTGTTGAGGAGGTAATTCAGACAATACAATTAAGTTACGATTGGAGAGGTTCTTTTATAAACCCTTTACTTCTTTTAACTTTATTTATGTGTCTTACATAGTTGTGATTCAGGTAGCGTGTCTATCGTCTGTCTGAGATCAGGATCACCTGTCCCTGCTGGCGTGTGTGACACCGCGGCCGCGGTGACGTGTCACGTGTGTGATCGATGCCCCACTGACTGACTGGCGCTGTCTGCGGCCCCCATCGATTACACCATTATACCCTCGCGGCGACCACGCGACTATTAGTCCTTCCGCTAAATAAACCACTTCAGAGCTAATAAGGTCCGGCATTCCGCAGTGCCTTGACCCGACTTTTGGATAGGAAATGACCCAATTCAACTGGCCGTGTGGGATTGTGACTGCTGTGAGCCGACGTCAGTACGACGGCCGGCAATCGAAATGAATTTCAAATTACAAAGTTGCTGTGAGTGTAGTTTCCTGCAACAGTAATGAGGACGAGGCTGAAGTGGAGCAGCTCGTGCCGCGAGCGACTCGTATTGGAAACGTCTGACGTTTATAATGTTTGCTTTTCAAAATAAATATTTTCCCTTACCAGCGCCGCCGCCGTCACGCCATTACTACTAGATAAGGAAGGTGAGGTATAGAGTTTTGGTACCAAATGACTCTTATGCTACAAGTATTAAGACTGGACAGTCCAGCTGACTCAGCTGCAGTTAGGACACTAAATTGCCTTTCTTTTCATGACTACAGCACAAGGGAATGAAAAATTCATATTAATTGTACTTTGTCACTTCAACGAGTCTGACAGAGGCATTGTGTCATTCAATGCTTGTTGGCAGTT
Organism: Plutella xylostella; assembly: GCF_932276165.1. Classification (NCBI taxonomy): domain Eukaryota; kingdom Metazoa; phylum Arthropoda; class Insecta; order Lepidoptera; family Plutellidae; genus Plutella; species Plutella xylostella. Next base: position 70,047 of record NC_064002.1, read on the forward strand.
AAATGGAGAATTTTAAATTGAAAGAAACATTATTTATATATAAATTATTAGATTATAATCATAAAAAAATATGTTTTTTCATAATAAAGCCGGAAAAAATAAAGCCGAAAACGGGCCACCACCGTAAATAATTCTTGTAATTTTGAATATCGCTACAGTTATGCCTTGATATTTCTAGGTGATGATATTGAAAGTTCTCAAGGGTGGGGGATGAGCTTAGGGTCTAACTAAACAAAGGAAAGGGGGGGGGGGGGGGGAAGAACCCTTTTCTATTTTTGCTCACATCATCTTCCAGGGGAATGCAATCACTGATCGTGGACTGCGTGTTACTATACAGGATATTCCTAGGTTCACATCTGAAAAGAGGTCACACAAATCGTGAACTAGCACCATAAATTGATTTAGTGAAGTTCACAGAATAAAAGCTGTTCCGGAGGACCAGTGGATTGCCTCTATTCGGATGTGCACCAAAGAAAGTGTTCTCTATGTACTAGTGGTGACACTATGGGGCACTATGGGGGCACGGAGGGGCACTGCGGGGGCACTCACCGCGGCGTGCGGGTGCGCGGCGACGGTGCTGCCGCGCGCCACGCGCCGCTCGTGCATCACGTTCGCGTAGCCGCTGCAACAACACACACTAGTATTAGGTACAATCCTCTCATTTCATCCTCGCTTCAAAAGGGTCGGGAGTCGTCCCAAGAACGCATACTCATGGTCATACTGACGGTCAGGTATAGGACCGCAACAAAAGTAGTGCGTTTAGAAAAAAAAGACTATTATTACAAAAAAGGAACAAGTGTTGTGGCCTCCTGCTGCCCATGTCCAGCGGAGGACGATTACGAGCTGATGATGGATTTCACGGATGGACTTTTGGATTAGGGTAGGTAACTGGGATCAAATTAATTAATAAATTTAATTAATTTGAAATCATAAAAAAACTTGGACTGTTTAGGAGACAAATAATAGATTCAGGTTTCTACCTGGCGCTGAAATGATAACTGATAAAATGTATGTAAGTACTTAATTAATTCTGGCATAGTTGACCTTTGCTATTTCCTCTGAGGAAGCGCAATGTATCATGTCGCTATTTCCTGCTGGCCACGTACCCACCTGCAACTGTCGCGGCTGCCGGCGTGTCCGCTGCGGAGCTAAATACAACTTGATTGATAACTAGCCAGTTCACATTTCCAGATGTTCATGTCGTTCAAATTTCTCATAACTACAGCTTATTAACTTTGCTTTTATAAATAGAAACCGCCATAGGAAATAACAACTGTGCGAGCAAAGCAATCACCATCAGTTAGGCATAATGGATTTAAAGACACCCCCTTATTCATAGAAAAGTTATAGGATGTTTTAGCTATTGAACTTTTTTGTCCCTCTCTAACTCAGAACAAATTATTGTTCTTTGACAGAGAGGGACCAAACAGTTTAATAGATAAACATCCTATAACTTTTTTTATAAATAAGGGGGATACAGTCTGTATGGAATATACCTAATATAATGTACAAACAAAATAACGTAATAACTTGAACGTTTACATTTACAATCTTTGGTGATACCTACACAGTAGGTGATCTATAAAGCTGCGTACGGACAGTGCGTACATTGGTACGCGTTGTCGGATATGTCCTGGAAAATGAAACGACTGATAGCGGTTCCCCCTGGATGTACGCGTAGCTTCTAGTACGGACATGGCGTTCCAGGACACGCAGCTTAATATTCTTCTTGCCCAGGGAGTGCAACGTATCTACCTATGTGGGTCATCGTATGCATTTTGAATATTAGTCGTGCAAAGGTTAAGGTAAAGTTGATACGATACTCAAATAAATAATTATTCTGTCAAATATTACGTATTGGTTTTCCTGTGAAAGAGTAACAGAAACATTCTCTCAATCATCGATACTTAAAGTTTCATGTTATAATATTAGTAGGATTAAAGACAGAAATTAATACGGAGCTAAGCTACACGGACCGCCGGCGGTGGTTCGCTGTACTCACGACCAACACGTGGATTCGAATCCCATGAAATTGCTCTGAGTGTTTGAGTTTAACATTCAATTTAAATAATTTAATTTTCGCCTGCTTCTTAATCAATAGATGTGGCATGATTATTATTAAAGTCAATACGTTGAATAACCTACTCGAGTAGATAACGGCTGCCGATATGATTCAGTATCAGTTCGGAGTGAGATACGCGACTCTGCGGCTATAGTATACAAGGCAGGCGTGAATCATCAAGTACTGACATCCGGTGATAGAAAACCAGTGGAAGGCAGATACAAGAATAAGGGACCTACTCGTCCGTGAGCTGGTCGCGCTCGGGCCTCATGCCGGCCACCGCCGCCGCCAGCGCGCGCACCCCCGCCAGCACGGCGCGCGCGCGGGGGACCGCCGGGGCCGCGGGGGCTGCGGGGGGCGCGGGGGCGGGGGCCACAGGGGCCGCGGGGGGCAGCGAGCGCCGTGCGCGGGACGCCAGCGCCTGCGGCCGGCTCGAGTACGAGTACAGGGGACGCGGCGCATCTGCGGGGTACAGGGACTCCAGCCCCAGCAGCGTCGCGTACTGCGGCGGCGGCGGCAGGAAGCGGCCCGTCTTCACCGTGGTCACGAAGCGCGGCTTGTCGGCGTCCTGCACGGGTGCGGGAGGCGCGGGGGCCGCGGGGGGCGCGCGGCGCGGGGACGGCTCCATGCGGGCCTCGCGCTTCAGCCGCCGCAGCTTGAAGTCGAGCGCGCGGGAGAAGTTGGGGTCGAGCATGGAGTGCGGCGGCGCGGGGCGCGGCGCGGGGCGCGGGGCGGGGCGCGGCACGGGGCGCACGGCCAGCACGGGCACGACCCCGCCACCCGGCTCCAGCACAGTGAAGGCGCCGCGCTCGGGCGGCATGGCTCTGCGGCGCCGCGCCGGACACTGCCCGCGGTCAGCCCGCGCCGGCCACACCGCCCGCTAGCGCACGCGTAGTCACCGACTCACGATAAAAACCGTAAACAAACCCTCAACTACTTAATATGCTCTGAAGTTACAGGGGCCGACTTAATTAGACTCAAGATCGCAAACTTATTTTAAAAAGACGGTTTGATTGATATTTGTCTACAAGAACCACAAGACTCTTGTGCCAAGTGTTTGGTATTACAATAACGACAAATCACAGCGTACCTACTTAACCCCGGAACTAAAGTATTTAATTTATTTATTGATACAGCCATGTCCTAAATCGGGCACGTCTTGTAGTGAGAGCCGGCAGGTGACCGCGTGACGTCACGTGATGGACAACGGCTCTAACCTAGTATAATTAAGTACTGGTAGTTGCCGCTGCCACTCTTGACCCCGACCTGGCACAAACAATCATTATTTTGTGCTAAATAGACAATCACCATAACACTATTTTAGTAGCATTTTCATGCAGCAATACCTAATTGTATTCAAATTAAATAAATAAAAATATTATATATGATTATACTAAGTACACTATGGATAATTAGCGATAAGTATGTGTCGACCTTGACGGTCAAGCGGTTATAGGAACGGAAGTGCGTCAGCCGAGACTGTATAATTTTATAATCTTTGCTACGAAATCGCCACGCGTTTTAAGTGGCGAGCTACGCCGCCCGTGGCAACTAATCTAAAACACTGACTATTATACCATGTAATAAGGTGGTTCATACTCGTATTATTGCGTATTAACGTAGCCAAATCTATTTTCATACGATGAGTGTTCAAAATAACACTAACCTATTATTCACCATTTCTTTGGCACGGTGATATACGTCCAGTTTACCCTCGACACCCCTAGACGTATTTCATTTGCTTTTATTAAAACAGGGTTAATATATTCAAGCAGCTTTAAGAAATAAATTATACCCTAAAAACTAAACATAAGACACAGTTCTGCAATTCAAGGTAAACGAAATTCAAGTAAAACAAGATTTTAAATCACGATAGGTGTGTTTTCTTTAAAGTTGAAATTTAGTTTGAACAAAGAGAGCGAGGTCCGAGACTGTAGACGTGACGTGACCTTCACGTGTTCAATGTTCTCACTACACCAGTACCCGTATCATGAAAATTCGAACTAACGAATAGAATCGAATGCGAGTGCGACTATTGTCAACTTGACAGCACTTTCGAACACTTTTTACCTTTCGAATGAGTTTCGAAAAGAATGACCACAGAGTACATGATATTATTCTGACAATGACCTATGGAATGATAGCTGTCAAACTTTCGCAAATCTGTACACCGCAATACACCGCCATTTTGTTGTTGACAGGTTGACAGCACTTTCGAATAGACTATCGAATAGAATATGCTGCGGTTTTTCATGATACGGGTACAGGCATCCCTAAACATCATACATCATCCCAAGAAACTGATAAAAGTTATTGAGACATTGTGAAACAGGCACACAATTAATTAACTTTATTTAAGTGATTTATGTAATACATGTACACAAGAAACAATATTAGTTCACACAAGAAAGGCAATGCACGGGCGCGCCAGGCAGCAACACAAATTACACGTTGGGGCTGAAAGTGGTGTAATTAACGCCGTGCTCAGTAAATATGAAAGGGTTTTTCATCGCTGCAGTGGCGCAGTCAATGGCCTACTGGTGATACGGTCAGCTTCGTAAGTAGCTGGGTAGGTATTTACTTTTGTACCTTGTCAAATAACAAACCATCAATGTTTGACTGAATGGTCAGTTTGTGTGTTATGAATTAGACCAATCCAATTACCTTCGTTATTTTTGCATGGTAGGAGCTTCTCACTCAAGTCTCACTCATTATATTCGAGTAATGTCCTTCAGCCGACTACCTACTAGTGAAGTGTAAGCTCATTGGAGTGTTTACTTCACTCACACGCGTTTATTCATGTTAACACGTTACGATAAACTTATCTACATACATTATTTATAATACGGTTCTGATTGAGATCGAGTAGGTCACAAAGTCATATTATCTGATATCTTTAATGAAAATGTACAGTAGGATAATTACTTTTGATTTATCAGGTAATGTTTTGTATTCCGGAGTGGAGACTAGAGACCAGGCAAACATTATGTAGGACGCCCTCCGGATAGATGGGGTGTCGACTTGCTAAAGGTGGCTGGTAATGATTGGATGCGGAAAGCTATAGATCGCATCCACTGGCGTGCTTTGGGAGAAGCCTACGTCTGGCTGTGGACTTACTACAGGCTGATGAATAAGGATGAAGAAGATACAAATGAGGAATAATAGTGAACTATGAATAAACCACAATGATGATCACGTGAATTTCAGTCAGAAAGTTTACATATACTGGTAGTGTAATTATCCTTGTATGTAGTAGTTTTTCGGTTCCAGAAGTCATTTTCTACAGCTCGTCAACTGTGCGCTTACACACACTCACACAAACACACACATACAGTACAGGGTCGCAGAAAGTGTGCCTCTCCAGTAACAGTGAGGAACTAGGACTTGGCCACTTTTACATATATTATGTTGATGTTCACATCCGGCCGCGGTTCGATAACAAAACTGTAATAGAAAAGCCTCCCCATACAACCTAAATAGTACTTCCAAAAGCGAGTATACGATTAGAAGGCATGTTGTAACGTAATGGTTGAAAAAAAAACGACACAAACTTTATCACGACCTTTTTCAACAAATCTCATTAACTTAGTTTATTACCGCCTGCATCACCAACAAACACATTAACACGCAAGTTTTTATACCTGCATGATGTTAAAGAACAACATAAATAAATAATATGGGATACTATTACTGACTTAAAACATAATATGTAAAATAATATGACTTAGCATATCTCGATATGTTTAGAGAATTGCGTTACAGTTGACGATTTAAACAATAGGTTTGTGGAAACTGTCCGAGAGGTAGGATCGAAATATTTTTCGTCCCGAACCAACCGAGGACCTCAAAAACTCTCAGATGGGAGAGTCTCTGAGTCTCATAAGAGAACGGAGAGAAATGAGGTTGCAGTCTTCAGTTGATATGGTCGAATACAGACGTCTAAACAGACAGATCGCCAAAGCAAGACGTTGCGATATGAGACGCTACAATTGCAAGCGCATTCAAGACGCAATAGAGCAAAACAAGGGCTCCAAAGTCTTTGCTAGAGATCGATCTGTTCGGCAGACTCTGTTGACCCAACTGAAGACCGACACTGGCAACACCGTTTCATCAGTGCCCGAAATTCTGGGAGAAATTGAGAGATTCTACGGACAGTTATACACCACAACACAAAACCCTATTACCAGCGGTGCTCACGACAGCCGAGCGCCACTCACCCGACACTATACCGAAGATATTCCGGACGTCAGTCTAGACGAGATTAGTATAGCTCTCAAACAGCTAAAAAACAACAAAGCTCCGGGAGATGATGGAATAACGACAGAACTTCTGAAAGCCGGCGGTAGACCGATTTTAATAGCACTTCGGAGGCTGTTTAATTCCGTCATACTCGAAGGCACAAGCCCGGAGGCATGGAGCAGAAGTGTAGTGACTTTGTTCTTCAAGAAAGGCAACAAAGCCCTATTGAAGAATTATAGACCCATTGCACTTCTGAGCCATGTGTACAAGCTGTTTTCGAGAGTTATTACGAATCGTCTCGAGCAAAGACTCGACGACTTCCAGCCACCCGAACAAGCCGGGTTCCGAAAAGGCTATAGTACCATAGATCACATACACACGCTTCGGCAGGTTATACAGAAGACCGAGGAGTATAATCTACCTTTATGTCTAGCGTTTGTGGACTATGAGAAAGCCTTTGATTCTATTGAGCTCTGGGCGATGCTTCAATCCCTTCAGCGGTGCCATATAGACTATCGCTATATCGAGGTGTTGAGATGTATGTACAATGCTGCCACAATGTCAGTTCGATTACACGAACATAGCACAAAACCGATCCAGTTGCAAAGGGGCGTGAGACAGGGAGATGTTATTTCTCCGAAACTGTTCACCTGTGCACTGGAAGATGTTTTTAAGCTTGTAGAGTGGAAAAGACTGGGCATTAACGTCAATGGCGAATATATCTCTCATCTACGATTTGCTGATGACATAGTTATTATGGCGGAAACGCTGGAGGAGTTGGGCGAAATGCTCACAGACCTCAATGATGCCTCTAAACAAGTTGGGCTGAAAATGAACATGGACAAGACAAAGGTCATGTCGAACGAACATGTTTCATCATCGCCCGTAACTGTAGGAGGTGTCAACATCGAAGTTGTTGATCAGTATCCCTACCTAGGACAAGTGATCCGATTAGGTAAATCCAACTTCGATAAAGAGGTAGCTCGTAGAATCCAACTCGGATGGGCAGCGTTCGGGAAATTACGACACATCTTCACTGAAAACATACCTCAGTGTCTGAAAACAAAAGTTTTCAATCAGTGCGTGTTGCCAGTGATGACTTACGGAGCCGAGACGTGGTGCTTCACCAAAGGGCTTATCCACAAGCTCAGAGTTGCTCAGCGTGCTATGGAAAGGGCTATGTTAGGCGTGTCCCTGCGAGATAGGATTCGTAATGAAGAAATCCGCAGGAGAACTAAAGTTACCGACATAGCCAAAAGGATTAGCACGCTGAAATGGCAATGGGCTGGCCACGTAGCCCGCAGAGCCGACGACCGCTGGAGTAGAAAGGTTCTGGAGTGGAGACCCCGTGTCGGCAAACGGCGTGTCGGTCGCCCCCCAACCCGTTGGTCTGATGATCTGCGGAAGGTAGCGGGAAGCCGCTGGATGCAGATGGCGGGTGACCGTTTGGGGTGGCGATCGTTAGGAGAGGCCTATGTCCAACAGTGGACTACGGAAGGCTGAGAGAGAGAGAGAGAGAGAGCATATCTCGAAACAGAACTATGTAGAACCTTTGTGCGTGATTGTCGTATTATTGTAGTCATCTTAAGGTGAGTGAGTAGTTAAAACATTATTAACTAAATCTGGTGTTGGTCAGGCAGGTGCATGCTATCCAGTTGGTGACGGAGGTGAACCCTCGCTGCTCCCTCGGCGGCTGCCGCTGCGGACTCCAGCGATCCGAGCAATGCGAGCGACGCCCGTTCAACCCGCATGGACTACAGCACTCCCAACACATGCTAGCTCTCAAGTCTTTCTCGAGACGCTATAAGAATAGCGCACCAAAACTCCCTCCTCTAAAATTCAACGTAGGAAGTTATATTTTTCTACGGCAATAAGGAAAGAGCGGATTGTTGTTTTATTGCAGAGAATCACTGTCTCATTCCTTATGGGTTGTATTCTTAAACTAAGTTGATTGTCCGAACATACGCCCCCTATATGGGTCCACGTGTTGAAGTCAAGTTGTAAGTCTTTGACCGGCGCGCGTGGCGGTGGTCGCCATGGCAACGCGGTCGCAAGGTGAAGGTTTTGCCTCCGCCGCTGATGCCACCACTGATATAAATTCTGGCGTGGTTCTGCGTGTATTAATACTCTTTCTAAGTAGCTGAAATTAACTTTCAACAGTCTACGAGTACTCGTATTACTATCCCCTCCGCCAGGTTTCACGTGAGTGGAGACTATAAATAGCCCGGTGAAATGTCCCATTCTAGAAACGGGAGAAGTGTCTTATTCTAGAGTAGGGGGAACCGACCCATTGTGGAGTAGATAGCTGAAATGGCCAAGAGTATGCTGATTTCACATGATCAAGCTGAGCTACTGAGCTGCGACGAGGCGACGAGACGCGCGGATCGCGTGCTCGCAGCGCGTTTTCTTGTGCGGACAAACAAATACTCGTAGTATTACAAAGATTGAGTTGGATTTGAATGACATTTTCTGGAAGCTGAGGCCTTGGATTAACTATTATTTGGTGGAGAAAAAGATATTAATAATTCAACCTCACCAACATAAATAACTCTGAACGCCCTATACTGGCTCGTGTAAGTTACTCCAATTTGTGAGGGTTCATTGGAATCAAGCAGTGTTGATTTCAGTGGCGACTAGGTGGGTATTTTGATATTCATACGTGGGCTGTTCATACCTATTGGGAATATTCCAGTAGAACACGTTTATATCCGTCCGTGACATGTGTAATTCTATAAGTTTATACGTTCGTACAGTGAGGGCTATGTCCTTTTAATTTGGTTGAATCTCAAGTTTAAAAGTGGACTGTAATGAGCTGATAATGTTGGGCAGTACAGTGGCACTAGCCTACATGGTCATAGCATAAAAGAATAACTAGGTAAATATAGGCTTCAGCAGAAACACAGACAAGTATGGTAGCGGTAGCGGAGGAATGCCGAGGACGGTATGTACTTTTGGGAAATAATGAAAGCTTCAGTTGGCATGACTCCGTTCTTTCAGTGACTGAATGTGTTGTCTTGTACAGCTTATATTATTGTAATTAATTGATTTGATTTTAGTATAGGCACAATAGGCAGGTAATACTCTAGGTATGTCCAGTGAGCAGCGACTGGTTCACGACAGCTAGACGAATCATTAACTAGTAACGCGGGTGGCCACTTCAGGTTCAAGGTGGTTCGCGAGCTCTGACATTCACTGATTGTTGGTTAAATTGTACTCAATTAGTAGGGTAACGTAACGTACCTAGGGACATTTTCGACTACCCCAACTTTGAATGAAGCTATCGCAGCGTACAACTAAGATATTGATGTGAAATTTTCTTTATTCGGTAGGATATATAATCTATTATCACTAGTATTTGTGCTAAAGCTTTAGTGTGGCCAGATTTTATTAAATTAAGATAAAAGCAAAAAGGCTTGTTTTGACCCAAGGTACGTTACACGTTTGTACCTTGGGACACTGTTTCCTATAGCTTTGTACTATGGAAAATGCAAACTTCTAAATAACCCCTTATATCTCTGTTCTTATTGATTTACTGCATCTCTCTTCTGTCTAGTTTCACTCTGGCACTAATAAGAACAGAGATATAAGGCGTTATTTAGATGTTTGCATTTTCCATAGTACAAAGCCATAGGAAACAGTGTCCCAAGGTACAAATTTAACCGTGTCCCAAGGTACAAAAAAGCAATATTTAACCAAAATTTTAATATCTTTATTTTTAATTAATAGGAATCTTTCAGATAATTGCCATGTCATAAAATTAAATAACTGAAAAGTTATACGTGACATCCATGTCTTTATTTTGAGCATGCCTCAATGAGATAAAGCAACACAAAAAACTATACAAAAGCTACTTTTGACTCCAAAAAACTTCATATTGTCTTCAACACACACTCGATGCTGGTATGATCACGAGACTCACTAGTTTTGCCAAGCGAGTAAAATACTATACCTAGGATAGAATTTTAATGTGTTTATTTAGCCGGTTTTTAAAATACAATCAATGTCCCGAGGTACAAGCGTCCCAAGGTACGTTACGTTACCCTACCTAAGTATCGCGCACGCATTTTTCACGCGCTTGGTTGGTTTATTTATACGCCATGATTGTAATATTTATGATTCAGTTTTAGTATTATGTACCTACACATTATTCGTAAATATTTAAACTAAAAAAGAAAATATTAACTAAAGACAACCATTTTGGTAGATAGGTATGTATACGAGAAGAAATCACGAGGAGACAAATGTAACACAAGACGACTTCCAGCGTGTTGGACCGACTGCTGTAGGCAGGTCTAGTGGTTGGATGCGGAGACCCGACAAGAGAGTGATGTGTTGGGGGTTGGGGCACTTCTTGGGACAAGGCCACCCTGTTCTAAAGCATGCTGGGACTGGGAGCCAGGTGCATGGATGCACAGCGGCGTGGGTGATGTAGTGGATGTGAAGATGCGCATCGTGAGAGGGTATATCATCATCATCATCAGCCAATAATCATCCACTGCTCGACATAGGCCTCTAGGCCTCATCACACTAGGTCTCACATAGCGCCACAACACTCGGTCCTCGGCCTTCCTCATCCAACCAGTACCGGCTACCCGCCCAAGGTCCAGCAGGAGGGCGTCCCACGCTGCATTTGCCTGTTCGTGGTCTCCACTCAAGACGATCACGAACAGGCAAACGCAGGTAGCGTGAGAGTGTAGGTACAGTAAAATAATTATAACTAGGTATTTATATCTTGGTCGTAGAAGTGTAAGCCAAACAATTCTGTCATATTTACTCATTCAGGGATTAACTGGTGTGATCTTATCTTACCATATGAAAGATTTGAGGATAAACTTGTAGCAGTGGTATTATAAACGGATATCAATAGGAAGTCTTTCGTCGGACTCGCTTCAGTTAGTTACTAATCCTGAACAGTTCAGCGCTCCATTGTTCTATTGTATTGACTGCTACAAATGTGATCCTCTCCTAAGCACCCTACAACCATCAGCAATCATCTCAAGTGCACAGCATACAAAAGTTGTGGTACTCACCACGGCGGGTCCCTCTTCAGCTTGACGTTGTTATAGAGCGCGCGCGGCGAGCTGGAGTAGGTGTAGGGCCCGCGCGGCCGCGGCGCCTCCACCACGCGCACCGACACCGACATGCCTGCACGCGGCACACCCTGCACACGCTACACACTGCACCTGCACGCACCACACACACGCCGAGCACGCCAGCAGCCCGCGGCACATCACACCCCGCGGAGCCTGCGGGACGCCACGACAACTACTGTCACTTTCGAATGTCGAACGCCGGAACAATCGATCACGGAGCGCGGTGTCATCGCTCGGCCAGCCGGCGGTCAAGGTGGCTGTCCGCGGATGTTGTTGTTTGCCTCAAAGTAACAAGTAGCCGTTGCCATGGAGATCCGTCAACAGTTTAGCGCTTTGTCTTGTCTCCGGTTTTCCGTTTGCGGTTGCTATGGCGATCGCGCCTCGCGAGGAATGAGGTCAAACCAGCAATAAAAACTTTAAAAACTTTCACGAGCGCGAGACTAATAGAATGAGATAATGTGAGGGTAGCAAATGAATTTTGTCTGGTGATAGGTAGTGTTGTAAGTTGGTTCTGAGCACTGATAACTGTTTAATAAATTATAATGCTAATAAAAATAGTATATGCTAATTAAAATCGGTTAAGTTTATTTGTACCTCTATTGCAAAATTTACTACTAGGTTAGGTATTACTTTTTCATTTTCGAGTAGTTTGTTTTATTTTATAAAGTATATAAAACGATTACAGCGCCATCCTTACAAAATGTACTGAACTACCACCCTACATTGTTAGCAGTAAAGCTCACCCTCGCTCGAGCTAACTTAAATAGCAAACGATGTTGGTAGTCGCCGCTTGCGTAGGGCTTGCGTCGTACGTGCACCTTACTTACTATCACGAGCTATCAAGAGATACCATGGTTTGACGCTAGATGTCTCTTACTTGTTTTTATCTCTTTACACCCCGCCCTCTACAAAGTTTAGTCACAGATTAAATTCTCTATATATACCTATTTTTATATACGGAGCATATTTATTTAATTTATATATTTTATTTTCTTTGGAAAACTTAACAATATGTACAAATGAATAATCATTTTATTATAATAACGCAAGGATAACACACATAAGTAGTTTCTAACTATACTACGCTTGCGGTTTCTTATTAGCTTTTTCTTTATAGTGTGAAATGAAATGAAATCGTTTATTTTTTCGACGTAGAATATTAGAAGTACTTGTCAAAAGTCATAATCTACCACCATTTCACAAAGGCCCCGTCATTAAAGTCTGTGCAGATAACTTAGGTCTTATATTATGTCTCCACCTTTGAGTAAAACTACAAATATAATTTGATAATATGTAGGTATATGTAATATGTATAAACACAACTAGCGGCGCGAATGGAAAAAAATATATCTTCCGGTATGAAAAGTCATATCTTTGGATACTGGCATTACTGGGTACTGGCAGGCAGGTTATATACAAAAATTAGCATGAAAGTGGCAGTTTTGGAAAAACGCTTTGAAACGGAAGTTATGTTTTTTTTTCAATTAGGTAGCTAGTTGGCGTTGCATTTAACCTTAACTAAAATTAATGTTTAATTTTAAACGACTTTTTATTTGATAGTACGACTGGGTAAATTTCAAATAACAATAACTGCCCTGTTACCAACCGCAAAATTATTAACCCAGTTTTTAATACAAATACTACCTACTTATGCAAAACAAACTTACGCTGGCTGTACCTCTATTAAAGTTATGCGCGTTTGCATGAGTCCGACTTTCAGTTACATATTTTTTTTATTCCGTAGAATTCTGACATTTCAGTTTTTTTTTATTGAAAACTTCACGGGAAAACTGATAATAATAAGTGAGTACCAATGATTTTAAGAAATCAACCGTATAAATTGAGTCGAAGTACGCAGTAGTTTGTCGCACGGATAAGTCGCGGTCAGTGGGATTTTGTCGTATACTACGAACCTGAAACTTAATATTCACTTCTTCATAAAACTCTGTATTCTCTTCTTCAAATCGAATAAGTATCTATAACAACATAAAATAATCAAATGTAACAATTGTTTAAACAGATCATTAACAACGTTCCACTCACTCAGCGCAATCGGCCGAGCACAGTGATGTAGCCGGGAGCGCCGCCGCCGCCGCCGCCCCGGCCGTGGCGAATGTCCGTCGGGGACGCGATCAAGACATCATATCATAATGACAATATAACTTTCCGAATGATTATTTCTCTTTTTGATAGCCCCCGGAAAATGATACTTTTGAACTTGCACTATTTCTCTCGAATTGCACCTTGGTGCGTGAACATAGAGTCGGTTATTGATAGTGGATGGTGGGAGAGGGTGTTGGGTATTAGGAGGACAGGGTTGTCAAAGCGTGCGGCAATAAATAGAGGAGCAGTGGCAGTTAATGATCTGTGCGTAATGTCGTCGAGCGTCGCTTCCTGCCGCCGCCGCCGCCGCCGCCGCCGCCGCCGTCGCCTAAAGAACTACCTTCCTGCGTCCCTCCGACTCACTGAGTTATGTTCTAAGCTGTTTGTTTTGTTGCCCTTTATTATTGGGGTAAATGACGAGTATTACTTTTTTATGGCATCGGAAACATTCGTAACCTACCTTTTTACAAAATACCTATTTTAGGTAGGTTACCATACCAATACCACTGACGATGAATTATGAAAAAAGGTCGTAACACGACCTCACTAACCACTAGTTCATTAAGTGATAATTTGCGGTTCTTAGCTCTTACTCCTAAGTAGGGTTTCGTTCCCGCTTTGTGCTTCCCGAAACCGGGAAAAAAATAGCATTCCCGGGAATTCCTGGGTTTGATTTTTAATCGATTTTATGCTATATATTCGTCTTTATCTATCTGTTTCTCCTACCTTAAACCAAAAAAAATATCGGCAGGTTTGTCGTCAACGATCAGAAACTTGGTTTTGTTGCAAATTATTGGAAAATCATACGTGTTCTTGTTTTCTCTGCATTGCAAAGATAAATGACTCATCTACATCACTTTGTTTCCTTCTCTTCCTGATTCAATATTTTCATCTTTATTTATCTATTGGTCCTCCCACCTACCTAAAACCAAACAATTGATCGGCTTTTACATTATGTGACCAAAGAGTATGTAAAAGCTAACACTAGTGTGACACCTGTCATATTTATTTTTATGTCCGCGTTTATTTTTATAACATTACTAACGCATAGAAAAAACCAAAATAAGAAGTAGGTTGAGCGATTAATCGTTGAATGAATTAATTTTTCTAAAACATTACCTCAAGTGTAATTAATTTTCTATTTCAATATCTATCTATTTTAATTATATGTCATAATAATATTATTTTCAAACTGTTAATTATAATACGTTTGTTATTCTTTAATTTACAATTGAGAAAAACAAATGATTTTGGCATGTAAAATAAATCATTATATGTAATTTTGATTGTTAATTTATCTGACTGTTGCTTTTTTCTACCTATACGAGTGATAAAAGTATATTTGATTTAATTGTAAGAGTATTAATAGACTATTTTATAGACTTTTAATACCCGAAAATAGCAAAACCTAGCATTTAAAATAAATTCCAGTTTCCCGGGAATTCCCGGGAAATCTTCAAAATAATTCCCGTTTCCCGGGAACAGAAAAAGGTCGGGAAAAACGAAACCCTACTCCTAAGGCTTACGTCAATTCATAGTTTTCATGTATGGTGGGTAAGTAGAAAAGTTACCTAGATTTTTATTTAGGGTAGCAATAAAACGAGTGACTGTAAATTACAAAATTAGTTCTAAGTGTCAAATTAAATTAGTTCTAAGTGTCAAAATTAATTAATTTGGGTTATAGAATTACTAAGTGAGCGACTGACTGCGAGTGACGAGAAATCAACAGAACAGCAACTTACAAACATTAATTTGAGTTACTTAAAATACAAAATGAGCAGCTTCTTAATATTTGAGCGACCTAATATTTGTTTGAGTGTCAACGTTACGTCCTGCATTTTTTTCAATATTTGGCAAATGTATTTTTTATACTGAGCGGCATTTTATCTTAAATGAAGTGTTTCGAATACAAAAACCACTTTGAAAAATACACCAATGAGCAGAGTATAATGAGCTCACATTTAAAAAATAAAAATAATATGAAATTGAAGAAACACTATTCTATTAGTTGAGAAATTTGATTATTGAAATATAAGGGTAATTAAATAAAACAATGTACTCCGTAAAAATAAAGTAATATGCATCAATTTATTTCAATCAAATGAACAAAAAATAAAATAAGACGCTTCAGTCAACTAAAAAAAAACTTCTTATTAATACTAAGAAACATTGATAGGTATGAGGAGCTCTACTGCAACTCACCTGACTGCAACGATTCGTCGCCCCGCCCCCATTCGAATTCACGCGCATTTAAAAATCTGTATTTTTCATTAAAAAAGCGTATCAAAATAAAAAACATAAGCCCTCAAATAGAATATCAGTAACCAATAATCA
Source organism: Plutella xylostella (assembly GCF_932276165.1). Lineage (NCBI taxonomy): Eukaryota > Metazoa > Arthropoda > Insecta > Lepidoptera > Plutellidae > Plutella > Plutella xylostella. Next base: position 85,878 of record NC_064002.1, read on the forward strand.
TTAATAAAGCAGCATACAAAACATTGCTCAAAGTGATCTTTTTAGTAGTTCGCTAAGTATAACTTCACTTAGAAAAATCGAATCTATCTTAATATTGAAGTTGCCCTCTCTGTATTTCCAGTCGCTCACTTAGTAATGAAGTCGCTCGGATAAAATTTTAATATCTGAAATGGATTTCACACACAATCCACTTTTTGTAAGCTCGTTCTGGTTTTTATTATAAATCAATATTCGTCGTCAGTTAAGTTAATTTTTCGCTTATTCAAATTCATACCGCTCAAGTTATTAAAACAGTATGTCATCATCAGTCGCAAAGTTTTTTTTTTTCGCTCGTTTTATAATTCCCCTTTTATTTACTTCCAAAATATATATTTTTTCTCTAGAACACGCAACATTATAACTATAAAGAGTATTGAAACATCGGGAGGCGCCCGCGCCGGAAGTGCGTCGCGCGCCGGAAGTGACGTCACGTGCGCCGGAGCTTTTTGAGCTTTTTAGCAAATGACTCGCGAGCAATAACTCTAACACACTACAAATACTCCACTTTGTCTACTGACGTGATTTATTGGATAGCGCAGTGGAGAGAAATGTTTTTTTGGGAAAAAATAAACCCAGACATAGTAATAATGGGATTGAAATTCCAGAGGTCAAAATTCAAAACTAAACCCTTTGTTATGGAATGTTGATTGAATGTGAAGCGCGCCCGCACCGCTCGGAGAGGATCTCAAATTTACATGATTGTAGCTTATATTTTGCTTATACATATAATAATATATAATAACTAAGTTAGGTGCTTACTCTAAGCGTTGTGTACCTACTAAAACATAAATTAATTCATCAGAATCAGTGAAGTTTTTAAAAAAGTCAATAAAGTTAACCACGGTTAAATTCCTATTGTGCTATTAGATACGCAGCAATATGAGCACAAACAAACAAATAAAATGAAATCCACAAAAACTCGGGTCCAAGCCAATTTATTAGCGATACCCACATACATATGTATCGCGCTCGACGTCGCCTGAACTCTGGCTAATGAAATCAATTGAATTAAACATTAGACCGGCCATTTCGGGAATTGGCCGGGCCGGACACTTACGCAAAAAGCTGGAAACAAATGTTAGCGGAGCGGAGAGGGCCGCGCCACTCGCCGCTGACGACCCCGGGACCACGTTGCGCCAAGCACCCTGGTCGCCAGCAGCGCCGGGCACCTGTATGCACACTGCTTATTGCTTTTACAACAATAATTAACCTACCCATGACATAAATGATAAAAGAAAAAAATGTTCAACAAACCCATATATTTACAACATTAAGAACTAAACTAGTTTATAATTGTTACTAACACATTGTATGGATCATATTATCTGAATTAAATAAATAATAATAATGCATATTGTATTAAGTATAACAATTAACAAAATCTCCTTTAAAATATTCGAAAGAGATTTAAAATAATATAGGTTAGCATGGACCCCTCAAAAGTCTGTGTCGTGTCGTAGGTAGCCTGTAGGTATTTAGAATTTAGGTGGCTTGGTTACATAATTATAAAAATAACATTATAACATTAACATTATTATAACAATAACATTATGTTAAGGAAGTAATACTTTAATAGGTTCACTAATGGAATCCCTTCAAGGCAGTCAATTTCCAGTTCATTAGGAATCTGTATTCTAATTCAGCTAAGCGTGTGCTTCACCATGTCTGGTAAAATCTATCAATAATTTAATTTCAAAGATTGTCAGCATGATTTTCATACATTGTGAACAATGTGTAAAAACAACACCATTGAAATAAGATTTGATTTGAAGATAACTTCAAAGTTGCGTATATAATAGCATCATTCGACACTTTATCATGATCCCGCCATGTTCTCTGCGAGTGCATCCCCTCTACAACCCACACATAATTTGTCACAGAGTTCAATGATATTGTTTAATCGAGTACGAGTAATGGTCGCGGCAGTTTTTGTTCCTCTCACTGGATTCGGAGCTGTAATTAGATTTACAGATGCGCTGGGGCTGGTGGCTGATGGACGAGTTGATCTCGGCTCGAGTCGCGGATGGCGCATGAATATGTATCGAGTGTAAGCGATCGATGCGAGCGCTAATCGCAATATATCATAATTATTCCATAATTTAATGTTCTTTCGTTGTTCCCTCTAATTCAATTTACACATTCAGGACTCGTTGTTCGGTTCTTGTGTCGACGAATTAATGTATAATTAAGTTTATTGACTGTAAAGTGGTTGTGTTCACTAAAGATAAAGTTTATAATGGCATACCTAGCTACTGTATTTGGAAGGCAGTCTTTTAACTTTTTTGTATTGACTATCTTTTCTTATCTTATTTATTACAAAGATTATTTATTCGAGACAGATTGTGTGTTGATGATGTGCCATTGAATGGTAGACATAAACAATGAAGAAGGGATCCATCATCAACTTTTACTTATGCTTTTTTTAAATGATAACCGTAAATGTGCTATTTCGTAATTTCGTAGTACCATCTACATCAGGGTATAGCGTCTTTGAAATGTCCACGACCCCATGCTCTCGAGATGGAAATACAACTACATAATAATAATTATAGTTATAAAATGGTAGCTCAGTACAATCACTGTAAATCAGTACAATCACTGTAAATCAGTACAATCACTGTAGGTCAGTACAATCACATCAAAACCCAATAAATTATACGATAAAAAATATACAGTCAATTAAACATTTTAAATTTTAGAATTTGGTTAGCTTATACCGACAGTATCAGATAGAAATACTGTTGTTACAAATACTGCAGCTTCTACATGGAATAACTCTGGATTTGCGGAGTGTATGCGTTAGACATGGGCTGTTCTTAATTCCTGTGCATTTAGGGTTACATTTCCAATCGAAAGGGGCTCTTTTTGCACTTGTATTGTAGTGTATTGCTAGTGGCCGGTCTCAGGCCGCGGGAGGGTCGATGCGCGATATGCTAATGCGCGCTACCGTATTGACCGCGCTATTGTCCGCGGCCGCTGTTTGTATTATTTGTCTGCGCGCTCGCGCTCGCCCGCTGTAACTTATGGCAGCGGCTTTGTGCCGCCGACACAATGACCATCGAACGTTTTGTTCATTGATAAGCTCCTCTTTTTGCCCTCGGCGCTTGCGCAATCATATTTTTAATGTCGGGTAGAAATGGCGCGCTGAGAGGCAAAGAAACTGCGCGCAGAATGCATGCGCTCGTTTACTTACTTTACGGTTTGTATTGTGGTTATCTCCATCTCTCAGTTCTCACCATGCTACAGTAAAGTTTTTTTCAATCAACAGTAGCAGATTAATTTTAAACGTCCACATATCGTATGTTACAATAAAGCCACATTATAATGTATTGTGCAATCGCAATATCATCTGCTTGTACCTACATAACCAATTTCAATAAGCCATATATCTCGGGGCCGGCTCGGGGCATGTGTCGCTGTTATCTTAATTGGCGCGCGTGAGTGATGTGACCCGCGCGCGACTCACGCTGAAGGACGCCTTCAGCTGAAGACTATTGCGTCACAACTATATGGAGCTGAAACTTTGCAAGAACAGTCAGTTTCTTGGTTGTTTACTCAAAACGGTATGAAGTAGGTACGTACGTTATTGTAATTTGCTATGTTATAAATGTTATGATATTGTTATTTTTCGTATTTTCAAGCCTCTTAAGTTAATTGAGTGTTTTGTCATATCATATTACTATATATTGGGATATGTTACATTGTTCAAGAGTAGGTAGGTATTCCTAACTTTATTTTATCCTTGATTGCTATTTATTTATACAATCCCCTAAGTGTAGCTCTACCTCTTATAACTGCTCTAAACACATTTGAGTGCAACAATGAGTTATGAAGCGCCGCGCAACTGCCCAGGTACCTACTGTATACCTAGGTAGTATGTACATAGATGTAGTGCGGTGTCTCCATCAGCACTATCTCGTGGATCCATCGCGCTGATTGATTCCATTTCTATTCATTACTCTAGTACTAATGGAGTGTACGTCCGTTTGCACTAATCATAGTTAGTAGTGGTCATTCATCCTGTTTGATATAGCTACTTAGTATTCAGCTGAAATTAATGTTATATTTTTTGGGAACTCTACACGGGCATAAAGATAGGATGAAATATAGATGGCACAGAGTTTACGATGCACTATCAACGTAGCCTCATACATCAGAGTATCTTCAGGTGAAAAAGAAACTTAAGCACAAAGTTGTATGTTATAATGGAGATTAATTAACAGGACGGTCGATATGGACCGTCAGTAGGAGCGCGTTGAATTCTTTTGTATGGCATCAGACAAATAACCGTAGTAAATGACGTCTATAATAGCGACAGTTTATTAAATCCAGTCCGCGTCCTGCAGTAGTGCAGTAGATAAATCACAGGGAGTCTCACGGAGGGACAATGCTCCCGCCATATATCACAAGTTTCTTAAACCATAAAGAAGTGGAAAAAATTGCGCCTGTCAAAAGGTTGTCCGCGGGGTCGCTTTTTGGGAATCGGAATTCGGTGTTTTTTGGTACGTTTTGTTTGTAACAGTTAGCAGCGGGCATTGTTCGCTTGCTTTGAACCGCGCGGCCGCCGCCGCCGTCGCCGCGACACCAAACCATGATACTAAACTAAAAAACCTATCTTACTTATATAAGTACTACAGAGAAGTTTGATAAATATAAATCCAATATGGCCATATAACAACGAAGACGCATTTATATCTTCACTGTTAATTCATAATTGAACTGAATCCCAAATTTTCTTAGTCCCTCCGCAAACCTACGATAGAGGCAAATCAACTGCAATCTAGCAATATGTGTCGTAATTTATAAGGACAATGATCAGTAAATCATGGTTCTGATTCGCAGAAGTGTCGGTGATCAGCATCAGATAAGCGTCAGGTACCGCGACACCTTCGCGGAAGTGCAGCGACGTGCTCATGCGACGATCTGTCACCGGGGGATGGTTTGAAATACGCATTTGTAGCACCAAATGTGGCAGAATTTGTAAGGCAAACGCACGAAACGGTGTAAGGAAGCGGCAATCAAAGTAGACGGTTGACGGAACCCTCATGGGATTACTTAGTTGTCTGTCCATCGGTCTACGAAAATGAAGTAATGCTAGCACTTAGCATTTTTTTTCTAACGTACCTAACGTAACCTCTTATTAAATGTAAGTTGCAACCGCTGCGTAGTTTTAACCTGCGTCTAACCTGCAACTATTCTGCCCATATCATAAAGGAGGAGGCATATTTTTACACAGACACGTATTTTAGTTAGTACCTTGCTGGGTAGGGATTCATTACTACTCTTAATAAATTTTCACCAGTGTTGTGTTTAGGACAGAGTACAATGAGATCTAAAACAATAATGTAAACTTTAAAAGATCTTATGGGACGCCGAGGAGACAGTGTGACAATATAAATTACACATTTGTGTAAATTAGTAAGTGGCGACTGCGAGGGAGCTCACTGCTGCCGGCAGCGACCGGACAGCGAGGCTCACATTGTCACATTTGACAAACAAGAATAGGCAATGAGGGGAGATCTACAAATCAAATCTCAGATCAAATATTGATGAGTTCTCGAAATCTCCGCCGTTACGTCTGAACGCATACATATTAACACTGTTTTTCCAAATTATTCGAATGAGATGCGTTTGACCAATGCTAAGTGATCGTTGACGCGATAACGATCACTTTGACGAACGCCACTTTGTTATTGTCAGGCGAAATACTCTTCAAATATTCAGGGCCAGGGCGGGTGCCCTGCTCCCTCACGTCAGCATTGAGCTAATAAAATGTTTACATTTGTAAACATTATGATTCGGGGGCAATATCATTATCACGTTGTACTTTTATTGTTTCTTATATAACAAAGGATTTATTTATCTCTAGAAGATTCTCATGTAAATCAAGGTCGGCCCGTCAGTGCGCGAATGCACAATAAGTTCGACTGTAGCCCAAACGATCCGAACAGGGTTGTATGGTTGTAGCTAGGACATGATTTAAGACTTTTCGTATAAAAAGCGAACATCCCGACTACAGGTGCCACGTCTTAATAAAAAGTTATAGCTTCTATAGAAGAGGCGATTAGATCTCGCTTTGTTGCCATTCGATGTCTATTAACACGTCCATGATGTAGTGGCGGTGAGTCCGCCGGTTGCGGCACAGGTGCAGGGGTTAAACGGTGTTTACAAAAATAACGCTACATTGTGGTAGGACATAAATCACAAGAATGAAAGGTTTTTTTTATAGAATAGTCCTATTTCTACCTGGATAACAACGAGGAAGAAAGTATGCATGCGTGGGAGCTGCGTGCGAGGTAGGGTGACAGGGTGCGGGTGTCAGGATGCAGATTCGCGTGATGGGCTCGCCGTGCGCGTGACGTCTCGTGTCGCGTCGCGTCGCTTGTTGTCGCGTCGCGTCGCTTGTTGTCGCGGCGCGGCGCTCGAGGGTGCTCGCGATTTCGCGCTTCAACGACTTTTAATTACAACTAACGACATTCCAATTTGGTTCGTTTTGACGCCATTGTTGGGGGCGAGACGAGTGACGGGTCTGTACTCTGTAGCCACCGTGCTGGGTGTGTAGTGGGAACACTGATGTTGACATCATTTAGTTATTTCTACAAAAAAACTCCTATCAAAGTTTTGTTAATAACCAATTAAATAAAAAAATCTTGTCTTTACATCTGTAGGAAAGAGGATCATATTTCTCAGAACTACTTAGCTAACATAAATCTTAATAAAATAGAGGTCTTCCCCCGTTCGTCAAGCCCTCGCTAATGTACGTATGCGTTAGATAGTTTAATGAACAACTAAGTATTAAGAGTATTAAAGAGTGACGCGCACCGCCGCCGGACTGCCTGATAAAACTGAGGCAGATCCAACGCGACGCGACGTGATGGGTACAGAAAGAGAACAATCAATAAAAATATTGCTCTGTATTTAGTTGTAATTTTATACCACCAGTATTTTTTTTAAACACTGCTGGTGAGAATTATTCGCAATAATACGTGGTGGCAAAACAACGAAGGGGTAAGGAATATGCATCCATTTGTCATTTCTTCCAGGCTCCTAAATTGCGAGTTGAATAAAGAGAACAAAAACAGTGACTTACGGTTAACTTCAACACAACAATGCAACCCCCGTTTAGTCGTTGGAATATGTTAACTAACAGGATCCCAATCAATGCATAATGGAGAAAGAAATATTAAACAAAACCGCTTTATTATTGACGTGGATATCGGTTCTTTGTGCACTCTGGTCTGGCGAGCGCGGGGCGGCGCGGGCCCCCGCTGGGGCTTTGAAGTTGCTCCTGACCGTGCCGTGTTGTTGTTTGTTGACAAATCGCTCATTACATCGACACGCGACTCAATGAATGACTGATTGATTGACACTTCATTAAGTACTGCCGAGCGGGGGACGCAGCCACGCGGGGGTAAGTTGTGCCAACAAAGATTGCCCAAAGTCACCAGGCGATAGTAATCTGTATTGTGTGGGCAGTAGAGCGCGGCGAGGGGTGAAGGGCGTCAGATATTACGTGTCACTGTTGGTTTTACACTTTTCATTGCGTCGCTCGCAGCCACTAGAGTTGGCGCTTTATTACAGTTTGAAAATGTTTGACTTCCACAGTCAGTAAACTCGTTAAAGTCAATATTAAATAAAAGAGCTGGCTCTTATTTGCTGAATGTACTCTCACACGAAAGTGACTCTATTTGATATGTTTTTATTTTAACTTTTTATAACTAGCTGTTGCATGCGAGCTTCGTTTTGCCTTAAAAGGTTTTCTCCTCTCCTGGGCTTGACTCTATAATATATTAACATTTCTAAATTATATCATTTTACAGGCACACAGTCTGTGGTTTTCATGCCTGAATACTAATTATTAAAAATCATTACGGGTGGCTAAGCTTTTTGAATCTGACCGCTACAACTGAATTCTTTTTCTTAGCATGCTGCATACCGTTCACAAGGCCTCCGTGGTGACAGGATTAGCCAAAACAGACTAGACAGGGTGCGCCGGACGTATGTGGAGGGCTCCCTGTACCTACTAACAATGAGTACCTAGATGGTGCCCGCAGCGGCTGCAGCGCTGGTGCCGGTGGGAACGCGCGTGCCTCGCTCGGTTATTTATGAAGTTTCCGTGCTTCCGGCCGGCGCACGACCAGCTAGGGGGCTACTCTAGGTTCACACAGAGCGAAAAACGACAGCTGCCAAGCAATCTGCATGTTTAACACAACCAGATAGAGTCGTGGTTAGAGCAGCAGCTCCCCGAAATTTCGTTTTTCGTGAGGTAAACGGGAGCGGCTGTAGCTCCCATGGACCCTCGGCCGCGGTCGCATGGGACGAGACACAGATCACATCTGCTATTTATAGTATTATAATTATCTGTGATGACATCAGCTGACGCAAGTATAACGCCCAAAATGGCATATCTACATACTGGCTACGTACAAATGGAAGATTGTGAACGATTAACTGATTCTAAAACGTTGGTGGTCCGTACAGGAATGTAGATCATCGGGTTTAAGACTCGAACCAAACCAAAATTAAGTAGTTTAAATATTCAATTTCTTTATTTAACATAGCCTACATAATGTAACTATCACGTTTCCTCTATTAAATGATTAATAAGGAACTACACAGATACCTACCAAATACCTTCGTAACTCCACTAGGTATGAAAGCCTCGTTTTTTATTCAACATAGTCGGGCATACCGTTTAAAACTTTCAACAGATTTTCATGAGACATAAGTGAAGACGATGTGTAGAATGAAATATTATAGTCATAACTAGGGCTGGCGAGAACACACCAAACTAAATAACGCACGCATCAAATAAAATCATCAAATGTTACCATCTATTTCAGAGCTACGTTGCCAAAAAGACACAGATATACACTGACTGTACACACTTCTGGTATAACATACCTCTTGGCTCTTGGGTGGAAGAGTAATTTATGTATTATTTTACCTACAGTCTGTTATGATACTTTAGAAATCGTCATAACAACAAGTGTTATTAAAACCGTGCCCAAGTGTCTATTAGCAGGCGTCGGGAGTTTTCTGTCTGTGATGCAAATATCTGCGCCCCGGAGACACTTCACATCTCCGGAGAGGTCCACAGATGAACTTGCCTTCTACTGGGAGCTCGTACCCCCCTAATATGAGAGATACGACAGAGTTTACATTGGTCACGGCTTGTGATTTTCATCAGTAAAGACTTCTTTGAGATAAACATGAAAAAATGTTCATTACAAGAATGGGTTTTGTACAATCTCCAAGCCAGATAGAGCAAGTTTAATATATATATACATATATATATATATATATTCCGTTTCGGCAAACGTCAGATTACTAGAGGTATACCTACATAATATATGACAGCCACATGGGTTGCCACTTCCAAACTTTCATTTTACTTTCATGTCACACTTACAAACACTTTCAGGCGGTTATCCTTTCTTTACCCCTTGAACCCTTTTAAGTTTTTATTTGTCAGCGGAACTTAAAACAAATACAGGGAACCATTTCCCCTCGCAATAAATGAAAACAATTGAGGCTCGGAGGCGTGTGCGAGTGCCTCCACCGCCACCGCCGGCTGCGGGACCAGGGGCTCACAGCTCTGAGAAACTCTCGCAGCACGAGACTGGGGATGGAGGGTGGTGGACTGTGAAGTGTTATAAGTTGGACTTTGAAGCAAATATTTTGAGTAGGCATGATTTCCCTTAGAGCAAGTCTTTATTGTCCAAAAACTCCAGAGTCGGTACTCCATAATTAGCACGGGGCAATTTGATAGTTTTTTGCCTGAATGATTGCGAACTGTCGGTAACTACTTTACATATAAGAATGAAGTTTCCCAAGAGTGAGGCATAAGTACGCTACATGCTACATAAATAAAGGATCATAGATCGAGATCCTTAACTGTTCCTCTTCTACTTCGTGCCGATAGATTGCAAGGATAGTGAGAAACCTCACAGTATCAGTTTAATTGACGTCTGGTTTCAGCCGCCATCGCTGCGCGTGCGCCGGAAGCGTCGGCGCTGGCATGGCGTGGCGGTGCGCAGGCTAGTCACGTCACGCCCAGCGCGTCTAATTGGTCACGGGGCGGATCGATCCATCATCGACATTCAATGCTTCGGAAAATTTTATAGCTTTATCGACAAACACGCGAGTGCACTGATGTGATGAATATTGGCGATGAATAAATATGGGTCGAGAAAATTCAAGTCTTTTAGTTTTCAGAGCGCATACCATGCTCATTTACAATTAAGGTAATAATTCTGAAACTTCAATAAATCTTTATAATGAACTCTTTAATGGTGAAGTTTTCGCCATTCTGAAGTTTTTGCCACCGCTAACTAACCCGAGTTCATATCAAAGAAAACACGGGGTTCCGTCGCACGCGATTAATTAACGAGTGTTGGAGCGCCATCCATCACGACGACGCTCTTCAACTGCATCTGAAGAACGCATTTCGAAAACAAACACGCCGAGAGTCGCGAAAACGCGCGAAGTGACCGCGCGGCCCGCCCCCCCGCTCGACCAATCAGCGCCCAGCTCGCGCGCCATTGGCAGACGCTTGCCGCCGAAATGCGATGAAAAAACGCGACACGTGAAAAACAATGGCATTCACTTGCACGGCCAGTACTTGAGCCTACTTATTGTATTGTGCACCAGCCTGCGCGGACCCGCCACCAGCACGCCGCCCCAGGGCCGCCCCGCGGGCCGGCGCGGGTCCACGTACGCTGGTCAGGTGGTATCGTCTTCGCTGGTCGTATGGTTTGTCTATTTTTAGTGTCATCAAAGGCTTGTGGGTGAGTGCAGGATTATTTGCAAGCTTTTGAGAACATTTGCCAATTTGACATCTTTTCTATCTTCCTTTAAAGAAAAATAATAACTTTCTCAATATATTTGTATTAAGATCGAGATAGCTGAAATTGGTACAGCAGATACTTACTTAATATTCTATAACTATATGTATAATTATCCTTATATGTACCTAGTAGATATGCTGAACATAAACCGAGCTGCAACATTAGCAGATATTGTCTGAGCCAACAAGCCGCTGAGGCAGCAGCACAAACACGGACATGCTAATTGCAGCTCTATGTTAATGAGCATAAGTGTGGTTAGTTGGCGGAATGCGACCCTTGACCCGCGTGTGATGACAATTAGCCGCAGAGCGCTTGTTCACTGTCGCGTACTGTCAACAACCACTGACTGTAGCAATAGCAAGCGAGGGGTGGACACAGGTGACTCTAAGAAACAATTATTAGTTATGAGTTCAATATGGAGTAAAAGAAGACGTAGTGACCAAAATAGAACAGGGAATGTTGAGATGGTTTGGTCACATTGAAAGGATGGATGAAAGAAGACTGAAGAAAGAAATTTATTGTGCGGAGATGAATGGTTGTGTCGGTTGAGGACGTCCTAGGCGAAAGTATGTCGACCAGATAGGCGACATAGGTACTCAAGAAGAGCCAAATTAGGAGTTTCCGAAACCGACGTGCGTGTATGAAGAGACTTATGAATGTGGAGGAAAGCGAAAGAAGTATGTCAGGATCGTGGCACGTGGAGATCCATAGTCTCTGCCTACCCGTCTGGGAGACAGGCGTGAGCATATGTATGTATGTATGTAGTTCAATATAAAACAAGCATCATAATGTAGCTAATATTTGAAAAGTTTTTCCAATAGGTAAGTAGGTGTGTTGAGATTTTTTTCCAATCCAAAACTTTAACTTCATTGAAGTCATGCAGTCACAAGAAGAAATATGGCTTTAAAATTCCTCAATATCCATCACAATCATATGCAATGCGACCGTATATCAAAGGCCAATGAAGAACGGACCGAATAGTATTATAGTCAAGACTTATAAAAAAGTATAAACTTGCATACCATTGGTACCTAACAAACTTATAGATGTACCTAGGGGTAGAGCTTTTAGAACTAAGGTGTTTACGAGTCTGACAGCTTAGTTGTGCTACATCTTCTTCTTCTTCTTCCTTGCCTTATCCTTATTTAGGGTTGGCTTTGTTCGTCACGACACGCCGTTTTACCCTATCCTCTGTCATATGTCATATCCTCATTCACTCAACACTCTCTGATATTTTCTTTCACGCAATAAAGCCACGTCTTCCTTGGTCTTCCTCTCTTACGCCTACCTTCGGGTCTCATTTCCAACACTTTCTTTGTAACATAATCATCTTCTATTCTCATGAGTTGTGCTACATATAAAGTGATAACACTTATAGGAAGTAATAATGAAATATTAGGTGCAGGTATGATATTATCCACTATTTTCTAAAGTGTAGTCTAGGATGAATGGGTAAGTAATTTCAAAAGAAGACAAAGTATAAAGAAATAACATATTGTGCTCCCTAAAATTACAAAGAAAAAAAGGTCCTGTGAACTTTTCGTATAATTCCTTCCTGCTGGTCTAACCTACAAGTTTGAATAACTAATAAGGAGACGACATGACATTCGGCAAAAATACTGTTAAGGAAAATAAATACCAAAGCCATGTTGAAAAACACAAGACATAGCAAAGATCAGCGGCAGCTGAAGCCGAATGAATATGAATGAGAGCGACGGTCGTGCGCGCGCGCAGGCCGCGTGTGTACCGCTAATTGCCGCTAGAGTGGGATAGACTGTGCGCAATTAGACGCACAATGTACTTACTGCAATCAACATGTAAAAAAAACTCACGACAGGATTCCTATTGCTTAGGTATAATTACATGATCGTTATTTTCTTGATAGTAATTGTCAAGCACCTCACCAACACTTACAAACACACGAAAGTAATGTTGGCCATAGGAATCCGTTGTTGTATATATGTAAATGTAACCCTAAAAGTGTAGTTTTAAATAGTGAGTAAAATACAAATAGGAGATTTAAAGGTAATAAAGTTGTATTGTGAATGTGAGTAAATGTTCATTGTGTTTGAACGTGTTCCACCGCTGCGCTGCGGCGGCGGGCGGAACGTATTTTCTAGGATATATATAGCAACTATAACGCTCTTGAAAATTTATCGATAGTCAAAGAAAAGTGCATGATAATAATATGCAGCTATAAATTAGGAATTTCCGTGGAAATTCTGGGATAAAAATAGGCTACCTATATATTAATCCAAGACTACGTTAATGTCTGTTTCCTACATCCGTTTAACCGTGAAAAATCCATCCATCTATCCATAGGTATACTTTTTTACAACAACAAGAACAACAGTGCACATATTTTTAAATTTCCGTAACTAAATAAAATCCTTTCATTTCCTCGTCTCGTCTATCCGCCCGTGAAACAAAGCCACTCTATTTTATTCTCAACGTATTATGATGACTACCCTCATATTTAAAACTTCGTAAGTCTTTATTATAAATTGTCCTTCTACTTATATAAAAACGTAGTGGAAGTGAGAGCGATCCTTGTGTCAGGCAGGACTTGGTTGGAAAGGTCTTTGTGCCAGCACACACAAGCGATACGTGGCGCGCGTGTGTGTGGGTAGGAGTGAAAAAACTCGACTGACTGACATAAATATTGTATAGACGAGCGCGGAATGTGTAATGAGCAGGCTCCTTGCGTCAGCCACTGACAAACTCGACACAATTGGAACAATTGCCAGCCTTTATAAATACACTTTGTTTATCTTCCATACTGTATATAATGTTAAAGGTGGTGGCTTTTGGTGGTGATGCCAATAACAAGTTACCACATAATTTAACTGATATTTAATACCAGGATAAATAATAGCATAGGTCCGAAAGCGGCTCTAGGTAGAACCCTCATATTATGGTCTTGCAAGTGTATGTGCGACACTTCACATAAGTAGGTATAGTAAGGTGGGGTAAGACAGTCACCGGGGAAGACCATAAATGTGTAATAACTAGTTATAAGCAGCTTCATTCTCTAGTTTGTCACACTGGTAAAGTGGTAACCATACAATTTTATTACAATTATATACGTTTGTAGAATTATTAGACGATGACTTCACCTTCATACATTTAATAATGCTTAGGTACCAGCACTTGAATGCATTTCCTCTTGCCTTCATAGTCATCATTTACCTCTACGTAGGTATGATAAATACTTATAATCAAAGGATAAATAAAATCATTAACCGTCGGGAATCATTCCACTATTTTTAGAACTGAACTGATAAACTTTAATGATCTTTTAATGAAGTTGGCCATACAAAACAAAACAAATTAAAGATAAATATGAGGCGATACAATCAGTTGGAATCGTCGACGTCGCTTTATTAATACAATGATAAAGAAATCATCATCTCATGAACAGCGGAGTGACTCCTGCGCGATCCGAAACGACAAAAATCACTAATTCAGGCAAAACTAAATTCTACGACAGTTAAATAAAACTCACTGTTGCATTAATATGAGGTTGTAGATCCATTCTTATATTTTTGAATCAGTTCTTTTTTGCAGATGAGTAGGAAATTTTAGAAATGCAATTTCGAAGATAGTTGTGGCCGGTTTGGGATAGCTGGGTGTAATTTTTGGTACACTGTTATGCTACCTACTATATTAAATTAAGGATTTTTATGGAGATTAGAAATAGTTCCACTGCCATTCTCTACTTCTAACTAAGTATATTCAAAGTCAAAGTATTTGTAGATATATTCGTGGTATTTTTTTCAGTTTGGCCCTATCATTTTAAACTTTTTATGTATTGGTAATACTTTAAACTATAACTAACCTGTAGAAGAATATTATATAGTTAGTTGTGGTAGAAGTAGTGTAGTCCAGGGGCGGCGGGGCGGCGGGGCGGCGGCAGCGGGGCGGCGGCGGCGGCGGCGCAGGCGCAGCTCGTTGGCATGCGGCGCGCGGCTCACGAACGCGCAAAAAAGACAATGACTTCGTATTTTAAACGTCCTTTAGCGTTCCATCAGGGTATTGATATGATGCGTCTGTCTTGTCCCTAAATGATGAACTCGCCGATTGTATTTCGATCTGATTTTTTGTACATTCCAAACTATTTTGTTGAACTTTTACCGTTATCCAGGCTCCCGCTGTCAGATCCGAATAGCTTTGACAATCCGTGGCAGCAGATAAATAAATTGAAGGAGAACTTCGTCGTTTAAAATGTTTTGTGTATATTTCGTTAAGCTGAGAGTCAACATTCGGCGCTGCCTGTGGCTCTGTCACCTGTGTCGGCCCGCGCCGCCGCCTGCTGTTTGATCAGCCCTCGGCGCTCAACACCGACTAGCTAATGAGTTTGAAGAAGTGTCCCAACAACAGCCGCGGTACACAGTCGGGAGCGCTGGCGCACGTCTCAGATCTGTTCGAGATTCAAATTAGCGAACGAGCGCGCTATCGGGGCATCGCGCGCTCGGTACGTCATGTGTAGTGTTTGTAGTTTTGGGATGAACAAACATGTAGTGGTTGTGTTTAGTATTCGTGAGTGGCGCCGGCGGCGGCGGTGCGGCTAGTTCACAGGCCCGTTAGCTTTACGAGCCGCACGAGGCGGCGCCAGCTCCGTGCCACTGAGACCAGCTCTATTATTTCAAAAGGATGAGCAAAGTCAAATATTTTATTATCTCCAACAAATTGCCTAACTAACCTAAGATCTTCACTCATACAATATTGTAAGCGTGGCTTACGTCATGACTACCATGCAATGAAATAAGGGTTTTAGGCCTAGTCCAACGCGCTGGCCTATTGCGGGTCGGTGGCGGTGGATAACAACACAAGAAAGCTTCTGCTGAGAGAGTTGTCGGGTAAGTGGGCAACTCGACTGTCAGAATGTTTTCAAGCTGCCAAAAGGCCTCTGACTAGGCTTAGCGACTGCTGCCAAAACAGCAACCTGGACCCAAGGCTTAACGTGCCGTCCGAAGCACGGAAGCGTCCTGAAAACAACCACTTGAAATCCATGTGTTGCTTAACTTAAATGATCAGTTACGATCACTGAAGCTAGCTCGACTACGGTCGCCTCGTTTTATGTTATCAAATGTGATAACGGTGTAAAAAGTTGAACAGAATCCTTGTTAGCCGACTAATCTGGCTCGTGATTGATGCTATCACGTTAGTTAGCGAGTATTAGTTACCGGTGTTACCCGGCGGCGGCGGCGGCGCGCGCGCATCACACGCCACAGATGCGCAGATAGGCTTTGTGCCGCCGCCACAGATCTGCACCGGCCTCATAGTAATGAGCCGAAGAAAGCCAGCGCGAGCGTTAACTGGAGATCAGCTGAGATGAGAGCGAGTGCGAGGCAGCCTGATGGAGCAGCCGCAATGAATGGTAATGAACCGCGCCAACTGCCCTTTGCCAAGAAAGCGGATTGGCATAACATATTTTTGTGAAGGTTATACGTAAACGGTTATATTGTATAGTTGTTGCCGGGTAGAGGTGGACTACTGCACAAGTGTACCGCCACCAGGGCTCCAGGAGCGCGGTTCCCAGGCGCGGTATCTCGCGATCGCGCGTTTGTCCCGCGCCGGGCGCCCGACACAAGTGCCTTATCCGCCGAGCATCTTCAATCCGACTACTTACAGGTTTTTTCCCAACAATAGTCTCAACTCCTGTTGTTCTCACGGATTTGTAATCCAGAATCCATAATCCACATGAAGTTCAGACGATTCTGTTATGGACCTCGATATTCATGCATTGTCCGTATACGTAATAATATAATATAATATTATCATATAAGTAATAATATAATAGATTTATTTTCCACAAGCCTGAATGGGTCCTTTGCATGGTAGTGCGCGAATTCGGGTAGCCGTCATCGGTTGGCATGCGATATTCGCATACTTCTCCCCTGTCCCGCAGTCCCACCGGCGCGTGGTGCGACGCCTCGAGGTTGGCAATGTCGGCATGCCGGCGCGCGGGTCGCGTCCGCAGTTCTCACGTCGCTACTCAGAAACAGACCCGTTAATCAGTCGTGCTAACACTGATGGCGACTGTGGGATCATCACTCGTTACATGAATTAAAAGTGATTTCGCACCGCGTCCAGTTTGCTTGGCCAGCTAAACTTAGGTACGTCGGGTTTGAAAAATTTGATGGTAGCTACGATTTATTCTGGTGGTTCATCATGGCCGTTGCTGCAACGGTAAAGTTATTTATGGGAAGGCTTTCGTATAGGTTTTGATGGACATTTTTGTAGTCCAAAAATAAAAGCGATCCATGGCCGAGGAGCGCAGGCGCGAAATACGAAACAATGGCGGTTTAAAATACAATGAGTCCGACCTGAAATACATAACATCAGCGACATTCCCGTCACGACCGCACGCTTACCTTTTTCGTCTATTTTGTTCGTGTCGGTTTTAAGGCAGGAGTTCAGAGCGCGCTCACGAGTCGCTCTTCCTTATTAATAACGTGGACTGAATCGGAAATGTGCACCGTCACGGCGTTCTTCCGGAGCGGCCGCCCCCGCAGCAGCCGCCCCGCGCGCCCCGCACCCCGCCCCCGCCCGCGCCCGCAGCCCGCTCGGAGCTTCTCACGGGCCGCCAGAATGTGTAATGAGCTCGTGATTAAATAAACAAGTCAATAGATGCAGCTGATCAATGCAGGACGGTGCTAATTGCACGACGCGGGACGTCCCGCTGCCTAATTGTGGCCGCGCCGCGCCGCCGCCGCTTAGCATACATTACAATACCAATCAGCCGACCCGGCGATGTCTTAGTCCTCTCCGCCAAGACTTCCCGAGCCTCCGTTGCATTTCCCACCATACACCCTCCCGCAGCTGGATCAGATTCCACTGGCGTATTCCTCGTCGCTTACGATGTTTTCTGCAGTTACGCAAATGTCCGCTAGTGGATACGCAAATTGTTTAATTAGCGTGGTGACCGAGCGGCTTGGTGTTTTAATAAGAATTATATGTAAATGGGTATTCGGATCGTGTTCGATGGTCAGCAGCGTCTTTGTCCGTGCGCTGCGGCGGCCGGCATTAGCGACCATTAGGTATGGGCGCGGCGTTGCGCCGGACATCAGGAAAACTATTCCAATCGCTGTTAGTGGATTGCGACGTATGTTTATTGCCTTGCTCGGTGCTACCGTGCGTCGTGGGGCGCCTACTTACTTGCGATTTTCCTGGTATATTTTTTGTTTAACACATAGTTTGAATTTATATGAGTTTTTCTGTCGTTAGGCCCCGGATGGTGGCGGTGCACGGAGCGTGATCGCCATGCAGCGAGCATCCCCGGAAGTGGAGATGTCCCGCGACGTGCGCGCGCGACGTGCTGGGATACTTCCACTACCACTTATTTTATTATCAGCGAGAGGCTTTTCGTTAAGAGCGCCATCGCCACAACACTCTGTCCTCCTCCAATGTCCCCATTACCGATGGTCATCGGTCGTCCGGCAGATGTGTTTGTACTAGGTAAATACTCGTAGTATATCTCTAATCACTTCATTTCTGTCCAAATATGCTGAATAACTTCGAATCAGTAGGTCTGTCCAACCGTCAGTGTTCATAAGTATCATTTGTCATCATCGGCAGAACGCACTTGTTGCAAGCGTAGTCTTAACACTTTGAGGAATGGCAGAGGTTTGTAAAATATAGAACCTCAAACTGATTGCTTTGATTGGTGCTATATAAAACTTTTCACTATGTTATATACAGAATTCAATTCAATTCAATTCAAATCGTTTATTTGGCAAAAGAAAGAAAATATTACAACTAAGGTACAAATATACATTGGTTTTGTAACTACTAAGTTCAATAATTGATCACTGAAAACCTAAACTAGGTTAAACCTGTATCATAGGTTTCAGTTCCTTCCATTTGACACTAGAGATAGAAGTTTACAATTTACTACAAAAAAATCTCCAAAGTAAGGCTCTAAAATGATTTAAACTTTAGTTCAGTAGGTATGACAGTACTTATAGTATTACTAATAATTAAGCATTTTAGTTGCATCTTACAAAAAATCAACATAATAGTTTACAATATTATTGAAAAAGAGATTAAATATAAATATGATAATATATATATAAATATATACACCTATACATATATTTATTGCATATACATATATAAATAAATATATAATAACCTACAATACATAAAAGTACTTAAGTACTTATAAATTATTTATTACCTAACTAACCTTTCCGGATTTGTATACCCTTTTTGCAACATCCTATATAATAATAATAGAGAATCACACCTATAATACAATTCCTATAGTCTTGTTTGATGACAATAACCTACTTTAGCTAGCCTAAGCTGATGGCTTATTTTTGTATTGACATCAAGGCTTCTGTATCTTTGTAAGTTAGTTTCTGTAACCAGGTGTTTAGTTTGAATTTACATTTAGAATAATTAAGAGGGAATAGATCAATTTCTTTGTTTATCTTATTATATAGGTATGGTCCTAGAAAACAAGTGCTCCTTTGCATAAATGTCGTCCTATGACTTTTAATGGTACATACTCTGTCCTTTCTTCTCTTTCTTAAATTTGGTGTATACGGTTGGTTAAGATGTTGTCGTAGAACAGTTGCTTTTATGAACAGTTGTCGCACTGTTAGTACACCACACAGGGAGTAAAGTTCTGAGGTAGCAAAAAAGTAGGGTTTAAACAGCATGACTTTCAGTACAGCTCGTTGAGCTCTTTCTAGAAGAAGCATACTGGTTAACGGCGAGCCTCCCCAGGAGGTGATACAGTATTGTAACAATGATTGGGCTAAGGCATAGTAGGTATTACGCAGAAGAGCAAAATCAGCGACCGGTCGGAGCTTTTTCATTATATGTATAAGTCGTCTTACTCGTCCACACAGAGCATTAATATGGGGTTTCCAAGAGAGCCGTTCATCCAGTAGCACACCCAAGTATTTAATAGTTTTAGTACGTTCAAGCACACCACAGTCACATACTGGATTGCATAGGTCTATATTGTCACATTTGTGAATATAGAATAGTAGATACTATGTTATGTAATCCATAGTAGTTATAACTTATTTATGTACCCAATTATATTATGGTATATTTGTGATATACCTACATTGACTACCAGCCAGTATCTAAGGTTTTATGGTCAAATTTGTATGGTGTACCCCCGACAGAATCCTCAGCGAGTCACGTCTCTCGACCACGTCGCCCGCATCCTGCCGGCCCGGGCAGGCTCACGCTACTACCTGCAGTATATTGTTCACATATTACACTAAACTGTAGCCGGGTACCTACAAGTATGAGTGGCGACGCATTCAACACATCATGTCGGGTCCACTAGTTACTTAATAACTGGCAATCGTCCTTCCACATCAGCAGTCAACAAACGTAACTGCTGTAAATATTATAACACATGAAACACACGACGAATTAAACTTTTTATTAGTAAAGAGAGTGGAATAACAAATATTAACCAGCTATAGTGTGTCGCTACGAGGCGGGAATATATGAAAGTATAATAGCCGTGTATGTGGCAGCTGCTGACGGCTCAGGGACGAGGAGGCCACGTGACGGCCACACAATGTATGCGAGGAAAGCAGATCGCGCCGATATCGACGCAAATTAATAAATTATTGAGATGCGCACGCGCCGCTCTCAGATCATACGGAGTCAGCAGGAGTGCGCTACTTTAGTAGAGTTTTATTATTCAACTCACTTTTCAAAATTGAAGACACTACCGGCATACTACCTACATTACCTACATAGTTTGAGTGTATGCAAGAGATAGAGGTCTAATTGGTATCTTATTGAAATCAGCATAAAATTATCTTAATTTCGTTCAATGATTCTTTTAACTATTAGCTCTATGGTCTACCGTAAGTTTTAGAAACTTATCTTTGGATGTCAAAATATAAATTTCGTATATGTCCATCAGGAAAAAATAAGCGTATGTTTCCTTCCTTATACCTTATACTCCATTAAATATATAAGGACTATAGGACGGAGCTCGAGATCTCACCAGGCTCAACTTTTCCACTCACTCTTGTAATCTACTTTTCACCTTTAACTTCCAATAATGTATTGGGGCAATAATAGGACAGACGAGACAATTGATTGACGCATCCGATCTCAGACTGAATAATTGTTTGCATTAGAATTTCATGAACTCAAAAACGTTTCTTATCTTTGTAGTGATGTCGATTTATAACTTTTTTTCAATGGAATATTTTCATTGCTTGTAGATTTCATCATTGGGAGATAGGTAGGTACATAATATTAAAGATTTATTCAAAGATTTGGGTAGATATCCACAGTTTACAGTTTTGGACAGATCCGTTTTTAGTTTCACACAAATATGATAATTTTATGTATAAGCTATCAAAATTTCACGGCCATGTCTAGTTTTTTCGGAGTTGACAATAAGTTTCAGTAAGTATTCTTTGTTGCATCCAATTTGAATTAATTTGTGGACACCACTTCTGTGTGTCGATCCAATCTGTGGATAGCATAAACTTTTGGCAGTAAATTGTATAACTATTCCCCCTTGTTCTGTTATACAGGGTGTTGCAAAAAGAGTATACTAAGCCGAAAGGGGGTGACTCAAGGGGTAATTCTGAAAAACTTTTGTTCTACAAGTTTTGAAAAAAAAAGTTCTCCTTGTAAAAAGTCACGTAACCAACAAAGTTTCTATGGAAAAGGTTTTTTTTTCGTGAATTTGAAAAACTCGTAGAACAAAAGTTGTTCAGAATGACCCCCTGAGTCACCCCCTCCCCCTTTCGGCTTAATATACCCTTTTGGAACAGCCTGTATTATTTTATGTTTGCGCAGCCACCGCCGCGCCGCCGCCCTGCTACCGCCCCGGCTACCACTACCGCCACTGCCTCCGCTCCACGCCGCCGCCGCCGCCGCCGCCGCCGCCGCGACGCTCGCGATGCCGCGCGCCACATTCCCACAGCGTCGTCTTGTGAATACAAAATGCCTCCTGATACGGCACTGACTACTACTGAGGGCCAACTGCAATGCTCAGATTATTCTACTGAATCCATCCTTACTATTTCTGTTCGTTTGTTTTCTTCAGCACACATGAACCACTGAAACGTTTAAAATAAAGTTTATTAGCAATGGAGTCTCATTGAACGGCTTTTAGACCGTGAGCTTGTAGAAAAGAAAATCATTCATGGCCTATTGGTTGATGAAGTGGAATTAAGACTATTTAATACTCTAGTTATGAAATTTCATAAAATGACATACTAACTCTATGTTACGGTCGCATAACTGGCAAGCGCCCAAGTCCCAGCAGCGGCCGCGCAGCTTAGCGGCAGCGATGGGAAACCCAGAACTAACACACAGTGAGTGTGTTTAGTATGTTTGACACCTCGCGCTAGCGCCGCCGCGTGCCTACCACCACCACCACGCACTCTCACGGATTTCCCTACGCGACACTAATGGACACATCACGACTATTGTCTATGGGTACTGTGAAAACAGACCTACTTAGCTTGATATTTGATAGCCGAATAAACATCATTTAAATTTCAATTTTGAGCTAGTGAATGGAGACTACATAAATGAAATTAACCTTGAACTCGTTAGCGGTGTCTTGTAGATAGTCCAATCAGTGGCACTACTGTCGCAGTAGATGCTATCTGGCAGTTCATGACGAGTAAGTCAGGCAGATAGGTAGGTCGGTAGGTATAGGTACTGAAGTCAGTCGTCCCGTCACGCAGCTATCGGATCATCTCGACTCATCGTGGGGCCACTGAGGACCTGGCGCCATCTATACAGGCTAATTGATAGCTATATGTTTAAATAAAAACATCTGAGCTTTAAAAAAAAATTGTTCCATACGTCAAAAATCTAAACATTTTGACGGGTAAGTATTTGGCTGCCTCGTACTGTACTTGATACGTGAAATCTATCATCGCCAGTGTTTGTAAGGCATACAAATTAAGGTTTTTAGAAAAACTTTCAAAGTAAAGTTCGATTACTTTGGGTATAACTATAAACTATAGTATATCACATCGATCGCAAGCAACATCAAGCAATTGTAGTAAGAACTTTATATAAATACCTCTACATAGTAAAATATTTATGTTTCGTATCTAATATCGGACTTCATGGCATCTAGAGAATGAATTGCAACAATAGATATTACGCAAGATTGTCGAGTAGCGCATTCGGAAACCTACCTCGTACGCGACACAATAACAAAACAATTACAATAAATTTGTACAGCGCTCCCTTAGCGACGGTTTTACAATGTTAGAATGAAATGAGTTTCGGAACGCAGGACGGAGAGGGCCTGCGTCCGAGCTAGCAGGCTGCGCTTGGGACCTTTAGTACCCAGTAGTACCTGCGTGGCCCAGCGCGCACTGTGATATTTATTTATTTATTTATTAGAAGACCAACAAATGATACACTTGTTACATACGTCGAAACAACGTATGAGTTGTAGGTACCTACTACCTACCTATGTTGGCCAAACTGTTTTACGACAGCAAAGTTTTAAACATAAACTTTCAGATTTAGATAGGTTAGATAAGTTATATCAGAGTACGGCAGTGATAGAATTAAAATTGTAAATTGTACACGAATCAAATTGAGTAACCTTTCATTAAATATAGGGTATGAAATTCTTACGGGTTTATAGCTTTAAAAAGTATAAAAATAACTAATCTGAAACTACTAAATTGAGTTTTCCCCTCGACTATCAACTAATACATAGTTAAAGTTCTACAAACAAGGGGACGGATAGACAAACATGACATAAGTCTTTAGTTATTGTCATTCAGCTATAGGATAATATACTAAAAAGCATAAAGTTCAGTCTGTTAAGTCTAGTTTCTTAGTCCTCCCTTATAAATTAATGAGGTTTCGTAGGTAAGTATACCAACTGTTACAAAGTTATCCTTTTTTTGGAAAAGCTTATTATTTTGTTTTCCTACTGCTGGGCAAAGATACACTTAGGCTTTTGAAATCGTTAATCCTAATATAGAAAATGATGACATGATATGAAACATTCGCGGCGCACTGCCCGCGGTCGCAGCGGTAGGTTCGACGATTATGTTATTTTAAAATATTATTATCTGCTTCTTTGTTTTGTGGCGGCGCCGAAGTGGTACACTTTATTATTTATCCATCTAAAATTATAAAAGTGCAAAAGTTGGTTCAACTGAAGATTTTGATTAAACCTATAGCAGCTAAAGTAACATAATAAAACGCTAATTTTCGTATCGCCGTTGTTATGTCAGGTAAAAATTAAGGTGCGCTTAATGCGATAAAGACCTAAATCATATCGAAATAAGATTCGTAATGTTTTTCAAGCTTTTGAACTCTTCAACAGCCTAAAAGTAAGCAAACTTGCACATTTCCTAACCGTTTATTGGATTGTAAATATTTACCTAATACGTTTTTGCAGCATGCCCGCGTTGGCAGCTCTATTACTTAGCATGCGGCGAGCAGTAGTCAGCTGCTAGCTGCTACCGTGCGGTCGCTAAGCGCGGGCTAATCGCAATGGCGAGGCAGGGTAAAGCGGGGGGGGGGGGGGGTATTATTTTTATAATTCCTATCAATTTCCGAGCCTGATCGCCGCCGTAACAGATTGTCGGCTCGTCGCAGCGAGGTACCGACAGGGAGACAAGCATAAGGCCGTGTAACAGTAGCAATGACACTGATAAATGCTGGTACAGCAGCTCTGGTTTTTTCACCGATACAAAAAAAATAGTATAATAGTGTCAAAACCTTATTAAAAAAGTACAGTAAAAATAATTTTTAAATTTAAAATTTTATAAGATACCTTTTAGCTTAAGTTATAGGTAAGAACCTAATCGTTCATTCTAAACTCTTTTAAAAATCCTATAAATGTTTTTACATATAAGAATATCCGTGCCCGTATCTGTTGTTTTTGCAGATGGTACGTGGGCGATCCGCCGGCGAGTATTAATATCATCGCGACGTGTCCGGCTACCGGCGCGGCGGCGGCGGCGGCGGCGGCGGCGGTGGCGGCGGCGGCGGCTATCAACAACTACTATACAATATGCACTAAGGTCTATGCTACAATAAAGCGGAGGATTAAATGATAAGAGACGCTCGGTCCGAGACAATCTTAAACGTTCCTGAAAATGTAGAGTGATCTGGTTTCGCTGATTGCCTGAAGTTGTCCGAGAGCGCTCGGATCATACGAGTAATATTCTAATAATATTTATTGTCGCACTAATAACTACGACATTAATTCTTTGTAAGTCTAAGTACCTACTGAAAGTCTCGGAGAACGGATGCACTAAAACGACCATCCATATCCAGTTTGTTATACGCGCACATGTTTTAATTTCTGTAGCTTTTAACGTCGTTTACGTTATTCCTTTGATATTCCCCATTCGATCATCTAAATCTAAAGCATGTAAATTGGCGATGTCATTATTACCTACTATCATTAGAGGTGCTTCAAAGGAATAAAGCAAAACCTGCTTTATGGAAACCAAGTATTCCACAGCTTTTACACTGAGCTTTTACCTAATACACCTATTTAAATGTGGTGTTTTCATGAAACTTAAGTAGCTTATTACATCACAAGTGCTTAGCGCGAGCTTGTAGCTGCAAGCAGTCGCGTAGTGAATAGTATCTCATAACCATAGAGTTTAACGGTGGTAGCTCAGTGGGGTGAACCCCGTTTCTTAAGACAGAGAAGTGGGTTCTAATCGCCGCCAGTGAATTTAAGTAGAATGCATCATCGCTCTTAGGTACGGTGACAGAAAACTAACTGGATATGGATTGGATATTTCAATGAAAGCTGCGGGATTTTACAGAATGTAGATGGTAGAATGGAAACAGAATTTGGACTGAAACAAACCAACATTGTCATTGGGAATACTTGCTATTGAATTACTTATATGTGATGAGTGTAAAAGTGTTCATGATGGCAGTAAGATATAATTTAATTCCACATAATATTTACCTATTTACTACTGTGTGAATACAGAGTTTCTATGTATTCATCTAATACGATGTTGCCTGATCATCAGATCTATGTATGGAACGTTGAATGGAACTCTGGGATCCTTAGTTGAATCAAAAACATGTGAGTATAATGAGTGGCCGCTCGTGCCCGCATTCCGCGGCGGCGGCGGCGGCGGCGGCGGCGGCGGCGGCACGGGAGCCGCTGCTCCGTTTGATTGAACTCCGCCCACTAATTATATTCTTATGAAATAAACTGCATTTAACTTTCTCAGCTTCAGTCCCACAACGCCACAACCGCCAATCGTTGTTACGCCAAAACCAACTCAACCTGAAATGGCTACAGTTATTTTCACTCTGGATATATAATCAACAAATTTGGCAGCAACATAATGAAAGATGATACGGTAGCCGTCCTACGGAATGCGAGCGAAATTCGAAGTTCGATAATCA
The DNA here is from genome assembly GCF_932276165.1 of Plutella xylostella. Taxonomy (NCBI): domain Eukaryota; kingdom Metazoa; phylum Arthropoda; class Insecta; order Lepidoptera; family Plutellidae; genus Plutella; species Plutella xylostella. The sequence continues at coordinate 112,145 of NC_064002.1, forward strand.
AAGGTAATAGAGGTCTGTTGACGATAAACTTGGCTGGTAATCGCCGCGGGCGCAGTCGCTAGCCGCCGCCGCCGCCAAGATGCAATCGTTTTGCGATGCTTATTTTGTTTTGCCGATGCCAATTTTGACGATTAGAAATTGGGGACCATGTTGTGAGAAAATTTAACAATAACGCCAAACAAAGACATGGATACCCAGAGCAAGGCCAATCTCCTATAGTTATCCATGAGTTGGTTTGCAAGACCAGGGAGCCATATATGTCCTCTGCGCGGCTGACAGGCGATCAGTCTTAAACGAAATCATTTCCTGTGACCATCGGGGAACATCGGTGACCTTTTGCTCTCATTAATCAGTCTGTCGATACGCAATTGGTTCTGGTCACCGGCTTGTGTAAATAAATTGTGTGGTGTAATTGGTGAGCGCGGTGGTCGCGACTCGGATCGCTGATAATCGACATTGTTGCTCGCTGCGAGCGTTATTAATAACCCAATATGTTTTAAATTAGCACCTCCCTGATGAAGCGGGCCCGGTCCAGGAGGAGGCACTAGCGCGGACGGTGACAAATACTGCCAATTATTAACTGAACTCATCTTCATGTGCATTCGATTTGCCATCGCCATTGAATGTTGGTGAGTGGATCTCTGCGCGGCGGAGCGGGACGGGACGGTGACGGCTATTTGTCGAGACTCTGCCTGATGTAAGGTTGATCTTTATCGTAAATTCGATAAGGCTGAAATATGCAATAATCGGCGAGTGTATTTTTTACGGTCGCTGGTCGACGGAGCCGCGGGCGAATGGAATATTTTGTGCAGTATCAGTCTTTTAAACGTGAAAATATAATTATTTTGCAGTTATAAATATCTTTTTATTGGTAATACCTGCAGCCCATGCCAAGCCTACTTTAGGTTATAAAACCCTTAAGTTTACTAAATGCAATAACATATCATTTGAATTCATATCGAGCATTCCCTTTGAATGGTGCGTTCTTGTATACGAGTAGTTTAGCATCATTGATTGTGACTTGTATAATGAAGTTGTTAGAGGTACGGAATGTCCAATGCATTACAATTACCGCTATTAAATGTGACATTTTGCTTACAACCACAGAAATATTGAGTAGGTTTGCAGCAAACTTGTTGTCTATGTAGGCAATATGTCCTTCCATATATATTAATCTAAATAGGTAGGTATTATGCATAATACATGCCATAACATCTCTGAATTCGAAATTTGTATTCATTTTATTAATTCCCATCATTATATATACTTATATCAGCCAATTTTTTTCTTGGCGTGTCGGTGACAAATACTAGATCAGTACTGCTACTCTTGATACGCAAGACGGTTATTCATATTGCGTTAATATTGTGCTCGAGTCAGAACCAATTTCAATTTAGATTTGGTACTCTTGAAGTCTATTTGGTTACAATTCGGTTTCACTTAAAATTTGGTTATGATTGTTTGAAACTGTTTTATCGACTTTGTGAAAGAATGAATGAAAAGGAAAAAATAACAAAAACTGTCGTGAATAGTGTCAAGTTGACACTATCGAAGCGTCTGTAGTCGAGCGGGCTTCAGTGATCGTAACTGATCACTGAGGTTAAGCAACAACTGGCACGGTCAGCCATTGGATGGGTGACCAATTTCAAGTGGTTCTTTTCTGGACGCTTCCGTGCTTCGGACGGCACGTTAAGCTGTGGGACCCGGTTGCTGCTTCGGCAGCAGTCCTTAATCCTAGTCAGAGGCCTGTACTGTATTTTATTTATGTAGCCTTGATGTATGTAACAAGTGTATCATTTGTTGGTCTTCAAATAAATAAATAAACTCTTTCAGCACAAGCTTGCTTGTGTTGGGGTCCACCAACCCGCACTAGGCCAGCGTGGTGGACTAGGCCTAAACCCTTCCTTCATGAAGGGCTCTATGTCTCCACATAGTTCATCAAAAAGTTCTTTTGTGAGGCGGTAATTATCGACGAACTCCGCCTGTCCCATTTCCACTGCTTCGTCCAAATATCTCACCATTCGCCGCTGATTTTTGCGCCTCCGGATATCTCTTCGCTGCGCATTGCGCTAAATCGCTATTCGTAGTGCTAAATAAGCCATAACACAGCATCTTTAGTCTCAAATACCAGTACCACACAAAACCACACTAAATCGCCACTCACAAGTACAAATACAAGTAATAAAGTTACTTTTTTCTTCTTGCCTTAGCGATTGCGTATATCCAGTTTGTTCAATATTGACAACTGTCAAAATGGCGGTCAAGAGTACCAACTTGCGTTCGTAACCGAATTTAGACTATAGATTGGCAAGTTGCTTGGCGACCCTCCTTGCCGGGTGAAAGACGCGGAGGGGACGAGGTACCCAAGACGACAGCGGGTAGCGGGAGGGGTAGTGGTGGAGGGGAACGCGTGCACTGCATGTCATTGTTACAGCAGTCTCGGCCGCGCAGCCGAGGCGGCCACATGTCTTATATAGTCTGTCATAATTTGAGTGCGACCCACATGAGATCATTGATCCTGAGACCATTAGTCTTAGGATGAGTGTTGAGGCTTTTTTAATATTATCGTTATATTATTATTAGGTATCTATAATTCGTCAACAAAATAACGTTAAAAACAACAAATCGTATAATGTCTCAATATATAGGGGCTTCTTGTAGAACAGCGTACCGGATCGGTCATGCTACGCGCCTAAAGGTTGGTACTGCGCAGTCAGATACGAAAAAGTAAACAACAAAGACGAAGAGTCCATATGACAGTGCGTCAGTTGTCAGTTCTTGTAACTAGGAAAGCAACCAAAATATATGTGATTTAATGAAAGTAATTAATGAGCAAAACACAGAGAAAAATTACAAAATTGATGAAATTTTGAAAGAAAATGGTCATATCGTGCTTCGCCTACCCCCATACCACCCGGAATTAAATCCTATTGAACTTGTGTGGCGGTACGTGAAAGGCGAGCTCGCAAGAACGTTGATTGACTCTAACTTAGATAAAGAGATAAAAGACTTAGAGTTGCTTTTCTCTAATTATTCGCCTGAAAAGTGGAGAAATTGTGACGACCACGTCATAAAAAATTAAGACGAATATTATAAATCTGATAGAGTATTTGACGATGTATTGGACAGGTATGTTATTATTTATTTATAATTTAATGTAAATTAAACATAAAATATTATATGTGTACACTGAACTAATATGACTGGCGTACTCTAGTACATTATACTTCAAAGTAGGTATAATGTTTTTTGGTTTTTGTCTTAGATTTATAATTGAAGTTAATGAAAACGATGATGAAGATGAGGATGACGACGACGATGAACAAGTTCAAACAGAGAGTGAACATGAAAGTGACATGGAAATTGATTTACAAAATAAAACACTTTTACATAAATAAATTCAAATTGGTAGATATTCTGAAGGTAAACATCCAAATTTTAATGCTGTCAAACTATATTTTTTAAGCTAAATATGACATTTACGGGAACACTCATAGAATAAAATTTTACTTACGTCAGAAATAGTTACAAGCTATCGCGAGATTAATCCGGGCACACTTTTCTACGTGTGTAGCATGTCGTGCTACCTCGCCCCCGCCACTTCTTTCACCCCGCAAGGAGGGTCGCCAAGTAACTTGCCACATTATAGATCACCCGAAAACCACCAAATACGGTAGGCAAGGTGGCGTGTTCCAGAGTGCCAAATGACTCGAAGGCAAGCGTGATACAATGGATTGCGCGTCGAGAGTACCACTACAGTAAGTGCTTCTAGTGTCTGTTTAGATATTTGATATGATGTATATTATTCTTAAAAGTATACGAACTAGAGTCACTATGATAAACAATGATTTCAAATGGAAGGATACGCCCGTCAGACCATTTTGCCGTAAGAAAATGTCACCAGACTCACCAGCACGCTGGCCCCAGTTCAAATAAATTATGACAGATATATATATGAGATTTTGGGGCCAGGGCAAGGGGGCCATTTTGTTGATCGGTGGACCTTGTCCTTACGCTAGTAATATGATGATAAAACAAATGTTTTTAGCATAGTACCTATAGAGACGCTAGCATCTTGTTTATTATATGATTTTTAAAGTGTTGTTTTCTTGGGCAAATACTTGCCTAGCGCCCGCGGTGGCTGCCCGCGTCAGTGGCAGCCGCTAATTACCGAGCAGCTTGTAATTAAGAGCCCCCGACCTGCGCCGGCGCCGCCGGGGCTGCAGCAGCGGCCACGAGGTCGCTCTAGTTTTGCAAAAACAGAAGAGAACCTGTCAATGGAGTAGGTAGTGTCAGAAATTTCGTTTTCCGTAAACTAAAGTGGCCTAGCTACGGTCAGGGGTATAGCATTCACAACATACAACTACAACATAAGTTGTATGTTGTGAAGTTAAATTTACTCAGACAAGTAGACCTTTAGCAGAAATAGTATTTCCGATTCCTACATGAAACTACAATATACATGTTAGGTACGTTTTGTTATTAAGACTTTTCGCGCCAGAGCCCAATGGAAGTATCCTTACTTTAAATTAGGATTTAATTGTATTTCAGTCTTTTTCCTCTAAAAAACAGCTCCTCCTACGATGCTACTAATGAAAAATGAAAAAGTTCCACTTGCCTTTGCCGTTCCATATTTATGTCACGGGTACTTTTTCAATGCTCACTGTGGGTAATGCATGTATGTAAATGCGAATGTTTTAAAGTAATTTACATTATAATTTGACGCAAAACTAGCAAAAATTAAAAGGTTTTTTTACTCTAAAGATAAGGATACAGTTGACAGAAACACCCGTCGTAACAGGAAACCAATAATGACCTCCCGATTGATTTTGGCCATCGACGCCCAGTTGCATACCAATAGAAGTGGTAAGTCTACGTTAAATAAACATTTTCATTTTTCATTTCACGTATGTAGGTATGCACAAGTAACATAGTCGTACAATATTAATTTTGCACTAAACACAGGAAGGGCTTGCAAACTCATATTTATAAACTCAAGCTAAACAGATGACTAGCTGTCACCATAAGTCACAGTCACCAAAGCTTTCAATCAAAGGCTTTCAAACAAATGTGATAATTATAGACTAGGTAACAAACAGCTATTGTCATAAGCAGAGGGAAATTAATTTTGCAGTTCGCATGTTTCTATAGCTGGCTGTGTATTATACAGTAAGAGACTGTTTACTTTGTAGTTTTCTTATCGTGAGTCTAATAAGAGTTAAATTACGGGAGTCATGGAGAAGTATGGTTTACCACACAGACAGTTTGCGTAGGCGATGTGCGCTATGACTTGCGCTGTGACTGTCGACGTTATAGTCTGGCAGGAGGAAAAATACCTGCTCAGTGGGTGCAATGCTATTTTCTACCCTCAGAGGTAGAGAGACAGGTAGGTAGTACATAGGTACATAATAACTTAGGTAATAATTTATGTTTGTCGATTACATTTATGACAACACAATAACATTTGTCGTAAACTTAACTAATAAGAATCATGTATGAATATTTTCCTCACTCATCACTCATCACTAGTCATCACAATAGACATGGCGTATACCAAGCTGGAGCAAAAACTGCAGACAAACAGACAGTTACTTACGAGAACTCCCACTGGAAGGTATTCGATAAGAAATATCAGTGGCGGAGGTGTTGATGATCGAGTAAGAGCTCATTAAACGTATAATTATGGAGCCGGTGGCTCAGAACCCGCTGCCTAGTGAAGCTTGCGATGCTCGCACGACATCTATGTTGCTATGCAATGCGATAGGTATGGAATAACTATAATTAGGTACTTCATAGGTGAGCAGTGGTTATACAGGGATTGGCAAATACCTAAGGTCACAAACCTGCAATGTATTTTTTTAATGCAGTAAAGCCGTTAGTTGTCCATTTGCTAGCAGATCAATGTTAACGGAGAAGCTCTTTACAGTAACAACTATTTTAATACATGAGCATTGAATGGTCAGAATGTAGGTTTAAAACTTCAACAAGGTTTCGTCACCGTGGGGCACACAGATCGGGCGATCGGTCGGCCGACCGGTCGGGCCCGCGGTACAAATTGATTTGGTAGCGTGTAGTGCCCCGCGGCCTACACGCATCTTTACCGATATCGCATTGAAAATAATTACAAGCGATTGTCGGCGGAGCCTACTCGTAAAAGTACAAGTTTAATTGTAATTTATATCATTTTTGGCGACTTTCCTTTATGAGCATGGCCTGCAGGCTAATAGGTAGCAGCAGAAACTTGTAGGTAGTCTTGTGTCTTGTTTAAAACGTTTTCATCGCAACTCAGAAAAGTATTTTCTGACTTTATGACTTTATGAGTACTTATTTATACCTATTATCTATTAAAAGTTTTTTTGCGTTACCAATTCGATAATTTACTACATTTTATATTGAAACTACGCAGTCTTATTGGATACCCCAGAAAAGGATTAGGCAGATAAAAATTCAATAAGAAAGTGCTATAATAATAATATCATGGGTTTATCAGCATTTTGAAATTCTGACAAACGCTTTCATTTTCAGGCTTAGATAGGTATAACATGCTGCACATGTAGGTTTCGGCTTAGTATACTGTTTTTGCAACACCCTGTATCAATGACATACATTGATGAAAAAAATATCAGATATTTGATTTATTCAATATTTCTGCTACCATAAATTCCCAATCTACACTTCGACCTCTATGTCCCTGATTAGAGATCCCAGGACCTGATGATGATGATGATGATATATTCCCAAAATTTCAGTTAGTAGCGCTAGAAAAGTGTATTAGTTTTCATTTAAATGAAGACAAAAAATAAGTATTTTCTAAAGTGATATTATAGGCAACACCTACACGTTTTGTATCAATTCACGCTGAGGAGGTCACTCTAGGTGTGGGTCAGAGGTGGGTCAGCTTAGGAAAACGAGGTTTCAAAGCTTTCGGTGGCGGTAACCACAACGCTAACTCATGAAACGAGTAGGTATGTATTATATTATGTATTAAACGTAGCGGTTGCATGACAGCTCTCTTTCGTACCTATATTTTTTGTAATGTGAGAGTGACCTCGTATCCCTTGCGCTGGCACGTCGTGCCCGCGCCGGAACCAATCCGCGCCCGCCCCGCGCAATTGAATATTATCTCACAGATTTACCATCTTATTCAATATATTTTCTTACTAGAAAATTATTATTTTTAGAGGTGTAGCATGACTACATCAGATAAAGATGGCTTTATGGCTGGTTCCTTATACGGCCGAGGATGCATGCGAGGCAGGTACATGCAATAGTCCGCCGGTGATTCTGTAAGAAACTCATCCTGGGCTCACAGTCATCAGTCAGCCTCAACTTTGGAAGTGTAGTCGGTATTTATTATTACTTCCACGGCCTCAACACAGTCAACTATTCGCTGAATTTCATATCATAGTCATATTTACGAGCATACGATCGATGTTTTTTTACAGCATCACTGTACAGTGTACATGCCCGCGTATAGGTCTAAGTACCTAGGCATGAAAATGCGCAAATATATCTAATTACCTACTTACCACAAACAGTTTTTCCTTGTTATATTTTTTTATATTCGATAAAAAATGGGAAAAATTTACAATGTAGGCATAATAGCAGCGGCTACTAAATGCTTATAATAAACCTACCTTATAATATACCTACTAATGTATTGGAAAATCAAAAATTTTACTTTTAAATTATTATAATATTCCAAATAGATAAGTATGAATAGATAAAGTCGAAACATCATCAGTCACACCATCGCCAGGACTAGCCGAGGTCCCGCCGGCCGGGGAGCCCCGCACTGCGTCCCCGCCCGCCTCACGCAGCCACCGGACACCAGGCTCAGGAAATCCGGTCAGGAGGCGTCTTAACATCATCTCATATTTAAAATTATTATTGCTTACTCAAAATTATTTAGTTTGTTGTTTTTAGTTTTGCTACCCGACGCTAGATGTCACCACCAGATATTCTTGAAAACATTATGAACGAAATTTGTTTATCCAAATAACATAAATGATTAATATTAGTATATTCTAAATTATAATAAACTAATTATATTCCAATTATACTTATCAAACTAAATTGAACCTGAAATGTAATAATATTATAATAGATGTGAATCTCAAAACCCGCTAAGTACCCTACTTACTTTCAATTTTATAAAACCTTAACACGTAACTGTTACTGAATAATAAAAGTTTAAAAGATTCAATTAACGATCACAACAAATAGTATTTTACATAAGATTTGCATTTCATTTCCATCTAAATGTTGTTTAGTTCCAATATTCAATACTAGATAGCGCTACTTGCGTCATTTTAATAAATAAATATGATCCTACTTTTCTTTTCTGTAAATACAAACTTTGTTATTAATTATTTATGTTAAGTATATTTATTTAAACTTTAATATTAAATCAAAGTAATTCTGGGACTTGTGGAGTTTACAACTTTCATAGATATCTGCAGACCTAACTTCGCCACTTTTCACAGAACACTTTCCTTCTAAATCATTAGGTAGCTAGGTACTAGGTAGATATTTTTTTATGGGTAGCAATAAAACGAGTGACTGTAAATTACAGTTCTAAGTGTCAAAATTAATTAATTTGGGTTATAGAATTACTAAGTGAGCGACTGACTGCGAGTGACGAGAAATCAACAGAACAGCAACTTACAAACATTAATTTGAGTTACTTAAAATACAAAATGAGCAGCTTCATAATATTTGTGCGACCTAATATTTGTTTGAGTGTCAACGTTACGTCCTGCATTTTTTTCAATATTTGGCAAATGTATTTTTTATACTGAGCGGCATTTTATCTTAAATGAAGTGTTTCGAATACAAAAACCACTTTGAAAAATACACTAATGAGCAGATGATACTCTGCGTATAATGAGCTCACATTTAAAAAATAAAAATAATATGAAATAACTATTTGAAGAAACAATATTCTATTAACTAGTTGAGAAATTTTATTATTGAAATATAAGGGTAATTAAATAAAACAATGTACTCCGTAAAATTAAAGTAATATGCATGCATTTATTTCAATCAAATGAACAAAAAATAAAATAAGACGCTTCAGTCAACTAAAAAAAACTTCTTATTAATAGTAAGAAACATTGATAGGTATCAGGAGCCGTACTACAACTCACAAGACTGCAACGATTCGTCGCTTAATATTGAAGTTGCCCTCTCTGTATTTCCAGTCGCTCACTTAGTAATTCCAGTCGCTCACTTAGTAATTAAGTCGCTCGGATAAAATTTTAATATCTGAAATGGATATATCACAATCCACTTTTTGTAAGCTCGTTCTGGATTTTATTATAAATCAATATTCGTCGTCAGTTTAGTTAATTTTTCGCTTACTCAAATTCATACCGCTCAAGTTATTAAAACAATATGTCATCATCAGTCGCAAAGTTTTTTTTTGTTCGCTCGTTTTATAATTCCCCTTTTTTTATTTAATAAAACGAAGCTACGATACTTCATAATCTACACTGCTTGACAAAGGCTTTCAGGTAGCTATAATATGTGGATTGTTTTTCTTAGAGGTGGAATCTTTTATAACATAAAAATTTTGCTATCTTATTTGCAATTTGTAAATTAGTTTACTCACTCACTCTGGATGGCTCGTTGACCCAAAGTGCATCTTGGCCTCCGCTACCAAAAGTTTAGTTTGTTTTCCTAATAAATAAATAAAAAAAAAATCTGTGTCTCATCCCTCAGATTGCTATAAAATGTGCTAGGCATTGGATGATGCCTGCTGCTGTGCATTTTACGAACTTACACATTAATGCTTTATTTTTAGTTCTTAACGAAAATATTTAAATTAATTTTAAATGATATAATGTACTTAAATATTATGCATAATAATTGCGTCGTTTAAAAGTTGATTTGGCACGATTTTGCAATTTAAATAACTTATATGATTACATTTTTATTTCTCTTTAAAAATATTAAGTATTGTAGGGTAAGTAGTACTAATTTTGGCCATGCCCCAATTATTGATGTTTCAATAAAAAAAATATTAATTTAAATTTGACGACCGAATGGCGTAGTGGTTAGTGACCCTGACTACTGAGCCGAAGGTCCCGGGTTCGATTCCCGGCTGGGGCAGATATTTGTTTAAACACAGATATTTGTTCTCGGGTCTTGGGTGTTGATATTTATATTTAGTATCTATCTATCTATGTATTTGTGTAGATATATCAGCTGTCCGATACCCATAACACAGGTTCTACCTAGCTTGGGGTCGGATGGCCGTGTGTGAGATGTCCCCACATATTATTATTATTATTATTATTATTATTATTAAATTTATGTTATTTTTTCTGCGTACACTACAAACAGCTGCATTAGTACGGTAACGACGCGACGTGTCTTAAAAAACGGCTTGATGGTAAATTGTAGATATAGCAAGATTCTCTCCTTACATTTAGTTTATTAATCGATCTAGCTCACAAAGTCCGATATCCAAAAATTTTGCGCTGAGTTAATTGATACTAAACAACTAACTAGAAATATAAAAAAATAAGTTTGTGTAAGTACCTAATTAAACAAAAAAAAATAGCAGGAGAATAAATGGAATGAAAATGGAACGCAAAATAAGGTAAATTAGTTTTATTATTTCTTAGTAGGTACTTATTTAAAAAAATATATTTAACCATCTAACCCTAGCTACACAATAGGTATGTTTACGAAGTTGATACTAAATTATAATAAGGTGAGTAGACTGAGTAGTTACCTATGTAGGTGCCTAATCAAATTGCGATAATAAAATACCTACCAAGTATAAAATGTTAAATAATGACAACACAATTTTAAGTTGGTAGGTAGAACCCCATAAGATTATTTTATTTTTCTATGACCTAACCTAATAAAATAAAATATTAATCTAAGTTATGTACCTACATTAATAAATTTATTAACTGTCTAGTTAGATACATATTTTTATATTTATGTGCCTAAAGTCTAAACACAGTTAAAAAAAAATTAAAATTTAATGTTCATATTTTTTTTTAAATTAATTTTATAACAATCATAGATAAAAGGTATTACTTAATAATGTATTTTACTGGTTGAAAAAATCTTATAAGAATAAGAAAAACTATCTTGAAAATATATCCAGTATAAGTATAAGCTTTTTAAATTATATTGCACAAAAATTAAATATCATAAGTAAGTATAAGTATTTATTTCCCAATATGATATTTACTTTTCTATTTTGTAAATAAGGTAAAAACAAAGTACCCAAATATCTATCTAAAACTTGAACATTTCTTCAATAGAAACAAAGTTTCATCATGTGTAAGTGCAAGTAAGCAGTGAACATGGCGCTACAGGCCGTCGGTAGTGAGCTTCGCTCGTCCGCGCTGAAACGCGAGCCACCTCCAGCGGGCGCGGGGCGCGGGGCGCGGGGTAGGGCGGGGCGCAGTAATTACACCGTCATTAGCGGGCGGCGCGCGGGGCGCGGGGCGCGGCGCGGGGGGCGCAGGGCGGGGCCGCCGGCGGGCGCGCCGCGACTGCGCGAGCCACCGCAGTCCGCTGAGAGCTGCCGCCGCGCGAACACGCGCATGTCGCTCCGCGCTCCGACGACCGGTGATGTGAGGTGGCCTCCGCCGCTACCGCAGTGCAGCGCGATACACGCGCAGTTTTCGCGAACAAAGGCGCCAGTTGAAGGCTCGAGAGCCTTCGAGCCGGCAAGACGCCGTCCACCGTGGACCTGAGGTACGGCGCCATGGCGGCGACCACGTACATGCCCGGCGAGCTGGACCTCGGCAACCTGGGCGGGTACCACGCCGCGTCGCCGCGCTCCGCCGAGCCGGCCGACATGAAGTACCAGCACCACCTGCAGGCGGGCGGCTCGCCCTCGCCCGGCGCGCCCGTGCTCAACCCCTGGGCCTCGCTGCCCCCCGGCGGCGGCGACCCCTGGGCCATGCACTCGCACCACGCGCACGCGCCGCCCGACGTGAAGCCGCCGCAGCACGACCCGCGCCTGCACGGCCACGGCGCGCACGGCTGGCACGCGCCCGTGGTCTCCTCGCACTACGGCGCCGGCTCGCCCGTGGCGCTGCACGCCGGCTACCCCGTGCCCGTGCACCAGCACCACATGCTGCGCGAGCACATGCAGCCCAGCCCGCACCACGCGCTGCACCACCACCACCTGGAGCGCGACGCGCCCGAGGAGGACACGCCCACCAGCGACGACCTGGAGGCCTTCGCCAAGCAGTTCAAGCAGCGCCGCATCAAGCTGGGCTTCACGCAGGCCGACGTGGGGCTCGCGCTCGGCACGCTCTACGGGAATGTGTTCTCGCAGACCACGATATGCAGGTTCGAGGCGCTCCAGCTCAGTTTCAAGAACATGTGCAAGTTGAAACCGCTGCTGCAGAAGTGGCTCGAGGAGGCGGACTCGACGACGGGCAGCCCCACGAGCATCGACAAGATCGCCGCGCAGGGCCGCAAGCGCAAGAAGCGCACGTCCATCGAGGTGTCGGTGAAGGGCGCGCTCGAGCAGCACTTCCACAAGCAGCCCAAGCCGTCGGCGCAGGAGATCACGTCGCTGGCCGACAGCCTGCAGCTGGAGAAGGAGGTGGTGCGCGTGTGGTTCTGCAACCGGCGGCAGAAGGAGAAGCGCATGACGCCGCCCAACACGCTGGGCGGCGACATGATGGACGGCGGCATGCACGGCCACTACGGCCACGACGTGCACGGCTCGCCGCTGCAGCACTCGCCGCCCGGGCTGTCCCCGCAGCACGCGCTGCCCGGCGCGCACTCGCTGGCCGCGCACTAACAGTTCGCCGGGTGGGCGCAGCCGCCGCGCTACTACGAGCCGCACTAGCGCCCGCCCGCGCCACTGTACATAGCCGCTGTACATACCGCCGTTCCCACCTGTACATAGACTGTGCCGAGCGACGTGTGACGAGTGGACCTCAGACGATTCTAAGTTTAAGTTGTTCTTTAATTTCGTCGCGCGACCGACGATCCGGTCCCAGTGAAGTCATTAATTAATTATGTGAGTAATGTTTAAGATCGAAGCCAGTAATCGTTTATATTTTACGTAAAGTCCGCCGCGGCATTCGTGCGGCCGGGCGGACGCCGCGCCTCGCCGCGTCAGTCGCGTCGCGCCGCGTCGTCCCCGCGGTCAGTGGTTCCGAGTGATGAGTTTCAGTTGCACGGATATATTGTTTAGCTAGATAGTCTAATTGATAAATAAGAGCTTAAAGACGAAGAGGAACCCGGCGAGACGGGCGAGGCTGCGGGCTGCGCGTCTCCGGCTCGGTGAGTACCCGCGGCTAGCGGCCGCAGCCCGCACCCCTGTACGCCATTCATTTTGTAAAGGACGATTTCATCGAATTTATTTATAGATATTATAAATTAACGATGTTCATACATGCCTACCTGTCTGTAGGGAGTCATTGTGGTGTGGATTAAATTTAAATTGTTGCTATTACTGTAAATTTATGATTAGTGATGAGGATGAGAGTAAAAAATATGAATCGGGTCGATGCTTCGTTTTGTAACATAATACGAGTGAGTCAATAGGTGCAATTTTTATTTAAATTTAAGTGTTTGAATCTGCCCGGCGCTGTCGATGCGACCAGGGTGAGCGCGCGGCCGCTGCGGCCCGTCCGTTGTTGTTAGCGGCCCGCGGCTGGCCGGGCCGGCGGTGCCCCGGGCGGACCCGTCCGGGCCACCCGTCCGGGCCACCGCCGCGCCCGGGCCGGCCCGCGGGGCGCTGCGGGCCCCAGCCCCGCCGCGCGCTCACCGCGACTCACTCTGTATCTCTATCTGCCAGCCGCGTCAAACAAACGTATGTCCGACACATAATTTATTAAAAATATTATTAAAAGAATGCAGACACGATGCCAAAATGGTTTTATTCCTGTTTTTTACTTGTTTTGTTGTTTTTTCGTTTGTATGTATTTGTGGCCAACCTTGGTACTTAATACTTGTAAAAATAGGTATTTTTTCTATATAAAATAATGTACCTACAACGTATATGATGATGATATATATTAAAAAAGTTCTTTATAGAAATTGAAATATGGAAATGACTTTTATTGATGTCCTGCAACATTGCCATACATTTCGTTCCTCGAGAGCGATCCATACAAGATTGAGGCTAATGTCACAGAGATGGTGATGGCCCACCTGTATATACCAAATGCTAATTTAAATCGCAAATGCGTCAAATGGACTGTTTTTTGTTTATTCCAAATATTTTCCCTCGGGAAACTAATCATAAAGCTCAAAATGTTAATATTTATGATATAAGTGTAAGAAACAATATTTTTATCACAGTGCACGTAATAAATTGTATTTAATACAACATTATTGTTTTCATATAGTTTTTTCAGCACTTGTGCTATTGCTATTTCTCAAATAGAAACCAGATATACCAAATTAGATCGCAGTTTATCAAATTTACTACGGTATTTTCCTTTTTAAACATCGTAAAATAAATAGGTCAGAATCAAAACAAAAAATGTGTCTGCTGTATGTGTTTTGTATTATTTGTTGAATTTATGAACCTCGGGGCACTAGGAGCAGGTAGAAACCAAAACATCGTCACAATCACAAATGATTTGATCTCGCGAGAGATGCCTTCTGCATTTTATTTTAAATGGTTTTACTTATCATTTCAATTCATTTTATTTGTTTTTGTTTTAGTATAAAGCCACCATTGCAATGATCACATTACTTATACCAATGTGTATTTGTCCAGATTTAAATGTAACGCCAATAAAAATCATAACAATATAAATAATATGTTTTGCAATGTTAGTCAGTCACCGCTCACTGTCAGCGGCCCGGTAGGCCTACGAGCCACGCCGCCGCCTCAGAGCCGTCGGTTCCGCGAACTTGCTCATGCTCAGGTAGAATTAATAAAAAAACGTTCAGATATTTAATAACATTCTAAGGGTTAATTGATATGATGTTGGTGTGTGTACGCATGTAAGTAGACTCAGGGTTTAAATTGTAATAAGATCGTAAATTATAAAACTTCGAATGTGTTTCGAATGCCTAGTTTATTAATAAAGTGAGATATTTTTTTATAACTTGTAGATAAATGTAAATATATCTTATGCAACAAATATATTATAGGTAGATATAGATGGTACTACAATAGACGAATTGTTAAATTCTGTAAACTATAATTATTATTGGTATTAAAGACTGTTGCAGTTGATAACAATGACTCGTACTTTTATTATTTTAAAAAGTTTAAAATTAAACTTTATTATTATTTTGGATTATATTATAATACAATAAATATATATACGGTAATACACATAATATTCACAGAAAGTAAAAAGGTACTACCTGCAATACAATTTAATTACAGGAAATACTCAAAAACTATAATAAATATAAAATATTACTATCTAGCAATCATTGTAACATAGTATTATAGTGTTCAGTATTTGCCACATAAACATATTTAGAGCTGTATAGGTATAAAATCAATTTGTTTTTTTAAAATTAAGTTGAATGATACACGATCAATGTCGCTGATATATCAACGAAGAAAAAACAACGATTGTTGGTTGATATGTCTTAAGTTTTTTGGGTGCCATCTACCTTTTGAAGGCTGCTAAATAATTCATTTACACGAAAATATCAATATTCAACTTTCATGTGATATACTCGTTTTTGTTCAGCTGAATTCACTTATCACGTGAAATGTCCTGTCGTTGCTTTCTCTACAACACAAGAAGTGAGTGAGTTTTTGCGACATATCGCGCAAAAAGTGATCGTGCAATGTGCGTCGTAGTGCGGGTCCCGCGCCGTCGTCGTGGCGCGTCGCGGCGCGTCGCCCGCCGCCGGTCGCATTCCTACACTCTAATGAAGCGTTGTAGTGAAACGTCCCGTAATATAGCATAGCAACTTGCACCGCGGGTTCACTGCTACAAAATCATTTAAGTACAATGAATGAATCTAGTACCTCTATTTCTTTTGTTAAAAATAAGTAAAATATATACCTAATTCTGATATATAATACAGCACCAGGAATTAGGGTAAAACAGACTCACTTATTTCATTATCGACTTAGCAGTAATTTACTATGATAAAACTAACCAGACGTAATGACGGAAACATTTATCAGGTAGGACAAAGACATAACAAATAGTCGACGGTGTATTTGTTGCCTAGTTTTCGTCAAGGCTGAACATTAGTTTTCCAGCGTCATGTAGAGCCGCGGCCTTCGTGTAGAGCTGCCGGCTCCGGCCGGGTCGCTGACAGTGACGTTTCCGTGGTACCGAGTGTTTTACCGCAACCTACTTCTGCATAGAGACAGACAGACGTTTTTTGTTGAGGACCGACCGAATCTTTCCCAGAGAACTTAGTGTGGCTGTCGGTTTTTCTGCGTTTTGGCCGTAAAATATGTATTTAAAAAGCATGCAGCGGCAGGTGCGGCGGAGGCCACGGTTATCGGCGCGCGCATGTTGGATTAAATTTATAGGCTCGTCACAGCGCCGCGAGCGGTCCGCCGCTCCGCCACACATCTACCTACTATCTTTTTATTTCGTATAATTTTGTTTTACGACATTGTTTTGAAAAAACAACAACCAATGAAGTGTGAAAAGTAACTCAAATGCCTCTATTTTGTTAAACTGAAACCTTAAGTAAAGTTCTAGTACGGTATTTATGTTATGCTAAAACTCTACGACCTGAGATGCTTACAGACGGCATTGTAGATGTAAATTATAGTTATTTTCAGTCTAGTATAATGTGTATCATACAGTTATAGGACACCAACCTAAACTTACGAAATAGAGTTAAACATTGACAACAATAAATCATTTTTGTAAGTATATTTTTTGGTTTTATTTATAATCAACGCATACTGCATTAGTCACAGGTAGTCCCCTGAGCAATTTTTGTTTTATACGTACCTACATCCATAACTATCCGTGACTAGCCCTCTCGCGCACACTTTCGTACTAAACTTATCGTAGAAATTACGTTCTTTTTTAGTTAAATTTTTAGAAAAAAATACAAGCTTAGTTATAAATCTTTCATGTCTATTAAATTAGGTATCATCTAAAGTTAACAGCATGTAGGTGGGTACCAGGCAAGAAGTAGGTAACAAATGAACGCTTGTCTATTACAAAAACAATCACAACGTATTAGTGAGTTGTAGGCCGAGTGCAAACGCGATAAGAACCGGCCTGTTTAATCATGAAGCGGGCAATTACAGAGGAATCAACTATCGGCGGAGTTTTTTACGTTAATTACACAGAGTACGGAGCAGCTACCACCGCGGTAGATAAGTGAAACACAACGTCCTCGCGCAGTGTGAGACTATCGGCGGTAAGCGACTGGCTAAACATCAACGAGTTTCTATGCCTAAAGCCATTTCAACATTTAATCAAAGTAATTGCTCTCTCTCTCTCTCTCTCAGCCTTCCGTAGTCCACTGTTGGACATAGGCCTCTCCTAACGATCGCCACCCCAAACGGTCACCCGCCATCTGCATCCAGCGGCTTCCCGCTACCTTCCGCAGATCATCAGACCAACGGGTTGGGGGGCGACCGACACGCCGTTTGCCGACACGGGGTCTCCACTCCAGAACCTTTCTACTCCAGCGGTCGTCGGCTCTGCGGGCTACGTGGCCAGCCCATTGCCACTTCAGCGTGCTAATCCTTTTGGCTATGTCGGTAACTTTAGTTCTCCTGCGGATTTCTTCATTACGAATCCTATCTCGCAGGGACACGCCTAACATAGCCCTTTCCATAGCACGCTGAGCAACTCTGAGCTTGTGGATAAGCCCTTTGGTGAAGCACCACGTCTCGGCTCCGTAAGTCATCACTGGCAACACGCACTGATTGAAAACTTTTGTTTTCAGACACTGAGGTATGTTTTCAGTGAAGATGTGTCGTAATTTCCCGAACGCTGCCCATCCGAGTTGGATTCTACGAGCTACCTCTTTATCGAAGTTGGATTTTCCTAATCGGATCACTTGTCCTAGGTAGGGATACTGATCAACAACTTCGATGGTGACACCTCCTACAGTTACGGGCGATGATGAAACATGTTCGTTCGACATGACCTTTGTCTTGTCCATGTTCATTTTCAGCCCAACTTGTTTAGAGGCATCATTGAGGTCTGTGAGCATTTCGCCTAACTCCTCCAGCGTTTCCGCCATAATAACTATGTCATCAGCAAATCGTAGATGAGAGATATATTCGCCATTGACGTTAATGCCCAGTCTTTTCCACTCTACAAGCTTAAAAACATCTTCCAGTGCACAGGTGAACAGTTTCGGAGAAATAACATCTCCCTGTCTCACACCCCTTTGCAACTGGATCGGTTTTGTGCTATGTTCGTGTAATCGAACTGACATTGTGGCAGCATTGTACATATATCTCAACACCTCGATATAGCGATAGTCTATATGGCACCGCTGAAGGGATTGAAGCATCGCCCAGAGCTCAATAGAATCAAAGGCTTTCTCATAGTCCACAAACGCTAGACATAAAGGTAGATTATACTCCTCGGTCTTCTGTATAACCTGCCGAAGCGTGTGTATGTGATCTATGGTACTATAGCCTTTTCGGAACCCGGCTTGTTCGGGTGGCTGGAAGTCGTCGAGTCTTTGCTCGAGCTAGCTTGCAAAGTAATTGCGTAGGCATATATTTTAAGCTTTAAAACTAAACTAAGTACCTACTATATTAAAGTCTTACTTAACAAAACAATAAAAATATAACGTTAAATATGTACCTACTAGTTTATTGAAAAATATTAAAAATAAAATTTATAAAATCATTTGCATATCATTCTGTGTGTTACACAGTAAATTTGAAAATGAGTAAGGAAATCTTGTGCTTTATCTTTGGGCTGTCCACCTTAACCACAATCACCCTCAGAAGTGTATCAAGTAGGTACTAAATAATTTTTATCGGCTTTTAATATTTTTCTTTGCTTATAATATAATGTAGAGCGATAATCACACAATTCGTTTGCAATAAATGAAGACTTACACCTCTAAGTGTAGAAATGACCCAATAATTTCAATTGACACCCATTTACAATACTAGGGCAGGAGTCGTGCCGAGTTGACCCGCGGCAACTCACATCATTGACAACTGATTATACATTGACGAGCAATGAAAAAGTTCCAGTGACAATGGAACGTCAATGGCAGGTGTAACTTTTTCATTGCACGTGAGTGAACAAGCAACATCAGAAATACTACATTTGGTAGTTGGTACCTAGGTATACTTATCACCACCTGTATACAAGCTATAAGAAACTAAATGCACTTATAAATAATAGGTTATAAATATGCAGTTTTGATGAATTTTGACATAATCTTATAGTAGTTTTTATGGATCATAACATTTTTGGATGTTATTTATGCCTTGTTTCTATTGTTAAACCTTTAGTTACGTACCTTACAGCAAGGAAAATAATTAGCAAACTACCTAGGTACCTGGTACATAAACAAAACACCATAGATATCGTGTTGATAGTCACTTTATAATTACCGCATCTTTTCTAATAACTCCGCCAGGCAACTAGGGTCTTTACGTTCTTTATTATGGGCGTTATCTCGTTGGGTTAAGGTGCAGGTGTGAATTGCTGGTGGTTCTGGGTAGAGTGGAGCTGGCGATGCGATGGCGCCTTGACCCCGCGTGGGAGCCGCGGCGGCGCACGGCAGCGACGTCGCATGGTGACCGCCGGCACCCGCCCGCTGCACCTAGCTCCACTACCTATATACTGTGTAAAATATACCACAGTTGACAGATCCTTATGCCAGGTAAATAAACGTGGCATTCCCTGCTGTCATAGGGTTCAAGCTATATTTTACAAAGTATAACGACAGGCTGATAGCGAGCCACCATCACATAATAATATAAGCAAGTAACAATCCAAATACCTAGTACTTATTGCTTAGGTATCTCATAAATGAATATGACATAACTTGTATCAATCTGAGAACCTTTCTGTTGACATAAATTAATATAACCTTTTAGGATTTTGATTGCTTATTGTGTCGATGGTCGTACGATGCTGAAGGTATCAGTATCAGCCTGAATAGTTACAAATCGCTGAACGTCATATTTTTTTTCAAATGTTAACATTATGATCATGTGAATATTTATACGTATGTAATGTAAGTAGGTAAGTTTGCACTTTACTTTATACTATTATCATCAGTCAAACATTCGCATTATATTTTTAACCATTATGAGTATCATGGCCGAAAGGTGAGCATTCCTTAAATTTAAGGTTTGAAATTTTTACAGTAGACTCTAGTTTAAATTTCCGCCACCCGGCGCTAGATGGCGCGCGCCGCGATCTCGGGAACGTTAACTCCAGACTATTCGTTTCATTCATATTCGCTGTCAAATACAAATTGTTCTTGACGTGTGCAATGATCGGGCAAACGGTTTTATTGGACAATTGATCAATATTGCGGAGTATTGCAGCAGCAGACAGATACCAGACGCTCAAATTGCATAGTGACTGCCTGGCAGCCTCGTTACTACACAATCGATACTACATGGGAAGTAGCTGCCTATTGTATTTAGGGATGACATGTACCTGAGTAATAGCAATAGCCAGAGTTTAAACTGGTGCCATAGAACAAATCAATGCAGATGTAGGGGTGCCAATGGAATATTTTGTTTTTCATTTTATACAAGTGCGTCTAAACTGGCTGTTTTCAGATCTATGATGCATGTTAGAGGCATAAGATTTGGTTTTGCTGCTCAGTTCGTCAGGTTTTAATTTAGTCCGAATATAATTTAGGACCATATACTTACCTAGTTATATTTTTATATATTTTAATAATTGTAAAGCCGATAAGCCGATCGACACAGTGTTCGTAGAGGAGGCCCTAGGCTCGTCTAACACTCGCAATTACTATGCAGCAGGAGTGCTGGTGCCAGAGAGCAGGAACTAAAATGACTGATTGATAATTGAAACCGTCTGGCCGCCAGAATAATAGCTTCCTGCTGCTCCGAGGCGCCTCCGCGCCGCGCGACTACGCACCCTGTCTCCGGGCACGAAGGACCACGATGTCCAGACGCTGAATTATGTGACATCCAGGCTTGTGTCGACTACAGCTCCGGAGTAGACGGGGCGAAATGGAGCGATGGAACAAAGCATTCTTTTATGTAAATATGCATAGGAATTTGCCGTGGACGAATAGAGAAATTAAATTCAAGGTTGTGTTGTAAGTACTTACATGTGTGAGCGGAGTCGAGGTATGTATATAGGTACAAAAATCTGATTTGGTACCAAGTCCATCTTGTTCTATAAATCAGCTGTTGTTGAAGAGTGTCACCTGCTCATGAAAAGTTCAGTGATAAAAAATATCACCTGTATAAATTATTTCTCAATAATATTATGAACAATATGGGTTCGGGTAAATTACGTTATGTGAAGAAAAGTTTATAAAAGTTAATTTATTTCAAGTCCGACCTTGACTTTGTAATCATAGAGACTACCACAAATTAATTACGATCATAATTATTGTTCATGATTATTGTATAAAGACACATAAACTTTAATGTAGACAGACAGAGTATGGGTAGAGGTATGTAAGCATTTGTTCACATAAACTTTTTGTTCCATTGTATCTTCATACAAACCTGCAAATTTATCGCGATCTACTATTATGTTTTAGACATAATTTATATCACATCCAAATTCATGGCAAAAAACAATGAATGAACGCAAGTATATCTAATTCTTAAACTTATAATTCCTATTCTGTAACAATTTTAAATATACTGCACTAAATTCATAAATTAAATAACATTTTAATGGCGGCACCACCGGCGCTGGTCGCTTCTATAGCTTGTAACTAATACAAAGACAAGTAGTCGGCAGCACATCCGAGTTCGATTAAGTCTCGTGATGGCTCGAATGTGGATCATAATGAGCCGATCATACGTCGGCCGATTCACTCTCGATCTCCATTGATTGAATTGTGAAGTTTACGATTTACATAATGACATTGTTAGTGGATGCAAATAAACGAGTTATAAAGCATTCTGCTCCATTGAGCGGAGTTCCTCGGCAGCTCCGCGGCCGATACTAACGGGACTCGATTATGTGGAGATAATCGACTCGGACCCACTCGAATGATGAGGAATCAATTATAGTTTTTCTTATATATTTATTTGCATATGTCCGATAGATTTATGTTTCATTACAAGCGTTGATTTATAATAACTTTTCTTTAGTAAATTAGACGTTGTATTTTATATGATGAAAGGAAAATTATTCAATTTTATTGCTTCAGGAACCCTATATAAATTTATTGGTTTGTTTTAAGTACTCATTAAATATTATCATTAAATCCATGAATCAAACAAGTTAGTATAAACGCTCCATTTAGCGGTCGGTAGTGCTAGTGCAATTCAAAGTAAGCTATTAATTGAAATTGAAATCGATCAATTTAATGTTGTCAATTGAAATTGAAAGTAAGTTGACAGACGCTGGGTGGAGCCACGCGTGTCCCCGTGTGCAGTACCAGACTAGTTATCATTATCATTCGGGACATACAGTATTCAAATACCTAATAAACTACAATGCCATGTTCTGGTTTGGTATACTTACTAACAATATTGCTACAATTTATAAGCGATAATTGCCTATTTAAAATTATGATGAACTGAAATTATGTGTGCACTGTCGATTAGTGTCGATATAAAATGCTGAAAGTGACAGAACTTTTACTCATTCACGTTAACACTACAAACGAGTGTGTTTAGAATTACCATCTATAGCTGAAATTAAGAATTTCAACATTAAATAAACAAATAGAGCTAGATTTCAACCAAACTTGTTCTATTTACTTTAATAATTTAATTTCTATTATGTAATTATAATGTATGTAGGTGAACTGTTTAATCCTTAAGCGGTTTAATCTATTAGGGGGAAACACTTTTATCGCGGGATATGCAATATCATCAAAGCAGCATATTTCACGAAGACACTCTCAATAAGAGAAGCCATGACTACAGTGCACTACAGTCGCTGCACTGCCTTCACACTACCACTACAACAGGTAATATACTACACAAATGGGTCACAACACATACCACTTGACACACACGAGCGTGGCTATATCTACGTCACATAACTCGGAACATACGGGCGCTGCGGCCGCGGCAAATTGCACTACGGCAATACGTCAACTGTTATAATTGTTGGTTGATGTTAGCCTAATAATTTTCTCTAATAACAGAAACACGACTCACAAGAGAGATTTAAGAAATTTTAAGATGTAAAGGGCCATGTGAGATCTGGACTCGACTAAAGGGTCCAGTAGCAACCAATCGACATACTATTCAACTCAATAATATTTCGATATACGGACGGACAGACAGTCATGAAGAAACAACGGTTTCGTTTTATACGGAGCCATAAAAAGCATGTATATAGTTCGTTTGTATCCCCCCAGTAGCCATAAAGAATAAATAAAAATTCCATTAAATAAGGACTAAAGCTAAGCTAAGCGTTTACATTAAGTTACGACTGAAATAATAATTATTTATTAGGAAAGCTCCAACTTTAGTATGCTTGTTCGTAATATATGTGGCCACTAATTGTAGTAGTACGCCGTAGTACGTATGTGTGTCACATAATTTATGGCTTGAAGCGAGGTCAGGATAAAGGAACATGTTTCAGTGAGGGGGGTATTCTTAATTATTATGTTACAGTTTACAGTCCAAGGGGTTCACTCTACATTGAACTCTACATGAAAAACGAAGTTTCAGAACGCTGCTGTGCTAACCACAGCTCTTTATTGGACGTTTTTGTGTATTAAATGCACCGGTTCCTTTAATACAGCCATAAGAGTCGTGGTTCGTTTTTGTCAATGTACAGTAACCCTCCAGGGGCTGAAAGTTGTAGAATGCGAGGTTGTGTGTGTGATGGCTGTTATTACCTTACTCTATGATTGATGTATGTGGAGCTTACGACTCATTTATGTTATTAACATACTTTTTCTGTTGTTTACGGAATTTCCGTACACAACAATAGGAGGACATTGAAGAAGAAAATAAAAATAACTTGTAGTAAGTTATTGGTAGTAGTAGCTATTGCCACATGTTATTGCGCAAGTGAGACGACGTCCAGCTCACCGGCAGCTGCACCCTCGCCGCTCCAGCTGGTGACTTGCAAAGTAGAGCTGAAAGTTACGTAAGTATTTTTATTAATTACATTACAATCACTTGTTAAACAGACGAAGTATATCACAGAGGTTCTACTTACAAACTTAAATCACAGATATGTTCTTAAGAGTTTACAAGATACAATAAAAAATCAAGAAAAAATCCATCAGATGTTTTCTTAATGAATAGTAGACACAAGCCGTTAAATAACCAATAAACAAGCTAATGATTTAATTTGAGGGTGGACACTGCATAAGGGCAGGTGCACACTGTCCGTGACGCGCCGTGCCGTGTCGACGGTAGATAAGGGCGGCCACGGCTCTTATGTCACTTGACATGGAAGTAAAGTTGTCAGTGAGGACACGGTCTTCACCTTTCTCATTAGCGATATCATAAAAGGCTTCTGTTTAATTTTAATGATCACTTTCACTATAAAGTATTAATTTTTAGTTTCATATTTTAAATAGAATAAATATTAATCAAATAAAAGGCACCATGATGGAGATAAATCTCAGTCGTGGTCGTAGCGCGCTACGCCGTAGCACCGTAGCGCAGTGGCTGTAGTCAGTTGAAAATAAAATAATTTTACTTATTTATTACGTGTACATACTTAAGAAATATGCGTATACATCCTAAATATAAAGTTCTTAATTATTTCATAAGTTGGCAGGATGAATACATTACACCTAAACAATAATTATTTCCATTAATTACCTATCATCAGTTGGTAAATATAGGTATTAGAAAGATTATGAAGACACAGGTGCACATTACAGTGAAAATCATAAATATGCTTTGGGCAAAATACTGCTGACATGTCAAAACCT
Organism: Plutella xylostella; assembly: GCF_932276165.1. Classification (NCBI taxonomy): domain Eukaryota; kingdom Metazoa; phylum Arthropoda; class Insecta; order Lepidoptera; family Plutellidae; genus Plutella; species Plutella xylostella. The sequence continues at coordinate 137,105 of NC_064002.1, forward strand.
CATCTAATCCCAACACCCAAGGAGCACCTAGCTAAAACCAGGAAGATGCTAAGTAATAATTAAATATATTGTTAATAAATTATAAACTTAAAGACATATTATTATTATGTAAGGGAAAGGACTGCGGAACGACAGTTTTCAACAAATGATAACCGACACCGAGGCAGAGATGACACGATTAACAATAAAAACCGGAAAATACGAGGGAACCCGCCGCCGAGTGGTGCGAGACGCATCGGACACTTGCAGTGGACCCTCGTTTAAATATTCATGTGTGATCTGTGGCATTATATCACTGCAAGAAACAAAATATCTAAGCCCAGTACTACACTAATTTTTGTGAGGAGGTGCATTTCTGAACCTAGTTTTGTCACCACCATATTGGCTCTGTCAGTATACTGCCCGTTATTCTGTTAGGAACGAAATTACTCTAGGGTTCAACTCCTAAGTCCTGATACATTAATCGGTGTGTGTAGATGTGCCGATAGCCGGTCGCGCGACAGTTGCCGCTCCTCGCGACACAGCAGATGGCCGCCGAAGACTCCAGCCCGCTGTCGAATACTTCCACCGATATTAATCAAGAGGGACACAGTTATAAATAATGCGATTAGCAACCGCGACCGTGACTGTTCAGTTGTTCACTTTCAACATAGTGTTATAGCACCTTGTTGGAAGAAAGTACTTACATAGGTAAACCTATCTACCTACACCAACTACCTACCACCTACCTACTCCTAAAAAAATATGAAGCTGTAATTGCACTGTATCTACTGATACAGTGTATTTTTTAGGTAGACCTAGGGTATGGAGTGATTATAGTCTATAAAATAGGCAGGTCTGACTGAAATTTCGTAATGAGGTTATTAATTAATTTGTTATGGTGTGGTATTTATGTAAGCCAAGCCGTTGCAACTAAGCACTAGTTGTCCTCAAGCCGCGAGATATGATCAGCCGATGCCACTCGCTATAGTGGCGCAAGCGCAGGTCCGAGTCCCAACTAAAGGTTAATCAGCCGCAACTCATTTATACCATACAATATTAGGCCAATAAATTTATAGGCGGTCAGCGCCCGCGGCGACCTACGGCCATTTAGGTATACGTTACGCTTTCGGACGACAGATGGCGTCGGACCGGTCCGCGTGACGTCATGGGACATTCCTATGCAGGGAGGTAATGAACTAGGAACGTGTGCAGAATAGCGCAGTACATTAATTATACATAAACGATAAGATTATGCAGAAAGATACAAAGCTTAGCATCATAAAAACAACCATAGTCTCGTATAACCTAATAAACCACTGAAACACATAAACAACGGATACAATCACCGAACTTCAGAAAAGAATGCGAGTGAAAAATTTCACGAATTCCACAAAAAAAGTTGCAAACATAACAAAGTATGTAAAGTGTCGCGTCACACAATGTTGCTAACAGGCGTGAACGCACGCCACGGCCGCACGCACTCCGTACAACTTAATTTTGGGCTTTCAAGCTCTTTGCCCGGGGCTGCGTCCGTCCAGCCCTCGACCAGCCAGCGGCCTGCATGGGGCCTGACCGTGGCAACCTTCGCGCCGCCGCCACCGCCGCCGCCGCCGCCGCCGCCGCCGCACCTGCCTCGCGCATCTGCCTCACAACCTGCAGCAGCCTACAGGTGAGAACAAGGGTAGCGTTACCTAATAAATTATCATTATCATCGGCGCACGGTTTTGGAAAACAAACAATATGTAAATATGAATAATTTAATCCAATGTAATCACTGCGCCTACACGGAGTTTTAATGAGCGTAGTATGATCTCAAGATCTTCACCATACATGATTACCTGTTACATATTTTAGATGAATAATGAATTCCTGAAACTAAATAAAATAGAGTAGGTACAATTGTACATACATAATAATGCTCACGAACCCTGAAGCCAAGCGAGCCACCCGCTTTTCGTTGTATATTTGGTACTCGCCGTTTTTTTGAATGCGTATTTGGGTATACATTTATTAGGTTACATAGGTAGCATCAGGTAATGCTGGAATTGGGAAGAAGTGGAATCATGGAAGATGGACTCGGCACTGAGAATCTGCCCGAGCTAGGCAGAAGTGCACAGTGTCGCAAACACTCACGACAGGTAAGTTATTTCAGGCGACGCTAAACTGGACTCGAGACAAACTTTACAGCGAATAATGTCTTCATATTTACCGAATCAGTAGAACTAATGGATTTAGTTCGGTCATTGAGTTAACACATTCGTCTCGGAGAATTTTCAAAGAGATTATCTGCGAAGGACATTTCACATAATAGAGTATGTACTGCAGTTGAGAAACCATTTTATCAAGCAGGCAAGTTAGTGTAGCATTTTCATGATGAAAACAATAGAAATCCGTCAGGTACTTTAGAACTCTAGAAACATTTTTATTAAATTTTTACTAGTATTGAATAATTTGATATACCTACACTGAAAAAAATAATTTTTAGCAAAGTACCAATTTAGCTTGGTAAAAAATTATTCAGCTGCATTCAATCAAGACATATTTAAATTATGCAATTAAGCTTAGCTAATATTGTACAAGCAAGTATTGCTAAATATTCTTGGCTATTATTAACAAAGTACTCGTCTATTTCTAAATTACCAACTCGACTAAAAATTACCAAAACCATATTCGGTTGAAACTAAACAAGTTACATATTTATTACATAGTAAGTAAGTTATTTAATTTTAGTCATAATCATAGTTGGCTATAGTTTACACCGAGCTTGGTTAAAAATAGACAAGCTTACATTATTGTTTCATAATAAGTAAGTTATTTAATTTTGGATATAATCATAGTTGGCTAAAATTTTCAGTTAGGAGTTTGGTTAAAAATAGACAAGCTTACATTATTATTTAATGATAAGAAGTAATTTATTTAATTTTAGACATCAACGTAGTTAAAATTAAATAACTCACTATGATGCATGTAACCGTGCCACCTATATATTGGTAAATAAGCACAGCTCATTAATTAACAATTGAGTGGGCGAATACTATTTATATCCGAGTAACTTGATAAAAAATAAACAAGGAATCGGCTACATAGCCTGAGATTTCGGCCATTTCTCCCAAATCATAGTCGCGTGACGGACGTGTCTGTTGAAGCTCCTCCCGAGGCGGAGGTCTTCACCTCTATCTCCAAGCTTTCGTTTACCAGACGGACTAATAAGAAAGATAAAGAAGACAAACTGTTAAGGCTTCACAATTACGCTTAGGCCTTGGACAGCTGTAGAACAAAGGTGTGAAGAGACCACAGAGACAAGGATAATTGCTTCAAAAGAGTTATCCACAGCTCAATACTTCAATGAATATGCTGCTCTTAAAAACCGAAAGGATATGTCCTGGTGAGTTCAGTTTATTTTTATTTTTTGTCTGCTTTAGTTTAAGTACTTTTGAATACGTCTATCTATTCTACCCCTACCCTACCCGACTCGTATAAAAATTCTAATACCTATGTTTTCTCATTCTTACCTATGTTTTTTACGGAATTTTGTTAAGCATCATAGGCAGTATCTATAGTTTAAATGATACCTATGTGATAACCAATATACAAGGGGTATAAACTAAATAATAGCTAATAATCTATATTTCAGGTTCAGAGGAGACATCAAACATAGCATGTTTGCTGTTCATACCACCGTCCACCACCCTTAAGGCTGAAGAACGCAGCAAAAAAGATTTGACGTCCTTCAAAAGCAGAGACCACGGCCAGTATTATTCTTCATGTCAGAAGTTACTCCGATATCTGTACTATGGTAACAAGTAAGCTAACAAAATTTCTATAATATGGGCTCACTGTCACCTTTTATAATTATTGTCGGTGAATCCATTGATGCATGGATGTTTAAATTGTATTCTTAAGTTACTTCTCATCAAGCAAAATATTGTCTAATATTACTTTAATGTGTAAATTACATTAGGTACGATATATTCCTGATATGACCTACGCATCAAAGATATCGATGATCATAGATATTGACAATTTTTTAACTAAAAATCATTTCCAATTACTGAAATACTTAAAATGGCCTTGGGTTAAGACACATTTTATTTTGTCTAGTAAGTGTTTTGGGTGTGATTTTTTGACGGTTTGTAATGAAGCTCAACCAGAACATTTTATAATAGAAAACGAACAATATGTAAAGAATTTATTGCACTTTAATTTTTTTTGGTGTAAAAACTGTTTAGAGTGTAGCATTTATGATCATTTTCCCGATGATGAATGTGAATTATGTTTGATTTAGATCTATTTAAAAGTTTATATGACGGTATTATTGGGTTGTATAAAAGTTAGGTCATTACATACCTATTATCTTAGCTTATTCTATATTTATTATCTTATGTTCTGGTTAATCAACTAAAAGTATAAATTTATGTAAAGTAACTTGCTAACATTACAATAACTGTCATTTGTTTTTTTATGTAAACAATGTATTAACAAACACAGTTTCTTGATATTGTGTACTAGTTTTAAGATTAATTCTTATAACAGAGTAGTTTGTTACCTGAAATGACTATATGGTGTACTGAATAAAGCTAATTTCGTATGTACATAATTTTCTTTCATTTTTTTTCTTAGGCGGGTTTACTGGGAAACCATAGCTAAAATACTTTGTTGCAAGTACCATTTTAAACGACCACATATCTAACTACATATTTTCAGTATGAGCTGACCTTGTATAATGGCTTTACGTAAAGTCATAGTTAAGCTTATACTGAAAATATATAGCATAATAGATATGTGTCGTTTAAAATGGTACTTGCAACAAAGTATTTTAGCTATGGTTACCCAGTAAACCCGCCTAAGAATACAAAGTAACTTGGCTAAATATACCAATCTTAATTGACTAGAAAGAACATAGTGTATTAGATTGGAAGTACCCAGTAACTTGGCTACGTATACCAATATGAATTGAGTAGAAATAACCAAGTAGATTAGCTGTCCCTACCCAATAAATTGATTATCATTATCAAGCTTCTTGTCTAGTTTTACGAAGCGACATATTTGAGCCTACTAAATTACTTTGCTAAACACAACAAAGCCCGTTGGTTGTGGCGACAGTTGTGTTCATTTCTTCAACCAAGTTAGTTGTTGCAGTTACAGATTGAATTGATTTGTAATACTAAGAAGCTTGAGTATTTTTAACAAAGTAACTCGATTTACTATAGAAAATAGGTTTGTTAAGTTTACTAAGAGAATAGATTAGAAGAAACCAATCTTGTATACGTATTTTTGAGCAACTTACTGGGTTAACATTACCAACATATGTTAACAAAGTTGACTTGTATAATTTTAGCAACAAACTTTGCAGGCTCCCTCCGAAGCAAGTTACTCGGTTGTAAATAGCAGCGGCTTGTTTATTTATAGCTGTTAATTTTTTTCAGTGTACCTACTTATTATATGTTTATCAAACTATCACGTATAGTAATAATCACTTTCATTTATCAATCAGAAGTTATTTTAAAGCTTTCACAAATGGTCATAGTCGTAAGTCAACAAACTGTGCCCAAACTTTGAGAAATAGTTTTAATTTGACAGATACCGCTCATCCTACAAACAGCAGGTGTTCCCAAATTATGTATGATGAATACGAGCCATCAATATCTCGCAGCGACGCACCCTTCCGCGGCCCAAAACGTATAAAAATATAATAGGTAATTGTGGCTGCGATGGTTTTACCGAGCACTTATTAGTCGTCCGATTACATGCTGTCTGACCTCAGATAAAAAATTAAACCTCATTCAAAACGCCAAAAAAACAAACATTAAAAATGTTTTGTTTAGCAGCGGTAGTAGCTCTACCTTTAGATTCTACTTGGCGTGATTAATAAGTACGGAAATTTGCAGTGTCAAAATTTACTGCATTTGAGCGAAATAAACTTCGGTCACGCATTAAAAACTAATAGGATTTAGTATGTTTAACTCATTAATTCCAGTGAAAGGTCGGCTGATCCTGAGTTACTAGACAGCTATGCGCCTGCGCAGAAACAGAATCTGAATAAAGTAGTAGATACCGTTAGTGGTGATAAAAATGTCACATTTAGGAGTATTTCACCAGACGACCGCGAATTAAAGCAATACAAAGAAATACACCAACGAGCCGAGGCCCCCAGTCGTTGTGAAAGCAGCCGTGGGCCGGCGCGGCAGAGGTTGCAGATACCAAAATATCTGAACTAGCATTTCAATGTATCGTCATGAAATTTAATTTGATAAAAAGGTAATCTACTGATAAGTTTAAAAATAATGTTTTGAATTGGACATGCAGTTAGATAAATCAAAAAAATATATATCTTATGTATATTGTAATGTTTATAGAGTTTTTTAACACTTTACTAAGTATTAGGTACATATTTATAAATTTTGTTTTCAACTGAAATAAGTACACCTGCTTGTCATGACAAGAGTTAAAACAATTAATGACACTGTCAGCTGAAAGTTTTGAACCGGAACTTATTGTAAATAAGTACATACTGACTTTTACTACCTTCGCAGCCAGGCCTATTGAATCGTATAATTCTTTAAATCATTCGCATAAATCACAGAATTAGACGCGCACGTCTTTAATGTTTCAGACGCAGGCTATATTTTAAGTGCTATACGCGCAATAATTTATGTCAACAAGATTCTTAATCCGCGGCAATAAAGTGACAGTCTAAATAAATGTATCGTAGGAGAAGGAACGTCGTATGCGCCGACCGAGCGCCTACTCTGAACTTACGACGAGTTCAGGCTCAGCCCGGCCAGAATTCTGTATCTACGTTAATAGAGTGGCATAGAGCGGCATTTAGCTAAGCGTTCGTCCAAAGCTTGGTATCAGTGAAGCGGGAGTGCGCCGCTGATCCCACGCGCCGACACGAACTGGTAGATCGACTCTTGCGCAACACAACACTACAGTTGGTTTCCAATTTTATGTTGACCGGTTCAAAAGTTGTCTTAGCCTTCTAATTTCGGCTCGTTTAGATTGGAAAATATCGACGAAGGAATCTCGGATTGAGTGCTTCTCCAATTTTACTGCAATCGTCCACTAACCAGTTTGTTGAACCTACCGTGTGTCTTTTACACGTGGTTCCTACTTGCAAGCTTACCGACGCATTACCTACACAGATAATCAAAGTGACGTCAGATGAATCTATGAATGAATCAGCTTCAATTACTCGCAGCTTGAATAGATCATTGAGTTCCGATGACCAATCAGTGATAGGACTGTCGTTTGTCTTGTCGGCGGAGAGTGCGTGAAGCGACAACAACAAGTGTGGCTGGTCACAGCCGCAGGTGGAGGCTCGGTCGTGGACAGGTCTCCCACGCCAGCGCTGTACAAATAGTGTCGGCAGGAGGCGGCGGCACAAATCAGCGAGCAGCGGACCCCCCCCGGCCGGGCTGCAGGGGTGCCCGCGCCGTCACACACCATCGGCACTTCTCATACAAATGAGCCTTTAAATAGTCTCTCCTCGAGTACTAAATAAGAAAGTAATATCAAGTGCTTCGGAAAGCTATATTCATAAGACACACACAGACCCATTATGACCGTCTTGGCTGGATGACTCGGCAACCTTGTAAGATTTGTCATTTACATCAATTGATACTCAGTCATTCCAAATAGACACTACAAACTAATTTTACATAGCGACCCGCTGGGCGGACGTGTTAAAATAATGGACACAATATAATTTAGTGTAGTGTGTAGTGTAGGGCCAGCCCTGGCCCCCCGCCGCGCCGCCGCCCGCGCCTCTCACCTCGCGCTGAACAGCGATATAAATGTGCACGCGGAGGACGCGGCGCCGGCGCGGGTGCTCCAGGTTTTTGTCCCGGCCGGGACCGGGTCCGGCAGCCCCGAGCCTCCCCCCGCAAGAACTGGCAAACATGTCGTCGCGCTTTTTGTCCCCTCTGCGACCTTATAAGCACTTCCTCCATAAACCCACTTACCAGCAAGAAGAGCTTTAAACCTGCAATCATGTTATAAACCATTAGGGATAAAAATAAATAAAACTATCAAATTTCGTAAACGACTGCTAAATTTCTTTACCTATTAAATTGGGCTGAAATTGTCCTTTAAAAAACCCTTTCCTGCGCTAAAGGGCTGTGACAGGACTATTATATTATTAGGATCGTTTTGGGTAATGACGGGGCCGGGGCCGAGCGGACTCGCCGCGGGGACTAATCGCGCTCACAAAAACTTGGACATTTCATTATACGTCTGCGGGATTAACCACTCCACGTTTGATTTTGCATTCCTAAACGGTGACCGGAGGCTAATTCCCTGATAAAAATGATTAAATATTATTAGCGAAAAGTATATACTTGAGCGAAAACAAAATTATGAGTTCCTACAAAAGTAGAGTTTCTACGACATGAATACCGACAAAGCCGAGCAAAACACAGGAACACAGTCTAAAGCTCCACAGACAATAGTAGCGACAAAAAACGAAACTGAAAGTCGGAGCTCAATCGGAATTTGGAAACGAAATTCGCGGATCGCATTTTAGGAATATTCTCGCGTGTTACTGCATTATTATTTAAGTTGGGGCTTTTAAAAAATGGCCGGGATGGCGGGTGGTGGTGGTTTTTTTGGCGGCGCGTGCGCAGCGCATAATTGGAGCTCCGGACGCGCCGGCGCGCCGCCGCCGCCGCCGCCACGCTGGCCACGACGGACACGAAGCTTACTTTATGTTTCCAAATTTCAAAGGTTAAGGAATCCAAGGAGGACAATCAAATAAATAACAGTGTTAATGTCCAAACAAATAGCGATATCTATTCAAATGATAAGAGAGTCAAGGCTGTGTCGTAGGATGTTTTGACAAACCTTGCTATTTGATTCTTATTTTGCACAATAATTTGTCAATGTTTCTTTGATTTCATTAAAATAGCAGATGAATTGATTATCTTGTACATATTTTATTATGAGCAAATAGACGATTTTGATAGCAAGTTCATATATGGAATTAAAAATGATGAGGTTTTAAAGACAGAGTTATGCGGCAGGTAAAGGGAAGGGTTGGCGGAGTCCTTATAAGCGATGGCTCCGAGCGACGACCGCCGACCGTCACTCGCTGCTCCACACTTTACTCATATTGACCGATGTTCTTCTTCGACTGGTTTTACTTCAAGTTTACGATGTGTTTTAATAATTACACTGCATGATAGTTTCTACACAATGTGGGTATCAGCTATTGAAGAATTTTTGATTAAACAAACTCGAGTAGGTAATCAAAATACTTACCAAGTATGGTATAGGTACTTATTAAGTAGGAATTGACTTGCACAGTTAAAGAAAATAATTCATTCAGTACCAATACACACACAATGTTGTAGTATTTCATCGAGTTGCATTTCACGGGGTTCGATGTGTTTCTTTTCTTTGAATCGGGGGTAACGATGCGTGTATGGTCGGTTCAGCTATTTGTTTGCAGTGTCATTGTTGGTGTGTGACCTCCGCAGCCCGGGGCAGCGCCGCCTGTCCCGGCCGGGCGACACAATGGCGATAGACTTCGCAAAAATAGCGCGCGTGTCACAGCGCGTCGAGTCAACAATGGATCGAAAAAACAAACAATTGAATAGAAAACGAAAACAGAGCTTCTTTCGTTTGCGAACCAACGGGATTTTGGAAATCCGGTTTAGATTTTGTTTGTGTTCTCGATCGATGGCGGTAGCTTGCGGGGCATTGTCAGGACGTCAATACATATGACCGCCATTCGATAGCACTCACCAAAATCTTCTATTATTTTTTTACATTAAATTGTACGACACACCAATGACAGTGACACATGTATGCGTTTATACTAAATTCAATGCGAATTTATAAGCTCTTAAAATAAACATTACCATCCAGTATTTTCAGCCTTATTTGTGTTCGTCTAACACAACAAATTCCGTCCATTTCTAAACATGAAAATGATACGTCTTTACATTGATAATTCTGAAACATTTACAGCTCTAACTCACAAGATTGTTATGGCGGCAGCGGGGCGGCGGCGGCGGCGCGACGGCGGCGGACAATACCGGGTCGGAGGTGGCGGTCACTCCGCGCGCGTCACTTCATTGTTCCACTGACACATACCTACATGTACAATTGTACAGTAGCTACATGTCGCCTCCTGCACCTATTTAAGTAACTACATAGCTAGAGGTATAATGTCTTAGATTCAATTGTGATGATTATTATTTTATTTCATAGTGAAGATACATATGTAACTATCCAGTAGTAACTCTAGAGATGCCACGAATATTCGGCAACTATTCGGTATTCGGCCTATTCGGCCAGTTTTTTCAGTATTCGGTATTCGGCCGAATAGTGCCTACTATTCGGGCCGAATACCGTATAGTAAATCATGTAAAAAATGACTAGTGTTGCCACGAATAGTGAATTGGCCGAATACCGAATACCGAATATTCGGCGACGCTGCCGGCCGAAGCGCCGAATATTCGGCCGCCGAATATTCGGCGCTACAACCTGTTTTTTTTGTTCCTGGAACTGCTTTGAAGAAGTCGCTACAGATTATATCAGAAATGCTAATTATTAGGAGGCAGATGCTGTGGCAAACGAGTTGAATTTTTATTTGATAATAGTTCGCCTAGATCGGATGGCCGATCCTTACAAGTGGTGGTCAGCAAACAAAAAACAATACCCGAACCTTTTGAAATTTGCAAAAACTTAATTACCTTTCTTCACCTGGAAGTAGCGTTTATAGTGAGAGGTTATTTTCTGAGGATGGTTACAATGAAAAGCGCAATCGTGGGCTACCATAAAATGCTGAAATGATATTTTTTATCCAGCACAACTTACTACTGATTAACTTTAAGTACTAAAATTTTGTGATTTGGAAATAAATACACAATTTTGATTAAAATAACAAGCCATTTTTACATGATTTACTATTCGGTATTCGGCCCGAATAGTACGCACTATTCGGCCGAATACCGAATACTGAAAAAACTGGCCGAATAGGCCGAATACCGAATAGTTGCCGAATATTCGTGGCATCTCTAAAAATGACTTGTTATTTTAATCAAAATTGTGTATTTATTTCCAAATCACAACATTTTAGTACTTAAAATTAATCAGTAGTAAGTTGTGCTGGATAAAAACGAGCATATAAGCATTTTTCGGTAGCCCACGATTGCGCTTTTCATTGTAACCATCCTCAGAAAATAACCTCACTATAAACGCTACTTCCAGGTGAGGAAAGATAAGTTTTTGCAAATTTCAAAAGGTTCGGGTATTGTTTTTTGTTTGCTGACCACCACTTGTAAGGATCGGCGATCCGATCTAGGCGAACTATTATCAAATAAAAATTCAAATCGTTTGCCACAGCATTCTGCCTCCTAATAATTAGCATTTCTCATATAATCTGTAGCGACTTCTTCAAAGCAGTTCCAGGAACAAAAAAAACAGGTTGTAGCGCCGAATATTCGGCGGCCGAATATTCGGCGCTTCGGCCGGCAGCGTCGCCGAATATTCGGTATTCGGCCAATTCACTATTCGTGGCAACACTAGTAACTACTCTTTATAGGTAGGATAACCTGAATTGATATAAGTATTTCATATTTGTCATAATATTGGTTCAATGTTAACAAAAATATTATTACAAAGAATAATTATCCATTGGTTTTTAGTTTATTTTTTGTTAGTCACCATGTTTTTTATTGTTTACAAAAAATTGCATAACAATTTCGCGTTACTCTGCAAAAACACGCAGTGCAACAAAAAACATTATTGTCCAAAGGTGAGAAAATCCGTTAATTACCACGTCGGGAGACGGGAGCGCCGCCCAATAGGTGGCAAACTGTTCCGATCCGCGCCATTGTTGCTTTACCTTTATGAAAGTATAATTAGCTTTTGTTCATTTGTACGTATTTATTTTTTCAGGCGCGTCCCGCCGAGGCTGCATTCAGCGGCGGCTTCGTGTTTACGTCTCGATGAACCGTAATTATAGGAACAAAGTTGTGCGGTCACCAGTTGTCACCCTCGGCTGGGAACAACCGTGTCATGCCATTTAATGAACGCACCAACTATCGGCAACCTTTAACACCAAGACAAAATAAGTCACCCTTGGATAACGGCAAGAAATAGGATGTACAGATACCACACTTGATATGTAAATTAGAGTGCATAAAATTGGCAAGCGTCAAATCTTGGACCCTTCTTTTGAAGGACACGTGCGGGTGCATGTCTTAATGGTAGTGGTGTTGTGTAATTATGCGCAGTGACACAGGATGCGCGCGCGGCACCGCCTTGCCTCGTCTAGCGCCAACAATCGGCGCATGCGCAGCTTCAGGTGCCTAATCTTTATTTATATTTTTTGCTTCCACTTCCCCTTTGCATAAATTACCTTTATTTTTGCAAGAGTTACCTTCCTTATTATTTTTCCTGAATAACAATATGAGTGCTCTATAAGCATCATATTATTATAAGTAAAGCATGCTTGTGAATTGTCTCTTGATATGAAAGCAGTACCTAAGCTAAAATTGTCTAGGATTCAAGAATTTATCTTAAAAACATCTAAAGAAGCTTGGTGATCTACGTTTTTTGGACAAACATGTTACAGATCACCAAACTCTTTGTTATTTTTTACGATGCCAAAAAGCTTGTGTAGACGAGCCAAATCAAACTCTACACACTTGTCACAGAGATGAGTATTAGTTTTGGCATTTACATCGTCTTCGTTATCATCCGTATTTTTGTAATAATTGATAGGACCCTTAGCGTGGTTGGAATGAGAGTGAGTTTAGCTTGTAGGGCATGTCGGCAGCATCACCTGGCCGGCCGGGTGCTGCATTGTGCCTCCTCACTTGACTCGTGAAAGGGATGCTCCATGTGAATGTGAACTCTCTAACGGATCCGCGACGCACGCAATAATAGACATGTGTCTCAGCACAATGGTAACAAGGTCTTCGAGTACTCTACTTTATATTAGTGTTGTTTGGGGAAACTAATTTTATAGACTTTATACCACGTACAGTTACGGTGTACAAGAAATCGTTAGGAAGCCTACACATCTAGATTCTAATATAATATCCTAAGGTTGACTTTTGACAAACATTAAACTCATTTAGTCCACCTCAGCTCAGGCAACAATAAGAATTAAATATAAATTAATCTATCACATTACTAACCTGAGATTTGAAAAGATGCTGAAGGAATTTCTTTCGCAATGTCTTCTCCTTTGAGAAATGGTGGTAGAGTAATATTATGACTATCAAATATGACAAATAATTGTAAGATTTTACGTCGAATAACCAACATTTCATTGAATTTAATTTCCACTCCTATCTGTACAAAATCTATTTACACAACCTCTGGATGCAAGATAATTTTAAAATATGTTTTGGGAATTTCATTTCATTGGGTGTGTAATGGTTCATAAACAGTAGGTACATTGACTAAAAAATTAAATAACAAATATTAAAATACTGCCTATATACTATATAGGTACCTAATGTACAAATTTTAATGTAGATACAAATTATAGATAAAATAAACTCGTTTACACAAATAGATAAAAAATACTATTAAGGGTTATGGTCAAATCTTTTCACACGTAAAAGTCTAACGTTTATACTGAGGTCATCCTGTAAAGGGTTAATTTAAATAATTCTTATTTATTAAGAGGGAAAAGAATTAGAATTTGAAAAGATTTTGGACTGCAGTATCCGTTTCATGAGAATCGCCGAATTTCTAATAGATCACCACATTTATATTCAAGAAACAAGTTTTCGTGAGATCCGTTAGTGGTATAAGTATGTAAATTATTTTGCTGATGGCAGCTTCTAGTTTACATTAAAAAGCTCCACAAACAGCGTCCAGCGCGCGGTCGACACTGTTTATGTTCGTTTTTGATTTACAAGAACCCGATAAACAAATTGAATTTGAATTTTTAGAAAGTAGAGAGTTTATAGTTTTGCGTGTATCTATAAATGTGAATTTTCTATTTTAGGCTTACGTAGTTTTTGCTATTCACAGTTTTGGGCAGAAAAATATGACATTCGGTCACAGGGGTATAATCGTGACAGTTCTGACATTGCGAAAAAGAGACGCTTAGCTACATTAAGCGTAAGAAAGAAACGTTAAGCTGTAAATGTTTTTTGTCCTTTTTGCTGTGGCGCCTGTTTACGTCAGTTCACTTTGCCAAACAATGAAACAAATGAAAAATCTTTGCCAAACAAAGGCTGACAGTTACAACAAAATTTTCTAAATGCTATTTATTTTTGATTTGCTAGTGATTTGTGGGTGTTTATTGAGTTTATTAGACTATTATCATCACTTAACGAGTGTGTGACATGGGTGGGTGGATTTTGTTCAGTTGTTTAAAGCATATTGAACGAAAACACGATGGAATGATGGATGAGATATATTTTCACATGTAAGTAGATACTATCAAGTTTAACAAGCTTACATTCATCATAGTACTATCTATTGGCTCGATTTTAATATAAAACGATACTAATTTTAATACTGTAAGGTCTTTTAGTATCAGTTTTAAGTAAAAATTACGAGGTACCATATCATAACAAATCACATGGTGTTGCAAGTTATTGAAAATTTATTTTACCCACAAATATTATAGTATGCAAAGAAAATACTAGAAATTGTAACGGACTCGGGTTGGGTTTACAAATGGGGCGCACGAATTCGGTTTTTGTGAAGATTATATTTTGTAGAAGTCATTCTCCTCTTTTAAATGAGGTGCCTCTCATTGTGAGGAAACGTTCGTTTCTTTTTTTTCTTCCATGTGTGATTTCTTCTGTATAATATAAAGTTTATTGTATTGATACGAAATACGTGTTTCCTTTAAAAAAAACCCCATCACATATTTGGCCCACGATTATAATGCTCATGCTCATCCATTTATCTCTTTCATAGGTTTCCGACAGAAAAAAAAATATCAAGAAAATGGATAGACATTACCGGTCGCACAAATTGGGAACCAAGGAAACATACAAAAATTGTGTCCGGCACATTTTGAAGAGGATTGTTTCGATTGGACGAAGACAATGAATTATACAATCCACTCAGTTTGTGTATATTAAATAATTATATTGAAATCAAATAAGTATGAGTAAAGTTTTTTTTCCTTATATCGTCGGTTGACAGGAAAAACTCACTAAGGCTAATTTTTCAATATTCAGATAAATGTTATCTGGGTAATACAAACATTGAGAAACATTGAGACGCAACAGCATCAAAATTATTTCCCAGCAAAACTTTTGTCTGGCTATTGAAAAATTAGCCTTTAGTGTCTTTTTCCTATCAACCGACGATATACTCAAGTTTTGTTTTTGTTATTATGATAAGTTAAATTTCCCCATATTTAGGTTTTATTTTTTTGTCGGCAACATCTATGGTTTGAGTGAGAAAGAGAATAGTGCACACGGCGATTGCGAATCTATTTGTAGTTGATCTGAGCATTCGGTGCATCGTTTCACACGTTTGTCAATCTGCGTATGAAATAATTCCCCCCATTTAGTTATCATAGAAGTGATATGTTGAGATCACATGGACACAATTGCTGTCAAGTGTGTAGAGATGGTGATTGCGATGCAGCGGAGACGTCCCGGAGTGACGGCGACTGGTTCTGGGTCTCATAGAGCCGCATTGTGGAGATCAATGCACAGAACCGGCCGCTGCTCTCCGGCCATCGATAAAACGGTCACAAGCACTATAAAACCAGCCCTAAAACAACTTTTTTGTGATCTCTAGCGTTGACCGCCCTTCGCCCATTCATCACCGCGAGATGAAAGGAATGTATATAATCAGCTGATAGAGCGAGCGTTAGACTCTAACGGTCATCTCATCTGTGATCAATTATCCGATCGGATAGTGCCGGCCGTACGTAACGTATTTTTGACTCGTTCTCATAGAAATGGAAAGCCAACCTGTTTTACTCATAATAATAGCATATGCATGATCGTCTTTAGAATTACTGAGGTTGAGATCTTGTTTAGAAAAATCGGTTAAGAATGACACAATAGACTCGTAGAGGATGCTGCGACGGAGGGATGCGGACGATAATATCGTGTTTCGTGAACTCCGCCAATGTCTAATTTCCAATACAATGGGTGCCGTAAAAAACTCGTCCAAAAATAAATGTGTCACAGTGCCACCCTCTCCGGCAGACAATGGACAAAGGAGCCCTCGGCGCGGTAAGCGCATTTAGCGCGCGCACAAAGCGCTGCGCCCACGCGCATTGTGCGCTCGCATTGTGAGCGCGGAGATCGATCGAGATGTCGCATCACGTCGCCCTAGACCCTACACGTGTTCGATCGATAGGTACACAAAAAACATGTAAATCATCTTATTCTAGAGGTGAAAGTTTAAGACGACACGGAAAGTAAAAGTCGCAGACGCATCTGCGCGGGCGCGGGGGCGGGGGCGGGGCGGGGCGGGCGGTTGTTACCCCTTATCTGCGTGTGTACACAATACTTCAGCCTGATTGTATCCTCACAAAGAGTCAATAGATAAACGTGAACCCTTTATCCTGTTGCGTCAGAGCTATTCATATTTTTGTGAAATTATCGTAATCAGCCAATCTTTTTGTTGAAGTTCTCTAACAATAGTCTTTTGAAGATTTTTTAAAGATGTTCTCCATTTCTGTGCGTATTTTTGGGTTTGTGGGTCACGAAGTTACCTACGTCGACTAATGATGTGAACGCGTACTTCATATCCGATATCTATAGATGAAGATGATGTAGAGACGTTAGCGAGTTGCGACTGGAGATTACTCTCGGGCCTCAATTACAAATTGCACTCACTAAAAAGCGTACAGAATCTGTTCTCGGAGAAGCGCGCACACATGAAATATAACGCTTTAAATCGTTTTTAATCACGTTTTTGATTGAATCGGTTGCGATAATGATCTTCGATTAGTAAACCGCGTCGTAACTCGCGGCGTGGAACGCGGTGGCGAGTTTAAATAACACCATTTGTCTGTAATGGATTGGACAGTTTGCTCGTCTCATTGATGGCAATCTCGCACTAATTTGCGCGTGGTCCGCCATATGCCGCACGGGCTGGCGCGCACGGGCAGCGCGCACGGCTCGCGGTTCATTTGCGCTGTCAAGTCGTCAAGTGCATATTTATGGCAATATTAGCGTTTCAATGGTCTTTTGTTGTGATGTTGGGTGGCTTGTTCTTTTACTGCTGGTGTGGTTTACGTATTTAAGTAAATATATTGACTAGTTATTGTTGTGTGGTAAATACAACTTTGCAAGGAATATTGGGACGAAGGCGTATCTGGAACAGATTAAGGTCTAGGTAGGTATAATAGTAAATACTAGGTGACTCCTATTTTGTGTGGGATCTTTAAATTACATGTATATGTGGCCCAGGACCGGGGATAGTCTATTTAAAACTAAGACAGATCATGCTGAATAGTTATTTAGAATTAAACTAAAATTACCATTTTACTAACAAATATTTATTTAAGTAATAATTACTGCAATGTTCTAAAAATCATAAATTTTAAGTTAGTTTGGAAATAATTTCAGATTGAATGAAATGAAAAATACCAAAAAAACACTTCGACATTATCGAAAAAATCCCGCAAAATCATAACAACCCCAACCTATGGGTCACTACTGTTGTGTCCATAAAACTAGTATGATCCCCCCTCCCCGCCGCCCGCCGCCCCGGCCCCGCAGGCGCCGCGGGCTCGCTTCCCATTGTAAACTCAGTCCGATTCGCCGCGCCTATTGTGCCACAGTTTTGGAGCCAAAACGTAAATAAAGGCAGATGTTGCCACATTACAAAATACACCGACTCAAACATACCTAACCTATATACGACCCTACGCAACGAACACTCAACCTAAAACTCCAGTATGTAGAGTTAGAATCGTGTAGTTGGATCTAGCACATGCGTCGTTAGGGATGTACCGCGAGTCACATATCTGAGCGCGGAAGGTTTGCGGCGGCTGTGCGGGTAGTTTTACAAAACCGAAACTGTAGTAGGAGCGTTTAATAAAACTCATATTAAAGTCGGGGATGCCATTGACAGGCGTGATGTCGCCGATCTGCGGGGGAGGAACAAACATGCTGTCTATTTTGTTTAATGAAGGAGCACAGTTTAAAACATTTTCAATTAAACGCAAAAATCAAGTATTAATAATATTTAAAAACACAGCCGAATACAAACTTTTTGCACAATTACAGAAAATGGTAAAATATTACCCAAACTAAAAGCTGCATTAACAATAAAAGCTAATCAATTAGATACCTCGTAAACCAAAACAAGTGCATAAATTACAGCTCCCTTCCTCCATAAAGCAGCACAGGAGCCAGTCATCTGATGGATGCACTTCCACAGTCGTTCCTGCCTCCACATGCCACCCTAGTCACTGTGGAGTGTGGTATCAATATTACTCACATACTTACATTATATTTATGGTGTTTCCTTGATACTGGTCAGAACACTCACCCTCATTATGGAAATTGTGAGATGCCATTGATCTTGTCCTGTTTTATTTGTTGAACACTAAATAAATTGGAAAATTTTGTCTATTGTAGAGCTTTCCCATACATATTGGTGGAATTTATACTTCTGTGTTTTTTTCAGAGTTTTCAGAGTCCCATAATGAAATTCAGATCTAGAATAACGTGTTTCGGATACATTGAATGGCCATCGGGATGTTAGCATAAGTATAACAAGAGTTACTAATTTATAATAGTGTTCATATAATTGTTGAAAGCTACGTCTTTGTAGAGTAGTACTTAATTTGGATCTGCACCTAGCTAGGCACCTAGTCCACACAAAGGAAAAATCTGAGCCAATTTAGAGTCGGCAAATTGTGGTGTTCGTTTGTGGAGTGGGAGCGTAATGCAATCAATTAGCGACTCTGTGGCGGGACTCGCACTTCACGCACAGGATACCCACGTTTGTATTGGGATATGAACTTTAGAAAACATATATTATTATAATATATATTCATTCAGATATCTTGGTGCTGTATTTTATAAGTACTAACTTCAGGTGAAAATAAGCTCTGTTGAAAGAAGATTCGATCATGTTAGTAAGCACATTGAGCGATTATTATACGAGTAGTACCTACTTACCCGATACTAATTAAAAACATTTTTTATTCATTGCCCGTGTTTTAACTCTTGACTGGATTTATGATCAATAAAAATATGATCATGCAGTGGACTCTAAAATAAATTCTCTACATCTCTATACTATTGTGATGTTGTCCCTCGCCACTGCCGGTGCGTACTCTGCACGCGCCTCCTCAGGGCGACGCCGGCACCGGCGGGGCTGATGATGTAGTGACGTGGCCTAATCACATTTGTCAATTTTAAACTAAACTAAGTACTCCTTGAATAATCAACGACTCTTGTTCGTATTTAACTGAAAAAGA
Source organism: Plutella xylostella (assembly GCF_932276165.1). Taxonomy (NCBI): domain Eukaryota; kingdom Metazoa; phylum Arthropoda; class Insecta; order Lepidoptera; family Plutellidae; genus Plutella; species Plutella xylostella. The sequence continues at coordinate 156,474 of NC_064002.1, forward strand.
AGATGGATTCATACGAGTAGGTACGTATCGTAACATCGGCACCGTTTCATCAAAACATGTATGTAAGGTAAGTTATAGGTAATAATAGGTATGTAGGATATCTAATATTTTTTTCTATTCTAATCGTTTGCATAGTTTTACGTCGATATAGCCAGTTCGAATGTAAGCTGAAACATCGTCGATAGTGACATAAACTACAGGTACCTAGATAGCATCTAGAACACGAAAATGTAATGCCTACAACTTAACCTGATGATGTAGGTACAAGTATAATGTCGTGCATTTATACCGGGTCGACATGTAAGGTTGCATTGACTTTGGGTGTCGTAAATAATATGAACGAGCTTCTTAGGCATATCTTTTTTGTTCGATATTTTGAATAAAATTGTGTCTATTTATAAGAGGTCAATTTATCCACACCAAAACTCATTACAAAGTGAAGAAAGCAAATAAAGAGTGAACGTGACTAACGAACTGAATAACCAAAGCAATTAAACAAACAGACAACCGAAGGGGAAGATAAACCGCAGAGGAAATGCAAGTGGAGCATGCACCTCGCCCCGTGCGGGTAAGGACTGTAAGGACGCGGATCCAGTTAGCTCTCATTCGATTACGGCCCTACGCCTGAATCAGGACCGCAACGATGATGACCTATTCTTTCTAAGAGAGAAGGGGAATCGTGCGGTTGCGGGTGTTGATCAAATTTAACCAGGTATTGACGTGGAAAAAATACATTTAACTTCATACCATTAAGTTGAAAATGATCTAATTGAAGTTAAAAACGTATAAAAATTTTGAATATGTGAACTTAATTGGATTATAGCAAGCGTTCCAGAAATGCCTGAAAAAAATGCCATTGCATTTGAATGAAAGTCATATCTAAGTATATAGCAGTTTATAATGAAAAAGAAAGGCAGTAATATGTACCCTCACATAACTGAGGTATGAACGTAACGAACCCTTCACATTAACTTTCTAATGATTAAAATAATGTTCTTCTAAGCGTTTCTTGCATTTGCTGGCACACTGAAAATGCCATTAATTAAAGTGCTCATATCAGTTATTTCTGCTACGTTCTTATAGTAGCTAGCCCATTTTCAATTCAATTAAAAACGAGTGAACATATTTTGGATTCTTTAGTTCAGTTTAGACATAGACATAACAAACGCACAAAGAAAATATCCGGTTTAAAATATTTTTTATTATTATTATTGAACATTAGGAATAGCAACCATCGCAACCCCAGTAGCAGTATATATCCTCGCACGTCAGTCTTTAATTACAAGCTGTCCTGTTCGCTACGGTGTTCATATTTATATTAATTAGTACCTAGGTATATGTTTCAAGGTTATGTAACAAGCCGCAGAGAACAATATGTTGGAATTTCCAGTTATTTGGTTCAGCTAATGGAGCGGCCGTGTCGGCAGTTGTGCAAATGTCAGCGTCACTCGTCAGCGCGGTAACTACAACTACAAGTATTCTTATTATATTTTTATAAGCTAAGTATAAAGGGCACTTGATAAAACTGACTAGTTGTATTCTTAGAGAGCGCTTAGCTATTGTAAATCATAAGTATTTTACCCTCCACATCCAGTGCTAGCGGATTTTTAGATTGGAAAGTGTAATATATATTTTTTTATATACGGCATATATTTTTCACGGAATTTGTAATTACCACTACGTATGTATAAGTCCCCGCATAACCACCCAATAGAATCATAATCGAGTTGGCACTTACACGCTATGTCGGTAATTTGCATCATAAACATCGTAATTCATAATCCAACAAAAGTGCAAACATTTGTGTATCGTGAGTGGCGCCACCTACCTGCCGCTGGGTCACTGACCAGCAACATCCCACGAGCAACAATGCATAATAAAATTATAATTTGTTTATCAATGTACGATTTGCATGTGTTAAATGCAAGTGAAGCAGTATTTAGTGTGCGAGTGTCATGATGCGGGATTAGCATTTCAATGCGCTCGCGCCACCGGAAGAAACATGGCCGCTCACATTACTCGCATTGACACTAAATTATAAAATTTTGTTATACTATCTCTTATAACGAGAAATAAGAGGGAACTAATTAGCAGAAGTAAGTAGAGTACAAAACCTACATGCATCTGAAGCTTAGTAGAGCGGCTATGACATTAATTCAGTTTGTGGCAGATTTCATCAGCGATAACAGAGTCATTACTGGTGCAACTTTGGGGTTTATAAAGTCAAAGCCATATATAACTATTTAAAGTGTAAAATACAAAGCTATACAGGAATTCCGAAAATCATTGAAGAAGGCGCTGTGTTTCTTTTTGTGAGGTCATATGTCGATCCTCGTTGAATATGCAATCAGTGCTATTAAAGCTAAGCTATCAGGTACATCCTAATAGCTTATTAGCTGAGCTGTGGCAGCTTGCACCCGCTGCTTCCGCCGGCCGCCGTCATTCTGTAAAAATAATTCGAATGCCGCTTGAAAGTGAACTTGAATATATTTAAATTAATTACAATGCGTGAATATGGCGGGCGAAGCGCCTCAAGGACGAACTTTGCATACGTTCTTCGTAACGGAATATTTATTGAACGATTTTTTTAATGTTTTGCGTTTTATTTTTTTTTATTTCTTGTAATCGTATATCAATTTAAGTGACTATTAGTTTTGGGGACGTTCCAAATTTGAATACTGGAAAAGTGGTTTTGGTTTATGGTCCGAGCGGGGTGTTTTACTGATTTTGCGTCGTAAAATTGTAAAATATACTTACGAAGTGATGAATTAGACACGGCGTGCCCGGTGTAGCCGGCTGCTGCGGGGCGTCCCACGCCGGCGCGCGGGCTATATAGCGCGGGGCAGCGGCGACGCAGCCGCACGCACCCCTATACTAAATTCCAAACAGGTTTCCCGCAAGTACACTCTGATTTAAATAATTCCCAGAGGTGTCCGAAAATATTTAAATTACTCTAGTCAAGTGAATATTTAATATGTTAGGTAGTTGATGATTGTGATGTGTTAATAATTTATATTTAGTATCTATGTATCGATCTATGTATTTGTGTAGATATATCAGCTGTCCGACACCCATAACACAGGTTCTGCCTAGCTTGGGGTCGGATGGCCGTGTGTGAGATGTCCCCACATATTTAAAAAAAATATATATAATTTGTGCACCTAATTATTTGTGTATGTATAGATATATTTTTTTTACTTAAGAATTTTGTGTGATTAAGTAACATTGTTTTTAGAACTACCGGCTAAGGTTGTAAACCTATTCTTTATTTCATAGTGAGCCACAATATGAGTTCCTTATTAAATATTTAGATACCATTAATGTACTTTAGTAAATTAACAAAAATGTACAAAAAACTTTATTGTTTTTCTTTCAGAACACCATACATATAATGAAATTCGATTTAATCTCATCTTGATTTGCAAATTGCCATTAAATACTTTTATTTTCAAAACATTATGCATATACAGCTTACACGTTATTAAAACTTTGAACATGAACATGAGGTGAACTGTACTAGTCCAACATCGCGTTGCTGGCGAGGGTCACTTCCAGTCGCAGGGACATGTGGCGACAAGCCACAGTAACAGTACACGGGACTATCGACCCTATTCACCAACTATTCACATACATGCAGTTACATTCCGCAATATTCTAAATTGTAAATTTGCTTGAACAGTTGTGATTGATCGCATCAGTGACAGTGACTGCGGAGGTGAGTATTATTATTTTTTCAAAAACGTTATTAATTCGTCGCACGCGCAGTTTAGAGTAACGGTGTCCATTTAGAAAACAAATTTAATATGATTAATTTCTACGAATTATTAAATTCAGATGTCTAATTTATATCTTCGCGGAACTTTGGATCATGCTGTGGTTGGAATAAAAAATGCAGAATTATTGTCATCTTTCAGTCATCTACTTCAAAAAGACGGTGTGTGTTTGTGTAGAAATCAAGGTACCCAAATTCTGTAAATAAGATCTACTAAACAAGTACTTAATCACAGTACTAAGTGAATACGGCTTATGGCATCCAAAAGAAAGCTAAGTAATAATATGTTTTCAAATTATCTGAAAGTTTCATATCACATCATGACCTATCAAAGCGTAGAGCAGTAGTAGAGTGGTAGCGGATTTTAAACAATGATCATTAATCAGGGGTGTTAACACGTCGGCCCGCATTTGTTGAACACGGTCGCGAATAAACGACGTTTTGTCGCCGACGACCGTCCTTCGCGAATAATGATAAATAAGCGACGCGCGCCGAGCGAGCGACACTAGTGATTAATACAACGCCACAGCTACCACTGCAAAAATATAACTATAAACAATGAAACAGAATAACAATCATAATTACTAATAACCTTACTATCATACCATGTATCTGTGTAGGTATATCAGCAGTCCGATACCCATGTTACAGGCTGTGCCTAGCTTAGAGTCAGATGGCCGTGTGTGAGATGTCCCCACATATTATTATTATTACTACGTATGTCAGCTTTCGGTTTAGAGCCTAAATATTATATTGGCTACTAAAGTAAACATATAAAACTGAGCTCGTGGCAACATTAAATGATTTCTAACAAATCGAGTTTCAATTTGACAAGTTAATTGCGAGCGGTTATTGATGGTCAAATCACTGCGTAATTCCTCTTAAATACGGAGTCGTAAGCAAACAAAGCGGCGACCATGATCGGCGTAAAATCACCGCCCGGGTCCATCGGCACATAGCGGAGATGAAAAATGATTATAAACCGAAATCGCTCAAAATCCACAAAGACACGGCGCGTTACCGGCTTTGTTCGCTTGTCGACGCGTGATTTATGGCGCCGGGAGCGTTGCGTCACGGCCGCGCTGCACCACCCCTGCCCTGCACACAGCCTACCCAAATACTCTACCGAAACTTTACTTACTGCAAATCGAATTCACAAACGCTATACAACTTTTCTAGCGTGTGGTGTCCGATTGCTGAGGAAGCAGTGGTATTGTGAACTGTAATAAATCGGACGAATGAGACGTCATCCGAATTCGATACGTTTGCGATCCGCGGGGGACCGCGCCGTGGTCTGATTGACTATGCCTATTTAGTTCACTCGATGAATATTACTAAGCAATATTTCAGGACGGAATGAGTATGAGATTTCCTTAAAACATGATCGATTGCTGTACATTACTTATTTGGCATTCATCATTGCACACAGTGTATCATAGTACCTATCGTAGGATTAATGAGTTTTTTATTTCAACTTTGGATGTTTCGATTGGATGGATTCAAAATAATATTACTTGTATTTTTCGTTGCATCGTATTCGTAGTTTGTATCTAGATAGAAAAGTTGTCTATTTACTTAACACAATACATTCATGGCTTACATGGAAATATTACGTTATGTAATGATCTAATGATAAACAATGTAACTAAACAACTATCTTCCAAACCTTGTCAATACTTGAAATAATTTCTTTTTCCTAACCGTAACAATAAGGGTTACTTGCACCCATGTACTCACGCTCATGACGTAGTCTATAATATTTTCGGTTATTAATAAGAGTGTCATACATTCCTCCGTGGCCGCGGCGTCGTCGGCGTGACTAAACGGGAGTAATGAGGACTCCGAGGGACAATGAGCGCGGCTAGCAGGGCTAGAGGAAGGTATTAAGTACTACGAGCAAGTATTAATTGTAAAAAATCGAGTGTCATAGAGTCGTTACGTTTTAGTTGGTATGGTATGCGGTTACGTGTAACGTAAGAATGTAGTAAGTAATTCAGTATATAATGGTTTTTGGAAGTCGAGGAAATACTAAACTTTAAATTCTGGTGATTTGACAATGGACAACATTTCAAAAAACTAAAGCTGCTATAAATCGAAAACCATTTCGAGATTTAGCTCTAAAGGACACAAAAAAAATGTTTTTGTATTTTTTGGATGAATCATTTTCGAGAAAATCATAAAATAGTAAAAAGTGCTGATGACGTCGTGCATCAGGTGCGATGCATTTTGATGATCAAAGCCTATAGATTTAAAAACAAAGTAACTGTCACTTTCATTTTTGATTGAATTTGACGTTTTATCGTGACGTTGTTGTTTATTTGGGTCATTTTCATTAATTCTGTTCTGACACTTTCTGACTATTTTTTTATTTATTATTAACAGATGACCTCTATATAATATGTCCCATAGCATGCCACCGCCTACACAGCTGAAAAAATGCTTCTGCTTATTTTTTAACATAATAAGTACCTACTTTCCATCATCAGAAATATCAATGTCATTTGAAAATGACCCATTTGTTGGTTGGCATGTAAACAAAGTTTAAATGTCACTTGTCAGTGTCATTTATGTTTTTTTTCGAGACTCATGCAATAGACAAAAATAAAAATTGAACCTAATATGTGACTTCACTTCCGGTTTTAAAATAATTAACTTTAAAGTTAAAAATAACATGCAAAAATTTATGTATATACAAAATAAAAAAATACGGGTCCACTAATTTTCTATAATCTTTCCGAATAGCTAATAAAAATATAGGGTAAAGAAAATGAAATGTTGTCCATTGAATAACATATCGTCAAGTGCCAATATTATTCTGGATCGCAATTCTGATTTTGGGATTTCAATTGCATTGTGGTCGATGTGTAGGTATGAGGTAGGTATGTACCATACCGCTCTGGCTGCTCGCATACACGTGACACCAAGCTGGGCCACTCTAGAACAAGAACGAACTTCAGACGGTTTCTGCGCTAACCACGGCTCTATCTTGTTGTATTACAAGTACCGATTGCATGATAGCTCTCGTTAGTTAGTTTTTAGTCAATCTGGAGTGGCCCTCCTGGTTGCGCGGGCGCATCCCGGCCGCCGCCGCCGCCGCCGCTCGCCTAATGAATACAAATACACCTCTATTTAACTTCCTCCCGCCGCGCCGGCTCGCATGTTAATATCCCACCGTACTCTTTGTAACGAACCTCGGCTTGTCTCCAAGGGCGGGTTAGGCTGCGGGCACACATTCATAAATAATTGACCATTTTAACGGCTCTCCATTTCCATTAATAAGCAATCATATTCAAGAAATCGTACTACATTTCAAAGTGACAAATTAGCCCATTTGGCTAAAGTACTCAATAGCTTGGTGGATGAACAAATATAACCAACAAGACCACTACTACTACTTCTACAAGCAAGACCTTACAACTAGACGTAATGGTAATGATGCAACAAATGTTGCTAGTTGCTGTAGGCCTAGACTCTATTTGTTGACCACTCGTACAGTTTAGAGCTAATACCCAGTGCCCAGGGCAGGTTGTAGCAGCCAAGTTACTAGTGAAACGAGTAGTCAATTTTGACTTATCCTTGTGTAATCATTTCATACCAGCCACATGGAGGGTTGTGATCAATTGGAAAAAAGTTATAAACCAGAAAATAACGAAAGTCAAACTGTCTTAACTAACATGATATTTGAAAATGGAATGATAATGGTAAGATATTCTTCTATAATAAAGCGGTTGCCATGGCAACGGCGGCCCCCCAGGCGGCTACTAGCGAGGCGCGACGACGGCAACCGAAAACGGCGGTGCGTGACCAGCATACGGCATCTCCACACGTCCTTAACACAACGCCTTAGAGTCCACAATACAGACGCACCACTGAATAGATCATGCTGCAAGTAAACTCTTTGTTACGCAGTCAAAAGTTGTTCAGTTTTTCTCATATTGGTCGCTATTGTCCGGCGACGCGACGCCCGCGCGGCGCGGCGGCGACGTATTGTGTCGCTCCAGACTTATTATTCAATACATACATGTTTGTTTTTGGATGTACGGTTGAAAACTACCAATTTTATCGCTTAGACATTTCAGTTAAATGCCACTTGTTAACACGACGTATCCAACGTTAAGAGCGCAAGAGTATAGCAGCAATGTTGGTACTTACCATAGATTTTTGAAAGCCTTTTATTACTATACCAATACGAATGCAACCTAATACTGAACACATAACGTTAATCTCTTACATTATTATACCTTGTCCAATTTTAATGCATATATACTATAACTATTGGCATGTAATTAGTGGCATTATTAGATGAGCCAGGTGGTGCCTCCGCTGCACTCTCGAGGCTCGCGTGATGCTAGGACATGGCCCAGGCTGCACTGCCATGAGTACTTCACTAGCTAGTACCTATTGGAATCTTTAATTGATTGCTAAATTGTGGTTATTATATAATAGTTAAGTAATCATGCGAGGATAAGAGGATGCTGAAGATTGTTTCGTAATTATAATTGTGTTTATTTTTTGCGGAGATCTCTGCACATGCATGTATGCACATTGTTACTGCAGGTACCTATACAGACTGAGGTAAAAAAACATTATCTATAGACCATACCTGAATAAAGCTAAAACCTAAGGAAAACGAGCTAAGTTAGTGACACTAAACATAACAGTAACTCAACCAAACTGCAGCGTAATTCCCATTTAAATATTTGTGGCACATCTATCCGCGGCCTACACGGCGCGGTCATTACCCGAATTCGGCAGCCGACGGCGAACAAAAACACCGCAAGACAAAGAAAGTGCATTTTCCTTCACAGTAATCGTATATTATTTGGAGCGCTTTACATTATTCATGAGATATGATACGTGGAGTAAGGTTCACGCGTACGGTCGGCAGCGGCAGTGGCCGGCGAGTACTGCTGCGACGGAATACAATAGTTGAGAGGTTCAAATGTCAACTTATATGTGTTTGTTTGAATCTCATTAGTCATGTAACACTAAGCATTCAGCCATAGTACCTAAATAAACTGCTAAACAATAAGTTTGCATCGAACATTAGCTCAAATGAAAAACGTTTTAGCTATTAGTTGAAAATGATTTCTGCATTTTAATTCTTCCATTCCAATTTATCTAATTTATAGAAGCGTATTTCCTAAATTATGCTAACTGCTCATTAACATTTAAAATATAGGTATATTAAAACTGTATTTTTACCAATAAACAGTGTTGAGTGGCCACATTGACCCAGACAGGTATCTCACAGAAATGCATTCGAAGAATCGCAGCCGTAGCGTGGCGACCGCGGTGATCATAATTATAATTATTTGCAATTATTGTGGCATCCGCAATTAATAACCTGCGGCTACAGTATGGCTTACACAGGAACGCTGCCGTTTTGATAGAAAGAGCCTCATTAATAAAGTCTCTCAGTTAAGACTGATTGATTAGAGAGAAATGCAAAAAGTGTTATTTGCTCTAAAGAGGCTAGTGGTACTCCGCCAGGCGTGATCTATGCTCGAGCCGGGGGGGATGCGTGTACCTCATATGTTACACTAAGTTTTTGCCCAATTTATTTTAAATAATTGTAAAAGTCGATGCTTAATTTGAATTACTTATTAATTTCCATAATTGCAACCCATTCATCACAAACTTGTTTTGATAGTTTCAGATTGTTAATGTCTGGATAAAATACTAACTGTTTTGCTGTCTGTACGGAGTATCTAAACGTGGAGGTTTCAGCGGCCACTTATCGCGGTTATTGTTGCTAAGTGTTTATTTAAATATTGTTTAAATATTAGGAGCGCAGCGCTGCGCTGTCTATCTGTGCATCTGTCGAGAGGCCGCGCGGCGGTCGCTGCTAACTCCGCTAATAATTGTAATGTTCCGGCTCGCAGGTTGTTGTTGCAAACAAACTGTAATGCAGGATATTATGCACCTTGATGTGTGTTCCGCTCGAGGTAATACGACTAATTTCAGGATTTCTGAGCTTTTGTCTGCAATTTAGAATTTTCAATACTAAGTAATATTTCAAATTACGGCATGAGTGCAAGAAAAGTAGTTACGCAAAATAAAACTGTTAAAAAGATTAATCTTTATGGGTCTTAACATTTTTAATATTTTAAAATTCAATTGTGCGTCAGTTTTTTCCTCTTTTAAAGGGGTAAGTATAATTTGATTAACAGCGAGATTGTTTAATAAGCCGGCTCGTAAATTGCACAAGTGTGACTACCGCCGCCGCCGCCGCCGTAAGGTACTTGCATTATTTTTTATTATTTCACTTTCCACTTTTAATAATTATGTTCCGTAGGTCTATCTGGGCGGACATAAAGAACGGGAGCGGGTTCACAAAGGTATAGGTAATAGTTTGGCTATCTATTTCAGTACCTATATATTATTATACATCGATAAATAAACAAAAAATATTCTGAGTGCAAAAGTTGCTCACAGTGAAGATTTGTGTGTGCAAGCCGGTAGCCTGTCGTTGAATGCCGTGGTGGGTGATGGAAATGTTGGTCTATTTATTACGTAAGCTAATTAGCTAAATTACATAAAAAATAAAAAGATAATAAACTTGAGTGTACAAATGTTTTAATTTAAAATTTCCAAATAAACTTATTAAAAATTGACACATTCTTAAATTAATTAGACATAAATCTATTCGGTTTGATTATTCACATTCGTTTAAGTAATTGGCATTAAAAAAGCTACCTAAACAACAACAGCAGTCTTATAAAGCTTTTGTGAGTGATATCACGTGATATTCTTATGTCGTTTATAAATCTTTGTAGCTCTGTGCAACGAAACCCTTTAACGAAGTATGGGCCGATAATGAAATCTGGGGTGTGAAATAAAAAGAAAAACTCTCTTAATTAAATTTTCTTTTAGGGAAATTTAATAAGCGTTGGGTAAACGAGCCTCCCCTCCCTCCGCCGCCCCCGACCTGCAGACAGATGACGTGGCCGACCTGTCTACTACCTGCAAGGGAGGGCACCGGCCAATTCCCTGATAGTACTTACGTTAAGAGTACCGTGTGCACTATGTCTAGTTTTATATACATTTTTAACTTTACATTAGAATAAAGAGCCATTTGTGAATAACAAAACGTTTCTATTTACAACTGCTAGATACATAGGCTCGATAGTGTTAGAGTCACTTCTATGACAGCCCATAGCGGGCACAGCGGTTCTACCTTTTTTGGCATAAGATTTATTTGCCTAATCTCGTATTGCATAGTAACGTTTCGTCAAAGTCTCGTTACGCCGAAAATCGTATGGCATAAATCTCGTTTAGTAAAAAGTTATTTCGCATAACATTGTTTAGCCTAATAATGGTATGGCCAAATCTTGAATAGCCTAATAATGCTATGGCATAGGTTTATACAAAGTAATAATATTCGTTTGGCTTTAACTTTGACGGAGCGTCTCCCTACATAGCGCAAACTGGTGCCTTGTATTGTTTCCGCTGTTTGGAAAACGCTCCGCTCCGCTTCGCTGCGCTCCGCTTTGGTTTTGATGAACATGTGCGCCAAACACGCTCCTCCTCACTTTGCTCGTCGTCGCACCTATTTTTAGGTTTCGATCTCATGGGGTTTATAATAATTATATTGGTCGTTAACTTTCGATTTTTTGATCATACAATATCGTGATTTTCGGGATGTAGGAGAAAAATACCACAATTTGTACATTTACTACATACTTAATATATTATTTATTAAGATAACATTAGGAGAAACAAGATTATACATAGGTATAGACGAACATAAATTTGAGCAAACGAAACTTAGGTGTTCAAAGATTGTGCCTAAAGAGTTTTAGACGAAACGAGCCTTATGCCACATAAGTCTTGGCAAAGTTGATGGTTCGACCAAAAAAGTTTAGACCATACAAGTTATGCGAAATGAGTTTTGGTCAATAAAGATTATGCGAGATGAGCGGAACCCGGGCACAGCTCAGCTTTTTGCCACGTCGCAGACAATTACTCCGCAGTCGTAAAGGTCAAGGCAACAATGTCCCGGCGAGAGCCCGCACTGGCGCAAAAACCCCATCCATTGACAGTTGACATGAGAAACACTCTTATTAACGCATTGCACTTCTTGCTGCCTGTGAAGACGCGACATAATTGCATGGGCCTTAATGAATATGGCTTGACAGTCACGCGTTTTAGTGAATTGCAACAATGATAGCATCGTGCCTTGGTTTTTTGTACGAAACAGTTGAAGGCGAGCTGAGTTGGATGCTACGTGGGTTCTTTACTTTCATCCACCTCTGTTATGTGGTAAGATTAATTTAATTGAAAAGTCATTATATAGTGTTTCTAGCCATATTTAGGTTTAAAACCTCCTGTTGGCTTTTCATTAGTGGGGTGCACGAAAGGAGTTTCACCGAGTGATGTATCAACTATATCTTATACTACCGGCGCAACCTGGGTGGCTAATAGGTAATGTCATGTTAGCAACCTCGTGTTTAGTTCTTCCAGCAGATTTGCCAGTAAATATGGATATTTACTGTAACTTGGCCGTGTGTATAAGTATATGGGTACGCTCCATAAGGGGTGAATGTTAACGGAAGGGTCTATCTTTAATCGGATAGGTAGACTTTTTAATCATATAACTGACCACAATTGTAAGAATTTAGCCACAGGAAAGTTGCTGAAAGCCGATTACATACTTACCAGCAGCTTGCCAATAAATCATGCAATTGCATTGTAAACGCTGCTCACACAATGCAATAAACACTGAATTAATACATAAAACGTAGTGATAGTAATTAGACGGTGGTAATGGTGGTGGCTAATAGTGTCGGTAAGTGATAAATTGTCATTCTCAGATCGATTGTCCAGCCGTCACGAGAGGGGGTTCCCACGCTTGCTGCAGCTCGCCGTGTAAAGTCTGAGACAAGCTAAATGTCGATAATTCATCTGTTACGAAACAGTTAAAAGGTATAAAAAATGCTAGGTATTATTGTTAGGTAAGTTCTATTAGGTGACCGAAATCCTAAGAGATTTCAGGCGTACTTTATTACAGGACTAAGTTTATTTTGGGGTATTTTAATGTTAATCACAATAGAGCCAAAATCCTTACCCTTTTTATGCAATATAACATAAACTAAGAAGACTTATCTAAAATTAATACATAAAAGACAAAAAAAATATTAAAACAATCACCCTCTCATCGCACCTAAATCATGGCCATCATGGCTAAAAGGTTACCATTAGTCTTCCTGCAAAATTTTACTATCTAAATTTATCAAAGTAAGTAAATACACTTATGTAAGTACCTACCTCAAAAAGTTTTTCCAAATATCTTAGAATAAGAATTATCACATATTTTAATATAGGTAATTTCCGTAAATATTTATGACACAAAACAGGTTCCGCAAAGTAAGTATAAGTTAAAATATAAATAGGTGGTGCCTACCTCACTTCGAGCAACCTGTTCCACTAATTAGTCTGTTTGCGCGACACTTCACAGATAACTGCAGTCCAACCAACGATTGCTGACCAAAATCTGGTACGATTCTATTGCTACTGACCTTAGATCTAAAATTGATTGCTATGTGATTATTTGTAGATATTTATTTTGAGATAGTGATCGCCCACTCCGCTCCATAACCTAAATAACTCGGTGATCTGTGCCGTACTCGGCTCTACAAGGTGACAAAGTTACTTTAATTTATGAATATGCCCGAATCTCTCATCTCATGAACCTGATCGCTCGTAATTCTCCAAGGTTCCGTTTTCGAAGCCAATTTGGTACCCAATTAAAATAACATAAACGAAACTAATTATTAAAGAAAAGTTACTTTCTTAATAGACTGATTTAACTTTCTTGGTGACGAAACCGAAAATTTATGTAAATTTATTCTAGTGGTTCCTATGCAAGAAGATGGACAGATAGAGCAGAAGACGATCACGGATATAGTGCTACAGGTTCTACCTTTTTTGGCATAAGATTTTTTTGCCTAATCTCGTATTGCATAGTAACTTTTGGTCAAAGTCTCGTTACGCCGAAAATCGTATGGCATAAATCTCGTTTAGTAAAAAGTTATTTCGCATAACATTGTTTAGCCTTATAATGGTATGGCCAAATCTTGAATAGCCTAATAATGCTATGGCATAGGTTTATACAAAGTAATAATATTCGTTTGGCTTTAACTTTGACGGAGCGTCTCCCTACATAGCGCAAACTGGTGCCTTGTATTGTTTCCGCTGTTTGGAAAACGCTCCGCTCCGCTTCGCTGCGCTCCGCTTTGGTTTTGATGAACATGTGCACCTAACACGCTCCTCCTCGCTTTGCTCGTCGTCGCACCTATTTTTAGGTTTCGATCTCATGGGGTTTGTAATAATTATATCGGTCGTTAACTTTCGATTTTTTGATCATACAATATCGTGATTTTCGGGATGTAGGAGAAAAATACGACAATTTGTACATTTACTACATACTTAATATATTATTTATTAAGATAACATTACGAGAAACAAGATTATACATAGGTATAGACGAACATAAATTTGAGCAAACGAAACTTAGGTGTTTAAAGATTGTGCCTAAAGAGTTTTAGACGAAACGAGCCTTATGCCACATAAGTCTTGGCAAAGTGATGGTTCGGCCAAAAAAGTTTAGACCATACAAGTTATGCGAAATGAGTTTTGGTCAATAAAGATTATGCCAGATGAGCGGAACCCGGAAAACTGTTACAGTTAGAGCCAAATGTAGCGGCGCGGCGATAAACACAGATTAGGGACATGATGTCGGGCATCGATTGCCGGCTGCGCATCAAATATTGAATCGTCCCGCGGTTTATGGCACGCAGGGGATGCATAACTCGCGCGTATGCTTTACGACCCGCTATGACCCCCCCAACCACTTCCTCATAAACTATGGATTTACCCAATCGCAGTCAGGTGCGAGTGCCAGTATGTACGATTTATTATCGCAACTAAGATTTTTCGGCTTCCCCCTTCTTATTACTTTTATTGGGAAATTGAATTATTTATATCACCCGATACCCACAGATAGGTACGGGTTGTTTAAAGTAACGGTGTTGCCATGTCGCGCGGTGATTTACCGCCCTGTTCCGATATTAACGCGGTTTTTTATGATCGTAAATATTATTGCGTGTCAATAAAATATTATTGAAACGTTTTTCTCAGAAATTAGAGATTTAAAGACTGATTTTTGGGTGTGAAACAAGTTTTCGAATGTAATTTGGTAGCTTATTAAACTAAGGTAAAATATTTCCACTGCCTTCCTCCTTGTTTTACTTTTCTTCCCGTATGATTTCCTTAATAGCTTTTCATCGAAGACGTGATGTGATGGCTCTGTGGTGGCGGAATGGTGGTGGTGGTAGTCACAGGCGCCACGTCACGGCTGCGGAGGTAGTCCCGGGAGTCGTCGGGGTAGTCGCGGGGCGGCGGGGGGGCGTGATGGACGGCGCAGCACCCACTCCTGGAGATGCCACGATTTATGGACTATTCCACCAGATTATTATTATTTTAAGTGTTATTGCCATTGCTATGCTTTTGCAGGATACATGTTACTGGAAGGGAAGGTGTATGTATACCTATTATTAGGATTTGCAGTGGGAGTTTATTTTCCTAACGAGCTACAAATGTTACTCAAACTGTGTATGACGACTAATATTCTTTGAAAAATACAATTTATGTAAATATTTAATATTACTCACTCATTAAAAGACGACCACTAGTAAGTACGTACAAACAACATTCATCACTGCAAAAAACGAGTTGGTTAGGATCAGATATTAGTAATTAAGAGTCCAAATAAGTAAATTGAATGTGACGTAGTCACGCCACCGCCGCCGAGAGTGCAGAGCTATGCGGGAGGAACACATCACGAGATGTTTGTTGCATCGAGCAATATTGTCACGGGGTCAAAGTTAAGGTTCATTTTTATAGCCGCAGATATGCAGGAAATGTGCAAATTAAATGATGACGTCTGCATGATTTTTATATGTTTTTAAATGCAGCGAGAATAAAGTTGGTTCATGTTTTACGATTTAATATTATAACTTAATAAAGTCGTAAGAATGTTGATTTAATTATTGCTACGCCACTGCTGTTACGCCATAAAAGGCCTTATGGGAACAACACATCTGTAGCTCCATTTCAAAGACGAATATTAACTTCAAGAGTGACACGTAGCGCTCTGAAAATGTTAACGATCAAGATTCGCTTAAAAGAAGAAATTCTTAAATAACAAAGCCATGGCGAAGATTTCAAACTACGTTCCTTTAACAATTATCTGTATTATGGCTAAAATGATAAGTAGGTGATATAAAATTGGCCGTAAAGCACCGGCAGTGCAACAAGCAGCCAATTACCTATCGAGGAATGGGAGCCACGCGGCATCGCACACCGCGCCCGCGCCGCGGCCCAACAACACAATCCATCTTATCCGCAGCACTACTGGTGAACTCCATGTACAGCTGCTAGAGCCTTAGTACAACGTTATTTACTGTTTGGTAACGGATGGTAATGTTAACGTTAAATTACGCGTGGGTATACTATCTGTATGTTAGATAATAATATATTTTAGTCCTAATAGTAAGCGATGCCCTATCGTTAACCATAGTATTTTTTCATAGACTAAATGTATATGCATAGTTCCAGCTGCGGTCTCTACTTTTGCTATACTGTCTTATCTGCTGCATGGTGACGACGACGAGTAATACGTTACTAAATGCTTATTACGTTTGTTAAGCGAAGATAAAAAACTATAGCAGAAAGAATAAGTTATCAGGCCTACACTTACAGTATACACATAGGTAAGCAACACATTTCTTTGATTGAAACAGGTTTCAAGAGTGAGCCTCGCTGGCTGCAATTACAATTAGTTCGTCAGTCGTCAATCAGGGTAGTCACTTGGTGGTTTATTAAAATAGCTGAGTTGTCATTAAAGTTTTTGTTGTGTTAATGAGAGGAGGTGGCGGCGCGCCGGACCCGGGTTTATGGGAGCACGAGTGAGCCGGCTTGCTACGGAATAAAACTTAATTAAGTGAAATGTTTTAAACCATTTTTTCCTTTAAATATTGTAGGTAACTATGGCTATATAAAGTTAACATAATAGTAACAATAATATCTTCTCTCGCATACGCATAACACATAGCAAACGACGATGACGGCTTACAAGTATGATGTCTATGTCTGTTCTGACATCGCCGTTAAAAGCTTCAGTAATTATTAGTTTTTCAAAGGCTTCATTTTCTCATCAACCTATCTTCTGTACCATTACGGGACGGTTCGCTTCCTTGGATAATCTTTTAGAGTATTTTATAATAATTGCGGCGGTAAACGATTCAGCTGCGATCGGAACCCGCTGCGTCGCCGGCGACTGACAACAACAAGCGCAGGGACCACTGCACTAAACTGCGACTATTGAGAACTGGTTTCAAAATGTAACCTCAAGGAGTATGTTTCTATTAATTAGTAAGTAGTGGTTGTTGCGGAGGAGCGGCCACGGTCATCAGGGTAATTGCGCGCGCAGTGTCCCTTTCATTTAATAAGTACGTTCGCGCGCGGCGCAGCCTCAAATCTCCATCAGATAATAAAATTAATAACACGCTATAAATTACGGAGATGCTATCGATGCATTTAATCGTGTGCCAATAGTGGAGTAGATCTGTGTGTTCTGGCGTCAGCGGCGGCGGCGGCGGCGGCGGTGGAAGCTGTTCACAATTTCACACGGTCGTGTCAAACGTTGCCAAATATGCGAAACGTCATCGTTTGTAAAGAGCACCATATATTTTATGATTATCCCAATAGATTTTTGTAGGTTTTATAATTACTTTGTTGCTGCAACAAGAATCGCGAGAGGTAAGAAAATAATGAGAAGTAGCAGTGTCTATTTTGTATACTTACATACAGTAAGTATAATATTCTTTTAAAGTTCATTAGCATGATCCCCTGATTCACCCCTTGTAGCTTACTCCACCACTTTTACAACACCGTAGTACGAGTGTTTGTTCCATGAGCAAGTAGCAAGAACGTAAATGTACTGTACAGAATATTAGGTACTTTGCTGAATAAATTCAAAATTTGCGTTTTTTAAACACTCGTCTTAGAAAGCAAAACATCAACTACCTACGTGGGCTTTACTTTCAGCAAGTGGGACTAGTTTTTTGATGAGTTGATAACAAGTTGGTGCACAAGTGTGTACAACCTGCCGCAACCACCAGTCGCTAGGATCTAGGACCTGCCTGTATCTAGACCAGAGCCAGAATTTCACTCCGGTCGGCTCAAATCCGACAACATTTAAACTTTATCTCTAATTTGGACTGGTTTCGTCTTTTTATTTTTATTAGAATAGTTTCGCCGCGATACCGGTCTCGGACTTCTACTTGAAGGCTGTTTATAGATAACAGTAAAGTGTATATTTATTGACGTCTGCGCGGAGGCCGCGGTGTCGCGACCAATCGCGGCTCGGACAGGCAAACTGTGGAGTCGGAGCTTTTTGTTGCGTGCGCGATCTCCGTGTTCAGTTTCTTTTATATCACTCGTAAGCAAAAAGTCGTTTAAAAAATTGGCGAAGAGGAACTCGGATAACTAGATAGTGGTAACAGACAATTACGATCGTCGTAAAGTGAGGCGCAAGACAAACTAATGGCCGCCAGTGGGCCGGAACTCCGCGCTCCATCGGGGACGCGCCAGCCGCTCGGCTTTTGAAATGTTCACGTTTCTTTCGACATTTACAGTTAATATAGTCATTAAATCATTATCGTAGTTAAAATGATTTATGTTTGTAATACAAATCGACCTAACCCAGGTTTAACTAATTACATTACGCAGCCGTGTGTGTGCATGTAATTGTTGGTAATTGTGTTGTCGCGACTCCACGCAGTTCGCAGTTCTGAAATGTAAAATTTTGATCGAATCAAGTATTTGGGCTCGCGATGTCTCGGCGCGTGATATACCGCCGCCGCCGCCGCCGCGCGGAGAGCCTCGTTAGCGGACCGGCCGCCACCACCACCTACTTACATATTCAAATTATTCCTAATTCACATGTGACAATATTTTTAGAGATTTGTTTATACTCTGACTCGCAGTACAGACCTTTACAGCAAGTAAATATAAACTACGTAAAGATTAGAAGCCTTTTTACATGAAACACCGTTTTCATCTGTTCTATAACTGTTACTTACTAAGTTTGTTAGATTATATTTAAAAAAGTATCTAACTATAGTATACATAATAATGTCCTAATAGGGCACAATGGCGAAGTCCGGAGGGCCTGATTCCTTCAATCAATATACCGCTCTTCGATGAGGAGTAAATTTTAAAATATTCTATTATTTTTTATCGGATTCTTAATTTTGCTTTTGCTAAGAATATGTAGTCCGTGAGGGAACGATTTGATTTCGCAAAATGAATGTTTCTTAACCTAGCAACTAATGCGTCTACGAATAATTTTATGAGGAGACGAGCCTCTTAATGACTTGATCAATTTATCTTATCTTTTAATTCGAATGTTTTTTTTTATATATTAAATATATTATTACAGATGTTTCTCCATATTGTGACGTTTATTAGCATAAATACAATAACACTGGCACTTGCCCGCATGAGTCGTCATTTGGTTTTATTTAAAATAGCTTCCTATTTTCATAGTAGTTATAGTACAGTATACAGTATACATATATGTAGGAAATAGTAGAAATACTTGTCAAGCTAAAACACAAGTAGCGTTTTATCCGGCATTGACATTATAATCAGCTACACATGTCCCTCGTGTAATGAGTGCCCGGACAGTACGTTAGGGCTCCCACAAACCTGTATCGACGCAGGCTCGAGCAGATGTTTGCGCACGTCCTTATAAAAACTAAAGATTTATACTAATATGCAGGCTCATGCATTTCCTAGCTGTGGGCGACAGTCGGCTGCAATTATACACGAGCAATGCGGGTCGACGTTTACACCTAATGGAAATACATTAAGACCGTTTGTTTATCTATCATTATCTTGATGGCTAATAAACGTATTGAGGAAATTCTTGCATCTACGTGTAAAATGCTATATTTTTTATAAGTTGTAATTATTGTTCTTTATTAGGTATTAAAGCTACCATGATCGTGGCGGTTAGACGAGTGTTCAGCGGCAGACAACACTGGAATGTTGTATTTAGAAGGTATGTACTTACAATAACCTACTCAGATCTATACCGGTTGTTCCAAAAGTAGTAAGTATATAAAAAGTCACGTAACCAACAACGTTTCAACAGTCGTAGAACAAAAGTTGTTCAAAATGACCCCCTGAGTTGCCTCCTTTCGGCTTTTCGGCTAGTATATGATTTGTGTACTTATTCAGTGTTAAGGGGACTCCTGTTTGTATATGATATGGTATGGTATTGATATTCTCTTGAAAACAGGATTATATGAAATAGTTTCTGTGTGTAAGTGCAACATAGCATTCTAGTGAATTATTAAAATGAGGAGACCCAGGTAAGCAATAGCTGGTATTAATTGTTAAAATGTAAATGGAAAATTGATCTTATCTGGCAGCATTATCATTGATCACCGATGGAGGCCGGTCTGCAGTTGTAGCTATAACTGATAAGGTAGATATTTATTTGCAGTGCATTTGTCGCGGTCGGTTGAAATGTCGCCGCTAAGTGGGCGCGGAAATTAAGCGTGTTGTTTGTTTACTATAGAGGCACTATCGAGTTACACGTAGTACATGATGGTTATGGACCTTATATACAAACCTATGTATTTTATGTAAAGATAGCTAAGAAAGTTAATTTAAAAACAAAATTTTATTAATTTTGATGATTATTTTTCCCTGGTCTCAATGGAGGGAGGCGTTCACTTTGCTTTACGTTTGAAAACACTATTCTATAATTAAAAATCAAACGAACTTACCTTACGTGAAGTTTGATGTTAATTATGTGAACTGCATCGTCCGAGAGATTACATAACATGTAGTAGTACGTCTAGTGCTTACCATTGCCACGATATTCATAGACAAAAAAGAAAAAAACTAAATCTTGTCTATGCCCTAGTCGACCGACACTAGCGCCCCCTTCCGGAAATACTTCAATAAGTTTAGAGTCCTTTATTTATTTCACTATTTAGGGAGTATCCTGGTTTACCTATCTATACCTAGGATACGTGGGCTTCTAGGGTGGGTTGTAATCTCTCGGACGATGCAGTTCACATAATTAACATCAAACTTCACGTAAGGTAAGTTCGTTTGATTTTTAATTATGTTTCATGCATCGTCCTTCGAGATTACATAACATGTAGGATGTTTAGAGTTACGTGAAATAAATAACACCAATAAGATTATCATATATGAGATCTTTAATTTGTACCTCTTATTAAAAAAATACAAATATAATCCTTGTGTTAAATCTCTAACAAACATACCCTTATAACATTACATATATTTTTACCCTCTTCGGATTTAACATAAAAGTAAGAAAGCCTGGTATAATACTTATGTTATATCTCTTCTACTTTCAGAAATTATAATATAAAACATACTTATGAACACACTGTTCTAGCAAATAGATTACTATAATTATTCAAAAATACAAGTAATAAAACATGGTATATAATACTTAAGTTGTATCTTTAACAAACCTACTTTTATAAATTATAACATAAAAAAACATACTTTTATGGAACATACTTATGAACACACTGTTCTAGCAAATAGATTACTATCATTATTTAAGTCTACAACATTTCTGTTATAAAATCTAGCGAACACTTGTGAAGATTGACTCCATCCGGCAGTCTTCCGGATCAGGTCAATGTTTAATCCTAACCTCTTAGCCTTAGATGTAGATGCATGTCTGGTACTATGTGAAGTAAATATACTAACATCTATGCCAGCATTCTGTAATGATAACTTAATCCATCTACTAAGCGTCTGGGTGCCTACCACAGAATGAGGTTTCCTGAAACCTAAAAACAACCTTTCTTCTTCTGACCTTAAATTTTTAGTTTTTGACATATAACATATTAAAGTTTTTGCAGGACATATCTCAGGTTTTTCTACAAAGAAAGGCAGAGTTAAGAGTGGTTGGTGACTATTTGGTCTAGATGTTTTAATTAAGTCTGGAACCTTTATTAATATTTTATCACTTAAAATTTTAATATTTGTACATTTAATCAAACTGAACGTCTGTACTCTGTGTGCCGTTACTAGAGCAAGTAATGTGATGAGTTTCTTAGAAAGTATCTCAAGAGTTAACTTATCATTTGGATATAAGCTACTGAGATAGTCTAATACTGGGTCTGGGTCCCAAGTTAGATCGTACTTTGGGAGAGGGGGTCTGCTTCTGAAAACTCCTTTGAAAAAACGTTTTAAATCTAAGTTATTTCCAATGTCAGAACCCACCAGAAAAGATATAGCTGAGCGGTATGTATTTAGCGAACTATAATTACAGCCTTGTTGATATAGCTTAGTAAGAAATGCAATAACGTTAGCTATAGATGGCTGATAACAATCAAAATTGCAGGATTTACAAAAAATGAACCATTCCCTTATACAATGACTATACTGTTTATGTGTGTTCTGCGAAAGAGAAGAATATAGGATGTCAAGTGCATCAGAGGGAAATCCCCTCCTCACAAACGCCTCCCTGATAATACACCTGCAATCAGGGACAGGCTCCTGTGGAGTTGATGTTGAAGGCTGGAATGAGACAATAGGAGTTTTTTATTTGGTTTGAATGTTACTGTATCAGATACAAGCAGTTCTTTAAACAAGGGATACCAAGGCTGATTAGGCCAGTTAGGTACAACCACAATGCCCTCTGCCTGGTCATTAACGATTTTTCTTAATGTTTTTAATATTACAGAGAATGGAGGAAAGGCATAAAAATATTCATCTGCCCAACTGATTGTGAATGCATCTATAGCTAAAGCATAGGGGTCGCTATGCCATGAAATATACCTACTGCACTTTGAATTTATTCTATTTGCAAAAAGGTCAATGACTGGAGTGCCAAATCTCCGTTTTATTTTGCTGAAGGCATAATCTGCCAGCTCCCATTCAATATCGGTAGAGACTTTTCTAGATTCAGCATCAGCAATATAGTTTTCTTGCGAAGCAATGTATGATGCGAATACAAAAATACGTCGTTTTTCACACCAAGCCCAGATTTTTTGTGCAATATGGTTTAGATGTGGAAACTGGACACCACCCATTCTGTTGATATATGAGATTGCTGTTGTGTTATCGATGCGTAAAAGTACTTCACAATTTTGTATGTGCTTAGCAAATATCTTTAACCCAAAGTAAGCTGCTTTTAACTCTAATAAATTGATATGATTATCTAGTTCCTGTTCCGTCCATCTTCCGCTAGCTCTATCGTTACCACAGGCTGCACCCCAACCCGTTCTAGAAGAATCACTAAATATTTCTAATATAAAGTTATTCCCTCTTATAGGATGAGTTGCAGTGTCAATATTATGCAACCACCAGTAAAGGTCACCCTGAATAGATCTAGGAATATTTAACTTACTGCTATAGTTATCATTCTTCAGTAAGGCTAAATATTTAATTCTTTCGAAGTGTTTTGTGTGGGCCCAACCATAGGAAACTGCAGGACAAGCTGAAGTAATAAGACCAAGGAACCGTGCAAATTCTCGGATTGTACAATGTGAAGTATGAATCATTTTTATTATTTTTGCTTTTATCTTTAATCTCTTTTCTAAGGGTAACTCTACCCTCATTGATTGAGAGTCAATACAAAATCCTAAAAATTTACAGTATGTGCTTGGAGTTAGGTTACTTTTCTGATAGTTAATTATAAATCCTAATGACTGTAAAAGAGACTTAGTTATGTTAAGGTTCGTAAGGCAGTCTTCATATGTGTTGCCTATAAGACACAAATCATCGATATAAATAACAGACATGAAACCAAGCAAACGCAGGTATTTCATCACTGGTTTCAAAAGTTTAGTGAAGATGTATGGAGCAACATTAAGACCAAACGGCAAGACTAAAAACTCATACAAATTAGATTTCCAATTAAACCTTAAGTACTTGCGGTCCTGTGCGGCTATAGGCAGCAAAAAATAAGCGTCCTTTAAGTCTAATGTACACATGAAACAATTAGGATTTACTAATTTGATAAAAGTCCTCAAATCTTCTAATTTAAAATGTTTGGTTTCAATAAATTTGTTAAGCCCCTTTAAGTTTAAGATGAACCTCTTTTCACCGTTGGACTTATCAACTAAAAAAGTTGGGGATACATATTGATTGGGTGAAGGAGAACAAATCTGCACAGCACCCTTTCCAATAAGAGACTGTATCTCAGTGTCCATGTAAACTTCATCTGATATGGAAACAATGTTGGCTTTAGAACATGATTGCTGGTGAACCGAGCATGTAAAAGGTATATGTACACCTTGTATCCAAGATAGAATAACAGGATCATTTGTAATGTTGCACCAATCTTTATAAAAGAAACGTAGTCTGCCCCCAATTACCTGTGGGT
The DNA here is from genome assembly GCF_932276165.1 of Plutella xylostella. Classification (NCBI taxonomy): domain Eukaryota; kingdom Metazoa; phylum Arthropoda; class Insecta; order Lepidoptera; family Plutellidae; genus Plutella; species Plutella xylostella. The sequence continues at coordinate 180,704 of NC_064002.1, forward strand.
TTAGTATCTCTGTCGTGTCCGGTTGAATTGATTGCCTCGTCTCGGTGGTCCCTGCTTGAAGTTGAAACTCTGAGGCCTGTACTGCTGGTTGAACTGGTTCTGCCTGCCCACACTCGGCTTCATTTGTGGCCGTGGTGAAGCTTGAGGTGGGCCTCTGAAGTTTCCCGGCCGCTGAGGTAAAGAAATGGTCCGTGCAGGAGCAGGTCGTTGCTGATAAGCCTTCATCTCGGAAGCTGACTTGCCTAAAATACACAATAAAATATATATAAATACCTTATACATAAACAGTAGTACCCAATGTGTATAAATAATAGAAGTGTTGACAAGTTTTACCTAAGTTCCTATAATTTTTCCATCTCTCGCTAAGGTTTTCACCAAAAAGGTATTCATCCCGTGGGGCATCTTTCAACCCCTCCTTTGTGATTTTATTTAACCCATTCGTTATTAACCTCTGTCTTGATACCGTCTGTTGATGATGGAGGTCACAGAGTAGTCTGCCCGCATCACTCAGTTTTTCTATCATTGTTGGATTCTTGTCCTTCAAGGCTAGGCCCAGGGCCTGTCCCACGGCAGTTAGGGCAATACCCAACTGCTGCTGGTTGGCAGCTAGAATTCTGTCTCTCTTAAGTGCTGGATCGTTCACGGCGATCTTGACCTCTTCATTTAAGATGGGTGCCGCAAGAGCCTTGCAATTGTCCGGCAACAAATATTTTTCTTTAATTTCTTTCTTTAGGGTTTTTAAACCATGCGTGAGGGTGTCATTCCACCGGTTACATAGTTGGAGGTGTAGGTCCTCCCCACGCCTCATATTTGAGGGGTCCTCCCCCAACAGATTGCAAAAATCATTGTGAGGATGGTCCTCTGTAACAAAAAAGGACAGTATTTAAAAAAAAAAAATATGTTTTTAGTGTTATTGCGTCTGAAAGAGCATTTACACCTGAATCCTCGCAAATAGGCTTGATCAGTAGGTGAGCCTTCAAGACTGCACTTGAACTGTCGCCTTAACTGATTAGGACAGTATTTAAAAAAAACTATGTTTTTAGTGTTATTGCGTCTTAAAGAGCATTTACACCTGAATCCTCGCAAATAGGCTCTATCAGTAGGTGAGCCTTCAAGACTGCACTTGAACTGTCGCCTTAACTGATTAGTAGGCGAGTCTTTCAGACTCACTTGAACTATCATTAATTCATAACATAATAGCATGTTATGCGAGTAAATTAATATTTTTTCCTAACCTCAAACTGAGCGCCACATGTGCGAGCATTTAGGAAAAATTTATGTATATTCCCCCTTCATGCTTGGGATTATGCAATCAATCACTGATATCAATATTTAAATAGTACCTGGGGATACGATGTCTTCATTTTCTTGTCCTTTATCATTTATTTCGTCCTCCGACGACGAGTCAAGGACGGGAAAAAACCGGCGTCGATTTTTTGGAATGGGATCTTCCTCGCTTGAAGGTGAATCAGAGCTGGGTAGTCTGCGCCTCTTCAGCCTCTCCGATCTTCTTCCCGGCATTGCTTATCACCTCTTTAATTATTTTTTCGCAGGAGTGAAAATTGAGCGTGTGCAATGGCGTCGCACGAAAACGTAAATTGAAGTATTTCCGGAAGGGGGCGCTAGTGTCGGTCGACTAGGGCATAGACAAGATTTAGTTTTTTTCTTTTTTGTCTATGAATATCGTGGCAATGGTAAGCACTAGACGTACTACTACATGTTATGTAATCTCGAAGGACGATGCATGAAACATAATCATATTAGAGCCGTGCCAAACAGTAGGATTGATTTTATAGCAGTAAACTTTTGTTTGGATACTTTGTAAGTCACGGAGGTGACATCATTAGAGGACAATTCGGAAAATCGGCCAAATCGGGCAGTTTACGGGACGTTTGACGGACAGCCGCGGTGCGTTCCTGTTGCACCCACTCGACCTTGGAACTTACTGATTTATTCTAGTTAATTTAATGTTGATCAAATTAGAAATCCAAAAGCTATCTCTATTATACTTGTGTATAAATAAATAAAAAAGTTATGCATATAGCATCAGGTCTTGTGTCACGATAATATTAATCCGATCCATATTAATGGTATACTTAGTTATTTTTCCTAGGGCCATAGTTCGACCTTTCTTACGCCACATTATAGATAAGTACCTATTTGCAATACTTACTACACTCTCGAGCAATAAAAAAGTTCCAGTGACATGGAACGTCGATGGCAAGTGGAACTATTTCATTGCTCCTGAGTATATTATCATAATTTCCTCTGAAATGAATCGTATAAGTTTGTGAACTGAAACTTGTGGTCATAGAGGAGCAGTCCGCCGCCGCCGCCGCCGCCGACGTCCGGTGCTCAAACAAGGCGCGCGCCAAGTGGAGCATCTTGCCGTCGCACACGCGGCTCGCATACCAACTGCACCAGCCGACATGCAGACCCACGGCACCACCAGGCAGTGGAGGCAATCAGCCCTGGTCATGATCATGACTGGAGGTGACGAGCTTGCAGCCCATTGCAGGGTAAGCACCAATGTCCACACTTGTTCATACAAATTTCGTGTCATTCGGAGCTGGATACCTAAGGTCCAGGATCTCTTTTCGGAAAGTTGTGACCAGCCATCTATACCTCTTTTAATATGCCACAGTCGAGGCAGTGCGCTGGGCGGCAGAGAATCGATAACACCAAGGGTACCAACATCCATTTCTAGATCTGGGACCAATAAGGTCGGCTACATTGGGTAATCAAACAGCTTTTAGGGCGTATTGATTAATGATCTACTAAATAACTGAGCAAAACACGTCTTAAAACGCTGCAGGAACTTCCAAGTGCGTCTCAATTTTAAAACGAGTTGCATATTCATAAAGCGACATATTTGGTCTCTTGTAAAAACTGGACGACGTGACGCGACGCGGGGCAGACGGCGCGCAGACCAGCCGCTATTTAAATCCGAGGAATTGATAAAACTACGAATCATCAATCATGAACGGACGCGAGCTTCAAAATCACTTAAACAGACAAGTAGGCGGGCGCATAATTACAGAGACGAGTTGATTAATAAGTAAACTAATCAACACATAAACATATGCATTTTTTTCAACAGAAGTCCTTTTGAATATTCATCTCGTAGTATTTTAGATACTATAATTTATTATTTTACACCGACCCGGGCATTCTTGCATGATTTTGTTTTACAATATGTAAATGTAATTGGTTGCCTTTTTAGTCAAATTATTTTGTAATTCGAATACCATACGGTATATTTTAATAATCTACTACTAAACAAATATAATTTGATGTTTGTTTAATAAAACTCTATGGACTTGATGCTTTGTGTTTGTGTATATGTTTTACTAACAAGCCAGTCTACGTTGTTGGTGCATCAGTGCATATTGCTCTAGCTTTTTCCTAAAGGATCATCATCTAAGATTTCGCTGAAATGGTCATAAGCTTGCCAATATACGTATTCATATTATGGGTACAATATTGGGTACAATACATAGATACCCTGGTACATGTGTAAATAAGCCGCGAGTGAGTGTAAAGTCCGGTAGCTAGATGTGACTGTGATTACTTGTATCGCGCTCCGACGTGCCGCGACTCAGAACTAAACAACGGCTAATGCCAGCTCAATGTTCACATGCCTTGTACACTTCACAATGCTGTGAGGATTTGAATTCGTACAAGCTTCTGAGGATTGAAGAAGAAGTTATTATTACTTAAAAGTTTTATGCTCAGGGCAAGTCTAATTCTATTGTAAATTGTAAATACCTACTAAACTAATATAAATCTACGTTTCACTTGAGATATACAATCCACACGGGTTAGAAAGCTGAAGCAGCCTAAACAAGTCAAAACTTTGTGATAGCGCAAACTGCAGCTTCCAAGCAACTTGACAAACCTGAAAACGCACGTCGCGTCGCGAGCACAGACATTAGACAGACGACACAATACACGTGGATACATGCACGTAAAGAAAGCAGAGAGGAGCCACCCGGATGTCGCTCCGGCTAGAAAGTGTCCCCAGACGGCAGCACAAATGAGATTCCACTCTGACATAAACCCATTAATTTGTATACAAAAAACTAAAATAGTGATCAAGAAAAAGTGGCTCGATACTTTGACCCCTCTCACATTTATTTTTATTAAAATAATTTATGCCTCATTAGTTTGTAAATTATGGTTTAATCATTAGCAAAATGACCACCTTCTAATATTTGGCAAAGTTTTGAATTGTAACTCTAGAAAATATTGGTTTGATATACAGAATTGTTATGGAGAAAGTAATATCAGGGATATAGTCTATCTTTGATGATATTTTATATATTTTTATAAGTAGGTATTAGTTACATGCAGTTGTAGGCTAGACGTATAAAAACCAAACCCACGCAGCCAACGCTAACTGTGAAACGCTACATTTTAAACGAGTAAATCATCCGAATAGCAAAAACCGTTATACCTTCACAATGAGCAGGACAATAAGAATGAAACATCGGAATCCCATAAAACAAGTCAAGGAACGTCAAAATGTGAAACCCTGCGACTCATCACGAGCCCCAGAACTCACGAGGCGAACACTCGCCTAAATAAACGACACGAATCCAACTAAAAACTTGACTTTTAAATCTGGAGACATCTGAGATGTTCTGCAAAAACTTCACATGTGCGAAACATCCTTTCATTGAATCAGATTCTTAAACATCAGCGATAGAGTCTTTTTCAGTTCGTGTCAGAGCCGCAACTAAGTGAGGCCCGTGTGTAGGTACAGTGGGTGATAAGTCAAAACGCAGGCGACCCATTCCGCCGGTTGGTAAGTTACACTCCCGTTTTTACGGAGTCCTGTCACTCGTCAGCGCTCGTCGGCTCGCGATGCGCTGCTTCGGATGGACGTCTGACAACCTTCTTGCTTTGACGAAAATATTCCACAGAGTTCTTATTTTTAATCTTACCCATATTATCATTTGACTCAATTTTGCTTGGTGCGGGAGCGTCGTAAATGACGTTTGTGGTTGCGTCGCGCGGCAGTGGTAATGTTTTTTTGGCCTCGGCGACCTGGCGGGCTCGACGGAACTGACTGGTCCATTGTATGGTAATGGTGGGCCGGATTTCGTTCGGACTCAATTACATTATGAAGCTTAAGCTAAGGAAAGTCAAGAGTCACTGGTGGCGGGAGGCGGCGCGGGCGCAGCGTCTCGCTCCTCCTGCCCGGATTCTACTATGTTGCTATTGTGTACCTAATGTACTTAGGCACTATTCATAACAGCTGCAGTATTGAAGACTGACTTATTTTAATTGATATTATATTAATTTATATCATCACAATTCACAAAGACATATACTCTCCGAATATGTATATATTACCCAATATTGGTGATTGAAATAAAAAATAGTATGATTGAGTAAGAATGTGGAATTCACACGCAAACCCAGTTTAAGGGCATCGTAGTAAATAAATAATGGAACACAACCGGCTCAAATAATTTACCTCCTACCAGTCGATGAGGCAGGGTCCGCAGCAATCGGGATAAAACCGACTTCAAAGCGGCCGGCGACCATAATGTACGATATTTATCGACCGACACCGTGAGCCCAGATAACACTAAAATGTTCAAAAAAGTGAAATCTCTCAAAAGTCGGTTCAAGCTTAGAGTAGTCGATGCCATTGAAATTACTCGGACGGTCTAAGATTTGATACGCGCAAGTAAGGACTGGCTACTGAATCACTTGATTCTAAATTATTGCCCGTTTAGCTCGTGATGTAACAGTTATGATTTTTTACGATTGAAAATATTACTTCCTTTACATGGGATTATAAGTCATATCTGTCGATCAAATTGAAGTTTAACTTTAATCGGAAATATCAAAAATACGTTTCCAGTATCGGTAGCTGTTATTAATGAAATAGTTGAGATCAAATTGAGCTTACAACGTCTGAGGGTTCTCATAGTATCGATTGTAATTAATTTTGAATGCAGACATTTTGTATTAAAATATTTTTATTTTTACAAAAAATGTTGATAATGTTTTAACGGGTGAGTGCGTGCTTTCTAAGGAAAGTCAGTTAGTTTCCAGCAACATGTAGGTCCGCGGGCGTCACGCCGCGCGCCCCGGCGGCGGCGCCGCTCACCCAGATACACCAGCTTTGGACAACACTTCACGCACATTCAGCCAAGCACACTTCTCAATGACACCATTACCACTGTTTATATACGGCTTGAAAGTTTGCATTACTAGAACTATTTACAAAACCTTATCTAAAGGTATGTAGGTACGAAAAATACTTTTAGTATTAAATACTGAAACATAACGTTCACAAGGTTGACGTGTTTTCAGGAAACATAACAGAAATAGGGAACAATGCAAAATCGAATGACCTGTGACACCCATGGCCGGCTCACTGTATCACGCTACGATTACAATTAAAATTAATTCAGTTGACGCTTCGACAATGACCGTCATCGGATCGTGGCGGGCGCAACGGTCACTTCTTTACTACAGTATTTATTTCTTTTCTTTTAACGCTTTTTATTGCGTTACTTCCTTACAAGCTTTTGCGTCGTCAATAAATTTCACATCGAACATGTAATTTGACACGGCAATGACCGGTGGTCAGTCATCCACCTGCCGCGCATTCCCGGCCGGGCTCTGGTCAGCGCCCTGCTTGCTTTGACAAAGCTGGCACTGACTCCGAGCGAGGGGGACGTCAAGAAAAGGTTAGTCCGCTGCAACACCCTCGTCACTGGCTGCAACCCGACACCGCTGCAGCGCCGCGCTGACCGCTCAATTACAAATGTTTGTCATCGTAACGGAAGCGATAAATATTTTCCAGCGGTGAGGTCAAATGTCACTTGAAATTGTTTTCGGCTGATTTACTATGAGAATGCGACTCCGTTAACGGCGGTATTGGTTACCAAACCTTACGGTTTTTGAGTGTCGATTAATGAACTGCCCTTGGGAGTACGTAAATGTAACATGTTGTTCTTTGTCTAAACCAGTTTGGATGTAGTATTTGGTAGAGAGTGTGTGGACAAACACGCGGCGGCGACCGCGAGCCTCGGACAAACACCAAGCTTTGTCTTTGAGCTGCCGTGCGACAAAGGACATGTCGCTCTCGCAGATGTGACTACTTGTTCATTACTAAGTTAGTTAATTATAGAGAGGTATACACCTACAGCAGTGAGTTGACAATTAAAGGCACATGATGATGGTGATAAAATAAACATCACAAGAATATAACCTTACACTAACTCAAAAGTTACAGTTATAAGACCTCTAAATATCTTTGAAATTGAGTACAATCAAGAAAGAATGTTATATATTCTTAATAGCTTGAGTACGCTGCTATGTAATATTTTGTGGTCCTCATAAGGTACTCTTGATCAAGCATATCTATAGCGCGTAGTCTATCATCGGCTGTCGGCTCACGCTCCAGTGTGACAACATAGAAATAATAAAAGTGTTTAAGAAGCGTCGTCAGCGGGTGCTGGTGTTGACTCGCGGTCCGGGCCGGAGGACGGTTCTGGGAAGACCTGCTACAGTAGTAAATTTTTCAACTGTTACAATAGAAGTAAAGTTTGACTATTACTTGTGGCGGCGAGGTGCGATGTTTGTGGGAATCTTTGTCGAGGTGATTACATTGACAACTAGTCTTTGTGTACTCTCGATGTGTATGCGGTAGATTTTTGTGCTAGAGTCAGTCAATGATTCTTATATTTATTTTTTAAGAAAGTTGAGATGTTATTTTTTTTCTATCGCCAAGCTTGTATTTTGTTTGAATCTTGCGATGGAAATAAGCATTGTAAATCGTACATGCTGCGCAAGGATAAACAAGTGACCTACGTTACGTGTAACTTGTACGTTAAAACACTTAAAACCTTTTTAACAACAAAGGCCCATGTTCGGTTTGTCGATGGCGATGAGACGAATTGTCAAGTCGTCACTCCCACGCGTTTCCCCGAGTGCCCTCTTTAGTTTACTGACCGATATTTTACTACAATCGTTAAATAATCGAACATGTCTCTGGCTTGTACCATTGTCACGTTTAGAAATCGATGTTTTCCACGTTTGTTTTAGCTTCAAGCTTATGCGGCTTTTCGATGCCGATTGTGTAACTTAAGGGGCCTAGATGTGACCCCTGTGGTACTGTAGTGAAATTTCCGTAATGTTTAAAGTGTATTGATGTTTTTTTTTGTTTGATAGGTAGGTCGTTGAACTAGTGGTAGGTGTGTTTGTGTGCATAGGCCCGCGCAGCACGCTCGCACAATGCCCGCGTCGCGCGTGGAGCGGTGAGTGGAGTGTATGCTAATATTGGTGCGAGCCAACAACACTGATGGATGACAGATGCGGAGATCAAGGTCAAGAGGAATTCTTCTTTTCTTGTTTTGTACTGTATTTTGGTGTAAAGTCTGTTGAAAGCCTCGTTCATAGATTCCCAAAATCATTTATTAGTAATACTGTATTAACAAATTTTTGTGTTTGAATTTAGTTCTTTCTTCTTTTATACATGTCTTTTTTGCACACCTTTATACTGGTTTTCCTATACTTAGCATGTTGGCTTATAGAAAATGCTTTTATCTGACGCTGTGGTTTTGAAATGACATATAATACACTCACGGGCAATGAAAAGGTTCCACTGAGAAAAGCACCAAATTACTTCTAAACTGAAAAGGCTAGCTTAATGCGGTCTTTTGCAACATTGAAGTACATTTAAGATATCATCAGGATATTGCCAACTAAAATCGGTAATATTTTGTTCTAGTTTTAAATTAAATCTTTGAAAAAATATGGCTCGTTTTTGTCGGATATTTGTGAGTGGAACTTTTTCATTGCCCGGCAGTGTAATTAAATCTCTATCCATAAGATTTGGAATTAAAATACAAAATTAATTAAGGTATAATATAAACATATAGGTAGGTATGTATTTAGGTAAATTGCAATAAAGGAGCAGCCAAATAAGCAATAAACATAAATTTTCTATTTTAAAAGAATTTACAAGTTTGGCCGTGACATCGTTGAGGTCTATACATATAACTCTAATCGGGTTTTAAATTGTTTTTATTGACTATGAAATCTTCTGTTTTGGTGTAACATGGCTTGAGAAAACGATATTTCTTCTATTTTAATGGTAACTATTTTTCTAAAGGTGAGTAATATAATGATCTTAATAAAGAGTTTCATATTGGTTTAGGTGTATGTATGTTGGTTTGGCATAATTTACAGCAACAAAATTATTCCTTTCAATAATGAACCATACCCATGGTTCTGTTTATAAGATGTTTTCAATCAATACTACTACTTTATCAAATCATTTGCTCATGGCGATAGTATTTAAGAACTCGAAACTGTTAATTCAAAACAAATAAATGACAAACATAGCCCGAGAGTACCAGGCGATGTTGGCCTTACAACAAATAACATAAAGAAGTTGATTTAGAGCAGTCGCTGCTTTCGCAATCTTTGGCCAAGTTGATATAAGGAGATGTGACATAAGACTGGGAACAATAAAAATTTACTAACTTGCACATAACGGGTCGCAATACCTGCAGCTACAGATAAGGTGGACAGAATAGATCGAGCTGAAGTTAAGGAGAGTGACGTAGAGGTGGAATGTCTCGACCGACGGCGGCGCACGGCAGCTGATCAGTTTTATTGTTTGGAACGAATCTCTTGATGAACTTCGAGTAATCTTCGTGTAATATCATTTTATAATAACCCGTCTTTCCTCAATGGCGGGCTGCTCCACAAAAGATGGTCAGTAATAAAATAATAGTGAATGAAATACATATTTAAATTAGAAATTCAAAATAGTGGTTTTGCCAGGAATCATAGCTACAAAGACTTGAAATGATTGAATTAACATTGTTCAAAGTCACGTGTGTTCATTTCTCGGAGTAGTCGCAGGCTGTCAGCGAGCGGCGACGACGCCGCGCCACACTCTGTACAGGTTTCTCAGTGATTTTTTTAAGCTCGCACAACATGTAGGTATCTATATACCTACTCTACCTACCTACCCGCGGCGCACGCTGCCGTGTCATAGCTAAAATTAAGTGGCCTCAGCGAATGATTTAGCAAGCCAATTCACTCCACAACTATGTATGATAGTAATATTTGCTTTGTTATTAAAATTAGATTTATGAACTTTGTTTTTGATGAAATAAAATTAAAATCTGATCTTATATCTTTGATATTATAATTACAAGTTCTCAATGAAAGGAAATGAAGTGTGTGCGGCAGCCACCAGTACCGACGTGGTATCACTGCTGATTGCAGAAGTTTAAGATTCCCACAATGAAGTGAAGCGTCGATAAGAGATCGATAATTATGCCATTGCTGCCTGTATAATTGCTGGTATCTGCGGACACATCTCAGTAAACGGTAGCTACATACGACGTGTGCTAAACGAATAACTGAGGGGTATTCTGCTGTCTATATGTCTCTGATCTGGATCTGAGAAGAGATAAATATGTTGTATATTATATCTCAATGAAGACTATCAATTATTTAAAAATAAATATAGTCTGTTTGATATTTTAATTTAATTAATGCATACTGAGCACATAAATCACACATTCTTCTTCAAGAATACCGAATCACAGTAATTTTACGTAAACAGATAAACACATTCACTTTGGGAAACGGGTAATTAGAATGCAAATGATGGTAGAAATATCTAGTACAGCCGAGATAGAGGAGACTATATGGACATCTGAAGATATCTGATCTCTCCAAGAGACAGGTGCAGCGGGCGTCGTCATCGACTGTGAACCTGTTTGAGGACTATTCTACAGCTGATAATCTCTAGAAATCGGAATCAGGGTGTGAATCGAAAATTCAATGTGGATGTGGACATTATTGGGGATCGCAGTTATCAATTCAATTTGGATATGAGGTCGAATATCTATATTACTAATAGTAGTGAATGTACTATGACAAATTAAATAGGAACTAGAAGAAGGACTTGAACGTTATGCAATTTTATCCATAGCTCAAATACGAAAATGCTCCTGAGGTAGCAACTCAATAAGTTAAGATTTTCTTTCCGATTTAAATTAACAAGCTCTTTCTGGAGCATTTTCGTATTTGTGTGTGAATTAAAGAAATGTATAACAGGTATGAGTTCACACCTGTGATGGTATCTATAGATACAGCTCCGGCGGGAGCGGGCAGCGACCCCGCGCCCAAACTAGTGGGCCCGAGGAGCCACATGTGAGACGCCGTTACTGCAGACTAATATGCAATACAGACAAAGTCAACTGAAGTTTATGAAGAAGACACGGCTCATGATGAGAATTTGGTAGATAGTGAAGTAATCGAGGTTGTTGACTCGCAAGTGACAGGGTTTAACAAGCAAGGTGGTGGAGATGGAAGCTGGATTGCATGAAGTGCAGTCTCTGTAGTGGTGGGTGCTCTATACTGTTAATTACGATTTCGCTTGTCACGGACACTGCCTTGCTTAATGTTCAGCTTAACTTTATTATAGAAATAAAAAATGGTGTTTAGGCGCGGCGGAGATATCTCGCGAGTTTTTTTTTTCAATACATTTTTTTGGACGGGTTTAAGACACTTTCATATTCTAAGTACTGTTTATAATGTGCTGTAAAACTACTTTGAGTGAAAGTTATATATCAGGGGGTAATTGAAAAAGCTAACTAAATTATTATTTGCCAGTCTAATTATTCATTAAAATAAAACTAGAACAAATTGTTTTACTGTTGTCTTATAAATTTATAGTGTAACTACTCGTTGTCTGATTAATTTAGAATCATGTGTCGAAACAAACACTTAAAAGTTAAATTTGAATAAAAATTATAATATTTAGCTTTCCGTTTATTCTAATTGCCTAACGGGTGCTACAACACTGAATTGCATTATTTCGACGAGATTGTAATCGCACTACATGTTTAGCATTTTGATTTCAGGCTTTTTTAATGACAATGATACAATTATAACCTGATATTGTAATCATTTTCATATGAATGTCTAATATATGTGTGATGAGACGAGAGGCAGTAGTAGTGTGCAGTGTGCAGTGGCCGGCAGGATCGCCGGGAGCTGTATCATTGACCGCTGCACGCACCGCGATCCTCGTATCACATACATACCCGGCGACGCTCTCAGTAAATTACTTACTCAACTTTGTACGATTGATGATAAACGTTGCGATGATTTAGCTTCGTCTGCGGCAATAGGACTAATTCTGTGATCGCCTCGCAGGTACCAGAGCTTGTTAGCGGCAGATTAGCGCTGATACCGGTGAGGTATTCATTGGAGCTGTTTAAGTAGCGTCAGTGATGAATGCAATCAGGGAAAGTTGGAATGTTGGCTAGAAGCAGGTTGTACTTATTGCAGGCCTAGGCTGGGACATCAGCCATTGATCATTGTGCAACAGGAACATCTTCAGCAGTTTTCTTCCATCCATAATCGTCAGAGACATCACAATGGACCATGGCAACACCGGGAGAAAATCCAGCAACGGGTGTGTTAATAAATCTTTGGTTTCGAGTTAGTGGGTCCGAGTTAATGAGTGGTGTGGCAGCGAGTGCGGCGTGGCAGCCGGCCGTGGCGCCCGAACTCACGCGCTCCGCACTTTTGACTTTGAGGAATTAATTGGCGTAACGGCGGCCCAACGCGTTTTTTTTCTCCTAATTATTGTTACAGACAAATTCTTGCTGTTGGTCTTCGACCAGTGACAGGAAGTTTCAAGACAGTGTTAGATTCTCTAGGAAGTAGATTTAAGCGCAGTGATAATTTTTCGGAATTGCGACAAGTTTTAATCCACCTATAGTTTTAAAACAATAGCCACTAGCAAAACCTTGATAGATTAATAATATCTCTTCCCTTTTTTACGCGTTATGTAACAAGGTAGGTATATCAAAATAAACAAATGATACTTTAAAATGAGTAATCACAATGAAGGTAACATTTCGGTAACAAACCGGGTTTGGTTTAAGCTTATTGACATTGTCAGGTGGACCAGTCGGGCGGGTGGCGGCATGTACCTACTCGACGAGCCACAATCAAGATAATATTATTTGACACACGCCACGTTGTGTCACCATATACGTTCTGATCTTGCCGCAAAAATTGATTGAAATATTTTTACTTAATGTTAGATATATAACATTATAATATATGACACTATTTCTCTAAACAATTATGACCCGACATAAAAAAAATAATTAGATTAAGCAGATGTTAAAGTATATATATCGATAGGTACCATTTCACTTTAGCATTGCAAAATCGTGCAAAAGTTATAAATATTTAAGTAATACTTGTAAATAATGTATGACTTCATCATCATGTAAACAATGATGATCTCACGAGCGGCGCCACTCATCATTATTAAATAACTAGTTGCACTATATGACTTAGCCGAGGAATAGGAAAAAGTGCAAATTTATACAGAACACATTAAAATATACGTAAGTAATTATGGAGTGATAGCTGTTGAAATATAGATAGACGGATCGGAATTTTGAATAGACATTGAAATGAGCATGTGTTATTAGGATTGGCTGAATTTAAAGTTACATTACATAATTTAGATTTTACTTAATTAAACGATGAACTATGTGAGTTTTTTATAATTATACTGTTGGTAGATAAGTCCGTAGTCGTCGATCAATTAGCCGGGCAGGTGACAGCTTCCCACATCGCTAAAAGAGTCACGTATACGAATGTTGATATAAATGAATAGCGCGTAGTTGGCGGTACCGGCGCGTCAAGGCGAGCGGGCGGGCGCACCCACGAGGAAACCTCACCAGCTAGTGTGAGCTAGTGCTGACCACATTCAGATCTAAACTACAATTGTCTTCAATCAACATGGATAATCATTTCGAAACATACGAAACACCGGAAACAAATGACTATATCTACCTTTTATCACATATAAGCAAAATACTGTAGCAAAAAACTCGTTAAAGGTATCTTTAGGCTAATTTGAATCTAATGGTACGTTATGGAAGACTGATCCAAACTACTATGCAAATAAGGCGTTACGCTGTAATAGATATTGAACGGTAGAATTATGTATAATTGCATCTTTGGACAGAGAATTATTGGTTCAACTCTGAAGATTTATCGCAAAAGTGCATGCTAATTAAGAACGTTTTTTGAATTCGTATTACATTTTGGTTTGAATGTATTAAGTATGTGGTGCTAAATGATTTAGCATAACTAGAAGTGGCGACGGAGGCTGGCGGCGGCGGCGGTGGGCCGGGCCTGCGCACGCGCCGCTCTCGACAAATTTCCGGTTGGTACAATTTTTTCTTGCTGCACGCAGCTCGAGACGAGAATTAGTATTGTAATGTATGCAAATATTCGGCAAAGATCCGGAGGTCTCTGCTCTCGAGTTAATTCTAGGGCCAGCACAGAGCAAATTATCATAATGGTGAAAAAGTTAAATAATATTCATGACATGTTAATTTGTCGGTTTATAAGTGTTAAAGGCGTATAATTGAATGATCTCGGGCCCACGCCCTTCCACTTATTGTGGTTTTTACTTTTTACGACTGACTGTTCTGTTTACATTTCGGTTTATGACGTTGTGTGGCTGCTCCACTACCAGCAGATCATGATTTACTGCTGCCAATTAAGCGAACTTCCTAACAGCGTTTATTGCTGTTAATTCTTTGACACTATCTGGTGAAAAATGCTTACATTTTCATAATTTTAGGCTCGCCATGAGTGAGTTATGAGTTGATACACTTTTGAATTTACATAAGCTTTCTATATGGAAGCTGTTTTGTCGTTTGCGTAAAATATTGAATAAATTAATGTACAGAAATGTAATACATACAGAGTAGCTTTGGCGAAGTTTATAAATATGGGCAACAATTCAGTGCAGTAATTACAGTGATCCGAGCGGAGAGGTGTCGACGGCGCGTGATAGACGCCCTGACTACCCGCAGCCGGACTTAGGGCTTCGTACAAAATATAGAGATACTATACCTCTACATTTTCAATTTCACAACCAATTATTTAAAAATAAATCACGCAGACTCACCCTTTTGTCTTTATATGTATGATCTGAAAGAAGAAAAAAATATCAAATTATTGAATATAAAATTAATAAACATAAAATGCAAGAAATGTTATTTAATTTTCTCCAAAACTATAAAACTTTCAAATGTCATACTATCAACATCAACTTATTGCAGACCATAGAAGTCCGTCAAACTAAACAGAAAATGAAGGAACGGTCCGGGTCTCCCCGCGCTGTGGGCCGCGCTATGCTAATGCGGACCAGCTCCCGCGTTACGTGCTGTAATAGGACCACTTCTAGTAATTTCCACTTCGTTCCAGGGCATTTTATTTATATCGTCAGCGCCGCCGCCGCGGATCGCCCGCGTAATGGACGGATCTGTCTTACAGTCAATTTTGCGCAGGATTAAATCTTCCACTGACGTTTATAGCTTAGCGATCATGTCTGACGCGCGCAAAGAGAATGCTATGAATTCGATTTCAATATTATTACTGATGTTATTGTTACCGTGAGCTGCTGTCGCTTGATGCTCTATAAATGCTCGTTGACTTTATATCTCGGTATACTTTATGATCCCTCGTGAATTGTATTCAAATTTTATAATATGTATTACTCAATCTGTGCCTCTTGGATTTTACCTTCCACAGTGAAGGAGAGTGTGTTTATGGACAGTAAAGCCACTCGGAACTCGTCGCGTGGTTACAGCTTAGCATTTATTTTAATCGGCAGTATATTTAAAATAAAATAGTTATATTTGTTTTAGTACTTACTGACTGCGTAGGTATTATAGCTCTGTGCATCGTAAACGTTTAACAGTCTATTTGTAGGTGCTAAACTAGTGATATGTGGCACCATTTTATTATAATTTTAGCGTTTGTAGCGACTTTTATAAATCGTTAAAATGATCATCTGTCGAATATGTCTGGGATTCCATTAGGTGCTTTGGTGAAGCTTTTTTTACGAGGAATGAGACCAGTACCGGTGCTATAGCTGATATCTGATTGTAGATATATCCGTTGTTATATTTTCAACCTTAGGTATTGACCTATGATATTGAACACCCAGATAGGTAGTTTTAACTCAAAGCATGTGTGAATGAGTGAGGTGGCTAGTGGTGAGTGGCTGGCCGCCGCCACCGCCGCCGCGCCGGCCCGGCCTGGAGGGTGCGCAGTGATCCGCCGCAACATCACTATTAGAAGTAATTGCCCCGGTCTATCATCTGGTGCTATTTATTTGTGATCGGCACGACGGTGGTTACAGTTTTTTTCTTCCTTCAAGTGGGGCCAGTCCCCTGGGGGTCCCGCAGGCTTCTCGCTCACAATTTCTTATATAATAATAACTGGTGGTCATTTTTATAAAGTTTTTTTCTTCTTCCGTCCGCCATTAACACGGTGCGCGGACGCACCTCGGGCTAAATAATTTATTGCCGATTTGAAGGAAAATGGGAATTTTGTTGTAAAATGTTCTTGATGGCGAAATAGCTTTTAATTTGTGGTCGCCGTCGCTCGCACGAGAATACCACTTTAATTCACAGATCGTTTTGTTATTTATTATCGTTGGTCAGTTTTAAGTGAGGGTGTAATTAATCGGGCCTCGCCTAATCGTTCCACATTTATTGTAATACATAGTAAGTATTGAAGAGTTTCTAGAGTACTATTTGCTCAGTGTATGCCACACTCATATAAGACAACATTTGTGCAAATTGCAGTTAGTTAAATATAAATAAACTTTGTTTTTAATGGATACTCAGTGTTAAGCGGTTTTTCCTTACAAAATATTATGACAAGAAAGAAAAGAGAGTCGATATTTATGAGTCGGCTAGACGGTTTCTTGCGGCTTGGCTTGGAGCGAGTAGCTCAACTTAAGTTATGATATTTGAAGTGGAGTCCGCGGCGGCCATCGCTCGAGCCATATATGGCGGGAAAAACTCCGATAACCGGCAAAAAATACCTAATTACACATCTCCATTTGACCGTGATGCTATATTGTTTTTGCTCCGCTTGTATGGTCTGTTCTGGACTGTTGGCTCTGTCTACAGCGAGCTGGGAAATGTCTACAACAAAATATACTTTTTAATTACTAGCCTTTTAAGGATATAAAATGAGAACATGAACTGGTAACGGCTATGTGAGTGTCCGACGCTGACATGAGATGCGTCTGACTAGATAGCATCACGAAGCTCGGTTGCTAACTGGCTAGCAAGGTGTTGAAATTTGAAGCATTTTAACAAATTAAACAATTATAGCTGAAATGTCTAAAAGAGCAATTATAAATTTAGCTACGTTCCCAGTTTGTCGTTAACTTGAATTTCAGGCTACAAATGCGGCTAATTTTGTCGCCAGCAAATGAGTTGCAACCATAGTGAAATTAAAATTAAAATGTCATATAGTTAATAATAATCATCATTCACGTATTGTCTTCCAAACTAAACTTAAGTTTTAAGTAAGATTACGAAATTAGAAAATTTCATACACCGTCGAGTATTTACCATTACAGAGTACTTAACTATACTTATGCTATTTTCTAATAATTATCCACGTGCCTCGATCATATCACTCTATACTATTAGAGTCTATATACATAACTCCGAATAGATGCCTCACTTCTGTAAGGTATTTCTTTTTCCATGATCATGAGCAACATTATGTAGTTATAATTATGAAGGTTCTTACATTACAAAATTATACTATACGGAATCTGTGGAACGTAATTTTGAAATAACACCTTCTTCTTCAACATTTCATGTTCTAACCGTTACTGGTGGCTTGGAGCGTATCGATTCCGATGAACTATCGGGTAAAAAGGCCGTCATAAGTTATTCAGTATAATGTGATACATATCATTAATCCAATCGAACAACGTGATACTATGATTGATGACCACAGTCATACTGCAAATGACTAATAGACACGCACCGAGTGTGGGTAGCGGCATGCATACGCACTTTATTCTGCCTTTTCATACTCCAGACCCAATTCTTACACAACTGGAAAAATACTAACATACAACACAAGTGTCTTATTACAAATTTGCTACAAAAAATTCATGGTTATCATTAAATTTCCTTTGTGAAAAAAATACAATAGAAGAAAAATAACACATGTCAGGCATATCAATACCGGAAACGTGAAATTTGGAGGACATGCCTGTTTCAGTCGCTGCCGATATGCGAATAACTAACCCCGACGAATTACCAACCGTCAAACATACCTACCTGTGTGGCTCTGTAACTAAGCGACTAAATACCTGACTGATCATAGTTATGTAGATTTCGGTAACCGTTTCAAATAATAATAAAAAGTCTCACTGGCCGCGAACACAGTTGCCCAACGGAGTGATTTCCTAACACGCTGCGGACGGAGGCCTCGTGGTCAATAAATACATAAATATATCGTCGCTGGGCCCACGCGGCACTAGCGGTGCTGTATCGGTTTTGGTGAGGTCTGGCGAGCGAGCGGTCGGCACGCCGCGACTAAACGCCACTGCCGCGCCTAGGTTTAGTTTTAGTATGTATAATTATTATTCTACTGTATTTGCCAGATTACATCAATTAGGTATATTTTAATAATAAAAATATATATTGACTAAATGACATGAGAAAATGCTTTCCATGCCATGTACAAATTGTACAACTATGCAGTAAGAAACCTACGCCAATCTTTTCATCCTTCAGTTTGTCACTGTCACGCTAAGAAAAGAGTAACCGAATTAAAGTAACGCCAGCAAACGAGGCCGCTAAAGTGTCTACACATCGTATGTACTTACCTTACTTTCCGAACGCAAGTTTGGAAAAATTACAGTTGGAAATAGCAAAATCAGTCGCATCGGAGTGTCGTAAACATGCCGAAGTTATGAGAGGCGGCGGTGGCGGCGGCGGCCACGGTCCACGGAGGGACCACTGCGGGCACGGTTGCGCGATCATTCTAGCTAGGTGTTATGTTTTTGGCTTTTATTTAACCGCAAGAGGGCAGAAGCATGGATTATAAAGTAAGTAGGTACGTAGGAAGGTTTATTGATCTACGAATACAAAAGTAGAACATAAATTTGTGTAACATATCCCGGAATTTACTAAAGAAATGTTAAAATGGCTATAGTGTCATTATTATATTTCTATCGCCTGTAACTATGCGGTAAAAAAGTTGAAAATATAATAATGACACCATTCTAAAAGCATTTTGCCATACACGTAGCAGCCAGTAGCTCACTTTACGAACCTTCAACTTTTTATTATCAATTCTGAATTAATAAACGATTTTCCGACAAGTTCTATACATTTCTGGATGTTTGCGTCAATTTAACAGGTAGATAAAAATAAAACTAGTTATTTTCTACAAAAAATAAGGTTAAATGTGTGTTTATTTATATCAATTGATAGCTTCTATAGGGCCCAGTTTTTCACGCACAATGCGTTATTGAATGGGTCTATAAATATTTTTCTCACGAATATAACTATTAGGCAATGGGTTTAAATGCAGTTAAAATATTTTTCCCCACATATTTTCACTTGTAAACCAATCATACTACGTATAACCACAGAATAATATTCGTGTACGGGCGTCTTGTTTTACGGTGGTTCTTTAGTCTATAGGTATCTGACCATTTGTTAAATTGGATTGTGTTATCTATTCCTTTTATTTTACTGTTTATTCTTCTTCTTCTTTTTTCTTCTTCTGGTTCTTCACACGTTGCTAGTCCAACAGCAGCACTGTAACAATATTGGTCACAGTCAGTTTTGAGACTACTTCTATCCAGAGAAGCGGAAAGCTGATACATAAAATGAAGAACAACGGAAAAATATGAAGGAATCCGTAAATTATTGATAAACTTATATTATAAAGAGTGTGATTTGAGTTCTCCTTAGTACAGTGTGTGTCTGCCGGCCGAGGCTCGCGGCGGAAGCGCGCATGGCTGGTTGCGGAACGCCTCGAGAACTGAGAACTAACTGGCTATACCTAACTCAATTATTGTGAAAAATTACCTCAATTTTACATTTACGATTGTGGGTGTAATTTGGAGTAGTTGTAAAAATGTAACATAAAGCAAAATATTCAAGGCAATTAAATAAAATGTGCAATATTATTAAAAGCTTTTATTTTGCTAGCAACCTGTGTCTTCGGGTACACATAACGTTCAGATGGAACAAACTTTTGAAGCAGTTCAACTTTCAATAGCTTGAAATTTATTTATGTTCCTAGGTGTGTTCAGTTTGGATGTTACTGCAGGATGAACTATCGGAAGTCACTGTGTTGTATACGGACTTTAACATATTGCAAACACAACTGAGACTGTTAAAAAAAGTTAGATACACCTGTGGAATCTAAAAATACCCGAGTTCCAAAACATTGAAGAAGATAATATACGAGTATCGCAATTACTATGTTGAACAGTACAAACAGCGAGCTTGCAGGTGACGAGCGACCGGCCAGTGGTCTTTGTGTCCGCTTGGATCCTTCCAAATGTCACTGCTGATGTCGAGGCTCCTCGCAACCCTCGTTAGTGGACATGACACTAATCCGCAGATTAACTATAAAACAGATATGAAAGTTAATGTTGGAATAAATCGAGACATGTGTAACTACCGAGACAGAGAACTGGGCACTTGACTCGGCCACGACTAGCGAATCAGATATTTTATTTTTAATATAAACACACGGCACACACAACAGTAAAAAAATAACAAAAAAACACAACAGTATTACAGACAATATTAATTTAACATAAAGTAACGTAAGTTCTGAGGCTCACCGATTATATTGGTAATGACAGCAGATTACAGGTGAAACTAGACTTGAGCAACGACGAATAATATAGTTCAGAGACAAATTAGCAACCCATAAATTATCAAGGATGAACGAAAGTCCGCGACCTACCGCACCCGCGGCTCCGTCAATGAATATGCAAAAACATGGAAACAAAGCGGCGGTCCTTGCCCTAAGCGATTACGTCTTCATCTCATCAAAATTACAAATGTCGGCTTCGCGGGAACTCAAATTAATAATGACAATATGAGTCTCCGCCGCACGCGCCGGCTACCCGACGCATCCATACATTATTCAAAGGTAAAAAATCTCATACGACTATGTTATGACGAGTCATACAGACGGCCTGCCGAAGAGTAATGCTAAGAATTTATTTGAATTACAAATTGAACAGCAGACAGTTTTAGTGCGGAGCGAATAAATAATTTGATATTATGCAAAGCGATGGAACTCGAGTTAAATGCCGCGAGCGACCTTGACATAGACCTATAAATAAGAATATCTTAGCACTCATACATATGGACGGGGCACACTCAGATATGGTAAGTGTCGGCTTATGAATACATTTTATTATTTAAAACTCGAAATGTTCATTACTAAAACAAACACTCGTACGGCCGCAGCACCGCGTAGTAATACAGGCTGCTGCTGAGACGCTCGCTTTTTGGACGATCGTTTGCTCTAATTAGCCTTCGTGTTATGAGACTATTTAGCTCGCGGTTAGAATCATCACTTTATTACATGAATTATTCATGAACAGTCACAGACTGGATGTGTTCATTCCTGATTTTACGGTTCCTGTCGAGAGAGACACGCGCCGAGATAGTTAGCGAGGAGCATACAATAGTAACTACGAGCTCAAGGCGAGCGGGCGCGACGGCGGTGGAGGCTGCGTGCGCCCACGCATGGCCCGCCGAATATGACGTCAACGAGACAATGCCAGCGACTAGATCAGAAATGATTTACTGAACAATGCCTTATCGATGTCGAAATCGCCGTAAAGCCCAACTGTTCTCAACCACGAGTCACGAAAACCCACAAGGAAATAAAACTCTAAATCAAAGCACACCCTGTACTAATAAATTCACATGACTGGAGGCGCATTGCTCCGGTGATAATAAAGGCAAAACAAAAAACCATCTTGTATTTTCATAACAACAAATTGTTGAATACGTAATCGTGTCTCAATGGACGGGGTATTAATATTTATATGATAGTGGTCATATTAGAATACGCTGATACATCAGCAGCTGTTAGTGTGTCAGGCGAGAATATTTGCTTCTCATTACACTATTGTTACATGTTATGTATTACCATCGTCAACTATGCACTAAAACGCGTTTAGAATGTGTAGTTATTTTCTCGTAAGTGAAGCGAGCGTGCTACTGTTGTCTGAATGTCAACGAGTCTCGGTACGAGGTTGAAGTTTAGCAAAAACTTTAGAGATCGTATCGTCGTTTTCTTTCTGATCTGTTGAAGTATTACAATTAGCTTATCACTCGCGTGTCTGTCTTGCTATTTTGTAAACACGCTCTCTGCATTCATTTGTGTTTTCATGAATATGGATGACTTTTGCTAATACGCGGATCGGTGCATCTATCTCATTCGCCTGTAATCGGTAAATTGGGTGTGAAAAACGTGATTCTAAATTTGACGATAATTTCCTCCTCGACCGTATCCTCGGACTCAGGTGGACTAACAATAATCGAAAATTGAATAATATGCATAATTGGTGTTGCATGCGTTCTATCGTTTCCGGGTCGTTACGAGAGGTGTCCAAAGCGTTTTAAATTTGCCAAAATTGTGAAAATTACCATTTTCAACGTGCTTTTTATTTTTTGCTGGAATCTCACTGGACTTCTTCAGTGCGTGTGGGTGCGCCATTTGAACGTCAAAATACTTTTGGTCGTTTACACGACTAACAGGTGTATCAAATCTGAGGTGATTTCGAATTTGTATAATAAGTTTTCCTGTGATGGCTCCTTGATCAGTCCCCCGCCCCCCGCACCCCGCGCCCCGTGGCCCCCGCGCCTCCGTCGCCTCGCCGCTCCACGCAAGGTGTTTCCTTATTATACTATCGTTCTTTACGACTGCTGCCACAAACAAAGGAAACTGCGGAATGTGGAACTTCCTTAATTGTACATTATTTATGTATCTACCTACCTTGTTTTCTAACTCTCCATCTAAAGTTTTATTTTTAATATCCGCACAGTTTTCAAGGCTCCGGCAGGCTGTGGGTGGAAGTGGCGATAGTACCGCGGATACCGCACATTATGGAAATGATACGAATGCTGTTGATGTAGGAGGCTCCACAATGGATGAAGGTGACGTATTGCGTTCCTATCCTAGTTGTGTATTCCTACAAATTCATTAAGTAAGCGTTAAATTATTCATAAAATAATCTCCTACAATTTTTTCACGTCTATTTACTAAAAGGCATAATCATTATGATTACAATGTGTTGCGCCGATCTCTTATCTAAATCTCGCTTTTGGCGCTTTGGATACTTTTGCATCTATTTAATTGCGTTACTTTTCACTCCATAAACATACTAATCTCTGTATTATGTGCATATATTATTCTTATATATAATTAGCTTATTTTCTGCTTACACTCACAATTCACAACGTCAGCATTTAAACGAGGAATTTCTCGACCAGTTAAATACGAGATTAAGTGAACTCGACCGACTTACTGTAATCAGTCATCGAATCAGCACCAGCCGGGCACAATGACGATCATGACGAGACACTTCCCTGACTGTCCTGAGTTTGATTCTACAGCTTACGAAAAACTAAGTTTCGGAGTCCTGCTGCGCCAACCACGACTATATCTTGTTGTATTAAACATCCTGATTGCTTATCAGCTTTCATTCGTTCGTTTCTGTCAAGGTACAGCAACCCCCCCGGGGACGGCTCGCGTCGCAATCAGCGCTCGCTCAAGCCTAAACGATACAAAACAAATCCTCCTGTCACACCCAGCCATCACCAACCTACCAATTCAATCAGTCTCTCCTTTACCACCTTCAATATACAAGTGAGTATCGACTGTCATAACAGTTATAGAGCATCTGGTGTATCAAGATGCGATTAGAGGAGCGCTGATAACGCAGACAGAGCGGATCCGGTGACAATGGCGTCGTGTATCGACGCGGGATCGCGGTGACAATGCGTGTATAAATAGTGAGGTTTATTGTCGCGGTGACGAGATCCTCGTGACGATACGGGAGGACCTGCGTGCTGCGACCACGGCCGGGCCCACTGTGGGACTCGTAGATCCACATGTGAGTGTGCCATTGAGGAGTGGTTAGACTCAGGATTATCAATGAATGTCGACGATGTTATCGGGGATCGTTAGTGTTCACATGTTAACATTATGTTTTATGTTTGTTTTATATTTTATATTATATTGTATGTTCTACTGATATATTAGGTAAGTAGGTACATAAATATGTTACCTATAGTATGAACTCATGTTTACAAAGATATCTTTTGCAATATGCTTTAGGTACCCGAACTCAACTATAAAATGGCTACTTTACGCATTCAAAAGTCCTTCCCTACAGTGACTATAGATAAACTTAAACAAAGTGCTGCATATGTGCAACTTTATTAAATGAAATTAAAATGTAATCAACCAAAAATGGTAACTACCAAAATGAATCAATACTCGTTACTACCGGTGTTACTGCGACGTATCTCGGAAGTGCCCGCGGAGGGCAGGTTCAGCCGGCACAAGGCCGCGACCTGGCGGGTCACTCTATACTGACCAAAAATGAACGAACGAGAGCTGTCGTGCAATCGGCACGTTTAATGCAACGAGACAGAGCCGTGGCTCGCGCAGCAGCGCTCCGAAACTTAGTTTTTCGTCGTATAGAGTGACCCCCTGCGCCCGCGCCGCATCAGATAAGCCGCGACGTGTCCCAAACCGTGAGAGACCACAACAATAGTCCAGCGACGCCTCTCATAAATTCTCTTACATAATTATGGCAATTAAAAACTTAGCTACAGTGAAACATTGACGCGAGTTTCCGTATCACGAAAATGTTTTGACAGCTACAGTTTCATTAGCTCGTTATGTTGTTACATTGACGAATTTGTCTTCATTATAATTTTATATTATTTTATTTTCAAGTTCAGGTAAGTAACTATGATTTTCATTGTGTTTATATTAGTTTATTATGTTTATTTTGTAGCTAAACATTTTGCATCCGCGAAATGATGCGAAATACTTGACGAACTAATTATCATGAAAACTATCGATCAATGAAATCTACTTTCATCTTGCGTCATGGATCTCTACAACATCGTTCTAACTAACTGATCCCTACACCGTATTAACAAAAACCATAGCTATATAACCTTTTATATGAACCGTTATCTATAGAATCACAGTAAACCATCACAACTAAACCCTAAATAACTCCAATACTCGGCTTACAGTTAGCAGCACGCACAAGGAAGTCGAAGGCTCATAAATTGAAGGAAGAAGTATCAGGCATAGACGGGGCAGTAAAAAAGCTTAACTGCCTCAAAATAACATTAAAGAGTTGTTATCGGCGTATCGCGGACATCTTCACGGGCGATGGGAGTCGTTCCCAGGCGGCACGGCGGCACAGGTGTGACTGGGAAACTAACCTCGCTAAAAAACAACGTTTTGTATCTTAGGTATTTAAGTTAAATAATACCTAATATTAATCTTTTTTTGCACACCATAAAACATAACTTAAATGTACAAATGGCGGTCATAACGCGAAAAGCATTCTCTTCCAGATACAGAGTAAAACATTGGAAAAATATTCATGATTTTTGCTGAACCTGAAGTTTGGTAGAAACTTTGCCTCATTGAGAGTAAAGCTGTTTTATTGTTTATACCCGCTTAGTATAGAAGGTTATTAAATATTACGAATAAAGGTACGTCTCGAACCGTCTCGTCGCGTCAGTAACAAAAACCGCGTGTCGTATAATATGGCAGCCATCTTTGTGAGGCACGTAGCGGCGCATCCTTCCTTTTGTCGTGATGTGTGCGCGCAGGATACGCGCGGAGAGTATGACACATGCGCCTGTGATTTACTGCAACTGGGGCTAGGGAATCGGGGATTCACGGTTAATATTTCCAGGTTATCAAAAGAAACAATTTCATCTTTAAAAAAACTTAAATTATGTATGAAATTTGTCAACAAGCCAACTAAATTGCTTCAGTTGCAGTACATTGGATTCCGTGCGAGGTTCGGTATTTAGAAGTCATTATTCAATTAAAGTTATGTTAGTCTTTCAAGCCTTATTAAAGATTTTTCTATCTCACGTGGTACAGTCGTTAGTACGTAATAGATGTGTATCTAAACCCTTATCAGAGCTTTTATTGAATGCGTCCACATGCTGCGCTGCGCATCAGATTGTGAGATAGGAGGTTGTCAATGAATGCCAGTTTTTACTCGACGTCACGACTTCCATTCACAACACGGGAGCGACAGCGACCAGCCACCCGGAGTGCCTTCTAGGAATACACCATTCTACCACCGTGTTGGTAACTACTTCGGGATTAGTTGGCTACAATTAGGTATAAGATATCGTTTCAGTATGACATTGAAATGAAAATGAAATGGTTGTGGTTCTTGAATATTATTTTGTCGCAGTAAAATGTATTTAAAATACCTTTATTTTCTACTTATTTATAACGTTTCATTATAACGTCTATCTATCTAGGTAAGTATGTAATTTGTGTTAACATGAGTAGCAATTTGTTTTATTGTCATAAATTATGCGTGTGAGAAACTGATACATACTTTAAATAACATTTATTATATCATAATAGATAGCGTGACAGACAGACGTTTCGTACTTAAGTTTTTAACCATTACGTTTCAGGCACCACCGCTTTTGCCACTAACTAATACTGTTAGTCCCCTAGAACGCTGAGTTATATTTTAATATACTGAAACTTCTCATAGACAAATATAATTGCTATCTCTATATTACATAGATTTCCTCCAATGCATTTATTCCAGTCATGAATGAAGTCATTAGTGGCCGCATCACACTCACCATAGACTGAACAAGTTATGACGGTTCCACTAGTCATTAGTAGTTCTCTTGACACGAGAATAAATCGCACAGTTTATTGGGTGAGACTATTTAGTTATTATTTAACGAGCTTGAAATTATACTTAAGAATATAAAAATATAAGAAACGCTTCGCATAACACTCTTTTTATTTGCATGTAATGTGTTATCATTATCATAAGCGCTATTATGAATATTCATTTGTAAAGTAAGAGAACATAAATTTCAGATAATTTTAGTTTAGAGCTTGTAAAAAGTAGAGGTTTGCAGTGTTACATTAGCACTCAGCTAAATGGGTATCTCTTGAGTAGTTGAACGTATTGGATTATACTAGACGTATATAACGTTAAGCCTTCTTAAAATAAAATTGATGTAGAGATTGATGGCTGGGTACATTAAGCGGGTTCGTCCGATCATCTCACACTTCATAAAGGCGCGTCCACCCTTCCTCTGTTGGTACAGAAGTGAACTAGACCGACAGCGGTGATCCCGCTGATCGATCGACGCGGCTGTCCGAACACAATAGCATTACCCTCTTTTAGATTTTTGCGATCATCCGCTTTATATTGTGTGTCAGTTAAATACTAAACAGGTCACCAAAATGGATACGGTATAGTTATTATTGGTTTGGAAAATCAAGTTTGTTGATTGCAATGATAGAAACTACATAAGTACACACACATAACAATGATGACTACTCACAATGCTATATGGTATTTTGCAAGGATCCGATGTTCAATTATTATAGTTAGCTATTTACCAAACCTGAATATACCTACAAGGTGTATGTCGTGTATGCTAGGTAAGTATATTAGGTTTAAGAAATAATATTAAATTTAATAGTAGCCAGTAATAATAGAGTAAACGTCCCACAGATGACTGTGATAGCGCGGCGACGCGAGGAAGCCACACTAATGATAACATGATTCACGGCACTAGTTGATCCGGTTAACCTTTACTGTTCTTTGTTATATACCACTTGATGATATCTGCAACTAGCTACTACGCAAACTACTGCTAGATATTTAATTAAATGTTGTACATAAAATGGGCATGAGGTTGAGTTTATTGCGTAAAATCAGAGCCTTGGAAGACTGCAGCTCTTGGGCTAAAGTTGGAGATGATTATCAAGATTGTGTGTTTCTTGTTGACAAACACTACTGGCCTACAGATATTTTATAGCTATGTTAAGTAAATAGATTAAACACTTTTGAAATTAACATACAATGATTTTAAGCATCTTATGCAACGAGTAGATTATGTCCTTGTAAATTTCCTTAAAATTGTGTGGCATGATATCGAATTTTGTAATCGTAATCTTCAAACTCGATCTTTCAGAGTCAGAAAAGGCAGATAAAAGTTTCATAGTAATCCAATGTCATATCCATTGCCTTTTTTAGCGCACTCTTGGTCTCTGGGCACAGTATGGAGAAGTTGGTAACAATATGTGACGAGTGAGGGATGTGCGTGAGGAAGTGTCACAACAGTGATCGATCTCCGCTGATGATCGCCACCACGCCTTGTGACGACTGTACCGACTCCTGTACCAACTCATATCATTATTATTAGAATTTAGTGCTTTGCTCTCTTTAGTGGCGTTGCGATAGGTCACGTTTTATAAACTGTCAGACAGTAGCCTTATATGCGTCAGGCGCACCCTGGGCAGTCAACGACTGATTACTTATCTGACCGGCTAAGCTTTTCACCATGATGCGGGCAGACACTTGTCTGATATGGTGTTGGTCACCGAAATTTTGCCAAACGACAAAAATCCAATGATGGTAAGAATGAAAACCAGCACGTCTAGTTATAATATTCACCACCCTTTCGGAAATAAACAGTTTTATCTGAAGCTTATACGCAGTACCCAAATATACTTTATAGAGCCATCAGTCAAGATCAGCGCGTGACGTCACAGCTCACACCCTAGTAGCGTAGTGATATAGGTATAATTAAAAAGCGATGATCGGCACCCATTGTGCGAGTGGAGGGAAGAGCGTTATTGATGTGGTTTACAGATTTCAATTATATCAGCCCGAGGTCGTTAGATGCATCGGTACTCTGTAAGTTGGTATTGTTATGACGAAATAGTTATTTATATTAGTTTAATATGTTTGTTTGACGTATGAAAGGCAATCAGATAATTATCAATTCAAGTTTTGTATAGGTAGGTTTTCTTTATCGAGAGGAAACTCCGGTTGCGTTCCAGTAGGAAAATAGCATAGAGTGCAAAACTAGAAAACAAATATACTAAACCATATGCCGCTTACTCAGACAGCAGACTTTTTCCGGCCGGATACTAAGCCTCAAGAAGAAAAACTTAATGATACGGGTATGTAACATAGTTAAAAGTATGGCATTCATAACAAACTGGTCCACTGCAATTGTTATCTCGAGCACCTGTGGCCGGCCGCGCCGTATCGGGGCATCTGTCGTGACGCCGCAAGGCCGCCGCGACACACTCAGATCTTACACTTCTTAATTCATGATAAGCCGAGGCCACTTCTCAGGAATGTTCGTAGAAAGGGACAACTTCGAGGGAAAGTCGAATGAGGTTAACTGACTTGACCGCTAGTTTTGACGTTTCTATTATTTTAGTTGTAATTTTAACTGTTTTATTCAACATTTAAATACAAGATATTGGAGAGAATTAATAACAATGACAGAAAAGAGCATATTGATAAAGAACACCTCTCAACGGCCACATCAGGTTATTTATCAGGTAACGTTGATGAATATTTCCCCATAGATAAAGCTGTACCTGCGAGAGAACTTGTAGCAGATAAGCGTGTCACATAACAGAGATTTATCAACGGCCATTAGCAACGTTGCTGGTTGAGACAACGTTGCTGGCTGGGACAACGGTTTGGAAACTGGCGGCGGTCACTGAGACAAGGTTCTATCAGTGGCAGCTAGATACTGTGTGACATTAGAAGGTGGAAATATATTTTTCGGGTCTTTTCAACATAACTTCACCGTAATAATAATAATAAAACAGAGATTAGTCTATAACTTACGGTTTAATTGCCAGTAACTTACATTGGCACATCAGGAAAACCACCATTAAGTGTACATATTTTATTATTCGCAGAGGAAATAAACATTACTAGGTGTTCATTTTATGTAAAGGTAAATGTGTTTATTTATGTTAGGGTTTGGGAAGTATATTAATTTGAATCAATTAAGTCAGTGTGATAAATTTATCCTAAGCTAGAATAGTATTAATGCATCTGAAGGGCTAGCACGGGCCGCAATTAAGACATGACAAAAGTTTTCCGTCGCGCTCGCTCTTGAGGCTAGGGGCTGCGCGATGTAAGTGATCGCGATGCAAAACTTTTGTCACGTCTTAAATGCGCTCCGCGCTAGCCC
This sequence comes from Plutella xylostella, assembly GCF_932276165.1. Classification (NCBI taxonomy): domain Eukaryota; kingdom Metazoa; phylum Arthropoda; class Insecta; order Lepidoptera; family Plutellidae; genus Plutella; species Plutella xylostella. The sequence goes on from NC_064002.1 coordinate 210,877, forward strand.
TTCTGGTAAAGTATTTTTAATTTGTCAGTCACATTGACGTCATTGACTTGCCCAGTGTTGATATTATTACGTGTAGTCTCTTTGTCCCACCGCAGGGCCAGGCCTGGTCATGCTTGCTGCAGCAATGTTATGTGGAATTGAAATTCTTCAAAGAACAATGCATTTTGCCATTATAATATGCATAAATTATTTAAATCTACACTAAAACATACATTTTACTATCTGTTGCTCCGACGAAATCAACAAAATAAACTACAAATAAGTAGTACTTTCAGCTTAGATATCATAATGATATCGATTCTGTTGTACACGAATATCTGGTTACCACGAAGGCAATAGCGAACATTATGGGAATGTGGGTGTAGCGCGGTACCAACATGACAACACAACCTAGTACCAACATGACAACATAACCTCGTTTGCTCACAACCAGCTGTTCGTTGGTACTTCTGTTCGATATATTTAGCTTAAACCAACACCGGCGTTTTAGCTAATTAAACAATTACAACATTTAAAACACTTGAGTTCCAATAAAAGACAGCCAATTGTTTTTTTTCAAGTACTAACAGCATTGTATTATTGCATATTTAAATTTAAATCTGTCAAAAATATGAATTAGAGTTTAGTGCAGAACTTTCACTCCGCGTTGATGTCTAATTTAGGATGAATCCGCTCACTGCTACGAATTTGCTACGGGCTACGAAAAACGGGCGTTCAAAATTTTTACATGTTTTTAAATAATGTTAAAGAAATACAATATTAATGTTATTAATGAATACCAATATATTTTATTTCTCATAATATGAAATAAGACTGCCTACATATTTGGTAGGTAGCTAGGTACTATATATTTATGTATACCTACCTACCATACAAAAATACACAATACGGTTAAAACAGCTAGAATCAACTAAGTATCTACGTATATAGACCAGTGTAGAGCAAATCTGTATCGGTGTCCATCGCTACCGTTACTGACTGAGGTAGACTGAATCTACTCCCAGCACTCTAGCATTCGAAAAAACTTTCAGACCGCTGCTGTGACAACCTCGACTCTATCTCGTTGCATTAAACGGAGTGATTGCAAGACAGCTCTCGTGTGCTAGTTTGTTGTTCGGTAGAGTGGCCCCCGAGTGCGGAGGTGAGCGCGGCGCACGGTAGCGGCTCGGCTCGTGTTAGCATTGAGCCTTCAACGCTATGAAATATCGCGGCTCGGGAGCCCTCAAGGTCTCCACAGAGCTACGAAGGTGGCACAGTCTGCAGTTTGTGATGGACACTTCTGTTTGTTAAGAATCACAAATTTCGTCCAGATTACAATACCAATTTTCCTTGTATACTAAAATTATTATACGCTTTATTTTAAATAATGTATTTGTATTTAGCTTATTGACTAGATATCCTTATAATACCTTAAAGGTACAGTTTTTTGTGAGTTTATTAAAATTTAACACGTATTTTGTTTCCAAATTTAAAAACAAAAGAATGTCTCTAGATTATACGTAAGTCTGTTTTGCGTCTCCTCGGGATGCGCGGGCGCAGCGTGATACACGTGCCTCAAGTACACACTTGCCATTGCAATGTAAACCTTATTTTTTAAGTACACAGATCTCTTTGTAGTTTCAATGCGATCAGTATTTATTTATTCGCTTGAAGTAAGTCTTACTACTTGAAATATAAAGATCATTTGTATAGAAGTTGTTGAAGGAATGTCTAGATTGTCTAGTCCTACAGATAAATGAATTTATATTATAAAATCGTATCTTCTAACCATTGTCAAGGCTTATATTCCAGTGGTATCTAGAAGTTTATACTTTTTAATGGAAATATACCGTCTTGCGATGCCATTAAGGAACATAATTCAGTGCAATGTTTTGCAGAGTGATAGGAACCATGCTGGTATCGAGACGGTTAGTATTAATTGTAGGATTGTTTATGTTGCAAGTAATTACAATTAGTTCCGAGCCTGTATTCAATTAATATTAACAAAGTAGGTATTAAATAATCCTTTCTTGTGAAATGCGTGGGTGTCCACCTGCTACTAATTATAAGTTATATTTTGAAAATTACCTACGCCAATATTTATATCTTTAGCTCAAACATAGGAATTTAAAATTGGCATTTATAATTAAAATGATATGTTGCGTATAGTATAGGTATAGTGCACTATAGAAATCATAAATTAAAAATGTAAGAAAGGCATTGTGTATTATTAGGTATTTGTTTGTAAGAAGACTGCATTATGCAGTATAATCGATTATTATAGAATACTTTACACATTGTAGTCCAGCCACATACTTAATGCATGCATTCAATAAACGACATAGTATTTAATTGCAACTTGTTTTATACGGGGTGTACAATGTACATACATTACAATAATTGCTATGTAGCTTTCAATTCGGTATTGTTAGTCACTTATGTTTGAAAGATTCGTAAAGCATAGCGTGAAATCTATTTATTTTAGTGAGGTGCCACCACGGTTATTGAACTCATTGAGATGAGCCATCGGTGTAGGAGCAGATTATAGTCAGAATTCTCTACCACTCATCTTTCATGTCGAGTGTTAGAATCAAATTCATTCCTAATATTATTATTGCATTAGGCATCTATAACGCGCCACTGAGAATCACTCCTCTAATTTATAAAGTAACCCCCTTATTCATAGAGAAGTTACAATACATTTTAACTAATAAACTGTTTTGTCCCTCTCTGTAAAAGAACAAATTGTTCTTTGTCGGAGAGGGACAAAACAGTTTATTAGTTAAAACGTATTGTAACTTTTCTATGAATAAGGGGGTAAGTATGTAAAGGCAGTTTTTAGCTACTGCAGCTACATTTCTTACCATACATACTTTGTAAGTCTACGTTTAACGCTTTTTGTAAACTAATGAAAAGCCGTTCTACCGGAAGTATTGGTGAACTGTCAATCAGTAATCAGCTGTCAAACTACTGCGATATCCGGTTCTACTTAGCAGCCAGCCTGGCCATACTAGCAGACAGAATTACAACACTGATACAGCAGATAAAATAGTGATCTTATCAATCCTTTTTCATTTAAGTAATCATGCATTTTAGACAGAATGACAACAATATCATTGCTAAAACCACTTTTTTCTTGTTTTGGTCGCCATTAAAGCATGCTTCCCTTAATTTGCAATCAGGAATACTTTGTGAGGAGTTTCTAAGCCACCTTTTGCTGCTCATCAATCAGATAGCCCTAGACTCCAACACTTTGACACTACATACACTTTTACCAACCTTCCTAACAGTGAAGACTTCTAACAAACCTGCACGATATAAAATGATTCCTATTAGTATCAGTGTTAGAGTATCAAATTGTAAGTGAGCAGGTACGCGTATGGTACGTGTATGGCATATTACGTGGTCTCTCTCGCACTTTCTTCGGTGGTGAGTGCGAGTTTCGATCGACGCTAATTATTCAATTACCCATTGGTTGATTGACGGATAATTTACTGCTGCTTGCTGGATAATTATCGATGTTGTATCTGTAATCGTTATTGACACTTATTTTTTAAAGAATTCGCTGTTATCACGCCTTTTGTACGATGTACAGTCGCGTTCAAAAGTGCTGCCGCAGATATTTATTTATAATAATGTAAGTAATTTGGTAATGATATTAAATTTGTATGTAGTATTTTAATTTAAAGCCTAGTATATGCACTTTTTGTAGAGGTAAGTACGTATAATTATATAGAATCTGAAAAAATAATAATTATGTTAATTAAATAATTTACTTTATTTTACTTATTATATACCTATGTTCAGTTAATAAACAACAATTGCAGCTGATATAAATTTAAGATTCTTGATTGTCCATTGTCTATTATACCTAACTTCATGCCATTTTGTCGATCACTTGTGTATCTGAAGTCTGGGAGACATGCGTGCGACGAGTGATGAACAAAAAGTTGGTGAAAACGAAACGCACATACCGACACACGCAGTTTCAAAACCATCGCAGCAATAAAATAACACAAATATTATGTGTAGGTACATCCGTTTTATTAACTTCTTAACGATATATATATATTTATGTGCCATTTATAAAGAATACGTTACCTAGAAACATTTACTTTGAGTAATAGACCGTCGTAGCTGGAAGATTACCGTGTAGATCTTAAATACCGAAACGTAGACAATAGAAATTAACAATGAAATTAAATCACTTTTGGTGTTGTTGGTCCAATTAATCGATCAGCGAATAGTCATTGTATTTGATTCCGTGACGTCATCGCACGCTGCCATTGTCACCATAAACAGGTCAATGATTGACACTTTAATGACTTGCAGACAAAGTTGGTGACTCGCAGGACGTGATGCGTGTGATTTGTGTCATCCATCCAATAGGAAGACCTAGACCAGTATCTAGGTAGTAACATTACGACATTGGTTTACACCGTCAATCTTTAAAAGTTTTCTGAAAGCTTCCAAATTAGATATTGAGAAAATTAACAACAGTTACTGTTTGTTATATCCTCATGCCCTCACGTTACCGAGTAAGTCGGTTCACGGAAGAGCCAGCTCATCCATCAAGTACAAGCTTCTTCCAATCAACAGGTGAGCAGCGTGTGACGTCACGGCCGCCATTGTCCCGCTGTCCCCGGGGTCAGTGACCCGCGACGTGCGCCGCCATGTGACCGAAAAGGACATTCAGCCACCATTGTTGCTGGTGTGTCTACGGAATTCGCGATCGTCTGCGCTTGCGCAACGCACAGACATGCTGCGTACGGGACTGAGTGATTTCTCTTTGCGAACTTTGGTAATGATGCCAGTTTTGGACACCTGCAGTTTCAGTAGTTCTTACGATGTTGTATGTTAGCTGGTGACATCGAAGCGCAAAATTCGCGACCGTTGACAATTGCTAAACTATTATCAGATTTTATCACAATTCATATTTATCAAATATCAAAAAGAGTGTAAAACATAGGTTCCTACCTACTACCTAGTCGCGAAATATTATTAAGTAGGTAAGTACATTTATTAATGAGCTAGAGATTCAATTGTGGAAGCCTCGCCCGCGGCGGCCGGATCGCAAGGTGAGCGGCAAAAACCTGGTGAAGATCGCAAAAAACCGGGTGGTCCTAGCGTGACGGCTTTAATGGACCCGCTCGAAGAAAAACCGCCTCTCGTGACTTTTCCAAACACAATTAACCAACAACTATGTTTTGTGGGAAAGGTTTTTTTAAGCCACATTGAGGTCAAGCCTCAGTCGACTGATGGGCGTCGGCCGCCTGTAGGCTTCTTGTCACTAGCTCAGGACATACATACTTTATATTTATGAATTTGAAAGGACATTTCTGAAAAAACCGCTGTAGTAAAAGAAGGTTTCACTTTTAGTTTTTCCCTTATTTATTTTAGGTTCCTTCGTTTAGTTACTTTATGTAGGTAGTGTTAAGCTAAGTAGTTATACTCTTGCACCAAAGCAACCTCTAATCATTTTTTAAGAATGTCAATTTTCATTGAATTATTTTAATTCATTTATCAATTCACCGATGCAATTTGTATAACATTCATCATCATTTAAATAAGAAGTTTGATTTTAATAAGTGTATGTATATTTATGCGTGTCTGCCTTCATTCTTATGTGAATTTAAATATGTTTCTTGTGTACAGTTAACAAGTTAGTGAACATTCTACAATAAACTTGGCCAGTTTCCGAAACACTGATCACACAACTTAATTAGTCACTAATTAATAGATAATGAGCGAGGCCTATTACCCACACACAATAACATGTAACCTTCGAAAAAAATCTACGAATGACACAAAAAATACGGAAACTAATTATAACTATTTTTTGCATGTTTTATTGCTGACAGTCTTTTGGATTTATGTTTTACCTACGCCTTTCCCAATTACTGGGTTCTAATGTTACCTATGTTTTAACTATTAATATTATAATCAAAATCAGAATAGGTACCTGCTACGCGTTAAGCTAAGACCGTGACGATGTATCATATTTTTGTAGTATAATAATTCAATTAAAGAAAACATAGAAAGTCGACGGTGGTGGCCTGGCTGAGCTGTTTTGGAGAAAGTTGATTTGGCAAAGATATTATAATTATAAATGAAGGACCACGAGGGATACCGGCAGCGAGTCAAAGTTCATCGACACATGAGGCCTAATATATTAAAAGAAATAACTAACTAGTTAAGATATTATTATATGACCAGTTTTTTGGTACGTGAATCTTATGTAGTTAATTAATTATTATTTCGCCGCTATTACTTATAGAGTGTTGATTGAATCGACATTACTGACACTTGGTATTCGCTGAAGAAGTGTTTGTTTATTTGAATTGTATTTATGTATATTCATCAGCCAAATACAGCAGTTAAAATGTAGAACACATACATTTTAAAATTCACTGGATTGATGTTAGCATTACAGTTATCCAAAGCCACGATTCAACAAAGTGAGTGTTGGAAAGAAGCAAAACCACGTGAAAACAAACTCCAGATTGCCTTCAACACTTCACCTTTTCATTTGACGGATCTCACTTGACATTTTACGTACACGCCTTTGTAACGTGACCATCTTAGCCGGACCTCCCCTGCCTCCTTGTGTGTAGCTAGGAGTGGAAGTGATTCGGTGGTGGAGGAGTGTGGAGGGGTCAGCGCAGGCTGGTGAGTGGTAGGTGCGTTACAATACACTGAGACAATGCGGTTGATGAATATGCATGGTGGCATCGCTGCAATTTGGTCGACGACGCCAACTCTCGTAATGACAATGTGACAAAAATAACATGGTGTAAGCAAAGAGTGCGCCCGGCCCGGCACAACACACTCGGTTATATCGATGGCTAAGTATTACTTACTTATACCTATTTATTTAAACTGGAACAGTGTACCTGATAAGTGTTAAAATTCAATATAGGTAAATATCTAGAATAACTATTTATAATAGTAGGTATACAAACAATACATACACGTAAATACATCAGTAAATGTTACAAATTATTATGTTTAATTTTACTTAAATAAATAAATCAAGATATAACTTTTGATTGTGTTATTTTTATTGACAAGCTGCGCCATCTGTCGAGGTTACGTTGCAAAATGGAACAATATGGACGTTTAATCATTACTGTCCATAGCTTACTTTTTAAACGAATTTGCAATTCTAATTAGGTCGCATTCCTTCAATGTCATGTGGGAAAGGGTTCAAACCCGTCAGAAACATACTGTGTGCACCCTGACAAATATTGTTTTTTTTTTCTAATTAATATTAGGTGCAGGCGTATAACCTTGCCTAACCTATAATTATAAATTATGCTAAGGGCTTGTTCCACAATTTCTGGTTAGTGGCTACCTGTGAGATAAAATACATGCTGTCACTGTCAAAAAAATAATAACAGGATAATAACATTTATCTCACAGGTAGCCACTAACCAGACATTGTGGAACTGGGGCTAAGTAGAAGATTTAAATAGCTTCAGATAAACTTCAGGTAAGCGCGAACAAAATATGGTTGTTTTCGTGTAGATATTTTCTTCTATATTTTTATTTATCAGATAATACAGCATGCCTTTTTGCAACTAGCAGTCTGTGTTAATTATCATGTAAGCAATATATCCACAATACTTACATATTATTCAGTCAGCACCGTATTCCAAACCCAATATCCAAGTTCGACCAACTCCAATCCACAAAAATATTAGACGTACGAGTGATAACCCCAGGTCGGGTATTACCATATAAATACACGTGATTTGAACCCTCACCGTTTAATGTCACATATTTATGGGTTTTCAATAAATTAGCATACACGTCGATATACCGGGCCTACCACCAGCTGCAAGCAAGGTGCGGAGCGGGAACAGTCAAATGTAATATTTATTGGGGATTGCGATTAAGTACAGCTGTAAGTACGATTGACAAATTGCAAGAAAAGTTCACAGTGCAGAGTGGCTACCTCTATGTATGATATAGTGGCGGCTGGCGTACTAATAATGTAATTGATAAACATGTAACATAAATAACCTTCTATTAAACATTTCGATTTTATTCAGTTATAACTTAAAAAAAAAACAACTTATATAAATATATTGGAAGATTTACTTATAATAGAGCAAATTGAACGAAACTGTCCGACTGCAAACGCATCGACATCTGAAATTCAAATACGCGACCGCGGGCGTGTGTTCCCACTCAACTACACAATTACCAAACTCTTTTGCACAACACCACTCTTTATTGCCATGAGATTAAGAGGCAAAATTGATAAATGAATAATAATATTAATTTTGTAGTAAATAGTCGTTAATTGTGTTTATTTATTGCGATCCATGAAGGTTTGGTGAGTGCGCGAGCCCGGGCGTGATGTATTTGTAGTTCATCATTGGCAATCACGCTCGAGCCTATATATAATCTGTAAAAAAATCTACTCTTTTCTTATTTGAGGAATATGGCATGGCACACCTATAAAAACATTTATTTTATAAGATTTTTTATTTTTTCGAATATGTACCTACCTACTATTCTACCTATTTCAATAATATCTAGGTACTGGATATTTAAATTAAATAAAATTTATAGAGGGCAGATGCTACTACGTACACTAACAATAGTCAATAAAAGCTAAACTACTGATAGGTAGGTATATTATGATTAATAAATATCAGATGTATTTGACAAACACCTTTTTATTATTATGTTAATGAGTAGATTGCAAAAAAAAATATCTAAGCAAATCATTGACTGATTTGAATAATTGATCAATATATCATCATTGATTGCATATTGATGCAAATTATTTACAAAGCGGCTGAATCTTTACACATTTAAATTATTTGATTTATTAGTTTTGATTTTATTTTTATCTGAAAATGTAGCAATAGTCCTACGATTTTTATATACATTTAGGTACTTACAATGCTACTATAACCTATCTAGTACTAGTACTAGTTTACCTTCCTATATTCAATCTATCTTTAGTGCCAATATGTAATGCTATATACCTTCCTACCTATATTCGATCTACTTACTATATATTTCATTCAAATTATCTTTCTTTAAATGTGCCAAATTGTAAAATTGCAGTCATTGCAGATATAATTCAAACTGTTTATTTCTAATCCAACATATACAGATAAAGTCCATAAATAATTTACTTTAAAGTTATGGTAGTCCTGTAAAGGTGACGGTATACAAAACATGAATATAATGATTGTCACCGCAGCGAATCACCCGCTCATTATGAGGCACAGCAACATTCGGCATCCGTGTACAAATTGTTCATTTAAATGATAAAAATCAAAAACGAACTACTGTTTTCAAACAAAAACAATGGGCCGGCAGTAGCTCTATAAATTCACCAAATAATAGTTATCAAAAATAAGTTTAAAACTTTATTGTTATCCGGAAAGCATAAAATATTTCAAATCGCAAAGACAATAGGGCCGGGACAATGGGACGGCGCAAAAAGGGCTTCTTGAAAAAAAATAGTTTTTTTGCCAAAGTCCTTTCTACTACGGTCTTGTACCGACTCCCTCTGGTTTTCGGCTTTTTTTCATAACGGTCCCGAAGTTTGTTTATTTTGCTCCTGCAATAATGGCCTCGTCTGATAAAAACACTAGCCGCTCCAGTTTTTACAATTTTTTTATTAATTTGTCAAATATCAGGTCTGTAGAAATGAGGTGATTTTGTAACTATGGTGGACCCGTACACTTAGGGATCTATCAGATACACAATAGCATGCAACATTATGACCAAAAGCAAACTTTTTAGCCATTGTATGCACCTGCCTACTAAAATAAAAATACTAAAGTTACATTCTAAACGGTTAGATTAAAAATCTAATACAAAACCTAATTAGCAAATTTAAAGTCTGAAAGGGCGGAAATCATAAATACAAGACAATCATGAATGCATTGATTTGCCATTAAATATACAAACATATAGTGGATGTACCGCAAGTGACAAACAAAAAATATATTGAAAGAGTGTAGCAAGGCGACCCGGCGGGACTATGGCGACCACAACTACCGTTTCCGAATTGCGTAAAGGAAGTAATTACATATTCTAATCCAAATCCCCGCTGCCGGTTCATATGTCACTCCCGACACAATAAAAAAGGTAACAAACCAAACGACCTCCTTCTAACGGTAAGAATTCGACGTCCTGAGAAAAAAACCCATCAAGGACCACATTTCTAAACAAGCCCGTTACGAAAAAATCGCATACTTACTTATAATCTAAACAAAAAGCAACTAAAAACTACAGTCGAAAACAGTCTCTACGTGAACGTCAAAAAGTATGTTTTGAAAAACATCCCTAAAGCAGCCGCGAGTAAATTTATGCGCGCATTTGCATAGTGTGCATAGCCCCTAAATTTTATTGAATAAAAAAATAGGATGGGTACAACTTTTTTGCATAAATTTATACAAAGGAAACGGGTTAAACCGCTCAGGAAGTGATGTCGCGACCCGCAAGCACCGGGACTCCGCCGCCGCCGCCCGTGACCCAAACTCAACTCTAACCCTCAAGGTAATAGAACTATTATAGACATTGCAAAAAAACGTACCATACACCCTTTCACATCCGAGCCCCCATACTATTCACAATAGACTATAATGTACCTGACTATAATTTATGCGAGAATATTTAGCGAAATGTACCTGCCCTTTTTGAATATTAAGTGCAACCTAACCCCTGACATTACTGAATAGGGTTAAGATACTATTTGAAAAGAAATAATACAAAAAAAATGCAAATAAACTGTCCCCACATTCAGCACAGGTAGGAAAAAAATTGCACCCATAGAGATTGTACAGAAAGTACGGAGTTTGATTGTTAGCGGAGGGGCGCGCAGAAACTGGGTTCTTCATGCGCGCAACACTTGTCACTTGGCGTATAATTTGGGTGTGTTCAGCTTCTTATGCATACTGCGCCGTGGGGTCGCACAGATAGTTCTTTTATTAATAACGTTTTTTTATAAGGGTTTGTATGCAAAGATTTATTGTATTCAGCCAGGATGCTCGTGAGAATGCTGGGAGATAATCGAATTTGCCTATAGACGCATCCACCCCTGGCAACCCTTTCTGCATCTCTTCATGGGAACGATTTTGAATATTCAAAGAAGGTGTCATCTTAGTGAATATCGATTGCTGTTTTTTCATTTGATTCAGAGTATGGGAACTGATACGGTGAATAGGAAGAGCCGGTACGAATTTTGCATAATCTATTAGGTTAGGCACTTTTTGTTAGGACGTAACGGAATTTCTCGATAAAGGGTTGTCTAAAAAAGTGATCGTTAAAAAATATAACGGTTACAGTTTTGTTTTTTTGTTTAGTTTTTAGAATGATGGCTACCGTCCGACGGGACATTGTGTACTATTCGTAACTGTTATTTTTTGCGAAAAACTGGGAGAATTTGTGGGCATTCATATTTTTTTGTACCGACTCGAAACTTTGCTTTCTCTATTTCACCTGTAAAATGTAACCAGGGTGGTACTTTGTGGTTAGCACTAAATGTAGAGTTTGTGCAATATTTATGTTTCTGAATATTTTGTTTTTATTGTTTCTGTAAATCCATAACTGTATATTGTTTAAAATATTACAGACTTTATACGTAAAATTATGTATAGAGCGTTATTGTCTGACAGATGTTGGACATAATTGTCTACAGGACTTTTGATTGCTAATACACTGCCGGGCAATGAAAAAGTTCCACTCAGTTAGTGCTTTTCTCAGTGGAACCTTTTCATTGCCCGTGAGTGTATTTTACTGTAGGTGGTTGAAAGCACTTATGATTTGTACTATTTTTAAATGACGAAACTAAACTAGCCGTACTCGTATGTGGCATATGTTTCAAGACATATGGGATACCTAAAGGTGGTCATGTAGTGTTTATAACAGCTAGAGCTGAACAATCTATACCAACCTAATTTAAAATGAAATTACAATGTCACTAAAAGTAACCCTTTCTTGCTGAAGCTAACCCATTACAAGTCGACCATTACAACACAATGGTTACTTACGCAACTACAAAAAAACAACAACAAAATTTGCCGCTGGTCCGTTACCTGCCTACGCAAATACTATTAGCCCTTTCATTGAGTAAAAAAAAAAGTCAGCTACAAATTCAGTACAATAGTGTTAACCAGTAAAGTGTCGACCGGTCCAGCGGCCGCCTTCACAAAAGACATCATTGCTCTAGTTTTTGCCTTCTGTGTCAACAAACTAACAGCCTCGCCCATTGTCAGGACATTCGGCGTGACGCAAAGGTTGCAATAAAACTTTTTAGCAAAAGCTCATTGTAAAACCGTAAAGTGTTTTAGTCCATTTTGTCAGTGACCAGCTTGTTTATTGGGTGTACATCATTTCTGCTATTTTGAGGCAATAGTTAAGATTACTTTTGTTACTTTCAGTATGAATAATAAATAATAAAGGAAATAATATAATTGTAACGACAAAACTGAAAAATTCATACTGAGATAAGTAAATAAGCATAGCTGGTAAAATTTTAACATTTATACCTTGTGCCAAATAAATACATTATTTAATTTTTTAAATTAGGTATTTAAAGTTTGTTACGACTCTAGTTAGCCGTTATCGTTATTATTACAGGTTTTAGGTTTTAGTAGAATTTCAGTTTCGGAATTTTCCAGGAATTCCTATATTAGAACACCCTGTATGGAACCTGCCATTGCCCAATTTTGTCCGTCGGCTTTCTCCAAAGTTGGTAAAGAAATCGTCAGCAAACATTTTAATGTTTCCGTGTTTTTTGCTCCAATAAAAGTGTGCTGTGCCGTATGTCCCGTACAATGGAGTCTGGTGTAGGGTTGAAATTTATGCAAATCGCGGCGCAAACAATGGCAACGCCGCGAGCCGCGACCCGTCTTCTTTACAATCCTCATTATTTATGGATTTTCCAGACGACAGCTCAAACCAAGTGTGAAGTGTGTCAAAAATTGGGACAAATCGGTGAAACACTCAGTTGTACTTGAAGTAGGTAAAACATTACACGTTTACATGTCAAAATAGGCTGAGAAACTATACCGAATAAGTATTTAAATAAAACTGTTGCAGTTGGCCAGTAGCTTGCAGTTACAGCCCTGCGTCTGCAGCTAGCGACACTCGCTAAAAGAATAAGTCGGTAAGTAATAACAATCAGATACGGTATCTGTATCACAGGCGCCGCCGCGGTGTCGGCCGCGGTACGCAATAAAAACTCGGACGTACGGCCGATGAGATAATCCAGCGAGCACATAACGCCACTACTTTATACCGTATACATGTCAAATTTTAATTGAATCTTGTGTTAAATATGTTCTTAACGCAATGGAGCGTTATCTCAATGGATATTTATGTTGCAGTCGGTCCCGCGGCGAGCCTGCGAGTGGGAGCGAGATGCAACCAAGTATCTTGTTTCAAAATGGAATTGAGGTCTACGGATTTGTGAGATGCAAATTTTAGTAAAGAAGAAGCTCCTAAATCTAGAAGTATTTATAGTGTTACAGCTCTCTACAGTTACAATTAGTAAGTATTTCACCAAACTAGAGCTGTTTCAATAAACATTGTACCTAAACTACAAACGTTTTTCTAATTGGAATTTTAAAATTACTTTTATTTCTGTTGAACATGCGACCTGGCGCTGCTCTACGTGAATTACTGCACTTTTAAAATTCTGGACTGACATTGAAAATGAAATGTGGCGGCGGTATTCACAACACACATCACAATTTACACTGACGTCACTACGATCATTATAAACAAATAAGGTAAGCAGCTCAATTTTGGAATGATGCTCAACATGACTGCCGAGTGTACCAATGCATTTTGCAAAATAAAATTCCCAAAAATAATGATTGAACAAAAGTATCAAGCTACGAAAATACTGGGAGACCGGCCGGCAATCGATCGATACATATAATCGATACTTATAAATCGATCCTGTTATGAGACGATAAAATCGGTCGGTGGAACCGCCGGCGGCTACCGGGCGTCGGGCTAAGCGTCGATTACTCGCCGGCTCCTCTTATTTTGTTGCTGCCCTCGCGATGCATCGAGATTATCGATAAAATAATTAAATGGTTACTCGCAAAATCGATTCTCGACTGTTGTTATCGAGTGTTATTTACTCTCTTTTTGGGCTGCGGAATAGTAGGTAGACCCGATTCGGGAACACGTTTTTGAAATTATCTGCTCATATTTTATTTTTACGTGGACGTTTCATTCCCCAAAGTTCTGCGCCCGCGGAACTCTCGGGGCGTAGTTTTATGAACGTTTAAGAAAATATTTTGATTTGGAACGCGTCGTAAATGCAGACGTGTCAATTTATGGAGCTAATTAGACATCTTTATGTCCCCACTAATAAAATATAATCTTTTTATTATTGTCGTACGAGGTGGAGAGCCTGGATGGTTGTTTTTTCGGTGGTTAAAAGCTCCGTGGCGGAGATACGCGGCGGCCATCGACGTCTTAATTGTACAAATGTGATAAGTTGGAAGGAGTGATTTATAATGGCGGGAGGACGTATAATACCTTTGTCGGCGCGAGCTTATCGGCAGCTTAGAGAGGCTTCCGCCTGCTTTTTGTACGTTTTGTTAAATGATATTTAGGCTTGTGTAACAGTAGTTGTCCGTTTGTTGTTCTTAAATCGTGTCGCTCGACGAAGTTCGTTAATGTGTGGAAGCAATATATTATTAGAATTTTACGTGAGGCACTACCTAATGGATTCTTGTTAGATTAAAGCATGACACTGTCCTTGTATGTAGGCAGGTAATTGGCTTTGGATTATAAACAGCATTCGAAGCAAACAAAGCCAAAACTTACTGAATCTTTCACTTGCAACTGTTGCAAATAAAAAGCAAAAAAAATGGTTTTGAAAAAAAACAGTCTTAAAAAAATAACTGTGGACTCAGAATCGTGTCCAGCGGGACGCCGCCTCGTCACCGGGGCCATCATCAAGAGAGATGGCTGCCCGCGCACACACACGTACACCGTACAGGGTTTATTGTAATTATAAAAAAAAAAAAATTGGAAAAAAGAAAAGAAAAAAGAATAATTCTAATAAGAAGGAAATGGTTTAGTTAAGATTTCGTCATGTAGGTACAATTATGATGTTATATTTTTATTTGTAAAGTTTCAGTTCGGCAGCCACATTGAACATAATATCACTGAATTTATATGACCTAGGTTTTTACGAATCTATACAATGACCTGAAAATAACATCACTATTGTCATTTAAAATATATGTGGCTGAGAAAACAGCTCCTACTCTAAATAAAAGTAGAAAACTATTTATATTGAGTGTGAAGTGTAAAAGAAGGTGGGTAATTTAAGTGTTTATACGTTTATTTAATAGCTTTGGATCGGAGCGTGAAATTTTCATTACGAGGCCTGTATCTTGATATTCTTGATCAAGAAGCCGATAGTTTTTGGAGATTCCTATCTAATTGGGACAAGAAAACAGTTTGAATTTCTCTCATTAGAAAAGGCGATATATGGATATGGTTCTTAATAGGTTCAACTAATTGAATTCTCAACGTTAATTGTTTGGAGAAAACTCAACTTGAGGGACAAAATTTCCCATTCATTTGTAGATAACTTAAATTTATAATTATTTTGCTAATTTACCAACTTACGCATAGTGTTTTTAAAAACTTAAGATACTCAGTTTTGAAGCCATTAACATCCCATCAGACGTAAAGTCACCAATGTCACCATGCGAGACGGTGGGTCCCCACGATGTTCGCGTTATGCGAATAAAACATAAAAATGGCTGAAAAAATACAATTTTGATCAAATCGTTAAATGGTTATGGTAAGTATCTTAAAAAATCTACATGAGGCCATGTAATACAGTAAAGTTGGATATTACAATTCAATTTAATTAGCCACATATTCCTTCGAAAATTCTAAAATCGACTCACTGGTCGCACTAAAGTGGCTGCCAACATCCCGGCAAAACGTGAGCACAAATATAAAAGGCCAGTAATTACAAAAATGCAACAACACGAAACGATAAAATATTAAGATATCGTAACGTTTGCAGCGACATGTCACTCGGCCAGCCTCCGCCCGAGATAAGTATATTCATATGTTACTGTTTTATTGGTCCTTTTCGGCTCGGCACGATTCAGCGCGGTGACGGCAACATGGAATAAATTAAGCTACTGGACTTTGATATGCTGATGTTACGGTTAAGGCGCGATCATATGATCCTTATTGAGGTTATGTGATTTGAATTTTCTAATTCGTTTACGTTATTCTTTTGTTATATTAGTCATGTAAATGTTGTAGGTAGGTACTTAATTAAAATCGGTAAAAGATTTGGAGGCCTACACTACATCCAACGGCAGCCTCACATCAATAAACGTTGCTCAAATAATAATAATCCATGCGAGCGACCTGCGCGCACGCAGCCAAGATTTATTGATCCAATTACATGCACCAATAGGAGCCGCCGAATGTGGCGCACTTCCGGTCACCGCGGCGGATAACGAACTATTTTACCTACTCATTAGATTTAAACACACTGATTTTAAAGTAAACTAACTCTATTCTATAATAAATGGTGGAATCCTAAATAGCTTCAACGGAGATAATTTAAAGTGTGTGTAATTTATAGTGTATTTTCTCGTAATTAGCAACATATCGATAGATACTAAATACGCCGTTTAGTTACTTACAGGAATCTTTGAATCTTCAATCCGAAAGAATGCGTAAAGAGGAACTATTGAATGGATATTCCATAGAAGTGTGGATATTCTAAGGAATATTTTGTTTATATTCAAGAATCCATATCCTTTTGTAATCAAATAAGACTTTACTAGTGATTAAAGAAATCTTATGGGTTTAAAAAAAAACGTTTAAGCTGCATACTTTTACAGAGAGACAAACTTACAGTTTTTTATTTCCTGTAAATTATGCATCATAATGTTTTATTGGCGATTATACCTACCAAATTTAGGGCAGGTTTGAATCAATTAGGTATTTGGGAAGGAATATTAGAACCTCCTGAAGTTCAGAATGTCCTGATTACTTAGACTGTATACAAACACTAGAACAAACAGGGGCAGCTTTCCTAAGTACGCATCCCGCTCACGAAATGTCTCTTTTCTATAAAGTGGTCGCTGGTCGGGGCGCGAAGGCTTTGTCTTCTCATTAGCGTCCGGCAGGCGCCAGGGGGCGCTCTATACGACGAAAAACAAACCCTCAAATTCATAGAACGTATTGTAAATTTACAACAAGGTTAAAATTTACTTAGAAACACACGAGTTTCTACTTTTTACGTCAGTGAAAGAGTTGAAATTCGTATAAACTCATCGTCAATTTTAACCATATTGTAAAGTGTCAAAAAGCTCTATGAATTTGGGGGTTAGTTTCAGAGAAGCTGCGTAAGCCCCGACTCTATCACGTTCTATTAAACGCGCTGATTGCACGAAAGCTCTTGTTCGTTAGTTTTTCGTTGGTATAGAGTAACCCTCTTGGTTGCAAGGATACTTTACTTGGACCCAACTACGTATAGGTTATGTATGTAGATGTAGTAACTCTGTATAACTACGTATTCCTAGATAGTTCAAATTTTGACAGTAAGAACTAAAATTAAACATCGTTTAACCTGCCCTTTTTATTATAGACATAGATACAGGTATGGGGCTATTTGTAAATAAAATAATATTTTAATTCCAAGTATAATTAATTAACAATAGGTGCGTATCACGATCTAGCTAGGTTGTCCTCCAACTGGAGCATTTACTGGCTAGTTACTTGTCATTTTATTATTCCAAATAATTTATTACCACTAGACCTACATATTATTATTAAATACTAACACATATTTTAATGTCGTGAAGTTGATTCTATTGTAAGTGAATATTTCTTTTTTGCGTACTTTTTATGTAAGTATTTATTCTTATCAGATTACTATAGGACTTCAACAAGATAGTGTATTTTCTTACTTGTTTAATTTTATATCTATACGATGAATAAAAACATTTGACTTATGACTTTGATATCACATTTCTTGACAAAAACGTTGTCTCTAAAGTCTCTATAACGAACTACTGGTAAAATAATGCCGGCCGCTGCTGCGTGTGCGCTTATTAAGGCACAACAAGAGAAACGCATTACCCGGGAGCCGCCGATAGCTCGCCTACACGCCGATAACACCAGATAAACAGGTGTGTAGGACGCTGCTACCATTATATTTTACTCTTATTTCACTTCCAGATAAAGATGCAACGAATCTCCACAGATCTTATCGCAACTCGCAAACGAAGCGGCCCATAGAAATCACCAAATCTTGGACTAAATTGCCGTTCGCCAATAATATCGTAAAATGAAATCCCCGAGTATTTCACCAACTTCTGTGTAAATTATGAATTCCAGTTGCATTAATGATTGTGCAGCAAAAAATACGATCAGAATTTTCATTGGTTCGTGCAATTTTAAACGACCAATTGCAATAAGGTATGAGGCGTTTGTTAAAAAAAAAAAAAAGTTCCTTTTTGGAGAAATAGATGGCGTTGTCTGGGGTTGTACCAACTTTCAAACCCTCAGAACACACTCAGATCACAATATGTTATTCTGTGAGGCTAACGAAATGTGAAAGTGACGTAGGTCGATGTCACTGTTGCTTCAGCGTTCAGTGCGATTGTGCGTACAGCCGTTCTTTTCAAGTTTTCTCAGTTTCCTTGTGTTTCTCCTGTATTAATTGAGTTGTAGTTGAGCTATCTGCTCCTCCTCCCTTGATACTGTAGAGTTAGTGCACTTGAGATAGTGATTTAATGGTTTAACTTACTTACGTGAATGAAAATCACTTGGTATGAAATGATCCGAACACAACCATGAATGTTTTCGCAGTTTCCAATCAATTTTTCGCACATTTATCCGAGTCGCCTTAATCCATTGTTGCGCCTGGCTTTCATCATTTGGAAATTTATGATGTCCTTTATTTTTATAAGTTGCGACGGCACACATTCTCATCTTGTCTTGTAAGTATTTCTTTGGGATCTTATTTAGGATCATACAATAAATAAAAATAGAAAATCAGTTCTCGAACGCAGCACCCGTTCAAACGGCGCGCATAGAGAAAAGAACACTACGTGACGGCGCGGGTAGAACTATTCACAGAATACTTAGCACTATCCCAAGCCACATGCAGTCTGAGCCTCGGAAGGATGGCTCGCGCTACCACCCGACATTTAATCACAACTAGTGAGTTCTTATTCTGAGTTTAGTACTCTTTGCTCTCTATGTAATTTTTGACAGTTGGTACACTGCGTTTTCACGCCATCTATCGGCTTACCCAAAAGCTCAACTGACAGCTGTCAATGAAAACGGCTCATTGTTTACGCCTCTTATCCTCTTCAATTATCACGTATTGGAACTCCTTGCACCAACAATAAAAACCTGCCAAGTGTTACTTGGACTCGCGCACAAAGAGTTCCGTACCATAACGAAAATGCTGTAAACAAATTTAAAGTATTATTTATATATTATGCATATCAATGGTATATTTATTTTCTTACTATCTCAACACTACTAGTTCAAACCAGTGTTCCTAGACACACAACATTATAACTAAGTGTGCGTATACTGTGTATGCCTTTCAGAAGGTTTAATACTTTACCCATTTCAAATACCGGCACAGACGGATGGACGGATGGCATGGTATAATTGTAAAAGTTGAGTCTTTGTCACATTTGGCTATGGAACCCTCATAAAGACGTAATAATAATATACACAGCAGCCTACCTACCTTCCAACGGTACCCGCATCTGAAAAATAGAAATACATAATTAATGATAAATGAAAATAAGAAAACAAAACGAAAAAAAGCTAGTAGGTGGCAGTAGCATCAAGATCTCATAGAGTAAAACGGCCAACAACAGGTAAAGCTCTCATAGCAAAAGGTATGCTTATCTACGATCATGGCTAGCTCCTAGACAAGTATTTGTACCAGGGTTGCAGAGATGGCCAGGAGGTTCGCGCGTCTTCAAGATAAAGTTGACTGTCAACGACAAGGAGTAATGGAAAAACGCGAGGTATGTGTACTCGACTCAATGTTCGATTTTAATAAGAGTGGACAAACTGGCTGACCGGCGAAAGATGCGTGGCTAGTGTGGATGTGGTTTCACCTGTTGGTATTATAAAGATATTCTTTTAAAATTCCAAATACTTACCTACCTATTATGATTTTCAACTTACCGTTTAGCAAGAAGTGCTGATAGTGCATAATATCTGCAAATGTAAATCTGAGATGAATTACCTAAGTAATTAAGTATATTCTAGGGTTTTATTTTTCAGAAGATATATTCATTAGATGTAAGATTATTGACGTATGGATATAATTCGACATAAAGAGACGCGTAAAGCACATCCACGTATAGCCATCCTAGCATCACAATGCGGCCCTAAAAGGCGCTGCAGTCATTACCGCGACCGGTCGGCTACCGCGCACCTCCGCGGCGCGCTGGGCGCCTGGTACTCCGGGCCGCCGCTCGAGTGTTGTTTTTACCCAGCACCCTCTATTTGTGTAGCTATCGAGACGAGAGCTGAATGGTGATGGCTCCCATTCATGTCTGCTGGGTGGTACTAGCTTGTGGGTCATTTGGGAAGCGACAGATGAGGAGTTTCGATTTTGGTGGCTTAATTGATATGTTTCTAGGACATTATCATGACCTCACACTTATTTTATAATCAAAGCTATAAGGATATATATATATACGTTTTAAATGGATCTTGATATCCGAAATAAAGAATTATTATTATTATTATTATTATTATTATAAAATAATCTGAAATTACTTATCCGGTACAAGGTCATCATTTCTTACAGATTACGAACACTTTATTAAGATATTTTTAAAATTTCAAGTAAATTAGCCTATTGTAGTGTGTACATGCTTAAAAACTAAAATTATACTAAGTACCTAATGTAAGTAAGGTATTTGTTTATTTTTGTTGATTCTAATGAGAACTCGTCAATCGATTTCAATTAGGTACCCTACAAAAAGAAATGAATGTGTTCTTATCTGCCGAAGTTATGGTGTATGTAACGTACATACGAGTACCAAAACAAAGCGTTCCGACGATATGATAACCTCCTTCTTTTTTAATTCGGTTTGTAAAAATACATGAAAACTGAGCAATAATTTGCTTTACTTGACAGTATACAAACAATGACTATCATTGAACAATTTTCTCCTAAGCCCAGTAGCTCAAACTAGACGGATAGCTGGCAAGAAACTATGCAATTTCGCTTCCATTACACAGAAGCTTCTGGTGTTTCATGGCAGCCTGGTCCCGCCTCTGGCCGAACGCAGCTCGCAATAATAATATACCTCCTGTAGAACTGGCTTATTTATTACATGATGCACCGCTATAAAGCGCAAACATAGGGTCGGCAGAGAATTAATCTGTTCAATAAAGGGCTAAGTAGGGTAAACGTACCGGTTTGCCGGCCACTACCCCTTTCCGGCCACTTCGCACATTATTTTGAATAATAGGATAGTATTGAGACATCTCCTTTCTAATTTCGCGCCATTCGACCTGGACGAACATCACGGTTCATAATCCAACGGCATGACCTCGAAATTTGGGAACTGAGCCCTCAGTCACCATTTCAAAATTTGGTGTGTGGATGCGTGGCAAATTTAGCAGAAAAAATAGCAGGTGGATTGATTTTCAGAGGTAAGTTTTTAAGTGTTCCTGCTGTTTTATTAGTGATTGAATGGGTTTATGTGTAGTAAAGTATGTTTAATTTCAATATTAAATTGCCTAAACTAACAAGTCTTTTCATAATTTGTAATATTTTCGATGGTCGGACAATAGGTTATCGATTTATTTCAAAATCTAGTTTCCGGCCGGGTGGTCGGAAACCGGTATATTGTAGTCATTAAATTCTGCCTATATTGCGGAAACCTTAAATGCACTAACATAGATTGCATTATATTAGTGAACAGCTAGAATTTTGCGAATTGACAACTAGATTCCGGCCGCCAGAATGCCTCATAGTTTCAAAGATATGTTCTTATAAAAATAACGAATGTTTAGCGGCCGATAACCAGTTAAAACAAAACCTGTTTCCGGCCATCGAAATAAGCGGCCGAAAATAGGTAAAAATTACACCTGATTCCGGCCGTCTGAAATAGCAGGCGGCCGAAAATAGGTAAAATTAAACCTGATTCCGGCCATTAGATAATAAAACGGCCAATAATGTTTATCGATGCCAATGCCAAGAGTAGCTAATTTGACTTAATTTGATTTTAATTTGTTTTTTAAAAACCCTATGAACTACTGAATACGACTCGTTTTTCTACTGTGAATTAGGTGGCCGATAACCAGTGCACTGGTGGACGATAACTGGGTAAAATGGCCGATAACCGGTATATTTGCTATTTTTACAAAAAATATTTTTTTTTTAAATCATGTATCACTGCTATGTCTGTAAACTTTAGGTTTTATGAAACTAGACTATTGAAAGATCAAATGATATTTTTTTGGAAAATCTTGACACACAGCATTATGATAGAAATTAACTCTGAAGTCAACAAGTCGCTTAAGTGGCCGATAACCGGTACTGTTACCCTATTGGTTTTAGGTTCGTATGGAATGCAGCATGCTAATCGAAACGTGACTTATATATTAAACTGTTTACATTTACATGCATGCTTTCCTGCAAAGTTGCGGAGGAGGTAGGTACTTTATCATGAATCATCCCGACTAGATCAGAGGACTGATTCTATTATGTGTCTACATTGATTATTGGTTCAAGATCAAAGTACAGGATCCGTAATTTCAAATAATGTAACTACGAATAAAATTACGAATTCTTTTCTCTGGAATTAGGTGAATGAGTCGTAAATATATTTAACGACTAATAAAAGTAAGTGATCAACCATAAACGACAAAAATCTGCCAATTAAATCATATCTAACAACAAAAATAAATATTGGATACCAAACCTCGCCGGCACAATGCAATCTACAGAGCTCACTATTTGGTTTGTCCATAAATAAAATAATATCGTTTACAAAATACAAATTTGGCCGCATCGCGTTCGGGATGCGTACAATGGCCATTCCAAATATAAAATAACAAACGGCCAATGGCCACAATGGCCCCATATCACATGGCCAACGTATGAATGGCGCGCGGTCTCTATAACTTACCACGATATGCTCTTGTAATATTCTAACTATTTTAAATTGGGAATGATATAATAGGTAAGTACCTACCTATAACCAACATGCATTATTTTCAAGCAAGTTGGGTTGTCACTTTGAAATGTGTGTTTATGAAGTTTAGGTTATGTATTATGTATACCAACCATGGAAGTAATAATACAACAGGAATGCGCACTGCACCAAAAAAACGAGCCGACAGAGATAGTCAGCACGGAGCCCTCCATCTCTTTCTATTTTTGGTGACCATAATTTTAGGTAATTCATGACCCATCACTTCTAATCTATCATGTCGCGAATAGGTGTCGATGGTCTCAAAGTCACCTATTATTCGAATAATTCGATTGCAATGTAGGTACAGTGCCACAAACTTATCTGTTCCGGTGACAGCTCACGTAAATATCTAATATTTCTTCATTCTATAAGATTTTAAGTTTGCCCGTAGTAGTAATTTGCCCTTGAGGTTTTAACAAACCCATCTAATCTATATCAATATACAATTAATTAGTAAGTAATGAGATATGGATCAATTTAGTTAGCTCTCACCGAAACAGATAAGTTTGTGGCACTATACGAATGTATTTTGGTGATATGACAATTGAGTAAACAAATGGGGTGAAGGTAAAATTGGTATAGATGTGTTGTTGCAGCGCAAACTGCAATGTAATATTGATAATGTTTTTTTTTCCATATCAATTAGATATTCCCAAGGTTTGAACTAGCAACAACAATCTTTCTTTTTACCAAATTCTACTAAGATGGACTGGTTTTAATTAGAGAGTTAGGATTGGCGTAAATAATAAGATGAGCGAAATCAAACAACACACATTTTTATAATAAGTATAATACAATGTATTTATTGGATCTTCTTTATTTACACGTTACTATTCTATTCTATCTTATAATACTCATATCAATCACCAAAAAAATCAACAGCTTATAACTCTTTACCAGCCTTATAATACCTAATGATACTTAGGTATAAAATAAAACAAAAAGTTGAATGAAACAGGTCCTAATTAATGGAAAGTGATTCAAAAGTACGAATTAATGGTCACCCTAACCATAACGTCTTGCTCACAACAGTATAAACGTCATCCGTCATCTTGACAACTTCGGTCTTGTCGTAAAGTATTTAGAAAAACTACCAATATTTTTTATGAAATTATTATTCATACAAATACCAAATATTTCATTAAAATTAAATGTTTATAATGATTTATTATAAATTTGTTTTTGAAAATGATATGATATAACAGTAGTCTATGAGTTAATTTAATTTTTTTTTTGCATAGCTGTCTTCGTACAAAATCTACTAAAGTTTACACAACAAAATCCTGGCAATTGTTAGAAAGAGAGGAAGGGCTCTGTGGTAACCCTCTCTATCGGCTCGCGGCCTTTTTCACTTCAAATATAAATCTTAAGGTGAATTCGTTAGGTCTATTTTTGTTTGCATCATTTTGGTGAGTGCGCATTCCTGTTGTATTATTACTTCCATGATACCAACCTAGTTATTACAAAATTAATAAATAAGACGTCAAATAAATTTACTCTGCAGACGTTTCCCGTAGACGTTTTGTAAGTTAACTTCCATCAGTAGTCATTTTTCAAGCCGTAATTTCCTTATGCAGTCAGCGTATCTCTCATTTTCTTAATTTAAACATTATGCGTAAATGCGTAAAACTTGTACAATTATGTACTTACTGATTAATTTATTGTGGTTCCGCCGGCGGTATCCGCCGTCATCGTAATCATTCGTGACATTTACTGGGTTATCAATCACCAAAAGTGAATAAAATTCGAATAATACCAAATTTATAAGCATCTCGAACAAGAGCTCAGTTGAAAATCATCATCATCATCGGACAATTAATGTCCTCTGCTGGTCATTAGCGGGGCTCTCACAACAACCGCCAACCCCACACTTATCCACTGTAAGTAATAATAAAGTTAAAACAATTGACTGATTGATATTTAGTACCTAACATACGGAGTGCGTAAAATGTTGCTAGTGATCTCATTGCATTATTTTTATTATCTGTTTCAGTATTACTTGAGGAACCCGACGTTATGTAGCATCATCTACCACCACCACCGTGTCCATCACATGAATAACAGGTACTCTACTACTGTACATCAACTTCACAACATGCCTACCACTATGACACATAAAGTCGGTCATTCCCTCAATAAGTATATGTTGCAAAGGTATTATCTGTAGTTAAATTCTATGACGACATTTCATGGAACATTTTATTCTTCATTTATTTTACTTTATACAACATCATAAACAACAAAACAAGTTAGGTACTATTATCTTTAACTCAGAATAAGATATGATCTTTATGTTTGTTGGACCTATTTATTAATAGAAATATAATATTCCGTTTACAATAAAATGTGGTTTTCCTTGCCACTGCTTTATTGACTAGACTTGGCTGGAATCGCTATAAATTAACAAGTGACAAATTAATATGCTAACCTGTTGTGAACAACTAACTACAGGTACCTGCACAAGAACTTACATACTTAACTACCCTGAGTGCGTTTGTGCTTTGTCCGAACTACATGTGATGTGTAGTAGTATCATTTCCTTCAATAATAAGGAGTACCGGGTTCGATTCCGCAATCACATAGATAATAACTTAAAAATTAAGAATTAAGAAGCCTCGTAGGGGTAATTCCGGACTATAAAAAAACACCAGAGTTCCTGCACCTATTTAAATTTATGCGAACAATAACTGTTTTAGTTATGAAACAGTTGCACACATTACAAACGCAATAATAGTTAGCTGCAATAGAATTTAGAATTTATCTGATGTAGTACACTTTAAAATGTACCTTCCTAAAATAAATGTAGTCAACAGTCTGTGACTTTTAAAACTATTTCCGCTGCTTATACTTATCTCTTTTGTTGACTGTACATAAAGTGAAACTTAAATTATCAACAGCTAATCGGCACTTGTCGATTACAATTTATTGATCGACATTATTTAATGGCACGAAACGTACTTTGCCAAATCTTTGTTTCAGGGTAAAGACTTATTAATAGGTATACTTAGCTACCTAGTTACATTATTTTAAATACAATGTATTTATAAGCGACATTCATGTTAACTTCTTATAAGATTATAATGATTAAGTATACATAGGGACTATACTCACTCACTTAGAAAAAACAAATAAGTGATCTATGTACATTGTACAGGTACTATAAGGTCCTGTTAGAGTTTTTTTCTGTATTAGCTTTCTAACATGAACAAACGATCCTAGAAATTGATTCGGTCACATTCTTACAGTATTTTACGATAATTTAATGACTAACCAAAAAGCAGCAATAAAAATATATTAAAACGTGATAATTAGTTCCTAACAGCTTTACAATTTTCTCTTAAGATTCATCGCAAAGAGTTTTTTAAAGTCGTGGTAAGGCAAACCAGATCATAAAAATACCTCACACAGGCACCTTTCCAATTAGCCACAAATAAATCATATACGACGCCGTAATATATTACATTTTCCAATTAAACGTGTCCGGCTATTACAAGTAAATATGAAACATCAAAACTATAAGTTAAATTTATTTCATCGCCGAGATGAATCGTTGAATCGATCACTTTAGTTTTCGATCGATACGTAAGCTATTTCGAAAAAAATCGAATCATTTACAGCGTTAATGGACGCTACTGTACACTTTATTTGAATAATAATGGACACTTAGCATACTCTTTTTCTCGCCAATGAATTAATATTTCATAAAATATGTACGTCAAACTTTTTGTGAGTGTGCGGCGAATTATGTTTATTATTTGAATATTTTTTTTTATATTACGGCGTGTGCCGTAAACTAGCCGGTCAAAGATAATCAGATGTATTTATACGTATAGAATTAATTATAAAAGCTATGCAGAAAAAAACTAATTATAATAATTTGTAGCTACATGAGTCGTTTCCGTCATCTCAGATCCATCCGGAAATGTTTAATTGTGTAAACTTAAAGTTCATTAGCAACTCTATCAATAATATATTTATATTGATTGTTGACAATTTCCTAGTAATTTTTAATCTGATGGTTATAGTTATATTTTTTTTCATCGTTAGTAATCTCTTAATTCGTTTTAATGAATAAAAAAAATGGATAAAATATTAGTAAAACATTAGGTAATCCTTTTATCGTCACCGACCTTATAAAACAAAATGATGTATTGAAAAGATCTGAATACACTATCAATGCTTCGCAATTCCACCCAGACGATACTAAAAACCCAGTAGCTCGGATGTGTCTCCTCTACCAATACTAAAGAGCCCTTCCAACAAACAACAAAACATCAAAAAGATTTATTATGTATCGATCTTGAAAAGAAATCGAATGGCGCAGTAATCGTCTCGCGCATCTCTGTCTCTCCTGTGAGACTTGTGCTCCTTCCTTGTCTGCTTCATTCAATAACGTCGATCCTCGAACAGGATACTTGGCCTCTGATCTTATTTCGATTAAAGTATGATGAATGAAAGACTCACTATTTGTACTGTCTGACGGATAGATGATTGTTGATGTGAGCCGTGATGAACTGACGATTTACATATTGGATTCTAGTTAGCTATCACCTGATACTTTAAAAGGAGGAAGAAACTTTGTATGCCTAATCCTCATCTTTTAAATGTGAAATATTGATCCTCATTAAGGTATGAAAGAGAATTCTTTATTCACGGATCATTTAGATTTAAAACACGGGGAAGAAAACAGTTGGCATCTCAAACATTATAAAGACGTAAACAACAAAAAGTGGTGTGAAGTGAGAAATGCAAAGTATGGTAATAGTTGAACAAGTTAATAACACTAATCAAGCAGTAATTTATCCGGCGGCTCCGCTATCGCCATATATGAATTCAACGGTATTTAATAATGTCTACTTATAATTGTTATGGCTGACAATCACGTGGCTGGTATATTTTATCCTTTCTCAAACGAGAATTTATTGAATGGCTTTTATAAGATACATCAGAAGGTCATCGACTAATGCGTGGATCATCCGCTACAATTAAAAATTCTGTCGTGAAACAATAATCTAGATAAATATTTACATAGACCTAACTAACGATAATCAACACAGAAAATTAAACAGAAGTAATATTTGATAACAAAGTAGCTAAGCTCTGCCGCCCAGAGGAGGCAGTGTCAGCTAACGCAAGCTATTCAATAAGTAACCTGTTTAACGGAGAGCCATAAAGAGAGCCGAGAAATCGACACGAAATTATTTAGAATCGATACAGAGATGCGATAGAAGGAT
Source organism: Plutella xylostella (assembly GCF_932276165.1). NCBI lineage: Eukaryota > Metazoa > Arthropoda > Insecta > Lepidoptera > Plutellidae > Plutella > Plutella xylostella. The sequence goes on from NC_064002.1 coordinate 239,324, forward strand.
AACTATCGATACAAATCGTTATAGACGATAAACTCGTAGAGAGGTCGCGCCAAATACCCGGGCCGGGCTATATTTTACTGGATTTAACAGTAATGTTACTGGTTTCTGCGGACATTCCGACTGCGGCCTGTTGAAATCGACACAGACCAGATTGTTTACGTTTGTGATAGAGATAGCTAAATATACTTGTGAGATGCTAACACGATCACCGCATTGTGGATACGCCTCTTTTTATATAAATTAAATTAATTATATATATATTTATGTACACAATTTGTATAGTATATAAAATATAAAAGTTACCTAAAGCGGGTGGCTTGCTTGCAAGTCACCTCTGCCTACCCCTTCGGGGATTACAGTACAAAAATTCATACAAGTTTTTGAAGAAATGATTCAGAATATAAGTACTTACATATTCGGTTGAATGTTTATTTCTATACTGAATTGTGTAAGTTATACGATTTAGTAAGAATAAACATAGGTAAGTAGATTAGTAAGTAGATTATCAATGTAAGTAAGTACATCTAATCATAGATTAACGAGAACTACCTACTAACTTGTTATTCTATGATCTAATGTTTTGAATACTTTTTTTACATTGCCATATTAGTGTCCCACTGCTGGCCAAATGCCTAAAGTTTTTGAATACAATAAAACATATGATTATGCTTATCCACTCATAGCTAACGGGAGCGCGTTTCAATAAGTTGCCATACTGGTCCAGCCATCAGCACCGGGCGACCTTCCTTGCGACAGGTCAGTCGAATGCGCGCTAATAGAGCAGGCTGCTTGCGACATCAGGTACCTGGTCCACACCATCTCCGAACTACTGAGCACCGGAGCCGGGTGACCAGGAGACAGTGGGTGGAGGAGCTCGAATTCAGAGACATGTATTGGTCACACACATAACCTGGGTTTTGGATTCCGCACAGTTGCGCAAAGACATAGCTTCGTAAGGTAAATATTATGGGGATTATTGCAATAAGGGTATAGCCAAAAACAGTAAACATGAAAACAGAATACAGTGCATGGGTACAGGGCATGCAGTGGTTATACAGGCACTTTGATGTAGCCCAGAAAAACTGACAGTATCTCGAAATATGCAACAACCTGATATAAAACAATTTCAATTTAAAAGAAGCATTGAAACTGTAGCGTTTGTTGCTGTTCACAAAAGTCTAAGGATTATGATGATGATCAGGTTATATAATACCGTCTCGTTGTCTGCTTCTTGGAACGTTCACGCGTAATGCGAGAATAATGTAACTCTACGCAGCTGTGTTGCTCTTCATAGCCAATCAGTTGGCGAGACCACATCAGGATAGGCCTGATGAGTGGTCAAATTCATCATTTTTTTTAGCTCTAACATAAAAGTACAGCTAAAGTAGGTAGAAGTACTCAAAAGATCTGCCTTCTCCATAATAATACGACATTCAGTGAATCGTCTGTAAAAAGTGAAAATACAGAACAACAAGCCCTTTGGTTTTTAGAATCAATGAAAGATTATTTGGCCAAACTTAAAATACTCGTAACATTAATGTACATTAAAAACCGGCCAAGTGCGAGTCGGGCTCGCGCACAAAGGGTTCCGTAGCTTAAATCAACCTATCTCAAAAACTATAAGAGATACTTTGATCAAACCAAAAATCGTTGAAAGAGTTAATTAGCATGCATCACCTCTATTTTTTTTAGAATTTTATACCCCGTAGTTATAAAAATAGAGGGGGGGGGACATACTTTTTACGACTTTGAGAGCTGATATCTCAAAAACCGTTCACTTTAAGAAAAATGTTTTTTAAAAAACTTTATATCATTTTAAAAGACCTTTCCATTGATACCCCACACGGGTATGTACATCGAAAAAAAAAATTTCATCCCTCAGTTACATGTATGGGGGGCCCCACCCCCAATTCTTTTTTTTACTATTTAGTGTCATATTTTTGTAGCGGTTCATACAACACATATTCCCATCAAATTTCATCACAGTAGTACTTATAGTTTCCGAGTAAATCGGCTGTGACAGACGGACAGACGGACAGACGGACATGACGAAACTATAAGGGTTCCGTTTTTGCCATTTTGGCTACGGAACCCTAATAAAAACTCATAAAACCCGCTGCTGAGGTGTTTCTGGTAGATAATTCGCAGCGCACTTCGATAGCTTCAAGACCTGTAATTATACAAACTGTTTTCTATTTTTACCACGAAAAAAATATTAATTTGATTGCGGTGTTTCAGGTTAATTACTTCAAAACTTGTTATAGCCGTACTGTATTGGTAAGCTTAGAAAGGTAGAGTCGATACAAAGAGTATTGATTATACACTCACGAGCAATGAAAAAGTTCCCGTCACATATATGGAACAGCAATAGCAGGAGGAACTTGCCTACAGTTTTTCATCGACTAAATAATTCAACTCTTATAGTTATCTTTTTTATAAAATATACAACCTACTATTTGATTGGACGAATAGTTTCAGTTACTCTGATTCTACAGGTCGTATACTATCCATGCAGCATGTTGGTGCAGAAGACAGACCCTGAACATGACGAAGAGACTGAGAAAGTGTCACAGGGAAATATCATCGTCTTCAATCTTTAAATTCCTTTGTAGCACGAAATAACTGTACATCCCTAATATACATTTATTTGGTTTTAGTAAAGTGTTAGTATTGTAAATCAATATAATTAGGAACGTTAACTCCGTGTTCACACTCGGTGGCGGTGCCTGTCGTGATCGCGCGCCCACTTTGTTCGACTCTGCATATATAAACATAAATTACCCTGCTTTGTGCTCCCAGTCCATAACGCGACCTGTGCAAACACTCCAAATAAATCTTTATCACCACTGTTTCCTTATTATTGTATGACGTTTATTACAACTTTATTGCAATTATTACTAACGTGCATGAATATTATAGTTTTAATGAGAGTCGTCTTGATCCTCCAGGAAGTATTTAAGCTAACGTCAACAATATAACTTGTTAGCCAATCACATCAAATAGGCCTCTCCTAACAGATAGCTAACAGTAAAGATCTCAATTTGATCGAAACCAGTTTTATGAAATTAATATAAACGAAAAAGATCCACCTGTTGTCAAGGCGACATAAACTATGCTTAGCAATGATGAAATCGGCTTAAAAAGATGTAGGTCTATAATTTACGATAGAAGTCGCAATAAAAACTAATGAAAAATATTAGGCCCATTCGAGTAGGTAATACGATATCGCCTGATTAACACGACTCTAACATGTTCTTTCGGCTCATAACGATAGAAAAATAAACTTAGAATGTAGAGTTTTCATAGGTAGCTAATGAAAAAGTTTGAAAATGATGGAACTGACACTCATAAAACACCAATAAAACCGAAGGTTCCTAAAAGCCATAAGTCTAAAAAAGCGATTCACACTTTCCCCGAATGTTATCTAATTTAAGATAGGCTTTCACTAGTAAAACAGATTTCGAATATGATGTACAATTTAAATAGAAAGTGATATAAATGAGTATTTAGTGTCATTTATTATTTACGACCTTCTCTGCGTGGTTTAAATCCGTCTAATATTTAGAGCCCTTTGGCATGTAATAAATCTTATTAGAATAATTTAATGCTTATTAGTGTACCTGAAAAACAGCGATGTAATTTATTGCTTTGATTTCTGATTCAATCTTGTCATTCGTGAATGTAAGATGAGGAAGGTACCTACTACAACTTTTGTTATTTGCAGTCATCGCTTCCATCCGTACCTCGGCTGGCACATACGGCACGATAGGGAAATATCACAAATGACTAGTTAAAACGTTGTTGACGCACATTGCGGGAGACACATCGCCGATAGATAACAATTAGACGGCGGTCTAGCGGGTGTCCGCCGGCCGCGCCCGCTACGTGCGAAATATTCAGATATTCACGAATGAGTTACGACCAATGATAACATTTTATCACCCACAAATGTTGTACAATATCTCTGTAATAACGAAATAACCTTGAATTTATAGTCCTCCTTACGAAATATGTAAAATACGGTCAGCAATGTAAAGTTTGGGATGATACAGAAGTTGTTGCAAAAGATATGCGTTATCAGTTTAGCAGTTTTAGATCTATGTAACTGTAGGTGGTGGTAGTTTAAGTAGTTTAAAATACCTCTATAACATAAAATTTTGTAGGATTACTAACGAGACCAAGATTGAAAACATTTGTTGTTATAATGGAAATAAATATTGATCTATCTTTTGTTTTAGGTCGTGTTTCCAATATTTCACTATACAAAAGTAACACTATCAACCATTTGATATAACTCTTGACTTGATGCTATCAGTGTTGCAGTCAGTGTGCAGTCAGTACCGGGCAGTGGCCGCGGGGACACGGCACAAAGTTTTATTGGACCATAAAGTTGTTCTAGCGAGTCCACCGCCGCCGCCGCCGCCGCCGCCGCGACCCACACTGACAAATTATTCCACCACTTCCACCACTAACTGTGAATAATCTTTGATATATCGTGACCCGTGCGGCATTTTCTGAAAATTACCAAAACGGTAACGCACGATTGAAAGCTTCACAAAACATTTGAAAAGGTAGATAACATTGAAAGTAATAGGTTATCAACAGTTATATTTTTAAGTCGTGGATGGATCGGGTGATGTGATGTGTAAATTTACACTAAATAAAGGACGAAATACTCAACTAGTTTCATATCAGCAATTAAGAAACCAGTTTTTAACTGATAAAGAAGCAAAAATTAATTGAATTAAACAAACTAAAAATGTAAGCGATGAATATATGAATGCCAAATTCTGAGTCAAATTTAAATTGTATTTTAACTAAGCTACTCATATATCCTATTCTATAAATATTTATCTAGTTAACAAATTTACTACGGTCAATTAATTAATTAACATTTGTAGGTATAATTTGGATACTTATTGAGGAATACCATAATGGTATCTAACAATGAATGGAGTTGGCGTAAGAGCGTAGGAGTAAAGCAGATAACGGTTTTCCCAATTTTGCGAGTTTTTGGCGCATCGCCGACCTTCGCCGGAGTTTCTATTAAACGTCGATAATTACCATCGTCTGGTTCGTGTTGAACGAACAATTACAAGAACCGATCACGATGTACGTTTCTAATCGGTAACGACTATGAAGAGGTACGTACCGGCAGACGCTCGTTGCGTGCTCTCTGTAGAGACATCATTGCGCCTATCAGATCCGACTACTGTGCAACCTTTATCTACCATAGATAACAACCTTACAACTTTAAATCAATTGATTTATTACTTAAACCTCCATCGAGTTGCTCGGGATAGGTATAATTTTTCATTGGAACTATTACCTCAAACCTTGAGATGTACAGAATGTACAGCAAGTGTTCGAGCGGTTTCACAACAGTTCGGAAAGACATCATTAATACGATGCGTATAATCAATTAGTGTAGTTTGTAGACATTTGGAATTTCGACCGAGAGATATGAAAGCTGTTAGCCTCATGCTCAGAAGCGTCGCTGCTATAAAACACTCGGTTTCGTAACTCTAATCACATTACGAAGAGAAAAAACATCTCTGGGCCGCATGAGGTCCGTTGATTTATGGAGCAGAGCGGCTGCCTTGAGTCGCCCAGTCGCACCACCGTCCATTCCGTAACCATTCAATAACAGCTCGGTGCTATCTTCGGCGGGGCTATAAACTTCAACTATAATTTAGAGTCAAATTCTAACAGTAGGGTAACGTAACGTACCTTGGGACGCTTGTACCTCGGGACAATGATTTTATTTTTAAAACTGGCAAATTTAACAAAGTATCATTCTACCCTATGCGTAGTGTTTTACTCGCTTGGCCAAACTAGTGAATCTTGTGATCATACCGGGATCGAGTGTGAGGTGAAGACAACATTAAGTTTTTTGGAGACAAAATTTACTTTTGTATAGTTTTTTGAGTTGCTTTATCTCATTGAGGCATGCTCAAAATTGAGACATGGATATCACGTATATATTTTCAGTTATTTCATTTTTATGATACGGCAATTATCTGAAAGATTCCTAACATAAAAATAAAGATACTGATTTTTTTTGTTAAAAATTGCTTTTTTGTACCTTGGGACACGATGAAATTTGTACCTTGGGACACTTTTTCCTATGGTTTTGTACTATGGAGACTGCTAACTTCTAAATTACGTCTTATATCTCTGTTCTTATAAGTGGCAGAGTGAAACTGGAATGAAGAGAGTTGCAGTCAGTCTGGAACGTTTGAAACAAGCAGTAGATAAAGTAAAAACAGGAGAAAATATTCCTATTTATTTTATATAAAGTGAATGTTCCTTTTTGTAACGTAAAATTCATACATAATCGCAAAATATAATTTCGTTATTAACTAATGATAATATGATGTCAATGTAGTTATAAAATTTCGATGATTACAGGACTTTTTGCTAAAAAATGTATAAATCAATTTGTCCCAAAGTACACTTAAGAGTGTCCCAAGGTACAAACGTGTAACGTACCTTGGGTCAAAACAAGCATTTTTACTTTTATCTTAATTTCAAAAAATCTGGCCTCTCCAAAGCTCCACCACAAATACTAGTGATAATAGATTATATATCCTACCGAATAAAGTAAATTTCACATTAATATCTTAGTTGTACGCTGCAATATCTTCATTCAAAGTTGGGGTAGTCGAAAGTGTCCCTAGGTACGTTACGTTACCCTACCTAACAACTTAGGACCGAAATTGAACACTTAGCAATCGTGTGCTATCAGTGTTAATTACTCGCGAGTATAAGTTAGCACTTACTAGACATGCATGGTCTAGCTCAGAGCTACACCGAGACAAATCTGTCTAATAATCTGAGTGTCTAGTTTTTAGTGCTTTCCCAGGATTTACTAGTCCACCAGCTCTTATTGAGGTTAAGTAGAAGTTCCGGTTCTTTTGATAGTGGAAAGTTTTGGCTACAGCTTTCGTATGGGTGAGATATGGTCAAAATTTGTCTTTAGTCAGAATCTTTTGAAAATTGTTTGATAGGCGTAGCGAATTGCCGGAGGGTATGGGAATTTTGGCTGTCCATGAAAGTCGTGCGTGAATGGTGATTTATAATGCAACCACACAGGTGATAGTTGGAACTTAATATCCGTTTAAAAGCCTACGCAAAAACTGAAGAGGTTCCCAACTGAAAATGTCACTGGCGTCACACCGGCACCGTGTCGCGCAGGTTGCGTGCCCGGCGCGCATAAACCCCGCTCGGTCCACCACGGCGCGAGGTATGCGCAGCCCGCGGCCACGACTCAACTCATTTAAACCACCTTACATGAACATTAGGGAGGTCCAAATTCGGAGCAAAGTTTCGCCGGACGATATTACCTACAGGTGGTACCAAATTTTAAATTGGCATCCTTTTTAGGATTCCGCGGGGGCTTTCGAAAAGCGGAATGTGGCATTTGGTGGACATTTTGGGCCAAATGCAAAAGTAAACATTTCATCTCGTTGATCTACTTGTAAAGTAAAATATGCTCATAGCAAAATGTTATGAAATGCCTTATCCAATTATTATAGTCTATAATATAATAGTTGCAGTCTATATAAAACTATCTAGGTAACTGGTGTGTTCTGTTTTTAGAAAATATGTTATACCTAATGTTTGCCCTATAGTCCACACACACACTCATCTGCGTGGTGGTACGCGGCGCACAAGGGCCGGCCTCGGACCGGGATATAATTTAATTCCTCATACAACCCGGGGCGTCGCAACTTTCCATCTCGGAACTATTCCGGGATATTTATCGATTCATCGCCTTCGGTCGCCATTAACTTATTGGGATACTATTTGCGGAATTAGTTTAGAGATGGTCCTGGCGGGGTTGCACGCGATCCAAAGGAAGGTATTTGCGATTTCTTAGAGTTTTTAAATCACGAACCCTGGTGATGGGACAGCTTTGTGGATTCCAATAATTTTTGTGAAACCGCTGTAATTCCTTGCCCTGAATCTCTTGATTGATTGACTCTACCGTCATCGCGTTGTCGTGTAACGTTGCAGTGAGTATGAAAGATGTAAGTATGAATTTTTCATGTAGTACACCTCGATCAAAACCAATATAATACAGATAGAACAGTCCTGGTGAGGTCTGCTCGGCGTGCCGCGGCGCACGGGAGCTGCGCGCGTCACGACGCTCGTGATCCGCTTCGATTAAGCCGGCCATCGACTACGCTTCCTGCCACGACTTGTCACGACCACGCTGCACATGGGAGATTATATTATTTAGTTTTTCTACAGCCACCGGCCCGATACCATCTACTGGCAATGACTAACACATTGTTGTTATTAAACAAATCAGCTTAGCCAATGCTTTGGACATTGTCGTGAGACAATCGATAGATCTAAATCGACTCGTGGTTTTCAATCAGCAGGATTTCTTGAATGATATTCCTCTAGAATAAGCTGTTTAAGTCGTAAACATCGAAACTTTTATGGTCGGAACCCCCAGTTATTAATTCAATTTAGATTATAGTGTTCTGCGTTTCAATTATGAACTCGGTAGCCAACGGCGATAATGATCGTAACCAACTCTTGCTGTTATTATATTGAACTTACCTTTATGACCATTAACAATTACTCGTCGTTCTAAATATACAATACAGATAATAAAATGTTATACTGTGGCAAGTGGAAAAAAATGGTAGGATCTAGATGATCGCACATCACACACAAAAAGTGTAGAATCCAGATAATAAACATAATAAAGAATCCTGTTTGTAATGAAGCAAAGAATGCAAGGAACTCTTAGTGGCTAGGTTTAATGTATGTATGGACAAACACATCGTGCATGTAGGCAGGTACTAGTGGACAGATCGAGCAAGGTCGTAACCACTTCCTATAGCACCGTTCTCGACAAACAAACCTATAAAATACAAACATACTACTAACTACATCTAGGTACGTACACATTTACCCTTTAAACTTTTTGACATAATTATTATGAATTGGATACTGATGTAGCGTTTAATCAACGCTGCGATTAAAATGCCTTCCTGTCACGACTCATGATGGCGAGACAATGGTTCGCAGTTACATAGACAGCCTTGGGTTCGCTAATCGATCGAGATTTATGGAATTTACCTGCTCAAATATAACAAGGATTAATATGTAGGTACGATAGTATTGAGTTATAGTGTGGTTTATTCACCTCTTTTATGATTTCTCTATTATAAATCCAACGTCTCCAACTTTTAGATCAGCCAACATTTAGTTCACTTCATTGTTGGTGATGTCGTCAGCAGGTCCCGCCTCGCCAGGACATCCAGGTTGTTAATTGCCTGCAGATATGACTATATTCAAACTAGACAGACAACCAGTCGCACCACCAGTCACACCGTCGAATCTTGTTTACTATTAACTAACAGGTTTCCAGAGATTAAACGGCTAATGAGGGAGTGGGCAGGACAAGCAAGAAAATCTGAATTATTATTTATTATGCTGTGGGATTATACATTTTCTATAGCTAATAGGCGAGCTTGCTGATGTTTTGCTTGGCATGTTTGCCTGATTTGTTATAAGATTTACATTTATTTCGCAACATTAATTTTATCTATTAACTAAAAAATATAAATACTAAACTTGCATACTTTCTTAGTTACGATTGTAATAAAAAATACGATATTTTTTACTACACAATAACAACAAATAACCCAAGCGTAGTAGCAAGAATCAAATTACGAAAGCAAGTTAAAGATGCACACACTATTAACCCTAAATGCCTGAGGGGAATTAATATCTAAATTAAAAAATCTGTAAGTCGAACTTATCTGCGATCATCATAAATTAGCCAAATAAGCGGGAGCTCTGAAAAATGGCAGCCATTTATCCGTCCAAAAGAAAACTGCAAGCGACGACGTTACTGGTGCGGTCGCTTTAAGTCTAAACGGCATGCAATAGGGTTGATAATAAATGGGGGTAAATGAATGGAGAAATTGGCGTCTTATTGCTTCTGGTTCGATCTGACATCGATCCGCGTAACGCACGTATGTGGCGTGAGTTACAAGCGATAGCGGAGACGTTAAATATTCAAAAAACTTTATTTATCGGCATTATTTGGCATATCATTGTACTGTTTTTGATAGTCTGCGAGTACATAATATAATTATGTAAGTAGAAGATTTCATACACAAACTGAAACCCACTGTAGCCAAGCTATAGCTGTGGTATTGAGTTGAATCATTGACCAATTTATATTATTATGCTTCATCTTTTTAATACGTAGTGCGTTGCAAGCGCCCGCTGTCTCACCGCTCTTGCGCCGCCTCTCCGCCGGCTGGTAATGGGGTGAGCGATCGTCGTTTGTTTCTGGATGCGGCTCACGTCGTGCCTCCAGGAATTACGCGATCCCCGCGCCGGCGAATCTTCGCCCAATCGATGCGGGAACAAATCAGCTCTATTCGCTCCTGGCAGCCTGGTACCGCTACTCGCTGCTTGCTGAATCAATCCGTGCTTGCGGTATTAGAAAAAAACCTAAAAAAGCTTTGGAAGGATTTAAATTACCTACTACAAATTGCAAATTTTAATGATAAACCCAGTTATGTTTATTATATGTGTATATGATCATGATCAGCATATCCATGCTTCGTTAGTCATACATATCATAAGTTACATTTCGTCTTGTTAATTTATAGTATTGGTAGAAAATGAGAGAAAATCCAATATGATACCAAAAAAACCCAAACTTTTACTTTCGGTTGATCCTTTCATTTCGTCAGAAAAGAAGCGGCACACAACTCTTAGTGACAGATACTACAAAATTAATAGCTTTTGATTATGCTAATCAATAAATTAGTAGGATCGTTTGAATATACTTACTATTAATATTCCAAACATAACCTTATTATTATTTTTCTCCAGTGATGTTGTGACGACCGAGTCATCAAATGTTGTCATTGCTAAGAGCAGTACCCATCTACTCCTGATCAATTTATGTCCAGCCCCCCTCGCCCCCCTCGCCTCCCCCCAGTAATGCTGCTTTATGCAACGTGTACGTGCGTGACAATCAGACTTTATTGCTAAAGACGATTTCAATGGAGCCGAGGGGCGAACGCAAGTGCCTATATTGAAGTTTTTTTTTCATATCTTTAATGTATATTTTTTTATTGTTAAAACCACGCGTAGAATCTTACAAGCAACAGTTATATTATTCTAATGTTGCGTTTTAAAAACTTGCGGATCTTTTACCAACAGATCGTTAACCTTTAAGTAATTCTTGAATTTGCAATAATTTGATATCAAATATGGATCGAATTGGACAACCTGAGCATGTTCACCTTGACTTAGATATCTTAGATACATCTAAATAAATAGACTTAATATTTATATTTCTACAATTCCGTTACACCATCAAAAACAAAGCGATAAAGGTACATAAAATGTGGTTCTTTATAAATGAAATTGTCGTGTACAGGGTGCCCACATCATCTGTGGTCCCCCTGTCCCCTTCCGGGCACGTACTCTTGTTGCTGTTTAAATATGAAATGTTATTTTTTTGACAAGTCAGTGGCTCCGGCCGCGGCCGCGTCCGCAACCTCGGGATCAGACTGATGTCCTCGGAATCAGAGCCCTCATGCGGAAAAATCACATTTTGGATCCAAAATACTATCTTCTGTTTATTTTGCATGGATGTAGGTAAGTTAAAATATATGATTAATGTTTTATAAACACATTTCGAGAAGAGAGTTATGATGTACCTTTAGCAGATTTCAAATATGTAATTAATAAAACTGTACTTTACAATTCCTCACTTAAATTCTTGAACTCTTGGAGCTTATGGCGGAGTAATGTTAGAGTCGGTTCGGTAATTAATAATCGAAAGTATGTTATTTTCGACGTTGAGTACGAGATAAAATAATCGATAATTTTGACCTCTGAATGAGGATGGCGGCGTGAAATGTACAAAAGGTACGTTAAAACGTGACGAAGCTGATTTAATTTATATGTTGCCTCATTATATCTCCGTTATCCTTACTTAATATTATAAATGCGAAAGTAACTGTGTCTGTCTGTCTGTCTGTCTGTTACTCTTTCACGCCAAAACTACTGAACGGATTTGAATGAAATTTGGTATACATATGGTCTAGACCCTGAGAAAGAATATAGGCTACTTTTTATCCCGGAATTCCCACGGGAAAACTTTTTAAGGCGAAGCGAAGCGCGCGGGGATAGCTAGTGGGGCTAGCTAGACAGCTAGCTTAAATAAACCTATATGGAAACAATGCTTCTTTTACAAAAGGTTATTTTCATCAACCTCTTTAACTGGGAACTGTGAAAAATACAACATAATACATTTAACAACCCTGTCTACTGAAATGATATCGATCTATGAGGACTCCACAAGGCCACACCAAGTTATAAATCAGATTAGAAATTAACCCTTAATCAAATATAGGGAAATTATTTCCCACTTGGTCTGAATCGAAAAAAATATTTTTATTTTTTTACTGGTTACTCTGATCAATATCAACATTAGAAACAAAATAATCTTGATTAAGTTTTAGATTTTATTAATGCTAACACTTTAAAAAAAACCGCAAGCTGTCATCGTACGTCAATCTCAAAATCAAGATTTAAATTTTTCTGTGTCAAAAACCGGTTCTCGTGACGATATTTCAAAATTTTTGGAGAAAAAAATCTGCTAAGTACCTAACCACAATACTATTGTAAACTTAAATTGTTTTACAAATGGATTTTATGGTGATTGGCACGGTAAAACTGGCGTTTCTTGCTTTTTCGAAGGTTCAAATAAGTGGGAAATTATTTCCCACTGTTTGTTCCTGCAGTAAAAATATAGTAAATTTATCTATACATAAAATATAATGTTACTTTATTGAACGAACTAATATGTATGGTTTTTGATAAGTATAAGCGGTTTATTACTCCAGATTCTTCTTATTTATTTGCAGCATTTTGAAACAATTATTAAAAAGAAACGTAATATCGCTTACTACGAAGAATTTAGAAGAGACTGTCGAAAACATAGCTGACATTTCTGATTTATTAGACACAGATTCGGAAGACGACTCATGCTATGTCAACAGTATTAATTCTCCTTCCGATAGTTACCTCAAACAACTTAACGACTGCATATTTCCTTATTAAAATATTGTTCTAAATACTATTGTATCATTTTATAGTTTTTTTTTCTAAAACAAAAAAATATTTATAAAAAAACAAGCAAACTAGCGGCAACTAGCTTGTATAGAAACTGTAGTAAATATTAATTAAAATTTGTGATCTGTACCGGATAGTGGGAAATAGTTTCCCACTTGATATTATTTTGCTTAGCAATCACGAATAGTGGGAAATTATTTCCCATAGCAAAACCCCCCTTTCCCTCCACTAAAAAAAATTTAAAACATTTTTTTCGTAATCTACGGACCCAACTTACCTAAAAACCATACATGGTTTACATTTTTATCAAAAAAAATCATCCATTTGATTAAGGGTTAAAGTGAAATCAGTTCAGTGAAATATCGACTTTACTTTTTCTGGCTTGGTGTCAATCTCGCTTATCGATTTCTTGGCAGATACAAATACAATAAATGTACTTGAAACGAGAAATCTATCGCCACTACGTCGGTAAGTAATCTTGAATTATTGATGTGGAACGCAGCGCGATTACATCTATTTTTATGTGACGCGAGAGGCGTATAGGCTCTTTTTATGGCTCAGTTATATTTCATGCAGTTGGGAAAAAATCCGAATTCTATTGACTATCTGAGGAGCGGTCGTCGTAACCAAAGAGAATATAACCGTAACCTAAATAGTGAACAGAGATATCGCCTGTTCGGAACGCCACCGCGTATCCTCGCGATAATGTGGTAAATGTCCGCTTCTTCTTTTGCCACTTTTTGTGCTTTTAAAAACTGAATCCTGATTAGGTTTTTGACTGTAAATAATGTACTTAGTACCTAATTATTCAGATACAAGATTAAGATGCTGCAGCACGAATACTGTACTGTGTCCATTGCAGTTAGGGAGTCAAGATCGTGTACTATTAGTAGTTATATTATTACATTTCTAAGGTGCTACGTCTATAGCAGCAATACCTAATGCTTTTGCGCACTTCAGAGACTTATTAAATGGATCAACCTGCACCACATTCCAAGGGCTGATTAATTGATATCTAACACATACAAAATAAACTGTAACTCGCGTTTACTATTTACTCTTATTATTTTGAACTTAAGGTTGCATTTCGCTTGAGTTCCACCTGGTTGGGTTTGTCAACAACCCACATGCTGGAGATAAGTTGATCGGCGAGTGAGTTGCAACGCTTGTTGTTTGTGTATTTACGTGTATTTGTATTGACATCTGTGTGTTTATTAGCTGGTTTCGATTTCTCAGTTTATTTTGTATCAACTGCAGCAGCTAATTATTAGCTTAGCGATTACTTACGTTTAATTATATTTGCTTTCGTTGTTGTAATACTTGCTAATGAATCATCGCAGTCATGTGTGTCCACATTAAAAATAAATAGAATTCCACAACCTTTGTCTATCACCTTTGTCATTAAACTGGTTGGTATATTTTTATAATACCTACACAAAATTAATTATTATTTAAGTAACAATTTTGTTTCCTACCTAGTCGAAGAACCCACATTCATTTTCCACTTGACCTTATTCCAGCCGACGTCAAAAGCTACGTTCATGCGGTTGTAATTACCGGTATTTATCGATAATAAAAATGTGGAGCCTCGTATTACTAACAACAGAGGTACCTCCGTCCCCCGCGGCTCTGACCACCGCCTCATCTACTTGTGAGTCTTGTGACGAGTCGTGCTTACTATTATAGTGACCAAGTTTATGGAGAAGAAATAATCAGAAAAAACTATTCAATAATAAAAAAAAAAACCAAAACAAAATATTTAAATATCTCCTATCCTAGTAATGTTTTCATTATGTTGGATATTCACTGTATATTGAACACAAAGAATTATGATGGAGGAAAAGTTCATTAGTGATTTTTTATTTCAAAATTTAATATTCTTTTTCTATAAAGCCCAGCTACTGTTGGCTTTTTCCATTCGTGGGTTTAATTATTTACCTTCCACCTACGTACAAACACGTGGCACTTATGTAGGTGTACATTTTCTTATAGTTTCTGTTGTTATTTTCAAGACGCAAAAAATATTTCGAAAAAAGACACTCAACATACCAGAAAAAATAAAAGTATCAAAACTATTCATAATTGACGGAGTTAACGTGGAACATACACGAAAAAAACATACAAATGCATTAAGAACTTCATTCTTTTTTGTAAGTTGGTCAAAATATTTGTGTAAGTAAGTACCTACTTATATTTTATGTATAAATGGAGTGTGTAGACGTCTTACTCAACCCGATATCGCTAATGTGTTAAAATAGTGCTTGGGGTCTGTCGCGCCGCGTCTTAACCCTTCCATAATGAGGGACGTAATAAACCCGGTGGGGTTGAGCCGAGCGGGTTTATAGGATTCAGTTCAGACTTAATCAACGACGGAAAAAGTAACAGATTGTCTTGATGTTATTTAGGTACTCTGCGTTTAAAGAATTATTGAGTTTCATAAAAAAAATTGCTAGGCAGGATTTTTGGGAGATAAAAATTTAAAATGCTGTCGAAAGTGAATTAGAAAACTTTATCCAGTTCTAATAATAATAATAATATGAACATTCTAACATAAATAAATAATAAATAAATGGTCTTTATTAATTATAATATAAATACAATTATTTTTTAAGGATCTTATATCTACTTAAATATTTTTGATCCAACATTAATAATTTTACGTTAAAGTCAATTTGAAAAATGGATGACACCGTAAAAATCTCGTACCAAATTAATTTACCCACGAATTCGTTGTCACAAGATTTATAAAACACCGACATGCACCTTCGACCCCGCACGCGTATTTCCACTCTTCTGTCTCGAGTTTACGACATCGGCGTCATAATTCGTGAACACTTCGGCATAATCGGGGGCCGCGAGTAGCCGCTAACGACTCGCGCGAACAAAGTGCATAATTCAACCAGCAGCCCGGCGAATAATATGTTAGCAATGTGGTAAATACGCGACCGGCTAATTTATAATGAGACGGAAAGGTAGGCCGGGAGGTGGTGGTCTTATACTTGCAGAAATTTGCAGGTTTTGCAAATGGCAGTTGACTTGGCTCACTACCTATATGATAACATTATTTTAAATTTCCTATTTAAATTATTAGATTTCAGTTATAGGTAAGTACTTCCAAATAAAAAAAGAATTATACTTAAAGAGAGATAATGATTATATATAAATTGCATAAATAAATTGAATAAGTTGGTTACCTATGTCCGTGTTGGAATACACTGCGGACGATATGATCGATAGATTTAAAATAATCGTACTTAATTGAAAGAATACGAAATTACGTTGCAACTCCCGAGCTAAACGAAAGGGTATTATAAATCTATAGCCCACGAAGTGCAATAAATAAGGCCCCCGCCACACCTGGCTGTTTGACGGACTCCTACGTGCCGTGGAGCCTGACGCACGCGCCTGTGTGCCTCCACCCTAATTCCACATCCCATGGGCGAAATATCCTCAAATATTTATAATGTACTTAGGTATGTAGGTTGGTAGGTTGTTTCAATTGTTTTTCTTGCCAGCTTTATCGGGCGGTTCAATTATGCATGTAACGGTAAGACTTACTACAGCTTAGATTACGTATTTTTTTCAATAACCAAATATTTGATAGAAAGCATAACAATTCAAATATTTTTTTAGCAATATCTGCATTTTTAAATTTTCGTAACGATCATGTTGATAATAGTTTACGAGCAACACTGCAAGGTGCGACCAATAAACAGAGACTGACTTCAACGACTTGCTATACCGAGCCAAGTATTCGAAAATAAACACTGTACCTTACAGTTATGGTCTAAAGTTGGTGCGGAGGAGTGCAAAAGATAATTTGGTACGTCAAAGTAACGAGAGTCGTCATAACCTTCGCCCACGCGCCGCCGCCGCCGCCGCCGCCGCCGCAGCCTGTCACACAAATCGTATTATCGTATTTGTTACACATCTACAACCTTTTCATTTTCACCTATAATTCAATAGTCTACTCCTTAACCCGATACAGCAAGGTGTATTTCTGCTCGAAAGACTGGAATATTAACATTTTGTAAACGTGTGTTTCTGGGGTTGTCGAGTGGTTGCCTCGGCGCGGCGGCGGCGGCGGTGGCGGAGTGTGGTGGAGGCAATGACAAACTATCAAGGAAGGAAATTTATTATTGTAACATACTTTATGGGCTGTGATTAGGATTTTCTGGTGTTAGGTAAACGAGGCGGATATTCAATAAATAAAAGATTTACTCAATTTCACACTGACTGTGGACAGTGGACACCAGTATTTTATGTTGAGGTTGTGTTGGCAAACTTCATTGTAACTCTATGTTTATTTATTTACTTCATGCGCAAATATACAGGGTGTCCCAAAAGTCAACGTCATCCCTTAAAGGGCTGATAGTCAGTTTCAATGAACAAAAAAGTTATTGCTATTTTAGTACAAAACGACCTCGATGTAAAATTGTTTGAAGGAAAATTATCTGACTGAATTTATTAAGGGTAAGTCATGTTGATCATATGGATTTTTGTACCGGCGGCACGCAAAAAACTGATCCAACGTGTCTATTTTCAGCAAATTTATAAAAGTGTCAATATCTCGAAAATTATCGAGTTTTTACTAAGGTCATATTGTGATATTCTGGCCTCTCATGAGCTGACCTATCAGCCCTTTAAGGGATGACGTTGACTTTTGGGACACCCTGTATAAATAAGTGGTACGTGATAGGTACGGTGTACTCTTAAATTTCACGTAAACGTTGTAAGTAAACACCAACATAGGTACAAAATGACTTCTGCGATATTAGTTACGTCGAGCTAAACAGAACTGATATGCTTGTTCTAATGCATTAAACAGTCAATAAGTGTAGCTATTTATCAACAAGTGAGTCCACAAATCAGCCATGTCGTCGAGATACGCAGTAGTGGCTGGGGGGTCACTCTATAATAGTGATCATATAGAGTCTATATGATCAAAACTTACGTTTCGGAGCGGTGCTGCGCGAGCCACGACTCTATCTTGTTGTATTAAACGTTTCGTTTGCACGATAACTCTCGTGCGTTTATTTTTTGTCAGTATAGAGTGACCCCCCTGTCTCTACAACGTGCAGTTTCCCGACACGTGTTCTCAAGAATGCTGCTCGCAAGAATGTTGCACACTAACCAGATAACACTTCGATCTACGGATCGTCACTAAAACGACCAACTTTCTTTATTACTTAAGGAAATGCCTAAGTATCTAATCATAATACAAAACACATAACTAATCAGAATTAATTTTATTTGGGGCTTTGTGGCCAAATGGCCAAACAGACCCTTGTATTTTTGTCATGTATGAATAGTGTTTTCTATGAAAGATGGTATCGTTCAAGTAGTGTAATTCTATAATATGTTTCGGGGACTCTATTTAGTACTGGTATTGAGCGCAGAGTAGATTATTTGATTGTTCAAAAATCTTACCATAGAACTTTTCCAAACAGATACTGTTGTAAGGACGCGCGCAATCAAAGCCAAGTCTGATGTTAGAATGACGTTTATTGGTAGGGGGAAGTGTTGCCACACTACACCTTCCCCCTTTTCGAAAAAAAATGTTACATAAATCATTTTTTAATTTTCTATTTAAAAATTTGTTCTACTACTTAAGTCTTGTGAAAAAAAAACCAAATTTAAAATAATATACATAGACAAACATGGTTATAGTTAAATTTACTTACAGCAATATTCATGGCTTAAACATTAAAGGTTATTAAAAGTATATATATGATGCATTTAAGTGTGAATAACGTCAAGATAATTTTAGTTATATTTATAGTGTACAAGTTAATACAATATTATTACCAAAATAACTATGATTTCATACATATCGATAACACCGTGGTAATTTAAAATATTTTATAGTAGGTATACCATTATATAGAGCCAAAACAACAATAAACTATAATTTTGCTAAAAGTTTACATAATATATAATTAATTTAAGTATGCAATATAGCCAACAAGTATAATATAATTTTCTGAGGATGAATATTTTATTTTGAATACAATTTTAGTTAGGTATTTATATCTAATGCATACCAAGTTTAATTTAAATTTCGTTCTTTCGCCAAGGTAACTAATATCTATCACTTATACAGAATTACTTAAAAATGGTTAAGTACTATTAAACAAAAAAAATACATTATGAATTGTATAATATTCAGAAACCCAAAATTTATAATAATAAAGATAGAGAAATTCGGTTTTTGTAGCACTGAAGACACAAAACAATTTTACCTATACTTGACAATCTTGACATCATAAGTTTTTTTTTATTAATATATTTATTACTTTAATATATTTTATCTATAGATATACTGTACTTAGGCACTATAGGATGATTAAGTTTGAACTACTTTCGTAGTCAAATATTTATCTGCTACTTTATCTTTTAACAACTCAAATTAGGTAATACACAGTACCTATGTTCGTATGACATTTGAAACCAATAAATGAAAAATATTTCAAATTATGTATGTTATTATTATTAGATATTCATCATGTTGAATGAAGGAAGTCATAATCAGAAGCAAGCACAGCTTAAAACATCATCTAATTAAGAATATATAAAATATACGAATGATTATACATTTGTAACTTAGAACTACTTATAACGTAATGTTGACGCATTGTTGACGACTATAATGACTCGCTTGTTTATAATTAATTTCCTGACAAACAAATATATTTGTTATTTAAAAATCTTTTATTTTCACCCTTCAATATTCTTGAATACTGTATAGCTGTATAGGTATAAGTAAATCCATTTATAGGTACCCTTAAAATGTATACTCCAAACATATTTTTAGATTTAACTAACTACTATGTTGAAAAGATGCTCGAGGAGTTTCTTTCGCCATTTCTTTCCTTCTCAATGACGGGGCCTTTGTGAAATGGTGGTAGATGACTATCGACAAATAATTGTAAAATTTTACGTCGATTAAACCATTTGAATTTGAATTTGAATTTGAATTTGAATTTGAATTTAATGTTAAAATTTCAATAAGTATATCATATTAATTATTTCAAGTTATTAAGTTTCAATATTATTAAAACTCCGTACATACTTGTTCTACAAGAAACTCATTTAACACAAGTTGTGTCCAACTAAAATTCAAAATTATCTAATGATTATAGAAGGATTTGTCCTTGATTGTACTTGTAAATATATTTAAATGTAAATTATTAGTTTATTTGATTTATTTACTACATTATGATTAAAACTTTCTCTTGCCTTCTTTTGTTTTATACCAAACTGACGTTAGTTATTAATTTAAACCATTATAATTTTTCTTTCTATACATATTTCCTTTTTTAAATATTAATTTAGACATTTACTATATTTTATTTATTTTGCGTATATTTATCATCATTCATATTCTTTTATATTCAAAATTACCTTTATTCATTTATTTATACCTACTTTATTTCATTTATTTTGCGTATATATTTCATCATTCATATTCTTTTATTTTCAAAGTCATCTTTTTATTTTATTATTTATACTTTTATTTCATTTCACACACATACATTTACGAAAAGGTACATATAATTATTTCCACTCTTTGGTGGGCCAGGCCTGGTCTTCATTATTTATTTATATATTTATCTGTAGGGTACGCAAAACAACGAGAGTCGACTCTATAATAATGGACAACATTTCAAAAAACTTAAGCTGCTATGAATCGAAAACCATTTCGAGATTTAGCTCTAAAGGTAACAAAAAAAATGTTTTTGTATTTTTTGGATGTATCATTTTCGAGAAATTCATAAAATAGTAATAAAGTGCTGATGACGTCATGCATCAGGTGTGATGCATTTTGATGATCAAAGCCTATAGATTTAAAAACAAAGTAACTGTCACTTTCATTTTTGATTGACGTTGACGTTTTATCGTGACGTTGTTGTTTATTTGGGTCATTTTTATAAATTCTGTTCTGACACTTTCTGACAATTTTTTTTATTTATCATATAAAATGGTTAGTACTTATTAAGAGATGACATCTATTTAACATGTCCCAGAGCATGCCACCGCCTACACAGCTGAAAAAATGCTTCTACTTATTTTTTTACATGATAAGTACCTACTTTGTATCATCAGAAATATCAATGTCATTTGAAAATGACCCATTTGTTGGTTGGCATGTAAACAAAGTTTAAATGTCACTTGTCAGTGTCATTTATGTTTTTTTTCGAGACTAAGGCAATAGACAAAAATAAAAATTGAGCCTAATATGTGACGTCACTTCCGGTTTTAAAATAATTAACTTTAAAGTTAAAAATAACATGCAAAAGGTAATGTAAGATACAAAATTAAAAATACGGGTCCTCTAATTTTTTATAAACTTTCCGAATAGCTAATAAAAATATAGGGTAAAGAAAATGAAATGTTGTCCATTATAATATAAAAAAACACATGTCCCATAAATATTACAAGGGCACATTTAAACTAGCTCTACTCTTAGGCAATTCCAAAATTCTTCACGGAGGGTTCTCGACCGCACTATGATCAGAAATAAGGACGTGACACCTTGTTGTACCCTACCATATGTACCTTCGATGACTTTGCTATTTACTTTTTATTTATATAAGTCCTCTGACCATACGTAATCGCTAATTATCTAAGTAATTGCGCTCTGTATGTCCCGTACTCGTATTACCTTCTTTATATTACTCATATCCTTTAGAATCCTTCGGCCAATAAAATATTGTTAACGCTTGGGTGATCAGTCCAATTGTTTATCAACGTCTTAGAGACCAAAGTATCCTCAACCATACATTTCTCACGTGCACATGAGCTACTGAACCTTCATACATTACCTAATATTCTTTATCATTGCTTACTCATAACCTTTTTCACCATAATTCATACATCTCCATTCAATTAACAAAACTAATCAATCCCTAGTCTCAAACGAGTAATAACAAAGCTTTATACATAAACATCGACACCTATACCCTTCGCTTATCTACATACGACGACGACAAGACGATTCGTACCTAATCATCATTTCTTGGAACGACAAAAAGATCTTTAATACTACATCCAGCCGTGTCTTTGGTCGCAAAATAAACTTTATACTCTACATTTACTTATCTTTCTTCTATATATTTCGATTTTGTTTTCTTTTTAAACCATTATGTTTACGTAACAATATCTAATATTATTAATATATTTTTATTCTTTACATTCCAAACTTTATAATTTTTATTTATGGGTAGGTACCTATCTAAGCACACCGATGATGAGGTCGAACTTGCGTATGAAGACGTATCGTCTGCCCTGCGTAAGTTCACTACTCATTTCACGGTGGTGATGGGAGACTTTAACGCGAAACTCGGAAAACAAGAAGGCGGCGAGACGAAAGTGGGGTCACATGGATTTGGAGTCAGGAACCATCGTGGGCAAATGCTGGCTGACTTCTTGGAGAAGGAGGGCCTCTATATGATGAACTCCTTCTACAAGAAGAAGCCACAAAGGAAGTGGACGTGGATTAGCCCCGATGGGAAGACTAAAAACGAGATCGACTTCATATTGACGGATAAGAAGCACATATTCAATGATGTCTCAGTGATCAGTAGGGTTAAGACCGGCAGCGATCACCGACTCGTAAGAGGCACTTTGAATATAAACTGCAAAATAGAACGCTCCCGTCTAATGAAGTCCACGCTCCGTCCTACTCCTGCTCAAATCCAGGATCCCGAAAGCTTTCAGTCTGAGCTTTGCGACCGCCTGATATGTTTAGAGAATTGCGTTACAGTTGACGATTTAAATAATAGGTTTGTGGAAACTGTCCGAGAGGTAGGATCGAAATATTTTTCGTCCCGAACCAACCGAGGACCTCAAAAACTCTCAGATGGGACTCTGAGTCTCATAAGAGAACGGAGAGAAATGAGGTTGCAGTCTTCAGTTGATATGGTCGAATACAGACGTCTAAACAGACAGATCGCCAAAGCAAGACGTTGCGATATGAGACGCTACAATTGCAAGCGCATTCAAGACGCAATAGAGCAAAACAAGGGCTCCAAAGTCTTTGCTAGAGATCGATCTGTTCGGCAGACTCTGTTGACCCAACTGAAGACCGACACTGGCAACACCGTTTCATCAGTGCCCGAAATTCTGGGAGAAATTGAGAGATTCTACGGACAGTTATACACCACAACACAAAACCCTATTACCAGCGGTGCTCACGACAGCCGAGCGCCACTCACCCGACACTATACCGAAGATATTCCGGACGTCAGTCTAGACGAGATTAGTATAGCTCTCAAACAGCTAAAAAACAACAAAGCTCCGGGAGATGATGGAATAACAACAGAACTTCTGAAAGCCGGCGGTAGACCGATTTTAATAGCACTTCGGAGGCTGTTTAATTCCGTCATACTCGAAGGCACAAGCCCGGAGGCATGGAGCAGAAGTGTAGTGACTTTGTTCTTCAAGAAAGGCAACAAAGCCCTATTGAAGAATTATAGACCCATTGCACTTCTGAGCCATGTGTACAAGCTGTTTTCGAGAGTTATTACGAATCGTCTCGAGCAAAGACTCGACGACTTCCAGCCACCCGAACAAGCAGGGTTCCGAAAAGGCTATAGTACCATAGATCACATACACACGCTTCGGCAGGTTATACAGAAGACCGAGGAGTATAATCTACCTTTATGTCTAGCGTTTGTGGACTATGAGAAAGCCTTTGATTCTATTGAGCTCTGGGCGATGCTTCAATCCCTTCAGCGGTGCCATATAGACTATCGCTATATCGAGGTGTTGAAATGTATGTACAATGCTGCCACAATGTCAGTTCGATTACACGAACATAGCACAAAACCGATCCAGTTGCAAAGGGGCGTGAGACAGGGAGATGTTATTTCTCCGAAACTGTTCACCTGTGCACTGGAAGATGTTTTTAAGCTTGTAGAGTGGAAAAGACTGGGCATTAACGTCAATGGCGAATATATCTCTCATCTACGATTTGCTGATGACATAGTTATTATGGCGGAAACGCTGGAGGAGTTAGGCGAAATGCTCACAGACCTCAATGATGCCTCTAAACAAGTTGGGCTGAAAATGAACATGGACAAGACAAAGGTCATGTCGAACGAACATGTTTCATCATCGCCCGTAACTGTAGGAGGTGTCACCATCGAAGTTGTTGATCAGTATCCCTACCTAGGACAAGTGATCCGATTAGGAAAATCCAACTTCGATAAAGAGGTAGCTCGTAGAATCCAACTCGGATGGGCAGCGTTCGGGAAATTACGACACATCTTCACTGAAAACATACCTCAGTGTCTGAAAACAAAAGTTTTCAATCAGTGCGTGTTGCCAGTGATGACTTACGGAGCCGAGACGTGGTGCTTCACCAAAGGACTTATCCACAAGCTCA
Organism: Plutella xylostella; assembly: GCF_932276165.1. Lineage (NCBI taxonomy): Eukaryota > Metazoa > Arthropoda > Insecta > Lepidoptera > Plutellidae > Plutella > Plutella xylostella. Next base: position 263,844 of record NC_064002.1, read on the forward strand.
GAGTTGCTCAGCGTGCTATGGAAAGGGCTATGTTAGGCGTGTCCCTGCGAGATAGGATTCGTAATGAAGAAATCCGCAGGAGAACTAAAGTTACCGACATAGCCAAAAGGATTAGCACGCTGAAGTGGCAATGGGCTGGCCACGTAGCCCGCAGAGCCGACGACCGCTGGAGTAGAAAGGTTCTGGAGTGGAGACCCCGTGTCGGCAAACGGCGTGTCGGTCGCCCCCCAACCCGTTGGTCTGATGATCTGCGGAAGGTAGCGGGAAGCCGCTGGATGCAGATGGCGGGTGACCGTTTGGGGTGGCGATCGTTAGGAGAGGCCTATGTCCAACAGTGGACTACGGAAGGCTGAGAGAGAGAGACTTATACAATACCAGTTATATATTTTTCGTACGTAGTTATAATGTTTTTATTAGTTTTCTCAATTTATTTATTTATCTATATTCTGTAGTGACGTACGTGTCTTTCCGAGATACTGTACATTTTAATAATACGTGTTGAAATTTATGTTGATACTGGAACTTCATTATACTGTTGAGATATATTTTAATATTCGATTTATCAATATGGTTCGGGCATTACATTATTTTAATTTAGTGAAAAAATTACAGGTGGTCAGGTTTCTCTGAATCTAACTGTACTTAAGTAGGTGTATTTTTATCATCAGTTATAATTTTTCTATATTGTATTCAATTATCTCACGCGTTGAATTTTTGACTACTGCATGTTTCTATTTTGTTATTCTGATATTATATAATGAATGATATTACATCCAAAAATGATAACTTTAAGTAAAATACTTAAAGTTATCATTTTCATGACCTGTTAAAACTATAGCTTAAATGTTGCATCGAGACATGACATGGTTTCCCAATATGCATGATCATCAGATTCCTCACTGCATGCGCGGCGGATCGAAATACGATATCTGTCGAGCGTGTGACCATTTTTGTGAGAAGTATGTTTTTGTTATATGGATTCAAAGAATAAAGCTAAGCATCGCTCCAAATCTGTAATTGAACTTTGATAGGTACGTGTTTATAAGAATAGGTATGATAAGTACACCCATTGCTATCTTTTCTATGGGATATTCGTTTAAGATAATGGGGTAAATGGAAAGAAATATATTTCGGTTTTAGCGTTACGAAACTATGGCATCTTACAAGAAAAATACCATATTACGGTTTTTTTTTTTTTTAGAATCTAATTACTGATAAATACTATTGTTTTTGATTATGGTTAAACATACTCGTAGGTATGATATAAGTATTTACGCGGTATTAACTTTATTACTAGAATTAAAGTATTTAGATTTGTATTCATTGAATTGCATATTTACGTACTATTAATTTCATTTGACCAATATCTGGTTCATAGCGGATTATTTAATTAATTGATTTTTATTTTTCTATTTTACTTTTTATTTGTTTAAGTATTTATAATTGTTAATTAAGTGCAATAAAATATTTTATTTATTATTTCTTATCTTCGTATCTATAATATTATGTGATTTAATAAATGAATAGCGGTTTAATTTTTAAATATAAATAATCAATTTAAATATAGCTAAAAAAATGGCTAGTCAAGGAATGTTTTTATAGACCAAAAGTTTTTATAGTACCAAAGAACATTTTGAATTTAAGTGATTAAGTAAGTAAATAGGAAATTGTGCAATGCATTGAATTTGTAATTTGGATTATTTTATATTTTAAACAAAAATGTATCTATTTAAGTATATAATTTAATTTATTGTAATTTGATTAGGTTAGCAATTTAATTTTGAAATTTGAATAGTACTTTGACAGAATTTAGACATTTTAAATAAAAAAATATTTTCGTACAAATTATAAAAAATAAGTTAAGATTTTCTATTATTATATATATTTTATTATTTGGTAATTTTATGAGTTCCATTATTTATCGGTATCAATATGTTTATCTTTTAGAAATCAAAATATATATATTTTTTTATATTCAAACCAAAGTTTTTTTTTTTTTTGAAAAAATGAAATTTTGCATGTAGTTAGGTACTCTAAACCTGTAAAATAAAATATCCTGAAATGAAATATAATATTTTGTAGGTAATATAACAATTGACAATAAGTAGGTATCGACACGCACGATAAGTATTTGATTTTCTTATAATTTTTACTAGATTTACTTGATGAAATTACCTAGTCGTCAACAAGCGTCAATAACTAATTACATATATCTTTTCCCAAAGAAAATAAACATGCAACAATTTATAACTGAATTACTAATATTAATACTTTAGAACTGAATTACTATTTAAGCGTTCGAATACTATTTATTCTTACTGAAATATTTATGTATTCATCTTCTACATAAAATTACAAAAATACTTTACTTATATTTTGACAACAATAACATTACGAATTTAACGAATTTAACTGAAAAAATGTAAATCAACTCAAAAAAAAGAATTTAAATAATTTGCAAACCTGAATTTCTAATTAATGTTCTGAAAGAATATAAATTTCTCATCTGGGTGGCGCGGCGGTAGAACATGCGGGGATCCAACTGTGGGCGCGTCCAGCTCCTCGCGTCCCTCTGGGCAGCATCAGGCAGCAGCATCCTCCTCCAGCCTCGCAGCTGTAGCTCGGAGGACATCCTCTGCTACCCGACTCGCACACTCCCAGCGCCTTCTCCTCAGCAGCCAATTTGTCTCCCGGCGCCATCCATTTTTATTTATTTTGTAGATCGATTTTGGTTTTTTAAATTTATAATTATGTAGGTATGTTTATTTTCTTGGTATATTGATATAATTAACTCATGATTATAGGTACTTATATTATATTTAGTCCTTTACGTATTTTCATTGTCCATTTTCCACATTATCACTTTTTACCACTTTAGTTCATTTTTATTTTTATATATTTTTAATTTATTATGTGGTCCGCCGGCACTGCCACGGAGGCAGGCCGGCTGGCACGGTCGCCATGTAAGGACGCGCGCAATCAAAGCCAAGTCTGATGTTAGAATGACGTTTATTGGTAGGGGGAAGTGTTGCCACACTACACTGTGACCATAATGATAACACGACATGGCTATGACACAAGCACAGAAGCTCTTCAATAAGCAAATGTTGGACTATTATTCATCGCAGCCCATTAGCTGGACTTGTTTGATTAAACACTGAGCAATGATGTTAATTTAAATTTTTATATGTGCAAATTATGCGGTTGAATTCAAGAAAAAGTGGGTGAAGGTCGAGTAGTGGCTGTAGCCATACTAGCCATGTGTCGCGGTGGCGTGACGAATGTGCTGCACTTACACACGAGTGCGCTTTTTGCTATCATGGATTTGCATGCGCCAGAGTAAGAGTGTCTGAAAAATGCATGAATTAATAAATTAAATTGAGTAAATATTGAATGTTATTTTATTATGAATTTTGGCATTTCTAAGTTTTTTGTTTAAGTAACAAATAATTAGTATAATTTTAAACTCACAATATATCCTTACTCATAACTCACAATTATTCCAGTCATGATAATTATTATAGTCAACTCAAGTTGTCTCACTATGATGCTGGCACTGTCAGTAACATCTTGTTCGAATAAGAAAAAGATGCATGAAGAAGTGAAAAAATTGCAGACAATCAATAGAAACAGACAACTGAGGGCCACAACTCCCTTTTTTAATTCCGCTCGACTTACCTCCGGCTTATAACGGGAACTTTAGAAAAATAACCATTTCAGGGGCGGTTAGTTCGCTGCCACCTTGCCTTATTACTCGAGGGTGCTATGATATTGTAACCAGGCTATCGTGACCTCCCACACTGCAAGTAAAGCAAGTGCACCATAGTTTTAAAAAAGATCCAAGCGTACTGGACATTTAAGTGGAAAGATTGAAGATTCGTAATTTAAAATGGAAAGATTAGGCAATTATTTGAAAGAATTGGATGAGAGTTTTCAATGGTGTGCTCAATGAGGCTAAAGCAATGAAATGTGCAAGCGTATTTGCAATACCTTCGGAACAATTCAATGTTTATGGACATTTAACGACTCAAAGTCGAATAACTGAAACCAAAGACGTGCGTAGTAAAATTCTCGATAAGTTCTCAAATAGGTTAAGTATGACACAACGGGCCATGCCTCGTGATATATTTTACGATCACGGAAAAACCCGAAACTAATAGGTTTTATAAAGCCAATTCAAAAAAATATGCCAAATACATCCATCAAAACGTTTGTGTAAATAAATCGGCAACGTTAATCTTGCACGGTATGTCAGAGATTGGGCTCATGCTATTTACAATCTAAAAGACATGGAAATAAATAAAACTATGTAATGCGCGATCGTACCCAATAAATCATGTGGAGCGATAGAGAGGCATTCGGCTTGGGCCTGACATTAATGGCAAAAATTCTCTAGTTTCGAAATATATTTCCCACATAGCACTCGTCGTTTATTACTGAGTTGTCATCATTAGAAAGAATTGGGATTGTAGTGGCTTAAGAGATTCTTTGATAAGCTGATTAAAAGATAAGCAAAGGCAGTTTTTTTATAGAAATTATGTTTTTAATTTATGACGTGGCTTATGAGAGGCTTGACCCCATTAGCGGACATGGTCAGCCGAGCGCAGTGCTGGGCGCTCGCAGGTTCGTATCGTCTGCAGTTGTAGTCGTGTTTTTATTAATTAAAATAAACATTCCAGTAGCATCTTCTCAATTCCTTTAATTTTATTGTCTAACGTTACAAATTAATTTGTGGATAAATTTTCCTTTATGGACGTTTCTATTTGCGGATTTCGTGGGGTCGGGTCACGTTTTTTGCCATTGCTGAGGGGAATTTAGTTTTTTATCGGATGTATTTAAACTGAGTCGTCCCCCGCAGCGGCGCGAGGGGTTACTTTACTTGTACGACTTTAATACTTCCGTCTCAGTCGTATTCAATATTCTGTAGTTAGGGAATCTATGGATTTAAAACCCTTGGAGTATAATTGCCTTAAAAATTGTTTAGCTTTTCATAGAATTATTTACTACGTAGTTGTACTTAGCATACTTTTTGGCAAGTAAGTACTTCTCTGGGTAAGACCATCATTTTACTATGGATTCAAATATATACGATGTATGTATAAGAATATTCTCAATAAACGACAAGAAATATTATATTTGCATGGTTTTAAAGATACTCTACCTATTCCATGCTCAACAAAGCTTGTACTAGAATTGCACAAACAGAAAAAAACTCTACCCTAACATCCTGACTCACAAAGAATGTAATAGGAAATTACTGTAAAATAAAAAAAAACTCCCTCGGTAAGGAACCCTTACTGTTACGGCAATTTGGATAAGCCTCCCTGGAACACTAAAAATTCCACTTAGAAACAAAACTCAATATGCACACGCAGATATATTTTCTTTCCCCGCAGTACACGCCCATAAAACTTGAGAAGATAATCGAAATTAGAAAATCCTAATTTAAGAATTCATTTGTTTTTGTTTTTATCCTATACATATAGGTAGGTGCACTTTTTTATTTGCTAATATATTTCTTATATTTAGGTGTAATATTTATATGAAACAGTTATAGCACCAAAACAGTGCCCACTCCATAAAATATATTGACTTATTGCCAAAAGCAATCTGACCAAGCGGGAGACTTTTTATGGGCATTTGCTAAGACTCCTCGTAATCTACTAATCCCGTCCCAAAAAACACAATAAGCCTGCAGCCACAAGAAGAGTTCGCTCTAAATTATTATCCGCATCATTCCGACCCCACGGCGAAAGCATTTGATAAAGTGGATCACAAAACGCAACCGCCGCGTCATATAGTATAAATAAAAACGGGCCCATAAGTGGTCCTTGCGGTAAGCCAAGCCGGGCGCCCCCGCGAGTTGCTTCGCGAGCTAACCGTGCGAAACGCCTTTCCAGTTGTTATTGTGAAATATGAATTATGAAAATAATAAAAAATAAAATGGCCTTACGAGAGTAGGCTCAGCTCGCTCTGGGGGGGTAACGCGGCGCACGCGGCGGCACGTGCCCTACTACCAAAATATTGAAAATTTTAACCGCACTCTCATTGTAAATGCTTAAAGCTATCACTTGGGCTAGTGCTCTCTTTTAATTTGACGCGTGACTGTCTTAATTTTCCAATAGAAGCTTTACACCATCTAGGGGGCAGATTAAAATGCAGTTAATTAAATTTAAAGAAATCGATGAAATATCTGCGCGAAAAACAAAAAGCAATCAACAGATTCATCAGCGTTACAAATGACAAAAGTTAATTTATTATTAACGGGTTCCCAATGTGCGTTCATATATTGCCAGCGCTAAAAGGGGTTGTTGAACATTTGATCGCGCTCAATAAGGATTATCTCCTGTGAGCTTCCATCACACGCATCCAATATTTATTTGCCGCCGACGCCATTGTATTAATAGTAGAAAAATTTAATAGTGTTAGTGTGTGCCCGGCCAGCCTCGGCGCGGGATTATAGCGCGCCGGGAACTTTTTTAAATAGGGTTAGGTCCGTGCGTTTTTTTCCTCCCGACCTAAACCGGAGGGTCGTGATAAATGACACATGCACATTTTTCGAAATACCCAATTTTGGATTTAAGTTACACCAAAGTGGCCCGGTCCGGCTTACAATGGGGACGCGATCGAGCGGCGTAATTCACACCGATTCTCTTTACCAGGAAGGGTTGGCGTACTTGGTGTGTTGGCGGTCCAACTGTTTATCGTGCACTTCTGCATAACGGCACTGCCGAGTAGGAGATAAACTGTGCGTAAAATTGTTGTTGGAAAAACGTTAATATGTCGGCTTGTGGGTTATTATGGATTCGGTTGGATGATGTCAAGATAGGCTGGTGTCGGAGCAGTTTTTGTGGAGGAGTGCGGCGTCGCGGCGACCGGGCGTCCGTTCCGGGGCATTAACCGTCTCCGGTATTATAACGGATAATAATATCGCTATTTGTAATTACTCCATGCCCGAGCTCGGAAGGTCAGTCATGTCTATATTTTATGGTAGAGTATACCTACTTGTTTTCTTCTATACTTAAATAGAGTTTTCATTAAAAAAATATAGTACCTACGTGAGTACTTATAAATATCTAACAATACAATATGCAAGGTACATAAAGTCCTTACTTACATTTCTTTGCCAAAGCATACTGTGTTTACAAGTGTACAATAAAATAAACCTAGCATAAGTAGCAAGTAGCAGAACACATTTCCTTGTTTATTTTGGTACCAATTGCCGTTTCATCACGCTTCGCAAAAAACCGTAACATGTATTATTTCGTTGAAAGGGCCTGCACTGCACCGTGCAGTCACTCATTAAGTTTAATTCAATTTCGGTCAAGTCAAGGTGCGACGCGGCGCGACAGTCGCGCGGTCGCCGGCGCGTTTTTGCGCGTAAACTCCGCGGTAATTAACTGCCTGCAGTTATTACGCGAAATTACGTAATTATGGTATAATGGATCATATCAGTGATATTTTTATGAACGACAAAAGTGCAGTGCGGCACTTAGTATGCAACTTCACTTTCGTTGTAATTATCATGTTTTTGCTCATAGCTAGGAGATTTATTAGAGTTGCGTTGGCTATCTTCATTAATGTTTTGTAAAATATGTAAGAGATGTTCTATTTTCTATGGCTTTCTTGCATGTTGATCAGTCATATTTGTTCATGTGTTTTTGTCTTTAAATGTTCCTCATTAATAAATGGTTTGTACAGAGCACACAGGGGTGGTCTCAGGGTGTTCGTAAACACACATTCACATTTGCTTGACTGTGGTGATCATTGATACCGTTACTGCTTATTATAATAATATCTGCATTCATATTTTATAGAAAATAGTACCTAAATTATTATTATATTTATTAGTGTAGTTTGTGTGGTGTATTGTAAAAGTGAATATGTGTTTTATCTATGTATCTGTCTCTACAAAACCTACAACTATTGCATGACACTTGAACGAAGGGACAAAGTTTTTTAATTCGTTCAGAAACGCGCGGACACTGCGTCGATGAGAACTTGACATTTATTAACGGCTAGAAAGGGTTCTGCGGAGAAATTCTTGAACGTTATTTTCTTTTTTTTTGCAGAACAGCAAAGGGGTCTTTTAGTTTTATTGACAGAGTTCACTTGCGAGGGAGCATTGACTTTATGGTTGACCTTACCGTTACTGTAAGTAGTTTTAGATAAAGTTGAGAAAATTCAAATTTAGTTTTTGGGATGACTAATATGACGGCACACATAAAAGTCCAACTACTTAATGATAATAAGTGGTAGCTAGGTATTATAATAAAACAAAACATATGTAAGGCCAATCACAAAAAGAGCAAGAGTGCATATTATATTAATACAAAAATATCACTTACAAGATGTTGAATTTCAATATTCACTAAATAAATATGTAAAATAAGGCCTAGTTCACACAATTTATTAACTTTTAAAGTTTGACAAAGTCAGTGAAAGTCCCATTAAACACAAATCCAAACTCGTAATGGAATAAAATTCCAATATCAACAAATCAAGACGGTTGTAAGTTCTACAAAACTATTCGAATTAACAATTTGGGACTGAAATGTTATCTTTATTTAGAGTTCAAAACGCGTGTTTATAAAATACTTAAGCTGAAAGTATTTTAACTACTTATAAGAAAATAGCAGCTAACATTTTGGGCACTTGTATTTAGCAAGTAGGTAGGTATATTATTGTTTCTCACGAACGACATATACTTACCCATATATGTATGAACAGAAAAACTGAACATTAGTATTTTTATTATTAGTAAAAGTTAGCGTAAATACGAATGAAACCATACCCCGCTTCAGAACGACAAAGATGTTCCAAATCTGCAATCCCTTTACTTTCTTCGCTAAACTTGAACAACTTTTTAATCGTCGCATAAAGTGGGTGATATTATTAGCATAAGCGGAGCGAGTGGTGAGCACTTCCCGAATGCACATTGCACAGTGCTCGCTAGTTTACGCTCATATTATCATTCTAGCTTCTGCTTAGATTGAAATAAGCGGTGATTATTGACACACACGATACACGAGCAATGAAAAAGACCCACCTGCCATTGACGTTCCATATTGTCACTAGAAATTTTCATTGCTCGTGAGTGTATATATTCATTGGATTTATTTGTTATACTAGATGGTATGACTTGAAATTTCATTGATGCAGTGGCAGAACAGTGGATCCCAGTACATTACTCATAACAAAAATCAATTAGTACTGGTAATAAATATACGAAAAGTTCTGAATGAAAATTATTTTTATTTAACCTGACTCCGAATCGAAAATAGTGACCAATTGAATCGTCAGATGTCAAATTGATAATAGTCAATTAACACCGTGACGTTAACAAATAAACGTAATTCGGAACTAACTAGGCACTTTCCGTGAACCCCCGCGCTATCGGAGATCTCAACGGACCTCGAAATAACAACGAATTAGACAACGCACCTAATACACCGTAAGACAACCGTGTCCACTCATATAAAACGCCAATAAAGTAAAAAAAAAAAACTTGCTGAGCTAAATAACCTTAATCAAAAAGGTGGGGTGGAACGCATCTTTCCGGCTTTTACCTTTGTGCTCTTCAGGCAAAACTGCACCGTACCACCTCATTCCTTGCATTGTAATTCGCTTGCGGTCGGAAGGGGTGGTTAGATCGTTTTGCGTGGAAGGTGGAGATATCTTGGTATATCTGGACGTTGGTCGCAAGGTGCGCGGCAAGGTGCGCGGCGGCGGTTGGCGCACTTTCCCCGGGGCTACTGGCAGTAATAATCGCTGGACAAAAACCTGCGAGGCACCACCGTGTAAAAACTGATTAGCGGAAACTAAAAGATACTCACTTTCGAATCACCCGTCGGCCGATGCTTGATGGATCGTCTGTCATTTGTCAAGTTGGAAGAAATGTTCGGCATTTATAGCAATAAAATTTAATTTTCCAGCATCAATGATTTCAAAAGGAAGGATACGCCCTTCAGAACATTTTACTCAAACCTTCTTCATACAAGCAAAACAACTGCCATCTGTCATAATTTGTTGGAACCATGTCAGAGCCGAGCTACTTATCCTGACGACGCAACCTTGTACGTGCGTTCATATTTTACCGTCATCGAACAGTAGGTACATAATAATATGAGTGAGTTGCATGCGGACGTCCGTACAAGGTTACATCGTGCGGCCATTGTAGACTTTGGTAGTAAAATAATTATCGCTTTAAAATGTGTTTATTCATTAATTAAGGATGATACGATATTCCATATTCTTTTTTGACCTTCGTATCATAGTTTTTTAGCCTTTCACAACAAAAATAGGCATATTTATCACAAGAAACAAAGACTCATCTCTCCGTCACAGACAACTGTCGACTGAGGACCGTTGGCCCTAAAATGTCTATTTTAGGGCCAACGTGCGGGTGCCATTTTCTTGAGTGGTTGGGCCTGTCCTTACGCAGTAATATATATGTCAATGTCCAGCATGGTGTTCTATAAAGGCATGCAAAAGGGAACTTGGTTTAAAGAAATTGAATCTATTCCCGCAGCTAGCGTTACAAAATGTTACTTTTATTCCCACTTTACGTTTTTATGTCAATTTCAAGAGCGAGATCTCCTTTTAGGGTAAAACTACATTTCTATTGGCCACACCATCACCTCTCCATAATTGGCCCGCGATATATTATCATGTTGGAACGCTTGGATACTCCGCTCACTGGACGAAGACCAAACATAATTGTATTTTTTTCATCACTTTTACCGCTGGCTCACGGGGAACTATATTAAATGCCAATGACAAATATGGTCTTGTAGGAAACACGATAAAAACTTATCGCACGGTGCCACTGGTATTCTTGTTGTAAAAACAAAGAAATACCACCGTTAAAATAGAGGACTGATTCCCGCCATGATAAGAAACGTTGAACTTTATTGCATGAAACTAACACGTATTGCATCAGATTATCTTCACCTGTATAAGGTTAATCAATCGAAACGTTAAAAGTATCAAACTGATACACTGCTAAATTGGTACCTTCAATCATCTTTAGTTGGTATTTATATGAGTACACTATGTACCTATTATGTATATTGGAATCCCCCCCACATTAGTTAGTGTATCATTCTATCCATGTATGTTTATGAATAAATATATATCCTATTTTACTATTATACCTACGTCTATTGTATATTTATAGGCATATCTTTGGGATCATGAATTTAAGGACACGTTGAGCTCGATATGGCTACAGATTCCTCAGTCAATGTTACAAAACTTCACGCGTACACAAATACTCGAATATAATCGCTTAATCAACTGCATCCAGTCGAAGATGACAGCGTAATAGCGGCTACTAAGTTGCTTGTAAACTTGTTGTTTTACTCGAAAACGCACGCAATCAGCAATTACATTGTACCTTATGTGCAGTGCATTATGATTGTATAATTATTACCTGCATCTAAATGGAACAGCAGGATGTCAGTATTGACAGAGAGTAGGTACAGTCGGCGGCAGGTGCTAGGACATAAAGTGCGTTGGGAATGGCCGCGCTCGACCGTGGAGCTTGAAATGTGTTTCCGTGGAAAACCTGTTCATTGTGCCACTATTTGTATAAACTTGCAGCGGAATCTGACGGGTTTCATAAAGATCACCGTGAGCCATGTATTCCTGGTCAAAACATAAGGTTTCTAAGTAATTTCTAAGCTGCTCTTCTATTCTACGCCTCGTCATCACAATGTTAATAATGTTATCTAACAACGTTTAATCCGATCTTGGCAATACTGGCACTTATCAAGCGTCATCCAGAAGCGGCTCCGAGCAATCCTCAGCAGCACATTTCCCCGCTATCATAGACACATCATATTACAGAGGTCCTAGGGGGACCCTTGCCTGAACTTCTTAAGCTTTACGATGCAATAAACACTAGGGCGACCTAATACATTGCGTATGTCTCACGCTAAATTTTCTGATAAGGCGACGCCGAGGCCGTATTAAAGTCAAAAGTCGGTGTTAAGGGCCGGCCATCAGATACGGTGTCCCTCCGAAGGGCCCAGGGGTGAAATGTCAGAACTTCGCACTTACTAGAAACGCTATTTTTTAAGAGGCCGAGTCACACGATGTGGGAGCTGTTGACCTTTGGTGGGCATCATTTACAGGAGGGTTTATTTGAAAGTATTAAACTGGGGACGAAGGCAGGGATAGGGACTCGTTTAAAAGAAATTGCGCAAATTGCAGTATAGCTATTTGTAAAATTATACATATAAGGTAACATACGTCGTATGGTTTGTTGGTAAGAAAGATTAACCATAATTAGTGTTTTTTAGCTATTATTTACATATGTACCTACATGATTCTATATGACATAGTTTTTTTTCTACTAGTACAGTAAGCGGCTTTTCCTGAATACATTATGAAGATGACATAATGCGGTGGTATCAGAATCTGTACGTATATCTTTCCTCTTTCTCCGTGATCTGAAGGCGATGGAACCCGCTCCCTCCCGTGTTAGAATGTAAACAAAAGCACAGACCACTATTTTGTCTGATGACAGATGACGTTAGTTTTTTTTGACAGTTGTCAATGTCACTTGCTCTCTAACCTCTTGTGAAGCTTACTTGTGTTTTATTTTGGAAAAATAAATATTGCCGTAAATCGAATTAATCCTGGTCTTATTTACCCAAAAACCAACAGGTTATGGGCCCAGGACAGTTTCCGCGCATTAATAAGTAAATATTTCGTGCGAATAGGATTTATTTTCAGATATTTGTATAACCGGCATATAAGGTAACCTCAAAAGGTAAAACATGGCCGGCTCCGCTAACAATGTTGGGATTCCAATTGATAAGCTCAAAGGCATGGAAGACTATAATAATTGGAAGTTCATGATGCGCATGTTATTGTTGCATGAAGATATGTATGAGTGCGTAGAATCAGAATCTGGATGCAAAGATGACAAGAAGAACAAAAAGGCTTTAGCCAAAATATGTCTCTCAGTAAGTTCATCTGCATTGAACCACGTTCGGAATGCGGAAACGCCATACCAAGCATGGACTAATTTACAGAAGGCCTATGAGGACAAAGGTCTGAGCAGACGGCTGGGTCTGTTAAGATCTCTGTTTGGAGTCAAGTTGAAGGAGGTGGGTGGTATGGAGAGCTACATTTCACGAATCACAGAACTTGCACAGCAATTAAAGGACATTGATTCACCCTTGGACGATGAATTTATAGCAATAATCATGTTGAGTGGTCTCACATGTGATTACGACCCTCTGATCATGGCCTTGGAGAACACAAGTGGAAAATTATCTTCAGAAACTGTGAAGGCAAAGCTATTACAAGAAAATCAAAGGCGTGATGACAAGTCAGAGCATTCTGAGGTCACTGCCTTAGTCGCAAGAAAGGTGTATAAGTGTTTTAAGTGCAAGAAGCCAGGACATTTTAAGAAGGATTGTCCTAAGAATACTTCGGGGAAAACGTCACAAGCGAGTAGTGGGTCATATTGCAAGGACAAAGCTTTATTGACCGCTCTATCAGTGAAAGTGCAGGATAATTCTTGGTATATTGATTCCGGAGCCACAAACCATATGTGTAACAACAGTGAATTAATGAGTGAATTAGTCATGGACAATCCTCGGGAAATAAATGTGGCAAATGGTGATAAACTTTTTACCAAAGGGTGCGGTAATATAAAGATTGGTTTAAAGAACTCTATAGTAAGGACAATAAGCAATGTATTTTTTGTGCCCAATCTAACTACAAATCTATTATCAGTTAGTGAACTCGCAAGAAAAGGTTACACTGTTACTTTTGACTTGAAATGTTGTAAAATTTATGATGGTAGTGAAGTGTTAGCTACAGCATCATATTCAAATGGTATTTATCGACTTGATACCAATGAGAAGTTCATGTTTAGTAGGGAGGAGTCAGAAATTGCCATGAATTTGTCTTGTACAGGTTCAAGTACAGGGTTAAGTACCCCTCATGAGTTCCAGGATGCGGAATGTGAGAGTGCAGTTGATGTGTCTGCAACTGCGGCCCCAGCAGTGACACAACAGGTATGGCATAAGCGACTCGGTCACCTCAATGCAAGAAGCATGAATCTCATGAAGAATGGAATGGTTACAGGTATGAATTATTCTAATACTGTATTTAGTAACTGTGTTGCATGCATAAGGGGTAAGCAAGCGAGGCTACCGTTTCCGAAGAAGTGTATGAATAGGTCACAGGAAATTTTAGGCCTAGTACACTCGGATGTATGTGGACCAATGGAGGAATCTTCACATAGTGGTGCTCGGTACTTCGTAACTTTCATTGATGACTGTTCGAGAAAAACTTACATTTATTTTCTGAAACGGAAAGATGAAGTTTTTGAGAAGTTTAAGTTATTCAAGGCATTAGTTGAAAATGAAACAAGCCAAAAGATTAAGGTTTTAAGGAGTGATAATGGTGGAGAATTCATTAATCATTCTTTCCAGGATTATCTGACGACTTGTGGGATCAAACACCAGACTACAGTGCCATACTGTAGCCCTCAGAATGGCGTTGCTGAACGGGCTAACCGTACAATCATGGAGAAGGCTCGTTGCATGCTTGAAGATTCTGGCTTGGGTAAAAAGTACTGGGCGGAAGCAGTCAACACGGCGGTCTACCTTAAGAATCGCTCACCAACACAGGCAGTTATGGGAGCAGTTCCTGAGGAGAAATGGTCAAACAAAAAGGTAGATATAAAACATCTTAGAATATTTGGATGTGAGGCCTATGCTTTAGTAACAAACCGTCAGAAGTTAGATCCAAAGAGTGAAAAGTATATTTTTGTTGGATACTGCGAAAATACTAAAGGATATCGATTAGTGGATCCTCTGTGTCCTCAAAAATGCATAAAGGCAAAGCATGTGATCTTCTTAGAAGATTCATTTTCTAAAAAGGGTATGTCACATGATGATAATAAAGAAAATAACACTACTATATTTTCTGTAAGTCAGTCTAATGACTGTGATGCTACCAAAGACTCTGAACCAGTAACATCCCCTGAAAAGTGTAGACCAACAAATCGTCGTCGATTAACGATATTTGATTTAACTGAGTCACCAGACTCTTCTGAGGATTATAGAACAGGAAATTCGTCCGATGAAACTTATGTTCCAGGCTCCTCCGACTATGATTCTGAAGACTCACAAGGCGAGACAACTGAAGGTATGCAGTCTGCCGAATGTGCTCAGCTGGCAGGGGTAATGAACAAAGATGCTGATGTTCCTGAGACAGTACAAGAGGCTTTGGAGGGCAGTGAAGGTGATCAATGGAAGGCAGCAATGATAGATGAGTACAATTCGTTTCTGGATAATCAATGCTGGAGCCTTGTTGACTTACCTGAGGGGAAAAAGACTGTAAAGTGTAAATGGGTGTTTACTAAGAAAAGAGGGCTTAATGGAGAATTAATTAAATATAAAGCCAGACTTGTGGCAAAAGGATACACTCAAAAGTACGGTATTGATTATACAGAAACTTTCTCCCCAGTAGTGAGGTACTCGTCGATTAGAGTATTATTAGCACTGGCTGCTCAGTTTGACATGAGCATAGAGCATTTAGATGTAAAAACGGCATTTCTCAATGGTGATCTGTCGGAGACCGTGTTCATGGAACAGCCGGAGCAATTTGTTTCAAAAGAAAATGAAAATAAGGTTTGTAAATTAAATAAAGCTGTTTATGGGCTTAAACAGGCAGCTAAATCCTGGTATGAAAAAATAAACAAGGTGTTAACGGACAAGTTAGCATTCAGAAAACTATCATCGGAGCCTTGTGTATTTATTCATGGTCAGGAGCATGAGTTAATCATCATAGCTTTGTACGTTGATGATATTATCCTTTTTTCATCGAAGGCCTCTCAGCTTAAGAAGGATGATATAAAGAAGCAACTCATGAATGAGTTTGAGATGAAGGATTTAGGTCCAGCAAGTCAAGTTCTAGGTATGAGAATTATCAATAAAGATGGGAAGATCACATTGGATCAGACAGCCTACATAAAAAGGATTTTAGAAAGGTTTAATATGACTGATTGTAAGCCTGTATCTACTCCTATGGAAAGTGGGTTGAAATTGCATAAGGAAGAAAACTCTAACTGTAATTATGACTATAGGAATCTCATTGGATGTTTGATGTATTTGGCAGTTTGTTCGAGACCTGATATTGCTTATACTGTTAGTTACCTCAGTCAATTTAACAATTGTTACTCGGACACTCATTGGAAAGCTGCTAAGAGGGTGCTCAGATATTTAAAGGGTACGTATAATTATTGTCTTATTTTTGAAAAAGGTGACATGAAAATAACTGGGTACGCAGATGCTGATTGGGCTGCAGATGAGGTCGATCGACGTTCCTACACAGGGTATGTTTTCACTTTAGGAAAATCTGTTGTATCATGGGAAAGTCGAAAACAAAGAACCGTTGCTCTGTCTAGTACAGAAGCTGAATACATGGCAATTTCTGACGCCTCCAAGGAAGGTTTATTTTTGCGTACATTTTTGTATGAATGTACTGGTAAATATTATAACATTAATTTAAATAATGATAACCAGTCTGCACAGAAACTATGTACAAGTGCAACTTATCATGCAAGGTCTAAGCATATAGATGTGAGGCACCATTGTGTTAAAGATTTAGTTGGTTCAAAAATTGTTATTTTAAACTATGTACCTACTGTAGATATGTTTGCGGATGTGCTAACTAAATCATTGTCAAAGGAAAAACATGAAAAACTGATCTCTTTGTTTTTCTAAGTAGGTATAACTTGTTTGTTTTGTAATTAATTCTATATGAACCTTGTATAATTTTATGTTATAATTATAATGCTTATACTTGCAAAGTATTTTAGATTTTGTTAGACATACTAGGTAGGTAGATACTTGAAGTATTGTTTAAGGGTAGGTGTTTTGTTTAAGGGTAGGTGTTAGAATGTAAACAAAAGCACAGACCACTATTTTGTCTGATGACAGATGACGTTAGTTTTTTTTGACAGTTGTCAATGTCACTTGCTCTCTAACCTCTTGTGAAGCTTACTTGTGTTTTATTTTGGAAAAATAAATATTGCCGTTAATCGAATTAATCCTGGTCTTATTTACCCAAAAACCAACATCCCGGTCCATCATTATACCCGGGACACCCGTAAACGACCGGTACGTTCGATTTACCGTAAACGGTTTTAGGACCCCTTACACATTTAGGTTTCTGCTCACTGCGAGTGTATCAGTCACGCATACCTTTACTTTAATGTATTCACATTCCAAGATCACCAATCAAGGCAAAAAACACGTATGCAAATTTTCCCCTATCACTCTAATAGGTCAATTTGTTGAACCAACCGTTTTGATTTGAGAGGTAAGTAAAAGTAACGGGGAAGGTAAATTGGATGTCTCAGCTGACCCTTGGTCACAAGTCTAGGAATTAAATGTGTTTGATCCAAGGTAAGGGACCAAGCGACTGGCTTTCATATATTTACAAGTCTTAACTTATTTTAGGAGGCCTTTGCCTAGCAATGGGAAAATAAGTATGCTATTCAAAAAAATCAAAAAACTTAATTTAACCTAAATTACATTTTTTAATTAGATACCACTTTCAAAACTACGTCGAGCGGTTATGTTTCGTTTCATTCGTTGTTACCAACTTAAGTTCACAAAAACGCTGTTACCTACTGATAAACCGCGCCATTCCCTGCGTTGGTCCACCGGCAATAAGACGCTCATTATTCCTGCGTAGCTCGTGGGACGCCCCGTCAATAATCCCGGTCAAATGTCCGGCGCCGGCTTAGGCAAATACACCGTGTCCGGCGACGCTGAGCCCGCCCGGGACACGCCGGACACGGCACACCCTTCCCTTGTTAGGAATGTCTAAGAATACCGTCTAGAATTTGTTCTCTGAGAAAGCCTAAGGCGAAAAGAAGGGTTCGATTTTTGAACGTTAAAGTTAAACGGTACGAGGAAATTAGCAATACCGCAGTCACTGCTGGTTAAATAAAAAATAAATAAGTATAAGGAATGAAAAGAAAAGAAAACAACCAAATGGAATGCTTAGGGAGGAAAGTAAGTAATTGATCACAAAACACTCGTAACCGCAACGAAATGCATCATTGCGGTTTCCTTCATTTGCGGTCGTTTAAACAAACATGTCTCTGTCTCGCTCATTTGTTCCTTTCTTTATTTATCCCCCTGACCCTCGCGGTCAGCTCCGCCACCAGCAGTTAGCCTACAACAGGTTTTATTTACTCCTCTAGCTGATCTTCGCAGAATAAATGGGGACTTTCTAATCCTTTCGGTATGGTGCTAATGAGCAATGCAGCTTAGGGCTTTAATGTAATTATGTGGCAAAGGGGGAGGAAAGAAGAATGTTGCCGAGCTTTTTATTTATAAATGTTCAAACAAAGAGATAATAATTCTTCGGTAAACTTACAGTGGGGCCATAAAAAGCCCCGCTCATAATCCGAAACTAGGCCTGAAACTTGTCCTGCTCATAAATCATTGGCGACAATTCATTCCCCGGAGGAAAACTGTGAATTCCGGGGAGTGTATGAGCCACTACGGCGGGCCGGCGCGGCCTGCCCACTCCACGCGCCGGCCATATGTCATTTCGGTCAGCGGCCACTATTTGTCTTGCAAAAATTCGGGAAGGCATCCCAAGAATGTCCAGTTCCCCTTTCGCTAGGAATCCGCCGGCTGAAGAATGCATGTGAGGGTCTCACACTCGTGTACTCGCCATTTTTATTGAAAAGAAGATGGATCTGGTATGTGACGGGTTAAATTGAAAGTAGCCTAGTTTAAAATATGAATGTACATTTTCAAGTAGGTATGAAGTGAGTGGGTGCCCAGTGATGGACGTCGGCGACGCGGAAGACCCAGGCGGAGATGGCGGGACGACCTCGACAGGTTTTTGCCTCAATGGCCGAAGGAAGCACATGATCGGGAACGGTGGTCAGTTTATAAGGAGGCCTTTGCCCAGCAGTGGGACACGACACAGGCTGCATAAAAAAAAATATATATATATCAAAAGAAACATAGACTTTCGAGGAAAATTTAAGTTAGATTTTAATAAATAAGCAGCTATACTCGTACATAACTGTGTAAAATTTGCACCAATTTAACTAAGTAGAAAAGTATTGCGCAAACAATTTATTTGATTCGTAATATCCCATCCACGAAAAGTGAACACATCCAGAGAGGACGGCACACAAATCAGCATATCCCGCGAAGACCGGGCAAGATGATAAATAAAATAAATTCGTTCCTCAAACCGAGGGGCCCTGATTGCGCATGCCTCGTGCAAATACGTACAGGAGCACAGCAAATAGGAAATGTCCGACTGTATTTAAGTGAATGTGGCCTATTATTTATTGGCAGCGTGCCGGCTCGCGACTGACCTGCGCTACCAAATATTGGATACGTTCCGTTAGAGACTTGCCAAGCGTACTCTACATGCACAGTATTATAAGTACTAAAACATTTTATAATACTTCTAACCAGGTGCAAAATTTCCGTAACTTGTACGAGTGAAAGCTATAATTTTTGCCGCAAAGGGCTTTAAAGCCGCAGACATGATATTAAGTAGTTACAGACATAACCCCAAGTCTCAGACCGCAGTGTGCGCGTGTGTGTGGTTACGAAGACGCATTAGAACAGCCGCAGTACGTCTACGTAATTACATTTGTTGTGGTGTACTGAAATGTGAAAAGTTTGTCAAAAGGTTAACAATATAAATGCGGTTAAATAAACGCCCGAAATTAGTCGCACATTTATCGTTATCACCATGAATGATGTCGCACAGAATTACCAAAAAGCTCATTAAAACCTTTTATTACTTTACCTTTCCAAAGATCGCACAAACAATTTCGAACTACTTAAGTAAAACAATTTACCTATACAATACACATTATATGAAGTTAAAAGTACATTAAGGGTCCCTTATAATTTTTCAATGGTGCCGAAAACCACAAACCCTTTTTGCCCGTCAAGACAGCGCCATGCGCATGTGGCCACCGCGGGAATGGCGGCACATTAGAGGCTCGTTCTAAACGAAACGATTTCCAATTTGTTACATTTGAGGTTTCCGGTAATTTGTAATTGGTTGATTTTGTTTGTTGGTGATAAATGTTGTGGCGGGTTGTGGCCAGGGGGTGGGAATGTGGTACGCATTTAGGTATCTAATAGTTGTGTAGTCAAGCAGGCAGCGTTTCAATTTCTTTAAAATCTATTAAAAAATACTACCTTACTACTATTACTAGATAAAATAACCACTATAATACGCTTCCGAGCAATGAAAAACTTCCAATGAGATGGCACAAAATTGCTCCTAAACGGAAAAGGCTAACTTAATTATACGCCGTCTACAATATTGAAATATATTTTAGTGCATCAGAAATATCAGAATACTATATGACCTAAGAAAAAGGTAATTAGGTATTGTGTTTACATTGTAAATTGAAGTTGTGGTTGTATTTTGTGGGTGGAACTTTTTCATTCCCCGTGAGTGTAATCACGTAATTGTAGAGTCGAAAAAAATCAATAAGTCACGAAACCACATAAGCTGGCAATCCGGTAAATCTTTCTAGATCCCGAGAGAGGAGGAATTCAATAAATCGGAGGAGAAAAAGTGGAAACCTTACATCCGCCCGGGACATTCGGACACTGCCCACCGCCGCCCGCCCTGCCGCCCCGCCCGCCCCACGATGTCGCTCGCTCAGTGGGTAATCTCTTTTAGACATCAAAATGTTATGAAGTTGTTTCTACAAATTGGCAATAATCTCGCTATTATTGTTAAATAAAAAAATAAAAAAACACGCACTCACGCCTTGTACTAATGTACTCCCTTGCGGGGTAGGCAGAGGTGCATTGCTGCACCCACTTTTCGCCAGAGTGTTATGTTAGTCCCAATGTAATAGGGGGCGGGCCTATTGCCATTTTACGGGCACATTCAAGACCTGAGAACAAATATCTGTGTTTAAACAAATATCTGCCCCAGCCGGGAATCGAACCCGGGACCATCGGCTCAGTAGTCAGGGTCACTAACCACTACGCCATTCGGTCGTCGATTATTGTTAAATAAAATAAAAAATATACGAAGCCTTTAGCTGTTATTATGTCCAGGTGGTGCCAATGTAACAAAGTTCACATACAGTAAATCTCGGCTATTTCCACAATGATACTTGTTTGGTCCCTCGTGTTAGTAGGTGTATAATATAACCCCGTGGACCCCGGTAGCCACGTGAATGAAGCATAAAAATTGCGCGAGCGACGCCACTCGCACTACGACGGATGCGTTTGATAGATCGCTTAGCTCGGGACGAAGCTATAGACTTGACATACAATGTATGGTGGAATTGTATTAGTGAGTTCCCGTTCGAAGGTGCCAGGTATACCTACTCAGCAACTTTCTATAAGTAACCGACTTAAAAATCGCGAAAGTACCTAAGAGCTTTTTCATGATAATACATTACATTAATAAGGTAATATGATAGATAAAAATATATTATGTTACTGGACCATAACATTAATACTTTGATGGATTTAAAATAATGAGATAATAAATAGAACCCCGCTGTCTCCGCTGTAATGAAGATTTCTTATGGTATAAACATAATTTGAATTAGATCTATACTTTGGCTTGCGAGACTGATTTGAGTCAAATCAGGATTTTTAGAGCTGTTGCAAAATAATTTGTAGGCAATATGTATAATTAATAACTCTTCATAATGACATGTACACAATGTACTATGAATATGGCATTGATTCAATCACCGATAGCGCATACACTTAACTACAAGCTTCTTATAATAATTATTTACTTTTTGTGAACCCACTCTCGACAGCCGCGGCCCGCTACTGGGCACGCTTACAGAAAAAAAAACAAAGGCATACAGCCGGAACATGCTATGTCGATGAGATAATCTACATAGGTAAGCGGCAGCGGTTTTTTTAAATATTTTTTATGGATCTTTGATTTCATTTAGGCGTTATAATATTTCATTCGAATACCTACAAACGTTTAATTAAGCTTTGGTTAAATTTCATTGAATTATTTCTACATGTTGACGGCTACGCATATTTAGTCCACTACTTTGCTTCACGACCACAAATTTGCTCTTAACCATGAGGAAATGATATAATATTGGGCTACCATATAACTATCACATGTGTGCTTACATCCAATGAACATTTGTAAAATTTAGCAGATATTTTATTAACAATTCATTAGCTGCGTCGCGTCTCTTCGCCTGTTAAACATCTGTCAGATCCATACAAGTTACGTCATATTTAACAAGCGTTGACGCTGCTTAAACATTGTTGATTGCTAATGTTCGGTGGTGGTACCTCATAGGTTTCTCGGTCCCAAAGTCTATCTTCATCATGTATGTAACTCTTATTTGTACATCCGTAGAACAATAACTTGACAGTGTTGCGTGGGCACCAGCACTGGGCATGCCCACTAAAGTATAAGGTACAGTCAACGCAATAAATTTGAAACAAATCACACTTTAATCCCTACTTTTACTTTATCACTCACTTCCATCCTAAGGTTGTCTAGTAGAGATTGCTATAAGCAAAAAATCCGCCTTTTCTACTGTTTTAGTTTGAAGTTATTGTGTTGTATTTATTCGACTTTATTGCACAATTACATAAAAAAATAATGAATTATAAGTAATAAATACCTATATAATCTACAATTAGTACTTAGAGGCACGGATGTGATGTGATGTGATAGATTGTGTTTATCAATGTAATCTTAATGTTACAAATCTTCCTGTGTAATCTGTGTATGTGTTGTGTTAAGTAAATAAATAACTTATCTATCTATCTATCAAAAAGTATTAAATACTTGGTTAGAATTACTAAATACTACTACTAAATACTATAACTAAATACTACTACTAAATACCTACTTGCTTTAAATTCTCATTTTGAAACTTAATTCTTTTTATAAATAAGTATTATATATTGTTATGTACCTACTTAAGACTGCAAACTTTTTACTGTATACAAAAATCTTTATTCCATTTGATTTATGTTGAGTGTGTAAATCCTTATCTTTGATCGAGTATCGTTAGTCTATTTACAAAAATATTATGTTCTTAGTGGTAAACATATAAGGTAATAGACTAGTTATAAGATTATGTTCAGCTGTTAAGTTTCATGGTGTCTATTACTGTCGTTTATCCAATAAATAAAATAAAATAAAATAAAATTATAACATTCATGCACTTTCAACGAAGTACTAATTAAGTCACATCACATTCTTCGTTAAATTTACGGTAATGAAGACTAAAATAAATCTGATAACTATCTGTCTTGAAAAAATCGCTTTACGCCATAAAACCGAAATTTTTGTACCTAGGTATAATATGTTAGTTATTTATTTTCTTGTCGTGTAAAAATAAAGAATATTATATCTATCTATCTATATTGTGGACTATACCGAGTGTCATTGTGGGATCAGAGACTACACTGGGTACTACTGCTGGTGACTCGCCGCCCCGTATTGTCTGCTCACTTTCTCCTCACCGCCACCACCGACGATTGTGAAAACTCCAACTTGACACATGTCACAAGTGGGCCCACGGTGAGCACCGCTCTTAGATTAACAATATGCGAACAAGATGGTATGCCACATACAAAAATAAGCAAAAAACGGTGCGCATTTTCTTTACTTACTGTCAAACCATTTTAAGTTATACTAAACTGGTGTATAGTGGTTGTAGCTGTATAGTAGTTATGTCAGCTCACTAAGCTACTAACTAATGATAATGGCAGTAAACGCAAATGTACAATAAATTGTACTCACGCAAACAGTTTAGTAAACAGGTGTACTATAAATCTCTATTTAAGTTCTTATTCTACAGTCTATGTACTTATGTGTAAGTACTTACCTACACAGGTTTAGAAACTACTTAATGAGCAAAACGGTATAAAAAGATAAATTTATAACAAATCAAAATCGGTTCATCTGTTAAGGCAACGAAATACGAACTTTATCTACTAAAATAATAATTTAATAAGTAAACCCTCTGGTCCCACCTGTAGTGAGGCCCACCGTCTTGTTAGCCTTCGCAAATATTACCCATTCCGATACCTTCCTTGCATCTGTTCGTTTTGCTTATAAATATTCAACTGTGTCTACTTCATAATAATATATTTATTTAGATATTCTATCTTAAGAGACATTATAATTACACCTGCAAATCACAAATAATGTTAATTTAATTTTTCAACTTTATAGGTATTTCTTATTTGAAAAACCTTTGCCAAACCAACAGTGAAATCCTGTTCCGAAATTAAACTAAAAATGGCGTCCAAAAACCAGGAGGCAAATCCGAAAACCGTGTAAATATTACCAATTCAAACTAAACCGTCCGTCAATATACTCAAAATAACGCCATTGATAAATTATTCGTCTGGACATCATTTATGCACTATATTTTAGTTCTAACACTTTTGAATATTCAATAGCAAAAAGCGCTGAGCTCCACTCTGAGTGCGGGCAAATGGAATCACTAATCGGAGGTAAATGAGAGATCGCCGACGTCTCCTTTACTATTCTGACAGCAGCCGCTAATCGCATCACACCAGGCTATTTTAGCTTAGCCATTTCAGCTGGTGAAACGTTTATTATTGTTTTAGGCTCTAGATTACAAACGAGAATTTAGAATAAATACATTGTTCATACAATTATATTTAAGTGCTTAAACTTTTTTATTTCCGACCAATTAATACTACAACTAGGCACTTTAATAGGCCGCCCTCAAAAAACGTAAATGCCTCCTATTTAGCAACACTGCATCCCGTCAGCGCTAATAGACCCTATATCTTTATTAGCAGCGAAGGGTTATGCGCAATAAATGAAATGGAATAGTTAACCCTGCAACGGTGCTCGCACTTCGTTTAATTTAGTTAACTGTAGCGGCGCCCGGGGCGCTGCAGGCCCGCTGCGGAAGGGTTGGCTAGTGTTGGGAATAGATATTGCACCTACTAGATGTCGATATGTTGATTAGCTTCGTGGGTTCTGTAAGTATTGAATTTCGCAACTAAGTTTTGAACCTACACTGACTATTTAATGTCATTATGATAACAGTTGCAGTAGCAACAACAGCTATTACATTTATTTGTTTATACATTTGTATGAAATGCAACAAAGTTATTTAGAATAATGGCATGTTACAGTATGCAAGCTTCATGAACTATACCTAAATTATATACTGCACTCTATTTTTTAAATTATTTTGCTTACATTGTGATGACTGATTATTAATGCAATCATATTTAAATTTGTGAGAGTAAAGTACTGTTCTTGTTACCAAGTTCAGAAACATGTTATTTATTATTCGCAATTATTCAGAAACAATATCCTAATTAGGTTTGAGCGTTATACCAATCTGCACTCTATACCAATTAAATATAGATAGATTTTACGTAATAGACGCTCGGCCAAACGCCCATCCCTATAAAAACCGGCCTTTTCATCGCGAGCTAATTTATATCGACCTCTCGCTGCACCCCGACTGTTTAGAAGCTTATAATCTCGCGATGAAGTCCTCCCGCCTGATTAATGCCGAGGAATTTTCCAAAAAGTTCCCGCCACTCGGAATGGCATTCGCGCGGAAATTATCGCAATTCTGTCACATCCCTAAGGCTTAAGTTTAAATTAAGAAATGAGTGGTGTTGCCGTGTCTGAGATGTTTGTGAAGATTGTTGTAACTAACTCGTCTATTGGCGTTTAAATTAATGGAGTGGCCAATAATGGGAAAGACTCATGAAACTTGTGCACGAACTGCCTTTTCTTCATCTGTTGCATTTTGCTTAACGTAAATATTTCTCGGGCCCACTTCCTCTTTTCATAAATATGTCATGTCTCTATTATTTGTGTATTTTATGAAAAAATCACTGCATGTAGAGTTTTATTACACTTTCAAAGGACACAGCTTAAAATGAACTAAAATCTAAGGTCAAATACCCAAGTAGTGGTTATGTTGTTGAGAAGAAAACCATCATTCTAAAATAACATGTTTCCTTAATGAAGGTTAATTGTTTAGTACGTAGGTTTATTACTTTCGTTGGCCGACTATTGGCAACAGAGCATTGTCCCGGTTCCATCTAAATTATAGGATCGACGACGACCGAATATGTATGACCTCGAAGTGGGATGTTTGTCGAGTCACACGTTTTAAAATAATATTCGAATACCTTCCTACAGTGTTACCTTGCCTAAAAGTGATATAAAGAAAGGCAAGGCAAACAAAAAACTTGGTCATCATTAGATCAATTTATTTAAAAGAATCATATATGTGATATTACGGAATTAAGTTTCAGACTGGTCATAATAGAGGAAAAAACAACAAGTCTACATAGATGACCTAAGAAAGATAATTATAGAGCGAGTACAATAAATAATAAAGTACGGAATGTTTACCCAGTGACCTAAGTTAATGCGAAACAAAGTAGAAGCATACTGAAACTGAACAAATAGTTAGTATAGTTTGTTGTTAGTAAATTATCGAAGAATTACTGAACATAAATCAAGCGGGCGACAGCACTAAATCCTTTTAATCCGTCTCTAACTAAAACAGATACTCGGCAACTACTGGCACGGAAGCTCGCGTGAGCAATGATACAAGTCCAACTGTGATGAGACCAATCATACAACTAGACCTGTGTGTGTACATATACAAGTAAAAACTGCTAAATGATTGGAATTAAATTCATATTATTTAAAATGAGAAACTTTTATACAAATATTTTAATTTTATGATAAGATGCCGATGCTCCTGTCGTAGGAATAAGTATTAAAATTTATATAATCTCAATTTATTTATGTTGATATATTTATTGACAGCGTTTAAAAAGCCGCTGGTTACTAGAACCAGCCCGACGGCCCACAGCGCTGCAACCGCCCGCGCGCCGAGCCCACTGCCAGCCTCTGACGGATATTTATCGACGCCCCACTACCGACTGTAATTATCTACAGTAATCGCGCAATATTCTACCAAAAGCGTTATGCCTTTAAACATACCTATGAAGCTTTTTACATAATTGTTTAGGACTGATATTAAATCACGCATGAGTATGGCAGGTATATTTGATAGTAGATTTCACCAGCATCACACCCGGATAAAAACGTTGAATTTAAAAAAAAACGATTCTGATTATTATTTCTAGAGAGGTAGGTATTTCACAAAGTAAAACTTGCAAGCTGAGGTAGGAGGTAATTATACAGAATGGCTAGTCAGCCGACAACTGTCGTAAAATTCTATAACTTATCACTTCTGTAAACGCTTGCTATTGAAGTGGACCTTGTCAAACGAGATCCCTTTACCTTATTCGGATGACAGTTCTGTGTAACTTTTAGAATTTAATACATATTTCTGGGCTGTCGATGAAGCGGGTATCACCTGGTACTTTATAGATATTAATTGATATTAGTTTATAATGGGGGAGCTATAATTGCTACTGGACGTGTCAAGTTGCCTCGGCGTAATATTTTCTCGGTTGTAATTAAAATTCTTTTAGCTATAACATTCCTTAGCTAGTGCGTAAGAAACCAACCGACAAGAAAGAGGACAGTGTCAATTATTATATGTATAAGCTATATTTAAGATTAGTTATATAGTGATCGATATGTATTACCTACCTATGATATTCCTGGTATGTAAAATAATGTAAATTATGTTTCAAAACGAATTCATACAACTGCTATAAAACCGTCTATAAACATACCAGCCCACGCCGCCGCCGCCTGTATCTTCCCAATCATAATCCTCCAAATTTTCTCCATCGATACAAAAAGGGGGAAATATTATTATGATAAAATAAAATAGGTATTGTTTAACCCGCGGCGGCGGCGGCGGCGGCGGCGGTCGAGAGTCAACAGGGTGCTCTATACAAAGGCATTTATTGTACGAATTTCACGCTTCCCTGTGGTGTAGGGTTAGATCATAGTGGGATGCAACAGTCATGGTTCTTTTGTAATTTTTATTGTTTGAAATATTAAAAAATAGACTCAATTTTCCTCCATAATATTGTAGAGACATTTTTTACATTTATTTCAGATTTATACATATACTTAGGTACATTTTATATGAAAGTGAAATTTTATGAAAGCGAGACGTTTTAATAAATGGTGGAAAACGTAAAGCTTTCATACATTGATGATGAGGTAACATTTATATATTTATGCTTCAATCATACTACTAGCAAAGGAGTTACATCAGTGACAGACTCTAAAGCAGATGATTTCAACTAGTCGTGAGTAAGTAAAAAGCTCTTAACAATGAAAGCATCAAGACATGTGGGTGCGCTACACGCGGCGCTCGGTGCAAGCCGTGATACCGTGATACTGTGCAAATCCAGAAGGGTTGCATCACACTGCACTGTAGGATACCGTCACGCTCCTCCCGTCCACAAACACAGATTCATATTACCACAGACTAGTTTATTACACTACTCCCAATTTGTATACTGCTGAAAAACTTAAATTTTTGGGAACGTTTTCTGTCCTCTTTTTTAGTTTTAGTATCTGCAATTCTACGTCTGTCTAAATGCGAGCCTGAATATACCCAGGTATTGTAAATTGGTGAACTGCATACCTATCTATGTCTATATTTAAAGAGGTGACTGCGTATGCAAATGAGATAATTTTATGTATTGTGGTTCTACCCCTTTATCCTTTGTGCAAAACTGTATTTGTCGAAGAGCGCCCTTTTAATTTTAATAACAAAGATAGATAACTAGTTTGTAGTGCAAACAAATTGTTTGATTTAAATTTAAAAGTTGCAGTCAGCAGTCAGTGGCTTATTTCGAAACATAAATATTGACATAAACTGTAACATTGGGGATTGCACTTGTGGTACCTAGTTATTTTTATAAACAAATTTACTTCTATGAAGTAAGAAACTTCTTCTTCATCAGCATAACCAAGGTGCAGTTGTAAGTACGTAAGTACTTATGCCCTTAAAAATCCCTCAACTGGCACAAATTTACGATATGAACAATGTACACTTCCACTTGCAACTTTGACCCTTGCGTCATTAGAAATAAAAGTGTCGCTATGAAAGTGGGTTAAGTTGGCAAAGTGAGACTGTGTTTACATGCTCAGCATGTCATGTCACGTTAGACACGAGGTGACTCTTGACACCGCGGGGCACCCTGCAGCTCGCTCTATTGTTGGCTAACACCAGTACCTAGGTACTTCTGTTGCTTACCAAGAGCCGCTAAACTGAAGATTTTTTGTAAACATAGCAGTGCAGTTAAGGCTTTTAGAGGTTATGATAAACTTGTACATTCGCACTAGTAAAGAAGTATGACTCTGCTCCTAACCTACTCCCAAATCCAGCGAAACAAATCGGCGCTACATAAATCACAAGCAAGTCAAGCTAAATTAATTGGCTTTCATTTACGAGTTAAAGCAATAAAAGTTTACAATACTCGGCAATGAAGCGAGCGCGGTGGTCGGAGGGCCACGCGGGGCTACGCTCGTGCCATATGCGACTTATTACCGACACTCCACACTCCGCTCACAGGATTAGCGGAAATCCCAACTATTATTTGAACACATTTCCACTAAAATTCGTTACAAGAGTTAGTCAGGGGCTACTTCGATTCTGAGTCCAAGTCAGTCTGGCATATGGCACCCTATTGTAGTTAGTTTGCGGTTGCAAAGCATCGCTATTACTTTGTAGAGTTCGTAGTACTTACATAATTATTATGTACCTATTACTACTTATGTTGACGCTCGAAATCGTATTTAAATGCAAGCATATTTACCTAGGATTTTTAATAAAAATCTGTATGACGAATTCAGTACTTAGCTGTCGGTGATCTCATGTATTACAAGCAGACCACTAAGTGCTATAACTGTATCAAGATGACATAGCGTAGGTACGCCACGCATTTCCAAATCTCATCAAGTCTAAACAAGCGCAGTATTGACACAAATATGGTACGGAACCCTTGGCGGTTCGGTCTCGGGGACACCACTAATTAATTCGCCTTCGTTGTAGGGATCCGCGGGCACATGGCGAACCTCTGATTGGCTCGTGTTTGCACTTTATTACTAACTAACTAACCGTACTTGTTTCTATTTGTGCGAAGGATCTTGGAATACTTGACATTATAACATGGTATATTAATAACTTGATGGTAACTAAGCAAACTAGTTAATAAAGTATATGCAAAGGTGTTATCTATCTATCTGTACGATCCTATGTAAGGGATAGGAATCCTATCACTTTCTACATTGACGGGCAGATTTCTGTAGGTACTAATTAGCATAAAATGGCATATTCTACTCGTATTCCAAGTAGGTCATAACGACGACGCCATGAAAGTTTAGTGATGTCAATTACAACTGCGTTCTTTGTAGATGCCTACTACTGTCATTCTCAATAACACAACAAACTCTCAACAATTCAAAATCCAAAAAATAGTCAACATGCAACTTTTGCGTTCAAACGAAGGGCTGAAGCTAACACCTACACAGCATCAAACAATTCCTTAAATTTAAACAAAAATACCCTTTGAGCCATTGAAATAGACACTAGAATGTGTTGGGATGACGGCAGGAGTAAGGTGGTAGAAGGCGAGAGCGACAGCTTGTCGAAATCAAATTATAATCGTGATTTGAGGGGACACAATAGTGCGCGGACCGCGGTGTGGCGCGGCGTGGCCACAAATGATGCCGGTGATTGATAGGGAAGCGGGCATTGTGCAACGTTGCTAATTCATACAACGCCGTTATTTTATATAAATTTCATAGTTCCCCTTTAATTTGAAATTGGTTGTCGGACGTTACAATCGTAGGATTGCAAAAGTATGGCAAAATAAAGTATGAAAGATCTTATTTCAATATTTGAGATCAAAATATTTATTCCGGAATGGCATATATTCTAAACTGTGCACTTAATTAATTTCCTAATTTGTAACATGTAACTTGGTGAGAAAAAAATAGCAAGCACAGCTTTTTTTATAGACTTTTTCACTGAAAATAGGGGGCGCTCAGCCAACATGACCGCTGACATGAAAAACCACAAAAATAATTTTCAAGCGCAGCAATCTAGCGCTCACAACCCCTGCACCGCCGCCGAAAAAACCGCGAATTTTGTCAAACGTGTCACTCTCCAATTAGAAACAAGATAATTTTCCAAAAAAAAAACCTTGTACCCAGCCATTCAACACGACAATTTTACCAAGGCTGCTGCGACTGTAGCCTTTCAAAATGAACCTTTCGGTATTTATCCTTAGGGTGTCTGAGGGCTGCAGGGTTGCCGTGGTCGGGTGGTTGAAAGTTTTCCCCACAAACAGGCAGAGTTACAGCCGCGCGGCCGCGGAATGGTCTCCGCACACGAACACGAAACAATGGTTTGTACAACACCACGTTATTCGTCATAAAGGGCTGTTGCGAGCCTAAAACGTTTAACGCTCCGAGTTGTTTCCTAAATTGAGGTAACTAGAATTTTACTGTTGCTTTTAAATTAATTCATTACCTATTCAAATTTTTACATGATGTTTTATTAACTCTGTTGGGAATACGATAGAGCTATTGAAACAATACATCAGCATTGCGATTCTGTAAAATCAGACATCTCACTTTGATCTTCATTCTCCCTTCACCTTTCACTGTGTATGTCATCTCATACATTATTTGTCAAAATCTCGAAATTCGATGTGTCAATTTGAAAACTCACTCCGGATTCAGAATCGAGTTTTGACAATTAGCTTTATAGAGTCGCAATGCAGGTAATTTGACAATTTGATCCATGAAAACTAAAATATATTCGTCGAGTTATCAAATTAGTTCGTAGCAAAGTATATAATTTTAGTTTGATGTGAGGGTTCCTTCTCCACCCTTGTTCCCTGGTTGCGTCGCCAGCACGCGGAGTGTCAGCTGTCAGCGACAAGTGGCGCCGCGCTGTGGCCACGTGATGATCGAAACAACCTCACTGGTTGAAGAGGGAGAACCATGCAACTGTGACATAGTGGTTAGATGCGGTGGAAGATTTATTTAAAAATAAATAAACCTGAGTATGAAATGAAGAAATTTTAGAGTCATTTCAAGTAGATAACACAATACAGTATGTTCCTTCTTACCACAATCACAGACATAATACCTACTAAACAAGCCAGAGTAAACGACACCTTCCCCTTTTTAATTTTATAATTATGAATACAGTATTAGAGTAGAGTTAAATATCATAAGTTGCGTCATATTATCATAAGTATCTAGGACAACACAAACTTTTTTTCTACCAAAAATACAAAAAAGTAGCCCTCTAAAACTATCGCAAGTCGTCGCCCCCGCTTGCGGCCACATTTTTTCTTGTCGAAATAAATTAATACAACCGTCTGGGGGCCACTCGCAACGCTCCTACACTTGTCAAATTAATTTCTTCTTCCAAGACAATTTGTCTACAACCCCTGCGAGGAAAAAACTCCAAATATCGATTGCTCTCCCATTAGTCAACGCCGCCAACTATCGGCTGAGAGAATTCTGCTGCCTCAAATAGGCTAGTGCACGTTTTCCTGGAACACTTACATATATTTTTTGCATTTGAGATACAAACAAAAACAAAATTGGCCACATTATCTCATTGAGATTCCGTACAAAGAGGGAATCGGCGCTGTCACAATTACTCCGGCTAATTATCCAAGTCTATCACAGATAAAAATAGCTCCAAACCAGCCAATTAAAACTCCTCGGGCACCTTTCTCTAAAGTTGTTGCGGAACTTTTTATAGGTAATAAAATAAATACGTTTGCTTTGCGCACGGGTGCGCTCCGACATTACCGCGCCAAAATTAAGGCGCCTCTTTGGACCAATCTCGACGGTCACAGACGATAAAACCGCTGCGTGCTGATTGCGGGCGTCTTGTGCTGTCGCGGCGGCGGCGGCGGCGGCGGCGGCGGTGGCGGCGGCGGTGAGGCAGCGGGCCCAGCGGGGCAAGGCATGAGAGCACTAGGGATTACTAGGCACTCAGGTGGTACAGCTACTATACCACCACCGACACATTAGAAATTAACATACGAAAAGAAGCGTGGAACGCCTGTCAAACATCTGTCAGATCCGTACAAGTTGCGTCAAATTTAACGTAATGACGCCAACTTAGCATTGCACCAAAACGGCAGTGAATTTGTAGGACATTGACGAAACCAGTATTGCAAAATCAATATCGTTTAGAAAGGTAACTCTGAGATGGCACGAGTTGAGTGAGCTACATATGTTATTGTTATCAAAATTTCATTAGAATGAACTAGGTATTTACTGTATCAATAAATTTTTGATATTCGGTATTTGCCAATAAGGTGTGGATGAGTATTATCCATAGAAAAAGGCGGACTCGGGTGTATCCTTTCATCAAAAGAATGAAAAATATTACTTATTAGTAATACATAAGTACATAATAAACTTGATACGAGTTTAAACCTATCCGCGACTTTCTTTTATCTTGTTCCCCAGAAAAAGAATCTTCCAAAGAAAACGCTATTACAAATAATATGTCTACTACCCGAGTAACCTTCTGACTAGTCAATTAGTTCGGCTAATACCGGAAGGAGTTACACCGACTGCACCCGCATTATATTTGCGACAGGAAAACAATCCACAAGCTTCCTGTATCCAAGTCCGCGGAACAAATCTTAACAACCCCAAGCAGTTATTTATCACCTATGTATGGACGACATAATAGCATCAGGAAAAACTTGGAAAGTATCAGCGTAAGTATCGACATCGATACACGTAGGGGATCGCGTGAGGGAGTCGGATTTATGACATTCTGATGATACAATCGAATCAAATAAAGCGTCAATAAATCAATGTCCGCGCGGGGACGACGGCGCGCGAAGGATGCCAGATATTGACTCTTACTTTTTTAGATGTTTCGTTGAATTTATGTGCGTTGTTTGCGCGACTGTATTTTCTACCTGTCTTATTCGACTGTACGGGTCTCCTTATTTGTGAACATGTTTACAGTGTGGTTTTTCTTGAATCGATCGCTTTTGGTATTGTCCGTCTCGAGATGGTGTTTACGTGTGTATTTCTTACGATTCTCAATTCTGTTTTCACAGAATTCATGTGATATGAACTGTCAACACAAAGGTGGAAGAAGATATTATCCGCCTTCTTGTTTATAAAATGTAAGCAGATAGCCATCTCGTGCTGAGTGAGACCTCTAACATCGAGGAAGTATTTTTGCCTAACCACAGGGTAAGTATACGTATCTGTATAGTATGGAACAATGAGACGACCAACGACTTGTGAGGCCTCGACTTTTTGTATTTATACTAACGTTTTGTTGCCTTTTGGTCGTGGAGGTACGAAAATAACTTTTTATTATTTGGCCTTTCATTTGATCAGTGTTTTATTAACGTTAAGAGTAATAAAATAATGGACTAGAGTAACTACGATTTTAATTAAGTTACACTTACTAATTTAAGTAGATGTAATCAATTCTTTTCAAAAGCACCGTCACTGCAATATTTCGTTTAATATCCCAAATATGGAACATAACTGAAGTACTACAGTATACATAGTTTAGGGAAGTACTTATGTTCCATATCTACTGTCCCATAGACTATTGACTACTTCACTTCAGAAAAGCTTCATTCAAGACCGTCTTCTAGGGCTTGCATTGAAAGCTCTTCGTACCTCGCGGTCCGCTCGGGGTACACTTGGCGAGGTCGCGCGCGAGGGCGGACCGCGTCGCGAGCCAAGTGAACAAAGACGATTTAATTGTCGGTTATCGGACGATAAATCCACGAGAATCGCGTCCAACCTCTCATTACCGGCCCTTTATTGAATCATTGTTAATTGAATCGCGGAGGTGGATGCGCCGAAACACCGCGCCGGTGCCGGCCGAGACAATGCGATGCAACTTGTAATTTGAGCGACGGAAATAGCTACGACATGTTTGGATGATGTACTAATAATCTTTTGAAACATTTTTTGTACCTATATAATTTTGTAATAATGTTTGTAGGTTTTCTTTTAAATTGTTTATTCAAAAAGGTTTGGACACGCTAATCGAAAGTAACTAACTTAAAACTAGTCTTACAGATTTGTAGCGAGCAGGCAGTAATTGTGCAAGGACTTGCAAATCATGTTGAATGGATATGACATAATAACAAACCTGTTCATAGAATATAAATGTAAGTAATAAACTTGTGTTTAATCAAATTGGACATAACAATACTGAGTTGTTGAACTTACTATCGAACACCATCTTTATCACTTTGTACTTATTGCGATGACTTTGCATTTTTTCCCACAACGAAACCAATTCATTTGCATTCACTTTCACTTTAATAGCCTTACTTTAAGAATCAATTTCCTTTGCTCTCAAGGCACGGTAGTATATTACATCTTTTAAAGTACTAGTTGAATTGCGTCAATAACCTTTCATGATGTTCCATTCACGTATCAGTCCATTCATGCCTGGATTCTGATTGTTTGAATGGATCTCCATTCATATATTTTATAGAATTAGCCATCTTTATAAATTTTGTATTGCTCACATGCCTATTATTAAAAAGTTAATAATAGAAATTTACTTGTCTCTTCGTTTCCTTTTGCCAATTATTTTGATTCCATGACCAATTTGTGCAAAAATATGAAATTTTCTAGTTAGCTAAGGCAATTTCAATATTTACCTAACTTTAGTTTTAGTAGAAGTAACTTTATGGGTTAATGTTTAGTACAATTTTATCATTCAATCTTTTAGACCCATAGCCAATTTTAATGAACTGAGAAATCGCATGTTAGTTTTAGCAATCAAACAAACGAATTTTTCCTGCGATAGCCTGTGATGGTCATTATTTACTATCAATAGCCCATTTGTCCGATTCAGTGTTTTCGCACTTAACCAATATTGAGCTTTTTAATTGTTTTAGTTGCAGCAATAAAGCTTTTAGAGTACATTTTGGTAACGGTTCAATATTTTAGGGCCATATAACTGAACCGAGCATGATTGATGTTTATGACCGGATAGAAGTGTTTTATTTTTGAGGCACATCTCAACATCTCAAGACACAGGGTGTTTGTTGTTGTGTAGCGATGGTTTTCGCCGTGTCATGGCTGTTCCTGGCTGGCGCGCGCCAGGATGTGATTAATGCTCCCCGCCTCCTGCCCGCCAACAAACGGCGTATGGTAATGCTGCACCTTTGTCTCCGAGCACGTGTAGGAGGAACATCCTGTCGCGAGCGATGCTTTTTTGTTTTTATGTGTCGCCGTCTATCACGGGGTGTCATAGGCGTGAGGACTGTCACATGGAAAAATTGACATGCAGCCAGAGTAGGCCAGAAGGGTTGTAGCCAGCGTAAATATCGCCCTGGTAGGTTTTGAAGGCAAGTTTTGTAACATATAGTATATGAAATAAATAAAAAGTGCGCTTTTAACATATAAATTCGTTAATTGCACCACGCGCACTTATAAGAATATGTTATAATCGTAGAACCACACATTTGTTCTAATTATTATCCTGGTAACATAAAACTCTATTGTATAAACTTTCACGATTTTTTTTTTGTGGACTCAATTTTTGTTACATTGCCTTAGTTACTTAGACATTATTTCAATACTCTCTAGCTGCCCCAGAAATGAATGGTGAATAATGTGAAAATATCACGTCATTAACCGTAGGCCATTTCTAAGGGCGTCTTTAACCTATGATTAGTGCTGTCGCTGCCGAGGGGAGTGATGTTGAAATGAATTCTGCAACTCCTGGCATGTGGCATGGTGTAATGTGACAATAATATGTTTCTGCTCTAACGTTATGTTCAAAGTAGCTTTTCTGGTAGGGTAATGTTTATAAAATTATAAGTTTAGAATACCTAGTAACGTAGTATCTTACTTTTTATCAATTTCCTTTAGATATTCACGTTTTTAACAAATATTTTAATGAATTTATTTTACTTCGTAATATTCTGATGCGCTGTTAAATTTACTTAAATATTTCAAACCCGCGTAAATAAACTAGCTTTAATTTGGTACTTTTCTCACTGGAACTTTTTCATTGCTCGTGAGTGTTTTTATATTACTGTTACTGTTGAAGGTAAAATATTTATTTT
The DNA here is from genome assembly GCF_932276165.1 of Plutella xylostella. Lineage (NCBI taxonomy): Eukaryota > Metazoa > Arthropoda > Insecta > Lepidoptera > Plutellidae > Plutella > Plutella xylostella. Next base: position 300,908 of record NC_064002.1, read on the forward strand.
AAATATATGAATACATAAGAAATCAATCACGTGGAGATCTCGGTTACACGACCTCTTATTACAGTTCATTAATTTGAGTAACTTTAACTTGAGAGTGTATTCCATCGTCTGAATGTCATTTCGATTCATCAAATTGAACAAGCAGTTTAATTAAAATTATGAATGTTTCGGCGGCTGCGTCATCCGTCACGACTGTTGTCAACAAATCGACAGACGCCACAAGCTAATTAAATAAACAGCTCTCACTTTTTCAAGATGATTATATGTTTAATGTTTGGTAATCAATTACTTCGGATAAATAATCATGTTTGCTTTTAGTCAATCAACATCTACAAATGACTCTGATGCAATCTCAAAAAAATGCAACTACACAAAAGCCAAACAAACTGATCTCATTTTAGGAGTGAAAAATTGTAAACAATTCTAGGAATCAAAGCAGATTAAACAGGTCGATTGCAAGAAACGCTATTGTTATACCAATAAAATCATCCCTGATTGATGAAGTCCGAGCTTTTTGTCAAAACTCGTGCATCCAATTCGATTTGATCGGGAAAAAACGCTTCTAAAGCTCCTAAACGGGCAACAATGGGTCATTTTTTCTCAACAATATATTTCGTTCTATGCGATCATCGATTAGTTTTTTATCATCGGGAATATCAATAATCTGTTTACGCCCACTGTTAATTTCGACGTTAGTAGAATTGAAACTTGACACGTGTTACGGGCGAAAATAATTTGGTGGCGCATGACGCTGCACTCCGGCCATCGTGTTTGTTTCTTTGTGGAGGCTCTCGAGCCCGGGCCGGAGCCGCGCAGCGCCACGTCGCGAACCCATTTAGGCCATGACCAGCACTTTTATATTACCTTTGTATTGAAAAAAGTGGTTCTATCACCCACTAGTCGAGCGCATCTCGATTAGTAACACCACTTCGGCCACCTGATGTTACAATTTTATCGGTTTATCTCTGCCCTAAATTGGCCTTTTCTCCAATAATTGCGGTTAATTTGGCAGTCGGGTCGACGTCTTTATGACGGCCATTAGTGTCATAATTGATAATGGAGCTGTTGGCCACTTTGCGGTTCCCTCTTTGACCATTTCACTCAGGGTGAATGGATGTGCATCATTTCTGCTAAAACATTAATTACCTTCCTATAAAGCATAATACCTATGTCATTAAAGTGAATTTACTCCAATTCTATTGTCATAAAAATTAAAATAAAAACATGTCCATTTGTTAATTTTAAATAATTGCCCACTTTTCAGTGCAATAACTCAGTCCACCAAACGGGCAAAGTTAAAACAAATTGAATTTATGAAAAATACAAGTTGCAGATTTGTTTACAACTGGCTCATTACGCGGGGCGTTCACACGCAACATTCAATAACATTACTTACGAGCCGAAAACGAGACTTCAAATTACACAAACCTGACAGCTTTAATATTTGCCCTTAGAGGCTGCGGGCCCATGCTGAGCTTTTAATTTGTTCTTCGCATCCTTTCAAGGCTTTTTTCTTCAGTTTGGTCCGTGGCCGTGATCGATCGCTGTCCAGTTTTTTAGCTCTTTTAATTTTGAAGCTCTCGGTTTCGCTAAGTCATTAGTCCCTAACTGCGTTTGGTGTTTCTCGGACTCTAAAAGCATTGTTGTTAGCGATCTTTTGACAGTTGCGGCTAACGACAAGGCACTTATCATGTTCTTTAATAAATGTTGTTGTTGTTGTTTGCTTTTATGGATAATGTCATAATATGTAAAAATATTTAAGATACACATTATTAGATTAGTCTATAGTATGTACTGTTTAATTAGTATACCTTGCACCTCTACTCCCATTAATTATGTTAAAATTGTCTCTTCCATCCAAAGGTTGTCTGGTAGAGATTGCTTTAAGCAATAAGGCCGCCTTTTTTGTGCTATTTTATATATAAGTTGTGAATTGTAATATTGTCTTTAATGGTGCAAAATAAAGAGTATTCTATTCTATTCTAGATTAGCCAACAAAACTAATTATTTTAAGTTACATTGGGTACTAATCTTAAATACCATGGCACGATAATTATCACTGCCATTCATGATAAACTTCATTGAGTGATGCGGTTGAAGTTTTTGATAATTTTAATGCAGCGTAACATCCTTTTATCGATTTCTCCCATATTAAGGCCACACATAAGTATGTAAGTTGAGATAATGTCAGAGATCATACGTTCAATGAGTTAATGACGAAACGCACCGAGACGAATGGCCCTCACGTTAACATTTCGCCGACGTAAACAAAAGCAGACGATTATCGTTCTGACAGGAAAATTTTGAGGCATAAATCTTATTTTAATTCTTGGCGAGCGATCAGAAACCATATTTCTCGAGAGAAAGTTGCGCGAAATCGTTGTTATTACATATTTATGGGTGCAGACTTCTGGAAATGTCAATGATGTGCGTAAAGGTATGATTGATTTTGGACAAAAGTGCAGTGTAAGTGGAGAGGACGCGACGTGAACAAATCGTATCGGCCGCGGGCGCCCAATGATTTAAGCACTCCAGTTTGCTCCCACTTTAAACGAGGCACTTACGCTGAAAACCTTGTGAAATGGCGACAAGCATCACGTAACCCCAAAATTACGCCTCTAGATACAATGTTTTTCTGTTTAAAAAAATGGGCTAATAAATATTATTGTAGCGCCTACATTATGATTTTGGCATCTTCCGAAAGTGTTTGCATTACATTTCATAGACATAGAGGTATGTACTTCAGTTGTTTTACTCATAATAATATTAGCATCAAATGTGACATAACACTAAACGCAATTTATCATGTAGTATAGTGGCAACTACATACAAAATGCTGAGCATTTAAGTTAATAAATAAAATTAAATAATTAAACACTAGGTCCCAGTATGTCTGTACTGTACCAAGAAAATTATGTTTTACAACCGCCAATGGCCGCCTCAACGGTTTGTTTGGCCGCACATACGCAATCCAGCCAGCGTCAGTCTGGTGCTACAATTATGTATTTATAAGGAGTTTGAGCCGTTTTACTTTTTGCTCGAAGGGAATCTGCGAAATGAAAACTGCCCTGTTATAAAGTCATCTGCGTTGCGAAGACATGGTGGTGAGTAATGCGCACGAGGTAGGAGAGAGATGTTGAGGAGGAATGAAGATTATTCGCCACAGCGATTCTTATGAAAATCATACTGGAAAACAGACTGAATGGTATAGCAATATTAAAAGTTATTGAATGTAAATTTAATTATGTTTGTTGCAGCTATTGAGAGGGTACTACTACACTCATCCGCCTCGTTTTAGGTTTACATGGGTAGATATTTTATAAAACTTGGTACTTGTTGTTTAGTTGAGCTTTATAATAATGTATAGGCATGTCTATTTATTTATTTATTTATAATGTATTGGCAAACATTACCACTGAAGAATCTTCAAAAATGACCGGAAATCATACATCTTCAAACTAAATTGTCGACCACCGAGGGAAACCCAACATTTAATAACATCATCCACCAAGGACTTAATAACAACAGCTGGAACTCAGATGAAAGTTGGCGATTAATATCGGTAAGAGAAATCCGTCTGTCCAATTAATAATTAGTTGGTATCAATCTCGAGATGCGCTGCGGGCGAGGAGTCAGGAGTGAGGGGCGCGGGGTGGGGTGCGGGGTGCGGGGTGCGGGGCGAGGTGGTGGGATGGAGGTGACTCATCACGCACCAGCTCCATCTGATGAAGTCATTGAGACATGGACAGCAGCAGACACTTCTATTGAGCTTGGAGGTTTAATGGAAAGGGAAAGTAAAGCAAGAATGATTGCAACCGATATAATGTAACAGGTAACAGTAGGTAGGTAGTAGGTAACTTTGAGTTTTGATTAGTTAACAAAAAATTACACATAATGCCACAGTAACTTTATCAAGACATCGAATACACTAATCTTATGTAAAACCTCTCAAATGAACCCTGTAAACATCAAGATAATGTGAATGATGGAGTGATGTCAGAATGTTGGTAACTTGTGTTCATTACATGATCTTAACGTATCCATAAATGATCCATAATCAATCAAAATTTCTGTTCTCGATAACCGTGTGATTTTTAATTGTGAAAGTTAATTTTACGGCTGTTTCTGATCTCCCATCGTGGTTACCCATATTTAACAGGGTATTTTACACTATATACCTACACAAAGCTGGCATGGAATATATTGGCCTTTTCTATAACAACTTTCGAAGCACATTGCACGTTCCAAGGATAAGTACCTACGTATAGATTTAGGAACTAAGCTTAAATGTTCATGTAGGTAATACACATTATGGAATGATATTTTAAATGTCAGTCATAATAATAGAAGTGTAGAAAATAGGAAGTTAAACGAGATAAAGTCCATCATGAATATCATAATGTACGACACTCGCGAATATCGTTAAATGGACCGTAGGGATGTCCACCAACCGCTGAGTTACTAACAACACGTAACGGCATTGCAAACGTTGATAAGTAGTCCGCGTATTTGATTACAGCAAGTATTTTACATTAACTCGGTACCTATGAGGCAAAAAGAAGGAGACATTACTAGAGGAAAGCAAAATAAAGTTATGTTTATCAATTGAAGAGCATGGCATAGATACACATTAATAGTAAAATACAAGCAAACACATAAATCTGACATAAATAGCCAGATCCTACTTATTCTAATAAGCCGGGCTGGCTGCGCATCCCACAGTCCTGCCTCCAGTAGCGGCAGTTCTCACGCAGATGTGAGTAAAAGAAGCAGCAGCCAGTCGCGGAGTTATCGAGTGTCGACGCACAGCACTAGGGGGGCTCACGCGCGGTGGCCGGTGTGTGGGCAGCGCGGCGGTGCCACTCCGCTACCGTAACACCATCGATACATTAGCAATTATCAATCAATGAGCTGAGTTGATCGCCTGTCAAACATCTTTCAGATCCATGCAAGTTACGGAGACAGGAGGACTTACTTACTATGGGTAATAAAGAGAGGTATGAAGGTATCGTATACTGTGTAACTGTAAACCGTAGGTTGAAACCGGATAAATTTGAATATGATAAAGTAGGTACTTTAATTCAAAGCTGATTGATTTGAGATGTTTCTTAGCTACATACTTGAAAGAAACAAAACCCTTGGCTATTGATTAATATTACCTAATGCGTTGTTTAACCCGAGATGGAAGGGGTAAATCCTATAAATAACATGGTGTTCATGTTGCGACACTGGTCTCTCTACGATACTCTCTTTTTGTTTGTAAGTCGTAATTTAAAATCACTGATTTATAGCACAACGGTAGCATTAAATTTGTAATCATATATTGATTTAGTGCCAGTCGAGTGCCACGATAACGCTCTGTACTGCGACTAGTACCTTCACGGATATAGATACAGGTACTACATACTTGTGATTTATTCTAAGTAGGTACGTATTCAATAACAGGAAAAAATGCTAAAGTGTTGAATATTTTCAGTGGTCTCTACATGTTTACTTTTGAGGCGGTTAGTTAAAATTTATAATACGATAAACCTAGACGAATTACTTAAGTTGAAATAATGGCATATAAATCGATAAAATTCTTATTTGTTCTGGTACAAGTTAGTTGGCTGTTCGGTGTGTGTGCCTAACAGATGGCAATAGTCCCGCCCTCGATATATTGGAACAATCTTAGCTCAATCCAAGCTAAATCACAAACGACGAATGTAGCAAGCCGTACACATCATCAACTTTATAAAACTTTTCTTTATTTCCACTCAGTGAACCCAAATTCAAAACACAAAAATGCTGTTATCGAGAAATATTTTAGTCATCGAATTTAACAAAACAATGAAGGGACTTTTCGAAATTGCCGCGCTGTGTAATTCGATTTAGTCGACACTTCCTGCGCTTTGTGCCCGAACTGCGCGAGCGCAGGTGGGCATAGAGCAAGCAGCTACAGAAGAGATCATAAAGCTTGCCAGATTAAGTGTAATATATACCTAGTCAGATTCATAACAACGAGTATTTAAGGAGGACTCGTAAAAGATTTCTGATTTAAAAAATGTTTGGTGCACAATTTAAAACATACTTATTAAAATGTACGTATAAATAGGTACGTTTTAAATTCAGGCTCTAAATTAAATTCAAAGATTTAAGTTCGAATTTAGAAGCAAACAAAAATTTTGCAGAATGGAAAATTTTGAATAAGTTAACTTAACGTAATCTTAAATATCAAACAGATAAGTTTTCAACTAGATAAGTAGCATAATGTGGCCAGCCATGCGCCTGCGCAGCGCACTATGGTTTGCGCGCGGCTCCGCCCGTGATTGATGTCAAATTGTCAACTAATCTTTACGATCCGATGCACCGGCTAATAGCTCATTTCTAATTTAAAATTTATTATCTTTCGTGTTTATTACGCTTTGCTTGTTACAGCAGGGAGTAGGTACTTGAACGCGAGTGAGTATAATTAGTTTATAAATGGATATCAGAATAATTTTATTCTGAACTTCCATGGTTAGTAATTATACATACAAATTGAGTGACCTAGGTCAGTATCGGCCATCAGCGAGTGATGCTTGAACAACGATTTTTACTGATATCCTATGGTATGAGTAGGTATGGCGTATGGCTATGGATAATAATATGTAAGTAAATATAAGGCAACTTGTACTTATTACTATAAAAAACGCGGTTATTAATTTATAGTAATAAGTACAAGTTGCCTTCTCAAAACTCCTTCGTAGCCCACAAACTCGCATTTTGCACAGTCCTCATGTCGCAACGCATTCTCTGTAGCTGGCACACTCGCGTCTATCATCGAACAATATCACAATATCTGCCAGATAACCGCTTCTCGGAACAGAAACAAAATAATCAGTTAACACCGTGAAGCTGTAACTTCTAATAATAAAACATTATGTATTCGCGCCCACGTGCCGCCATAATGACTGAAAGAGCCGCCCGAGACAAAAGTCGGTGTTTTTGTACTCTACAGTTTTATAAGGCATCGGCATCTCAGCTGAAGCGAACAATTGGCACTGTTTAATGTTCGGGGTGACAATAGCCGGCGAGTACTGCCAGCTACAAGGCAATACTGATAGCCTTGCTTTGCGCATGCTTTCATAATCGGCGTAGTATTAAGGGCAACGTGCAGATCTGCCTCGAGCCGACTGTACTAGGTTTGATGCATTCTTTTGTATTGTTCGTGGAATTAATTTATCGAAGAGTCAGTATTGTGTTTGGTAATTATTTTGTTAAACACGATTCTGCGCCCACTTACAAAAATGGAGTTGTTAAAGCTGTGTAGATTACACAGGGAGAATACCTAGGCGTATAGTACGTTTTATTCGGTGGTATTTCGTATGTTATAAATCAAGAAACAAATTTATAAATATGATATACTTACCTAGGTTGTACTCACATAGAAGTTCCAGGACTCATCGTGGGGGCCCCCATGAAGATGAAATCCGAAAGAATTTTGATGTTCACTCACAAAACTCACTTGTCTGTGTATAAATATAATATTTAACAAATCTAATACCTAATGACACCTAGGGATATTTAACCGATATTTCTCAAATTCACTGAATCCGAAAAATACGACTACAATGTCAAAACAATCCGACGAAGACTGATAACGACTGACATCTTGTCAAAAATAACCTAGGTACTTTATAAAAAAGAGTGGATTGATTTCTACCCACATAAAATAATATTAAAGTTTTCGGCCAAATATAGCATAATAAAACTAAACAACTATATCCATACGACTTATCAACATGTTCACACAAACGCACCTCACATTACGATTCAATAGCAGTGATTGATGCATTTCACGCCAAACAAAAATTCCAACGATAACCCTATAATTTACCTCGTTCTATTGTGTTACTAAACAAAGCATGCAGATTTCCTATAAAAGTTTTACACTACATTCACACATCAGCTCAAATAAATAATTAGTATGACCACTACCGTAAATTTCCCCTGGTGGTGAAAAAGGGAATTATTTTATACCGTGACGAGTGGTTTTGTGTCCAATTAGTGAACAGCAGACCGTAGACACATAGACAAAAACACTAAGTTTTACATTTATAAGATAAACATAATTTTGAAAAAAATTGTCAGTGGCTAGTTAGCCGAAAGGGCACCCTCTGGGGTGTGATTCGAAGGCATCCTGGTTGCCTCGATCAGAGGAGTACATATTATCTATAAGAGAAGATAATAAAATTACTTGTCTTGGTAATCCCCTGGGATATTATGTTATCATTCACGCACGAGCAATTAAAAAGTTCCAGTGACAATAGCACCAAATTACTCCACTCTACAAAACGGATAAGTCTTGATCAAATTCTAAATGAAATGATTTAAAAAGTTGGGATCATTATTTGGTGTCGACATTTTGTGAGTGGATCTTTTTAACTAATTGCATTTGAGTCTTTATATTATAACAGTTATTTTGAAGGGAAAACCATAGTAATTTACTTAGCTTGCAATTTTTTTTCAACATATTTATTAGCTGTATCGGTGACTGAAATGATCTAACGGAAGAGCTAATTTCCCATTAAATAAACCAAAATTAACCATGACTAACATTAAATTTCATAACCGACCATCGTAACTTTTAACATTCGTTCCCCTCTGCACTCAGGTGATAATTTAGTTAATAACGATGTTTAGTAAAGCATTTCGAATGGGTTTTGTCAAAAGTGATCAAAATGATTGATAACCGTCGCGGTCTATTTCCTCTAGTAATTGGCGTTTAATTTATATCGGTGGTGTGGTCGATGCGGTTCACGAATTTGGGTTGTTTGATTGTCCTATCTATACATTTATCATCACTAACAGTTAGTACTTAGGTACAGGACCAGACCTAAATCCTTCCTTCATTTGAAGGAGATCCGTGCCCCAGCATGGATTGTGATGATGAACAGTTTATCATTGTCATGAAAGAATACATTATGTCACACAGAATCAGTTAATAAAACTATAGGCTATTTCGTATCATCGACTGTTATACATCATTAAGGCAAGGACCCATTGCTGCAATATGGAAAACAGCACAGCGCGGTGAAGCAGCAATGGGGTCTCGCACTTATTCCACCATAACAACTTCAACATCATCCCACTATCAAGTAAGACAAAGCTCTCACTATAACTGTTAAGACATCCCCCGTGCTCCGCTGATCTTAAAGGGCAGTAAAGGGATAAAAATAGTGTTCAGAAAGAGTGCGTCCGGGAGAGATGTCCCGGCTGATAGCGAGGAGTAGGTACATGCTCCGGCAGTTCCACGTCATGAGGGGATGTCGGGGTGGAGTGAGGAAGGTCAGGCGATTGGGAAATGAGAGAGGTTATTGATATGTAGAAAAAAATCGACGTTTAACGACGTTACTATTTCACATTAGGTACCTACCTTTGTGAATTAAATATACGATATGTAGTAGTTTCAGGATGTCGCTAATTAAAATGTTAATTTAGGTACTTACCTTCTGAAGTTCAGCTCAATAACTATTCAGCTCAGCAACTGCAACAAAAAACTGTTAAACTCCCCAAAACTTATACGTATAAAAGGTGTAAGTACCTACCTACCTATATACGAACCGAAACGATAAACTGGCCAAATGAGCGCGTAAAAGTGCAATCCCCGTGCTCAGCCTCTCGTCTATCAGCGGGCGATTACACCGCGTCACCGAGGGCGACTTATCAATCTATATTAGCTGATGTTCGTGTGAACCCGCCTTAGGGCATCGCTTCAAGATTGTTTCACTGTGTAGCCAGTCGGTGCGGGATTCATTGGACTCGAGAGTTTGATTCCGGATCTGACACATTTATTATATTTGAGAATGGGTAGCAAAGTTTACATGTTAAGTTAAATCCACTTGAGGAAGAAAGAAATGAAGTAGAAGGAAGTTTTTAGGGGCGAGTTTTTATATTGCTAACGTGATAAAATCTGCTGAAGGAGTGGCCGGTGATCATTGAAAGAAGGTAGAAATAGACGAGAACAATCAAATCATGTTTGGGTAACACGGTTCTGAACTAATATTTCTTTACTATCGCGACGGAAAAGGAAATAGATACCTACAACAAAGACACTTTAAACACTGTTTAACAAGGTGTTTAAAACAAGATTTGACAGATTTTGTAGGCGTTTGACAGCGCTAAACATCTGTTAAATACTGTTTAAGTTTTTGTGGTAAGGCCCCTAGTATTTGAGTATATCCAAGTAGGTACAAAACTTTACAGCCAAGTGGGTAACGAACCGCGATCACGCGAGGGCAGCAAGATTGCGCGATAGTTGGCTACTGGCGAAGTGTTTGCTCGTCGGAGGGCACAACTCCGAGAGGTGAATCTGTCTAGTAATGGATTCTTGAGTGGCTTTCCTTTGCCCTGCGATGAGGGTAGGCGATCGCTGCGGAGATATGTTTGAATAGTGGCAGTGGAGTAAGAGGATTGCCTGTGTGACACTTATTTAATAGCTCAGGATCAAGAAGGAAAAGTTTGGGCTGCGTAAACAAGTGGTGGAAGTCTTTATGCGATTAGTTGTTGGCATTTAAAACTATAAATGTTGGGTATAAGCATAATTTTTTACTGCCTATAATAAGCAATCTTATAAAGAGGTATGTATAGATTGACCCAAAAATTGTTAGCGCAAATAATCTTTCATCCAAGAAATATAGTGAAATATCCTTTCGGCTGACAGTCCATAAGTCAATTTACTAATGATGATGATGAACCATTACACACCTGTAAGAGCGACTAATAAGTAAAATAATAGGTACTTACCTACTTGAAACTAAATTACCCTAGCTAGACTAAATTGCATACGAGTACGAATCTTTATATTCCCAGTTTCCCAGAGTTATTTTATAAATAAACAGCCCGCTATTGTCCTCTCCGCCACAAACCGCGGCGTCCACAGATGATTAGTCTCGACCGCGGCCGATGTCTCCCGGGCGCCGGACGCCGGACCGTCCGGGCCGGATCCGGATGTAAAGTCCCCTCCGCACGCTTGATGAATTGCCCTTACGCTAGTTGCGGACGGCCCACGTCTTACTGCAGTTTTGTTGGGTCCCAAAAGGCTTCGTTGTAACTATGTGAGGTTATATCACGTTAGATTTAAAATAAATACTGAAAACATGGTGATGCCTGAAATATTAACAATAATGAGTAATCTGATGTGTTAACTCCAAAACGAAAAAAAAAGTGTAACCCTGAAAAAGATAATTGCATCCTAATCAGCCTTTAATTTTTACGGTATAAGAACGTTTGTATTTGTCGTCAAACCAATAAAAATCCCGACGTCAACCTTGTGGCCACCGCAGCCGCAGCCCCTGCACCGCAGATGCCTTTAGGGTTACTCTACTTTTACAAAAAAACAAACAAACGTTGTCATGCAATCGCTAAATGTAACTCAATGAGATAGAGCCCTAATCACCTCTGGGCGCTCCAAAACGTCGCCTTTTCCTTTTCCTTTAGCTACAGTGTGCCCCCGGAAGCTGGAGGCAGTCGATACATTACGGCGGCTAATAGAATTCGACAGGAAGCCTCCGCGGACACTTGTTACGTGGCGGCGGACGCTGCCCACTGATTTATACTAATGTCCGCCATTTGTTTCTGAGGAACATTATTGTTTTAGGGCTGACATGTAGGATAGTGGGTTTTCCGAAATTTGGGTAGAGGTTGGTGTATTCACTAAGCACATTTGTGGTAGATACTATATTATCAATACTATTTTATCAAATATTTCTGTTAGCACTGCCAGAAACGCAGAATAATTATTTACCTAAGTACTTCTAGATTACTTATTTTAATTTATGTTAGTACCTTATACATTTTGTATTATTTTATAGGTATAACTCTTGGTTTGCTCTTTACAGTACAAATAAGAGTGATCTTTCTATTCATCTATCTATATATCTATGAGACATAATATAAGAACATCATACACATGATACACATAATGTATCATCTCGGGGCAGGAAGGGCCGGCTCTGTTGCCCGCTTCCGCAAGCACTCGTATGTCCCGCCCGCCCCCGCCCTAGCCGCCCAGGCCGCCCGCGCCGCCCGCCCGGCCAATGTCCACGCGTTGTAGAGGGGAAAACTTTTGTTTTGTCATGTGTTTGTTGATATGTGGGAAAAATGTTCGACTACTTAGTTAGTTTGGTACTTGTGCTGTCTTATTTATTGAATGTTCATCATCACGACCCATCACGTCCCCACTGCTGGGGCATGGATCTCCTTCCAACGCACCTTATTTTTTTGGGTTTTTTAGGCCTAGCTTAGTAAATGTCTCCAGTTATATTCTATTACGTTATATAAGTCAATTACATACACATAGTAATGCACTCCAACCAAGAGGGACTATATAGAGACTTAACGCAAGAAAGCTTATTGAAACATCGTTTCAAGTCATCAATAAAGTTATTCTATTATTGTAACTATTATTTACATAATAATACCAATCTTTAACCGTGAACAAATGGTCCTTCACCTTCCGAGCTCTAAATCTAACTAGCAACAATGAGTTCGAATACCCAATTCATTACCGCCTCATTACGGCGAGGCTGTAAAACATCTCTATACAATAATAACGGCGTACAGAATCCCAATTTAAATCCGAGTCTTAGAGGATTTAGTGCGATAACGTGCCGCAGCGGAGCCGGTACAAGTAAATATGCCGGGCGGGAGCTGCACAAATAATATAGGTGCTCCGTAATACATGTACCGAAGTTTTGGATTCGATGCCTTTTACAGACAACGACTTGCGACGATAGGTCGCCAATAGTTATTCAGAGAAAAACATGAATTTGCTTTTTATAAAGTAAACACCTCCTTAACATTATTTATCATATTTTTATGGGCTGAAATATCAAACTACTTAGGTTAATTGAGTCTTTAGTTTAACACTAAGTTGATCCCAAAATTATATCATTATCTACTAAACTAAATAAATCTACTGTTCCCTCTTTATTGCGGCCAACTTTACTGTGACTACGTATCGACTTTCTCTTATCGGTTGACTCGAGTAAAACACGCAACGTGTAAAAGCCTCCAAAGTTCTCCCGACTGCTCCGAATAGAATAACTTGGTGTAGAACTCAAAACTCGATTAATCTCGTAAACTCAGCGTCGAGTACGGCATTTACCTATACACGGCCCCAGTCGGGGCTGGCTTGTCGCAGTTTGTGTTATATGTGTAACTACATACTTACCTAATTGGTTATGTAAATTTTCTATCGATCTTCTTCTTATCGTGTCGACGACAAACCAACAAAGTCGCTAAACAATACATGCCCAGAACTGGGCCACTGATACTGCACCATTGGTAGCGGTCATGAGCTCTTCCCGCGTACAGGCGTAGGGACACGCGGGGCATGAAGTAAGGTGCACCATAGTTTGTGGCGCTTCACACAAGCAGTTCAGATTTTGTAACTGATAGAGTCTATTCAATTAAATAACCTCTCAATCAATAACTAAAATGGCTATTTCAGAGAACTAACGTATATACCTACTTAGCTACTCAACATGCTAAAGTGGCGGTGGGCCGACGATAGGTATAATCGGCGATAGAACGGATGATCGGTGGTGGGATAAAATGCTGTATAATGAACTCCTAGGACAGAGAGACCATGGAAGACGCCTATGTCCATCAGCGAATGTCTACAGGTTAATGATGAATCAATCCAAAAATTTAAGCCTACAGTTTGGACAAAAACGTGCATAGTTGACACCACAACTTGCGCAAATACCACACGCACCAGCACGCAGTGTTGCGCCGGAGTCAGACTATCGACTATCGATAAGCTGGCATTGTCCGCGCATGACGAGACGAGTCGATAAAAAGATTAGTCGTTTGCGTACATAATTCGTGCGTGCCGTGAATATTAACGAGCTGTCCCCTCGCCGTGGAGCCACGTAATAGATTTTAATCGCCACTGCCCGTTGACGCCGCGACTTTTGTTTGTGGCTGTTCTGTTGGAGTTTATTTTTTTGATGTCACTGGTTGTGAATCATAAACTGAATCAGTGGATCGTAATGTTTCATTTTTATTTTATTGCAAATCATAAACATCCTAACTAATATTATAAATGCGAAAGTAAATGTGTCTGTCTGTCTGTATGTCTGTCTTTCTTTTACTCTTTCACGCCAAAACTACTAAACGTATTTGAATGAAATTTGGTATACAAGACCCTGAGAAAGAACATAGGGTACTTTTTATCCCGGAAATCCCACGGGAAAACTTTTTAATGCGAAGCGAAACTCACGGGAACAGCTATTTTCTATAATTTCTAAAATTTCTTCACTTATCAAAGTAATGCTGCAAGATACTGCAAATGGGCCGTAGTGATCATTAGATCTATACTCTAGGCACACATTGATTTCGATCTACAATATTAAAAATGTTCGACCGGTACCTATCGAATAACGAGACAAGTGCTTTATAGTCATAACTGTGCATACAACAGCAATCCTTCGCTCCAAGACTACACATCCCGCCCATTCCCAGATAAGGGAGCTTCGCCAAACAGCTTAGAGATTTGAATATTTTTATCTAGTTTATTTTCAAATATTAATGCCGTTTGCAGCATTAAGAGCATTATGGACACACCCTTGTTTATGTTTGCGAATTTGCATCACAGGGAAGTGCTTTGCATCCGCGGATCAAACAGAAGCATTATTTTAAAGTATTACGGCTCGGGCGTGGGGCGCCATCAAAGGGTCACTTCCGCTTCTGAGTGTCTATGAGTACGTGCACTCGTATCTGTCTAAAATGTGGACATCAACGATAAAGTGAAAATTCCTTACTTATATGTATATATTTTAGTACGAATGAATTGAATTTGTGCGAAACGCCCTCCGGTACGTTGCACCTGGTAAAGCTTACCAGCTATCTGTCTAAGGTGCAATATCTGTCTAATGTGAATGGCCGGGGACCGAGTCTTGTGGCGCTCCTTGGGAAAGGCCACAATTTATACATGTAGGCCACATACATCAGCTATTCCACACAATTATTATAAATAGGTATGAGGTAGTTCATTCCAAAACAGCGATACGGCTCGCGACTTATCTCGTAAGTATTTAAATTCAGTGAATAAAACGGATGGCTTGCTTGCGAATTGCGAATCACCTCTAACTACCCCTTCGAGGCTAAGCCGTGGGCAGTATAGGTATTGTAGTCCTTTCTTGCCAATTCTTCTTCGTACAAACTAATTTACACCGAAGATGCAAAAGGAAAACTACCCCCAGGTTTAGGCAAATCAATAAAAACCCAATGCATGGGTCCGCGTATCCTACAGCCGCTACATCTATAGCCACCGATAGTGAAGCGATGTCTGCCCATAATATTCTTTGGGGTGCATCTCATTTGGCTAAGAACCTGCCTTTGTCAACAAACTTGGGGTAGAAAATCGATATTAGCCGCAAACCGAGGCCTCTGATCGCGACTGTCTTGTCCGTGCTCATTTGTTCACTTTGCATTTTGAATTGGGATTCTAATTTCGAAACTTTTTTCTTTTGCACACTATTTTAAGGTTGTATCCTACTCGTAGTCGTAACCTAAGTATAAAATTAGGTAGCGATACTGTGTAGGTTCACTCTGAATTTCATGGAATTGATTCTGAACACCTAATGTGTGGAGATGAAAATAGCATAAACCAGACATTATCATTCAATATTCCGGCATTCAAATCATTTTGGTTTTTAACCAAAATTCAATCGATTATAAAGCAAAACAACGTACTCATAACTTGTCGTTGTTACTAAAGAACATAATATTATCCAAGTAGGTAAGTAGGTTTGCGAAGGCATAATTAAATGATTACAATATCTCATTGAATAACCAGCACTATGGTAATGAGCCGTAATCACACGTTATCACTCGCGTCTACACGCTCGCCAAATGATTGATTTTTATTTATTCGCTAAATGTTTTATTAGAGTTATCGTTATACTATGCTATTTACATATTGTTTATATGTGTAATTTCTTTGGTCGGATGTATAATTAATTATTTAATGTTATATCGTGTTAAGTATGCATATCAATGTCTAATTGAATTATCTATAAACGCGATTTACTAGTAATGAAATGAGTTCTCTTGTTCACTGGTTTTTACTACCGAAAATATTTCTTCTGCTCTACCAAAGAAAACACTAGCTCATTTTCTGGAATGCATAATAATATAAGTACTTACTACATTAAATTTATTTTTACAATTTAACAAACAATGATTCGCAAACAGTGAGCTATGCAAACTTCGCTGAAATCAATTCTCATGATATAATTTCTTTTTAAGCCATCGTGTAGCTGTTTGAGATGCGGGTGGCACACATCTCACACCTCACGCGGCTCCGGAAGTGCTATAAGCCGACTGCAGCAAGGCTGGCCGCTAATCCACGTCACTTCGGCAATGGAAAGAAACAAATGAAGTGTTGTGACGTGCATCTGCCGACTTCATTTTAATCGCTTTATTTGAAGAGCATGCAGTTCTTATTATTATTTATGAAGCAGGTATGATCGCCTTATTCGTGTGTACAGTTGCTAGCTTTAGCTTTAATTAATTGAAATAATATTATCAACAGCTATGTAAATATTTGTTTCTGTAATTATAATGTTCACATAGTTTTTTTGACCTACTGAATAAGTTCCAAGTTTTATCGCAATGCAAAAAGCTCTCACCGAAATGCCTTCCGAATTCAAATCAGACACCCGGCTGGTTTATTACGTCGATATGTAAATTCTGTACAGCGTCACTACCCTTATAAAGGCCCTGTTTGAATTGAAAATTTAGTTGAACGAGCGAGAGTAAGCCGCATTCAGCCAGTACGGCCACGTCTTTCAGCCAACTCGCTGCTCCTGAACGCTTTCACGCCGTGAAAAAGTTAAAATTCTAAATTTAAAAACCTGTTACCGCCAAAATGTTCCCGTGTTTGTTTTCAGCCAGGTCTATGACCAAAGGAGGTCGTCATTGTGTGTTGTCGCTGACTTTTACTGAACTGACAATATTAGTGGTCGGAAAATCCCGCGTTCGTTGGAAATCGTCACGGAAACGACACGCTGAAACGATTACAGCCTGAAAAGTGACATACCACGTGGCGTTTCAATCTGTCAAAACATGACAGAGATAGAAGATCGTGGGAGGGAGAAGACATGATGGCTACCAAATAATGGAGATAAGTACGGTAAGTAAACAATAATAATATTTCCTTAAAGATAGCTTTTTAGTTACTTTTATAAAACGGCTGCTATACGGGTATATTTTTATGATAGACTAACATAGTAGAGGAAAAACCTAGTTATTGATTACCAGCCGCGCACATTTGTGACGTCACGTCGATTGTCAATACGAAACAAAATGGCGGATTACGTAGTAGTGCACGCACGACCACAACAAACATGCTGGGAGCATTTTTATCAGTGTCCGAGTCGAAGGTGTTATGTTGTATATAAAATACATTAAGCCTAAGCAGTTGAAGCGTGTCACGCTATAACTATTGAGGAATTTAATAAAGCGTGGTATTTGTGTTTAGAAAGAGACAGCGTGACCTCATCAGACCCGGAGTGCGGAATGGCATGCAGACACTATACGTGACGGGCCGCCAGTCTGCAACCTTATACTTTACTGCTATTGCTTACCGAATACCGACCTACAACTTTGTTTTAAATGGTTTTGATAAATTATATACCTTCTAAGAAAATTTATGTACTCAATTATTTTTTATTTATTTTTACCAAAACTTAATTTACTTTAATCCACCGAACTTTAAGACTAACAATATCAAGTAGACTTTAATAAAGTAATTTACAGAAGTAATGAAGCCGTCCAACTCGGTAAGTAAATGATTGCAATAAACTGTGGCCGTTAAAATATAAATTAATATAGATGTGCCGACATTATACATAGCGGTGCGTCATTAGGGAACATCAACCCTTTGCAGGGGAGAGCTGGGGAAGGGCGATGGTTATTTAGTTGGTTTTCGTCACTTCTGTCTATTTATTACATAGGCTTTTAATTGGGAAAGTCTGAGGAAACTTTTGCTGATTATTTATTAATAAATGAGTCCCCCCATCCCTTTCCCCCATTGATATTTTCTGAAATACTTACCTACAGCATGCTAAGATGCAATGCTTATTTAATTTATATATATATATTGAAAAATTTACAAATTAGATATTAATTGCTAAGTTAAAGGGTACGTATGAAGGATCTAGTTTTTTATCTATTTAGTACCTAGGGTGCCTAGACACTAGACAGCTCTTACTAATAACATCTTGACTGCAACCACCAAAGACCTCACACACCTTGCCATTGCCACCCACGACACACACACGCGTATCCCGCGTCAGTCAGCCCTCAACCTGCTGGATCAGGGCATGCAGCGGGTCTTGCGGGGTCCGTAGCCCGCGGCCGACATTACCATAACAAGCCCCCATTAGAACCCTCGCGCGGAACCCTAACGATCTTTTGTTACACTACAACTAGAATTTGACGTGCCAACGCTTCGTTTGTCAATTTCTATCGATTACTGCCGGGCCCGCGCGCCGCCGCAGGCCAATTTCGAAGGGTACGTAGGTACTATTTTTCGTCGCTAACTAGATAACAAGTGGTTTTAAATTCGTATTTGCATAATAATGCGCGTGATGAGCGGCTGGGGAGGGGGAGGGGAGGTAATGAAGTTGTCAGTGACGTCACACCAGCGACCGACTGCGACTGTCTGTCAATATTCATTGCTGAGCGACACTCAAAGTGTTAAAGGTGTTAAAATAGTCTACAGGTTGACGTAAATAGTGCACCAACGGAATGTAGGTAGGTGTCTCAGGGGATCAATCTGAACGTTTGTTCTATGAGATTTGGAAATTCGCAAAAAAATACATATATATTCTTCTCCATAGAACCTTCACCCCCTTTCCGCTGGTCCACTATTTACGGGACATCCTGTATAAATGATACCTACTTTTGCAATAGCTACCCAACATTCATAATTTGTAGTTATGTTATTTGAGCGAGTTCCACAAAGCTTTGCAATTTACCGCTCTACTATCAGTGTTTTAACTAAAAACAAAACCAACTAATTTATATGCGGCAGTAAAACTGCAAAAAATGTTGTGTTATTTGCGTTGATCTAACTAGGTAGTGTGCGCATCAAAAATAAACTAAACCATTTTCCTACAACACAGGAAAAACTCACAACCAGTGTGCTTTCAGCTTCACGTGGTGGCACCACTGTCTTCATGAAAATGCCGCAAGCGAAAAATAAATAGTATCTAGATCAAACTTACTTCAGGAATCTAGGACGTATTAGACAAATAAATGAATTATCATGACTTTCTTTATTTATTTATTGTTGAGAATGAAAATTAGGATCATGATGTAAAAGTTTCACATTTAGGTACTTATGTTTTATTTAACTATCCAAAACAATTGGTTTAGTGTTATTTTAAAACGTTAGTACATTCCGCTTTCCCTCCACAACATGGTTTGCATTTACACCGATGTTAGTTTTTAGTCTGTGTACGGAGGCCGGGGGCGCGCGATTAAAAAAACATTTGAGATAGGCCCGTTCCGAGGCACGTGCTACAAATTATCAACATCCCATGATAAAACAAACGCACGCGTGGTCGAAGCCAGTTAGGTGATCCGACGTATTTTGTTATTTATTATTTTCAAGCAGCTTAAAAAAATAGACGTTTTTCTAATGACAATAAACAAAAAAAAAACAAAAAGTGATCTAGCAGAGCGTGGTTTCGATCCACGGACCTCTGGGTTATGGGCCCAGCACGCTTCCACTGCGCCACTCTGCTTCGTGCCAGAAGTGGCGAAATAATAGTATATAAGCCGAAAGCGTGACTTACGCCGTTTTTGAAGACTATTTCAAGCATTTTAAAAATAGACCACGATTAGATAACGTTCTAAACTAACGGCAACCTAAGCGTGAAACTAACAAAAGTTAGTTCTTTAGAATATGCATAGATAAACAGTAGTGATAACAGGAATATACCTATTATAAATGGGACCTAGGACCAGTATCAATGGTAATCCATAGTTCACTCACTGTGTTGTATTACTCTTACAATTCATTCTAACACAACTTGACTAATAATACAATACAAATCAAAACTCTTTGGCACTATTACAAGTGCTAACTGAAGTGTTTTCAAATACACCGTTGAAAGGTTACAATGGATGCTCAAAAATGAATTTTAATGAATAGAGTGGAGTATCAGTAGCCTGAGGCTAGGGTTAGTCACGAGTGAATAACTTTGAATGATGCTGGATGGTGCTTCGTTCTATTTCATTTGTTGAGAACCGACGCATATGGGCCATGGGCATGAAAGTAGCTTGATCAATTCGTAAACGGGCAGTTCTTCTTTTTAACCTACATAACTTAGTCTCCATCAGTTGTGAAGAAAAAATCATGAGTTTTTCAAATATTTATTTATTTATTTATATTTCAGCGTGCATTGTACTAAAAACACAACGGCTGTGCACGTTTACAAAAATATAAATTTATATTTTTGTATTTAAAATTACGTTACAGAGTGGTAAATCCGCGTGACAGAGGTGTATTTCATACGAATCTTGGCTGTCTCCCGCCACTTCATCCTGCGCATATTCGATAATGTTACAAAAAATATATATGACGACATAAAATATAAAAATTTATTTAAACTCCAAATATATATTTTTTAATTATTTCAGAAATATTTAGACACCGCGTATCGGCCACCCGCAAAGTGTGACAGGAGGTGCGTGTGTTTATTCGGCGACAGCTTCGTCACGTAGGTAATTGTTAAAATAAAATACAATTAAATTATTATTTTGTTATTTACTCATTGGTAATAACAATTACTTTGCAATCAACATATTAATATTACACTTTATGTTACTGTTTAAATGCTAATCGACTTTGCAACACATTTTACCCCTCTGTCACACGACAAATCTGTCACATTCTTACGAAACACTCCAACCTGAGGAAATTCATCAAAGAAAAATTGAAGAGAAACTACACGTTTTGGTTAAAGTAAGAAGCGAAAGGAACGTCCAATACACTTGCGCTGCATTAATAAAAAGTTTCGTTTGTGAAAAAGGTAATTTCGTGCTATTGTTCTCAAGAACAGACCATGAATGTGGTAGACTGTTTAATATGGTGGAGAATGATTTATCCGATGTTTGATGATAACATTAAAGTCCTTCCAGCTTCTAAGGCAATTAAAAAAGGAAAGAGTATTTTTTTCAAGTTCTAAGAGCCACTGCTGTATTTTCGAAATATGGCTGGTTAAAACTTTAACAAATTACGTAATTTTCCATTAAGTTACTTAAATTTTAGGTTGCCGAAAATATTATTTGTGCAGATAAACACTATTTTATGTAGTTGGAACAAATTTGTCCTTTAAGTTCCTGAAATACGGATATTTCATTCTCCAGAGGTTCTCAAGTGTGATTTCATTAGTTATACTAACAATAAAGATATATCCAGTAATTTTTTTGACTAACTTGAAACCATAATGATTTATAAGTAAGTTACTAAATTATTATTTTTAAATAAAACTGTTTTATTCCAAAACGCTGCCGCATATTTAATAGAATAACAACTATGTCACATCGTTTACCACTCTGTAACGATTGGTGTCTCCTGGTAGTCAACTTATTTTTGGTCGTTTATATGTTCTGTTATAAATAGTGCAACTTTGGAAAAATCATATTAAATTTAGTCATTGATGTTAACGTCTATGCTGTTAATTTTTGACTGTAATTAGTAGCGAAAAAATATTTATAGCAAAAACAAGCTTCATTTTAGCTGAAATTGTGACAGAGTGGTAATAACTACTTAATAAATATTTTGTTATTACTAAAAATCCATTCCTTCATATGTTTTCTAAAATGGTATTTTGTTTATTAACGTATCAAAAAAGTTTCATTTTAATCGACGAAGACTATTTCGATAAAAAAAAATAAAAGATTCTGTGACGAAGGTGTAATTTTCTTTGCCTTATCCACGTATTATGTACTGAAAATCTTGAAAAAATACTTAAACTTCGCGGCCAACCACCTTTTTCGATAGAATAGAAATGTAGCTATCATAAAAATTATTAGAGTTCACCAAAAAGCTAAAGTAATTTTTTTCAAATTCGGGATAATTTTTTATCCATTATGTAGGTTAAAAAGAAGAACTGCCCAAACATCATAGTGACTGAAATTTGTTTATAAAAGAACTAGGTAGGTACAACAAATATATAGCTAAAGAAGCTGTAAGCTTTTGCAAATAAATAGTTCCAACTTTTTAAGTGTGTCTTTCCATTGATTTGTATATTATCCTGCGGGTTGATTGGCAGAAAGTGCTTTTTGCATTAAGTCCACCCTTTGTACTTTTATTTGTAATATTTGTACAATAAAGAATTAAATAGAAAATGATTATTTTGCTTTGCGACAATGGAGTTACAGGTGATATTGGGATTATTATAAGTAATTGAAATGCTAGGTTTGCCGTAGTTTTTCAATCTGATAGTTTTCATTTCTCATCAGCATCACCAGCTTTCTACTTTGGTTGGGCTCAACTTTAAAACTTTCTTGTCGAAAAATTTATATAAATTTTGTAAATAAAATGTATTTTTTTATGAGTTGTCACGGTGCCGCCCTCCCCACATGGTTCCTCGCGCACACCGACATGTGGTCACTCTCATAAATAGCTAATGGCTTCAATAAAACTATAAATATGGAAACATGCTCCCCTGGTAGGAAATGAGATGCCGTATCATCGCCTGGTACCCTGGTAGGGTAAATTTGCTAATAATCGGAACGACACTTATTGGGACAATACCGTTGTAATGGTCCTGTATGGAATTGAAGATTGGCTCGTGTAGCAAAATAAGAAAAGAAAGCAAAACTTTATCACATTAAAAATATTGATGACATAAGCATTAGCGTGAATGTACCTAAATATCACACTTGGCTTCGAGACGAAATCGTTGTTAAGACTGAATCTGAAGAAACTCAAAGACAGACACTAAATATTTTCTGTGTCCTCTTATGGATAACAAAAGTAACGTACTAGGTATCTACACTAATTTGATTAATGCTCTGATTTCTCTGATTTCCTTCCGTTTTTGAGCTAAGTTACCACAGATAGACAATTAGACACTCATTTGGCAGTTGTAATTCAAACGTCTCACTTATTGCACCTCTATTTTCCCTACAGTGGTTATAAACCAGGCCCAATCCTGTCGCCAAGTGCAGACTTCATCAGAGTGCGCCCGCGGAGTTGGAATAAAATGCAACAAGCGCCCCCCGCGGCGCCTCGTCCCCGAGCTGTGCCTCGCAGGGCACACTATTAGTGCGCTTAATCTGAGCAGGGGCGTTTGATTGCTATTTCTTTTACTGCAGCATCTCTCTGTAGCTTTTCTAGCCGTTTGAAAAAAAACAGCTACGAAGTGCTGGAAGGAGAAGGAAGTCGCGCTCCGAAACATCAGGGAATGGACAGGAACTGCCAGTGTTGAAGACCTATTTCACTTGGCAACAAAAGGAAAATAGTATGCGGAGCTGACTGCCAACCTCCAATAGTGGAGAGGCACTTTAAGAAGAAGAAGAAGAAGCTACGAAGTTTTCCTAAAGTACAAGTCGTGCTTGGAGCTCACATTGTAAAAAGTTAGTTCTAAGACTGAAACGCGACTGTTCTAAAAAGCCTGAGACAAGAAAATGTTTGACCATGTTCAGACGTTCAGAGTAAGTGTAGTAGTGGTAATTATCCGTTACAGCGATACGTTACCATGTAGTGTGACATTGTACCTATTTATCCATAAAAAGTACATAAAATACACATGAGTCATAGGCATGTTTATTTTTACTTTATTGTAGTCACGAATTGACGAATATATATTATGTAGTATTGATTATAAATCTTATTTACAAGTCATATCCATATTGACTCACCAGAACAATAATATAACTGAACTATAACTTGTACAAATTTACCTACATAGGTACATTAAATGTATTTAACTGATAAATTAACTTCAACCCAAGTTGCAATTCAGAATCATTCGTATTCAGTATCTTGTTATTGTGATTAAACTCACAAGTGTTAAAAATGTCAACGCTACAAGCTCGACATACGGGTAAGAAATTAGCTGTGTGTCAAAAACTCCACCCCATGGCAAAGGGTTGTGCACTCGAGGGCACATTAATCTCGGACCATAAACCAAAATTAAAACTTTCCGATACATTGCCTCCTCACAACGAGAGCCAGACATTTCTGACTAAATACTCCATATTAAGGTGTCGTTAGTCAAATGTACACGATTCTCCAACTATAAGTGGTAACGGTATGAAATAGCTAACGAATATGAGATCTTATGTCTTATAACAGAGAGCTCATTACGGAGGGACTAAAATGTGATTTAGTGCGTTCGGGTTCCGGAGGAGAAACGATAAAAAAATCTTCATGAATGGGGTTGGCGTGTGACAGTTTTGTTCTACTTTCATAAATTATTTCGGCGATGCCGCGAATTGTTTTACGAGCATTTCTCATATTCTTATTACTTTGTCATTGGTATATTATTTATACTTTCTAACCTATCTCTTTTCCTTCTTCTACATAATAATGTAGAGCTTTTTATTTTTATATTGCAGTTATTTATTCAATATAATATTATTATAACTAAATATACTTTTTGCGGTATCTTTTAAATTTTCATTGCAGTTATTTACATTTTCATACTGCTAGAATTTTTTCTAAGTCGTCCTTTATAATTTAAACCAAATATAATTTTTAGCGTGTTGTTTTTTTAAAAAGTACTTAGTCCTCTGTTTTACGAGGCTCTTAAAAAGCCATTATTTTTGCCGTCGTCATAGTACGGAGTATTATTTTTTATTGTATCTTTCTCTCCCTTGCATCATTCATATAATAGTTGGTCGTCATCAAAAGGGACGTTTAACAAATGATACGACGCACTTCTATTGTTGAATCTTTTGTTATATTGCTGGTGAACTTCTTTAGCATCAACAGAATGGTCTTTACCATTCGCGGCATCGGTTGAAAGTTGAACCTTATTGTTTGTATCGTTAGCTACATTTTGTAGTTTTATAGTATTTGTGGATGCATCGTTTTTATCGTCGGGTGGGTTTCGTGTATGGCTAATAAGTCACATGTGTATAATTATTATTTTATTGCTCGGGTTTGCGAGTCATGAGCGTGTATGTGAGCATGTTTGGGCGCAGCATCCTCGGCTTTCTGTTCGTTTTTGCATTTCATCACTTCGTCATTGTTTTGCCGGAGCGTAGGACGTGTTATTGTTTACGTTTTATTTATTTCGATCCATATCTTTTATGTCTTCGAATAAATCTCTTTTGGTTGTAAAACATTTCTGATGTAGCGATTGAGTGCTATACGATAGAAATTGAATGGAGGTTTATTCTCCAAGTATATCCTGCCTGAGACTTCCTTAACATCGAACCCTATATTTTTAGCAAAGTTATCTAGACCATCAGAGATCCCATCTGAACAGTACAGAATTACAGATCTACTCGTACATTAATGTGAAACAATATTTCTCTGTCATTGCGCTGTTTTACGATTACGAGAACAGTAGCGTTTTGTTTTCGCGCCTCAATCGCCATCTCATTTTATCGATAGCGATCGCCACGTGGCCCATTGTGCCCGGCTCCCAGGACCACGCGGCCCACGGGCCAGGACCACGGTCCACGGCTCGACACGTGTGCTTCATTATTTTCGCGCCTAAATGTTCCGCCATTGCTTTGTCACGAGATTAGGCGTGAGCTGGGGTGCGACTGGTTGAATGCCGGTTGTTTTGGCTTTCGTTTCTAGTTTTGGTTTAATTAGTGGACTCTTTTTATCTGTTGAGATTCTCACGCAGGGTGTTATGGCGGTACGTGTCTGGAAATATTTTAAATTTAGCAATCCTCCCACTGGTATTAAGAATGGAATAATTTAATAATGCTTCTACAAACTTTATATTTATAGTCCATAGTTTATATTGTAGTGCAGCTCATTGCTGTTGGGCTGATTAGATGTGGGAAACTCTGTTAATTACTTAGGTATATCTTGTTTATGAAATTGTTCTTCAGCCACTGAGAGACACAGCATCACACGCCCGGCCCGCAACAATAGCACCAGCGCATATCATGGCTGGTTTGTTTTATTCCGCGTTTTGGCCCCCAGTTAATGTGCCCTATACAAAAATATTGAAACAGAGCCAGACGGCACGTTGCCGGTGGGCGGAGCGCCTTATTTATTATTTTTGTCACCATTGTACTGACGGATTAGAGCTACTATTTAGATGGAATTGGGGATAACTGGCTAATCCCACATTTGCTTCTTTGTGGTCTTTCCGGATCGATTTTTCGCATTGTGCAGCGAGCGCGGACATGGGGGTTGTATAGTTGCAGTTTTACTGTTTAATATTTTTGTAGCTTTGCATGTACCAGTGTACCTACATTATTTTAAAATAATACCGAAGAAAGTGATGGTGATTACTTCGTATTAGATTTTATATACGGTATTTGGTATGAAAGTAATTTAGTCAATTCGATAGATTAGATGGCGCGACCATAATATGTTGGTACCTATGTCCAGAGGATAGCCATGGATAGATCATAGTTATAATAGAATAATATACTTCTTTATATTGATTTTTCAGAACACATAATATCATTTTATGCTTTCGAAATTACTCAATAGGCGCTTCTCTACTCAATAGGTCTTATCGCTAAAAGCGATCTCCTTGTTGTCTGGAATATCACATTAAAACCCAAATCATTTCACATCACAGTCCTAAGACTCCTAAGCACTTCAAAATGGCCGCCAAGATGATTCAAACTACAATAATGAGTCGGTTCTCAATTAGCCACACTACCCCCAAACTGCCGGGTCGCGAGGACCAATTGAATTATCTGATATCTTACAAGTTCGCTTCACTCGATCGAGATATGAATTTGTAATTGGGTCGGATAGAGCTCTCGGTCTGGACCGTAGGTGCATGGAAGTCGGATTGCTTACAGAGAGACTATTGGGTAGGTAGTTAAGGGTACTATTGGTATCCTGAAATTCAATCAAGATCATTTTCTCATTATAACAAAAAGATCTGTTTACATAGATAATAATATGTGTAACATACAATGTATGTACACCAACATAAGTATAATATATGTTTTAGTAATGTACTAAACTATGAGTTTAATACATCATAAAATTACTCTTGGTCAACTTACTTGGAGAAAGAAAACATTTATTCAACACAGTGACATCACCATCAGAAGACTACTAGAGCCCGCGTCGTTATATGATTACGAGACACATAGTATCAATATAAATACTTAAAAACAGTAGAAAATAAATATAAACAGGTAATAATGATGGCGTTGCTGTCCAGAGCGTCAAAATAGAACCAACTCAGTATCCACTACGCACACAGTAGATGCAGATTTTCCATAAACTCAAACCTTTGATGATCTTCACTGAACATCAACCTTGCACTACAAACTCAACCATAGAAGCTGCATTCAAAACACAAAGTTTCCGCATAGCATCAGTATCCAGAAAAATCATTACAAGTGCGGGATTGTTTTGAAAAAGACTCCCTTCCAGGGCCGTGCTGGGCAGCAATCAATACAGGGCCGCACTCGCGCGGAATACTAAACAGGTGCCCCCCGACGTCACGTCCTGCCGGCTCTTATGAAATTGGAGCGTTTTATTTTTCAGGGTAGTTTTTATATTTCTGTTCGGCCAGTGTTTTGGTTTGTCGTACTTTCGGGAGTGCGGGCTGACTAATTGTTGCTGATTGAGGTTTCGTATGGACTGTAGGTTTTGATTTTTATACGGGGATGGTTTTTTTCAGTATGTAGGTCATTGTAGGTTTATGCCAAATCGATATCGGTAGTCGACCGGATGGATAAATAAATTAGTAATATTTTCAGAGATATAAAGTAGTTGCTATAGAAATTAGTTACTTTGTAAAACATTAACATGTATTATGGCGAGGTGGGATGCGCTGAGGTTGCTCCATTATTGTTTTTTTAGCATTTAAAGTCTCATATCAATCTAAAGTAATCAATATAAAGTACTTTCAAACAAAGACGGGTCCCAAACTTGATAGTGGCAACTCGATCCTTGGAGCAGCAAAATTGAAACGCCTTTATTAAACAGAGATCCGAGCCCGTTCCCAACACAAACATCGGCGCAAACACCGAGCCACTTGTCTCGGAAGCCAATCCAATCATCTCAAACAGTAACTATCAGAGATAACAATACTCGAACAACCCTTGAGAATACGGCCAAATCAACTTAACATTTCATTGTGGAAATGCCCTTGTTGACTTTTGACGTTCTCTGTTGCCAGTGTTATCTTAGTTTACTTAATCAGCAGTGGAACGCAGCGGCCGCGGTCTCGTGGGGGCCCTTACGCCAGCTCTGGAGGGGGCAAAAGGGGTTTTCCTTACGAAAATATTCCTTATCTTTTTAATTATGAGCGTGGCCGTTACGCCGGATCATCTGTTTTAATTTTCCGTGTGTCCGTGGGGAGGTGTGTAATAAATTTGATTTTGTAGGTGATATGTGTGTTCGGCGCAGAGCGTTGCCCGTCTGTGTTTGTTTCATGAACTTTGTGGTAAATTGCATGTTTACTGTTTATATTTATGAGTAATATATTCAGAATATAATAATTATCTGTCGTTGCAAGTATTTCTTGATTATGTAGGTATTTTATATCGTATAATAATTGCATGGTATAAATGTCTTATTTATGTGGTGTTCAATATAGTATTTATTTATTTATTTCAATAACTTCGTCTACCCTTACAGCTAAGCCAATACGATAGACAAGTTTACCATAAAAATATAACACTAATATAACAGTAATACTCTCTACTCTATTTTACATATCTGGCATCTATAGTTCCAACGGGAATACCTTTTAAAACAAATCGAAGCTGTCGCAAAAGCTAATATAAAACAAGTAAAATTTTACACTTTACTCGAAGCAGGTACTTGCCATGATAAAAATATAAAACAGCTGATGATTCCCGTTAACAATTCCATTACAGCCGCAACAAGATTCATTGCCAATATAAAAATACAAAATGTCCACATAAAAGTATCCTTTTACTCGGCGTCAAGCGCAAACCCTCAAATCTGGTGTCAGGCTACATCCCATCTGTCATTTCGCGCGCCAACATAAAAACTTAATAAACGATCCGTCACCATAAAATGAGCATTAAAAATCCGACGGACGCTTTTAAAAATGCATCAAGAAATGAAATCGGTAGTTAATTACCAAGAGACTTGGTGGATCAAGTTTCTCTGGGGTGAGTCGCGGCGGGCGCGGGGGGGGGGGGGAGGACGAACTCTGCCACATTTTCATTGGCTAGAAACTGTCTTTGATGTTCTGCCCAGTACTGTAGAGTAGGTAGGTACCTCAGTGATTTCTATAAATTTGTGGAAAGTATCGTAGACATTTCGAAGCGTCTCAAAACATTCTGTGAAAATCCTCTGTGATGAAAACTGCCTTGCCAAAAGAAAACAAACGGTAGATCAAAATATTTAATTACCGCCGTCACCGACAGCTTTGTCTCCAGTATGTTAACCCCTAAACACTTCAACTTCGATATATATGCAAATGTTTACTAAAGCAAAACACATAACAGGTAGGCATGTACCCGCGCGGGTCTGTTCACGAATGAACGGTTGAGTGACTTCTAACGAATCATTCGGCCCCCTCCCCGCTGTTTATCCGTCTACCACCTACCTACGTATCTACTGTCACCGCCAGCGATGGGTAGCTCAGAGAGACCATTGCTAAAACTTCATAATACACACAAGCCAATTTGTGGATTTTTAAAACTAAAATGTCTTTAAATATTAATGGAAACTTTATTGGAAAAGTACTACTTATGTAATTAACTTTAATGCATCCATCTGCTCTGTATGTTTCCTTAACAATAAATAAATAAAATAAAAATAAAGCCTTTTGATCAAAGGTGCTCTTTGCTCAAGTTACCTGAAGGTATCGTGATAGAGATTATAATGATAGGCAGGTTTAAAAACTATTTCGATTATGTAGGTTTGTCAATAGGTACATAGATAATGTAGTGAATTCCTTTCATGAATTACAGTCGTTGTGCATTATTCTATCACTGGTTTCCACTACCCTAAAAAGTGTTCTCTCTAAGATATTCATGTTCGCCTCCAACTGTTCTACCTAAGCAGATATTACACAGTTTGATACGATGGCTATTTACCTACGACCTATGCACGGCTTCCAATTTGGGATTTCCACGTCGGTTCAGCGAGCCCCCGCGAGGGTCGCTCCTCACTGTTAATTGCGTCTTGTCAATGTATGCAGTTATGAATTGAGTCAAGTTTTCTCTATTTGCGAAGGGTTGCGAATTTGAATATTTTACGTTCTTTGATTTATGTTTGATTGTCTTTGAAAAGGTTTGTGGTTTTGTTAGGTGACGAAATTGAATTTCGGATTTAAATCATTTGCAAGCTTTGCAAGCACCAATTTACTTGATAAAATATTAAGAAAATAAATCGTGGAAGCTTATATCTGGTACTATCTTTTTATAACGTTTAAGTATCTACAAAGTGCCTATTAACGTTTATAAAGTACTTATACTAATTTATTCACAATCCACTATGAATCCATCACAGAAACCAGATCAAACAACGTGTTTACACTCCGTTCCGGGCCGACGCGCGTATAGAAAGAGCAAATCAAAATTTTTGCATCGCAAAAGACCAGTTTAAATAATATAAAAGAATAACACGCGGGGGTCCCGCGCTATGCGTAAAAAGTGTCCCGGAGCATCCCGAGGGCACTGACGGACCCGCAAGGGGTATAAAAAGGGAAATGCATCGATTACGAAATTTTGACTTTTATTTCTATCGTTTTTTTTTAGGAAAAACAAACCGTGTATTTTTTTATTCTCCTTATTTTTTTACTGAAAAAATAAACATTTCTTTTTAGTGTGTCAGTGCACCTACAATTTGCACATCCAACGCCATCCAACCAAGTCCAATTACAACGTGAAACATAATCCTCTACAATCTACCAACTACATCTACATCCAACACCTAGAATATGGACCATTCAAAATTTATTTAAGAGTAGGTAACACGTCGGTAATCATAATATATTCAACCCTCGATACTGCCGGGTACAGGGCACGGGGTACAGGGGTGGATATCGGCGTCAGATCAGGCCCACGGGACCTGCTGATTAAAAGCTTTCGAACACCGAAGGATGGATAGTTTGCATATCGCTGTGCTAGAGGGAGAGAATATGACTCAATCATTTTTTCTACAGTTGAAGAAAAATACCTACATGTAAAGAAAGTGTTCTAGAACCTTTATTTAATATAACTTGATGATCTTAGATTTCATTCTCGTATAAATATCGAGGTAAATTTTCAGTTATATTTTAGTAAATTATTTGCCCCGTCCAGTTTTCTAGGCACTTAACATCAGAAAGTCATAACAGGGTAACTTTCATAGCATCTAAGGTATAACTATACTAAAACCCTATTTACCCAGCATATGCAGCTCGCAGACGCAGGTACCAGGGGAGCAGTATCGAGGAGAAGTGTCCCTGGAGTTTTAATTTCTCAATTTGTTCTCGCCCCCCGAGACCGCGCTGCAAACTTCGTTTTAAAGCCGTGACGCGCCGACAGATGGACCCGAGCTTTATGTGTCTTTTAAAAAGTTGTTAAGACCAAATTACAGACCGATTACTTTGTATTTAGGGCCATTTCATAAAATAATTGATACTTGGCAAATAATCTATCATCTCACATTATGTCTAGCTACTAGTAAAATACGAAATTTTACATCTAAGCTGAAAAAATATATGACAAGGGGGTGGCTGAAACATTGTGTCTGCGTCATGTCATTACTCATCCACACCAGTGTCAGTGGCAGACCAAAAAACTACACTTCCTCAAAGAACAGCCCCGGCCCTCACGACGCCCATTCTTCGCAGACGCTCTTGAGATTCGCTCCGCTCGTAAACCACAGTTCGTTTAAAAAACTGGTTAGAAGTGGGTACTGCTTGTTACAACCAGTAGCGAACAGTAGCTGAAGTGAGCCGATTCGATTCGATTGTAAAAATCGATTGCTTCTGTTCTCGATGGATTGTTTTTTATGCGATGTTAATGTCGGCTATTCCTTCTTAAGTGCTGGTCGATGACCAAATCTTGCAAAAGTTTAAAATTTTTAGGCTGATTAGTGATGATTGATTTTTATGATGTTAAAGTTCAATATTAAATTGCATCTTTAAAAAAGAAGTACTTTTACATGAAATTTTGTAGTCAATCAAGTTAAACTTCAAAGAAAAAAGTTCTATAACTTTTTTTCTTCATTCTACATGAGTGTAATCGCTTCTGTAGTCCATTGCCTTAAACCAACTTGGCTTGGAGAAAATGTTTCTTCCTACACAAAGCTAATAAATAAAGAAATTAACCAATAAAAGTTATAATATTGTTAAACTTTTTATGGCCGCTATCAACAATATAAAAATATGATCATGGTAATTAAATTATTTATTGTTAATTAAAGGCACAATATATGTCTACTCTGCCGCACTGAGAGTACTTATGAGACCAACTAGGAGAATGTTCGACTTCAGTCGGTTAGGTTCAACCATAGAACAACGTTCAACACTGCACGATGATTCAATGTGACTGATAGAGAATCTTTCCCGTCATAATTTCCCACAGCTGCAAAACAAACTGACAACTCAATCAAAAATCACCATCTGATGTCCCTCTGAGCTTTCAAAGTTATCTTTTTATCTTTAATTAGGATTTCGTCACCTCAAAGGCAAGCACGTTATTGAGTTATCCAACACTAGGGGTGGCTCAGTCCACACTGCCATGCCGAAATCCTATCACACACGCCGACGCCTTGCTCTGAAAACAAGCCATTTTGGTTGCACATTACATTCTTTTACTTTCATCCTACTACTCACAATACCCATATGCGAATTTATAACTTACCCCCTGATAGATAGAAGTGAGATTAGGTTACCGAGCGACCCCTCGTAAGCAACTGTGTCGCAGTGAACTGGATGTCCCCAACGCTGGATAATGAGGAGGTGCATTAGATTTAGATGCAAAGGGACGTAATTTGGTTACGGCGGCGTAATAACTTGATGAGCTATTGGTGGTTAATTAAATGTATTTTTTAAAAACAATATTCATGGGATGATTTTTTTATCGTTTAAGATTAAAACCTTACTATCAATAATGTTTAAAACATGTGATTACATAATAAAACACTAACAAAACAATGCTTGTAAATTGGTCACTCCGTACAAAATATTTGACTCTGTGACACGAAAACAAAGTTAAATACGGCAAATGTGTAACGATGAATAAATTAAATTATAATAAGTGTCGCACTAATATACTTGTCGAATTATGCTTACGAACTAATTACAATACTTGTAAACGCACATGTAGCGTGCTTATCGGCTGTTCAAGATTATTTATTATGCTAAACTTACGTTAAAGTTAGGATTTTATTTTAACCTCCTCTTAAATTTGGCACTATTAACGGGTGCGTAACTATTAATGATAGATAAAAATAAATCTATTGAAAAAAAATACGTAGTCTAGATATTTAAAATAAAGAAATACTTAATCCTGAATGCAAAGTTTCCATGCTAATTTATTTACAGTTTAACGCTTTCATTTTTACATAACAGGATAAGATTTATAGTATAATTTGAATTTATTTGAATAAATCATGAATTTTGTTCTAAATAATGACATTGAAACAATTTCGATTGCGCTGGTAATGGGCGGAGAAAAACGTAATGTTTATTTGAACGATTAAAGCTATGAATATTCATAGAACTACTTAGGTGTTGGTTTAATTTATGTTATTAGATATAATAATATATGATTCAGTTTGATTAATGCTAATGACCTTTTCATTGAAACTGTAGAAGTGGACATTGTTTTTCCATTAGTACAAAGGAAAACCAGGATTTATAATAAACTACGATGGTGATGTATGACAAGTTGTGGTTCGTTAACTTCTAGGCTAAAATGGACAGGTATAAAATATTATTGAAGTTCTTAAGACGTAGTGATCGTCATGAAAAAGGACAGCTGAAAGAAGGGGAGAGTTTTTTATGTGCGTAATAGATATCATTTAACATAAAATTTACGGAGGGAGTCATCAACATCTCGTATTATGCCTGTAAGAGTCAAGTTTATACTATTACAAACCTTATATTGCGTACTTTACTTTACAGGCTTAATAGATTTCTCTATTACCAAAAAACCATTACAAACCAAAATACATAGGTATTCAAAACTAAAAAGAACATGACAATAAACAGACCAAACCAAAACACGCGATGATTCAAAAATCATAGAATCTTTCATCCACCGGCTTCGTGCAAGAGAAAGTGTGGGGGTGCATCCACTGAATATGTATGAGGGGGCCCGGAGGGGGGAGGGGCGCGTGTAAATGGAAATTTCAAATAAAAATACCTCAAATATTAACATGAGCTGGATTCGTGTTTTTCCGGAGGTTTTTTTTTCGCAAACAGAACGGTAACACGCATTGTGACTGCGGCTACATGTGCCGATAGCGGCGCGCGGTCTCTATGATGACGTTTTTTTGATATCCTGCGGATCCTGCCCCGGTTACCCGTTTCAGAGTAGTTTTTTTTTTATTGAGAGTGATTAGTGGGGCCAAAATACCTTAGCGATTAGGTAAGTTTAACAAACGCATTAAATTCGCTGATTGAAACTTTACAACCTTGATATACTTAACAGAATATGTAAAGTGTTATTTCCTTGCAACGTCGTGGAATTCGCTACAATTTTCAGCAGTTCCTTACTAAACTTGTGTATCCATTATTATGACTGGATTACATCTGGTAGGATCTGTCGAACTCTTTCAGCTAGACTTCAAATTACAGGTTTAGCTGTTTTTAAATGTGGCGTGATTCGCTGGTCTAGCTTTTCAAACCCATTTATAAATGAAGTACCTAAGTCATCTTTGCCTTAGAATAGGTTTATGAAGATATTATGTAATAGGTAAATATACACCATATGTGAATACATAATAAACACATGATCAAACGTTTTCATGATGCAGGTGGCCGACAGGCTGGCGGAAGTGCGTCACACGCGCACCGGAAGTGACGTCACGCCGGCCTCGGACACCGGAAGTGGACCGTGGCGCCGCTGCCGGAACCGGAAGTCGCCGCAACAAGCGATACTGTCTTAGAGGTAAATGAACTATGTACTGATGCGAATTGCAAGACAGTGTGATTTATTTATCTATCCTTGTTTGTGTAATATTACCGACACACTAACACTGACTTATTAATTGAGATCTTAAAACAAAATGATTTTCGGTAATTGAAATGATTGCATGAGAGCTCACGAATTTTATTAGTCCACAATACCTGCGGGGGAAATTTATTTAATTCAAACCCACAATGAAACCCCTGATGTAGAGACAAGGAAAATCTTCAAACACCAAAGAACAATGGAACAAAATGAAAGCAAAACTTAGTATAATTAATTTCGAGTACTCAACGCTTTTGTAATAAATCGTTTCATCCGCATATTTTATCCGGAACTTCGGAACGCGTCTATCTCTCTCTGCCCCGCTGTAAAGCTCGGGCTCTGTGTGCATCCGTCTCTTTCGCAAAATGATTTTCAGTTTCCCGCTTTTCACTAATCACAAGTCCTTAACAACCTTTCTTTATGCCGATGGAATTTTAACCGTGCACTTACAGGAATAAGGTTTCAAATGTATTGTCTGCTCATAACTTTTCAGGCTTTAGGGGTGAGTAGGAATAAAGCAAAGTTTGTCGTAATAATTTTCAACACGGTTTGTTCCCATCTGGTGTAAACAGCATATCATTGTCTTTATGCATGTACTTATACCTATAACTACAGTAAACTTACGATAAAATACAAGTTTTTCTGTACCTGGTGGTTGTGCTGTGTGTACTGTTCTGGTTGGCTGAAAGTGCTTTTAGCATTAGGCAAGGTGGGCTAACGCGGATATGTTATAAGTCTTTGTGCTAGGTATAAATAATTAATTTTTTTTTAATGTAAAAAATAACCTGTCATGTCGTGTGTGTGTAGTGATGTGAATGCAATGAGTCTAAATTCCTGTGTT
Source organism: Plutella xylostella (assembly GCF_932276165.1). Lineage (NCBI taxonomy): Eukaryota > Metazoa > Arthropoda > Insecta > Lepidoptera > Plutellidae > Plutella > Plutella xylostella. Next base: position 337,056 of record NC_064002.1, read on the forward strand.
TCAAAGTCGTTTGTATACACGTCCTTAAAACTTAAAATTATTAATACAGTGTATGTATGAGTTTGGGGGTAAATGATCAGTGTAGAAGGGCCCGCCATATCTGCGACACAACTCGTCGGCGACTGTTCGGAGATAAAGTACAATCGTTCTTAATCTTCGAGAAGAACGGAAGAATAATTGCCCTCTAACTGTTTCACTTGCTTCCTTCTGTGCGGACATACAAGATTTCATGTGTTTCATTTTAACTTATAAAATAGTGGTATTTGTATTGGAAAGATCAAGCTATGAAAGGCCTAGTCATACATCAACTATACTTTACATATAGTGATGTATACCCCATAAACTTATTTTTATTATAATTATGAATTATAATTTAAGGTATCTGAATCTGATAATCTAACTGGCTAATCTTTTCACCACTGTCACTTATGTTTGTCACCGGTTCACTAAGGAGAACAAAATTCTATATTTATAATTTTGTAATTTATAATTAATAATTTTTCAAAGTACTAAACACGTTTAAATGGTTTATAATATAGGTACCTACCTACTAGCAAATATTACTAGTAATTCTGAGTTAACACGTATAGTGTAAGTTGTTGTTGTGTGTCGAACAGTTCCTCGCTACAAATTAAGATACGAAGTTGCCGCCCAAACTAGTCCATTCTGAAAGTTACCTAGATAATTTAGAATAATACGTATGTGCAAACGATAGATAGCTTCGCTAGGCTTAACCTATGTAGGTGCCTAAATTTATTTTATGGTACCTAATTAGGATTAAATAATTTCACTACTGATCGTCCCATTAACGCATAGCTAAGCAAGAGGCCAACAGCTACTTATAGTAAAAATTCATATTTTTCTAAACCTTTCGATAAATACACTATTGTTTACTCGTACTTTATTAAATATGACTATGATATGTATGCAGCTATTTACCGTCCACATAATCGCAGTATTAATCCCCATTAGTACCTTATCCTTTCACCCACATTAGCACACGAGGCCGCGCAACCCGGGACAAATCTCAAGACAGACCCGACAATAAATTAGACGTTTTGCAGCCAGTAAAAGATACTTAGCTCGGGTCCAACCCCGGGGGCCGATGGCAGATCGTTCCGAAGGGTTGTTTACACATACCCGCAGATATGGAAATGAAGATAGATCTGGATGTACGTACGGATGCTGGAAATTGGATTATATTACCGCGCCGAGGTCAAGGCAAATACCGACTATTCTTCTTTACATATAAGAGGACCCAATAATAATATGGGATTGGACTTTAGACCTTCTGAGGGCCACTTCCGAGTAAACATCTAAGTATAAAAAAAAAAGTTTTCTGTTTTCTAACAGACGTAGACGTCATGACATTGTTCCTGTAATGGACAAATCTGTATAAACATTAAACACTCAAGGCATTGACCAATCTGCCATTGCACAAACGAGGCAATTTATTCATTACCATTTCCTTGGGGACTCTGAATCCCAAATAAACACCCTTTCACCCCAACCTCACTTTCTGAGAGCGCATTACGCGGCGGGTCAACTATTCCAAGACATCATTAGACAAATTCACGATCCAATCACAGCCCGGCAAGATTGCCTCGAGAGTCCCTGAGGGGTCACTCTATGTGACGAAAAACTAACTTTCGTAGCGCTGCTACATGAGCCTCGACTCTATCTCGTGGTGTTAAACATCCCGATTGCACAACAGCTCTCGTTCGTTAGTTTTGCGTCAGTATAGAGTAACCTCGGACCGAGTGGCCTTGTGGGCTGCTAATAGCTGCTGCCCTTTGATTAGACACCCGTAAGTGATCCCAAGACACACCGACTCGGCTGGTAGTAGGTAGTCGTGAAAGTTGGTGTTCGGGGTAAAAAAATACATATAGGCGGATAGAATGGGGATTTAAGTTTAATTTAGGGACGTTATATTAATTTCTTTCATAGGGCACTTTAGTAAAACTGTTCGACTAATTAAAACGCAGATTGCGTTTTGCCCTTTGAAAATAACTAGCTACGTTGTTGAAACAATTTGTGTTGTGACTCATATCTATCAAAATCAAAACACATTAAATTCAAATAGGTTTCAATCTTGACTTAAACATACATAGATCTAACTAATAGATGTTTTTAATTGACATTTTCATTTGCAGTAACTCGGTTGGATCCCTCTGCTCACACTTGGGATCCTAAAACCGACATCCAACCCAATTCCAGTTAAGGGTGGCACCGCCTTTGCCAAAGGTCATCGGGTAATTAAGAGTCCCTCAAGCAATCAAACGTAGCTGGCATGTGATTGGCCGAGCGGGTGAGACACTTCAAAGAGCAGGCCTTAAGCTAGAATATTTGAGAAGTGTTTGCAGATGAGGACTGAAATTCTCGCTAGAAGAGACTCAGTATTCGGGTGAATTTAGATATATTAACTTAATTTAATCACGAGAGTGACACACCAAATAAGTATACATACGATGATGGTAAGGATGTAGATAAGGCAAAGCACATAATTTATAAATTGACGCACTTTTAACTGTGATCACTTAATTCATTATAGCAAAGCCAGTACTACTCGTAAAACAGTTGAATATTCTCATGTCGTGTGTCTATCTGTGAGCGTCCGTGTGGACGCCCGGCTATTTAGTGTAGTTAATGGTGAGTTGTGACTTGTGAGTCTTGAGACGGACTCAATCCAGCCAAGAGATAGCGTTGACGTAGTGCTTACCAAAGGAGACAGAATTACTTATACATAGGTACACTTTATAGCACTGAAAAACACAAATTTTACTTTTTCTTCCAGCCAACATTTCATTGGTGGAGATCGGTTGAATGAAAGTACATAATATCTTTAAGTTTTCAATGATAGGTAAGTTTACAAACACAAATTTCCTCAACTATTAAGTAATAAATCAGATTATCTACCTATCAGTAATTTAAGTAAGACCTAAAGCTTATGTGAGTTATGTTACAATCTAGAATTAATGATATACTAAAATATATTACATATTACAATACAATACCATAATCCTGACGACCGAATGGCGTAGTGGTTAGTGACCCTGACTACTGAGCCGATGGTCCCGGGTTCGATTCCTGGCTGGGGCAGGTATTTGTTAAAACACAGATATTTGTTCTCGGGTCTTGGATGTGCCCGTAAAATGGCAATAGGCCCGCCCCCTATTACATTGGGACTAACATACACTCGAAGCGTCCGTAGTCGAGCGGGCCTCAGTGATCGTAACTGATCGCTGAGGTTAAGCAACAACTGACACGGTCAGCCATTGGATGGGTGACCAATTTCAAGTGGTGCTTTTCTGGACGCTTCCGTGCTTCGGACGGCACGTTAAGCCGTGGGTCCCGGTTGCTGCTTCGGCAGCAGTCGTTAAGCCTAGTCAGAGGCCTTCGGGCGGCTTAAAAACATCTGACAGTCGGGTTGCCCACTTACCCGACAACTCTCTCAGCACAAGCTTGCTTGTGTTGGGGTCCACCAACCCGCACTTGGCCAGCGTGGTGGACTAGGCCTAAAACCCTTCCTTCATTGGAAGGAGACCCGTGCCCCAGCAGTGGGGACGTAATGGGTCGTGATGATGATGATAACATACACTCTGGTGAAAAGTGGGTGTAGCAATGCATCTCTGCCTACCCCGCAAGAGAGTACATTAGTACCTACAAGGCGTGAGTGCGTGTTTTTTTTTACCATAATCATATTTATACACTCGGGAGCAATGAAAAAGTTACACCCACTTACCTAGTTGCTATATCACAGTCATATCATATCACTGGAACTTTTTCATTGCTCGCTATGATGTACCTAGCATTAATCTGGACGCAACAGCAATAGAGTCCATGGCCCTTTATATTATTATAGTTGTGCTATACAATCTGCCGTCCGTCTGTCTACCACCGGATATGTTAGTTACTGGCTGGATCCGCAGAGCCGAGCAGTCGATATCATTAGGCGGGCTGCGTGCCCGGCCACTCACATACAGGATGATCTTGAGTTATGTCCGTCCTTATTTTGTGCCAATTCTTCGAGACGTTTTTCTCGTATATTTTTTTGGATAAGCGGTTGTTATTGAATCGTTGGTTTTCTCTTAGTCAAATTGACTGGCTGTACTGAGATTTTGTTAGCTGGGTATGTAAGAACGTAATTTAATACGCGAAATATTTAGTAACATATTCATATATGGCTGATTTTATACTGCTCATTTGCCATTTTCACTATTGCAGGAACTATATAATATAGCCTTCAGATCATCAGCTCTGATTCCATCACAATATCCAGCAAAAAGAGGACAACATTCCACACCATGCCTTTCACTCCGTCAACCAGCAACTTTGAAATCAGCATTCAACCCACCCTCAAAATGGCACACCAAAAACGCCCATCACATAAATCGGGCGCTCCAAAACGACCAAGAGGTCTTGCACATTTCGCTTCAGCCTGTAGCAGTAACTCGGCGGAGACAGCTGATGTCTGCGATCAATCGGGCGCAGGTTCGTGTCCCGGCGCGGACGGTTGCTCCTTTTGCACGCTGATACCAATAAATTGTGGCCGGCGTCACCGGGGAATGGAGTAGGTCGGAGAATACGTTTAAATGGGGCCTTTCAGTCTGACTGTTTTGAAGGTTGCACTTTCTATTCTTGTTTCCTGAAACGTATAGATTGTATTTTGCAAACTGGGAAAAGGTGTCATCTAAGGAGACAGAACCTTGAACCCATAGGGCCTATGGTTTTTAAAGGCAATCAATTTCTTCCTTTAATTAAGTTATTTATTGTTAACTTTCACTAAAAAAGCTCTATTCTCTAACCGATCTCTTCCACTTAGAGATACATCAACACCTCGAGATTCCGGAGCCAAAAAACGATCTAATTAACGAGAACACAGTCCATTCCTGCGATTACGCGACAAGCAGCACTAAAAGCAACTCGGTGTTCCGATAGTGCTGGCGCGCGCGGGGGGTGCGGGGGACGGAGCGGGGGACGCGGGGGGCTCGGGGGACGCAGGAGGGGGGGTGATTAACGCGCAGCGCCCGCGCATGTCCCGCTTAATTAGCTCCCAGACACGCCGCTTTCACACCACCCCGGCCCTAAAAGGAGATCTCAGTTAGCCTTTAAGTAGCAGCCTCTGTAAGGGCAGAATTTGCTGTATCACCTACCATAGTCGTGTACTCTAGGGCACAACGCGACTCTCATTAATTAACCACACCAGCGAATACGATTGTACCTACAAATGATGAAGTTTTAAAACGTCCAAGATAACATCTAGATATTGGCAAATTGCAAGAAAAAGCCGAAAGACCCGTCACTGGACGACTGACAGACCGTAATTTCAATCATCTTTTAATAAGCCAAGCCGCAATTATAACCGAGATGCTATCACGATACGGAATACTGGCCGGTTACATCACACGTAAAAACTATACGAGTCTCGTTAAGCGAGAAAAAAGGTCGACATTCCATTTTTGAAAATAAAAAAGTTCTCGCAAATACACAATACTTTAGAATGTTGAGTTGTAGTACCTCATTCCTGGCGCAGCCCGGTAGCCGCGATGCGAGCAAAAAGAGCAGCGAGCGAGCCAGCAGCGACATAATAAGATCCACCAACAAAATAAAGAAATGCTCTCGAAACAAAAGGAAGGGCAGCGAAATAAAGCGAAAAGGTTTACGTGGTGACGCGGTGTGGGCCGCGCTCATTGTCTTGTGCAGGGAGCCAGGAGGATGTGGATGTGGCATTCAAATATATATTCTCAAATCATAATAATTTCAAGTAAATCTGCAATGTTACCTGTATCACATGTAAATTGTAAAATATAGCAATAACGATTTCATTAAATAAATAGAAAGAAAGAAAGAAAGAAAGAAAGAAAGAAAGAAAGAAACATTTATTTGACACACTGAACAATAAAAAACAGAAACAAAAAGAAAAAAAAAAAGAATACTACAAATAATTTATATGAAAAGAAAAAAAACAGAAAATAATACAAACAAGCACGGTTGCTGTCCAGAGCGTCAAAAAGGCACCAGCTCAGCGTGTGCTGTGCCCAGGAGGCCACAGCGCTGGTTTTCAGCTGGCCCTAAGAGTTGTGACCTCAGTCACGAACGCGAGGTACTTAATTAGGATGGATTGTGTTGTGTTGTGTTGTGTGTGTGTGTGTGTGTGTGTGTGTGGAATGTGTGTATATTTGAGTAAGCTAGGTTTCTGGGGTCAAACAAACCATAAAAACATAGGGCAACACGGACTCAAATAAGCATAAAAAAATAGTTCTGAAAATCAATCTAATCTTTCAAGACAGCGAAGGTCATCTCGGCATCACGATCACGGATACATATTTCAACTGCTGACAGGTCTGCCTTTTCAGGATCTCGCGAATGTCTTTGCATATCAATGACTGACGTCCAACTTGGCACAGGATTTTCCGCACCCATATACATTACATACCCGCTATATACAGTAGTTGTTAATTCCAAAATAAAACCTACCTACACATTGGACTATCTGATTACAAAATAATATCTAGCAACCAAATTCAAATACCACTATACTATGTACAATAATATATTTGCTTTCACCTGAATAAAATTTACTAAGTAAATAGGCAAAGGTCGTGTCGTACCAAGAAATGAAAAAACTGGATTGAGACACACCGGTTCTTAAATTAAATAAAGAAGAAATAGATAACGTATATAAACAACGTACCCATCACCACATCCAAAATATATAAGCGCTTGATAATTTATCTTGAAAAAACTAAGCTGCGACTGGTTAGCAAGCTGCGTCATTGTTTCCTGCCCGAGCCTGGAGGGTTACTCTATATGACGGAAAACGAACGAACGAGAGCTGTCGTGCAATCGGCACGTTTAGTACAACGAGATAGATTCGTGGCTCGCGCAGCAGCCCTAAGAAACTTAGTTTTACCTGATATAGAGTGACCCTGAGTGATGTACGCGCCACGGGAATGAGGGAAATGTGGCAAGAACCAGCGGCATCGCAATGATCTGAACAATCTGGTCAACGCGAACTCAATAACTAGCCTAAATATTATTACTTAATATGTGAGTTTCCTGAAGTATCAGTAACGGTAATAAAACATGATGACAAAAGAAGCTTTCGACTTTATAATATCGAACCTAATTAGGTATTGTAGAGTTAGTACCTAGTAGTAGGATTTATGCAATTGGCTACAAAAGTGAAGCGCTATACGCTCAAATACATCAGAATTTCGTGACAATGCCGCCATTGCACGATAAATTCAATAGCGTTTTCGATCAAAAATCATTGCTTTTATAAAAATCATACATTTATTGCGTTTTTACGCAGCACACTGTACAAGATTTCATACAAAACACGTTGCATATTGAATTATGCAAAACAAGCGACTGAAAAATTGTTTCTGTTGCTCTTAAAATGCACATATTCAATGACTTTATGCTCTCAATACTTATCCTGAAGATAGGTCAGTTATATTTGATAAACGACGACGGTAGAGTGATTCAATATTAAAATCCCATAACTTAGAATAAATTTATCAAAGCCACTTTTATTTTTAACTTTTGAATTCGCAGTTCTAAAATCAAACTTAGACGTTCAACACCCCAAATATCGGCATCGTCTGTAAACCTGAAGTAGTTCTGAACAAGAATAGGCGAGCAATCGGCAGGAGGTAGGTACCTCGCTACCAGGAGCGCAGAGCTTCGAAGAGCTGGGGGGTCACTCTATATGACGAAAAACTAAGTTTCGGAGCGCTGCTACGCGAGCCACGACTCTATATCGTTGTATTAAACGTGCCGATTGCACGACAGCTCTCTTTTGTTCGTTTTCCGTCAGTGTAGAGTGACCCTCGTGCCTCGTCGGTTTTACATTACAATTGTCGCTCCAGCCACAGCCGACGGAATATGATAAATTTAGGACGAAGCTGACTGAGGATACGCTCGAGGACAACAGTGGTTTGGTTTATTTTCGGTCATGGTGGTAATTATTTGATACCCTGATTTCATAGTTAAGCTTGGGTAAAGATGATGACATAGGCTAAAAACCAAATAACTTCAGGTCAGTAAGTAATCCTTACTAATATCCTTACTAATATTATAAATGCGAAAGTAACTGTGTCTGTCTGTCTGTCTGTCGGTCTGTCTGTCTGTCTGTTACTCTTTGAAATTACATACATACGGTCTAGACCCTGGGAAATAACATAGGCTACTTTTTATCCCGGAATTCCCACGGGAAAACTTTTTAAGGCGAAGCGAAGCGCGCGGGAACAGCTAGTTAAATATAATTACATTTGATGTAACTTTAGTACATCTGTAATAACCTACAGGTAACATGAGTAACTTTACAAACAATAAACACCAAGGTACTGAAAATAATAATATCCAAGTGTAGTCATTTTCACATCGGCAGTACCTTTAAAACGGAGAGGCAGCAATACACGGAGGTACCTACACAACCTCCAGGCAGGTAGACAGCGAAACTCATAGCTTTCCCGAATTTACTATCTCGCACACTGCGCGCTATCAGTGGAAACCACGCCTAAAGGAGTCTGCAGACTTATTGTTTCATGTTAACATGTCGCTATCATCATTATATTGTTGTTATTTCAATGTAACATGATGTTTACAACGACTGATTTTTCACAACCACTAGAGAATAGATAAGTACGTAGCGGTTGTGAAAAAACACACTAGAAGCCTTGTTGGAGTTGTTGGACAACATTATTTTACAAAGTTTTCAGAAATCTTTCAGGGAGAATAAATTACTTAATTAGTCTTGATTTTGTGAAGCATGGGTAGCAGCTATCATATGTGACGAGTTTCTAACTTAATATTATTCTGAAAGAATAGCGATTGCTGTAGAATGTTGAAATAAGCTAATAACGTTCCTGAGTCTGTGACACTATAACGAAGTGAGCAATTAAGATAGTGGCCAGGTTTTCTTGTGAAAATCTAGGTTAATGTGTTCTAGTATTTATAGCTCTCCTGAAGATAGTTACTCAGTCCTTAATCTAATCTGGATTCGTAAATTGAATCATTAACTCAATACCACAGATATAACCTAAAGTCTAGATAAATTTAACACAGTCGGTAGTTTTTTTTAACACTAAATACCTTTTATCCTTGAGTTCAAGATGGTAAAAAAACAACCATATAAAGGCGTGTGGACACCGGACGCGCCATACTTCGCGGAAGGCGCCTAATGAAGATCTTAATTGGGTGTGCGCGTGTGTCCGAGCCCTTATCTTGGGCACCTTCCAGTTTACACTCGTCTGAGTGAGGCTTACCGTGGTCAGGGCTGGAGGTCCTGGGTTCATAGTCCGAGGTTACTAAAATACTGGTAATATGGTGTTCTTTACGACTAAACTTAAAGAGATGTACTTACCTAAATATCTCCAGAATAACGCTAAAGAAAAGAAGTATCATTCTACAGTACAAATCCTAGATCCTATTAAATTAATTATATGAATGAATTCTGTAAATTGATGTTTACAGACCATGAAAATTACAGCAATGTAAACTTAGGACCATAGCAAATAACAACCCTTGAATAGCTGAATAACAGCGACGTAAGCAAACCGTTATTACTGAAACAAACGCAAACCAGCCTGAATGGATACATACGTTACTGAAAATATGTACAAAAGTTTGCTAAACAATGTCTGTACCTTTAAAATTATACTTGAGTACAATGGGTTCCGTAAGTAAACTCTACTAACTTCGGGAACTAAAGGACCTCATGATATTTTTCATCAATTTGATGAACTCATGTCAATTATTATTATTGATTGGTCTTATAACCGTACGCATCTCTCGTCTCATATCGTATTCAGTGACGAGGTAACGTTTAATAACCTTGCTGAAAAAAATCGGGACAGCAACCTGAACTGACATCATCTAACTGCGCAGTGGACATGTCATATTTTAGGAAGGAATCCTGAAAAAAACAACACGCAAATCCGCCATTACAAAATAACTGAGCTATGTAGCAGGCTATTCGATTTACGAAAAGCAAATACGAGCAACTGACGTAGAATCAATCGGCTGGCACGCGAGGCTTAACACCGAAATAATGTAAATTATGGCTCGTAAAAGTGTCATTTTCGACGTATACGTGACGTCATCGTGCCCCATAACGTCCTAACAACCCACCGGGCTCGGGGGGAATCACCACCTTAAACCCTCCAGTTAAGGCTATAATCAAAGCAACGCAACTACAGCCACACGACCAAAGACAGTTGAGCTTCGTTTTTGCTCAAACTGTCCCCGCTTCGTTATCTTCGTCATCATAGTCGATACTGATTTGCATTTGTACCGAGAGAGTACTACAACTAACCGTACAACCGACTGCCACAACATTCGGCCGATGCTTTGTTTTCACGCGAAAAATGACCTGACAGGGGAAAAACGGATGAAAATTACCTACCAGTCCCAGACGTGAAATCGCATGAAATTCAGAATTCGTATTTAAAATGGGACAAAAGCTGTCAGGGCAGTAAACCTCAAACATCGACAAGTGCTGCGCCTGTGTGCGTGCGCGTGGCGACAGGGGTGGCGGCACACAGGCGCGCTGAGACGATCATTTACATACGGCGGGACGCGGGGGCGCGAGCGAGACGGCGCGAGCCCCCCCGGGAGCGCCGCCCGCCCCGGCTCTCCACGCGACAGACAAGGACCACTATATTATTATCTTGAGCGAAAAAAACGAAAAGTGGGCGGGGGATTACATTATAGTAGCGAAAGTAATCGATATTCTGTTTTAGTACGCGGTTGTTAGATCTGTGCAGCCTTGCAACTTCTAAATACGCAAGTTCAGGTCAAGAGAGGTGTCAGCGGCTTCCATGCAGCTGGACCCCCAGCTGTATAGTAGCTGCTCAGACACTTCATAGCGCATTCAGGATAATATATATATTTTTAATATATATATTCATATTTTTAAGGATAGTCAAATTTACATCCATATCTTAGGGAAGCCTAATATTAATCAAACTTCAGATGCTAAACCTCCTTCAGGCAAGGTTGCTTGAACTTTTCAGATATCTCTGAACCGGTATCGTTTAGACGGAGATGTTTTATCGGATGCGGTGTCCGTTTACGCTAAATGACCCGTGAGGACATTTGCGCATAATTTCGCAAGTCTTTTCCTTTAGTGGGCTATAAAGTGGCCCTACTGAAAAGGACGGACCCTCTATACAGAGTATATCTACGCAGAGGCAGATGGGATAGCTTTCAATATTGTTAAGAGTTTGTTTACGTAGCCGGGAAGTATGACCTTCGGTGGAAATGTATGCTAATTTATTCGATGACGAGTTTAGACTTTATTGAGAGTGTCGTAAAGCCTTTCGTGTGAAGGTTTCAACAGTTTTGGAAGTCTTCTTTACAATATGACAGTATCCTGGGTTTTGGAATATTTAACAAGGCTTATGGCTTGTTTCATAAAGTCTGTATATTGGATAAGTTACCAATATACAAGTAAATTGCGTTACAGCCTTTCAGGGATATTTTACTGAAGCTTAACCTTAAGCATACTATTATAAAACTGACGCATAGACCAATGTAGGCAGGCCAAAATATAATCTTATCTATGTAGGAATTCAATTGTTATAATATGTAGTGATTTCATGTAAGCAAATACTGGTAGTCTTGTGAATAAAAGTAATGTAGATGAACGGTGTATGTAGTGATAAAATCCATTTACGAGCGTGCTGCAGTGCTCGAGCAACAAACTTTATTTCCATAGCTCTCATATCTGTGCAGCGCTCACAAGCGCTAGAGTGAGGATATCTTAGTCAGTTTTATCGATAAAGACGTGTAACGTCTATTTCATGGTAGGCAAATATGAGAAATAGAATACTGAACATGATTTTTTTGTGTAAAGTGAAGTTCAAATAATCTTCCTAAGTATATTCTCTCATATCGTTGGTTATAAAATAAGTCCCAATGACTAAGTATTAACCAGGTCTTCATCATAAATTTACAAATTGATAAAAAATAATAATATTTCATCTCTATCTTTCCAGGCATTTGGGCTAATTTTATTCAATACTTTTTTATGACACTAAAATTACATGAACATTTTCTGTTATACGCTTTGAGTGACTTATCGATAAAGCTCGTGGTAGCATGTTGAACCTCTGTCTCTGTGTTCGAGCCACCCTCTGAGTTTTCCTTCAATTTTTCTTTTGCTGCGATCTCCTCCGCTTAATTGGCGAAGAATTTTGATTGGTCGGCGACAGACGCCATATTTCTATGCATCTGCGTTGTTTTTTTCCTTTGTTTTTCAGAGACGAAGGCTTCGTTTATTATTCCTCTCTTATTTTAATGGTTAGGTTCGTTAACGTTCTACCACTCGTGGATTTTGGATATCTTTTTCATGTTAATTGCTGAGAGTACAGCTTGACTTGATGTAGATGTGCTCTAGTAGGTACATTGTAGAGGCCTCGACTTCAGCTCTGGAGACGGTTTCGTTTTAATGATCGCTGGATAATGTCAATGCTATATCAACATTCCCTTGATGTTTAGAGTATTTTAAGCATACTTAAGTAAGCATACTTGCCTATGCAGAATACCTATATAAAAAGCTTTGTCAAGAAAACAATGAGAGCCCATAGGCACAAGTTCCCCACCGACCTAACAGAGACGATTTATCTGAATCAGTAGCGCATTCCTGCAGACACCTGATTACATCGTATTAGTATTCTGCAACGTGCGGGCGACGGCGCCAGGCCACTGGGTACGAGAAAACACTAACTACAACGAAGTTATCGTTGCAGGAAACACTACAATAGTTAGGCATGTGTACGACAACGACGACAGAGCAGATTTAGAGCTTGCAGCCTGTACTAATAAGAAATCCAAGGAAAGATTTTTCAGTACGATGATTTTGGAGATCAATTCCAATATTATAAGTGGAAAAGCAAAGCGCAACGAAACTATCCAATTACTTTTAGCTTACAAACTCTAAGGTAAAAATATTGAAGATATATTGTTCAGTAGTGGTGTAAGAACGTTGGAAGCCACGATAAGGTTAAGGAGGTTGAAAGTGGGAAGTTCGATAGCGCGATCTAGATAGCGGGCGGCGGATAGTGAGCGAGCAGCGAGCGTGCCAACTACGACTAGGAGGCTACAGTGTTGGGGATCACTGAATGATTGTAGCCGTAATAGACTAAAAAGTGTACCAGGTCTAGCAACCAAGATTAACCATAATTGGATTGGTTCTGATGTTAATAAAATAAAAGCAATTGAACCTCAATAAAGATTATATTTGTCAGAAACAGCCAATACTTTAAACGGAACTACACAAAAGTTTCAATACTTTCAATGCATCAATAAAGCCTTTTTAAAAGCCATAAACTTATCCTCTCTTTAGCAGCATAACATTTCAATCGGCAGCAATTACTCGTCAAAGGCGGTACACTTGAATGCAGAACTGATTAAACAGTACACTCGCAGACAGTATTGACAAAATGGCTGCGCAAGAGTCGATTCACTCTGCTGGGGATGGCCAAACAAATTTTCAAAGTATCCGTGGCCATTGAAACGTCACCGGGCGAGTATTGTGCGGCCGTCTCGCCGCTGTAGAAGAATACTCGGTTCTCTACTTACTTTTTCTACCTTCTTTTGAAGTTGAGAAACTTTGCTTTGGGCCGATGTTAATTATATTGTTTTTCGGACGTTGAAGCTTAATTATAGATTGAACTACAGGTTAGTTGGGTGAAATCTTACAAAAATATCCCATCAGACCGTGTAGAAACTGTTAGAATTTTTGATCAAGTATGTAATAATTATATGGCAATTTACGGAATATAGGTACATACGAATTGGAACCTTTGTCGAAATTCAAATGTACAAATGGTATTTCAGACTCCGCCATTGCTATTCTATCTGCTCTACCTTAAAATTACAATTTGAAACTCAAATAAACAACCGAAACTGCAATAATTTCTCTACAATTTCATAGAGAAATAGCATTTAATTTTGCAAGTTTCCATGGTAGAACAATACTAATATTATTTCAGAATGTCCGCGAACGTGCATCCTGAAAGTTCATTAACCGCCCCGTCCCGCCCCCCTCACAGCCCTCCCTCCTATATTAAACCTCCCACAGTGTTACCATTTTATGAAGGTTTCGTACTAGATTGGAAATTGCGAGCAAAAAACAGATCTAAGATTGGTTTGAAGTTATCGATTACAAAGTTCTTAATCTAAAGCTCGATAATAACCTGTCGTTATCAATGGAATATAGGTCCCTAATTATTGTTTAGTAGCACATAATACAGCTTCTTATAATCTTATAAAAACGAGAAAATTATTGTCATTTGATACTTTTTATCTGATAAAGTGTATAAATCTATTTCAGTACCTATCCTAAGAACATTTAAATCACCTGACACTTTTCAATTCTTAAATTATGAATTTACAAAACGATTTTGAGATACATTAACATACGGCGCAGAATTTTTGATAGCATACCTCCTACCTTTGGCAATTTTATTGCACGTAGATTGCCTATCCTTGCTTTTGCCTTTTCCATAGATAATACATCCAATGATCAATGATTCACTTTGCCACTTTTTCATAACACCTCGATAATCCCATAACATATTGTGTGTCTAAATATGAGAGTGGTGGAACCTTGACACAGCGGCTTGGATTCGGGCGAGGTGCGTCGCCGTAGCTTATGCATTTTACATGAGGCGATGCGGCCGCACTGCCTTAACGTTCCTTGCAGACACCGAGTGTGAATGAGCGGAGACAAACTTGAGAAATCACTGGTTTTTGGGTTTTTGGGACGACCGAATGGCGTAGTGGTTAGTGACCCTGACTACTGAGCCGATGGTCCCGGGTTCGATTCCCGGCTGGGGCAGATATTTGTATAAACACAGATATTTGTTCTCAGGTCTTGGATGTGCCCGTAAAAATGGCAATAGGCCCGCCCCCTATTACATTGGGACTAACATAACACTCTGGCGAAAAGTGGGTGCAGCAATGCACCTCTGCCTACCCCGCAAGGGAGTACATTAGTACAAGGCGTGAGTGCGTGTGTGTGTGGTTTTTGGGTGTATTATTGATATGATAAATACTTAAGGGTAGCTCATTTAAAATTTCATTTATATTTGCAAACTACTTAACTGCATTTTGTTTGGTAGTATTTGAAATATTTTTTTCATAAATTTCAGTTCTCAGTGCAGTTTTAAAGGTTTCTCCTTCATTCTAATCATTTACTTCATCGCTCCAATGGCCGTGTTTGGTGTTTAAGTCTACACACATTCATAATGTTGAGTACTCTCTGTACTCTGCATCACTCCTTCTCCCGAGTCCTGCCCACACACGCACACACACGCACGGCCCCTGTCCGCACATCCAACACGCACACTTGCACAACGTTCTAATTACTTGTTTGTAAACACTATGTCGACGAACTGCGCGTGTGTGGGTGCAACTTTTAGCGCGTATTGTTTCGGTATAATGAAGTCCTGTAAACATTAAAAATTTGTAGCTCTTACAGTCATAGAGAAAAAGGCCAGAATAGAACGACAGAGTGCAGAGCCGCTCGTGTTTGGTGGTACTCCGGCGGTGTCAAGGGCTCTCAAAGTGCGTTTTGCATATTTTGAGTAAGTTGGGAGTTTCAGAATAGGTCCGGAATGAGGTTTGTTTGTGAAAACCTTTTTACTGTGTAAAGTTTTTCTGTGCTGGATTGTTTTGGCGTTGTTTTGAATTCGATTTTAGTGATAATGAAAACCATAGTTTTAGCTGAGTATAGGAAGCCATGTGACACGTAAATACCTACTCACATGAAATGTTTAGATTCGTTCTCACCATTATTCTCCCTTAACAAGATATATCTGACCTCGTGTAAGAAGGTGGAGCGGTCGCGAGGAGAATAGTAAGTATCTCCTGGCGCGCACTGTCAAGGTCCTGGAAACAACACAACTCCCTAATACATGCGGGGTCATTGACCTACCTGGGTTCATCAGATCACACATAAAATCCCATCGCATTATACCGAAAGAAATCGAAGGCGTTGTATGTCACATTATTTAAATATAGTTACAAATACTATGGGTTTATTATACCCATATTTAATAGCTCTGACATGCCAACAATAGTATAGAATAGCGAAGTTATTTCACAATGAAATGGTTTGATCTCATGTTTTTGTGGAATCTAGGTCTTGACCTAGATAGATGCGTGCTGTGAAATCGTTGTCGACTGAATGGTATGCAGCTGGACTGAAAATGTGTTCGCTGAAGGATTTTCCACATAGTTGCTCTAGCTTCACTACTATCTTATTGCACATCACACTTGGTACACGTTTTATCGTTTTGTAAAGAATTTATACTTATGTTACTATGTACTAAGACGTTTATATGTTTTGTTTTCATAAGTATATTGTGATTGTGATAGTTATCGGTACGTGCCACTTTTCATGCAAAAAAGTTTAAGTACTTGTATAATTCTTTTATGCAAATTATCACAAAACCTACCAGGCTTTCATAAGTAAAATCATGTGTACCTGCCAATGTACTTGGAAACAGCTAACCAATATAATTTGTACCAATATTTATAACTTTAAGGAGCTTTTTTGTCCCAATATTCCTTCTGCCAGAACAGTATCATGCAACGATGTCGGCATTTTCGTTTAATGCGTCCTAATTTCCCCTAATGCCAGGTGTGTGGCGCCAAGAACGGTAATATTCTGGAGATAGCATCGATTCTGCTCGTCCCCGCCATCGCCAGTCCTTGCCAGTCCCCGCCAGTTCTCGGCACGTAGAGAATGGCCGCCGAGTGATGTCGTGTGTGCACACGCGGATGTTGTGTGCTCAGTTTGCTAAAGACTCTTGAGCTTTAGCTATGAGTATGAGTAAGATTTCATCGTATAATATGATGTCATTTACATTTTCATAGGTAAAGGATAGGTAGATAGACTGACGATCAGAAAGTAGTACTTACGTAACTCAATTAAAATGACCCTTGGTGGGTATTTTGAAACCCAATCGGTAAAATACAAAGCATACACTATAGCCTACTATAGCAAGTAAGGAAGCCTTTCGCAGTATCGATTTTGTGTATCAAGATTCACATATAAGCCAAACGGTATTTACAAAACAACCGTTACTGTTACTTATAGGCAATAACGCAACCCAGATTCCCAAGCACAATTCCAGTAACTGAAACTGTACATTCACTAATGTTCGGACGAGTGTGTGCGGCCATCTGCCTGCGTGTGACGGGCTCGGAATAATAATAGGCCTCTTGTGACAATCGCTCGACTTTCCACCGAGAGAGATTCGTTACGCATTCGACACGGCCCCCGACTGTAGAATAGGGGCCCGACGTGCCGCCAGAACAGGGTGTTTTGTTTCTAATAATATTCGTATTATGACGAGACGATTCGGAGGCTTCGTCCCGACCCTCTGTGTCTTGGCTTTGTTAACGTTAATGTTTTCTGTTTTCAGGTTGTCGTCGCTGATGAAAGAGGCTTCGGATCAAATTTACTCAAGATTATTGGAGGCTTACATTAGTACACCTACTTACCTGAAAACCTTTGAAAAGCAATGAAATTTAAGATACAACAATAAAATTTAAAATAACAAAATACCAAAATGAAATCATGTCATCACACACTGATCCTATATTGTACCTAATTTATTACGTTTATTAAACATTTAAATGTAAGCAATCTGACTGAAACACATGCAATAATTCTCAAAGACTATCTAATAATCTGTACGAGACCTTATTATATACTTCAAACCTCTAAAAACACCCATCCACAAAAACAAGCATCTCTTTATTTCCAGCTCTTAACCTCCCATCCACATACACATCCATCCACCCACCAGCGAGGCCACAGCCTGCACCGTCGGCCCCGCCAGCCGCCCGGCCGCGCCGGAGCCGCGACCAGTCTCCACTAGCCGAGCCCCCGACAAGACACGGCCGCCAGACAAAACAGCTAAAACTTAAGAGGGCGACGACACCGCTCCCGAACTGCGCTGGAAATGTATTCAAATATATGCGCGATTAATTCAGCCTGCATAGCCAGCGGGCTCGGTGTTAGTAGTGGCAGCACTCACTTTCTACCGGGATCGATGGGGCCGTGACCTTCGCAACGCTGGCGGTTTTCAGGGAATAAAATACTTTTTTAGAAAAAAAAAATTTGGAGATTTTTGGACGCGTCTTTGGAGGCCTACGGTACGGCGCGGCGGGTGCGGCAGTTGTTGCGTTGGTATTGGCAGTTGAATATATGGAAATTCTATATTCTGAGTTATTTTGTTTGATACTTAAACACTTTTTTGATGATTGAATTTTAAGTTTTGGGATCAAATTTAGCTTATAAAAGTGTATGATATGGAGGAAGGTGAAAAATTTAAGTACCTAGTGAGGATTAATAGCTGAAGTTATGTAGAGAATGTAATTGAAACTCAACAGCTTAACAATATTTCTGGGATTACGACTTATTAAGAACTTTCAGTCATCTCTTAACTTAATTTAAAATAAGTAAGTACAATGTATGTGGTGGCAGACTAAGTTACACTATCAAACCTTTGGAGCTGTAGTTAGAATGCCTATAAAATTTTCATAACCACTGACGGAGGTTCAAATTCAGCACCTCTTCTTACACAAAGGTGACCCCTCAGTTTTACGATTATGAAGCCTCCCTCGAGATATAAACTACAAAAGATTGCTGAACACAAAGCAAACCTATCGATACCTACAGCCTTTGTTGCTATGGTATGGTTAAAAGGCCCAGTTTTACAGCTAAGGTTTACCTTCAAAAGGGGCCCTTGTGAAATTCCTTTTCAGTCTCCGAGGAATTTTCAAGTACACTTACAAGACAGTGTTAAGTATAATATGAATACCTATAGTTGGAGAGCTGGGCGTATGACTTGCGCCTGTGTGTGTGTGTGTGTGTGTGTGTGTGTGTGACATAGACTCGCGGCGCGCGTGTGTGAGTGGAATGCAGTACACAGAGTACTCTACGTCTGTGGGGAGCTTGCCCGCGTGACGTCACCAGCATGTGACATTATTTGAATAATGTATGGAGTTGTGATAACAAAGAAGTTTGTTTATGGACTCGCTGTGGCTGCAAAGTCGCGTATCAATTTTATTGGGAAAGTTTTGAGGAATAGTTCAGGTTTTATTGTTCGATTGATTTCTTATTGTTACTTATGTATCTTATTGAATCAGGTATGAGGTATGATTATACTACGTTTGTGATGTTAATCAAACATAGCTATTGGTAGAGATGCTGTATAGTCCGATCTTCCCAAAATACCATAATTGTTCGCATTGGCAAATTCGTAAGTGGATAAGACATCTTTTGCTGGAATGACAATAATGAACTAGTATTGTGGTCTGGGTGAGGCCTATGTTGCCTTGTATGTATTGTATAACTCCATCTATTTGCGACGCAAATCAGTAATCTAAATTATATATTAATACTAGGAGGAACTAAACTCTTTTAAGATGAGAGTGCGTTTGCTTTTATGAAATGTAGAAGAGATGATAATACCATGCCAACATCCATTACTTATGTGATTCAATACTAACATAACTAAGGTACTTTCTATACCAATGTCCATGCAAAACGCAAAACCTAAAATCTCACAGTTCCGTAAAAAACCAAAACACCAGAGTTTATTCAACCCTATTTAACACCTATCTCTTGTCGACCGGGTCATACCGACGCACACATAGACATGACTACGTGCCGTCGTCTAGGCAACGCGGCGCATGCGCGGCCCGCCCCCGCCCCGCCGCCCCCCTCCCACACCTGCCGCGGCCCGACTGTCAACTGCTAAGTAAATCTATTTTGTATGATTGGTCATTGAAAGGTAACATGAAATAGGAGACAGTGTCGCTGATAAATCCGTGAAGATGGGAGCGGTGTTTGCCGACTTGTGGAGGGTTCGGATGTAAGTAAGTAAGTATTACTTGAAGATGTGAGTTGCAGATACTGCCTAAACCGTCGAGGGAGGGTTTTTGTTGGATTCAATGCTCTGGATTAAAGTTTTCATGAATTTTATCAGTTGATAATAGAATTTGTACTGATTATGTATATCTTAACTGTCTTCAAAATAATGTCTTAGCACTCGCTGGATGTATCATTGAAGTTTACAGTAAACTATGTACTAAGTATGTACAGCATTTTATTCTGAAAATTACTAAAATAGGAAAATGCCTTTCAAATTCGAACGAATGGGATCCAATCAACCGTCGTCGTGTGTTTATTTATTATTTCTATTTAGAATCCAATGAATATGCAGATAGACAAAAACACGCATTTAGGAGCAAAATAAACTCTAAAACAAATATTACATTGCAAATAGTGGACATCGACAAAATACACCTCTAGATAGAGACAAATAATGTATAGACACTGTAGTAGAATGTGCAAGAAGGATAGACATAGGCCGTGCGCACACAGAGACATCACGCACACATGCAAGCTCTCGGGGAAAACACGCACACACTCGCACAACCCTTGTATATCGTGTACGGGAAATACCTTTTATACGTTCTCTATGTATAGGTATTTGACATCGCTGTTGATAGTGATTGTAATACCTCAGATATGCGTATAACAGAGTTAACTGCCGGCAGACGAAGGGTTGAGATTTCACGGAAAATAAATAGGTAAGTCTGGTAAGTACCTACTTGAATAGAAAGGAAATATACAATGTGGTTTCACGGTTAAAGCTTACTTTGTTTTTTGGAGATTGTTAGTTGATTAAATTATCAGTTATAGGTAATTGTTATAAAACCATAGATGTATGTAAGTAGGTACTTAACAAAATTTACTAGTGGTGTAAGCTGGTAGAGTGCTTAGGTATGCATACTATCGTAACTATGACTTATTATTGAAATTTATGTTTAAGCAAGATTTATAATAAATAAACCTACGTAATAATTACTGGGTACGTGCACGTTTTATTTACTTAAATGTAAAAAACTACGGACTGAACTATTAATTATTTATTAAAGTTACAGTTATTTATACTAAAATGGTTAATAATATCCTAATAATGATAATTAGAAAATAAAAACATAACTTATTATCTAACGAAGTAGAAATAAAAATAACATTCGCATAAAACTCAAAACAATGTTATTATTCTGTTATTTTTTTATTCTTTATTAAATTTCATGGCGTTATATATTTTCAAGAGTACTATAATTTCATTAAAATCACTACATTTTCATTCAGGAAATTTATTCATATTAGAAAACTTCTTTTGAAACATGTAGCGCCATCTAGTATCGAGTAGCAGAACCAAAGTCATATAAACTGTTATTATTTTTTTCGAAGTGCTAAAACAGAATAATAGATTTATTTTAATTATTTTTCAATTATTTAAAGTAACAATATACCTACTATGAATGAAATGCGGACGACCTTGCTTCATTACATTTAGTACAACATGCCTCCCGTCGGCTTCGTTTCAATTTACATTTTTATGAATTAAACATTACTCATAGGATTTAGTTTTTTTTCAATTGTTATTGCTTAGAAAAAACTTGTAATGATCTTGATATAGTTATTAAATGTAAATATTTAGTTTATGCTACATTACGTTAGTTGTTATAACGGGAGTTAGATTTTTGTTTGAGCAAGTTGGTATTTTTTATGTGGCAGGTTGTTATTTTAGTGTTACATGGTACTAATGCTACATTATAGAAACAAAAAAAACACGCACTCACGCCTTGTACCTAGTAATGTACTCCCTTGCGGGGTAGGCAGAGGTGCATTGCTGCACCCACTTTTCGCCAGAGTGTTATGTTAGTCCCAATGTAATAGGGGGCGGGCCTATTGCCATTTTACGGGCACATCCAAGACCCGAGAGCAAATATCTGTGTTTAAACAAATATCTGCCCCAGCCGGGAATCGAACCCGGGACCGGTAACCGGGAACCGGTATTTTTCGGTGACAATAAGTAGGGATTCTCACTGATACGAAAGAAGGCCCGTAGATAGATAAAATATTCTTAATTTTGTAAACACACAACAACATCATTATACAAACAAACATATCTATAGGTAGGTCACAAAAATGTCGGTCGTATCAGTAAAAGCTATTTTCTTCAAAACAATCTTTTCATTTAGGGTGGATATTTATGATCAAAAATTATAGTACATACTTTTACAGCCACCAAAATCATGCAGGTTTATTTTTCCACCACCAATCCCACCTAACTCCACGCAACCATAACTTTAACTTAGCTCATGCTTAAGATACTTATTAAAGTTAAGGTAAAAAGTTGAGGCCCAAGTTGGAATACTGAATCTTTCAGCAAAGTTTAGACAAGAATTATGAGACTCGAGTTCCCTGGTTTCTTTCAGTTAAGACGTTGAAAGTTTCAGCTGAATAAAATATTTGTAAGTACTTAGATCTATTTTATGGCGTTATTATTATGTTACTGGACTTACTGAAGTATTTTCGCATTTTAAACAATACCTATGTGAAAATGATGTCTTAAAAATATATGATATGAAATAAAAATGTTGAAGTGTTATTCACTTGGATACTAAAAATCAGTGTTTCAGGCACACACAAGGCTAAGGGTTCACATAAGTGATTGCAGTCCACATTACGCAGACATACTGCAGATAATACCTATTGCAGTACCTACAGTGACATCCTGCACTAAGTAGCCTGTATGCTTGTATAGACCGTAATGAGACCTAACAAACCGTTACCCCAATATCAGCATGAACCCGATATAGGTACGGAGCATTATTCCACTAAGCAACTTTAGTTCCATTGATATTGTACCTGTATATTTTGTAATGTGTCTTTTGAAATTTATTTTATCCATCACAAGAATAATGCCAAGTTGTTAGAGCTAACAAACCAAACTACATAATATAATTATATTTTGCAATTTTTTGGCACTTTATTCTGAAACTTAATAAAATAGGACAAATGTGAATTCCGTTTATAAATTCTTGGGAAAATACCAAAATCCACTGTCCTGATCTCGGTTGACTGTTAGATAAATTATAAATTTATTTTTATAAATGAAAGGTATATAAAAAGATGGTGTCATACGACATTAATTTAGCAAAAGGATACCTACTCTGAAGGGGGTTGTAGAGTTCACTCTTGTATCTCGTTATATTAAACATAAATGAAAAATACCAATCTATTATAATACCTAAATGTACACTCTGTCTATTTTACACCTGAGAAAGTCACTTGAGAATGTGTGAAATTATGTAGTATGATTATACTGGATTGTGATGACATAAGCTGAACCTGAATCTTTTATTATAGACTTCTTGTGACGAACAAAATATAGCAGAATGCTCCCTCCCCACATACAAGCTGAGCCCGCGGCGTCGCCCGCTATTGTGTGAGCGGCGATTTGCGCATCGCCTCAACCGTGAAATGAACAAAAATAACACGTTCACATAACGAACCCAGCGGTGTGACAGACACACATACAGACAGTGTAGATAGATTGTTATCTATACATACATTGTGGTATTAGTGGTTAGTATTTTTAGAACATAAACTAGTAGGACATAAAATAACAGGCTCAAAGAGATGTAAGAAAGATAAAAGATAAAACTTTATTTGACAATGACAGCAATCATACTTAGCATAATACAGAAGTACATAATTTTACCATGCACTTTAGCTAAGAGCGTAAGAGAGAACTTTAGAAGTCACTCATGGAAGTTTAATCACTCGTGATCCATAGCGCTGCAGAAATCAGACCTTTCCATCACTAAACTCATGCCCACAATCACACACATCGATCATAATCCTTCTCCATCTGGTTAGTGATTCTTCCAGACGTAATGGGAAGTACAAGTTATTGCTCAAAGCAATACCTTCCACTCCCAATAGACACGGGGTCACTTTATACGACGTAAAACTAAGTTTCAGAGCGGTGCTGCGTGATCCACGACTACCTATATCTCGTTATATTAACCGTGCCGATTGCACGACAGCTCTCGTACACTAATTTTTCTTCAGTATAGAGTAACCCTCCGCATATTCTTCGTAGGTACCTCACGCATGGCGCACAGCACATACCTTGCACACACGTCGAGAGCTATTTACTACTACTGCGATGCGTGAAACTAACCGCGTCACGCGCGGTGATCACGCACTGAGGGGTTGTCACCCATTGTCACCTTAGGTACCGTCTTAACTAACACATATTTATCTAAGTATGTCACATTGTATGTTTTCAGTAAATCTAAAATTATGGGAGGATATACCTAAAAGCACAGAACTGTTGGCCCACGGATTGCACACGGGATATAAGGTACAATTTATTGCTATTGAAATCGGGTTATATGTATGGACTCCCGAAAATAAGGTATTAGACAAAGATCTGAGAGTATCAGTTTCCAGGCTGTAAGTATCTTGTGCTTATCCATGACTGAACATCTTTGTTAAGTATATAATATAACAAACTTGGTGTAATCTAAGTGCAGGGAACCGCATCGTCGCCCGGGCACTGATAGGGCGTGCTGTGGGCCTGCCACTGTCACCGCAGTTACTGTTACCTGAAAGTACATACTGATAAAGACGGTGCACATGCAACAGTGTCACATAGGGGAAGTATCTAGGTACTTACTTCAATGTTTTTAAGTTTTGAGTTGTATCGGCTTATCAATCTATGTATAGCTTTATTTGACAAAAAATCACAATAATATTTATGTCACATCCTCGGCACCAAAACAAATAGGTAGGTACTGTAATACATGTTGTATAAATAAGTACCTATAGGTACTCTAGGTTTTTACTTTTAGGGTTAGGATAATTTGTATATTTAGTTTATGACATTAGAATGGGCTAGTATAAACGGTTGGTTAAGGTGGTAATGTTATAAAACAGTAATCATCAGTTCAAAATAAAAAAAATCCAACTGATAAATGTTTTAATTAAAAGTGTCTGTTACAAAACTACATCCCTCTCCGCATAAATAATAGATCACTCTGTTAACCGGCTTGCATAATATACATGGTGATGCTGATGCTAAGTACCGACAACTCATTACATTATTATAAACAACTTTATGAATATTACCCTTGTTTTTTTTACCGAAGTTCGTATGGATTTAGTTAAAGTAAATATCAGATTTTGAATTACGTAGCTATATTTCGGATAACACTAGCAATTTCGCAACAGCCTGTACATAGATAAATAAATCCGGACAGAGAGATACAATTAAACCGATCCGGACAATCCGGGCGCTGCGGAATTATGAATTCTGTGGGAAAGTCGCCAGGTGGCGCCGTAATCGCATGAGGCTGCCGAATCATAGCCGCTGGAGCCTGCCAGAGCAGCTGATGCAGATGTGACGGCAGGGTACAGTTCTACTAGTAGGGAAATTTATAAAAAAAATATCCTAAATTAAATCCTACAAAACATGTATGACCTACCATAGGTCCTCGCTCGATACGACAAAGGGATCGATTCAAGATTTTTTTTATGTGGTTTGAGGACCACTAGCACTATCATTTTCAGCTGCGATGACGTCCCATGACCATAAAACAGAATGTTCTGACGGCTGGAAGTTTGGAAATGAGACCGAAAGCACCTTTCCTCTACGTATGAAATCTATTGTATGAAATACACTCTTTCAGCGACAAACATGCTTCTGTAACGCTTAAACGCTGTTGGGGCTGCCGCGGTACTGTGGTGCGTCAACGATGTTCGCAGAAGCGCATACAGACGACTTTTATGCAATTGTGCGTAAAAGAATCGCCTCAATCGGTAGATACCGCGTAGGACCCGCGACAGCGCCAACACCATCATTGGTACAATATAGTTGACCGATTTGACTGCCCAATGTATAAACAAATGGATCTTAGTTATCTGAATAATTATAATAAAATCATAAACATATCTATTCTCTAACATTATAAAAGGACTGTCACATCTCCGTCATCACCTCCTCTGCACATACCCATCGGTGTGGATATCTCCGGCAGTCGGACTGTTTGCGCGCGGCACGTGAAATAACAACCACGGCGATAACATACCTCCATAACTATTAGTTTATGCAACTGCAACAATCATTTACGAAGGTTTCTGCCGACGAGCAGCCAGTGCAGGGAGAGATATGGAGATATAGTAGGTAGGCAGGGGGTATGATTAGTTTTGGTGAATGGGTGGAAGTTGCCTGTGCCACATTTGTCTACGACACGCTAAGAAGTAACTAGATAAGATAACTAAGAAAATCGGCAGACAATGTTAAATAGAAAATTCAGCCAGCTTGTAGTGGTTGGATGAGGAAGTTCGAAAAAAGAGATTAAAGCGCTCTTTGGGAGAGGGATATAAGAATATCCAGAACTAAACAGGTGTTGGATGAAACATAAACTTTTGGACAGACACTATATTTAAAAAAATATGACCGTGAAAGTTTTTAGTTTAAATTGATCAAGATTTACTCTTTATTGCCGTGATAACTCTTACCCCTACCCCAATGTGCCACCACCGGAAGTGCGGTTAGCCAACTGTGGCCAATGGCGCTGGCGCGGACCGGAAGTGGGCTCCGGGGGGCCACCCCGCCGACAGATTCGGACGCTATTAGGATATCATAATTAATTAATAGCCATTTGCCCAGCTACTTTACTGCCACGGCACATTAGCAATCAACAATCAAAACGCAGCGTCATTATTGAAATTAAAAACTTATAGGTATTTAAATGTATTTAAGAAAACAATAAACAAGTAGGTATTTAATTTATTTTCAGTATTAGAAAATGTAATTGTCTGATCCAGAAAAGCAATTTGACAATAATTTCGATTGAGAACGAACTAAAGTCAAACGTTTGAATTATTTAGTTCCGCTACTGAACTCTAGAAGAGGCAAGTAGAATCTATTTTTCACAACCACAGTACTTCAAGCGATCGAATTTGATCAGTTCACTTTACTTAGCCATGCCTAATGAAAATAATTTTATCCTTCCACAACTTTACTTCTTTCCCTGTCATTCTCGACGGTTTTTAACGTCGATTACGTTAGTTTACTGCACATAATAACACGCTAGTAGTATCTGTGAAAGACACCGTTTAAGGCGATTGTGACGGTTGACCCCAGCGTGACGTCACAGCCGCGGCATATTTATGTAAATAGATGCAAATGCATGTATCTCGAATACCATCGAGAGGGGACCGCATTTCCTTCCGCAGGTAATTATACCCGCGGCGCGGCGGCGGCGGCGGCGGCGGCGGGGCTGGTGGTTCTATAGTAGTACTCGTAGTAGTACGAAGTAGGCTACAAATGTGTCTATTTGTCGTATTTCACGTACTATTTGTATCTATTTGTCGCATAAGATAAGTGAACCAACTGGGTATCTATTCTCATCCTTAAAAGACAATCCCGACATCTATGTATTTAAACCATGCATCCATTTAGACCACAAACATACGCGTCGTTTTCGAAGGTCCGTTAAAAAAACGTTTTGTATGGAATCAAATGCATTGAGTAGTTGATGTTGGAAAGTATAGTATAGATTTTAATACTTACCTACATTGCGTTTTTTTTAATCTGAGTTTTATTTACGATTTTGAGAACTGAAAAATATAAATTTATTTACCTACTCTACAATTACATGTGCAGTGTTTTAAAAACGTTTCGGAGACCTTTGTGGGGACTAATATAGTGTTACGGTTCCATGATGGCAAACAAACCCTAGACGCGCTGTAGGGACTCGTAAATAAGTAAAGTTTTCACTTGCTAATTCGTTACTTGCATATGAAACTACACTACAGTGTTTTCCCTAATTATTGTATTGTATGTTATTATTATTTAATTCTTTATTGCACAAATATAAAAAAAAATATATGTGCAAAAGGTGGGCTTAATGCTAAGAGCATTTTCTACCAGCCAACCTACAAGAGGTGCAACTTAGTCACTTAATAATTATCTTAATATATAATAACAATACATTCTAATAATAATATGTCTAAAACTCAAAGTGTTTCTTGATCAGAATTACTCAACCGCCCAGGGATTCTCAGTGTAATTCTATGTATTTACATGTAGTTACATATGTATTTGTATATATATGTATTTACATAGAATTACACTGAGAATCTCTGGGCGGAATTTTAAAAGAAATATGTTCTCCCTATACTTACTTATATAAATACATACATATGTATAATACGTATATAGCACTACAAATGCCTAGGCTTATACTTTTTACAGTGCCTTCGCAACCTGCAGCCGTCATGGCTGTCGATACCTCCATAATACAATCAAGAACACATCTTATACTACTCGTACTCTTGATAAGCCTTATCTAGTGCTTTTAGGGACTATATTAAAACTATAGCTGTAACAAAGAATGTTTGTGAGTGTACGTACACATTGCGTTGCTCGGAACCGGCTAGGTCGGATATAATTGGTATTGGCTACTAGTTTTTCGATCGACAAGTCTGCATGTCACTCCGGCGTTCACACCTACACTATAAATATTACTGGCAGGCCGGTTACATAGGTATAAGTGGTACAATGTGGAAAAACGTTTAAAAACCAAGTTCAGTCACTCTGTATGACGAAAACCTAAGTTTCGGAGCGTCATTGCGTGAGCCACGACTCTATCTTGTTGTATTAAATGTGCTGATTGTACGACAGCTCTCGTTCGTTCGTTTTTCGTCAGTGTAGAGTAACCCTCCAGCTCTGCGTCGCAAGCGCAACCTGCCAGTCAATTTGTGCGTAACCATTCTTTCAGCTTATCAAAATGTCGGCTCGTTGGCAACTGTCAGGTTGAGTTATATCGGTTATATCAAGTATATAGATGTAGCTGGTTTTTGATAGACGCTCCTAGTAATTAGTAGTTATAAGCAACTAACTAATAACAAACTGTTCCTATGTTAGCAGTGATAGTTAGATACTTATATCCAGTTAAGTGAAAATCTCAATGAATTATGAATAGAATACAATATCAATGTTATCTGAATAATTTGCATGATTATCATTGTAATTGAATTAAGATCTCGAAATTGATTATCTCGTCAAACATACTTAGCCTCAACAACATCACATATCACATAATTTTAATAACCATGTTTACAGTAAGCCAATTAATTAAGAATATAAATATTAATGTCTATTACATTACAAAGAAGAAAGCATAGAGCTACTAAACGGTTTTTTCTACTTTCTTCACAAGTATCATGTTTTAGTTGTCATAAATATTTATTACTATCTCACGACGTTAATTGTTTCCTAACAAAAAAAACTATTTAATTGTTAATTAAAACATTAGCGTAGTGATTAACAGATAACTGTAAAAGTTTAACAAGATTTTCTGCATGCATAATATGTAGGTAAGTAAGTATTTAGTTTTGGTTTCTTTTAATATAACAAACATTTATGTACGTACAACTGAAATATATTGAACTAGCTGTTCCCGCGAGCTTCGCTTCGCCTTAAAAAGTTTTCCCGTGGGAATTCCGGGATAAAAAGTAGCCTATGTTCTTTCTCAGGGTCTAGACCATATGTATACCAAATTTCATTCAAATCCGTTCAGTAGTTTTGGCGTGAAAGAGTAACAGACAGACACAGTTACTTTCGCATTTATAATATTAGTAAGGATAGCTAATGCGTAGGACTTGTAGGTACCTATATAGGACTCACCCTGTGTGGTATTTCACGGGCTAACGATATAATAGCACTACCGCCATTACGTGAGGGCCCTATTACCTCGTTATCACGCGTGACAAACAAAATTATCAGGGCGGGCTTCATGTTTCAGCAGGAACGGTTTCTTATTAAAGTTTATAGATATAATTAGTATATTAGCGGTTTCTACATCTATAACGATAAACTTTTTTTGTTCTGTATTATAATTAATAGATTATTGGAGTTAATAGTTATAATATTTACGAAGTGCAAATAGATCACATTGTAATAAATAGGTGATTTGTATCAGAAACAGAATTTAAATGTTGATTAACATCCCATTATCATAATATATATTATTATGGTGTTCTTCTCAGTAAATTTTGTTCTTTCTGTTTATATTATAAATCAATTGTAAAAATCCCACGTTCCACGCCAAGGAATATATTTACTTAAAGTTGTATTTTTGTAATGGCCCATAATAACCCTTGTTTTGCGGGACATGGCAGATCCTATTATGAGATTAGCGCTGTTTTAATACTACGCCTATTAAAACTTAATTACTGGGGACCCATTTTGTTGGTCACAAATATTTTTTGATAACGTCAATGTTGACAGAACTGAAAAGAATGTTTCAGGTAGGCTGTAGATTAGGAAATACCGCTAAATGGGACTTTATAAACATATTGTACGTGTCTACGACTAGGCAAAACTTATGGAAACTTGACTATGATTTGAATGCGGTATTGCTAACTCCCGCAGAGTAACTTTGATCTGGAATAGGCAATGACCTACTTACAGGTTTCTGAGTAGGTACTCGTATTTGGAAATTGTATGTAACTCGTACCTTACTACACTCACGGGCAATGAAATAGTTCCACTCACGAAATGCCGACACCAAATAACCCCGATTTTAACAACAATTTAATTTAAATTTTGAACAAAATGTTACCGTTTTTAGTTGGTAATATCCTGATGCTCTGTTAAATATACTTCAATGTTGCAGAAGGCGTCATTAAGCTAGATTTTTCCGTTTAGGAGTGATTTGGTGTTTTTATCAGTGGAACCTTTTCATTGCCCGTGAGTGTATAATATGTAGTATATAGAGGCTCGTTTCTAAAAGCTACGTTTGGTATGTTATATTACTCATGCAACGGAACCGAAATACTAACATTGTGTTTTCACTTTCACCATGTATAGGTAACTGTAGTACTCAACATAAATATGATTAGATATCTTTTACAAATCTCTTTCAAAACTTAGGTGCTAAATTATCACAAAAACCTTACTTATATTTGATAGCGCAGTTCTTTTATGTTTGTCTAGATTTTATTGGAAGACATCGGTTTTTAAGATTGACTGACTACGTATGGTAGTCTAATATAGTAGTATAATATTTAGTTTACATTTGGACATAAACAAAATAGCAAGTAATGGCACTGTAAGTCCCCACATCGAGCGTCGAGTCAGTGGCGCGCGGGCATATGGGCATTTCGTTGACTCATACATATGCATGCTTCTAACTGCCTGGTGCCTGGACAACCACGCTTGTGTGAAGGTACACCACAGGTTAAGAGCTATCAATTAACGATTTGATTGTAGAATATAACATAGCTTAATATGCAACATTACATAAAACAAAAAAAACAACAAGATATATAAATAAAAATTGTCTTGAACTTACTTTATTTTCTATCTATTGGCCGCGAGCTTGTAGCTTGTTCCGGCAAAAAAAAATATCTCATGAAATATATATTTCTTTATAATTAATTATAAAAACTTAATAGCTGCAGCTATCACTATATACCTACTATAACACAGATATCATTTATAAAGTTAG
The DNA here is from genome assembly GCF_932276165.1 of Plutella xylostella. NCBI lineage: Eukaryota > Metazoa > Arthropoda > Insecta > Lepidoptera > Plutellidae > Plutella > Plutella xylostella. The sequence continues at coordinate 368,481 of NC_064002.1, forward strand.
AAATAAGAAATAGATAAATATGCTAGGTATACAAACTTCACTTAGGGCCAGTTTTTTGATCCCTAGTTAACCCAACCATTGGTCAAAAATGGCAACCATTAGTTAAAAACCAACAAAATTCGTATGCAGCTGTCACACTTGACAAGTGACTTGACTAATGGTTAAAGTTGACCACGGATCAAAAAACTGGCCCTTAGTCTTTTTATAATAATAATATAGGTACTAAACAATTATACAAACACCCTCAGCGACCTCAATGCCGTCGGAATCTCCTGGACGAAGCCAAGGAAAGAGCCCAGGACAGGAACGTCTGGAGAAGAACTGTGGAGGCCCTATGCTCCTCGTGGAGTTAGAGGAAATAATCATCAATCATCATCATCACACAAACTCAATTCCTAGTGGCCTATTTTTAACCGGTATTTCCAAAATTCACGAAAATAATCCGATAATAGAACAACACAACGAAGACTGACAACGACTGACATCTTGTCAAAGTAAAATTAACCTACCGTACAAAAAGGAGTAGATTGATTTCAATCTACCCACATAAAAATAATAAAAGTGTACCGTATTAATTTCAAAGCTTCTTACTACCGCCATCTGTGAGCGAGTAGCTGAACTAAGTCTTAGTTATATTCGTAGTACGAGTAGGACAGCCTCAATATTTTACATTGTAATACTATAATTTTAAAGATGAAGTGATTCCTTCATTTATAGCCAAAAAATGCCAATGGTTAATTCTATAATTTTATTTATTCATCTATTATAAGTCTTGGTGCAGCGCCGGATGATCCGTTAGATTCGACTGGGGCAGATAATGTTTGAGATAGTTTTAACTTTGAAAATCATTAACTTCTACATAATGTTCTTAGCTACGTACCTACGTACTACCTACAACTGAAATATTAGTTACAAGGTATAATAGTTTGTACATGGTGAATCAACAACCATCTCATTCTGCTACTAGCACTAACCTAATCTGCCTTCCTATTAGCCGGGTGAAGATATCATTAACCCTAAGGAACCAATTTGGTTCGCGACCGTTGGAAAGCGAAACGCGGGAAAAAAAAGTAAAAACAACGCAACGGCTCAAAAAAGCGACCCATGTGTGGTTAATTTTATTCCCATGTTCACTGGTTATGAAATTAATGCAAATATATACAGTGCTGTCTGTGCGTGAGTTTATCGGGACCCATCGGCGATGTGGGACGATACGATATATTGTGCGGGGGTTTTCAAAACCTACGCTGTTTTGAGCTACTTTTATAACTGTCATAGGTGATGGCAGATTTTTAATGTACCTATCTACCTATATTGTATGAAGTTAAATGTTGTTAGTGAATTATCCTCAGTTAACCCTGAACATAAGGAATGTTTTGGGACACAGAATTAATTTTGATGAAACATACAGCCCACTGCTATGAGCGATTCAAGTAAGGACAATATGCATGGTAGGTACCTATAATGTTGCGATAATGTTGGCATGACGATTCTTCGCTAGCAAACCGCTATAGGTAGGCTTTTTTATACAATTAGGCTTTAGTGTTCATATTTACATCACGTAAGTATTTATCAGTTTAATATCGACCGATCAGTTTGATATGACTGTTAGTTACTTTCATAACATCATCAAAATGGCAGTTAGTAGCATCGAAGTTTCGTGGTTGTGATTTGCGATTAATGCATTTTTTCATGTTATTTCAATTAAGGTAAGGTTGCACTTACGTTAGTATTAAAGTTTTGTTTTGAATTGATGTTCCAAGAATGCTGTTGTTGCCCAACCGTGAAGAAGTTAACGGGTCTTATCTGGTAAGAAACCATGGCGTCATACAATATTACGCTGTCTTTAAAGTCTTAGTAGACCATCAGGTCTCCAAGTATGCTGAAAAGATATAACACTTCGTAGTTAAAGTATCAGCATAGAATTTGTCTATGGTATCAGGAACTGAAGATTTCATAAATCAAACTTAATTTATTAGTGAAGGGACATCAATTTCCATCCACCTGTCCTCCGATCAACAACAGAACTTCAACGCAACACAAAAAAGCGTAATTTAAATTTTAAATCTGAATATTCGCATTGTCTTTGCCATTATTCAAATCAGCGTATCTATATCTCAATTTGCAAAACCCTCAAAACTTTTCAATTTTCCGGCGAATAATTGGAATATATTACGGAATCACGATGAAACTTAATAAATGGAAAAAATGACAGCAGGGAGAGCTGGACAAACCAAAAGTTTATTAATATTTTCTGTTATATTAAGTAACTAATTATTTACGTCCGTTTTTCCCCCTGTCTGCTAAACTTAAAAAAGTTTATAATTAATGAATACGTATATTTTTAATTAGGTAGTTACTTACTTAATTCTTAGGACACATAATTTATGAATATTTTAAATTTTAAACGGGTGCAACGTTTTAATTTTGCATGCTCTGTTTGATGCTAGTTCTTCTACTCGCCGACAGAGGGCTAGGCCTCCATATTTACTTTACTTTATAATAAACTTGCTGTTTCCACGAGCTTCGCTTCAACTTAAAAAGTTTTCTCGTGGAAATTCCGGGATAAAAATTTGTCTATGTTCTTTCTCAGGGTCTAGACTATATGTATGCCAAATTTCATTCAAATCCGTTCCGTAGTTTTGGCGTGAAAGAGTAACAGACAGACAGACAGACAGACACAGTTACTTTCGCATTTATAATATTAGTTAGGATTAGGATTAGACTTCCACTAGCACAGCAAAAAAAATGTTTTACGGGGTGCACGAGAAGAGCTTTTCAGAATGACGAATCACACAGCTATAACGTACCTACCCTCAGGAGTCAGCGAAAGACTGAACATCACGGTGACAAATGCTAGTCTAGCACACGTGTTTTGTCACCGATAGTTACGCTGCAGAAAAGAGATATAATTAAGACTGTGAAATTACAGTTCTTCAATAAATGTTATCTACTTTTTTATGATTATAATTATACCAATGTTCCAGTAGGTAATTGTACGTATATTTCAGCCGTATCGTCCAAGTGATGTGATACGATGATATCAGTCGTCAGTATAAAATGATTACCTCGTTGGGTGCTTTTAAGTAGCAATTTGTATTATCATCAATCTTATAAATTGCTATGATTACACGATCATTTGGTTCTGTTTGCGTGTTTCAAATAAATGCAGCTATAATTGCAATGATAAATCAATATTTTATTAGCAGAACGGACTATGCTTATCATCGCTTGCTATTACGATTTGCTAGTACCTATGTAGTATTTTAAATTTATTATTATTTTTAATTGTTTGGTCAATTATTTGACTAACTATATTATAATGCACTTAATTTTTAAGGGAGTAGGATAGTCACCAGCTGAAGCCAATTTTTCAAATTTTATAAATTGGCTAGTCCATTAGCTACGGAATGGACAGGGTCCAGCTCAGTTTTTACTCACAAATAAGAAGAAAATGTACCTAATTAAGAAGGAAGATTTGAAATACAACAAAAGACGGCACCAGAACGCCAAAAAAATGTGAGATCTTTAAAACCATAGGTAAAAGTAACATTTCGTCTGCCGTTTAGCATTCCTTTACCAAATTGTGTGCCAAATTTAAATATTCGCAGCTGGCAGCCCCGCCGCACGGAGAGCGAGCTTCTCAAGTCTTCCGAAGCTTTTTGTAAGTAACAAAATGCAAATTTCCGAACATTAGCGTGTAAAAGATAAGAAATAGGATTAAGTTACTTATTGTACAGGCCCCGGGGTGGCGTATGTTAATTAGCGAGTAATAACTTGCAGATACAGCGATCGCCGCGCTAACTCACCGACGCTCACAATTGCTTGTTTTTGTCCAAATTGCTTATAATTGTTATGTCATGGCTGTAAGTCTTCTGTAACTTAGCAGGAGTCAGTTTCAGAAGCTAGAATGTTTTTCATCTTTAATTCATGCACACATGATGTTAAGTTCATTGTTTTTTGTCTTTAATATTGTCTACCGTCGTCTTTACCTATTGTAGATTTTTTTAAGACGTGGCTACTGCCTATTTACGTTCTGGATGTTTTAGTGTCTAACTTTCATAGGTATGCCTAAAGCAGATATCATTTTATTAAGTGAGTTTATTGATTCCATTCCGGTAACAACGTCGACGGTTATAAAATTTCAATATTCTCCTAAAAATACCGTAGACTCCAGTAAAACAAAAGCCACTCAGCAATCGCCATAACCATAACATATTCCATCCACACTTATTGATATTAAAGAAATTCAACTTCAAATAAATAACCTGAAATACCCATCGGATCCCCTGACCATTGTATCAATAAGGAGCGGGCAGCCCAAAAGTGGGGTATTGATAAAAAATAAAATAATGAAAAGATGACCGTAACAATAAAATATAACTGCGAAGCGGTGGGATCTATAAATTCCGTTTATTTTCCTTTCGGCGGAGGAGCGGGGTGCATAATGCGGCCTCGGGGGGAAACGTTACTTTTCAAAATTGGAACGAGATGGATCGACTGGCCGGTGGGCAACGATTGATTCGGAATATCAGTTTATTTACCACCATAAAGGTTCAATTTCTTATTGTGAAGATACTGTGAGTATCTCAACCTGCGTTGGTAAATTGTGCATCCTGCCGTCAAGCAACATTCTCTGCTCTAAGAAGCCGTAACGTCTCCACAGGCGAGAAGTCGCCGTGTGGAGACATTTTCTTTGGGAGTATATAGAAATACGTGGCACAACGACAGTATCGTCGCAATTTCATCGCCTGTGGAGATGGAGACGGCCCCTAAGCCAAAATTTTGCGAATTTAAGTAATAAAGTAGTATATCGTTTAGATTCCCAAAATTACAGTTTCCCATGGTATGGAAAAAGGGTCATCGATTTATCTTTGTTACTATTCTTCCTAAGCTAAAAACCATTTTCCAAATAAATAGTAACCACACTTAACCGGGATCGTCAGTTTTTTCACAGCATTATTTATTCACCCCGGGGATTCGGGCATCGATGTGTTTTCTTTGGACAGCCATCATCTGTGCCGGTTGTCAAAGGGACTCGCTAATACCTACAGTAACGGCCTTTTCATTTCCAATTCTATCAATAACAACCTCTGCTTTCATGCCGGACTTTTATTTTTATAGCCGCCCGGTGTTTGTGAGGAAAACGATGGAAATGTTCCGGCTTTTATCGGAATTTAGTGACTTTTTTATTTTACGTAAAAAAATAGATTCAAGATTAAACCAATGGACATTGAACCTAACGTAGTTTGAACATGGACAAACAATAACAAACAAGCATCAGCTAATAGAATTCACTAAACGCTTAATTACTTAGTCATACAGCCCACATTCCCCTCGCAATATTGCCGAAGACGCCAAAAGCCATTCCGAAACCACCAGCTTTATCTTTCTTTCCCGTAATCTCGGCAGTGCTTGCCAAATTTTCGCAAGAAACAGACCAAAAATAAAAGGGACCCCCGTTCATTAGGCGAAGTCATCAGTATGCATAATAAATTAGGGAACAGCGCCATCGCGCGGCGAGTGGCGGAACTCGAACGATGTGCTTCTGGCGCGTGATTGATTGATGGCGGCAAATTCGAGACGGATGAATGGTGTGTTTAATGAAATAGGATTTGTTTTCCTTGTGCCTGAAGTAATTATATGGACTTCAGACATTTGTTCTTCATAATGTCTGCTAAGCCGATTTTTTGGTGAGTCAAACATAGCTACTAGGAAAATGTCCGTGGAACGGTGTATGAAGCTTAGGTATCTATGAAACTTTCTGTCCAGCATGAAATAGGTACTAAAGACATGGTAGCGACCGCAACATTATGTACAATTTCTACCTATAATTAATAGTAGCTGTTCAACTGTATTTGAATTGCATCCAGAAAATACATATTATCCTTATAAAACCTTAATTATCAAGTAAATAAACCGCCCGGGACTTTCCCGACCCGATCCAAAGGTCTCCATGACATCAGCGAGGCAGCGTTGGCTCACTGCATGACCAAAGAGATACTTTACATCAGAAATTCCTCAGAGCGATAGTCTATTGTTTTGGTGACCAGAGACTGCTCGTCTATTTGTATATTTTTCAGGCAAAAAAAACGCAAGATTATTATTATACTGAAAATCCTAAAGGTACAAAATTAAGTTGTCAGGTACATTTTGTACCTTTTCCATCCCTGAAAACTCAGCCTTTTCTCGAGTAGCAAGTGCGGGACTGTATGATAATGACGGCGGGTGTTTTTGCTCCTCTTTCTGAACTATTTGAATACCTTCAGGGGTTAGGACCGACTGTAGGGCCACTCTGACTAGTCGAATGCAATATGCTATCCCTGCCTCTAATATACTGTGGATTAGAGTCGTGATTTGAGCAGTATCGTATTGACATATCGTAATGGTCAAACAAAAGTGGCACCCTGTATTTGAATACGTTTCCGAGTATTCACCAACTGCTGTGTCACTCGGTCAGTTAGAGTTAGTTCTGAGTTAGTTTGTAGTAAGTTGAGTCGGTCACTCGGTATCAATGATTGGGGGAATAAATTGCAAAAGTCCTGCTCGTTATTTATTGTGTAAGTGTGTGTGTTGTATGTGTTCTTTTGAAGGAAAGCGTGATTGATGAATGTGTTGTGAGGAATCTGTTTGGTGTCATCATTAGCATAAGATGTCGTTGATTTATTGTCTGATTTGACTAATCCGATTCTGTATTCTGTTGAAAGTTTGATGGAATAAAATGAATAAAAAATAGTTTGGACACTACTCTTTTATTTATGGTTTGCTTTCAATGGAGTTTTACAGAGTTCAGTCAGGAGCACAATGAAATCGCACGTTTTTGTTATGTAACTAACCTATCAAATAAACCACTATTTATTTCAGCTCGACTGAACACCGCAAAGACAAAATTAATTATCACATAAACAATGCACTTACACAGATAACCGTCGTAAATCACTGCAGCAAAGAGGGGGTCCTTATTTTTATTTTTCTATCTTATCTCTTTTATTCTCAGTGCTATTCATGTAATTTCTGATATAACTGAGATCTACACCGTTTTGGGTCCTATGTACCTTTACCTACCTTCATCAGCTTCGCTGAATCTGACTGAAACTTTTTTATAAATCATCGGTAAAAAAAATCCAATTACAAATATTTTATTTCAATCTCTCTGATTGCTGTAATCACGATAGGATTCGAAACTAAGGCGCCAGAGCGTTGCTGAGCGGAGCGGAGCTAGCAATTACGCTAATAGCGTATAGTAGACGCCAGGAAGAAGGTATAAAAGTGGAATAATAATGTGGGTGGAGTGGACTGTGATTCGGGAGGTCACTGCATCGTGATGAGGGGCGGCGGCGGCAGCGGAGGCTCGGAGAGGGCCATTCTCGGTGTCGTAAACTACAAGTTTTCTTGTCTCAGAATTGCCCCGTTTTTAGTCAAAGCTGTTGATGGATATTTACCTTTAAGTACTCAAAACTCAAAATGCTGTTGGATTTCTGGGTATTACATGTGATTATGTCAAAGTCTTTGGTTGCCGTTTTACTTCAGTACTGTTTCAGCATAATTTTCTTTTAAACTACAGTATAAAAGGTAGGTACTTTCTGTCCATGTGGCATTCAAATCATGTTAGTACGTTGAATTACTAAATCGCCAATACTGCCAGATAAAGTATTTAAGTATCGAAATACTATGGGAGTTAAAAAGTTGACGTAGCAGAAACTTCAGTTTTTATTTAACTTAACGGCAAATGCTTTTTAAAAGACAAGGCCATTAAAACTTTCCTTTGCCAATTTTCCACGTCTTCTTCAAAGGTAACCAAACAAAATAAAATTCAAAATCCATTCTTAACAAACGCTGAAAACAGTTTTGTTCACAGTGTAGGCGGTGATTGTAGTACATAAGGTAGTACATAGCGCTTGGGTCTGGTTATGTACTGACGTAAATAGGACGGCGACTCCGCCAATGTAGCAACAGAATGTGGGACACAGGGGTGCCGCTCATCTCATGTTTTATAAAGCAATATTTTGTTCAGTTTTTTTCTAATTTGAAAGGCAATGGAAATTGTAACAATGTTCATATTATGTCAAATCAGTAAGTACCTCGTAGGAAAGTTCGTAATTAACGATAACGTTTCATATTTTAACAAATACCTACTCTTCATGTATGGCGTTTCTCAGATTTTTAATATTTTTTTAAATTCTGTTAGTGATTCTATTAAATAAAATTAGGTAATTCTTGAAACTTTTCCAGGTTGGTTTAATAATAAGTTTATCTGCATGAGAGTGTGGAGTGAATGAGGATATGACAGATGATACGGTAAAATGGCGTGACATGACGCACAAAGCCTAAATAAGGAAAAGTCTAGGAAGAAGTAGATCTATATAATAAATTATTTAATTAATATAAGAATAATTGTGGCATCCCTGCGCCCGCCGAGCCAACAAAACTGTGGGGAGGGAAGACAGAGCGGACCTCTCCACCTCCGAGCAAAATGTTATAAAAGTAAGGAAAATATCCTCTTCCCCTCCCCTCCCACCACACCCCGCCACCCCCCTCGCTGAGAACACTCCAGATCGCGATTGTTCATGTATGAATTCACCACATTAGGAGTCAAGTAGGATAAAAACAGGACGCGCAACGAAAGCTTTGAAAAATATCCCAAGCATTGAGTGATATTTGCAGTCTCGACTCCTTTTGAGCGCCTTAAGTGTGCACTTTTTTCATTCCGCTTTAACCCGAAATACGGAGGTAAAAGTCAGCGAAAATAAAAGTAGCCAGGATGGAAGCAGACAGATGTTTTTTAAATTGGATTTTTTAATCGGACAGTCTGAATGTTTGTTTGATATTTGGAAGTTTAATATGTTTTTCTGTGGTGCTTGTTTATGGTCGCAGCCTGCGATTCCGCACATTCCTCAATGAGGCGTGAGGATGGGATTTTAAAGTTGTTTATTAGGTAGTTTGGCAACTTGTTTCATCTACGTGGGACCTTTCTCAGTTTCACTTTTTGGTTAAAGATTGTCTTGGAATTTTGGCTCAATTATATTATATTTTAAAATCGCAACGCATTTTGAGAAGCATAAAAAGACTTACATTCCCATCTGAAGCCTCGAAGGCACCATCCTGCGTCTTCTCTCTCAGCGGGCGAGTGCGTATCGCATTTAATTGGATACAAAAGAAGTGTAATACGGTTTTATTGCGGAGTTTATGTGTTCATCTCCTTTCATTGAATATGATCATGTTCGCTCGAGTGGGGTGCGGCGGAAATATCACATTTGAATAATTGGAGTGTTTATATCTTTAGATAGGTAGCTTTAGCTAATATTATTATAATTATATAAGTAAATTAAATAAAAACAGTACTCTGAATTCTTCATTAGGTTGATACTCAATATTTTTTGTAAATAAATCAAAGATTACAAGCTTTAGAATACGAATCTGCATAATTAACCCTTCCGAAAGTATTTAGGCCCTTCAAAATTAAAGCAAAAACAGAGGACCTCATGAAAGCGTGACCCTCGAGGAAATTGCGAAACATGAATATGCAATATTTTGCGTAATGAAAGAAAAGAGAGGTGTTAATCTTAATAAAACTTGAGGATTCTAGTTTTAATTAATACAATCAAAACAAACAGGGGCTTTGAGGCTTCAACTTTACTGGACCGGATTCAAGTCAAATTTCAAATATTAAGTGAAGGTTTCAAAATTAAGTGAGTAATTATAATTATGTCTCCGTGGGAGGATTTGTAGTTCCTAAAGTGGCTCTTAAAGTTCACCTTAATAATAATGTAGGTCGTACTTAATAACTTTATTAAATTTTAACAAGTTCTTGCGAAGTATACGAAGTTCAGTTCAGTTGATGAACTAACTGTAACTGCTATGGAAAATAGGATTACGGAAAACTTGAATAATCATTGGGATATTCAGTAAGATAGTGTTCCTAGATCCGGCCCTGCGCCGGCTGTCCCCAGGGCATCCAGCTATCACCGGCTTTCATTAACCACCAAACATTTTAATAAAGACTACACCGGTTAAATATTACCTTGTAATTTAATCACTGTTCTCTTGTTAGGTTTCTTTTTAAACTTCTAGGTAAATATAATAGTGTTGTAAGATTCAGTAAGTACTTATGTATACATATATAAATATTTGGCTGTGGTGTGGTACATAGTAACGTATGGGCCAAATGAATAGTTGGTAAAACGTAAATACTGGTTGTATTTTTTTTTTATAAATATTGCTATAAATTCATTCAAAATCATTTACTTGCCCATTGAAATCGGTTTCAATATTTAGATGATACACAAATAATACCTACATTGTACACAATATTAGTACTCTTAACTAGTTACCTACCAAAAAGTTCCAGTGATATATTTTCGTCCGACGACGAAAACGTCCAATATTAAAACTAAGCGCGGCCCATGAATACGAACTGCTAACAGACATCAGAAGTCCTAAAGTACAGCCTCCGAACGACTGAAATTTACATGAAACATTTTAATATACCTCCACCTGCCCTTTTTTCTCACGCCATGAAGGTATCAAACGACTCCCGCCCCTTAAACCCGTTATACTTTGTTAAGGGGAAGCTATAATAATATTTTTAAAGTTATAAAAGTTTAGTTTGTTTAGTTTGACAATAACTGAAAAAAAACTTATAACGAATTATCTCAGAAAAAATAATGTTATCTTTGAAATGTTATTAAGATAATCATCATCATCACCATCCTGTAAACGTCGGCCTCGATCTCATCCAGCCAGCCCAAAGCTACATCAGATTGAAAATTATAAGAGCTGTACCAGTACTTAGTTACTTATCTTATGATTTAATTGCAAATCACTATAAAAATAATGATGAGTTCATAAAATAAGATAATCTTACTTGAAAAATTAAGCCTTTCCCTTAAATTCATGACTGCTTTTATATACCAACCTGTCTATACTAACCGAAAATGGATAAAATATAAAGCTACTTCAAAGAAAGACAAAAGTGCTTCAAAATCAACAATTTTAAATGGAATAGTTTATGTTTTGAACCGACTTTAAGAGACTTGCATTTAAATAATATTGTTATCCTGGATATCCCTTCAATTATTTTAAACATGGCGGTAACATATACTTCTGGGATTATTCAGGATTTCAGGATCTGATGATGTAGCATGGCCAAAGGAACGAGGGGACGTACGCTCGAGCTTGAGCTCTATTGGCTGCGACCTCTGGTACGTAGGTACTTATTGTGCTAGGCAAGACTAGGGCCTGATTTGTTTATTTAATTTATTCATCATCACACTACGTACATACTATTACAGTAGGTAATTATGATGAAGAGTAATTTTACAGAATTTAAATATGCCATTTTGTTTAGTATTGCTGTGCAGTTTTTTCTTTATCTGTAAATGTTTTTATATCATTCCATTCAAAATGCTGTATATAAGCAATTATTTTATTTACTTAACTTTGCATTCTAAACTGAAAAAATTTGGGGTGCCAACCGCAACCTCGTTACCTCGCAACCTAGACGGCCAAAAACCGCACTACGCCCACAATCTTCACACGGCAACTAAGCTGGGAAAAAAAAAGAAACAAGCGCATAATCCGATTTTATTTCTGAAGCAGCTCCGGAGCGAAGGAAAGCACTCGACGGCACAAAGGTGACGGTGTCGCCAGCCGTGCGCACTTCACACAATTTATGCACATAGCTTACCCCGCGACTGCGTCACACGACGTGCTCTCGCTGAAGTAGGCCTGCTGCGGAGACGGGGGAAATAGACAGGGAATCAGGGTAAATATTAGGTAGGTTAGCTAAAAATGGCTTAACACTTTCAAAGCTGATCTGAAGTCTAAAGAATTGGCTGTCCCAGGTTTTACATCGCAGTTTATGGTATGAAATGTTACATAAACCATAAAATACCAAGTGTAAACTGTAATATAAAATACAGTATCCGTATCCTTGTAGAATAAACAAAACACACCTAGTGTGTTTTGTTTGACACACTAAAATTTTAATTACAAAAAGTCTAATAAACACGTTAAATTATACCCCCTTTTTCTTTACCAACAAAAATCAAGGTAAAAGTATACCTATGCCAAAATTTAACAAACTGTTTGGTAAGCCGTTTGTAACCTTATTTCAATCAACATTGAAAGGACGTCGGTCGGAGGTGGAGGAAAGCAAAAAGTTCAGACGCGTTTTGAATTAATGGAATGACAATCGACAAGATTTGGAGGTTAAATAAAATATTGCTGTCTTGTTTAGCATTTGCTTCACATTATTAACTGAGATTGTGAATTATTACTATGTTCAACATAAAATTTTGTTTATTAGCTTATTTTTCAATATAAGTACCTATCTTGTCACACAGAATATTTTAATTGAATTCACAATAATTACGCCATGTGAAAATGTGTTTGCAACATTGTTATGTGAAATGAGAATACGCGTTTGGGGTTAACTGAAGGAAATCGGATTTAACCCCTCCGCGGCGCCCGCCGCCAGCTCCGTCACAGAATAGCAGATAAAACACAGAGCGCTACATAAACCCGCTTTAATCGCCAATTAATCTGTGCTTGATCTTCGTTTTTGTGTTGCCATACTAAAGCGGTAACTACCGTATAAGTAAGAGGTTTCCAGAATTAATTCCATTATTTTCCGCAGATACATACTTAGCAGGGGACGCCTGTCTCATACAAAGTGCCTATTAACGGATAGTTATTCTCGAGAGAGGCAGTGCTTTATGGGATAAACTGAATTGGTAGGCGTAAATGAAATGAATTAATTTATTAGAGAAACTATAATCTGCAGAGACGGGAGACGTTTACACAAAGACATTACTAGTATATAGGTAACACAGTCTTTCTGCTTACGTGTAGGTATACTATATTTTTCTACTTAGATTTTTTACGCCAGACTAGTGACACGCACAATTATTTTACGTTAACGAACTGTCAATCACATGGCGTTAAAAAAACTTCTGAACAATATCCAACCATCTTACATTCAGAAACCTACAATTGAAGCAGCAATGACCAATCTCATATCTGAAGGTTAAAATCATAAAACCATCCATCTAAAAGTTAACACGATCACGTAGTCAAGATTGTCGCTAATAGGTTTAGTATCCGCGTATCAACAGCGCCCCCTGTCGCCGTGCGATGCGTAATGCATGCCAAGTCACAGCTCTTACTATGAACTATACAGTGATAGACTGCAGTGTAAGCAATTTACCTACTAGAGTTTTCGTAGCCTTAGACCACAGTAGTTATTCAGTGTGTATTGTATATCCAGTATAGAATCAGAGACATTTTCTCGAAATAAATAACTACAGGAGCTACAGCCGTGCGGTACGACGCTAAATTTTATTTTAATTAAGTAATTAACTTATTACGGCTATCCATCCAAACTATGATAGGATTAATAAGGTAGGCAATTACTACAGTGTTCGTAGGAGAGGCTGATGTACTTCGCATATTTAAACAATGTGTTTTCCCGATCATTATAATTTTAAAATAAAAGTTTCAGGGCGTAGCACGTTTGAAAAACTTGGATTTAACGTAGGAATGTTAGTGATGGATAGAAACATAAATTATTTATTTATCGACCAGTGCTACTATTTCCATTATTAATAATCTTTAGTTTACCTTCCTACTTAAATCACAATACTAAAAACACTTTTAACCACGCAAAATACTCTGTTGTAGGCCGTTATTTTTTATTTGGCCTGTTTGTTTGTAAGCCTATTCAAATCTAAACATCCTAAAACCGTTATCACAACATAAAAGTTTCTGATTAACTTTAATCTTTTCGGTAAAAGTAAAAACGGATTAAAACAAGCTTCTGCCCAGAATCTATTGACAATTTATGCACCGCGCGGTATTATGCAAAAGCGAGGGCCCAAAGGGCTGATTACTTGGAAAAGGTTCGAAAAGAAGTCCGAAGATTTCGCAACTCTTGTAGGGCTTATGTAGATGTGCTAGCTCGGATTGGGCCCAATTAAGCTCACCTAAGATCAGCTATTACTTAGTATAAAAAATCATACCAACATTATTACCAATATTTTCTATAGCTTTTTAAGTACTCTTTGAGTTTATTATTTTGGTTACAAAATATACATAATAGCAAATATTTCCTTGAAACTTAATTTTGGGAGAGGCTTATGTTTAACAGTGCACATTGTTGGCAGATTATTATAAGTTAAGCTATTTACTAATGATTACTTAATATAAAGCATTTATACGATTCGAATTTCAAAATTCCACTCCTATGAAATGAAGTAACATATTTGGTCAAGAAAAGTATGAAATATATTCAGGTTAGCAGGTGTGTAATCCCTCTTTTGGGGTGATGGGAAATGAGGCATTACTGCATTGTTCTCAGTTAAGTGAAGGGTTTTCTTATTTTCGATGGTTAAATATATTGAGGCGATCCATCTACCTTTACCCCAAATAATTTATAAAACGTTAAGTGGAAGCTTTTATTGTGGAAAAATGTTGTTCGTTAGATTTGATTTATGTAACACCACCAATGGAAACCACTTGTTTTTGTGAATAAAGAATTTATTTAATTTATTTATTATTATTTATAACAGGGTGTAATCAAAAATATCTTTGAAAATCTATTTAAATTGTGTACGAATATATTTGAAAAGGCAGTAAAATTATCAATTGCCAGCCTCGACGTCATGGTTGCACAAATATTGAATCAAACAATTTCTTAAGACAAAGAGACGAAGACAAAAACAAAAAGACACCAGTTTCCTTCATAAGAAAACTGTGACCGAAGTTCAATCAAAGAAGCTTCCACACGTAAGTTATTCATGGCATTACTTATGCATGCAGCAGCGAAAATATTACAAGATTTTAATGAAAGAAATATTAATTTTAAGGTAAGTTTTCTTTGCGATGGCGGTATTAAGTTTGTTCGTATAAATACGGAGATTTTCTGCGAAATATTAAATGTTTTCGCTGGAAATTAGAAAATGTTATTGCAGCCGGGAACAAAATGTTTTGGTCCAGTCTAGTCTCCCGTCCCTGCCTACACACAATGCATCGATGCACGCGGCCTAAAAAACGGATCTGGCTCTGAGCACAGATTTAATTCAAAGGTTGGCTGGAAGAAATTGCTTTTTGACAATAAGCCCGCCATTGTATGCTTTTACTGTGTTTTTCAATTGTTATGTATTTATGTTTGTGTGTTAAAATAAATAAATAATTCAAACAAAATTTAACGTTTTCTTCTGTCATCTGCATACATAACCAGTCAAAAGTTTCATGATAGTTTTCGCTAGAGGGCATGCTTGTTTGCGAGAAAACGTAAGCTTTACAGTTTTGGTGTTTACAGAGACAAACTATCAAACCTACTGTTTATTAAGAGTTTCAACAACTGTATTTTTATAATTTTAAGATTTAGTACGAGTATCTAGCTAGATCATCTAGTTTTGCAATCATATTACAATATGCCTCATAGATCTTCTGATACGAAGGGTTTAATTCTATTGCTATTAAATCTGAAAGTACCTACATACAATTTACATCGGTATATAATTAATTTTAAAATTACTTAAAATTTAATCGTCGTTTACGTTATTATACCTAGACAGAATGTAAATAAGTTGTTTTCATACAAGTACACTTTATTTTTGTGACGTAGGTCAGTAAGTATAAGTATGTACTAAATGATACCTTAAAATGCACTTAGTTATTGTTAAAGTATGTGAGTACAAAATATCTGTGCAAAATATAAATATTTTTCTTTTTCCTTTTAATTTACATAATTCTGATGAAATGAGAGAAACATATTCAAATTTACGTCAAAAACAGTTCGGCCGTAAAAAGTATGAATACGATTTTCCTACACGCTTTATAAAAAAGTTTTCCTCGCGCCAAATGAAGCATATTTCTGCAGGAGCGAGGACCGTTCCGACCACCCTGTGTCATCCTACTGAAGGATCTCACTTTGCTTCAAAGTTACTCTGAAAAGGCTTTGATATTCTAGCTCCTTATAACTTAGATAGTTACTTTAGAACCTTTAGTGCCAATTTCACCATTCTCGGTTATCTAACCGACAGGGATTGATTTATAAATTAAACGTCATCTCCATATAAAATTCATGACAGATGTGTCAAAAGTTAACCATTACTCCCTGGTTAAGCTCTAACAGAGAATGGTGAAATTGGCACTTAACCTTATGTCTGCAGCAACAGCGTTCCTTTGTGGAAACGTCAAGCATAACTCCTATGATGGTATGCTAAGTGACTTTGAAAAGATGGTCTATTGGAAAGGCCTATATCCAGTGGACGATTACACGCAGCTACTGATGATTGCAGCACCAATTTATGAAAAGGAAATTCTCGAAGCATATCATCATGTTTCCCCTGGATTTCAATTTGCGTTATATAAAAATCAAAAGGGGAATTTTATTTGAGGTTCAGCGCTGTAGTCCCAGTTAAGTTATGACATTCTCCGTTATATCGCCGACATTATTCAAAATATCTTAAAGAGCACTTGGAGGGAAACGCTTAACTTTTTATATACATTTTGGTGGCAAATGAAGTGAAACTGTCTCGCAGATGCTAAGAGAAGTTGTTGCTTTGCACATTTTGGGGTTCTTTTATATTATTATAACCAAGCGGTTCTACTAGAACGTAAAAGATATGATTTAAATAGGTATATCTGCTTAACGCCACTGTACTTTCAATAACAAATTGAAGAAAATCACTTAATATTCATAACTCCTAACTAAACCGTGCTACGAAATTCGTAGCTTGCTACGCCACGGCGTAGCAGTTAGAAGGCAATTCAGGTTGCTTACCTAAATGTATGTGTATTGTTAATTACATAAATGAAAAACCATATTTCTACATCTGTGACAGTATAGTGATCTACGGAACCCTATCACTTTTGTATAAATAAACGGTTAGCCAATTCTATTGTTTTTTCTCGTGTCGGCTAAATTTCTTCGCAGTATGTAAATGAATGTTCATGGGGGTGCAGTTGGAGCCTACACAGACGGGGTGTTCAATGATTTAGTGTGATAATGATATTGTCTCTAACAACCTGGTGACTTATAGCCTTGTCTCGTGTCTTATTTAAGGGTTTCGTAATTTTGCTGCCAGTGCAAACGATGCCTGGCAGAGAGAAAATACAGCGTAATTTTTTAAACCTGACGGAAAAAGGGAGGTGTTATATGTATGGTAGCGTGGCTCTCAAACGGCTTAAGCGCTTTCCGAAGACCCAGGGTTCAGCAATTGCTGCTAGTATATACTTGTGTCCCTGCAGTGCTGATTTTCAGCATTTGCTTTTCCTTTACTGAAAGGAGTACAGAGTAAACTACAGAAAACAAAACAGGTAAGAAAGATTTCCCCCACGTAAGTAAACAAAGAGAATATTTCCCACCTCATCAACTACCTACCCTGGACCCCGCACCTCGCGCCCCTCCACCGTGTGGTCATCAATCATGCCCGCAAGAAGCGGACGTCCGACAATAACTTGAGAGAAACTGATGCGGAAGATTCTTGGACTATGTATGTACCTATTTATATCTAGGTAGGTACTTGGTGTTGACCAAAACAGTGCGATCGGACATGTATTTCGCCTCTCACAAAAAATGGGGTGTTATGTTGGGTTGGATGTACCTATGTTAATTTATGTATGTCTATTTGAACAGATGCCAGTAGGATGGTGTAAGTAAACGATGAACATAGGAAGGTCCTGTAAGTCTATTATTATGCCATCTACCCTTACAGCCTTCACTCGTGTAACCTTCTTAGCTTATTTAATTTTCACGGTAAGTGCGTCTGAGACAAACACTCGAAGCTCTCATCAAACAGATATAAGAACAGACACGATTCCTCGTTTAAACCCCCCACCCCCTCCCCCCCCCCCGCTGCATACATTAGACGCTATTTGTTTTTGCTACATTAACATTTTTATTACTTAACTGAGAGGAATCACTTAGACACAAGCTTTTTCGGCCCTAATAGCCTCTAAAGCTAAAAGATTAGCGACTATTTTAGCCTGCATACGGTGTTATTTTGAAGTCTAGGAATTATTTATTGTACATTAAACCCCGCTTCAGTAGTTTAATGGTAAATGTTTTGTCATGTTTAGCATAAGCAGTTGGTAAATTGTATTTTTAAGATTCTTAGCATTCATTCTAACTACCATCAGAAATGCACTTCAATATTAATCGGAAGTATCTGTAAGGATGTATGATAAAGTTACAATGCTTTATTACACTCTCCTTAAAAAATATGATGGATAATTATAACCTACCGATTCAGAACTTCACAAAATAAAATGTGTATTACCATCACACCTCTGCGGTTTAAAAGCCTCTTCGTTTTCCAGCGAACGGTCGTATTTAGACGACATTTAAGTCCCTCTGAGTCCAAAAATCACATTACAAAGTTTGTATCTTCGCATACATTACGGAGGTGTGAACAGAGTGAGTAAAACAGGATGATTATTCAAATCCGGGCGGCGGCGCAGTTTCTGCTCGTTTTTGAATTTTAATACGAAATCTAACAAGTTTTCTGTCGTCAAAGGAAATCGGTTCCTGGGCTTGGGCGCTACGCTTAGGAGTAAAGTGGACACGTACAGCTTTAGGTGAACTAATGTTTATACGGCACAGTAAGCCAAATTTAAACTGTAAACAAACATCGTTTAAATATTATGATCACATCTCTAATCATGAATGAATGAAATGAAACGGACAGCTAATACTAATATAATATAAGTAATTACCGTGTTACAAGTACCTATGTAATTTAATATTTTGTTTCACCGTTTCACTATAATACAACTTCCAAACTGATTGTCAATAGGTACTCGTAGCTTCATGAATTTTGCTATTTCCAGTTCTAGGTAAGATGTCCGATCTCTTCGTAAGTCTACTGCTCCCCGATCAAGGCTTGGCCCTTTGAGTCTGTGATCAAAGGCCGAGTGTCCAGTAATTAGCCACCCCCCTCCTAGATACAGGGGTGGGGGGGTGTCCGTGCGCACAGAGTGACCTGGCTACAAGATCCCCACTGAGACCTGTTTGTTCAGGCACCGAAAATGTGAAAAGCTTGGACGTGAATTAGCATAATTGAATTTTAATTTTAGTTGGATCTTTACTAACTAAAGCTTTTGGTCTGAAATATAGGTATATATTTTTTAAATTTGAAACATTATTTTTGTGTTGACCTTACTGTTTTACGGAATGGCGGAAGATATAAATCTTAAATTGACAAAAGTCCTCATGTTTAAGAGTGAATCCATTATTGTTGAGGGCACCTGCAGCTCACCTGGACTCATGAATCTGTGATTTACGACTGTTTGTGACGTCATGTTCACAGCTGTCTCATAATTATTAGTTTCGGAGGAACAGCAGAGCCAACTAGGTGCAAAGATGTAGAATGTAGTTGTCTTATTATTTTTGTATAGTAAGTGGTCGCGGCCTACTGTTAATATTTTGAAACCGTCTGAAGGTTTCTGTCTCTTTCAGTGCGTACTAACTATCTGATTCAGATGGAGTCTAATGGTTCGTGAGCTAGTTTTCTATGGCCCTTATGAGTTATGTTGTGATTTTTGTATGTCGGTATGTATTGGGGTGTGCGGATCGTTTGTGGCTGTAAGAGCCGTTGATCCTGGCACGTTGCGTAATGACCTCGCGGAGACTCGGCGCCGCCGATCGCCGCTCGGTGCCCTCTCGCTCCTCTATGAAATATTTATGACAACTCCCATAATAACGACGGCGACGATATCATTATACTTTGTGATAGGGGGGTCGGGCGGGGTGGAATTTCTGAACGCTTCTTACCATTGCAAAGTCGCAATCGCTCTCCCGACGCACCTTCCAAATATGCCGGCAAACTTCAACTTTTACCGGTAAATGTAAATCGCAACGTTTCCGAGATGAATCTGCGCAGCCGCGGCGCCGCTCGGCCATGTTCACTTGTTAATTAGGTCCATAATACGACTTGCAGATGAGCCACGAGTTCTGAAGGTGAATGTATAAAAAGCCCTTTTTCAGCATGTATTGTCGACGGCGGCGGTGGCGGCGGCGGCGGCCAGCAGGGTGGGCCCATATTGTGTTTCGAGCGACCCACCAGCCACCAGAAGTTTGCCTGTTCATAAATAAACGCGAACGGTATTCAACAGCCCTTGGTGCTGTATGCATAACGAATTTGAAGGAGGCAAACTTGGAGGCTCTGCTGGCTGGGATGGAGTATAAAATTCAGTATCAACATGGTAGAGGTTTTCATTCGCCGGTCCGCTGTCGGAGAAGACATAGCTCCGTTATTCTAATTAGTCGTGTGATCAATTAATCAATGGTCAGTGCTGGATGATGAGGGTGCTCACGTGGCCACGGGGCGCGGTCGGGTGCGAAGTGTTGCGAGTGAGTTTAGTGAAGTGCTGTTATGCTAATGAGTCGCGGAGTTTCCGGGAGTCTGTTGTAGTTTTATGGCGTTGCGGAGTGCAATGAAGTGCAGTGAGTGGGACGCGCGGGAAGCGGCCATCTTGCGGCTGTCAGGCGGTTGCCGCGGCGGCCGCCAGGCGGCGCGTGTGTCGCGGAGGTAATATGGCCGATTTAGACTCAATGTTTAAAACATTATGGTTATTAAGCAGTTGCTTTGTGATGTTTCGTCATTGCGAGTTTTATCGTTTTGTTTATGAAGTATTCACACCGCTGAAATAAATCAACATCTTTATAACCTTTTGTTAGATTCTGTTCTGATACGAGATTTCTACCGCATTAAAGGAGGGGTTATCTGGAACGAACAAGTAGGTAGGTATGTAGGTAGCTAACCCAGGTGATTGCTTGGCAAATAGTGGCTAGATGAGGACAGCTTGGCAGCTGGACAGGATGGTGAGATATTTCATACTCAGCAATAACCGGCTATCAGACACGTTTTTCAAATGTTGTTCTTTTCCTGAGCATGTAGGTTAAGCAGTCATTGTCAGCCCCGTGTGAGCTGAACGTGTTAAAGGTACCTACAGCTTATTACATCACTCGAATATGCTATTTTCATGCACATTGGCATTTATGAGGTATATTTTCGGGGATATGAATGCCTGAAACTAGCTTCGCTTGTAGATTTATCAACATTTTTCGTTTTGCTAAACATAACATTAGCTAGATTCTTAGTAGTAGCACAGAATAATAACTAGGTAGTAGTAAACTATAGGTAAAAATATAAAGTGAGTAATAAAATGTTAGTTTCCTGAAAATCCTGCAATCCGTATATTCCACAGTAAAAACTCAACCGCCGAACCTATCATCACAATAAAGTTTCCCGAACACAATCCCCACTCCGACCTCACTTCAGCTGCATATAAAATGCGTTCAAATCACGTCGTGTCGCGTCGCCGTGACACGTCATTTTCCGCGACGCTGCATGCAGACGCGACACGACACGACGTCACATAGGGGGTCACTCTATACAACGAAAAACTAATTTTAATAGCGTTGCTGCGCGAGCCCAGACTCCAGCTCGTTGTATTAAACGTGCCGATCGCACGACAGCTCTTGTTAGTTAGTTTTTGTGGAGGGAGGGAGTGACCCTCCAGGTGGGATATGAGTCGTCACTCGACACTCGCTGTCAGCGTGTCAGGAAGGGGTGAAGTGTCACGCGGTGGTGGAAATTTGATTATCTCGTTCGCGGTTTGCGTGGTTATACCGTAGTTACATATGGGCTGGCGGATATGATAGTCTGTTATGTGGGTGGTTAGACTAACGTTAGTTTTATTACTTCAATGTTTAAGAGTCTAACATTTAGACGATAATAAGGTTTTATAGGGAGATACCGATGCAATGTTTAATAATGTGATATGAAGCCCAGCGATAATTTCGTTTTATAGCATCTAGCTATTTTGGGCTATTTCTAGTTCGTCATGAAACTGAACAAATTTAGCTCAGTTAGCTTTTTTTCTCCCCGCAGCTATAATTACACTCACAGGGAATGAAACTTAGAAAAGCACCAAATTAATCCTAAACGGGAAAAGCTAGCTTAATGACGGTTTCTGCAACATTGAAGTACATTTAACACAGCATCAGGATATTACCAACAAAAAATGTAATATTTTGTTGAAATTTGAAATGAAATGTTCAAAAAAATTGGGGTCGTTTGGTGTCGGCATTTTATAAGTGGAACTATTTCATAGCCTGTGAGGGTATTAGCTTTGGTATCATACGTAAGTAGGTAGTGATCGTTCATTTCACTGCTCTAAACGTACAACTACACACAGACCTCTCCCAAGGAGCGCCACAACATTCTGTGCTTGGTTTTTCTCATTCAGCCACTACCTAGTGATGATCAAACGTAGTCATTTTAACACCGTGTGTATGCCAAGGTTTGTTGGCATATATGGCCGGCCCACTGCCACTTCAGCTTGTAGATTTAAAGAGCTATTATGTGGGTCACCTTAATGTGGAAAAATCGTAGAAATTGGTTTTAGGCGGCAATCTGCTTTGGCGACATTCAACTTTTTAGTTAATCAGGGGTTGAAAACAATACAAAAAATATATTGTTCTCATAGGTACTAACTACTTAAAGCTCTTTTAGCGTTAACAGCTACGTATTTAGCCAGAAACGAGCGAGTGCATTAAGAAACAATGGGCAAGGCATTTTCTACAATTAACGCGAGTGGCCGCCGCGTGTATATTTACATTTTCCCATTAGCGCAACAAGACGGGGAAAACTGTGTCGTTTGTTTAAGCTGACGGCCACACGAACTGTTGTACTTTTGAGCTCCGAATTGTTAAATGCTTAGCTGTAAGTACAGCAAGTAAGGTACTTACCAGTGTCTGCATTGAAGGCCTTAGGTTCAGTACACGGTGGCGTTGAAGATTCACTGCAAGCATAAAAGCAATGGTATTAATCAATTACGTGTTACTTATATTTATCAATTTGATAGGTACACAAGTAGACAAACTGAATTAAGGAAAAGCTTTTGAACAAAAAGTGTAGTTGTATAAGATACATTATATAAGTAGATCTAGATACTATCAATGTAAAAGTGAAACAAAGTCAGTTTAAACTAGGGACAGTTTATACCTAGTACCTATATGTCCCTAGTATCTATGTCCCGAATTCCTTCAATTACTAAAACATCATTCTTATTTATTTATTTCAACTGGAACACCAGCAGCAGCACCATTCTTGAGACCTTACCAGTTCTATAATATAAAATTGTGATCAAAATAACCTGAACAATGAGCATGCATCAAACTTTTGATCAGATGAATCACAACACAGTACACCTAACTAGTCCGCTCATAGAGTCAAACCGAGTAGCAAATGAGACCGCATTGCGCCTACACAGTGGGCGTCGCCTCGCTCAATCAGACATATTCCGTTCCAACTTATAACCGACTTGGCAACTCCGACTTGGCAGTCACGCTCCTACCACATAAGTTGGCACTTAAAGAAATGACTGAGTGTCACGAGAACGCCTAATTAAATGTGCTTTCGCCTCGTTACAGGGAACAAGTGTGGGAGGTGTACAATTGTACATTTGCGGGACTGAAAGTAGCTTTCCGTTTGAGGTGATCGTGAGATTTGATGTGACTGATGATGATTAGTGAGGCTTAATAGTGTTAATTAGATTTTTATGAACTTATGTATTAAGTATCACGTTGGTTACTTGAAAGTACGTAAGGGCGTTATTTAGACACTGAACAAACGTTATTGTTGGCATGTAGTAGTACCTATACAACGTTAGCATTCCTCTATCTATAATTTATCTGAAAACTGCTTAAAATTGCAATACTTATTATATCATTTTTGAGCTTCGAAAAAATCAATAAAAAATTGGTGCAGCAATTTCATGTTTGGATTCATACCTAATTACGCAGAATGCTGCGCTTTGAAAGGAGCGTTAAAATAATTCCATCTTGCGAAAGTTAACTACCAGTCAAGCCCTTCGTTATCGAAGACAGCCATAAAACACCAGAAGCACGACACGACCGAACAAACACGGAACATCGAACCTGGCCCACTTACTGAAAACACCAGTTGTAAACAATCCACTATCACCACTTACCCGCGGTTCCCAGCTACTCGTCTAGGGCATCTAGTGCTTGCCTAGAACCTAGGCTCGAGGGGGCGGGGACTAGGTCCGTAATGGTAGCCTAAGAAACGCCGTCGGCGTTTGCGCTAAGCACGTGCATGGAGGATCCCACGCCAATTAACATACAGGATGACATTGCGATATCGAACTTTCTTTTTAACCGCGAACCGAAAATTTGTGTCGTTATTTCAAGTTTTCGTAGCTCCCAATCGGACAATGTAAAATACATATACAGACAAATTGAGAACCTCCTCCTTTTTTCGAAGTCGGTTATAAATAATACTTTATTGGAATTTGAAATTATGGTTTTAAGTATTGTATTGAGAGATTGCTTTTAGCAATAACGCCACCTATTATGTCAGTACAACTGCATAAAATTTAAATGTGTAAGTATGTACCCACAGCTGTACCCTTCGTTCATCGCAGAATCTCAGGCTGAACATCCCTGAACATAAAACTAAATTCTACAGCGAATCTTTTACTGTCCAGGCCACATTGTTGTGGAATGATTTACCCACACATATCAGACTTGCGCCTTCGCTAGCATCATTTAAATCCCTGCTGAATAAGCACTACAATAAATTATTATCTTTGCCAGAATAATATTTATTTATAATATATTATATATTTAAAAGTATGTATATATTTAAGTATATAAGTATGTTGTATGTAGTTTATATTACCTATTACTAGGTATAGATTAGGTATCATTTTATATAATTGTTAATTTTTCCTTTTATAAGTTATGTTTGTAATTTTTTGCACTTTCCCCTTTTCTTTTGTATAATTTCTCTCCTCCGAGATAGTCTGGAAGAAATTACTCTTAGTAATAAGGCCGCCATTTGTACCGTCTATGTTGTGCATATTCTATTGTAATTTCTGTGTTTGTGTGCAATAAAGAATTATCTATCTATCTATGTTTTGTTTGATCATCTCATTTTTCATAGTGTTTTATTTTTATATTAGGATAGGTCAGATCTGTTTACCAAAATGTACGCTATACATACATAATAGTATTATAGTCTACCGATGAAAGGTATTTGCTACATACTTTGAAATCATATTTTATTTTCTTATTCCAGTGATTATTATTTTGTCATCATTGATCTCGCATCACGTGCAACACCCTGTACGACCAGTAATCGCCGTGGTCGTGTTCCGCGGTTGTTTGCTCAGCGCGGGGCGGCGGCGGCGGCGGTATCGATATCGATCACGATGCGCGCCCGCAAACACTCTCCACTGACGATCATTGTACACAATGGGCCAACCACTCGGTTAATACGGACATACAATTACAGTGGTAGGAAATCAAATAGATCTACGATCAGATTTCAGAAATAATATCACATTTAGGAAGCTTATTCACACTGAGTTTGTTACGTAGGCTGTAGTTATTGCTAGAAAAGATTAGGGACTCTTAATAAAACTTTTGTAACGTAACCATTAAATAAAAAGAAAATACTTTAGAGCTTGTGCTGCGGAAACTTTTGATGATGGAACAAAAGTTTGTTACTTATGCAACATTAAGAAAAATCAATAGCTACAATATTTATTTGGTATTATTTTCTCGCAATATTATGACCTGATTCTGATATTCTGAGTTGTACCTATCTATATACCCTACAACTTTATTTCGATTTAAAAACGTATCTGTGAGTATGTCCAACAACGAGCAACATTCAGCCCAGTGTGCGATCATTATCAATTAACCTCCGATCAGTACACTTCTGCGATGTAATGGCAGCTCCTACTGCAGCGATAATGCACTCACATCCACGGTGTTTGCACTGCATCTCACGTGGAATATGGATTTCTTTACTAACTATAGGAAGAGGATTTTTAAACCCTTAGTAGACTTTCCTATGTAGTTGATTTTCTACAGTACTTTATCAGTGATCAAGGCATACTTCGTCAAATAAATAAATGCCAGCACAATTTCATTTTATTTTTATGATTTATTTATTTAATCAGAAACAAAACGAACACAAAGAAAGCATAATAATAATAGTAAGTAACAAAGATTTTATGTTTCCTTGAATGCTCGCATAAATGTCAGTTAACTATATAAGAAATATACTTGCGTATTACAAGACCAGTTCTGACAGTCCAGACTGAACTCCGAACTGATTCGATTACGTAACGTTTATATAAAGAGGGTAATCTTTCAAATAAATCCTTAAGGTCGTATCAAAATAACTAAGTTTCCATTCCTTATTGATCGATTTCCTGAAAATTACTAATTACTTAATTGTTTATTGATCACCAGCTAGAGGTTTTCATACTCAGTAAGGGCCTCCGCCGGCGGAGAGACCTAGAGTGTGGAAGCCTAGGTCTCATTGCCCGGCAGTGTGACATAATAAATAAATACCTATTTTTTTTTAAACAAGGTAATGAATATCATCGATACTCTCATGAGATAGCATCTCTGCAGTCGAGCCCCGCGCCCGCGGACCCCACACACCGCACATAAATCTGCGCGTAAATACTACATCTTCACAGTACGTACAATTCTACTTTTTAGCGTCCCGGGAAACCGCATTTTTATTCAAAGTAGCCACTTAGTAAATAAAATATGTCTCTTTTTAAAACAACTAACAGGCTCTGGGTGGGGATTCGACCTTTTTCCACGCTTCCGGTTTCTTTCTGTCTTTTGTTTGGTTGTTTTTTGGAAATTACTCGAAAACGTCGGCATCGGCTTGCGGGAGGGTACAGTAAAGTGGCGTGCAGGTTATTTGGGACACTTCGTGTCTAATTAAAAATGTTGTTTATTTTAGGATAATTACTGTGATTTCTTAACCATTTAGGTAAGTATGGTTCGCGGAAATCATGAAATATGGATTAGTATATGTCTATGTATAAAGATTTTCAGTTTAACCATCAATAACTTTGTTTAACTGCGGTTTGAGATTGTCTTACTTCATTACATGGGTTCTCAGGCCATACGTGTGATGTGAGAAAAAGTTACTAGTTAATTGGTAGGTATTTTATTTCCACAGCATAAAGGTTGACTGGAAGAAATCGCGTTAAGGCGATAAGTCCGCCTTTGTATATATATATACTTGTATTGTTCTTTCTTTTACTCTTAACTTTTACTTTAAACTGTGCTATTTGTGTATACATACAATAAAGTGTTAAAATAAATAAAAATAAATAAATAAACAAGACCAATAATAATTGATTAAATGTTGCAGTTAAGTTTTAAAGTTTTGCTGTATATAACTGTAAGTACACAGCTTGTAACACACTTATTAGGTACTTAACATATTTTTCGGCTAACACAATTTATAGATAGATAGATATTCTTTATTTGTACACAAAAACATGGACAAAAATTACAAAATAAAAAACTTAATCTAACACACATATGTACAAATGGCAATGTGCAAATTTATCTGGCAAGAAGTGTGCTCCAGTTTGTTAGAAAATTGTGCCTAAAAATGTTTAGTTGTCTGTGAATTAGCATTTGTTTGGGAGTTCTGGGACCCTTATTTGTTTTTAAAAGTTACGCCCAAATTTAATTTATTGGGGTTTTCCTGAAGACTTTTTTTGAAAGCGAGTTACAGAAAATGTTTTGTCAGCTCTTTTTCTATTGCGTTGGTAATAGTGACGCTTAAAATATTCTTATTCAACTTTTAAAAGGGAAGTTGTTTAATATTCTAAATACTTACCTATATACTGGTTTTTTAAGCCCGGTTTTAGAATACTACCTAATTTATATAATATTATAATAATAATTTTGTATGAAATCTCTGGATTATGACCGGAGAACCATCTTTAGTCTACATTTTATAATGAGTAAGTTTTCCACTTTGCCCAATATTGTGGGTGTTGCATTATTCATACCAAGTTGTATAAATTGTAAAGTAGATTCAATTTTTATGTTTTTTTTTTTCCTTTTAAGTATACGTTTTTTTAGTGAATATTAGTAGAATGACAAAATTTTAACAAATGTGGAATGATTTCATCATCATACCAAATAGATTTAAACAATTTATAATCAAGTTTACTAAAAATAACGTTTAAAAAAAGTCTTGACAAACAAAGTAACTTCTATTTTTTATTTATATATTATTTTTATTTTTTATTCTCAAATTTGCAAGTTCGTTAAGAATGACTTCTAAAGTCATCCTCATTCGGCTTACTACTTGTTTCTTTTTTGCAAACCCCCTGTATAAACAAAACGTATAAAAATTAAGAAAACTCTTCAACAAAACACTTCAAATCTAATATAGCAGGCACATACTTCATCCAATACCCACGTACACAGTACATAAGAGACCTGCAGAGTAAATACTTTATCCTCTTAATAAATGGGATCGAGATTGAACAAAAACTATGACTGCTGTAGGCTCCTCGGCCCCGCCCTCGCGCTGGGCGTGGCGCCCGCCCAGCCGGCCGGGCGGGGCCCACGCCCACAGGATAATATTCCTCTTTTTCCAGGCTATTTTCCCTGAAGGGGGAACAGGGGGCATTTGTCTCCACGATAGTAGCCCGAGATTATTAAATTTACCGAGCGAGGCAAAGATGGCCGGCTTATGTATCTACTCGGAAGGTAGATACCGAACTTTATGTGTGGGTAGATGAGAGAAGGTACTCCAAATGATAAATGGATAGTGCGAGGTGAGGAATGGCCTCGTATTCAGATGATGTAGTGTGGTATCATTGAGTTATACGAACACTTGCAGAGTAACGCCCGACGCCCGCTAGTTATGAAGACGTGATATATGATGTAGGCATAGTTTGAATTTTAAATACTGTCTTGTGCTTTATTATGACTTCAAAACACTACATCGCCTTTACAATAAGGTTTCGATTCTACGTAAGTTGGTAGTAGGACAACAAACAGAAATCGTGTAATAACTTCTTCTAATTATTCATAATATTTTATGGTGATAGCTTCTCCACTAACATAGTACGTCAATGTTTTTTATATGTTTAATTTGGATGTGACGTGTGCATATCAAATCTCCACGTGGTGACATTACCTAGCGTATTTAATAATACACTCTAGAGATATATAAAAGTTCCACTTGGCATTGCCGTTCATTGTGAGTTTATTTATTAACTTGGTCTACTTATAGCAACCTTACCTACATATATCTATCTACAATGATACCAACATTCAGCAAAATCTAAACAACCTAGACATTCGTTTAACTTTCATTTACTGTAGTCTCGCAGACCGCAGACCTGAAAGCTTTTTAAAAATGTTTTCTGTAAAATATAATTTAACGTCCGTCAACATTTCGCTAACATCCATTAAAGCAGGTACTTGTAAAATTCTGGAAACATCTTTGAGGCGAACACTCGCGCTTCATGCAAATGAACGTAACTTATAAATATGAAAATTAGAAATGCGAATCAGAAAGATAAATTTAAGAACAAGAAATAGTCTGTTGACTTCGTTTTCCAGGCTCTGTGTAGGTAAACTGAATTAATTTCCGTACATTACGTTGAATATTGCTTATTTTTCGTGACTGTAATCTTTCATGGTATGAACAACAGCTACCTACAGATTAGAATTTAGATTTAGTTACATTTAGTAAAAACATATAGTATACATAATACACTCACGGGCAATGAAAAGGTTCCATTGACAAAAGAACCAAATTACTCCTAAACGGAAAAAGCTAGCTTAATGACGCCTTCTGCAACATTGATGTTCAGGAATCAGGATATTACCAACTAAAATCGGTAATATTTTGTTAAGATTTTAAAATAATTGTTTGAAAAAATTTAGATTGTTTGGTGTCGGCATTTTGTGAGTGGAACTTTTTCATTGCCTGTGAGTGTAAAATAATAATGATAATTATTGTTAATACAAAATGTGGTTAAGTACGTAAGATAATTGCTTAATAACTTAAAATAGGAAATGATATGAAATATTATAAAATGAACTGAAACTGAATAATAAAAAAAACGACTGGGTATTACATGAACTTAATATTTTCACGACTTTTACGGTTGAATAACTGATTCTCGTGACTTGGATTTTTCACAAGTTATGTTTTTGATAAGTACGAGTAGCTTCATTATTACACCTAACAAAACAAATTAAAATTAAAATCTCACATTCGTCGTTTTGGCTGTGGGCGTGATTGGTTCATGGTATAAAAGCTAGGATGCGCGGGCGCTCCTCGCACTTGGGCGATGTCTCGGGACGTGAGTATACTCTCTCTTTAACTTCCATTTTGAATTGCCTTCCGCCATCTTGTTCAGACCGCGTGGTGCCTTGCATTTTAAATTATTTCCAGTGATATCAAAATTCATAATTCCCCCGTAAAGAATGAAAAATGTTAATAAAGCTTTAATTCATGTGGTCTGTTACGTAATTTCAGTGTGTTGAGGTATAGTGTAAGAAACGTGGTCTAGCTTTGAGGTTACTGAAGTGTGGTTTGTTTGTCCGCAGTGAGCCAGGGTTCCTTGACTTTCGCGGCCTGTAGCGGTATGGTAAGTATTTTTATTTGTTTTATCACATTTTAGGCTAATGATAAACGAGCTTTTATATAGCAGAAATTATTATTATGTCTGCCATCCACGTTGTTTAGCCAATTCTTTAATTATTACTGCTCTCTTTTCATCTACGCTTGCTCTGCTAAGTTGTGAAATTCCATTTGCGAACCGTCACATGTGTGGCATAATGAGCTTATCATTTATGCTTATTCCACACTTATCTTCATTCCACATGCTTTAATAACCTCAATACTTTATGTAGGTTACCATATCACCACAAACAACGTGTCCTGATTAACCTTCCATGCAATCTTCCGCTGCTGTATTTTGCAACCGCCCAGCTTATTTCCACATCACCCTACTTCCCCTTAGCTATCCATGCAAATTATTACAGGCAGAAGGACCTATAGCTACGGCAGCAAGCTCCGATGCCCACATTACCCTACCCCTATGTCACCTTAACCTTGCAACATCTTGTTACAGGCAGAAGGGCCTGGCTACGGCGGCAGGCCGCGGTCGCCTGGTGCCCGCGCTGCCGGCGGCCCCGTGACCCCCGAGGCCCCTGCGGCCCCCGCGGCCCCCGCGCAGCGCCCGGCTGGCAGGCGCGGCTGACGCCCCTCAGCCAGGCTTGAGGGTCGGCCAGCGGAACCGTCACCCTATATGTTTATTTATCACCTTCGTGTAATGTAAGTTACCGTTTTTGATCGATGATTACTGCCAGGGTTATTGTTTAATCTAACAAACAGGTCGTGGGACATCAAGAAAAGATCAGCCGTTTCCAATAATAATACGTACTAGTTTCAGTTAAATTGTTAAGGATTCCTTATGTTATAGTTATGGTAAACGCGTTCTAAGTTAAAGTCTAAGTTCTAAGTTTTTCACTTTTTTATTTATTCTAGTCTAATTATCTATGAATGTCAAGAACCCACTACTTGGTATTTACAGGTCCTTTAACCTATAAGTTATAGTAATCAAATACCATTCAATAACACGATGATGTGTAATTCCAGTGACCAATCCGGCAGTTTTGTGGACGCGCGGCGGCGTCACGAGCCGCCAGCTCAAGACCTCCGGGAATCATAACCACCATATCGACAGATTTTATGTATATTAGTTTGTAGTTTATCTTTAAATGTAAGTAGATATGTAAAACGTTCACCAATTCGCATACAACATAAATCAAACACTAGGTTAAGTATATAACTCTCACTTTTCCGTTTTATTTTTCCACGAAAAAGCTTTTCCATGTTATTTTCATTGTCTATGCACGTTACAAGCGTATTAATTAAGGTTTACTGCTACGAAAATGTTGTAAATAATATGTACTTTTCCATTCTTTCAACATTTTTCATTAGATTTAAGTAAGTTGTGCTCACAATTTGTTGTAACAGTCAGCAATAAAGTGCGTATCTTTCTCATCGAGCTAAAAGTAAAGATATTTGTTTTTATTAAGTAATATTTTAAGTTTATTATGTTTTCCGAGTGTTCAACATGAGATATATTACTGTTATCCCTTTTACATTTTTGGTTTTCTTGCAATAAAATAGTTTTTGTATTTCTATTGGCATTTCATTTACATTTTAACTCGGCAGGTTTATAATTAGGTAGTAAGTATAGGTACTTAATTGGTGAGATAAAAATAATTTTGCCGCTCTCTAAAATTAGTATTTCTAACACCCATATTGATCCAGACCTTCTGTACATAATTATCATGACGTCGTCGTAAACACCCGTAACACAGAATAATAACTAGTACCCGTGCCCGTAAGTAACTCATTCTATTTTCAATTGGTAAACATAAACTGACTGAGAAAGACAAGCGATAAGAAAACTTCAGTACTTACCTAATTAATAGGTATTCATTTATTTATTTACACTTTATTGTACACAAAAATCAATTTTTCCATGGAATCATTTAAAAACATAGCTAATAATTTGCGCACAAAGGCGGACTTATTGCTAAAAAGCAATTTCTACCAGCCAACCTTTGATTGGTGGTTATCGGTTGTATGTAATGTAAGCTCTTAAAATGAACAATAATAAATTTAGGTATACACGGTGTTGCAAAATTGGTATACTAAGCCGAAACCTACATGTGCAGCATGGTATATCTAAGCCCGAAACTGAAATCAGAATTTGGAAATTCGCGAAAAAATAAATTAATTTTCCATAGTAAAAAGTCACGTCCCTAAATAAAAATAGATTTAAAAAAAAAAGTCACGTGACTAACAAAGTTTCTATGGAAAATGATTTTTGTTTTCGCGAATTTTCAAATTCTGATTTCAGTTTCAGGCTTAGATATACCATGCTGCACATGTAGGTTTCGGCTTAGTATAATCCCTTTTTGCAACACCCTGTATAAACAATCACAGAAATAACAACTTTAATTTAAACTAATAAAATAAATGGGATATCTACCTATAATTTTAATAATGCCTAAACCTTAAACAACTACCTATATTACAATAAATAGAATAACTAATATAGTTAAATTATAATACATATACTTACAATACCTATATAATATTATAATATAATACATTTATTTATTTACTTAAGGCACATCAACAGTACATGTTACAATACACTTACAAAAAAAAAATAAGGTTATAGAGGTACTTATCTATAACATGTACCAATTACAGATATGCTCATAAATATATAAACATATAATACATAAATCCTAATCCTAACTAATCCTAACTTCCTAACTAATATTATAAATGCGAAAGTAACTGTGTCTGTCTGTCTGTCTGTCTGTCTGTCTGTTACTCTTTCACGCAAAAACTACTGAACGGATTTGAATGAAATTTGGTATACATACGATCTAGACCCTGAGAAAAAACATAGGCTACTTTTTATCCCGGAATTCCCACGGGAAAACTTTTTAAGGCGAAGCGAAGCGCGCGGGAACAGCTAGTATATAATAATATCTAGGGTTTGATAATAATGATTCCTCACACTCTTCTTAAAAGTTGCAATTGATGGTGACAGCCTCACGCTCACAGGTAAGCGGTTCCACAGGCACGCCGCCTTCATAGCAAAGGAATCGCCATAAGAGGCAGCGTTATGTTCAGGTATACTGAGCATCTTGTTCTCATTAGATCTCAATGCACGTCCATGCGAACTTAGGAAAGAAAATTTTGATTTCATATATTAGGGGAAGCTGGATTATTCAATACATTGAATAGAAAATTGAGAATGTGAGTATTCCGGCGAAGTCGAATTGGAAGCCACTTTAATTGAGCACGATACTCAGAAATATGATCATACTTACCTAATCCGAATATAAATCGGATACATAAGTTCTGGAGACGTTCGAGTTTGTTGAGTAGCTCTTCAGTGAGGTCAAGATAGCTTACGTCAGCGTAATCGAGAATCGGGAGCAGAAAAGACTGTGCCAGCGTAATTTTGGTAAATTAGGTATAGTTGACAAATCCAGTAGGGAGGATGCATTAATCACAAACACACTTAAATATCACTGTTATTGATAAATGCGTCAACATTCACTAGTTTCTCACATGAAACATTCACAAATCCAATAATAATTAATATTTTATTCGACTCGCAAACAATCTCAAGCGCATAGAAAACAAACATGGCGAAAGCCGAAACTTACTTCCTTTTTGAAAAGTTATTAATGTATATATTTATTTTAATAAATTTACTTCCTACTATGTTTATAATTATTCTTGATATTAATAGTATTATTTTAACAATGCGATACATACTTTTTAAACTTATAAAGTTACTTTTAATAATGGGAACATAAAATCTTTTGTAATTTTTAAAAACTTTGTATTGATTTCCGGTTTGAATCACAGATCTCAGAATAAGATCAAAATTAGAATGAATAACTTCAATGTTTAATTCAGATCACAAAAGCCATTTTATTTACAATAAGTATCCCACTAATATTAAAAAGGCGAAAGTTAGAGTTTAAAGTTAGTGAGTAGTGTGTGTGTGTGTTTGTTACTTTTTCACGGCAAAACGGCTGAACCGATTTCGATGAAATTTGGCATGGAGTTAGCTGATTCCCTGGATTAATGATGGATGAAAAATGAATACTTAGGCTACTTTTTATCGCAGAATTCTCACGGGAAAACTTTTTAAGGAGAAGCAAAGCTCGCGGGAAGAGCTAGTTATACATTTATTTATTATATTATCAAGCCAAGCGTGTAGTAGACAACAATATGTAGGTAGTTTTTACAAAAAAAGATAGCAGCTTGATTACTTACTACTGCTTAAGCCGTCAAAGGATAACCTTTTAAATACCAGAAAACAAAACACCAAAATTTTCCTGAAAACACTGAAGCCAACTAATTTATCCCGTGGCTTGATCGAGGGCCGAGCTTCGAGGGGCCGCCGCAAGATGGCGCTACAAAAACCTGACGAAGTAACAGATGATCTTCATTTAAATATTTTTGCAAGGGACAGCCGAATTTAGGATGGGAGCTGAGAGAGGCCGTCACACACTATGGGCATTTTCCTATTTTAATTGTTTATATCCTACGGTAGGAAAAATATTTTTTATATCAGTTTACTGACTGTAGGCTGTATTGATGGTGATGTGTTTATTGGCTGGTTCAGCTTTTCAAAATCATCATCATCATCACGACCCATCACGTCCCCACTACTGGGGCACAGGTCTCCTTCCAATGGTTTAGGCCTAGTCCACCACGCTGGCCTAGTGCGAGTTGGTGGACATTCAAAATCATGCGCTCATAATTGTTTAAAGTTGCACATGTATGTGCTGTTTTTTTTCGGTGCAAGGTTAAACAAATTACTTACAGATGAAGAAAAAGACGTAAGTATTCTGAATTATGAAAATGCCTGTCGCAGAATACACTTTATGCACGTATCTGTTTTGTGACTATCACCACTAGAGTAAGACTTATTCATCGAATGTAAGCAAGAATATTGAAAACATTTCTAGGTAAGTACTTCTCTTATACAATAATAAACCACCCCGTGTGGCAGTAAATGAGATGCGGCGACGGCCAATAGCGCCGCCGGGATCAAACACACACTTCGCCCGAGCTTTACACTGACACTTTGTTTTAGATTTATTGATGTTTTCCACGACAAAAACGTTATTAATTGTAGCCCGATGGTTTGCGATACTTTGCGAGTCAAACAGCAAAGACTCAGTCAGTATTTGAGTTTGAATCTTACGTTTATGTACTAAATTTGAATCTCACATAATATTATGAACTAGCTATATACCTATTGCCCGTGAACGCTTTAAAAAAATATCCGTGAGAATTATGGTATAAAAAAGCCTTTGTTATTCGGCTGGTCATCTGCTGTGTTAGTCAGCTTCCTACATAGGGAATCAAAACATTAGTGTTTAGAAAATATGAGTACCTAGGTAAGATAAGCTGAACATCAGGCTGTCGTTCGAGTTACAAAAACGCTATGCCATTTAAAACTAATTAACTGGATAATAAATAACCTTAGGTACAACTATATTTATAAAGGCCATATGAATTTATTAACTGCGTCACACCATGTCACACCTACCTTTATAAGGTAAAAAAACGTTACTGGTGACCCTAGTCCACTAATCCATTACCACGATACATTCCACACTCCGTCTCTGTTCTCGGGAGGCAATTCCTCTAATTGCATTACGAAAACACCTTTCGTCGAGAGAAGTTTCCGTCTCAATAACTCATACGTATTTCATGATTGTGTCTCGAGTACATCCAACTCTAAGTACGGAGTATGAGGTACAGTCGGCACACAGTAAAATCGTAAGCTACAATAAATAAAATGTAACTGATAATTTGATTAAAAATCTGTATATACAGGTTCTCTGGAAAGGCCACCAACATAAAAATTCAATGAAAATCTTACTCATTTAGTTAGCGAAAAGTGGCCAGCGAGGTTAAAAGCAGAGATTTCTTGAAAGTTACACCTTTCGAGAACCCTTGGTCCCCAGTGATCGTATGGCGTAGTATCTACGTTGATAAGGATATAGTTTTTAACCCACAGTCTACAAGTGTAATTATATTGGTGATAAATGGTATACTCTAGGTGCAAGTCTGCAGCGACTATGAAGCTGACTGTACGAGGTACCTCTGCGCGCGGGACCCCTCGTAATTCTTTCAATTTCGCGTTGTCTATGTAAATGAGTCTGCAGTCTGTCGGTGCGCGCTTTAATATCAGCGGGGACACACTTCATCTTGTTTATTATCGGCTCCATTGTACCACGAGAACGCTAGGTCGACACAATTGACTTTAACTTGGTAGTACCTAGTTGTAATCACAATTATTATAAGCTACTAAAGAAGTAGGTCTTTTGATTGAGACAGCTATTTGGCTGAAAAATATAGGATTGAAAGTGGTAATGGTAATCATAGCCATACAAAAAACGAATTCAGTAAGTATAGGTACTAACGTGAGATGCCGCCTGAATATTTCGCAATAGGGATAGTATTTCACAATGTTTCTAACAATTTATTTATCGCCACCACGTGCATATCCGTTGATAGTAAAATAACATAGATTTAATCGTGTTTTTTGTGGTACATTAATTACCGTGTCGTGCACGGCAGTGGAACCGCGCCGCCGCCGCCGCCGTCGCCCGCTCGCCACTCTTTGCCACAATTTTTCCAATTTCCCGCCGCTACGCGACACGCCAAATCCTCCTTTGATTTATTTTTTAATTCAACCTCATTTCAATTTATGAAGCGATACTCCTTGTCTGAACATTTGTACCTGTGTGCTTCTTTATTTAAATGCGTCTCTATGGTATGGTAATTGATGTGCTTCGCATTTGTCACGCGTATTCCATTAATTTTGTTTCGTTTGCTAACGGTTTTATATTCGGGATATACCTACTTGAGACATCAAACGAATTCGAATATTTAAGAATCCTTGGGTTCAGGCAAATTAGTATAACATGCTTAATAAAGCTTGACCAATGAGTTTTACCACGAGTATTTGAGTGCGTAGTAAACTATATCTGAGCGCGATTACCTACTTCTACGGCTAAACCCAGAACATTTCAATCTACTCCGCACAAAAGCATCATCATAAAACAACTTGAACACTATCTTATTCCCATCCTCACCTAAGTATACCTACAGCTAAAATAATAGATGGAAGACTCCTGAAAATAAAGCTTTCAGTAATATATTTCCAGGAAAATAGCCATTTTCTGCTAAGAGCTCTTGACATAGTTGGCTCAAGCCACGCCCCGCGCAGGCCCCGCCCTCCCCCCGCCACGCCCAGCCATCTTTGCCAAGATCCTTTTAGCTTTTATTACTCTTTAACAAGATGAGTGAGGACTGTGCCTAAGTCGTTTAAGTTTGACGGTGGAGAGTTTTATGTTTGAGCACTTTAGCAGGCGGACGGAGCGTCAACAACGCAGCGTTAGTTTTTAACGGCACTGAGTAAGTGCTGAGGATGAGAGGAGTTTTAATAATGTCATCGTTGAATCTCGTACAGCTAGGCTTTCTGTGTACTGAACAACCCTTCGTAAGCGAGTCCAACTTGGATTGAGATGGTTTTTAACATGAATCTAGATACCTACCTACATCTTATAAAATTTATGGTAGACGTATTTCTTGTGCAAAGCAAACTACCTATTCAGTTTAGTTTTTTTTTTTTAATTTGAAACATCAATATCATTTTTAATACCTATTCATATATTAATAATAATATACTAGATACCTCCTCCCCTCATGTTAAGGTGCTGATAGCTGAGCATTCACTGTCTTGTAAGTAATGACTATTGAATAAAAATACAAGATCGTTTTAGCGGGCATTCTACTGAACGATAATAACACACTCACGAGCAATGAAAAAGTTCCAGTGACAATAGCACCAAATAACTCTAAACTGAAAAGTTAGCTCCAATAATGCGCTGCTCCAATACATGGGGACGTCTCACGCACGGCCATCCCACCCCAAGCTAGGCAGAGATGCTAATATGGGTAACGGACAGCGGGTATATCTACACAAATACACCTTTTGCGTTCCTTAGATTGCCTTCACCTGCCAACAAAACGCCAAGCAGTTTCCATCTTCCTCATCCGACGAACCCGGATCGATCTAGCTAATGCATAAATGTATTAGTCTCGCACTATTCCCCTAAATTTATACTTAATAAAGACCCGGGAGGCCTTCCATGTTTTTTCTTATATCTTCTTCTTTGAAGATAAAGCGGGCAATTGAGGAATATTTTTCTTTGTGGGTAAAAGAAAAAGTGTTTTTGTAGTCCGTTTGTTATTTGAGCGCGGCGGGTAGCTGTGTTATTGCCTGGTCGAGACGTGAGATGAGGTGGGAAAATAATAGAAGGCGTATTTATACTACTGTACTTACTTATAACATGTTGTTTACGTCTTTTCATAGCTTGATTAAATTGTTAGACAAATTATTATAATTCTAAAATTCTGAATGTATACCAAATATTATGATCAATGACCCGAGTCAGTAATTAAGTATGTGAAGACCTTATAAAAGAAGTATGCAATGCAGCATATGTTTTTGTAAAATAACAGAGACAATACCATAAGTCCTAAACGGAAAAAGCTAGCTTAATGACGCCGTCTGCAGTTAAAGTAGGTACATTAAAGTATATTAAAAAATCTTTCTTTTAAATTAGACGGTCGAATGGCGTAGTGGTTAGTGGCCCTGACTGCTATGCCGAAGGTCCCGGGTTCGATTCCCGGCTGGGGCAGATATTTGTTTAAAGACTGATATTTGTACTCGAGTCTTGGGTGTTGATATTTATATTTAATATGTATCTATCTATGTATTTGTGTAGATATATCAGCTGTCCGATACCCATAACACAGGCTCTGCCTAGCTTGGGGTCGGATGGCCGTGTGTGAGATGTCCCCACATATTATTATTATATTATTACCTATATTTAACAGCGCATCAGAATATTACCAACAAAACAGGAAAGAGGTACATATTTCGTATTTTTTTTAGTTTATTTCTTTAGGTTGTAAAACATGCATTTGTATTGTTTATCTTTTACCAAAATCCAGTAATTACGTAGGTATAAATATACTTACATACGTTCTTACGCAGGTACCAACGTTCCAAAAAAGTTAAAGTAAGTAAACAAAGTTAAATGCAAAGTCTTAACAAGTTGGAATCGGATTTGAGCCGAATTTGAATAAAACTCGGGCAGACGACGGCACTCCATCGACTTGAGAATAAAATACCCCGAATTTCGTAAATAAACTGCAGGGATTTATTTGCTTTCAGAGGTAACAAGGTAGCTAGGAGCTCTTCACAACTTTTACGGCTCGGTCCACAAATGAATGTCTTTGTTAAAAATAGTACCTACAGTGGATAACCTTACTTAAATAGACATTCTTGTGTCATAAATCCTATATTAATTAAACCTTGACGCATTCAATCTACTGAAATTAATAATCCCGGTGGGTATGTACCTAATATTGAGGTATTACACGATGGCTACAAAACTACTACACAGGAACAATATCCAATAAAGACGAATCAAAGGTCACTGCACCAGTGGATCTCGTCAATAATAAACCAATTTAGTATATACGGGCGACATGACTGTGGATTATTTGACCGCTTCCACGCATCGTAGCCCGCTAGGCCCGGGAGTATCAAGCTTCGCTTCAGGGTTAAATAATATCCTATTTGATTAGACTAAATGTACACTAATACACTCGCAAGCAATGAAAAAGTTCCACGTGTTATTGGCGTTCCAATAAGTACCTATCTACTTAGTTTTATTCTATTACGTTACTAAAGAAGTGAATTAATTAATTAGGAGTTTTATCTAAGCTTAATTTAGGTTCTAGGAGGCCTTTGTCCAGCAATGGGACACAAAAGTAGCTACATATAACTACTAGGTTAAATTATTATATTAATGCATTTTTTATGCGAGGTAAATTAAATAGTACCTTACCTGTTAAACATCACCCACATAAGTACTTACTCGTTTTTGAGATAATGTGTAAATTGTGATAGTGAAAGGCCGAGATAAATATTACGGAACCACTATCTATCGTATTTGAGTAGCGTCACACACAAACTCAGTGACTCACTTCGCA
This sequence comes from Plutella xylostella, assembly GCF_932276165.1. Lineage (NCBI taxonomy): Eukaryota > Metazoa > Arthropoda > Insecta > Lepidoptera > Plutellidae > Plutella > Plutella xylostella. Next base: position 409,019 of record NC_064002.1, read on the forward strand.
TTTGTAAGGTTTCCTCTCATTCAAAGTTCGGGGAACACAAACGTTGAACGTGTGTTCTGTGCTTTTTATAGCTCAGTATTAAATAAGTATTGTAATTATTCGTTTACGAACACTGTAAACAAGTTTAGTAATGGAACTGGAACCACTGAAGTGTGAAAAATTGCCAGAGAAGGACAGGGAACGAGTGCGAAATCTGTATTGCCGACAAAGTGAGTTTATTTAGTTTAAGTAACCTATTTACAATAAAATTAAGTTATCCCATGTACATATTTCACTATCATCGGTTCATTCGTATGGCCTGTATGGGAGCTACGCTACCACAGACACGTTGAACTTATAAAACCCCTCTTTTTCAGTCGAGGCTTTAGCTATACAGACTTTCCAAAGTGCAACTTCTTGAAGGAAACTTTTGATCTCTATTTAACCTGCCAAGCATTATCTAGATGTATTTTTATTTAATACGTATTTTATTGCATAAAGCATAAGAATTACAATTAATTAATGCGCTTTTTAGGTTGGAACTTCATAGCATCAACCGGTTAGACTGGATTGTCATTATATTTACGTGTGCTAGCTCCTATATCTCTCTAAAACCAACTAAGTATACAAACTGTATAAATTGTGAAAATTGCAATTAAGTAATTTAACACTGAAACTTAACCAGGGCAAGTTTCCACCATCTCGGATTTCCATCATCTATTCGCTACAAAATATACAAGGTAGGTCATCCGGTGGCGGAAAACTCTGCGGTTTGAATAGGCCCTAATTCCTTATATCTTCACCCCGCAGGTATGCCGAGTGACCTGATGCTGGTGGGAGACGGGCGCTACTGCATGATCGAGCACTCTTACAAGGAGCTGGAGCGCCGCAGTCTGCGCCTCCGCCCTGACGACGTGTGGATCGGGGGGTTCGCCAGATCAGGTACAGTAGCCGACCCTTAAATTTGTTTCTGTCATGCTTTGACTGCACCGTATACAGGAAGAAATAATAAATATCTATCTGAAGATTGAAAGGTTGTGATTGGTATAAATAGTGAGGTGCACGAAAGAATACTTTGCGGCACCGCACCGCAGAGATTTCGCCGTGCGATTTTGATAGTCAAATAGCAATATTGCAAGTCCTTGTCACAGAAGTAGGTAAAAGACGAATGGTATGGCTATTGGCTATATTAATAACAATGGTATTTGCGAGTAACCAAGCCAATATAAAGCCAACATGATAGATATTACAGTCAGCTTCAGAAATCTTTAGGTAATTCACAACAAACAGTTTCAATTTTGTAAAACATGTTTGTGATGTACTTCATGGTTTTATTTTATGGCTCATTTCTATGTGTATTTTTTCAGGCACCCACTGGCTGGCGGAGCTGACCTGGCTGGTCACCAACAATCTGGATGTAGATGCAGCTCTGAATGAGCCTTTCGTCAATAGAGTACATTACTACGAGTAAGTATATTTCACATACATTTCACACTCACGATCAATTTAATAGTTGCACTTACAAACTGTTGACTGCAAATTACCCCTTTTTTAACATTTAACTTAGAATTTGATTAAAACATTTTAAATTTTACTTTGTAATATTCTGGTGCGCTGTTGTACTTCAATATTGCAGACGGCGTCATTTGGCTAATATTTTCCGAAGCATTCAAAACCAACAATAACACACCTAACTCCACCACAATTCCCTCAACTCCAGCTACGGCCGCCCGCGCTCGTACTTCGAAGGCCTGTGCTCCCCCCGCTACCTGCAGACCCACCTGGCCCCCTCCCTCCTCCCCCCGCGCCTGCTGGACTCCTGCCGTGTGGTGTACGTCATCAGGGACCCCCGCGACGTGCTGGTCTCCTGCTACCACTTCTTCAGCAGTCACACGGATGTCGGCTTCTTGGGGGACTTGAAGCAGTTTTATGAGCTGTTCAAGGAGGGTTATGGTGAGTACCTATTCTGTAGAAAAAAATATAACCATCTATAAAAACTGCGTCACATTTATTTTGACTATCAATAAAAACTGCGTTGAAATACCTACTCAAATGTTTGTTGGTTGTTTTCAGTGGTTTACACTCCATACTTCACATACTTGAAGGAGTTCCTGGCCCAAAAGCACCATCAGAATCTCTTAATCTTGTTTTATGAAGACATGAAAAAGGTAAATTGATTTCCTGTTTTATAAACTGATTTATAAAGGTGTGGTAAGGATTGCATTATGATTGATCAGCTTCAGATTACATCTAGAGGCAAGAAGAAACTAAAGAGACTGATGCCACCGAGTGGTGGTCTACCGTATGTCACTGCAACTAAAACTACTGTATACTGTACTGTGTGTATGAGATAGCTTAGATGGTTAAAAAAATATCCTGTAACATAAATTTTCCATCTTCCAGGATATAAAGACGGCAGCTAAGCAAGTGGCAGAGTTCTTCCACCGAGACTACACAGACGAGCAGCTGGACCGGATCTGCGAACACCTGGACATCTCCACCATGAAGCAGAACAAGGCTATCAACAGCTCCGACGTGTTGGGGGATAAGGGAGATGAGATGGTTAGGAAAGGTGCGTACGAAATTATAGATGTACTTATTTGATCATTTGACAGAAATTGAAAACGGCCGACGACGCATAAACTTTGCATTGATAGAAATCTGAAGTACAGTTCCCCAAAATTGATAATGCACATAGAAATCTTCGTCATTGTTCGGCAACGGTCGTATTCCCGAGCGTTAGAAAACTATTATGTATTTAGAGTGGTTAAGTGCATTTTCTTCATGAAATTTTAGTAGAATTATGTAATTGGTGCTAAAAGAGATAATTGATTTATCAGTAACGAAATTTGATTCGATAATTCATAATATTCCATAATATTAAAATTTACTTCTAAAATGTTACAGTAGGTACTTTTCAAGTGTCTTACTGAAAGCTGATGTAAAGATGGATGAAAGAAGGTTTGAATAACACAAGGTTTATATTATAAGGAGAAATGGATTTCAAACACAGGTTTATATTAAAATTTTTAAATCTTAGTTCAAAAGTATTTACAGCACTGATTATTTGACATAAAAAAAAATGTTTACATTAAAATCTCAGTTCAAAAGTATTTACAGCGCTGATCATTCACAATAATATTACAATTACAAACTTGGTCTTTTGGGTGTGGCTTTATTGGCAAAGTGAATTCTATCAATGTGACGTATATTTTATTCTTAAATGTGCCTCATAATATGGCATCGTCAAAAATAATTAAAGTTGAAATTAAATTCACATTTGAAAAAAATAACAAGAACGATGTGTAATTGCAGCTCTTTATAGTTCCACAAAAGTAATACTGATCTTGACCTGGAGACCCTTGACTGATCGGTGACAGCCACCGACCGCCCAAATTGTTTTCGATTATGTGTCACATGATATTGACTACTATTTCTTTCGAACAAGGATCAAAATGCAAGTGCTCTTACGATTCAATGATTCGGTTGTTTCCGGGAATACGACAGTTTGCGAAGATTTGCATGCGCATTATTAATATGGGAGAACTGTACCTACCTACGAAGCAATAATTTAGTAAGGGGTTTCATAAATATGCCATAAAACATAGAACAACGCGGACTCGGGTGTCCATACAATAAGTCAACGCCATACTAGGAGAGATATCGTATTACAATCATTCCACCTTTGTAGCTTTGTTGCAAGTTGCTATAATGAAACTTTTACATAATTTTATGCAGAATTGCAGTACGGGGTGGTGCCATACTTTATATTGGTATCATTATAGAATTGAACGTAAACAAATGATTAATGTTTTAGGTGAAGCCGGTGCCTGGCGGGAAGAATTCGACGAGTTCATGATAAAAGATGCGGAAAAATGGCTAGCCGAGAACTTTCAAGATACAGATTGTAAACAAAGATATGTGAATCAATAAACATTCTTTTGTTTATTATTGTTACAAACAAATGTTAATTTTTAAATAAAAAATACTGAATTGCTATACAAACTCCAGAAAACCATCACCTAAGCTAAATAACTTTACTTTCTTGAAAAAGACAAAGGATCTGGTCGCTCATGTTCCTTCAATGTAGGTATATTAGGCACGATACGATATTCATCAGTACAGCTATGAATAAACAATCTACCATTCACAAATACCCATACTCCGAGAAGCTAGCCCACAAATCCCTGACCCTCTTCTTCATCCTCTCACTCGTGTCATCCTGTATCTTGTCCAGACTGAGTACATCGCCGGCCTCCACCAACTTCTGAAGACTCTCCTCGGTGGCCGAACCGGCGTCGATGACGTCTTCTGACCCTCGCACCAGTACTCCCGTGAACGCGAGGCAGAGGCCGAAGGCATACCTGCCGTATCTGGAATGGGATCAATTGTTGAGTTATTGCTTTGTGTACAGTTTGATCTTAGTTTTGTTGGGTGATTAGTACCTACTCTATGTTTCTGTAGGCACATCTCAGTGGCGGATTTACCTATAGGCCAAAAAGGCCAGTGCCTAGGGCGGCAGATTTAGAGGGGCGGCAAATTTAGCAAAAAAAAATACAGACTTTTTAATGATAAATTTACGAGTACACAATAGGGCATGCAATACCGCAATACCGGTATTGCGTAATACCGGGATCCCGGACAAAATCCACGCTTTTTTCAATACCGGCATTGAAAGTTAATACCGGTATTGAAGTAATACCGGAATCGGACATTTTTTAGGCTATAAATCAAGCGATTAAGATATAGTTAGCCTTGTGCTCCTATATACTATGAAAGTGCAAGTTTTCAACCGTTACATGTATGCAGTTTTTGGCCTTTGGAAACCTACTTGTTGTCCATGCGTTCTAAAAATTTAACTCTAATACTCAATTCTCGTAAAAAATATTACATAATACAGAATTTGATTGCTTTTTCTTGTTGTATTTTGCCCTATACGACCTTTAAACAAAATATATGCCATTTATAACAAGGAAGTCTAATACCCGTATTAATACCGGGATCCCGGTATTGAGTTCTAATACCGGAACTCAATACCGGTATTGAAAATATTACCGGTATTGCATGCCCTAGTACACAATCTATAGGTATATAAATAAACGCACAGTAATATAAATAAAATAAAATAATATTATGAATTATCGAATCAAATTTCGTTACTGATAAATCAATATCTCTTTTAGCACCAAACACATAATTCTACTAAAATTACATGAAGAAAATGCACTTAACCACTCTAAATACATATCGTTTTCTAACGCTCGGGAATATGACCGTTTCCGAACAATGACGAAGATTTCTATGTGCATTATCAATTTTGGGGAACTGTAATAATAGTTTAAGAGATTCTTGGTACGCGGCAGTTATTCAGACTTTGAAATCAATCAAAGATGATATTTACTGAAAAGCCTGTAACGCGACAAGAACCGGCGGGAATACTCTCGAATTTGGAGAAACTGGAAATGGAGGTAATGGTTGTTGTGTGGAATTTTGTCCGTACTACATCAGTGATATTTTTTATATATTTTTTGGACCAAACATTTAGCCACCAGGGGGGGACACTTAAGTCTATGAAGAATTTGCACTTTGAAGCTTAATATTTCGTAAACCAATCACTGAATCAAAAAATGGTTTGAGCAGAACTTTAATATTTACACATTAAACCACACCAACGAAAAAATTCATCCCCTTTTTACGTGTATGGAAGGTACCCCAAAATATTATTTTTTTCAATATTTTATTATACCACTTTGTCGAGGCCGTAATAAATGATGATGGGCACAAATCTATGGAAGCTGGGACCAGCACCAATAGAAATATGAGTGATAAGTCGTTGAAAATGTATTTTTTTGCAAAATATAACCGAAGCGCTAGTCCTGATTTACTGCCCAATTCGAATAATCGTACCTTGAAAGTTTTTATATTTTATTTCTGTAGTTTTAATGTTTTTGTTATTTTTTCACATTCATTTTTAATTTTTCAGCAACATTATACAGATTTGTCGTCATAATATTTGTTTTTCTCACTTCGAAAGAGCTATCCAACTATGTATCTCATCTGTATTGGACATAGGTCCCAAAACGCCCATCTGTAACCCCCATCTCCAACCCCCATTTTGTATATCTTTGCGAAATGTCAGTTTGATATCTTTACCCGTTTCTGAGAAAAAGGGTGGTGACAGACAGACAGACACCGTCAAAAAACAAAGTGATCCTATAAGGGTTCCTTTTTAGGGTTCCGTAGCCAAAATGGCAAAAACGGAACCCTTATAGTTTCGTCATGTCCGTCTGTCCGTCTGTCACAGCCGATTTACTCGGAAACTATAAGTACTACAGTGATGAAATTTGACAAATTTCATCACTGTAGTACTTTGAATTTTGCTACAAAAATATGACACTAAATAGTAAAAAAAAGAATTGGGGGTGGGGCCCCCCATACATGTAACTGAGGGATGAAATTTTTTTTTTCGATGTACATACCCGTGTGGGGTATCAATGGAAAGGTCTTTTAAAATGATATAAAGTTTTCTAAAAAACATTTTTCTTAAAGTGAACGGTTTTTGAGATATCAGCTCTCAAAGTCGTAAAAAGTATGTCCCCCCCCCCTCTATTTTTATAACTACGGGGTATAAAATTCTAAAAAAAATAGAGGTGATGCATGCTAATTAACTCTTTCAACGATTTTTGGTTTGATCAAAGTATCTCTTATAGTTTTTGAGATAGGTTGATTTAACTGTAATTTTGCTGCTACGGAACCCTTTGTGCGCGAGCCCGACTCGCACTTGGCCGGTTTTTTTCTTTTGAGGTACGGAACCTTAAAAAATATTTGATGAAGCATCTGAAGAAGTTGGTGACAGACAGATAGAAATATAATTAAGTTCACAATCATACTAATAACGGGATTAAACTAAAGAATTGAATTTCAGAACTCAGTAGGGGCGGCAAAAACTGAATGGCCTACGGGCGGCAAATTTGTAAATCCGCCACTGGCACATCTACTTTTCATCGGTGATGGATGATCCCAAAGTACCTACTTATATACTTAGTTATGTATTCACTTGTGGTACATATTTATTGTTCAACTAAGATCTGAAAAGGAGTATATTTTGAGCTCATAACTATAAAGGATGTAATAAAATATTTAAGACACCTCTTCAAATCAGCATCCAGCTTGTCCCTCGGATACACGAAATTAGCTTTCATGTTGAAGTTGAAGAGAGACTCCTCAAAGCTCTTGTAGTAGACCTCGAGCCAGTCGAAGTAGTGGCGGCTGCGGGCCTCGTGGTCCGAACAATTGAAGATCGTGAAGAACACGTCCATGACTGGAGATGAAATCTTCGATACCTGGTAGTCCACCATGATGCAGTCGAGCTTTCCATCCTGTTACAAACATAAACAGTTAGTGGAAATTTCTTGCCTACTATTGTAGTACTATATCTAATATCTGGTGTTTAGTGACAGATAGTAGGTCTCTCTCTCTCGTAAGTAATAAGATGTTAGTAGTATCTCATAATTTATTTTATATAGTTTTAAAATCCAGTATTTACCTCATGTTTGAACATCATATTGTTAGTCCAGCAGTCACCTTGAATAATGACGGCATACCTAGAATCCTTCTCCAATTTCTGGAAATCTACAGCACATTTGGTTGCCTGAGAAACCACACCTTTTACTTGATTCCTTTGCTGGTCAGTCTCAAGGAAACCCAGTAGTTGTGTTTCCATTTGCTTAAAGTTTTCTTTGAAGAATTCTATTTCATGAAACATGGCCCATACATCGACGAGTTCATTTTTGAATCGATCGAAAACTTCTGGCTCCTTTTCCCTAAGAACATGAGATAGGGAATGGTATGTTGCAAGTCTTTTTAGAACAGTTACCATTTGATCGTTCGTAAATGAGACCTTTCGATCCAGCATGTCATGCCCGGTAGCTTTGAGGTCTTCAAGGAGGATAAGCTCATGCGGTGCTTCACTCACTACTCCGTAACATTCTGCGTATTTAACGAGTTCATCATCCGGGACGCCAGCAGATTTTTGTAGCGCCACCAGCTTGGGCAAGAATTCCTCATACATCGTTATCTCATTAGCAAACAAAATTGGCAACCCCATCATTTGACGTATTGTTTCAAGGGTTGGGGCTATTTTGGCAATCATAGTCATATTTTTATCGCCTGCGTCGGTAGCTGTAACTCTTTTAACACTCGAGGAGTAATTATCACCTTTCTTTCCTGCGTCACAACCAGTAACAATAGTTTCGTTACTAAATCCTTGCTTCCGAAGTGCATCTTCAATTGTTTTTTTCTGGACCTCACTGAGAGTTTCAATTTCGCCTTGGAACTTCATGCTGACTTCGCCTGTTGATTACTGAAAGCAAATAATTATGTACCAACTTACTGCAATACTATCAATTTATGCACTTTTGATAAGATAATAGATGGGTACTTGTATTGTTTATTTCTATTATCGATTCGGTGTTTTATTATTCATTCAAAGAACATGATACACCAACAAGCGCTGCTTTCTGGATCATTGTTTTCCTAGGTAATAATGTATGGTACCTACTTATAATGTTATAAAACCAGCAGTGACTTGTGTTCACCAAAACTAAGACAGACCTTTGTATCCTTTAACCCTGTAATACTGAAACTATTTAGATTATGCTAACTGTTGGAGATGTTGACTTCTACAAGTCAAAAATCTCTCAGAAATATAGCAGTCAATTTTTGCACCAATACACCAATACCAATAATATGCTTTACAATTTACAGCGCCATCTACATTCAACGTTAGCAATCGTTTAAAATGGTTGCGTTACAACCATGTTAATACGAAATATCAAGCGTAGCCTAGTTCTTTGTTATCGAGTTTCAAAGAATATTATGTGAGAGGGCAGCACTTTTCCGTCTGGGTTATGGGGTGCAACATCATCGCATATAAATCAGTTTTTTTTATTGATTAGATGGTATCGATAATAAAATAATATATGGCTGGTAACACAAACGTAGTAATGCCTAACACGTTTAATCATAATTACAAACATTACAAAACACCATAGAACAACGCGGACTCGTGCACAACACTCAATCATCAACTCATCAGTCAACAGAAATAATATTATTACTGTCTAATTTATTTCCAATTCATTTTTACGGCAAAAACCATGATTAACTTTCGGAATAAATTAAACATTATTCATCGTTTGTAGTAGTTGATAGACCTCCTGAAACTTAAAATCCAAAGCAAAATAATTCACAATAGCCTACTCTCTGTATAAACTTGGTTCAATGATGACCTGTAAAAACTTATCAAAGTCAGGTTAGACGTTCCAAACTTGTATAAAGTAAAAAATCTTATTCACCCAACACCTCACTGGTACACAAATAACAGGTTCGATGTCACAACTAAAGGAGATACAAGTGATACAACACACGTTGATCCTGCATGATCCAACACTCAGTACTAGTCATAGACTCTAGTCCTTATTGCAGCTAATGCTATAACACTGGGAGTTGTTTGTTATTGTAAGGTTACCGAAATAACCTGTTGCGTAATAAGCAGAATTAGTGTGGAGAATATATCAGACCCGCTCGTTATGGATCAGAATTTGTTTGATAGAATAATCTACGCCCATCACATCGGTCAAGGCCATATTGATAATAACACAGCCGCTGTGACTATGTTATTGACAAAAGAACTTCAAATAATAAATGTTTATCCTTATTATTAGATACACAGTTATGTTAGTAGTACGAAGGTTTCTAATTTGTGTGTTTTGCAGAAATACTCGTATATCTAATAGTACCTAATATTTATCTGATATTATTATGTAGGTAGTACCAGCTCCTATAATTAATACATCATCTAAAAAAATAATTATGGTGGCCTACACTAACCTTCTGCTAATCACTAACTAACTTCAATCATAACAGCTACGCCGGTTACTAGATATAAGATTGTATGTTTTTATTACAAACTAATTCGCAGACACAATTATTATTTATCTGTATTCTTATAAGTTATAAGATATGATAAGACTTAATATTTATCATTAAAACAGTAAGTAGCTGGCCCGACAACAAATAAATGATCACGTGCAAATAATTTCAAATGATAATATTAGATAGGTAGTTTCAAAATAAAACTTTATTTAAAAAATATGTACATTATGACTGTATCGATAACTGCCAGGTTCAACAACTAGCAAATCAGTTCATCAAACATAAACCATAACCAACAACCATGCAATTTACATAATTTATCACAATTTGTTTAAAACTATTTTAAACTAGTTTTTCTTCTTTTTAGCACTGGTCTTCTCCACCTTTTTGCTACAGCACAGCCGTTTCAAGCCGATATAGATGGCCGCTAGCACAGAAAAAACTACAACCGCTAGGTCCAGATAGACCTTCTGGTACCAGGGGACCAGAAGCGCGGGGGAGCGCAGGTGCGGCGCGCCGCGAGTCTTCACCACGTGCTCCACCCAGTGCACCAGCTCGCGCGCGGGCGGCGCCGGCCGGTCGTGGTAGATCAGGGACAACTCCTTCACTCTCTCCGTGTAGCTGAGAGGAGAAGAAAAACAAATGAATATAGGGTACTCAAATAAGTACAACTGAGAGAAATATGGCCGGCCCACTGCCCAAGAACCGATGACCGGTGGGGCAAACGAGACCACGAACTGACAAGCGAAGCGTGGATAGCTCTCCGGGTCGATGGACCGACCACCTTAATCAGGTGGCTGGATGAGGAGGGCCGAGGAAACAGTGTTGTCAAAGGATGAAGAGTAACATACCTAGGATTTGTAAGCAGCTCTTCAATAGCACCCTTCAACTCTTGAGCAATGTTATAAGACAGGTCGACTCGCTTGGCAAAGCCCTTGCCGACGGCGCGGTCTACATTGACGAACTGGTCTGCGAAGGCTGGGATGCCGATGATGGGAACCCCGAAGTGGATCGTCTCGGTCGTGGACAGGAGACCGCCGTGGGTGATGAATAATTTTGTATTGGGGTGAGCTAAAAAAGATAGTGAAAGCTTAGGAAATGGATTTTGAAAGGACTATCTCTTGTCTAAGGACCACCACATAAATAGTCTTCGAGATTTGATTCTGCCATTATAGTTGTGGAAAAATAATAGGCCCGTTAGAACAGCTCCAAAATGTATGGGATGACAGCTGGTGTCAAACCTAAATCATGAAAAATCTAAACAATTAGCAACTTTTGGTGCTTTAAAAGTTCTTTTTTCTTTCGGTCATTAAATAATAAGCCAGATTATGTGTCTTTTTATGTATTTCATCAAGTAAATCAAGAGTAAATAGCAAATTTGTGTAGCTGTCCAAACGGGCCTATTATATTTCGACAACTATAAGTCATCATAGGTGACAAACACAATTAATATCACTTATTATGATTGATGATAACTTTTTCAAACATGATGTTGACGCTGAAAAAAGTAGGTAGGTACCTACTAGTGCTTATTATCTCCTCCTACTACGAGGGGTTAGCTTGCATAACTACTCGTAATAGTTAGTAAATATTTAGATTTCATATCTTACCTAATATTGTTGGTTGAGGGGCCCATTTCAAGATGTGCACATTTTTAGGTAAGTTCGGTAAGTCTTCTTCGAATTTCCACAGAACAGTTTGTTTCAGTCCTGAGAACATTTTCAACAGGTCTTGTTTGATTTCTACCGGCCAGTCTTTGCTTTTCAGGTTGGACCCCATGCTGAAGTAGATCACTCCATCTTTTGAACTTTCTATGATATTTTTGAGTTCCTGTGGAAATGAGATTGATTATTAAAGGTGATTTGCCAACTACAACAACAGGATGTCCATGTTAAAATAAAGTTCATAACGGTCAATGGTCAATAAATAGGTACTTAAGTACTACCTTTGATAGTGGCTTTAGGTCAGGATCGATGTGGTATCCTCCTATAGGCTTGTAGCTCTGTGGCAGCCTGGTGGCCTCTCCCAAAGACACGTGGGAGTTGCCCAGCATCAGGGATATGTTGTATCTCTGAACGTTCAGTGGAGTCAGCGTCCTGCCTCTAGCTTCTGCCGCTGGCCTAAAGTTCTCCTCGTAGATTTTATTCTCTATCGCTTCGAAGTATCTAAGGATAGTAAAACACAAAAAAGGTTAAATTTCCAAGATTCTTCCAAGTCCTATTGTCATTAAACAAAACACGTTGTAGTGTCGTAGTATCAGCTCGCAACATAAACTGTGGGACCAACTTTGAAATCGTATCGAATGTTGCTCATTATGTCGGGCACATTAACTATTGCAACAGGATCGACACTGATCCAATTCTACCCTGTACAGATGCCCTTAGATCCAAAACTATCTTAAGCCTCCTCTCAGTTCACCAAAACAAAACAACATTCTTACAGCGACTTAAACAGCAGTCCGGCGACCTGGTTGAAGAGTTCCTTGACTCGGGCTACGAAGCCGAGCGGCGCGGTGCCGGTGGACTGGATGTCCACGGTGTAGGCGGGGTTGGGCAGCCCGTCGATCCACTGCAACACCATCCAGTGAGGTTCCACTGACGAGAACAGGATCATGGGGCAACCGAACACTGAGCCGAATCTGGAATTTTACAAATATCTTTTGAATACGAAAGTTACGTAGGCGTACCTATTGTATATGCACTCAATTTGAATATGAGTAGTTATCTAAATAGGCTATAATTATAAAAAAAATTTTTCAAGGGTTGCAAATCAGTATATCTTGGGGCGCAAGTCGCGAGGGACAAGACGTGACAAAAGTTTTCCATCAATGCATCGCAATGTGCCAACGTAAAATGGCACGTCTGGTGCCTCATGCTAGGTCTGCAGGTATTATGCAGCTATTATATAACCTATTATATAAGTTTTAACTAACTACCTATGACATTACTTTATGTACCATGAGTCCCTTAATTATAAATTGATAATTTGCTTACCCAGTGAATACTTCCGAAAAGAACCACTCGACAATGACGGCATCAAAGTTTTGTTTTGGATCCCTCATCAGCCTCTGTACATTCTCATTGCTGACCGTGTTCTTCGCTTGCTGTTCGATTATGCCGAAGAAAACACTTAGACTTGGCTGTTCCCCTTTATCATCGATCAGCTTTTTTATATTCACTAAGTCAACTGAAACGGTAATATCAACCAATATTAACACTTGAACAAGGTTATGGGTAAGTAAGTTAATATAATTAAAGTAGGTAGTGTAATCTAAAAATTACTAAGTATAACTAGCCATTGTTACACATAAATCAACAGGAGGAATGGATATTCAAGCACAACCTTCAAGCTCTGGCGGCAAAACAATCAGTGATAAAAGTATTGAAATGTATCATTTTATGACTGACCTGGGAAATACTTGATGTTATCGCTGACATTTACTTGATGTAGTCTCGCTGGTGGGTTTTCCACCGGGAACGCAGTTATGTACGTCACCTGAAATTATAGATAGGTACTGTTAGGTACTGGTTATAGTATAAGAAAAAATATTGCACAGTTATAATAATTTCAAGCTTTCATGTACTAAGAGGATCGAGGCATGCCTCAATAGTTATACACTATAATGTGATCTCTCTACAGATGTAACAGTTAGTGAGGACGACCGCATTCAAGTTCAAGGCTAACCAAAGGTAGTCCCCAAAGGTACCACCATTTCTAAACCACGGTAGGTCCTATAATTTTTTTTATTGATAACTTCTGAATTTAAAATACTTGTATCTATATGGATAGACGCCATGATGTAACTACCATCAATCATACTACCAACGTCGCGTCGGCGTCGTCAGATGGGAGTGTTTTTTTTATGTCTTGACATCTAAGTCAAGGTTTTATATACGAGTTCTGATAATATTGTATTCATAATAATATAACTAGTATGAGTATATTTCTTGTCTACTATTATAAATAGAACACAATATTCCAATCGCAAAAAAGTGGTGAAATGAAATCAATGTTCAAACAAATCCTCTCTGTTGATTTCACAACTATGAACGAAGAGTAACGCGGAACTTAAACATGAAATCCAGCACTGTGATTGGCTAAATTTTCATTGATTATGATTTCACCACAGATAATTAATATTTTTTGTAATTCCCAGAACATAAACACCACGCTAAACAGCGTCAAATTATGAGCTGTTTTTTAATTATTATATTTTTATAGAATTTAGAAAACGTAAATTTTATGTTAGTTAAGTACTTTATGAGTTATTATGATTTAAAAATATATTTCACCTCATGTCCGGCGTTGAGCAGGTTCCTGACGAAGCCGTCCCCGAGGATGGTGTGGCTCTTGCCCGGCACCGGGGACACCACCAGGATCTTGTAAGCAGCTGACAGCGGCGCCGCACACACACATAACACTACAAGGTACTTCCACATGTTTATGTTATCTAGAATAAAACTGAATACAAACTGTCCCGGCCGCCCACGACCGATCTATTCGGGCACATCGGCTCTAATGAAAATATTAAACAATCTGGGTCGAAGCTACTGTTATCTCATAGTTGTGTTTTGTGTTGATGATGACACATAGGTAGTTCAGTGCCTTGATTCAATCTTGATTCCTGTAATAATACGCAAGCGTACAAAATAACCGCAATGACTGATTTTTTCACGCCTTGTAGAAAAATTAGGTATCCTGTTAAATAATTGTCCTGTTACCTAGTTTATTTCGATGTATGCACAAAATAAGAGTAGGTTTTTTTTTAAATATGCCAGTCGCTGAGTTATGGCTATGGTTTTGTTTTGTGAATGTCTCCATGTTGTACAGGAAATATGCACAAACAACGGGACAATGTTGTCAAAGTCAAAGTCAAAATTTTTTATTCATCGTACAAAATATAAAATTTTCTAATGAACTTGTCGTGTTGTCGTGTGAGAATCACGTGAGACGAATATAATTAACGCGTTCGTCCAAGCTTCGATTTAAAAATAAACTACTGTTTGTTCATTTAACAGCAGACTGGATCAAAAAAGCAAACCAAAGTTAAAATACCTACTTACTTAAATAGAAAATAAATTTTAAATAAAAAATCCGTAAGAGTTAAAAATATCTACATGACATAATTTTATTTATTCTATGAAGTACAGGTAACCATTTTTACTAAACAACAGGGTGCTTATCATGTCATCTTATTAGTTATCTTATCATCATCATTACACTTACTCGTAAGTAGTAATCTTAACTGGGTAAGTACTTCAGATTATCTATAAATTGCGAGAAAATATTAGTAAATATTTTATATCGTTTTTCAAATCGATATTATAGATAAGTAATAACTATTAGGTAGGTACCAACAATCTAGCATCAATTTATTAATTTATCTTCTTCATATACCTCTCCTTTTCCACCTTTTTCCTACAACAAAGCCATTTCATACCCACATAGACCACGCCTAGCACACTTATCACTACAGCGGCTAAGTCCAGATAGAGTTTCTGGTACCAGGGTACCAGGAGCGCCGGGGAGCGCAGATGCGGCGCGCCGCGAGTCTTCACCACGTGCTCCACCCAGTGCACCAGCTCGCGCGCGGGGGGCGCCGGCCGGTCGTGGTAGATCAGGGACAACTCCTTCACCCTCTCTGCGAACCTGGTCAATGTAGAAAAGAAACTAATGTATGTTAGCGTCTTTCTTTTTCAGCCTATAGCAGTCCACTGTTGGACAAAGGCCTCTCTAAAAGCACGCCACCGGACGCGATGTATTTCCGCGACCAATCTTTTAACAAGTCGTCACACTATCTGGCCATAAGGCGTCCGGTCCTAAACTAGGTTTGCCTAGTTGCGTCTCCACTCCAGAACGTTTAATCCATCGGATATCGATTCTTCGAATCGGTGAGCTATGACGTCTGTATTAACACTAAAAAGCACCTAATAATGATAACCTACTTTTACAACAGCGGCTACAGATTGCAACATTTATAGGAAATGTTACTATCTGTAGCCGCATCCAAAACATCAGTTGATCGCGCGATAAGGTGCCTTGCCGCACGTGATAGTATGCCTTGAATGTATCATCGTCTGTTGTGGATCCGGCTAATTAAAATCGTCATCAAGTGATAACTAGTCACAAGTCTACTTACGTAGAATTCGAAATAACTTCTTCAATAGCACCCTTCAACTCCTGAGCAATGTTATAAGACAGGTCAACTCGCTTGGCAAATCCCTTGTTGACGGCGCGATCTACATTGATGAACTGGTCTGCGAAGGCTGGGATGCCGATGATGGGAACCCCGTAGTGGACTGCCTCAGTGGTGGAGAGCAGACCGCCGTGGGTGATGAAGAGGACTGTGTTGGGATGAGCTAGAAGAGCGATCAAAATTTGGATCCCATATACAACCTTTGAGCTTTATCCTGAAATGTTTCTGCGTATAAGGTGCGATTAGGGAAATCAGAAACTAAAATCTAATCTGACTGGCTGATCGCAGCTACACTTTAGCTTTACTAAGAAAAGGTTTTCTATCAAGATAATATCTTACCTAAAATAGTAGGTTGCGGAGCCCATTGCATAATATGCACGTTTTTAGGTAAATCAAGAATGTCTTCTTCAAATTTCCACACAACTGTTTGGTTCAATCCAGAGAACATTTTCAGTAGGTCCTCCTTGATTTCCGTAGGCCAGTCTTTACTCTTGAGGCCGCTTCCCATGCTGAAGTAGATTACACCATCTTTAGACCTCTCCATAATGGTTTTCAATTCCTATTGAATAAAACTGTTTTAATACGAGAAAGTTTTGAAGATAGAGTGAAGAAAATGTTTCATTAGTAGGTATCTATTCCTCAACACAAATGTCTATTCCATGTATTTGCTACAGAGTCTGGAGTTGTCTGGAGTCAGACATAGTTAGAACTTTATCTCTAAAACCAGCATAAGAAAAACATCACCAGTTTCTATACCTGTGGTAGTGGTTTTAAGTCAGCATTAATATGGAATCCCCCTATAGGCTTGTAGCTCTGCGGTACCCTGGTGGCCTCCCCCAGTGACACGTGGGAGTTGCCCAGCATCAGGGATATGTTGTACCGCTGAACGTTTAGTGGAGTCAGCGTCCTGCCTCTAGCTTCTGCTGCCGGGCCGAAATACTCCTCGTAGATGTTATTATTTATTCCATTTAGGTAATTGGTTGATAATCTGTCGATTTAAAATGTATTAAGGTATAATTAACAATCCATACATTGCCTGTGTTCAATACAAATCACCCCGGAAGAACTGAAAAAGAATCTTACAACATCTGATACAGCACTCCCACAACTTGGTTGAGCAGTTCCTGAGCCCTAGCTGCGAAGCCGAGCGGGGCGGCTCTCGTGGACTGGATGTCGACCGTGTAGGCCGGGTTGGGGAGCTCGTCCAGTAATTGGAGTTCCATCCAGTGCGGCTCCACCGAAGAAAAGACTATCAGTGGACAACCGAACACTGACGCGAATCTGCAAATTATATTCGTACTCATTGAGTTATACTGTTCTTGTAGGTTTAAGGTTTTGCCGCGAGCTTCGCATCGGCTTAAAAAGTTTTGCTTTAAGAACCCTCGGATAAAAATAAGCAAACTTTCATAAAAAATGGTCTAGCCGCTATCCCGTGAAAGAGTAACAAACATACTTCAAAAACAAACTTTCACGGATATAATATGTATCAGTACTATCAATCAGTACGATCTAAGTAAATGCAAATAGGTATATCCGATTAACCGATAGTGATAATATTAATAATAGTTACCTACTTACCCTGAATATATTTCGGAGAAAAACCACTCGTAAATGACCACGTCAAAATGTTTTTTTCGACCCTTCATAAGTTTCTGAACATTGTCATTGCTAATAGTACCCCTCGTGATAAGCATGACAAATTGGTAAAACCCATGAAGACTGGATGGTAGTCCGTGAGTATCGATCAGGCTTGTAATATTCAGAATATTACCTGAAAGGGCAAACCATACGTAATAAAGATACTTAATTTAAACGACGGCAAGTTAAATTGGTTTTATCAATTCATTCAACGGGTGCGTAAGTCAGAATAATATTAGCAGTTCTTGTTAGTGTAGTAGATTGTTATAATTATGTACAAGACTGAAAAAGAATGAATGTTTGGGATAATAAGCAGCGTGAAGTCAAATATTTTAGCTCCGAAATATTAAAACAATTTATTTTTTCTTAAAATTTCTTTTATCTGAACATAGAACAAAGTACGCATTTCCGAGTACCTTATTATAACTATGTGTTCTTCAGAATTACGTCTGTTGCTGTTAGCCTAGTATATAAAACTATTATTGATACGTTACTTAGGGAGGCCCCTTTTTTGCACCCTCATGCCCTTAAAGAAGCTCACCTTTCAAGTATTTGGCATTATCACTGACAGCCACTTGATGAAGTCTCGGCGGCGGATTGTCCACCGGGTACGGAGTTATGTATGTCACCTGAAATTACACATAATGAACGTTACATGCGGCGTTACACACCAGAGCTACTGGTTCATGAATCAGGAATCATTATCAGGAAGATACATGGACCCGACAATATGGTGGTGGATACGGTACGGTAAATGAACAAGGAGTTTTGTGACATTTGAAAATAGGTCAGTAATCAAATTCCACATCTTGAGCACTTCAAGAATGGGCCACAATTAACGTAGTCAACCCACCCACATTAGGCCAGCGTGGTCCTTTATTGGAAGGAGCCGTGCACCAGCAATGGGGACGTGGTGGGTTGTGTTGTGATAATGAATGTAGGCACTTACCTCATGTCCAGCGTTGAGCAGGTTCCTGACGAAGCCGTCCCCGAGGATGGTGTGGCTCTTTCCCGGCATTGGAAACACCAGTAGGATCTTGTAAGCAGCTGACAAGTGAGATGCAAACATAAACAACACTAAAAACTTCCACATTTTTATATTGAATGAAAAAAAAAACAGGTAGTGACGACCGATATGCTCAATTTTAGGGAGTGTAATATGGTTCACTTGCTAATACCTGAATTAGCAGAGTGTTAGTTAACTCATACAAATAGTGTTATTATGCTAAAGGGATAGGTAACCAAAAAGGAAAATGATAAGCGTTAAAACTTGTTTCGGTAATTATTATGCATGTAATCAGTAGCATATCTCTTAGTTTTCAATAAAAGTTACTATTTTCATTATAATACAGCTGCAAAAAATAGATTAGATTCAATTGACTCATGGACTATCTGGGTATATCTGGATAAAATATAAATAATAAATAAAAAGAAAATATAGGGGGGGGGGGAGGACGAAAAGGAGGTCTCAAACTGTAATTCTGTAAAAAAAATATACCTAGGTAATTTTTATTTACACCGCCATCTACATTAAATAGATGGAACTTACTTCAATGGCGCATGGAGTATAAAACTACAAGCCTAGCCTGCCATTACACCAAGTTACATTGCTGCCAATGAATTTTACTTTTTATAATACTACCTATGATTTTTACCACACAAGTAGGGTAAACTACCCTATTGTTGACACCCCTCCATTTATTGACACAGCGCGGAATAATTAAAGAAAACAAGACAACGCTTCGTTTTATTTAGTGATATTTATCTTTGAATGCAGCAGTAATAGTTATTCTGTACTGGTAACACTCGGCAGTCCTTTTTACAGCAATGGCTGACCAATAAAACATAGACAATTCGTGCCTCTCCGTTGCTTCTTCAAATTCCGCCATCTTGGATAGCTTTTTGCAAAGGACAGTGGCTACTTTAAGAAGAAATTTGCTAGTATTTCTTTTAAAAAATTATAAATTTGTTATTTGGACTGAAAAGTGAACAAAATTCCTTTTCCATTTCTTACCTCAAAAACCACTTATTTTCGGTTATAACTTCGAATTTAGGTGGTGTCAATTATAGGTAGCACTTTCGGTATATTTTCCTAATATTGACATATTGGGTCAATAATTGGAAGGAATGTTTTTTGTTTTCATGTTAATATTTTTGCTTTTTCCGGTAGTATATCCTATAATGATTATGTTAACACTATTTAATCATTTATCCCACACGAATTTCCAATTCATGACACAGTGTCAATACAGTGAAATCCAATTATCGACATAGTGTCAGTAATCTATTTCCCTATTATTGACATGTCTATATATAGGCAAAGTGTCAATAATTAGTCTCATAAACGATAAATATTTTTATGGGAGCTTACTATACTATGACACTCAAAAAATAACTTTTCCTGCTTCACTTCTCACTGCCTTCCTGCAACCTATAAGAAGTCGTCTGACTATCAGTGGCAGGTGGCCTGCCAACTGCTCTACGTCCACCTGTCTTCATTTTGCCTGTCCAAAAGTGTCCTGCACACTTCCACCCAGCTGAATCCACCTCGTAATCTATTAAAACTGGGATTCTGACCCGGCGGGTAAACAATGATCAAGATAGGTGTTAAGATTCACAAAATTGAATGATATCCAGCGGTATCGTTCGTTTCGATTGGGACACTGGACATTACCTTAGTATTGAACATGTTTATCTACAGGCCAACCCTCAAGGATGCTACGTGTAGTTCCGCGAGCATAAACTGGAGATATCAGAGGCATATTCATGATTCATGATGTCTTCATCAATACAGATGTGACAAAGCTACACCACACTTTTCTTTGGCCTTTCTCTTCCAGCAGCTACTTACCAGGTACATGTCTAAGATCAGCCTCCTGATGGCCAAAAGGCGTGCTATGTCACGCTTGCCTGTTCGTTACCTCCACTCGAGAACTCGATTACTCCAACTGTCTTTCTTCTTGGGTGGCTGGCCTATTGGCATCTCACATTGGTTCTCTGATGGATTGATTACCCCATTTCAGTCCGCATTACGACTTTATATCAGTGGACCTGTTAGCCCAGCCGTGACCACGTTTCTGAACCATATGGCATCAGCAGCAGGACGCACTGGCTGGAACCTTTGAGAAATGCCCAGGAGATCATGAGACGAAGCAGCCTAACTCAGTGGGACTAGTCTGCTAGCATCAGTATTAGATGCAGTACATATGGTATGTCAGATAACTAGCTGACGACTTATGGTATGTGACACTTATGGTGTTTCAATATATCACCGTGATATACCAAATAGAGAACCGGACCCATGGTACCCTCCCAAAGGTTTAATTCCTGTTAAAAAACGGTTTTTATTACCTAATATCAAGCATGTCAATAATTGGTACAGGAGGTGTCATAAATTGGAAAACGCGTGTCAGTAATTGTGAAATAGGGTTTTTTTCAAATTTATAGCTGATAATAAAAAACTAAGACTATAGGGTCATGGTTTTGTCAAAAATATTATAAATGAATATACACCTGAAACCGCTACAGAAAAAAATACCACAATACTAATATTTTATACGTATTTATGGCCAGTTTTGCAGACAACTCGTCTTAAAGTGTCAATAATTGGGTAGTTTACCCTAGTACTTTAATCTAAAAATCAAGGTAGGTAAATACCCTTCAGTGTGTGACTGTAAATATCATGCTCTATCTTACCTAATGATGGTGTGAAAGACACGGCACACTACGTATTAAGAGTACTACGTAGTACACGTTGTCATCGGTAGATGGCGTTTTGTCGACAACAACACAATATCTTCAATGTAGGGTCAACAAAAAAAGGTACCACTATCAAATAGTTGGATCCAGATCAAAAGTTGCTTGTGTTTGTGTAGTGAGTATTCTATCATAGAAAATAAGTACAAAATAAATAATCGAAGATGAAACGCAAATACTACAAGGTTTACCAATCATAAAAAGTACTTGTAATTCTTATATAATTTCAGCCAAAAACGGCTGATTTTTTAAATGTTTTTTTATTTTTTATTACCTAGCAATTAGCATGTACATTTTAGGTACTTATAGTAACATTTTGGAAAAAAAGCTTTTGAGAAAATTTACTTTTATTGGTACCTACTTAAATTGAGATTTTCAGGGTTTCAGGAAAAAACAGGGTGTGATTGCCATAATTTGGAACGCCAAATCAATAAGTAAGTAGGTACAAATATCACTAGTATTTAAATGCAATACGTGTACACCTTCCTCTTCTACTCAACAAGTCTCTCATTCACCCAAAGGTTGCCTGGAAGAGATCGCTTTTAGCGATAAGGCCGCCTATTGTGCTTACTCCTTTTGTTATTTAATGTATGTTGTGTGTTTTGTTCAATAAAGTTATATTGTATTGTATTGTACTTAAATTACTTGGCCTTGTAATTTTTAAGAGATCTATGTTGGTGTTATGTGTTAACAAAATTTTATAGTTCACCGCAATATTCAATTCTCGATCAAGAATCAAGAGCAGCATTCACAGAGATTATAGCATACCCCGCCCCACCCCGCCCCCCGCCGCAGCAGTGAAGTGAGTGAGCTATGTCCGGGAACTTAAAAGTTGTCAGGAGCTAGAAAATGCAAGTTCCTGTGTGACTAGACATACTAGGCGGTCTACACTGCAGGTGTGGCCAACCATCTATCGCGATTAAAATGTTTAATAACAAAATGTTATTTAAGTATTATTTATTTTGGTTTCCGTACCTCGAAAGGAAAAAAAGGATGGAAGAGGAAGGAGGAAGGAAAGCAAATTTGTAGACTCAAGTCAAGTGTCCCCAAGATGTAAAGGAAAACTATCTCAGGTAAGTACACTTCAGGGTTCCGTACACCCTCAGGGCGCGAGTCCAACTCGCACTTGGCCGGTTTTTTACAATTATTATGGCGGCCTTTTTCTGTGAGAAAAGCGTTTGTGAAAATAAGTAAATACCTACTACTACTACTACTAACTACTAAAAGTCTGTTTTTACCAGACCAATACCTGGGACATAAGTAAGTTATTAATAGTATGCATATTGTATCCTTGTCACCAAGCGTGACTATTAATAGTATCCATTATTTAAATTAAGTTTGTGATAAAACTAGAACAACGAAAGTAAAACTAAAACAGGTTGATATTTACATTGCCTCTAGAACATAAAAAATCACTTAGGTATTTTCTTCTCGCATAAATTAGCGCCAAAAAAGTTTCAATTGGTGTTTTGCTATGTACTAACCGTCTAGGTATAACTTTAAAAGGACATGTATGCTACCACTAACTTCTCTATACGTGACAGTGAATAACCGTGAAATTATCTCTCTTAAAGAGCTAGCTAAGAAATAATCACCCTCTCTCTACTCTCTCATCTCCTAGATAGTAGTAAAATTATCTCTCTCCATATTCTTTATAGAACAACGCAGACTCAGGTACCTATCTATCTCTCTTCACACCTCAAAGGGTGTGATCGTGTAAGTGATGATGTCCTCCTTGGCTGATGGAAAAACCGAATAGGCCATGGATGAAAATACCCTAAACCTTTAGATAGCTTATTTTTCAGCAGATCAGCTTGTCATAGTTTAGCATCCCTGGCGCAGTTCAGGCGGGGTCAGTCAACCCTCGCGGCCGCTTCCCGGTTCCACTAGGCCCCCGCAGTCTCAGGCCACTCCTCACACAGACACTACACTACTCCTGGGAAAGGTACGTAGGATTTTTTTAAATCTGAATTTTCTTTTTAGTAAACCTTAGGATTTAATGCCCATGGAAATTAATGTAGCTAGGAGGTGTTAGTAATATTTTCACTTATCTTTGTCTAGGAAATCTATTGAGATGCTCACATAGATTAAAAAATCTTCAACTATCGTAAAATCTCGATATGATAGAGTTTGTGTTTACAGAGGAAATATCTTCCAAGATGTTTTCCTTTCATTTAGAGGTATTATAAACACTTCCTATTATAACCAAATATATTTTCGAGTGCATCTATTTTGTACGGTGTATGCATCGTCTACCTACCTACTTAATTACCTATCATCATGCATTTAGATAATTTCACTTTTAAATATGTGCAAACTTTCGCTGATTAAAAAGGACTAGTTTGTTCGATAGAACGAGCACCGATCAGAAGATTCCACTTATATTATAATTTGACCTTGATACTTAGTCTGATTTGTTGTTTGTTCTACAATCATGCTCTGTAATAGAAATGAGGGGTATTATTAGTTTGTCATTTATTTTATATTATGCGTGTCTGTGGTCATGGTAGCACCAAAACAAATATAATTATTAGAATGAAATTTCCTTTTCGTTTGAAAGTTGACTAAATCGACATAGCATTGGCATCGGTTACAAGCTGAACATCATTAATTTGAAGCTAAATATAAGTATATATTTTTGTTTTTTTATAAATTACAGATGCAGTGCTACCTCTGCATGACCTACGTTGTGTTTTTCTGCAACGCACTTCCAACTAAGGACAAGGAACCGACCAATCAGCCCGAGCGGAGGTCCCTATTCCGAGATGTGATCGAGTCCCTCCACATCCGCGCGCAGCTCCCAGACGACTTGAACCAGCATGATGATAACGATCTCGCACAAAACTACGAGCGATACGGCTATGAGAATGAACCCCCAAACCTGCCCAGCGACGCCGAGTTCATACCTAGAAGAAACGACCGCATTGAAAGAATCGATATGCCATCTATAAAATATCGCTACCCTAAAAGCTTGTTCGATAAGAACGACAGCAAAAGTCTAAGCGAGCTGAATCTATCCAACGTTCAACCGAAAGAGGAAATAGTACTTTATATAAGCACTACATCTGAACCGAAAGCCACGACCAACAGACCCAGGAAACCACAGAAGCGACGACCCGTCAACAAAGTGCAATACCAAGAGAAAGATGAAGAAGTAGAAGAAGAGACCGAATCAGGCCTCCCGCAGGACCTGTCCTCTGTCATCCCACTGAGGAACACTATGGCTGGCCAGAGCCAAATCGGAAACCGTGAGTCGCAAATCGTGGTGAAACCCACTGTCATAGTGAACTTCCGAGGCTCAGTCAGTCACAGGGACAGCGACATCAAACTGTCTGGTCGCAAAACTGAAGACAACAGCACTAAGGGAGAAATCCCTCCGAATATTTTCAACATCAGGCAAGAGGTGAACCTTGAGCGGACCTTGCCGAGTCTAGCCAATAGGGGAGGAGCTAAGATAAAGGACATAAGGGAGTCGGTGAGGGTTGAAGGTAAACTGCTGCAGAAGAGCGAAGATGACATGATGATGTGTGAGAGCGCCACCTGGAGTTCGGAGAAGAAGGTCCGCGGCGGGAGACGGGTCGACAATATATTCCAGATTCTGTTTTCGCTGCGAAAATGAAGCTATTTTAAGTTGTGTGGTCTCACAATGTTACTTTAAGTACTTACGATTAATAAACTCTTATTAGTGTTGTGATATTTGATTTGCTACGCCTTAAGTAATCGTATGATTATATCAGCGGGTAAAGCGCCAAACGTATACACAAATACATCATCATCATCATCATCATCACAGGCGTTCAATACCCGATACGACACTTGGGTAAGCAAATTTTATGCACTATGTATAACAGGGGTCCCCCTGTTATACTACCAGGATGACATGTTACTACAGTAAATAAATAATTTTATTTACTGGATAAAATCTGGCGTTTGGTAGGACAACTGTCTAAATTGATTATTTAGGTACCTGTAATCATAATTTTATCTAGGCCAATTTGAAATCCCAATGATAATAATCAGATCTAGCGACACAAACAAACAAGCATACAATAAAAACATACCTAATTCTTAGATCACGATATGTGATCAATAAGGAACCTTGGCCTTCCTTTCGTAGACTGTCCTGGCACCGTTAGATTCACCGCACCCACGCGAAACAACAGATCCGATTGTATATACAATGCTAGGTTTTAGATAAAGTTGACATCTTATTAGCGGACAAAGGTTCGTCACCTTGTATAAGGATCAGCCAGATAGTTTAGCTGTCTGTAGCTTACTGCGCTGGCGTGTTATAATAAATATAATGTATAAGAATCTCGGTCTTAACACAATAAACTATACACACGTTAAACAGATCATTCAAATGTCAAATAAATGCTTTCATTAAGGGTCGGCAATAGGTAATCGAGGGTTGGCATTGTCATAGAATTATGTAGTAAATGATGCTCTACAGCCTTGAAAAAAATCACACCGGTAGTCGAAGAGTCTAGCTAGGTGCTGAATCATTCGAATTCAAGTAAAAGTTTATGGATAACTGTAAATTAAAGTCAGAATATGACGAAAAACCAGTAAATGACACTCCCGTATTGTAACAACTGTGTCGTAATCATCAAGTATTTTCATATGATTTTTATCATATTATAAAGTTAAAGGCTTGGACTAGGCGCTAAATACCTTGTTTTTTAATAAACACACACTTATTTTGTGTAAATTAATCCCAAACTTGAGCAATTTTTTTCCCTCAAATTTTCATACAAATATCTATGGCGGTTTTCTGTGTTATAAAATCATAAACACAAGTGACGTTTGACTCAGTTGGCCGCTGGCCTCCAAAGAAGGGTCACGTCGGTTTAGGCAGCACTGACAGCTCGCGATCTTATCGTGTACAGATACAAAATCACTGCACATTGGTTGTCATTGCACTTTTTCAACTTTTATGACAACAACATAATTTGATTTGAAATTGAGGAAGCATAATTCTTCCAGTATATTCAATACATTAAATTAAATTAGATAGTGTGCAATATTCTCGTGACATTACAGTCTCGTAAAGGTCTGATGAGGAGCAGGAATATAGCGAATGGATCTAAGTGATGACAATACGCATGAACATTAGGTTAGGGATCAAAAATACAGTCTCTTGGTGCTGGTTGAGGTATGGTCTCGTGAGGATCTGATGAGGGCAGTAACACGGTGGTGGCTCAATTTTATTTCAAAGATGTTAATAGCTAAAAGCATCGAGTTTGGGCTATTAAGTATGTTTTTCAGAGAGAGAGAAAGAGATTTTATTTTTCCTGTGGATGATGTGTTAGGTTTACTGGGTTTACTAAGTTCATTCTGTTAATGGCATCAAGTTGTTATGTGTTCATAAGTAATAATTATTGGCTTGTATTTAAACCTCCACCAGAAATTATATGATACTGCCGCCAATAAATTCGAAATCTCCGCCAAAACGGATAAATCATCACCAAATCATGCTTCCCAAAATATTTTTGAAATGAACCAAATTATTTTTTACTGCATACTGTAAAACTATATTGACACCATTAAAATTTATTTCAAACCAAATAAAGTATATCATCGCTATATAGATGTAGCCAATATATTCTTTTATCAGTATCATTTTAATAATCCTTTCTAACCAAAAAAAGTAAAAGTAAATATTAAAAATTAAGTTTATACCAAATAATAAATAGCTTATCCCAAAACAAAGTCACTTGTTAAATTGCTTTATGAATTAATTAAATCATTAGTATGTGCTTAGTAAACGCAGCGTGGGACGCCCTCCTGCCCGCTGGACTGACGACCTTAGGCGGGTTGTGGTTGGATGAGGAAGGCCGAGGACCGAGTGTTGTGGCGCTCCTTGGGAGAGGCCTATGTCCAGCAGTGGATGATTATTGGCTGATGATCATGATGATGATAGGTAAATGTATGTATATGAGTATGCGGGCGCGGGGGGATGGCGCCGCTCAAATGTGACCTTGTCCAGAAGGGGTGAATTTGCCGCGATGTATTGAGGTCGATGTACTAGACATCAATACATTGCGTCCACAAGCATCGCGCAAATTCAAAATTCATGCCGCACCACTCTTAAAGCCGCAAATGCCTACATATTAAAATTAACAGGTAAATCGATTACCTTTATACTATATTTTATATTGTTTTAGGGTAGGATAATTCGGTGATATAAAAAAAAATTGAACACTTAGTTTTGGTGTCAATGTTTATATTTTAGTATAGCATAATTTGGTGATGATTTATCCGTTTTGGCGACGAAAAAGATTTTCTATTGTAAACTTGCAATTATTTGGAGGCGTGTTTATTTATTTTGGGCGCGTAAACGTTTTTTTTGGCGTTTCGATCTTGGAGTTGATTTAATTAATTTGGTTTTAATTTTTTTTTTGGTACAATGTATTAGCGTATTATTATTTTTTTTGGTGATGATTTAAATTGTACCCATAATTATTTATTAACAAAATGCTGTTGGTTCTCCACGAAAATGTAAAAATAAAAATAAAATAAATAAAAATAAATTCGTAACGTAAAATTGTCAATGACGGAATTTCTTCTATAGACAGTAGCCACAAAAAAACAAACGATAGATGGCGTGATTTGAAGATAAAGATACATTTATTCGACACATAGACAGCAACCACAAAAAAATACAGATTTAAAGAAAACAAACACATACTTATACAAAACATCAAAGAAAAAAAAGGATACACATCAAAATTATAAGCCCCAATTTACTTGTGTGGGACAGGGAGTACCATAATATTTTTTTTGGGTTACTCATTGTTTTAGGGTAGGATAATTCGGTGATATAAAAAAAAATTGAACACTTAGTTTTGGTGTCAATGTTTATATTTTAGTATAGCATAATTTGGTGATGATTTATCCGTTTTGGCGACGAAAAAGATTTTCTATTGTAAACTTGCAATTATTTGGAGGCGTGTTTATTTATTTTGGGCGCGTAAACGTTTTTTTTGGCGTTTCGATCTTGGAGTTGATTTAATTAATTTGGTTTTAATTTTTTTTTTGGTACAATGTATTAGCGTATTATTATTTTTTTTGGTGATGATTTAAATTGTACCCATAATTATTTATTAACAAAATGCTGTTGGTTCTCCACGAAAATGTAAAAATAAAAATAAAATAAATAAAAATAAATTCGTAACGTAAAATTGTCAATGACGGAATTTCTTCTATAGACAGTAGCCACAAAAAAACAAACGATAGATGGCGTGATTTGAAGATAAAGATACATTTATTCGACACATAGACAGCAACCACAAAAAAATACAGATTTAAAGAAAACAAACACATACTTATACAAAACATCAAAGAAAAAAAAGGATACACATCAAAATTATAAGCCCCAATTTACTTGTGTGGGACAGGGAGTACCATAATATTTTTTTTGGGTTACTCCCCATCTATGCGAAATATCAGCTTGATATCTTTACCCGTTTCTGAGAAAAAGGGCGGTGACAGACGGACAACAAAGAGATCCTATAACGGTTGCTTTTTTTCTTTTGACGTTCGAAACCCTAAAATTAAGTAAAAATAATATGCTGCTACCAAAAAATGTACTTACAGGTATTGAAAAAGCGGTATATAGTACTAAACAAATTATAAACAAACAAAAAACCCGACTGCACGCTAAAAATATGAAAACAAGTCCCAATGTTAATGGAAAGTATCCATTTAGCTGAATGTTACTTAGAAAACGGCCTTGAGTGGCGGTCAAGTTGGTCCCCGCCTGCGATACTTTCCATTAACATTGGGACTTGTTTTCATGTTTTTAGCGTACAGTCGGGTTTTTCGTTTGTTTATAATTGTTTTTTTTTATTTGTAACTTTTTAGTTGTTTTTATTTTATGAAATTTTACGTCAGTAGTTCATGATCATTTTTATTTCAATAATTTTGGTGTTGTTATTTAAATACCTTCAATATGCATATTTTTATAATGTGAAAATCAAGCCCTTTCATTTGATACCTTACACGGCAAAGTTGAATTATTATTTTTTCGATCATCACGTTATGTCCTCTAGAGGGCGCTATGTTCATTTTAATGGAACGTCACATAGCCTATAACCATCGCGCCATCAATACGCTTCTAACAATACCTCATACATCAAAATCTATCAAGCCGTTTAGGCTACAGGAGGGAACAAAGAAACAGACAAACATACATACATACAATCAAAAAACATTACCCTCCTCTTTCGGCAGTCCGGTAAAAAGGAGTAAGACAGGGGGTCATTCTGAGCTTTTGCTCTACGAGTTTTGGAAATTAACTTTGTTGGACATGTGACTTTTTACCATGGAAAACGAATATTTTTTTTCGCGAATTTGCAAATCTCGTAGAACAAAAGTTGTTCAGAATGACCCCTTGAGTCATCCCCTTTTGGCTTAGTATAGCCCTTTTGCGACACTACTCGTATGTATTTACTTTGCTTTGTCGTCGGGGTTCAGTTGGCTGGAGAATGCCCGAAACTTATTATCTACACTTTAATACTTGTAGTTACCTTTCTACAAGTAAATACCACATTTGTTTGAGAAAGCTAATCGGGTTCCGAGTATAGAGTAAAGTGGCACCCCTATTAATTTCTACTCTTTCCTGGTGCCTACCAGTGTAAGTAAGAATTATACTTACTTACCCTAAAATCACCCAAAATGTACTTGAACATAATTGTCAATAAAGTTGGCGAGTAAAAGTTTATCGACCCACTGTGCAAACTTACATGTGTGCGTGTCACTGCGTGTGCTGTGTGAAGAGCATTGAAAACCCAAAATTGGCGCGGCACGTCACCCTGTACGGGCCCTTAATGTGCATCCGTCAACAACTGTCGAGTTAAACACCCGACAAAACTAGCTTATTAATTTTTTGTAGGACATTCTGTGTTTAAACAATGATCTGTCCCTTCTATATCACAATTACTCACGATGTGGTCTTCGGGAGGTCTGTTTTTGATTGACTGATAACCTCAGGATCCGTGTATAGGACTTAGTATTACAAAGTCCTTGCCGTATATTTAAAGATAGAAAAAGTGTCAAAGCTGTCTCTTGGAAGTTTAAACAGTATCTAGGTATAGGTGCTATTATTTTTAGATTTCCGGTGTAAGACTTGTCATTTGCAAATGTAAAAAAATTTTTTTTTTGTGTAAATGCATTTTAGTTTCATATAGATTATAGCTGAAGTCAGCTTTCACATTCCCATCACTGCGGCACTATGGCTAATGTTATTTAAATTTAAGTAAAGATAATTTCAATGTCTATAATATATTTGCTTGTTGCGAATAGAATTTTTATACTAAGGAACGTATTCTAACCCTCAAATTCATAGAATAGGGGTAAAATATTGTTCCTCAAATGATAAGCCTTCAGGTCTAATACTTCTTAATCTCAAAATGTTGGATACCTCTACGACATAATCTTGCCATCACTGTGAAACCAATAAGTCTGAATTTAAAAATAAATTATTCTCTGAATGACAAAAAAGCAAAATTTCACTTAGAATGACTGAAAATCAGACCATTACATTTCAGTAAAGAAGAGGCTTTGGCTTTACATTAGGGAAACTATTCTGAAAGATATTAGTAGTGTTGTGTTCGAGATCACAGAGTAGCTTTCACCAGCAGGCTCGGCTATAGCCTGGCATTGGCGGCAAACCTTGACATTCGCGGGTCCAGCACGCAGCGAGGCAGACGTGTGCACGCAACGTTGGCACACCGGTGCAGATATTCATAAACAAATCACACGTAATGACGACCCATTGTTGGATTGCGGTAACGGTGAGTAACCTTTTTAAAAATTTGGGGTGAATGTTTATTTATTTTATTTGCTGCTTAGTAATTTTTTTGGAAAGGTAGTAAAGTGTTTTTTTTTAATGTATATTTTCAAGGAAGTAAATAATTAAAAAAACGTATTGCAATGCAAAAATATGAAACAATCGATCGACTGATGGAAATACAATACAATACAGTCATTGACCTGGTCAAATCATAAGTTAATTCTTTTTACGGCGACCAATTTTCCTGTTTACCTTTTAATGCCATGTTGCGGGGCAAGCTCGAAACCGGTCAAGTGTGGACCTGCCCATTTAGCTACTGACTGCAGCGTTATAATTGTCAATGTCCACTGTGTAATCATTTGTGGAGTTTAAAAAAACGATATACAAAATGTAAGCTTTGTTGTATAATTCATTTTAATGAGTTTCACAAGAATTTTCTCTACAAGAGCTATAATGTCAGGTTAGGCATCATGCTTTACAAAAATAAAGCCTAAGGTACATAATATAGGCATATAAATACAATAATTGTTTTAATAACACTGGGACTTACCAACAGTCCAACATTATATCAATGTCAATGGCTTTACCTCCTGAGTAACTTTGTCATTTTTATTTTAAGACTTGTTTAATTAAGATTGAAATTTTTTGGAAAGGATTTAGACATTATCAGAAAAAAAATATGCATGAGTTGTGTATTACGAACAGGAACATGAATAATTCGTTGCAAATGTCACATGATACAGGTTTGGTTAGGATTTCTAAAATCATTCTGCTTTCTTGTTTGTTTTGATATTTAGGCCATTCATGCCATCCTGTTGACCAGTTTATAGATCTGAAATTTATTTGTTAAAAAACTCGTTTTTAAGATTTGAGTGATATTCACTACTTAACTAATAATAGAATTATATGTACCTACTTAGGTAATTAAATGTAAGATCTTAATCGTGCTGTGCTGATCCAAGCAAGTGCACGGTACCTACATCCAGTGTAGCCTACAAAATGCCGGGTTTGTGACTTTACTGCAACTTTCTTGTTACTATAATGATCGCCGTCTAACCACTAGTAACCGCTTTACCCATTTCTAAGAGATCGAAATGAAACCTAGGAAGCTGCATCCTGTTGCTATCAGTCCATTGAATAGACATCAAATTTTATTTCCAATATTCATTGTCTCTATTACAACACAATCAAAATCGTAGATTTATCAACTTTTCACGAGTAAAAAAGGTTTCTGAAATTTACAACTGAAAATGTATAAAGTTCTTAATCAATCTCTCAGTCTGATTCTAAATTTAGTTTTGAATTTGATGTCTAGACTATAATATGAATTCTTGATTAAATCTAATAAAACTATTTATGACGAGTCATTAGACTTAAAAGTCGCAAATATATGCCATAAAAAGTTGATTTATATTTGACGCTAATTTACCTTATATTATAAAGTAGATGAGGTTTCAGTCAAATCTGTTTTATGGTTTTCTTCAAGTTTATTAAATTTTGATGTGATAGGTTATTGACTCAATAATAAGAAGCTACCGGTCAAAGAACTTATTATTTTATTAGGTACAAAAAAGGCCTTATTGCATTGACTATTTTACGACTGAAGTGTGAATTGGTAGGTAACCCGACAACATTATAATTTTAAATTTTTAATAATACCTATGTAAGTAATAGATTACAACTACTGCTTGTTGGTGCATCGGGTTTGATTGGTGCAAAAACAATTGGTTTAATGTACCTGTTTGTTGTGGCATGCATGGCACAAGATCCCTCTTTCTTATCCTATTTTCCAAAATCTTTCAAAGTTTTGATTTTAGAATTCTTACCACGTAACGGCAAAAGTAACACAAAAGCATTGTCTTATCGAAAGCATCAATCTGTCGTGTTCATATCTCACCGAGTACAGTTGGCCACGTGCAGAAGTGGAATAGCGCAGATGCGCCACACTAGATGTTACCAGATAAGTTTCACAGTTTACGAGAGAAACTGTCTTTAACCCCGTCTGAGATAATTATATTGCAACTGTTACTTGAATAGTTCTATGAAAATGATGACCGAATTATGTTTATTTTATTTCAGAACAGGATGATCAATTTCATTTTATAGACTAAGCGATAAATTATAGAATATAGAAGCTAATTTGAAGCAGTACCTAACTGAGAAACCAAAATGAAACTTCGTTGAAAAATAATATGATGATGCTATTTATAAATTAATTTTGTACATGAACGTACCTAGGTTGTGCATTTTCCCGGTCAATCATAAATCCTTTAATACAAAGGTGTTAAACTAAAATGTTTACTAATTTTGTTCTTCCATTAGAAAACAATGAACAATCAGGGAATATACACTCACGGGCAATGAAATAGTTGGAACAATCACACAAAATTCTGACTTGATTAAGCTAGCCTTTTCCTTTTTGGAGTAATTTGGTGCTTTTTTCAGTAGAACCTTTTCAATGCCCGTGAGTTCATTTTGCTATCCTGCTCACTTTCTATGGAATTAAGGGCTTGCATTGTACTCGTATGTAGGGAAAGAAATGTTATGCGATTTCATCTCGAAATCCAAATATGTTCTTCACGATGTGTGTAGCCTAGTATCCAAAAATAGTTTATAGTTACAGTAGAGAACCATTAAAGATTTGATCAGCTACCTTTATCTCTATACAAACCCTCCTTCTTATCCATACAAATTTACGTATCCAACATTTTTGATTGTACCTACAATAGGCAAGGCGAAAGATTTTAAAATCCTCTTCCGTAATGCAGATAACCATCTATTGTTTACAACAAAACCTTTATTTCGGTAATAAACTTAAGATTTCGGAAATTTAAAGCCATTTTTATAATCATTTTTAAATACTGCGCGAAAACAGCTCGCCGTGTCATGGCGTCGTGTGTGACGTCACACTTACGTACGTACGTCAAATTTGTTTACGCGCAGCTAGTATATTACGTATTTTTTGTGTTAAAAATGAATTCTAAAGTTTATAAGTGGTGTGCAGTGCCTCAGTGCAAAAATACATCAATAACGACACCAGACAAGGTGTTTGTACATGTCCCATACAAGAAAATAATAAGAGATAAATGGTTAAAGCTTGCACGGCGAAACAAACTTCTACGAAACAAACTTCTTCGGCGAAATAAACTTCTACAAGTTTAAAACGAGTTTGATTGCTACTTAGTCATATTTATATCTAGTGTTAAAGATAACGTAGCTAGTCACGTAGCCCGCAGAGCCGACGACCGCTGGAGTACAAAGGTTCTGGAGTGGAGACCCCGTGTCGGCAAACGGCGTGTCGGTCGCCCCCCAACCCGTTGGTCTGATGGTCTGCGGAAGGTAGCGGGAAGCCGCTGGATGCAGATGGCGGGTGACCGTTTGGGTTGGCGATCGTTAGGAGAGGCCTATATCCAACAGTGGACTACAGAAGGCTGAGAGAGAGAGAGAGAGAGAGTTAAAGATAAATACTAATAAAATAAACTTACAAAGAGGTTTTCACGTTTCTAAATTCGGAAGAGCAAAATTCTTTATTTGTTGCAAGGAACTCGCCCAACATCAATAAATCGATCCTGGGCTTTGCACTGTTTGCCTTAACAAAACCTGGTTCCATTGTTAAAGATAGATTCGTGTTATAAAGTCGATAAATCACAAAAACAAATATATATCAATCGTAACGCGCAATCAGTATGTAAGGTATTCAAAACACAGTGAAGCGTACATAAGTATGACGTCATGCGCTGTGATTGGCGTTTCAGTCAAAATGGCCGATTGCAGTATTTTACTCTTTTATTTTATTGAAAATCTTATTAATCTCAATTGTTTAAATAAAACTAAATCAGTTTTTTAAATCCTTTGAATGTGTATTTTCCTCTAAAGTCATTAAATCTTTGATAATGTAATACTGTCGACACGCCTATTGTACCTACCAAAGTTCGATAGCCTGAGTGAACTCATCTGCATAAATTATGCGATAACTCTTAAGCAGTCCATAAAATCAACATTTTAAGATCAATAAATCGGTTAATCTGTTATAACTCCTTATTTATTTTTAACGCCTCCTGTGAGATCTTAGTTAGTTAGTGAAAAAGGTGTTTTATGTTATGTATGACGTAACCTAACGGTTTATTCAATTCATTGTCTCTCAGTTATTTTGCGGCCCACAAATATTGCCTTGTTTGGCTGTTGGCCCGTTCAGTTTAGTTTATATTGGTATTCTTAGTGGAAATTATCGGTCTCCTGTCCTTACTTAAGAATTTACCGAACATAAAGAACACTTGTACTTTGTAGATTTATAATATTAAAATTGGTAAACTATCATTATAGATTACATTATAAGTAACATCGTCAATCAGTCTCACGAACCTTATAATATAAAATTCCTCACTCATCTACTTGTAATTTTTTGCTCATTTGGTCGTCGCCTTGTCCATCAAGCTTTACCTAGTTTTCTCCATTGAAGAGATGTTCAACTAGTGCCTTGTCATGAAGCCCAACGCTCGACTCGGCCACACTCATTGTCCGCCAAAAGTAAAAGGGGTCTTCTTATGATACTTGTTTTATTATTATAGTCTCGTGTTTAGTTTGACACAGTTCTTTGTGGTTGAGATTGACACAGCCGTTCAATAAATATAGGTTTGTCTGTACAAAGTACCTACCTACAAGCGAAACTCTACACTACAAGAAAGCATTTCGAATTGTGGTCGAGGTATACCATATACACGTACGTGATTAAATAAAAAAGACATCATAATAAAATATGGTGATGATCACCAGACAAACATAAAGATGTACATACATGAATAATGTGTTTGTACAACTTTCTTTACCGTAGTGCGCAGACAACAGTGTTTCGTATCAAAAAACATAGGTACCTAGGCTTGCTATAATGTATTTGGAAGTACAGAACATCCCTTGAATCAGTCCGTTTTCAAACCGGTTGCAGGTTTATACCTTTAAGAATGTGGGGTCAACGAACGTTTTCGTACATTTGTCGGACAAAATGTTTGAACTTTTATCTCAAAGGTATAAATTATACAATTTCAGGTCCTGCTGGCCGGGGTCTTCCTAACGGGAGTCCAGACTCGACCTTCGGAGAATAATGAGTGAGTATCAAGTTCTTTTAGTCGGTATTCAAAAATGTACATTTTGTAATATGTTTTGTATTGATTGATGTTCGGAATCAGTAAAACCATCTAAATTTATAGGTAAGATTCCAATTGGTGCGATTATGGCACTGCCAAAATATTAATCGAATTTTTTTTATTAATGTATCGATTAGTATAGCAAACGTAATTTCATATTGGTGAAAAGTAGGTAATTTCAAATGTAAAGTACACTTTAGTTCTTTAAAAAATGATCTATTATGTTTACATACCATTAGAAAAACATAGTTTTACTGAGTTCGAGTGTCGGTGTGTGTTTAACAAGTCGGTGTTGACCGGTAACGGGTCGGCTTCACTCTCGGCCGGTCGGCAAGTGCTTATTTACTACTCCACTACCTCCCAAACAATGGACTCTATCGGGTATACTCGGAATTCGAAAGTGTAGCTTAACCCTATCACTGTTGATGGCAACACAGGTATATTTTTAATTTATTGTTTATGGTTACTTCCGTATCCTATACTGTTACAATATAACTGCTGTACGGTGCTCTTGTGTTGTGATAAATAAAATACTGTCTCACTGTGAAACTTTGGTTTTAATGAAGAAGACCAGCCAGCCAAACCTACAGTCCACGCAACACACATTGGTCCATAACGATCCGACGGAGTTTCCTGTGCAAAAGGACAGCGAGATAAAATTGCACACGGGAGCCGCAATGCGTGCATGCAGCAAGAACTAAAAAGGCGGGAGGATCAGTATACTTGCGAAATCAAGCTATCAAGTATCTGCGAAATCATCCGAACGTCATACAGTGATATATTTTCGACAACTTCAAGATAGAAGTTGTTGCAATAAATAAGAAATAACATCAAAATCTAGAACATTTAACCAAGAACAATTCCCGCCATTCCAATTCATATCGCGGCAAGAGAGAAAGGGAAAGAAGATAGCATCGTGCCAGTCATCCCACTCGAGCGGGGAAGACCGAAGACGGAATCAACAACGAGACGTGGGAAGCGACCATCGTCCAATCACGTCGCGTCAAAGAACTCCGAGTCTGCAGCGGACGAGTCTCATTGGTTCATACCATACGTCAAGTAAGAATAGTTAGGTTGGCAGGCCTGCGCTGCGTTTGCGAAACTTGCGCCCTCTAGCGGAACGGCGTATGCGACGTCAACAAATTCGCCATCTTATTTTATTTGGCGTGGTGGTTGCAACAATTTGTAATTTGCTTTCAATTTTCGATTTCTAGTGCAAAGTTTAGCTGTAAATAACTGTAATTGTAAATAGCTTACATTAGAGTCGCAACAAATACGATAAATTGTGTAATTTTAACTGTGTATCATAATGGAGGAACAACTAAAAGCTCTAAAGGCCCAGAGAGGCTATGCAAAAGGTATTGTAACGCGATTGTTTTCATTTGTAAATAGCGAAAATTTTAAGTCAAGTGAAGTGGAAACTCTCATTACAAAAAGAGATAGGTTGACAACCACGTTTGCTGATTATGATCAGCTTAATAAGGATATTTTGGCATTAGACTTGTCAGACACTGAGGATGTTGGTGAAGTCGAGGATAAATACTTTCATTGTTTAACTGTGTTAAACCAAAGCATTAAGTCGCATAGTAGTGCTAGTGAAACCCCGGAGTCAGGTACCAGTGGCATTTCTAGTAGGACAAAGTTACCAAGTATAAACATTCCAAGTTTTTCAGGTAAATACTCGGAATACGTAACGTTCATTGAGATTTTCAAGTCAGTCATTCATAATGACAAATCCCTAGACAATGTACAGAAATTATACTACCTGCGATCTTACCTTCAGGGTGAGCCCTTTGACTTAGTAAAAAATTTACCACTCAACTCAGCGAGTTACGAGGAAGCCATGCAGTTGTTAAGCAAAAGGTTTTACAACAAATATCAGATAGTAAACGAG
This sequence comes from Plutella xylostella, assembly GCF_932276165.1. Lineage (NCBI taxonomy): Eukaryota > Metazoa > Arthropoda > Insecta > Lepidoptera > Plutellidae > Plutella > Plutella xylostella. Next base: position 447,355 of record NC_064002.1, read on the forward strand.
CATGTTAAAACCCTGTTAGACTTGGAAAAGTTGCCCAAGTATGCAGGCGCTAACGATTTAAGGACTTTTGTTTCAGTAGTGAACCAGACTATGAGCGCTCTCACCAATCTACAGGTGAATGTCGATGACAAAGACCCGTTTTTACTGGGTATTCTGCAGTGTAAGTTAGACACATACAGCTGGAGGTCATATCAGCTGGAGAGAAACCTGGAGAATGACCCAACAGTTCAAGATTTCCTCTCCTATCTGGAGAGGCGAGCTCTTGCTTTGGAGAACACCGATCACAGCGAGACAGCCACATCTGGGAAACGGCAGCCGGCAAGCTTAACAAAGAGTAAGGTTACTCTGGCAACAACAACCAATTCTACAATGGAGTGCTTATACTGTAAGTGTACCAATCACAAATTATATACTTGCCCAAAATTTAAATTACTAGCTACCCAAGACAGAGTGTCATTTGCAAGAAAAAATAACCTATGTAACACATGTTTAAATATACATCCTGGCAAATGTAAATTCCACTTTAGGTGTGGGCAATGCAAAAAAAATCATAACACACTGCTCCACCTCGACGAAGAAAGTGGCCCAGGGTCAGTAGTTCTCCTTTCTAGAGACTCTGCAACTGATATATTAATCCCAACAGCACGGGTCAAAGTATTTGCGAAAAATGGACAGGAAGTTCATATAAAATGTATCCTTGACTCCGGTTCACAGGTGTCACTCATTACAGCAAGAGCCGTTGAGGTCTTGGGCTTTACACCCGAGCAAAACAATCTAAACCTCATCGGAGTGACTGGGAGTAATAATAAAGTCAGCTATTGTTTACCATTGCAAGTTCATTCATTAACAACTAACTTTAGTACCCTGGTGGACTGTCATGTGGTGGAAAAGATCACATGCAAATTACCACAGTCACCAGTAGACTTAAAAAACTTGAACATCCCCGCTGGTATCACCTTGGCTGACCCGTCTTTCAATCAGCCATCCGAGATTAACATGCTAATTGGTGCTGGTGTATTTTTCCAGGTGTTGCTGCAGCTTGAGGAGGCCCAACGCTCGCCTTCAACCAACCATCAGCTACCATCTTCATCTCCAAGCATCATCAACACTAAGTTTGGCCATGTCATCGCCGGAGCATTAACAGATACCATTATAAAGGATCAGGTTGTATCTCTTTTTTGTGCTAAATGTGAATCAGATGTAAGTGACAATATAAAAAAGCTTTGGGAAGTGGAGAGTGTTCCGGAGTTACTAAAAGAGCGGGATTCAGAGCAAGAGTTGGCAGAAAAATTATTTGTAAGCTCAGTAAAGCTTGAAAATAACAAGTTTACTGTTGACTTACCTTTGAAAATAGAAACCGGCAACATTAATGAAACTCTAGGCAACTCATTTGACCTAGCATTACACAGGTTTCTCAGTCTAGAAAAAAGACTGCAAAAGAACATCAATTTGCTTACAAATTATCAAAAGTTTATTGATGACTATGTAGCCCTGGGGCATGGGCACTATGTAGATATTAACTCATACAATTTCAATGAGGATCCAATTTATTTTGTGCCGCATCATTCGGTAATAAACGAAAATAGTAAAAGTACGCCCATGAGGGTTGTATTTGATTGTAGTATGAAAACAAATAAAAAAATATCTTTAAATGATATTTTACTCAATGGACCTACAGTGCAAAAAGAATTGTTTGACATTGTGCTATTGTATAGATATGGGGAATACACTTTGAGCTCTGATATTAAAAAAATGTTCCGCAATATACTGGTAAACCCGGAGCACACTTCACTTCAGAACATTCTGTGGCGCGATAACCCTAGTCAGGATATAAGGTGTATTCGTCTTGATACCGTCAGTTATGGTATGAAATCTTCAAGCTATTTAGCTACGCGCTGTTTATTTGAGCTTGCAAAAACCCACGAGCATGACCTGCCTCTAGCATCGTTTATAATAAAAAATTGTACGTATGTCGATGACATTATATATTCATGTTCGGATTTAAACCAATTAACTGAAGCAAAACGGCAGTTGTGTGAAATGTTAAGTTATGGGAGCTTTAGTTTGCATAAATGGGCTTCTAACACACCCTCTATATTGGCTGACATACCGGAGGTTGAGCAGCAATTTAGTCAGCTTGAACTTCAGAAAGGTAACTATAGTATGAAGGCTTTGGGGCTTAATCTTGATGTACAGAAGGACTGTTTTATAATAAACAGCCCAGTGCCTTTCAATTGAGGAGGTCATAACGAAGAGGGAAGTGCTTAGCTACATATCTAAATTCTATGATCCCTTAGGTTTTGCGGGTCCAATAGTTATAAAAGCTAAAAGTATAATATCAAGGATTTGGTCTAATAATACTGCTTGGGATGAACGTATTCCAGCTGAGCTAGCTGATGAGTGGCTTCAATTTGTTAGGAGTCTAGCGGCTATGCAGCCTATCAATATAAATAGGTACATTCCAACGAACACAGCAGTAACTGAGCAACTAATAGGTTTTGCTGATGCGTCTAGTACGACGGGATACGGGTGCTGCATTTATCATCGTGTGGTCGACAAAACAGGTAAGGCTAAATTATACCTACTCTGTTCAAAGTCGCGAGTTAACCCACGCGCGAACCCCCTAACCATACCTAGGTTAGAGCTAAATGCTGCCTTGCTTTTGTCCACTTTAATGGAGAGAGTGTATAACACTTTGCATGAAAATGTAAAAATTGATGATGTGTACTTATTCACTGATTCTAAAATAACTTTGGCTTGGATTCAAACTGAAACAACTAAACTACAAGCTTATGTATCGAACAGAGTAGGGGTAATACAGCAGAAAACTAATAAGTGGCCCTGGCTATATGTGCCATCCACAGCTAACCCTGCTGATCTCATAAGTCGAGGTATAAGTCCTCAGGAGCTTCCGAACAGCGCCCTCTGGTGGGAGGGGCCAGAGTTCCTGCAATCAGAGTACAAATTTGAAAGTAAAGACTTAGATCTGCCTGTCAGTTTGCCAGAGATGAAGAAATCCAAGACCACACCACTGCCTGCTAAAGTGGTACTTACTACAGGTATCAAACAGGACATATTATCTGAAATTTTAAATAAATATTCAGATATAGATAAAATGACTAGGGTGATAGCTTATATCCTTAGGTTTTGTAATAACTTAAAGAGCGGTACAAAAATTCATGATAAAACACTAACTCCTGATGAGTTACAACATGCGTTGCATTTAATAATAAAGCATGAGCAATCTATTTATTTCTGTGATGAAATAAACTCATTGCGAAAGGGCAACTGCGTCCGAGGACCCTTGAAATCTCTACATCCTTTCTTAGATAAAGACGGCTTGATCAGAGTAGGGGGGCGACTTGATAACTCGGACATACCGCTATCACAAAAACATCCTATCATCTTAGCTCAAAAATCACGAATAACTGAACTTATTATACAAAGTGAGCATAAAAGGTTATTACATGCCGGACCTAAATCGCTTCTTGCTAACTTAAATCAAAAATATTGGTTAATAAATGGAATGCGACAAGTAAAAAAGGTAACTCATAAATGTTTGGTTTGTTTTAGGCTCAAAGCTTGTGCAGCGAAGCAGCTAATGGGATCCTTGCCTCCTCAGCGAGTCACACCATGCAGACCATTCCAGAAAATAGGCATTGACTTCGCTGGGCCTGTCAAAGTAAAAAATTCGCGTGTTAGAAAAGCTATTATTAGCAAAGTTTATGTATGTATATTCGTGTGTTTTGTCACGAAGGCAATTCATTTGGAATTGACCTCTGATCTCACTACTGAGGCGTTCCTTGCAGCCTTTAAACGATTTTCAAGTAGACGAGGCCTGCCCAGCGAGGTATTCTGTGATAATGGTGGTTGTTTTCGAGGAGCAAGGAACCAGCTGGTGGAACTGTATAAACTTAATAGTTCTGCTGATCATCAGGGACTTGTGCAAGCATATACTGCCAAAGAAGGCATAAAGTTTCATTTCACACCTAGCTATGCACCGGTGTTCGCTGGGCTTGCAGAAGCCGCTGTGAAAAGCATGAAATATCATTTAAAGCGCATTGTGTTAGATGCTGCATTAACTTATGAACAGTTAAATACTGTATTATGTCAGATAGAGGCTGTGCTAAATTCACGCCCTATTTTGCCCCTCTCTGAGGATATAAATGATTACTGCTACCTGACTCCGGGGCATTTCCTTATAGGCACGTCTCTAACTATGTATCCCGAGGTAGATAATTCTGAAACTAGGAACAATAGGCTAAGCTTCTGGCAACAATGTACACAGTTGCAACAAAGATTTTGGAAGGCTTGGTATAAGTACTATTTAAATACTTTGCAAAATAGAAGTAAGTGGTGTCAATCTATGCCTAATGTAACTGAAGGTTCACTAGTTCTTATGAGAGAGCCCAATTCTCCACCTTTGGTGTGGCCCATGGCACGGGTCGTGAAAGTATTCCCTGGAAATGATGGCAAGGTCAGAGCCTTTCAGTTAAAAACAGCTGATGGTAAATTGTATACTAGGTCATTGCAGAGCATAAGCGTTTTACCTATTGAAAAATGATTATAAATAGATATTTTTTTATAGATTTAAGATTGTTTCATTGTATGTCATTGATACTACTAAGACTATGTGTATTGTTGTTATGAATAGGTACTTATACTATAAAGTTAAAAATTAGTTAAGTTGTTTGTATAATGTAAAGAAATTACAACCTTCATTGCTAGATAAGCGTTACTATAGTTAAATGTGTGCTTACCTTATATAAAGTTTTACTACTGATTAAGATTTAGTAAAATGCTGTTATATACTTACATACTTGATTGAGAAGATGCTGTTAAATAATATTTTGTTAAATTAAAGTATATGCCTTACATGTGTGTTTACTGTTGAAATTAGTTACATTTAGGTGCATAATCGTTATAGTTAGATTTACTATTATATACTTAAGTACTCTTCTATATGGTTATAGTAGGTATTCATAAAATATGTTGGTTAGGTAAATACATAAATTAAAAACGGTCAGCTTTGTTTATATAAACTTTATTTTCATAACTTGTTGTTCGATAGGTATCTTTCAAGTTAGAGTTGACATAATATGTAATGTACAAAAATGCCTAAGTAAATACTATGTAAACTATGTTAGGTATAAGTGTTTAAGCATGATTGCACTTTATTTGGTCATACAAATGTTATCTCTTGAGTTAATTTATCGTTTGCTCTTTCTTGGGCGGCAATATGTTGATGGCAACACAGGTATATTTTTAATTTATTGTTTATGGTTACTTCCGTATCCTATACTGTTACAATATAACTGCTGTACGGTGCTCTTGTGTTGTGATAAAATAAAATACTGTCTCACTGTGAAACTTTGGTTTTAATGAAGAAGACCAGCCAGCCAAACCTACAGTCCACGCAACATACAATCACCTTATCGAGCTCGAAATAGTTGATCCCAGAGAAATGTTCCCAATACGTGATCAGATAGCGCCGGCACAAAAGCATACTTATGCACAAAACACTAATTTCGTACAATCACTAACACAATGTACCTATCCAAGTAGTTCATACCTGATAATCAGTGAATAAAAGCACATAGAGTAAATTGGGACACGGCATGGTTCAGGTGTGTAATCTTAATATTATTTTTAACGCTTGAAGCACGCTTGCTGATTGATGTACATAGATTTCACCTTATTAATAATTTGGTCTTGGTTCGATATCATTCTTTTATTAGTACCTACTGAATGGAATAAGTAATAATGAAGCATTTTGTCTTTTTCAGGGAATGGCGACCAGTCTATATTCCTGAAGAGCCAAATAATGCTGAGACCTCACTAACAGAAGATTCGAACGTGGCTGAAGGGAGATCGATATCGTATGACACAAATGAACCAGCTACTCAAGAAACTACACAAGAAATCATAGAGAAAATCCGAAAGCTAAACGATGGACTCAACAGACCGCATCGACAAAAACCAAAATACAATAACAACGAGCCAGATAAAAGTCATGGACTAGACGAAGAAACACTTAAAAGATTGCAACTGCTGATAAATTTTGCCCCACAATTACTTTCGAATCACCAAGAGAGCACAAAGCTGCGTGCCGATATAGACAAAAATGTTTTGAGAAATGGAAAACCTAAGGCTCTTTATGGCACGCCCTTGAATGCATTGGCAGCTCCTAATACAGTAGCTTACGTGCCATATCAGTACACAGCGCTCGGCCTCCAGGCAGTTGCAGCCCAGTCGCATCCAAATGACATCAGCGGTAACAGATTCGTGATTACTAATAACGATTTGAACACTATTGACAACACGCACAGTACTAGGCAAGGACTTGGCTCTCTACCGTTTAATATTCAGTGGCCACTGGCTCCCTTGTTTCCTGTTCTTCTAAGAGACCCGTTCATCACATTCCTTCAAAATGGAAACTTAGATAACTTGTTTGAGTATGGGCAGTCGGCTGATGTGTGCCGCAAACAGAAATCTTCCGAGGGCGCAACTGAAGATAATGCTGAAGAGAAAGGTGTTAATGAAACACTAGATGACAAAGAAAAAGAAAACAAAATAAAGCTAATATCTACTTTGAAACGCTTAGTTAGACAAGGAAGAGCGATAAAAACTCTAAAGAAACGCAACATTGTAACTGCTGCTCCTCGTCAAGAATTAAACACTAAAGTTACGAAAGCATCGAAGAAAATATTTGGCACCAAGAAGCCAGTGTCTAAGAAGCCCCTGGTGGTGCACCCGTCATACCAAGACCAGGATGATGAAGACAATACAGCCCCAGGTTTTGACAGTGGAGATTTGCGGAATCCGTTCACTAACGACTACACGTGGTTCGGCAACCGCAAGCCGGTGGCGCCGAGCCCGGGCTTCTTTATTAACCGTCTGCGCGTGCGCAAGGGAGGGGTGGCCATCGCGGGCCCCGGCGGCGTGGCCACGGCGGGCCGCGGGGGGACGGCCATCGTGGGCCCCGGCGGCCTGGCCTACACGCAGCCCGGCGGCATGGCCGTCGCCGGACCCGCCGCCAAAATCTACGCTTTATCGCCTGAAACAGATCTAACACAAATCATCGCTCAGCTACAGAAGAAGGCTAACAAAGATGGTACCTCACCTAGATCTCACACTATTCCCGAAGGAAAACTAGTCGCTACTGGACCCGTAATATACTACCACGAGCTGAAGCAATCTTGAGACTTATTAACCGATTAATCCTTTTATTAACTTTAATGATCTCTGTCGGTTTGTTTCCGTAGTTCCTAGACTAATGTGTGTTGTTTTTGGCTTGTTAGATACGAAGGACGACTACGACGAGGAAGACTCGGCGGAGGATTCAGAAGATTGAGTGACGCGGACGGCGCGGCTGATCGGTTTGCGTTCGGGCCTAATTCCGACCTGTCCAAGAAAGACTCTATGTTTAGTATAGTGGTGGGTCCCGTGGCTCATGCGGTGAGTGGGGACGCGGCTATAGCGACGCCGGTGTCGCGGGTGTGGGCGCGGCGCGGCGCGGCGGGGACCGTGCTGCACGCGCCCCGCGCCTCCGCTATCGCCGGCCCGGGCGGCATCGCACACGCTCAGTCCGATTTGTACTTGTTAACGGTCGATGATTACGATGATACATTGTAAAATTAAGTGTTGTAATACTGATAATCATGTGGCAAATTTTATTGTTTATCCTGCGTTCATAACTTTTAGAGCCAGATCCAATGCCAGGATTCATTATTTTGCCTCCCTAGCTCTCTGCTATTGTAATGTCTGTTAAAATACTCTGGAGATAAAATAGAACTGACAAGTAGTGCCTATTATAGGAATTGTGCTTAAAAGAAAATTAATGACTTTATTGTAAAACTATCTTACAGATAGCCTTATTATTTTTAAGTTAAACATATTGAAAAGTATTTTCAATGTGATTATAGCTTACCTTGAAAGTGTTTTTCAACCGTTGTGCATTTGTTAGTGTGAACCTAATTTTGAGAAAGCATTTAATAATTGTGATGTTTTGAAATTTAACTTGCCTTTATTTAAGCTACGTTGACTAAAAACTTATAAAATTAAATATTAATGTTATTTATTACTTTAGATTAAGTAATAATAAAATTTGTTTCAATAATACTGAAAAATTGTTTGATTTGATTTAGAAATTTGGCTTCATTTTAATCCGCTATGTAGGGTCTAAAGTAAATAAAATAAGGCCAGACAGTAAAATTATTAACCCAAGGGGGTTTACTGGCACCAAATTTATAACATATCATGTTAGTAATTTCCAAAAAGTATTAACTGCAATATTTTTACTATCATAAAGTTTGTTTTTGCTAGTTATCACATGTAACTTAAAAGCTAACTCATTCATCATTACCCACGTCACCACTGCTGGGGCACGGGTCAATGAAGAAATGGTTTTAGGCCTTGTCCACCACACTGGCCTAGTGCGGGTGGTGGACTTAAAAGGTAATAAAATAATAAACGTAAGAAAAACATTTTGGCTAATCTAGTTTACAATCATTAAATATCTTTGAAACAAACAATAATAATTATATGTTCATCATCTCAACTTATTCTAGGGCACGCACGGAATACCTCCCATTCTACGGAGGAGGCAAAGGACAGTACCTAGAAGTAACTAAAAATCAACAAGGACAAGTAGTCAACGAGAAAATAGTAAACGAAGACAACATAAGCAATGAAAATATTGTCAAAAACCGAGATGAAACCCTTTTATCCAGGGTCTTGAATGTAAACTTGCAAAACCTTAAGGCACTATCAACGAATCTGCTCAGACTTCATAACCTTGGAAGAACTACTGGGAGCCTTAAGAGATCCGACAAAAGGGTATTTAAGGAGCAACTGATGAGCCTTGGGGAGATCTCGTCCAACCTGGCCAAGCTCGTGGATGAGATAGGAGACGATGTGGACATGCTGTTCAAGAGGAACAATGTCACACAGAAGAGGCAATATGATGATGATGTAAGTATTATTACAGGAATAAATTATTAAAAGAAACTATAGTAGGTAGTACTGAATAATTAATTAATAGGAAATAGTAGTACTGAATAATTAATAGGAAATAATTAATTAATAGGAAGGCCGAGGACAGGGTGTTGTTCCTTAATGCTATCTCCAACTTTTTGTATTACAACTTTCTTTATCGAACTTAACACTCGTACCCAAAAGAGCACATAGGTCAAGTTTTGTAGTGTCCATTGTCTTTGAACTTGAAACTGCTCTGTCATTCCCCAAATTCTAAAGTGGCACAGACACAGCGAGTATTACAAGTATGAAAGGGGACCAGTAGTTTTTGGAAGTGTTGTAGCTTCGTGAGGGCAAATGATGGCTGAGTTATATAAGTAGATAGTGTTAGATGTTGTAACTATGTAAATAACCAACCTGTTTGTATTTTTCAGGTGGGTGAGGAGGGCGTGGGCATCGACTCCCCGGGGGACTCGGTCATCAACCTCGAGGAGCTGGGAGAGATCCTCAACGGAGCCACCATCGCCGACGCGCAGCCTGTCGGTATGACAATCAAACAATCAATCAAAACATAAAAAAAATATGTGCTATAGTTGTTCAGAATGAGCAACTGGCAACCCTTTTCGGCTTCCTGTATTACTTTTGCAACACCTCGTATAACTTTATGGAGAGTCATCAGTACATCAGTAAGATCAGGGGGTCACATTATGACGAAAAAATAACTGAGCTGCCTTCTGCGCGACCCGAAAATATCTCGTTGTATTAAACGCGCCGATTGCACGACAGCTTTCTCCTGTACTTTTTACACCTAATGGGTGAGACGCTACCAACACTAACTTAATTCCTGAACCTATTTAATTCCAGGGCTAGCAGTGATTGGAGAGAGCGGGCTGGCGGCGTCGCGGCCCATGGCTACAGCGGTGGCCCTCACGGGAGTGGCCCTGGCCCGGCCCGTGGCCACCGCCATCGCGGGCATTGACCCCGCCGCGCTCAACCTGGACTTGCATCTCAAGGGAAACAAGAAACAAGGGTAGATTAAAGGGAACAAGTGATGGTTGGGAGCATAAAGAACAAGTGGTAATTTATTAAGGGAAATAAAAGGGAGGCTCGCCGTGGTTTGGGGTTTCACAGTGGATGAGCAAACAAAATATCGTTGTTGGTACTTATGTGATACAATTTTATGTTATTGTATGTCCCATATCCATCAAGTATTCTATAAGTAAATATGAGTAATAGATTGGGTAATTATAGTGAGTGCTGAAAGCAACGATGATACTCCTTATTAAAATAACAGTTTGTGATTTAGTTTTATTTTCATGGAAAAGTTCAATTTGTGATAATGGTAACGGTTGTGTTTTGCATCTCAATTTGCAATTTTTTTTTATTTATAATTTACTTAATACATAATAAAATAATTAGATACCATTGTGACTTTTTTTCGTTCAAAATGGAATTCAAATCAAGTTCCGTAGTACGTACGTCGAATGCGCAATATGGATAAATATGGAATTGGTTTAGATATAGTGACCCAACTAACACCGTAGCGTTAAAAAAACTCTCATATAACTTGTATAATGGTTCCATTCGAAAATTAAAGTGTTAAGACATAGCTGTATAAGAGTGTAGGAGAGTGCTCTAACTCACTTATAACCACGAAAGAGGCCCACGATTTTGAGAGTAAAGGCTTTAGAATGTCTGTAAAACGGTGTCATTGAAGTGTTTAAGTTATAGAAAGCCTGTAGTACGGTGTCATTGAAGTGCTAAAGTTACTATAGAAGAGCGTTTAATCCCTCTCAGCTAGAACTTTTACCGGTATAGTTGTAGTTGTAGAATGGTTATTTGACTCCCTGACTCTTATTTGTTTGGTAAAAAAGGGTTAAGTGAGTATGTTACCGTTTTTCGAATACACTTTTACCATACAAGTTGTATGTCTTTGAAAATAATAGTGTCAACAGCAATCATACGCTATAGTATTAGAGTGACAGTATTGATAATTACTAAATAACAGTAAATATAATATATTAACTTGACTTAACATGTTTTGTGAATTGAAAATAATATGCCATTGTAATTTTACTGTAATGTATACCATATTTCCCACCTCAATTTTAATGCGCTCCGAATTTATTAAAGATTTCAAATGAAACATAAGTAAATATAAAATAGACGACTCAATTTTGTATTTTTTTGTATCCTTGCTGTATGTCCATTAGTTTCATAAATCGATTGGCATGACTGGAATGACAAAATTCACATAAACAAGTAAGTATTTTAAAGCAAAATATTGTTTATCCCAGCAATTTATAGGTTAGGTCGCCAATGCAAATGGCGAACTTACATTTAAGACATATAGACTCACCTAAGTCATCTATTACACTTTTTGAAATAGAACACCCTTAGCCAAGGGTATTATGCAGTCTTAGTCGATCCGCACAGTCTTGCTTAACACCGTTACTTTTACAGTCTACTTGCCTAACGCAATAGGCGTAAGTTAAGTTAACCTTAAATATTAAAACTGCATTGTTGAGTTTTCCAACACTGTAAGAATCTTGTCTTACTGCACTCTTGACAAAATCTCTTTTATAACCAATTCCTGCAGCCTCAATTCAATATGACACCTAAAGATTTATATGAGTATTAAAGGAAACCACTTAACAACCATAAGTGTTAACAGGTGTCAGTGAGCACTCTTGTATAGCTTTAGGTTCTAGAAACAGTTTAAACCTATAACATCTTAATTTTAATTGCTTTGACTAATACCATTTTAACACTTAAACCTGCTGTTAACACTAATTTCATTTGTTAACTCATCTTTATCGCTTTATGTTAGAACTGAGATAATTATAACACAGTTATACAGGTTAAAGTTATAAAAATAGCTGTAACTGAGGGTAAAATGTTTGTTGGGGAGTCATCACCTTTTTCCATTATAATTATAACTCTACTTTGTTAGAATATTAACATACACGTGGTCTAGGACATAATTTTAAAGTAGCTAGTGTATGATGAAACGCAATTTATTCTTAATTAAGGGCCCGTACAGGGTGACGTGCCCCGCCAATTTTGGGTTTTCAATGCTCTTCACACAGCACACGCAGTGACACGCACACATGTAAGTTTGCACAGTGGGTCGATAAACTTTTACTCGCCAACTTTATTGACAATTATGTTCCAGTACATTTTGGGTGATTTTAGTGTAAGTAAGTATAATTCTTACTTACACTGGTAGGCACCAGGAAAGAGTAGAAATTAATAGGGGTGCCACTTTACTCTATACTCGGAACCCGATTAGCTTTCTCAAACAAATGTGGTATTTACTTGTAGAAAGGTAACTACAAGTATTAAAGTGTAGATAATAAGTTTCGGACATCCTCCAGCCAACTGAACCCCGACGACAAAGCAAAGTAAATACATAGTGTCGCAAAAGGGCTATACTAAGCCAAAAGGGGATGACTCAAGGGCTCATTCTGAGCAACTTTTGTTCTACGAGATTTGCAAATTCGCGAAAAAAAATATTCGTTTTCCATGGTAAAAAGTCACATGTCCAACAAAGTTTCTATGAAAAAGGTTTTTTTTTGTTAATTTCCAAAACTCGTAGAGCAAAAGTTCAGAATGACCCCCTGTCTTACTCCTTTTTACCCGACTGCCGAAGGAGGAGGGTAATGTTTTTTGATTGTATGTATGTTCTGTTTCTTTGTTCCCTCCTGTAGCCTAAACGGCTTGATAGATTTTTATGTATGAGGTATTGTTAGCAGCGTATTGATGGCGCGATGGCTATAGGCTATGTGACGTTCCATTAAAATGTACATAGCGCCCTCTAGAGGACATAACGTGATGATCGAAAAAATTATAATTCAACTTTGCCGTGTAAGGTATCAAATGAAAGGGCTTGATTTTCACATTACAAAAATATGCATATTGAAGGTATTTAAATAACAACACCAAAATTATTGAAATAAAAAATGATCATGAACTACTGACGTAAAATTTCATAAAATAAAAACAACTAAAAAGTTACAAATAAAAAAACTTGACCGCCACTCAAGGCCGTTTTCTAAGTAACATTCAGCTAAATGGTGAACCCTCTGCTGGTCCCCGCCTACGATACTTTCCATTAACATTGGGACCTGTTTTCATCTTTTTAGCGTGCAGTCGGGTTTTTTGTTTGTTTATAATTTGTTTAGTACTATATACCGCTTTTTCAATACCTGTAAGTACATTTTTTGGTAGCACCATAATATTTTTACTTAATTTTAGGGTTTCGAACGTCAAAAGAAAAAAAGCAACCGTTATAGGATCTCTTTGTTGTCCGTCTGTCTGACTGACTGTCTGTCACCGCCCTTTTTCTTCAGAAACGGGTAAAGATATCAAGCTGATATTTCGCATAGATGGGGAGTACCCCAAAAAAAATATTATGGTACGCCCTGTCCCACACAAGTAAATTGGGGCTTATATTTTTTCCAGTTATTTTGATGTGTATCCTTTTTTTTCTTTGTTGTTTTGTATAAGTATGTGTTTCTTTTCTTTAAATCTGTATTTTTTTTGTTGTTGCTGTCTATGTGTCGAATAAATGTATCTTTATCTTCAAATCACGCCATCTATCCTTTGTTTTTTTTGTGGCTACTGTCTATAGAAGAAATTCCGTCATTGACAATTTTACGTTACGAAATTATTTTTATTTATTACATTTTCGTGGAGAACCAACAGCATTTTGTTAATAAATAATTATTACTTATGAACACATAACAACTTGATGCCATTAACAGAATGAACTTAGTAAACCTAACACATCCAGAGGAAAAATAAAATCTCTTTCTCTCTCTCTGAAAAACATACTTACGAGTAATAGCCCAAACCCGATGCTTTTAGCTATTAACATCTTTGAAATAAAATTGAGCCACCACCGTGTTACTGCCCTCATCAGATCCTCACGAGACCATACCTCAACCAGCACCAAGAGACTGTATTTTTGATCCCTAACCTAATGTTCGTGCGTATTGTCATCACTTAGATCCATTCGCTATATTCCTGCTCCTCATCAGACCTTTACGAGACTGTAATGTCACGAGAATATTGCACACTATCTAATTTTATTTAATGTATTGAATATACTGGAAGAATTATGCTTCCTCAATTTCAAATCAAATTATGTTGGTGTCATAAAAGTTGAAAAAGTGCAATGACAACCAATGTGCAGTGATTTTGTATCTGTACACGATAAGATCGCGAGCTGTCAATGCTGCCTAAACCGACGTGACCCTTCTTTGGAGGCCAGCGGCCAACTGAGTCAAACGTCACTTGTGTTTATGATTTTATAACACAGAAAGCCGCCATAGATATTTGTATGAAGATTTGAGGGAAAAAAATTGCTCAAGTTTGGGATTAATTTACACAAAATAAGTGTGTGATTATTAAAAAAACAAGGTATTTAGCGCCTAGTCCAAGCCTTTAACTTTATAATATTATAAAAATCATATTAAAATTCTTTATAATTACGACACAGTTGTTACAATACGGGAGTGTGATTTTCTGGTCTTTCGTGATATTCTGAATTTTATTTACAGTTATCCATAAGAATTTCCTTGAATTCGAATCATTCAGCGCCTAGCTAGACTCTTCGGCTACCTGTGTGATTTTTTTCAAGGTTGTAGAGCATCGTTTACTACATAATTCTATGACAATGCCAACCCTCGATTACCCCTTGCTGACCCTTAAATTGACATTAAATTCCACGAGATCCACTATTACAAAATTATGACTATTATTGTGAACTATTTATGCAGTATGGTTGTGTCGTACTGTAGATGTTTAGATATTATTCTTTCTTTCTTTATCTTTACTACTTAGCATCTATCTTCAATAACATTAAAACTGGTTATATATTTCAGGTTATATATGACTGCGATACATATAATTATGAGATAAAATTTTTATTCTGAACCTACAGAATCACTATTGATTAGGTACTAAATACACAAAACTTTAAGTCAAAAGTCAAAAGTCAAAAATTTTTATTCATCGTACAAATATAAAATTTTCTTTTCAAAGCATAGCAGGAAATATACAATGCGGAGTTATAAAATTCTACGTCTTCAGGCGTTGAGAACTAGTTAGAAGTCTACAGTAAGCTTGTAGGCGCTAAGAAGCGAACTGATGACTTTAGATTAAATCAAATACTGAATACTAAAGTATCTGTTAGGGCTTATGCTAAGAAATACCTACTTGCAATAAAATGATTGATTTAGTGGATAGATCGTCTGCCATCTCTGGTGTACTTCCTTGTTTCGTATATGGTCGTTGATTGTCGAGTAAATATGTAAGAGGTTTATCTAGGAATAAACGAATACTTATATTAGATTCGCTAGACATACAAGAGCGGGTACTTTTTAAAAGTATTTGACTGTTTTATACTACTCAATAAGTTGAAGTAGAAATAAGCATTAAGGATTGAACAACAGCTGTATACAATATTCACATCTGAAGCAAGATGTGAAGATGATGTTTAGAAAATGGCAATTTGCCAATATAATCAGTCATACTCCTAAGAGTACAATAAAGCCCTTGATTTGAACAAAAGTTAGCATGATTATTCAATTAATATTCGTAATGTATGTCTTTCTTTGTTTATTCTTCTGATTATAAAGGGAGGTAGCGGTAAAAAGGTAATTATTTCACATTATTACGGGTGCTATTGATTGTCAACAACAAATAAAAAAGGTCAATCATGTAAACTTAGAGCAAAGTTTCTCACTTGAGAAAATCTACATCAGCATGAACTTAAGTGCTATCTACGACAATTCTGGCCATCACAGCTCTGCATTACATACAACTCAAGTGCTGCTTAACCAAGCCTGAAGATCATATTATGAGATAATTTTATTAATTAAATCCAAAATGTCACACAGCTAAGAATAGAGCAATTAACCCACATTATGCACTTCCATTGACATACTCGAGCAGTGCGTTCATACACATTTCTGCGTATTACGCTCAAAAATATATAAATTTGAACAATATCAAATATTTAAGAGTGTCCTTCCCAAGCTTTAGTAAAATAGTTAAAAAAATGTAAACAGTAAAATAACCTGCAACTTTAACTCGCATGTCAATAAATCTACCCAAAACGCAACTAAAAGAACGATAACATACAGTATTTAATATATTTATGTGAAGGTCACCGCGCTGAAAAGATTAGCCAGTCAGCAGGATGTCAGACTGCCCAGGGTACTGGTAAGCTACAGTTTACAATTGAATCGAAGGGGCTTCTTCATGGATCCCAAGAAAATAATTAACAGTAACAGTTTAAACAAAAATGACTCATAATTTTCCAAATATGGAAGGTAAAAACATCGATTAGCTTCTGTCCTAGCCGGGATTCGAACCGGCTCTAGCAGGGGTGGCCGCAGCAGCCGCCGCGACGCACAACACACAATATAAGCGCCCGCGCCTCCCCGCGCGCACTCATTGTTGTGCGTCCCTGCGCCTCGACCAATATACACCAGTGACAGTTCGTGCAATATGGCCGCCGCTATTGTGAGTGCTCATTTGTTTTATTTTTAAAGTCACTGATTATAAGTGATCATGGTCATTTATAAATAGGTATTCGTGTGAGGAAGAGTTCTTACATAGCGACAAATTTCGTATTTTATACATAAATATACTATTTTAATTATTTTACTGATCATCTGAACTTAATAATTTATAAGTTATATATATGCGCCTTAAAAAAATATTATTACCAAGTAGGTACAGTAAAAATATGGTAAATATACCTATACTAAACTAGGTAATGAAGTAGTCAGAAAATATGAACCCAACCGCCACTGCTATTGCGGAAGCTGGCGAAACTGCATTCCCCCGTATATTTCCCATTGTCCCTAATGATTCCTGAGAGGACTCACAAGTGACTCACTCGCAGTTTATAATAATCGCTTTTGTATCACCGTTTTATACCAAGTATTATATTCCGTACATACATCTTTACAAATTAATGTATTTTTTCTCATCACCGTAATACGGCATTTTTACAAAATGTACCTCCATTTATCTTAAGTACTATTATAGGTATCTACCTACTATCAATTATCGCTACTAAATTGCAAATGAGGATAGGTCATAGTAATAACTAAACCATCTTTATTATTAAATTGAAATAACCATAAACATACGCAACTGCACTTTTTCGTAGACTCATAGAAAAGAGTTCAACGCGTAATGAAAGTTCTGTATTTTTTTGTTGTTGGCAAATTTTAGGTAAACGATTGAATCCTCTATTATTTTCCAAATCTTTTTTTTTAAGCTAATAACATTTTTTTACATTACGTATAAAGATTCTTAATCTTTTTCTATGTTAAATTTGCAATCTTTTTTACCTATTTATTGTAAACACTAAACAAGAAATTTAAATTCATCCATTCATGCAAACGTTTGATCCTCGGAAACACAATATTATGCTACAATACGTAACGTACACATAATACTATATTTAGTTTTTGCCGTCACCATACAGATCAGTGGTCCATATTTAGTATCAATTACATACTTCATTGGTAATGTTACATGATATGAAAGTAACGGACGATTATTATCATAACAGCATGAAGTACCAGACGGCACAATATTACAAGCTAACTTATTTCAAATTGAAATCAGTATCACTAAAGTTGCACAAAACCTTTTCATAATGAAAGTGTGTTCTTTCGGTCAAAACCTGAAAAGCGGAGTTTATAGTGGGCAGGACGCAATAGTATGAACTATTAAATAACCTATTTATTTTTTGGATATAGGTAAGTATTTATGAGTTTGTCATCTAACGAAAGCGGTAGTTCTAATATGGAAGCGGAGCATTAGAAAAAGTTACGTCAAATTAAGTTCAGTCTGTAAAACATTGAACAAGTTAACTTAACCGATTGAAAAAAGGGCATACTGTATTATCCATATCAATGTTTTGTTGAAAAAGCTAATTTTATATCAAGTATGAAGTATACGTGACGCACCGACGCGAATCCTGCGTCACATCAAGCTATCATTACCACATTACAACAACGCCGCAACGTTGACGCAACGTTGGAACTTCTTCCCGTGAAGTTGCCAACTGTTGGACACATGGCTAAATATCTGTGACACTTTAACTAGCGCTATTGCGCTACCATTGTTGCAATGTCCTTTGGCGAAGGGTAACATTTATGTGTGTTCTCTTTTTAATATAAAAAGAAGACGCAGTTAGCGCCTAGGTTGTCTTATGCGTCTTCTTATAAATGTAAGAATCAAAGAACGTAAAGTTTCAGTAGCTACATTATAGATACGACATAGGTTGGTAATGTCGGTTCCACAACTGTGTGATAAACTGCATAATCATTCAGCTGGACCTAAGCTCATTCTTAGGCAGATTTACTCAAATTAGGATATGGACAATATTCTTCTCCTTCTCAATAAATTAAGGAAATCGAACTAAATCGACAATGTTATAACATTTACCACGTCTTTGAACAAAACTAGGAGAATCTTTGTAAATAACGCTGACGCTTCCTCAAGGAAAGCCAAGAAAATAATAATTTAGACAGACAAGCATCGTATGACTCAGACAAAGTTATGAGTAGGGAACCTTAATCAGGCCTAAATCTGGACAAACATTTTTTTACAACCGCACGATTGTCATATTCAAAACGTAAAACAGTCATTCCGCGGATGTCCAAAAAAATAACAACGAAGAAATATATTTTTAGCGAAAAGATTTGATAACTTTAGTACGTGATGAAATTCGTGAATCACAAAGTGCAGAGTGCAGGGGTCATCGCACCCTTTATGTGGTACACTATAGTACGTAACTGTCAAATACAACGTAAGGTCACGGTTACATACCACCGCGATGTTGTCCTCTTTGTGAAGACATAATCGCTCAGTTACGAAATTTTATATGTGATTGTTCTTTCGTTTTACTGTACACGCACTCTCATTGTTTGACACACTTATGTACCTAATCAGTTTCATGAAAGCAAGTTGGCAGACTTTTTAAAGACGACAAACAGCAAACAACAGACAACCTACTTAATATAAGGGTCATTCATTAAAGGTAGGTATTTATTAAATAAATGTAAACAATATACTATGAATAACTAATTAATTAATCAAACCTATAACTACAAATTGTTTTAATTATAATTCTAAGAACACTTCAACCGTAACCTATATGACCAATAATAACTAACATTCTATTGATCATTTATTTATGTAGGTAACTAGGTATGTATCAGGAATAAGCGATCCAATTAGGAAATTAAGATGGAAATGTATACTCTTACGTAGTAGTCCTAATATATTCAACTAAAGTTGTAAGTGTCCTTTTTATTGGCTAAATAAATTAATATTTTATATTATTATCAATTGTTCCTAGACAGTGCATTGTTCTACTCTCCAGCAATAGAACATAAGTCTATTGATTCTAGCTTCAGCAGTGCAAAAGGTCGGCGATATAGAGCCAGTCATCATCACACACCGCGCAAGTAGGTGAAGGCTGGCCACGACAGTTACATACTAATTTGCGACCGCCAGACCCCATCTTACCACCGCGCTTCCGCCGCTTGCACCAAATAATATGTTAACTATTCGGTACTTACGTACTTAATAATTTGTCAGAATTGCTCAAGCGTGTGTGTGCTTTGTGTAGTGACGTGGCCTTTGTTGTATCCTGCGGATTTTGCTGTATAGTTATTTATATTTGATCTCTATATAGTTATTTATATTTGGCTCTAGTGTCAAAGGACTAGATTCGACACACGGCTAGATATATTTACAGGATATGGGCATACCCTGCGTCTTCCTACTGCAAATATTAGTAATAGCTTACAGTATAATCTACGTCATACTACGTGTATGTATATTGTATGTGAAAAACGTATCGTGTATCTTTTAGTGTCCTCAAGGGACACATTTGTGTAAGCTATTTACCTACTTTTATAAAACTTTAATTGACTAGCGCAATTCTATAAATACTTACTTTGATGAGTATTCACATACTATACATAAAATGTGAGTAATTAAAGGAGGTGATATAAATCTCGTGTGTTTACGTGCTCCAGTAAACATGTTAATAGTTGTTAATTTATTGTCAACATCTTCGCCACGTTTCAGAAAACACATACTTATGTTAATACGACTGCGTGTGCCGGTCTCTGCGTGGCGTTTACTATTTTACATCTAATAATATGTATTTATATGGGCAATTTGACTCAATTTGTCGGGAATCTTTGATAATCAGACATTTAATTTGCCACTTTTTTGTATTATGTATGAGCGGGAAATATTGAAGTAATAGGTAGGAACAGGCAAATCAAAAGTACATTAGGATAAAGCAAAGAAGGCCGTGATTTGGCCAATTATAGAACCTGCAAGGTAAAATTTTATCTAAATTTAAGGAACTACATTTATTGTTATCTATGTTGTGTATGTGTATAAACTGCTAACAAAAATATATACCCTGTATATAGCTTGACCCCTTTAGCTACATTGAATTGAAATAGTTTTTAAAAGTACTTATATCAGCTTATTAAATAATTACTAAATCGTTCAGTCAAGTTTTTTATACACCTTGTACCAATGTAACTAACTATAGGCAGTTAACTATGACATAAGCACTGTTAGAAGAAGCCGAAGATATCCATAAGTAAGTTTATATTACGACAGAGCATTTTCCTCAGCCGGCCTTACCGGAGCCAAGGTCCTTGTCACACCAACTCGGAATTCTAATGGCGATGATGCGCCCAGGGAGCGGTGTTAGGGAAAATTTAGAAGTTGCTGAAAGAATGCTAAGCAGATACGAGAGAAAATGACAACGGTATTCTCTGGGGACGTTCGTTTCTGCGTGGAGTCTCGTCTGTTGCCATGCAAATGTAGTGTGCGACATATCCTTGCATTGCACCGACACTAGTGCCTTTAATTTTATTAAGTATTAGGATACTCTGGATATTGAGTAGCTACTACTACTACAATAAAATGTTATGCTCTTTCTTGGCTTAGATTTTTTCGTAGAATATTTTCGGTCTTTTGTGGTTCTATGGAACTAACTGCTAATTTATAGGCATATTGCGAAAAGAAAATTATTTTCTTTTCTTTTCTTAACCTATATTCATTTGACTTGGCTTCAAACTTCTTAATCTGCTAATAATCTATTTTTTATTAAATTTCCAGTGGCTAGTATTAGTGTTGTGCGCGTGCGCAGGCGCCGCGCCGCCCGCCCCCGCGCCGCGCACCTATCCTCACCCGCAGCACCCGCAACAGGCACAGTTGCAACAACTACAGCATGCGCAGCAGCTGCAGCAGCTGAATACGTAAGACTATTGAAAATATTTGTACTCATAACCAATATTCTTAGGTAAGTATACCTACTTATAAAAAGAGGAAAATACGGCAAAGCTCTCCTAAAGTTGAAGCGCACAATCAAAGTCTCATAAGACTAATAGGAGTCATAACTCCTGACTTTTCTATTGATATACCTTAGTATCTGAAATCTGAAGACCTATGATGGCATCGATAAGGGGAAGGACGAAGAGAGGGTGTTGTGACGCTGCAATGCAGGGTGATGGTGATGATACGATACACCTGATGTCAATATCCTGATGTTATGTAGGTATCTAATATTCTGAATGTTATTTTTCAGATTAGATTACTACTTGGATAATTCGGAAGCAGCTAACTATTACCAGTCGCAGCAGAGAAAAGGTACTTAATTACGTACTAATAGTATTAAAATCTATTCTAATAAAAGGCTCGTTTCCTTAGTAATCGACAAGTTTAAGTTTTAAAACCAAATCTAACAAATGCGCGTGGTACAATCAGGCTAATAATATTTGCAAAATGGGTATACCTATACAGCTGAAAACACACAACTTGTCCCGGAGATAACGTTTTCGATGTTGGAATCAGGCGCATATATATAATTATTGCTTAGAACTTTCAAACTAGTAGGTAATATTATTTAGTAAATATAAAAAAGAACGATTTTTTTTCACCCGCCGCCGCCATTTTGGCGGCTATTATGCATCTAAATTAAAGATTCCGACTCCGAATCGTTCCCGTTTCCGGCATTTTTATTTCGTCGGTTTTCATTACCTGATTAAATAAACAGAAAAATAGTTTTAAAAAGTATTTATTTCACTGTCTATTATTATTATGTATTGTTTTACAAATACAAATACAAATACAAAATGCGCCTTAAAGCGTCGCTGCGCGCACGCCTCCTCGCGCTCGATGCGTGTCGTTATCGAAAATAAATAAAACAATGTCGACGAGTACGTTAAAGTGTAATACGTGTAATCTAGTGATAAACGAATTGTTATCCTACATCCAGAATAAAATTTCAGTGATTGATGAGGATACATTGTTGCGGATTTGTACATCGGCTTTTAGTAATGACGAAATTCAAAAGTCCAAGTCGTTACTTTTTGACGCCGTCCCAACGACGAAACGAAAAATACAACGGAAGAAAGAAGGAAAAGGACACCGTGACCTGGAAGACATTATGTCACTTTTTAAGTCTGTTCCCGCGGAGGTGATGCCTGTTTTCGTTTCCCGCGAGCTGGAGAAGCTGCCACCGGTGACTTTTGATCACCTGGATTGTACTCAACTATTAAAAGATATTGTACGTCTCCAAGCAGAAATAAATAACATAAAGGAAACCTATGTTACTTCTACTCAGCTGCAAGAATTCAAATCAGAGCTACAAGTAAAAAATAATTCGCCACTTCTTCCAATTTGTAGTGTAAACACTAGACGTGGTGCATGGTGTTTGGATAGTGGACCGATAGGTTTATCCCAGTGTGATATTGCGTCAGTAAATGATTCACTGGACACAATAACGAAAACACCGACATCTACAAAGGCAATGAAAGATTCTTCGCCTAATAGCAATATTTCTGAACAACATACCGTAGCCGTCGATAATACAAAATCGACACATAAATTGAGCTACAGAAATATTAGTAATGACGCGGCGGAGGGTATGCGCAGCGAGTTTGCTCGGTGCGATAAACCGCCTACGATGACGTCATGCGAAATCAGCTGTGCCGATAAAGGTTTTGAGGCGAGCGCTAAAATGAATGAAAAACTTGTAAATAAACAAGATGATTGGCAAACGGTTTCTTATAGAAAAAAGAAATCATCATATCGATATTCTGGATTGATGGGGACGGCTGCCTGTGAATCAAATAATAATTTCAAAGCAGCGGATCGAAGTGTTCCTGTGTTCATAACAAACGTACATAAAGAGACAACAGTACCTCACATGGTCGACTATATTAAGTTAAAAACCCAAGAATGTGTGTCGTTGGAAAAAATCTATATGAAAAGGAAGGCAGATCATAATGCATACAAGTTCTTCGTACCAGAGCACAAGTTGCCTTTATTTTTAAATGAAAATATATGGCCTAAGGGTATTATATTTCGAAGGTTTGTGCATTTTAAGCCGAAGGATGCGAATGGTGGTAGCACCAGCGGCCTAGTACAAAAACCTAATGCATAGTTCCTTGTATAAGTTTGTAAGCTTCAACTGTAAAAATGTCAAAAGGTCAGTTGAAAGCATGGAAGTAATAATACAACAGGAATGCGCACTGCACCAAAAAAACGAGCCGACAGAGATAGTCAGCACGGAGCCCTCCATCTCTTTCTATTTTTGGTGACCATAATTTTAGGTAATTCATGAGACATCACTTCTATTTTATCATAACGCGAATAGGTGTCGATGGTCTCAAAGTCACCTATTATTCGAATAATTCGATTGCAATGTAGGTACGAATGTATTTTGGTGATATGACAATTGTCAGGACTTTATAGTTCGACGCGTGTTTTGAAACTATACAAGGCCAGAACGCAGAGGTTGGGACTGCTCGCGTATATTTTCAAATTAAAATGGTGCCATGATTTACTTGAAAGTATACAAGGCCATTACGCACTAATCGCGTATATTTTCAAGTAAGTTGGGCCAAAATTATGGCTTGAAAATATACTGCAGCAGTTACCACTGCGTACTAATCGTGTATATTTTCAAGCGCCAAGCGGCAATGCGAGCACTTGAAACTATACGTGATTAGTTACCAGGTAGCCCTTTTGAATTGTTGCTCTCTCTTTCTTTCATGCGAAATAGTAATAAGTCTATTGCTTTCTAAACATTGCATCATCATTCCGCACTTGGCATTAATTTCGTAACGTGTTTTTTGTTTACACCGTAAGTTAAAAAGTAAATTGATATTAAACTGTAGAACTGTTGTTAATAGTAAAAATTATCTCATAAGAGGGTGTAGAACAATTCATAAAAGACAATTACGGTGAATTCAAAACTTGATGAAAAATAAGTCTTTAATAGGTCTATAGGGTAATACCTACTATTACCTACTACACTCACGAGCAATGAATAAGTCCAAGTAGCAAAAAGTCAACACCAAATGACCCAAATTTTTTTAAACTTTAATTTTAAAATTTGATCAAAATTTACTATTTTAGTTGGTTATTAATAATATTTTGATGCGCTGTTAAATGCACTTTAATATTGCCAACGGCGTCATTAAGCTAGTCTTATCGATTCGAGGAGTGTAGTAGGTATTAATCTTCATTCATTTAAATAATAAGATATTAGTAGGTATGCTTACTTGCAAGTATGATTGCTATAAATATCAATTTATCAATCAAATTAGAGCTTGTTCATCTTCATTTATTATCATTTTATAGGTATGACAGGCAGAACAAGTCAATTGTAGTCATTTACATTTACCGAAATAGTTAAGTAAATTAGAATCGGCATGTAGGTATAAATTATATGCGACAAGTACGCCAATCAAGCAATATGCGTAATAGCAATGTATATTTTCAAGTACGATTCAGTAAATCCCAACTTGAAAGTATACGCGATTAGTACGCACAAATCGTGTATATTTTCAAGTAAAATATTTATTTTTTTCACTTGAAACTATACAGTGCTAGTACACTATGGGTGCGTTCTGGCCTTGTATAGTTTCAAAACACGCTAGTTCGACTGTAACGATAATAAACACTTGCGATGAATCGGGATTTATCATCGGGTTTAAAATTATGAAAATTTGTGGGAATTACTTGGAACCATCTTTGCTATGTTTCTTCATTGGAAGGAAAGCTGATATTTGGGAAAATATAATTTTAAGTAAATAAAATTAAGTTGGGTGTAGTGTTGACAAGAAAGTGTCAAAACAGGTTAACATTAAACGCAACTATGTACCTAAAACGTGTTTACTCTGTGGGTGTTCCGTTTACATAGTCTAGTTGATGAAAATCATAAGATTTCAAAAAAAATATCTCAACCTAAGTGCTTCCGCCGGTTTTAAGCTTGATAAATTATCTTATAATACTCATATCAGAGTCACTCAAGAGCGGTGGTAGCTCAGTCGGGTAAGCGTCCGCTTCTCACGCCAGAGATGCGGGTTCGATCCCGGCGCTGACATGTACCAATGAGTTCTTTTAACTTAAGTACAATGTATACCATCGCTCTTACGGTGAAGGAAAACATCATGAGGAAACCTGCATATCTAGATCTAGCACATCTAGATATGTGAACCCACCAACCCGCAGTGGACCAGCGTGGTGGGAAATGGTCCAAGCTTAGGAAGGCAGTTTAGACCTTGGGGATATGCACAAAGGTTCCATTCGAGAGAGCCAGGTGCAGGTACTTACACCCCCACAGAGAATAGAATAGAATAGAATAGAATACTCATATCTCTCACCAAAAAAAATCAACAGCTCATAACTCTTTACCAGACTTATAAGATAACAGCCACAATAATACCTAATGATACTTAGGTATAAAATAAAACAAAAAATTTAATGAAACAGGTCCTAATTAATGGAAAGTGATTCAAAAGTACGAATGAATGGTCACCCTAACCATAACGTCTCTCACAACAGTATAAACGTCATCCGTCATCTTGACAACCTTGGTCTTGTCGTAAAGTATTAAGAAAAACTACCAATATTTTTTATGAAATTAATATTCATACAAATACCAAATATTTCATTAAAATTACATGTTAATAATGATTTATTATAAATTTGTTTTTGAAAATGATATGATATACAGTAGTCTATGAGTTAATTTAATATTTTTTTGCATAGCTCTCTTCGTACAAAATCTACTAAAATTTACACAACTAAATCCTGGCAATTGTTAGAAAGAGAGGAAGGGCTCTGTGGTAACCCTCTCAATCGGCTCGCGGCCTCTTTCAGTTCAAATATAAATCTTAAGGTGAATTCGTTAGGTCTATTTTTGTTTGCATCATTTTGGTGAGTGCGCATTCCTGTTTTATTATGGGTAGCAATAAAACGAGTGACTGTAAATTACAGTTCTAAGTGTCAAAATTAATTAATTTGGGTTATAGAATTACTAAGTGAGCGACTGACTGCGAGTGACGAGAAATCAACAGGACAGCAACTTACAAACATTAATTTGAGTTACTTAAAATACAAAATGAGCAGCTTCATAATATTTGAGCGACCTAATATTTGTTTGAGTGTCAACGTTACGTCCTTCATTTTTTTCAATATTTGGCAAATGTATTTTTTATACTGAGCGGCATTTTATCTTAAATGAAGTGTTTCGAATACAAAAACCACTTTGAAAAATACACTAATGAGCAGAGTATAATGAGCTCACATTTAAAAAATAAAAATAATATGAAATAACTATTTTAAGAAACACTATTCTATTAGTTGAGAAATTTTATTATTGAAATATAAGGGTAATTAAATAAAACAATGTACTCCATAAAAATAAAGAAATATGCATGCATTTATTTCAATAAAATGAACAAAAATTAAAATAAGACGCTTCAGTCAACTAAAAAAAAAACTTCTTATAAATACTAAGAAACATTGATAGGTATGAGGAGCCCTACTACTCATCGACACTGGTAAATAAGTGCGGGCTTGGACTTATTGGGCCGGCCTCGTTTTCTTTTTTGTCCAATGGGTATTATTTTTGCTTCCAGTGGTGGTGTTGTTAGTTTGAGCCGAATTGCTAGCCCCAAAACGTGATTGCATACATATCTATTGAAAAATTCGGGACAGTCGCACGATCCTTTTTGCCAGTGCATTTAAAAATCTGTAGTTTTCATTAAAAAGCGTATCAAAATAAAAAACATAAGCCCTCAAATAGAATATCAGTAACCAATAATCATTAATAAAGCAGCATACAAAACTTTGCTCAAAGTGAACTTTTTAGTAGTTCGCTAAGTATAACCTCACTTAGAAAAATCGAATATATCTTAATATTGAAGTTGCCCTCTCTGTATTTCCAGTCGCTCACTTAGTAATTAAGTCGCTCGGATATTTTTTTAATATCTGAAATGGATTTGTCACAGTCCACTTTTTGTAAGCTCGTACTGGATTTTATTATAAAACAATATTCGTCGTCAGTTTAGTTAATTTTTCGCTTACTCAAATTCATACCGCTCAAGTTATTAAAACTGTATGTCATCATCAGTCGCAAAGTTTTTTTTTGTTCGCTCGTTTTATAATTCCCCTTTTATTATTACTTCCATGGTTGAAAGTATTAGATGGCTGTGTCAAACATCTGACATTATTGCACTGCAAGAAACGTGGCTGATGCCAGACGAGCTGGCGTTCCTCAGCAGCGTCTCCCAGGAGTTCGAGAGCACGGGCACGTCGGCGGTGGGCGCGGCGGCCGGCCTGCTGCGCGGGCGCCCGCACGGCGGCGTCGCGCTGCTGTGGAACCGCACGGTGTTCCAGAATGTGTCGGTTGTGCAATGTTCCAATCCGAGAGTGTGTGCCTCGTTAGCTACGATATATTGTGGCAAAAGTTGTCGGAGGCTGAGATGCCACCAGAATTAAATAATATCTTTAAATGCTGGTATCAAAGTCAGATAAACGTAGTACGATGGTCGAACGCCTTATCCGAGCCGTACAGGTTGGAGTGCGGGGTGAGGCAGGGGGGGTTGACCTCTCCGAAGCTCTTCAACCTGTACGTTAGTGCGCTGATAAAGGAGCTCAGTGAAACCAGAGTAGGCTGCCATATTGATAATGTTTGTATCAATAATATAAGTTACGCAGACGATATGGTCCTGCTGAGTGCATCGGTCTGTGGTATAACCAAACTATTAGGCATTTGTGAGCGATACGCATCCAGCCACGGCTTAAAATATAATGTGTCTAAAAGTGAATGCATGGTGTTTCGAGTTGGTAGTAAGGCTCCATCGTGTGTACCACCCATAAAACTAAATGGCTCACCACTTAAAATTGTGGAGCAATTTAAATACCTGGGTCATGTGATAACCGCCGACCTGAAAGACAATGCAGACATTGAACGGGAGCGCAGGGCGTTGTCAGTACGAGCTAACATGATAGCCCGCAGATTCGCTCGTTGCTCAGCAGAAGTGAAGATCACTCTTTTTAGAGCTTACTGTTCTTCCTTCTATACGAGCAGTCTGTGGGTGAATCACACACAAAGAGCCTACAACGCCCTGCGCGTCCAATACAATAATGCGTTCAGGGTGCTGATGGGGCTGCCCCGGTTCTGCAGCGCCTCGGGCATGTTCGCCGCCGCGAGGGTGGACTGCTTCCACGCGACCATGCGCAAGCGCTGCACGTCGCTGGTGCGCAGGGTGCGGGCCAGCGCCAACACCATCCTCGCATTATTTGCAAACCGGTTTGATCTCCAGTACATGAACCATTGTTGCATGATTCATGTTTTGGAGGTTAAGCCGGGAATGTAAATTTTACATACTTAGTTAAGTACTTTATGTTGCGTGTTTTGTTTATTAGTTCCTATTTTTATACTAACAATAGATGTCTAAGTCGTGTGATTGTTCTTGTACATGTATTACTAACACTTTGATCCATGTTGGTTGAAAAAAAAATAAATTATTATTATTATTATTAAATACAAATATCTTTATTGATAGCCAAAACATTGATACAGTCTTATTATATCCCTAACCCCTACACTAGGATTCCCTGTGTCGTAGGGATTAGTCTCTTTCGTCTTATGCTATACAATAAAAAAAAAATTTATAAGTTAAGAATGAAGGTTAGTAGTAACACAGTATTTATAAATTTTTGCGACAAGACAATTTTTTCTATTAATCTCCATTTAGTTAAGGTAACATTGTTAGTCAAACAAAAAGTAGCAGACAAAAAAATAAAAAAAAATAAAAATATTAGTACCCATGTCTACCGAGTAACAACAATTTGTGGATTTAGGTATTTAGCGGTAGAAGTAGCTCACTATCATTGTAGTCCTGTAACATAAGCCACGCAGTAGCTTTTTGTTTACATATATGTCTTGTAGTTTTTAGGAGGGATAAGGTTTGGTTAACCCTAGTGTACTCGTATAAGAAGTGACCCATGTAACCGAAACGTCTTTTGCCAAACTCAGTCTTTGTAGTTGCAACTTTCCATTTTTCGTGTCTTAGGGGGCGTGATCTCTCCACAAGATTTACAGGGGCAATTTTATGAAATCTCAGAGTTGTGGCTAGAATAAAAAGTTGTCGTACTGTTAAAACTTTCGTTTCTCTATAGAGCTTAGAAGTTGAGTAACGTACCGGCTTTTTGTATGCTACTTTTAATATTGCACGCTGAGCACGCTCAGCCTTGATTAGGAGACTTTTGCAAGCTACACCCCAACAAACGATGCCGTAAGATACAATAGCTTGACACAGTGCGTAATAAACAACCTTAATAATCGACTCATTAGCTACTGAACGCAGGCGTTTGAAGACGAATATTAGCTTTCTAAGGCGATTCTTTAACTGCATCTACATGATTGACCCATTTTAGGTGTTTATCTATATGAACGCCGAGGTATTTTATGGAGTTTACCTGCTGGAAAGGGATACAATCACAATTTTGTCTAACTTCGCAAGTGTGAGCATAGACAGGAATCACAGCAGAGGGAGCAGACCGATGACTAATACTAAAGTTTAACACCTTCGTCTTATCGGCATTGAGTGTGAGGAGATTGTGGGATAGCCAGTCACCAACCAAACTAATACCATAGCTGGCAGCAGCATAGGCAGCATCCCATGTTTTAGCCGAGATAACCAGAGCGGTGTCATCAGCAAAAGCAAATACGTTTGCGTGTGGGATGTCCAAAAGGCAGAGGTTATTGATGTAAAGTAAAAATAAGGTTGGTCCTAGAACGCTGCCTTGAGGGACCCCAAACTTAATGGTTTTGAATTTACTGGTATGGTTCTGAAGGATAACTCTCTGCTGGCGGTCAGTAAGGTAAGAATGAAACCAGTCTAGAGCCACACCACGTATACCAATAATCTCTAGTTTTTTCAGCAAGATCACCCTAGACACCGTGTCGAAGGCTTTCGCGAGATCTAGGAAGATACCCACACATTTTTTGCCGTTATCCAGTTCTGACACTATATGATCAACTAAGCTGGTTACCGCATCCTCTGTAGATCTATTATTGCGAAAACCAAATTGCCGATCAGAGAGGATGTTCTCCTTATGTATATAGTTGAGCAGACGTTTGTTAACTATTTTTTCAAGTATCTTTGATATTGAAGATAATAGGGAGATTGGACGGTAATTGGCTGATATTAATACGTCGCCATCCTTATAAATTGGACAGACGTTGGCCCTTTTCATGCAGGCAGGAACAATACCTGATTGTAAACTCAAATTGCATATAAAAGTTATAGGGCTTAGCAGTGCTCTATATGTGTGTTTTAGAACAGAGTTAGTGATTCCATCCCATCCTGGAGCAGAACCAGTTTTAAGAGACACGATTATTTTGTGGACTTCTATCTCATCTGTAGGCGTAAAGAAGAACGAGTCTTTAGGTGGTCCGGAGCTCGAAGTTACTGAGAGAGCATTCGCCAAGTCTACCTCAGTTTTATTAAGCCGCTGTAATGTTTTCTCAGCTAGCGTACCGCCAACGTTAGTAAAGTACTGATTGACATCGTTAAGGGAATCAGCAGGGTTAGATTTGTTGGTTAGCAGTTTTAGGCTTTTGGAGTCTTTCTTAGTAATATTGCATACTTTTTTTAAAGCAGACCACATTTTTTTACTATTGCCGGATGATTTTTTAATGAGATTGGATTCGTAGTTATTTTTTAAATTTTGTATAAGGTTATTGCAAAAGTTTCTGTAAGCTTTGTATTTTGCTTGCATGATTAAGTTGCCTCTGTTGACTTTCTTCCTAGCCTCTGCATGTAGTAAATCACGTTTTCGTATGCATTTTAGCATTCCGTCATTGATCCAGGGTTTTTTTATTGACATAGAATTTCTTACAGAAACAGTTTTAGTGTGAAGTTTTATGGCATTACTCACTACGTCTACAAAATAATTAGCAGCAGAATCGGCATCAGTCAACTCATAGATGGAAGTCCAATCTTTTTTCTCTAAATCGGAAGCCAAGGTGACGTAGTCTATTGTAGTATTAACTATCGGAGGCTTTACATTGACCGGCTGGTGGTCATGATTTCGTTCAATTCCAAATAACACCGTGTCATGGTCCGTTATATCAGTTTGACACACAACAGTTCGGCAATTTTTTTTCGTCCTTAATAGAACATGGTCAAGGCAGGAAGTATCATGTGTCGCAAGCAAATGTCCCGGGTAAAAGCCATGGTGGTTTGTAACATCCAGGTAATCATCAGATCGTTTGTCTTTACTATGAGGCCCAATATCAATATTGATATCTCCCGTGATAACGCAAGTGTCAGCTTTACAATAGTTATCAATTACATTTTCAAGTGATTTGCAGAATAATTCAATTTTATGGAAAGACGGTGATCTGTAGATGGCAATTAGAGTCAGTTCTGTTCCTACGTTAATTACTAGGCAATTGGACTCGTTGAAAGGAGGTTCTATGATATTAACCAGAAGGTTGTCCCTGGTAAATATTACAGGACCATCATTCTTGCTAAGGAAGTGTTTAGAATAATGACAGTTATAACCAGGAATATTGTAGTTTGGGGTTTTATCACTAAGAAAACATTCTGTTAAGACAATTATAATATATAATCGGTTGTTAAAAATAAACAACCGATTTATAACCTCGAATAAATGTTTTTTTTAATCTAAATAATAAAATAATGAATTAAAATTAAACCGATAACCGTTTCTTTTTCCATAGATAGGTTACGTCATTTTATAAGGTCCTTGCTATGTAGGCCACGGTGTCATATTTTAAGGGTTGTTGGTAAGTACCCAATTTTCGAGATAAACTTTGGACGTAATTATACTCAAAAATGGTAGGTACATTATTTTGAAATTCTGAATTCTTTCCCGGGCTTAGATATCATATGCTGCATATGTAGGTTTCGGCTTTAGTATAAGTACCCTTTTTGCAACACCAGCGTGTTAATTGTACTTTATGCTACGTCTACTTACTAGCAAAACACATCTTCCATACGCCACAACGCTACAATAAACCAACATTGCTGTTAATTCCAGGGGCAGCCCCCAGCAACCAGAACGGCGCGCCGTCGCGGCTGGAGACCCTGGAGCCCGACAGCGAGGTGGAGCTCATACCCGGCGCGCAGCAGCCGCAGCAGCCGCCGCAACAGGTGGCTGAGCCTTTTTTTCTTTATTTTTCCTTATAATCAACGCACAACGCCATCTATCGGTCCATACTAAAAGTTCTTTAGTTGCTGCATAGACTAAATGGTTGCTCCTTGGATGATCTTCTTTTCATGTGAGCAATCCGACTAATTTAGACCTAATAAGGACAATAAAGTCTTCTAGAACAAGGTTCGCCGCAACACAAATAATTATTGCGTCCGGCGGCGTAGCAACGCACTATTTTCATATAGGTACTCTAAGATAGTTATAAACACCCCAATTAAATTCCTAACCACACCTTCCCTTCCAGTCGCCATCCCCCAACATCCCGGGCCTGATCCCCGGGCAGCGCGTCTACATCATCAACATGCCGGTCCCCGGCTACCGGCCCGGCACCATCGGAGGGTACCAGCCCGTGTACGTGGTGGCCGCCGCGCCGGGGCAGGGGCAGGGGCAGGGGGGGCAGGGGGTGCAAGGGGTGCAGGGAGTGCCTGGAGGTAGGTTGAAGTCAGCGGAAAGTTAAATTGAAGTGCTGAGGGAATTGGTCGTTTCAGTCAGATTTAAATTCGTAGAAACATACAGTTATCGTATAGCGATTATGGACGGATAAGCTGAATGAAGAAGTCATTGAATATTCGCCTGACATTGTTTACGGTCTAAATCGTTGTGCCAAAACATATAATAGGTATTTAGTTTTCTAATTATACTCCTATTCCTACGTCTTGACTTAGATAGCAAAAAATACTTGCTTATGTTATTTTTATCATTTAATAAGGTTAAATACTTTGATAGCGGAAATCGCCAGCCTTTAATTATTTGGCAATAGTTTGTTTACTCATTTGAGAGAAATTATACGACTGGTTTATCTTCCGCTATTAGATAGAAAATACATAATAATCAGTCAACATTATTAATTAATAAGGTTAATAGATAAAACATATAATATCGGACTACTAATTATTATACCTAACCTAATCTTACTAATCAACATTTCTATTTCAAAACATTCCGACTTTAGATAAGTACCTACCACTACCTACGTATAAACCAACATCCAATGTTTGTTAAATTATTTCTGCTTAACCATCTTACCATGCTTTTATTCTCTTCTCCAGGCTATCAGAATGCGATCCTGTTGGATCCCTCAGGCCAAGGAGTCATTTCGCCCTTCCTCGGTTACCAGAGACCAGGGTTCGCTGGTCTCGGCCCTAACGGCTACCTCATCAACGGACAGAACCAGTTTGTTGTGAACCGGCCCTATGATCTCTATCAAGACCCTGCTGCGTTCGGATTTCAGTAAGTACTTTACTTATATATAAAGGTGCTAAATGCGGAGTACATAATAAATAAAACATGGAAGTTTTATCAGATACGACATGATCTAATGTACACTTGATTGCAATAAATATTTTGATTTTGATTTTGATTTTGATTTTGATTTTGATTTTGATTTTGATAATTATTAAATAGTTATTCTTATAAAATTAGCGGTCATCAGTCTTGTATGTCTACTCGGTTACTGTCGGTTTTACTTAGTAAGGATACCTGCGGCCCGTGTCCAGCCTGTAAGAGCCTTTGGATCTGAAAATAACAATTTATAATTCAATAACGCAATATCTTCGTCGAAAACCAACCTTTGACTTTAACCATCAAGAAGATCTTATCACATTGATTGATGCCATTCATCTAAGGCAATTTAAGCCTTAAGAAACACCCGATAAACAAAAGCCAATCACCGAAATCCGA
The DNA here is from genome assembly GCF_932276165.1 of Plutella xylostella. Classification (NCBI taxonomy): domain Eukaryota; kingdom Metazoa; phylum Arthropoda; class Insecta; order Lepidoptera; family Plutellidae; genus Plutella; species Plutella xylostella. Next base: position 481,627 of record NC_064002.1, read on the forward strand.
TCGGACAAAATGGAAATCATTGGGAAAGGCCTATGTTCAGCCGTGGACGTCCTATGGCTGAGATGATGATGATGATGAATCACCGAAAACTTGCAACCACAATTACCCAGTCTTCCTCAAGTCCGAGTTGCCCATCATGAGTCTAGTCCCGCGGCAGTTGTTCCACGAGACCTGGAGGCTGTTGGAGCAGCGGTTCCCCTGCAGGTGGTTGTGGGTCACGGTGGCGGCGAACAGCTCCCAGGCTCGGTTGTGGTTGCACATGTTGGTGAGGCAGCCCGGCTGGCTTATACCGCCGTTGGGGAAGAAGTCCACCTGGAATGAACAAAGAAGGGCATTTATTTGCCAAAAATATGCTGTAAAATTACATTTGACCCTTCCGTGCTTCGGATGGCACGTTAAGCCCTGGCTCGGTTGCGGTTTCGGCAGTAATTCTAGAGGCCTACGGACAGCTTGAAAACTTCCTTCCGGGTGGTTAGGTCTGAATGTCAAAATGTACTGATATACATAACGTTTCCCTTATCTGACAGTCGGGTTGCCCACTTACCCGACAACTCTCTCAGCACAAGCTTGCTTATGTTGCTACTAGGCCAGCGTGGTGGACTAAAGCCTCATCTAGACATTAAACAATGACATATTGGCTGGCAAAATGAAACAATCTCAGCAACGAACCTGAGCGATGGCAGAGCCGATGCCGAGACCGCCGACGGTGTAGCCTCCGTCCGTGTGGATGGCCTCCACGTAGACCCCGTCCGTGGGTTGAAGACGGTTGCGGTTGTAGTTCCACATGGGACCGGCGGGGTCCAGACCTGGGGATGATGAAGATATTTGGTACATTCCTTCATTCACTCCGATGGCTGATAGCGCCGTTAGGTTCATATCCTACCCTCGTGAAACTATATTGGCATCTTCTGCTAATTTCACACTACCACATTATTAATTTTACCATCATTTTTAACCACTGCTGTCTCTCCTTGGATCAACTATCTCTGCTTTGGGCTTCCTCATTCTATTCACTGCTATAAGCGTCCAGGACACCTTTATTTACCTGTGACTCTAGCGACTCTTCCTCTAGTAGCCCTCCCAGCGTTGCCAGCAATATGCGCTCCGAGAGAGAACCCGACAATGTGGACATTCTCATAGCGGAGGCCGAAGGAGTTGTGCAGCCAGTTGATGAACTGTCCGACGCCCTGCCCGACGGCCGGCACGCCCGCCGCCGCCGTCGCGTAGTCAGACATGGCTAGGCGACGCCAGTCGACTACGATTATGTTCACGTCCTTTTTGTTGAGGTATGCTGTGGAGAAATGGGTATGCATTAAAATTAGACTTATCGTGTGGTAAAAACTAGATATGGATGGTGTGGTGATTAAATACTTCTATTCCAAGAAGATCCACTTTCCAGAGTTATTTGGGGTCTTCTCTAGAATGAAGACAATACAGTTTCTCACTGTAAAAATCTGTGTAGCCAGTCAGTGCAGAGAACTTGCTAACTTGCCTACCATATGCCTGACATGATTATATGTTAACAGTCAATATACGTCATCATAAGGGCACATTTTTGCATTGCTGAAGGAAGGACAAATTTAAGCGGTTCCGGCCGGGCGAGTCCACTTGCCGGACAAGATTAAAATTTTATTTCATCTAACTCAGGGACGCCTTGATTGACCCCTGGTTGTCATTAGTCAGGTCACCATAATGCTAGATAGCCAGGCTTGTACCTTTCCTGACGGCAGGGTTGGGCTCGGTGTTCCCGTTGCTGAGCCAGCCGTGCGCCACCACCACGGTCTCCTTGCTCGCGTCGAAGTTGGAGTTGCGGACAGATCGCTCGTCGCCGTTCGTCAGCGTCTGGTAACGGTTGGCGTTGCGTCTGTTGAGGGGATATGGGCGTCAGTTAGAAAGAGATGATTGAGAGAGTTGAGCTACGTTAAGCTCGCATTTCAAAACAGATTACCCCTGTGTATTAATGAGGAATGATACATGTTATGCTGCAGGGTAGAAGAAGCAATAAGTTGTAGGAGATCCATTCTCAGCGACTTCAATTCTGTCGGTATCTCCTGGGGCGAAGCCAAAGAAACAGCCTAGGTCAGAAACTTCTGAAGTCTGTAGGAGGCCATGCTATGTTACTCATGGAGCTGCAAGATTAATCATAATCACACCTCAAATAAAGCACTCACCTAGTATACAGCCAGTAGGCAGTATTCCTCGGGTTCCTGGCGACCTCCTCCACTAGCTGGTAGTCCACGGGAGCCTCCAGGTCGGCTGTGGCCTCCCCGAACTGCACGTAGCGAGGGTACAGCGCCCGCTCCTGAGCACGGGTCAGCTCGAACTCATCCTCGATAGGGGTGGAGAGCGCCGCGTGAGCTGAAGAGAAGGGTGTTATTGTGAGAATGGAGGTAAAAGGAGAACTTGATATATGATATTTTGCGTGTTATATTACATATTTTCATTTATTAGGGACTATGATCGAGGTGGTAATCCAATAAATCAATGGGCGTAAATGAAAATTTAAAGACACAGAAAAAAATAATTATAAATATGTACCGATCAAAAGAAAAACAAAGGCACTCAGCGACTTCATTGTAGGTACTTTTCTAAAACAGTGAAGACGTAGTGTTTTTGACATGTATTTGTATTTATAGACTATCGATATCTTAATTACTTACTATAGTTTTTGTTGGTGTATTAATTATCAGTATTTATCATCTTAAGATGCTATCCATTATTATAATATCGATTGCTGGTGGTCAAAAGATAAGCCAATTTGTGTAAACATGCAAAAATTCCGTATCTTTGCTATTAATTAACAAAAGAAATAATCTTAATAAGGATTAAACTAATTTTATCATTTTAATATGCGATGTTTTGGATGATGTGAAAAAGTCTACCTACATAGGTAAATATGTACTTATAAATAAACACCGCACGTATACTGTACATGAGACCTCTCATACTTTTCTTCTGTTCACTTTGGTCGAATTAGGTACTGTATAAATGATAAAAAACATACTTTTGAACCTTGTTTAATGTAAATGCCATTGAGAATGAATGACAATTACATTGGGTTCAACATAAACTGACGAAAAGTCTGCCTACCCAGCAAGAGAGTACGTTAGTACAAGGCGTGGGTGTTTAAATGTATGTTATGTAAGTATGTAAATACCGTTAAATAATTATAAAGGGTACACTCAAGTCCGCGTTGTTATATGGTAAATGGTTTTCAGGTTTATTTTATTAATAATAGATTGCAAACTTTCAATGGTATATAAAATACACACCTTCTAAATAGTTATATTTTTATCTTATTTTATGTACCTACTTACTTAATACCTATAAATAAAGTATTTTGAAACTATGAAAAGCATTCATATTATTTATACTTGCTGAAAACTCATTATTTACCAACGTTAAACTGAGCACAATACATTTATTTGATTCATGGAAGTTAAATCAATATTAATTTATCTCATTATAATGAATACTTATATTGACACTATATCCGTGTGCGATAAATTATCTGAACATATTTACATTACCGCAGCTGTTACTTACCACAAAAACATCCAAAATTTGGACATATTTTAACACATTTGGGGTTCATTTTAATTATGAATAGGTATAGTGTTTTTAAACTTATCATTCTAAACAACTTCTGCAACTCTATTGTAAAAACATTACCCTCCTCCTTCGGCAGTCGGGTAAAAAAGAACTTTATGGGATTGAGTCTATCACTTTACTTCCCAGGAAAATATCCTTCAGGAAGTCTACTTAATAAATTCAACTGTATTTATTAAAACAGTCAGAAAACCTCAAACAACCAACGACAGTTTATGCAACGTCGTTGTTTGCATTCTCACAGGAATATAATTTAATAACGTCCGACATTCATAAGTATACTAAATCTACCTATCAACAACATTCTTACCTTATAATCTGTTCCCCACTCCAGGCCTATAGCGGGTCCCCTAGGCCCGGGCCCAGCGGCGGGCGGTCAGGGCGCGCAGGGCGGGCGGCCCCAGGGCTCCGTGAGGCTGTCTCAGCTGATCGCGCTGCAGGCGCAACCGCATGCCGCGGGGGCTGACGGTGGAGCTGCTAGCCAGGGTATGTATATTCAACTGTATAAATACAGACCTTCATCGATTGAAAAACTAATCTGACAGCCCTATGTTTTTACCACGGTGAAAAACCCTGTGATGGATACGATAAGAGGAAGAATTGTCTTGTCCAGAAGGGCTAGTACGGGGCGCATTTAATGACAAAAGTTATCCTCGCTCTTCAGGCTGCGCGATGTTATAGTGAGCGCGATGCAAAACTCTTGTCACGTCTTAAATGCACCCCGTACTAGCCCTTCTGATTGATTCTAGAGTTAGAACAGAACTATGCGATCTTTTCATTTAGAATCCCTTCATCAATATATTAATGTATATTGCTATATTCTTTCTTTTCACAGAAAAGACCATCCAGCAATCGGAGAGGAGTCGCCTGGGAGAAGCTAGCGAGGGCAGCGCGGAAACAAAAGAATCTCTAGAAGACGTCGAGGAGCCAATGAGACGCAACGCACGGCCCATACCGCCACACGCACAGCGAAACAAGCCGCAGCAGTGAACCACAGACAAACGTGTTGAAGATAGCTGCCAATCAAACTTGGGAAAAACTAGATTTAGATGAACTTGGATTAGATTAAAGTGACCAAAGCACGTATTTTTATTTTTTCTTTTTATATTACGTTCTTTACTCTTGAGAAAAACCTTTAAATTTTTGCAAGTACGACATTTTTTATGTATCGGAATGTGTAAGAGTAATTCCCAAGTTTGATTGGTATTTTATGTACGAGTATCTACTCGTAGCCTAATAAAACGAAAAATGGGTCTATGCACCTATGCAATTCGTTGGCAATTCGAGATTCTTTGAACCATGACGTAGGTACAATTTTAATTTACATTTAGGTATCGAAGGTGGCTTTAAAACAAAGTGATGACCAAAAGTTAGTGTTGTAGATTTGAAATGGTGGTAGATGACTATCGACAAATAATTGTAAAATTTTACGTCGATTAAACCATTTGAATTTGAATTTGAATTTGAATTTGAATTTGAATTTGAATTTGAAAAAAAATTAGCAATCACTAGAAAAAACGTTAATTTTTTTATGTACAAACTTGCCAACCAGAGCAAAACACAAAACTTTAGAAAGATCTGGTAATATCAGATACAAGGAGCCTGATGGAAAACATAAAAAGTAGTTACCATTGAAACGAATAAACTTTTAATTGAAATTCTTTGCTTTTAATTAATACTACACTCCTTGTATTTACATAGCACTGAACGTGTAGGTGCCTACGTTTTAAACATCTTCAAGTTATATTTATGACAGTAATAAAACAGTAATTAAGGCTCGGGTCAGCTTGGAATAATTGAGGAAACAGTAATCGTCAGTTAGTTCTAGTGCACCAAATACTCTAGACGCAGATAATCGCTAGATCACCTACAAAGCTTAATCACCCAACTAGAGTTACTAGAACCAAGAACGTAAGTAGGTACTTAAGTATTACTTACACTATAAGATCTATCCATCATTTTACTTCATATTAAAATCATCATCACGAACCCATCACGTCCCCACTTCTGGGGCACGGGTCTCATTCTAATGAAGGAAGGGTTTAGGCCTAGTATTATAGTAAAATAATAAAATTTCGTACTATTACGACGAATTGAAATGTACAAATATGTAGATCGACCTTATATCTGGTATGATATCATATACTCGTATATGTATAATGGTATACAGACTCATCAAAGCCAAGAAGAGATCACGGTAGTAAGATAAGTCAAGTAGGTATTTATAGTTAACATTACGTCATTCATGTAAAAAACAATAAAACTAAACAAATTATCAGCCGAATTGCCACTGCATCTATTACTTTGTCCCCTAGCGCATAGTAAAGAGCGCGCCGACAACGACCTAACTCTAGATAGGTATATAGAGCGATAGTGCACCAGGGAGTCTGGTGTCTGGTGGCGGCGCAAACCTGCCGGCCGGCTTTCTACCGCCCTCAGCCGAGCCGAGACAAATGAGGCTCGACACCACGGCCCAAGTGGCTGGGAGATCACGGAGACACTCTGTAGATACGACAGTTTCTCACTTGAGAATGTCAAGGCACAACTTGAATGTGGAATGGAGAGCTGGGAATGGCTAAATTGTCTAAAATTGTCGCTAAACAAGACTTTAAGTTTACACTTATAGCTAGATTTTCTTCAATGAAACTCTGGGCCTTATTATTTATTATTATTATTTAGTATACCTTATTATTTTAGACATGTAAAAGGGAAATGCAACAGTGTGAATGGATTGAGGTGGCGTTGAGAGGCGTCTTGAACCTTTAATAGCTTTTACATTCGGATTTCTTAGCAGCCGTCAGTACATGTAGCACGCACGGTATATTTATAATTAATAAAATGAACGTCTAAATCTACATATGGCAGAAGGTGCAGACGATATACGATAAGATTATGACTAAGAATACAATCAGGTGCTTATCTACTACCAGCTTACAGGGAATGTGCGTAAGTGTATCATACACATCAAAAAGTAGGTACCTATTTATGTTATAAATGCGTTTTGGACAGGTAAGTCACCGAAAAAGTTGCAAGCAAATTTAAATTTATCAAGGCAGAAGTCATAGTTTCGTATTACATCTTAGGTGGGAAATGGACGAATGATAGCTTCAGTATTATCATATGGATTATTTCCTATAGATTCCGCTTTCTACCAACACTTCGACCGCAAACAGACGGCTAACGGCGTGTTTTCCCGCGAATGCACCCATAAACCAGGCGATATAACCAGATCTCTTGCTGCGCCACCCACCGCCGCGCCCTGACCTAGCTCACTGGATACACGAACCCTTGGCTTGTTTTATTTAAATTGAATTGTGGGATTAGTGCTCAAATTATGAAAACGTGGCTTTAGCGGGAAATAACTTTTCATCTAGGCGATAGTCACATCATCATTGTATCTGAATTGGTAAGATTTTTTTTATATCACGGGAATTGATATTTTTATTTAAAAGCATAAGTTAATTAATACCACCATGGTACCATACAAGATACAAGATCATGTTTGTGTCATGATTGCTTTTCATTATAGGAAAACTGATGCTGGTGAAACATCGATCAGTTTTTACGAGCAGACGTCACAGGCGACTTTCCTCTCCGTATCTGTTCAGTAAGTAATTACTTCACAAATAATAAGCGGCGGTTTGTCAGCCTCTACTCTACCTTACGAAGAACGAACTTTCAGAGCTATACCGGGCTAACTACAACTCTATCTAGTTGTAATAATAAACGTGCCGATTGCATGACAGCTCTAGCTGTTTCCTTTATTTTTGTCTAGAGTGACCCTCCTGAACTCGTTGCAACGGACATTCTATCTTCTTTCATCGTGTATTGGGAGCAGCGCGCGGCACGAGTCTAATTAAACTACAATTACCCCGCGGCCGCGGTTATCCTATTTGTTATGGTTTTCGGACTCGATTACTTTTTTGTCCAATTTCCAATTTCGGTGCCAAAGTTGTACACACGCTGTGCATTCTCAATTTAGACAAAGAAAAGAAAGTAAGGTGTAACTATAGTACTTATAAGTATTTTGGGAGACCGCTGAATCTGTACCACTATACTCAGTATACAAAGTGAGAATGCATAAGAAAGCGTGTGCTATTGCTGTCGTGTAAAATGTCAGTGAAGAATCAGATAACATCATCATTAAAACATCAATTAGTTTGTTTATTTACTGATACTTCATAAATAATGTATCGCCGTCAATCATTCATCCTCGATTATGATCGATCGATCTAACTGCAGTTACAAACCAGTTGTAGCGCTACAAGCCGCACAAAGCACTGCAAGCTTTCACGCGACTTTGATCTTTCGATACCCGTGATAAGTACAAGCGTGGGGCTGAAGAAAACATTACAAACAAAAAAGTTTAAATAATCTTTTAATTCCTCGTAATTGGCTGTCGAAACCAATTTGCAGATGCAGGCTCCGAACACGCGGACTGCCAGTAATGATGAGTATTTAGCCAATAATTGCGGGGGCCCACATGCAACCGGCCGGCTCACTCGAATTAAGACGGAAGCGCTTTCCAAACGAAAGGTGTCGAGAGATCTCCGCAATTATCCGGAGTGCGCCATAAAATGAGGCAATTATTATCTTTTTGCCGCGGACCCGTTATGAAGCTTAGGTGCGGGGCAAAAACGCACCGTGAGCAGTGTTGAGGCCATCGCCGCGCGGACCGCACGCCACCACCGCCCTGACTCCCACCGCCATGCGTCTCAGTGCCGCCCTGCTCTGCTGCCTGGTGCTGGGCGCCGCGCCCGCGCCCGTGCGCCGCACGCTCAACTTCAACATGTTCGTGCTCAAACCACAACCCGACAACCCTGACCGCGTGTTGATCTCCACCAATGGCGTATCCAGATTCGGTCCTCTGTTGGAGTATTTAGTGCAGCGGGTGCAAGGGCTGCTGTCGGTGCGCGTTCACCCGGACGAGATCCCGGACGCGGCGCCGGCGGAGGAGGTCCCTGTAGCGGACACGGCGGAGAACGAGGTGGAGGGGCTCCACGAAGCGCGCCTGCCCGGGGTGGTGGTGCGCCCGTCCCGGACCAAGCCCGGGACCTACGAGGTGCAGATGGCAGTTGTCCTAGACGATGGCAAGCCAGGGGACCAGAAAGACAAAGACAAACCGGAGCAGAGTAACTGATTGTGGTGGAAGATGATATTGAAATTGATGTACCTTTAAATCGTGATAGTAAAGTTTGCATTTATTGATCGTTGTTGTATTGTTAGTTTTAGGTTTCGATTATTTTGTTTGTTTATTTATTTGATTTGTTTGTACGGGGTGTTGACGATGTGTTGTTTATTTATTCTTGCCATGCCATATTGTTGAGATTAAATAAAGTAATTTTTTGTTTCGTGATTTTTTAATTTATTAAAATTTGTATCTATATCTGTACCAGATCCTCTCTAAAGTTTCTAATAATAGGTCCAACATGTAATAAAACGCATACAAATAGGTCAAGAGGTCACTGTAATCATTCCCATTTCCCTGTAGTGTGTTTACAGTTCTATGATAATGATAGATGATAAGATTTGGGGTTATGTTAAGGCTGATAGTACCAAACCCAATGAGCGCTGTTTTAACACTAATTTATTTCCATTATAAAATATTACTGCATAGTAAACAAGTAATGTATGTGTGTGTAAGTATCAATCTGATTTCAACCTTATAGCAATATACATAATACATATAACATCTAAGTAAGTACCTATTGTACGGTAGCCGTAGCCCGTACATCCTGCCCACTCAAAAGAAGGAAGAGCATTATATAAAATAAGATTTAAATGTTACTGTAGCTAAAGTAAAGTTGCAAGTATAATGATAACTGTAAATTAAATTAATTAGGTATAAAATGCAATGTTAAGATATTGAACTTAAATATTTCATTCAAATACAAAAAATACAATATAGTAAGTACTTAAGTATTTCATTCACACACTTCACTATTAATGATTACGGAAGGAATGTCTAATCTAACTGAGCGCGGTCGAACAGTCGGCGTAGTCCAAGTGTCGTGGTGGTCCGCGCTCGGGGTGCCGGGGGCGAGGGCGGCGGGGGCCGGGGCGCGGGCGGCGTGGGCCAGGGCGGGGGCGCGCGCTCGCAGCAGCCGCAGCGGCAGCGCCGGGGGGGCGCCGCGGGACTCGATGCTCGTTGTGGTCAGCTCGAGGCGGCGCTTGTATTTTCGCCATCGCAGGAGAGAGTATACAGCTCCGGAGATGATGACGACTCCCATTACGGTGTACATTACCGAATACTGGTGCACATCATGAATGCTGAGGGGTTCGTTAGCCTTTTGCTTCAGGTCGTCAATCTGTGTTTTCAAATTGTCCCAGTCATGAATGTGGTCTTCTGGAACGAACGGCGTCATATCTGACGTATTCACGATGTGGTTTAGAATTGATGATCCAACAATGTATGTATTATCAGTTTCCATCTGCATGTGGCTCATATAGTTGCTATGTCCAATGATCGAGAATGTCGTACTCTTTACTGCACAACCTTGACCTATATCCAGTAGGCCATTACCGGTCAACGACTTCAATGTCATCTTGTTATCAGGACAGAAAATGCGCAGCGAGCAGTTCTCACAGCATGAGTACAACCATCTATTGTTGTTGTGTAATTTAATCCACAGCTCGTGGCACGGCTCCGCTCTTGTACGGCACATGGGTTTGTTATGAATGCTGATGTTGCATATGCTCTGTGTCATCTGAACTTGATGTATGAGTTTATCAATGGAGCATAGTATTTTATTTACTGATGTGTGGGTGCACTCCTTTACTTCACTTTCTGATAGCAATATAAGTTGATCCCTTCTAAGGTTAAATGCGATATACGGAGTTATTGTTTCGATGATGTAGGACTGGTGAGGTAAACTGATTATTTTGTCCAGCTCGTATGTTTCTTTGCTCACCAGAGGTATTCTGACTTCTATGATTAGGTAAGATTTCCCGACTTCCACATGAATTTTCATTAATTTATACAAGTCTCTGTAGTCATGTTTATCAGTAGGTACAGTCAGATCTTCAGGCAGGTGACTGTAAATGACCTTCATTTGCTCCTCCAGCTGTTCTGGTGGCAACAAGTGCGCGTCCAGGTGCCCGTGGGTGAGGTCTGTAATGGTGTTGATAAGGTTCTCTTGTACACGGCGCACGTTGGATATCATGATTGATGCTGAGAGGGCCGCTGATATGATATAAAGTTCATTATTGTTTTGCGTCAGCAGTTTATTATTGGCGAGTTTTACTTCTTGTAGGTGTTTTTGGATCATCCCAAACTGCTTGTTCATGATGTACTCGTTCCTTTGTAGAATATTCGACTGTGCTTCTATGACACTCGTCTGGTTCTTGAATAGAAGTAGTAGATGATTTTCGTTCATAGATATCTTCTCAATGTCCTTCTCATACTTTCTTGCGAATCGATCATCTAAAACTCCAAATAATGAATTGGCTATGTATCCAACTCCGTTGATAAGGCCTCTCTTTTGCCGTTTGGTGACGTGTTTCTTGAGTATTTTATTATAGTGATATATTTCTGATAAGTCGTGTTGCAGTTGATATACGATACTCTGGTATTGTGTTGATAAATGATTTGAATCCAGAAATTCTTCCAGGTGATAGACGTATTTTTCCAGGTGTTGCAGTCCGGACCAGTATGTACTCATATTGTAATACATGATTAATTTCCAGTCGTCTCGGATGATGCTCATATCGTACATCTTGTCGAAATACATGTTCATGTTGTTGTTAAGTTGTGTGATATTGCAGTCGCATTGTGCTGAAGTCATCATTGATAAGAAAAGTAGTAGCGCCATGGATATGTAGTGACAAATGCCTTTCCTTGTTGTTCGCTTTGGTCGCCCGCTGGCCTTGACCGTGGGAGTTGTCACTTGATCGGGCGCGTCTCCATGCGAATCAGCTGTTGTGACGTCATCAGTCGTTGGTGTCGTGCTTTGTACGTCGCTTATCTGTGACGTGGCGTGTTCTTCTCTAACTGGCAACAGAGCCAATTTTAAGATCGGTCGTTTTATGATGCCGCCTTTCGTTTTCACAGTAGCTACCCGGACGTGTCCGTCTTGGCCCGGGTGTACGGCGACGATCCTGCCCAACGCCCACTTGCCAGGGGGTAGGTTGTCGTCTTTGATAAGGACGACGTCATCAACTGCCATGTTTTTGGTAGATGTTCTCCACTTTGTTCTTATTTGCAACTGTTGTAGGTAATCTGATGACCACTTCTTCCAGAACTGTTTGTTCATTGATTGGATTAAACGCCATCTCGTAGTCAAATTCATTTGCTCGGGATCCGTCTGTGGCCTTGTGATTAGTGAGCCGCCCACCAGGAAGTGTCCTGGAGACAAGTATTCGCCATCTGGGCTTTCACTTAATGATATGAGAGGTCGTGAGTTGAGGCACGCCTCGATCTGATGCAGTAGAGTGATAAACTCCTCGTAGGTGAGTTTCTGTTCGCCAATCACTCTTTTGAGATGATATTTTAAGCTCTTGACGGCAGCCTCCCAAAGGCCTCCTGCTGATGGGTAGGCTGGCGCGTTGAACTTCCACTGTGTGTGGTATTCACTGCTGATCTTACTTAGCAGGTCTTCATTGATAGTTTGGAGTATCTCTTTGTACTCCTTCTGCAGCAGCCTGTTGGCGCCTATAAAGTTGCTTCCTCTATCGCTGAACATGCACCGGGGTGTAGACCGTCTAGCGCAGAATCGGCGGTAGGCAGCTAGGAATCCAGGTGTGCTGAGGTCAGATACTAGCTCCAAGTGCACGGCCTTTGTTGATAGACATACGAATACCGCCACGTAGCCTTTGTGTGTTCGCACGCCGCGCCCTTTGTTGGCCTTGATGTCAAAGTGCCCAGTAAAGTCGACACCTGTGTACGTGAACGGGCGGGATGGCGTCACTCGAGGCTCCGGCAGGTCTGCCATGATCTGATGTCTCTGTTCTGAGTTGAATCGCCTGCATTTCACGCATTTGCGCAATTCTCGTTTCACCGTTCGGAGTCCGCTTAGTATCCAGTATCTGTCTCTGATATATGATAATGTTAGGCTCGGTCCACCGTGTAGCGTGGCGGAGTGAGCTTGTTGTACGATGAGCTCGGTGAGTCTGCTGTGACTCGGTAGGATGATGGGGTGCTTGGCTGCATGGCTGAGAGACGAATTGTTGAGTCGTCCGCCAACTTTCAGTAGTCCATCACTCGTATCGATGAATGGGTTGAGGCTCAGTAGTTTACTAGAAGTCCTCATATTCTCCTTTTTTGACAATCTTGATAAGTCTTCTTCAAATTCGCCAGATTGTACACTTTTGTCAATTAAATTTTGTGCTTGTTGCAACTCCGCAGTTGATAGGTAGTTTTTATATGATACTTGTTGTTTATTTTGCAGCCACTTTATGTAACGTGATAGCCAAGCGATAGTGGTTGCTACTCGGTGCAGTGAACTGCATTCGTTTAATAACTTGTCCACTAGGTCATTCTTATGACATAAGGCTGCGTTCACATTGTTTTTCTTGATCTCAATTGTTGGAGGTTGATATGTCTTTTCTTTGATCTTCTCTGTTTCGAATGTGGATAACCAAGCCGGGCCATTCCACCACAGCGGGTGTTTGTACAGCTGTGCAGCAGTTACTCCTCGTGTGGCACAATCAGCTGCATTTTCCTCTGACTTGACGTGATGCCAGCATGTAGCAGGGATGATTTCCAGTATGGAACGTATTCTGTTGGCGACAAATGGCTTCCACCTGTTGATGTCTCCGTGGATCCAGCCAAGGACCACCATAGAGTCGGTCCATGCGAAGATCTGTGTGTTGTCTGATATGGTCTCCATGACTTTTTCCATAAGTCGTGATAATAGGAGCGCGCTACAAAGTTCAAGTCTGGGTAGCGACGGTTTTGTTTTCAACGGCGATAATTTTGTTTTCGCAGTCATGAGTGTTGATGTAAACTCGCCCTTATAATCATGTGTTGTGATATAAATAGAACAAGCAATAGCCTTCTCCGAGGCGTCGCAAAATCCATGTATTTGATAGTTTGATTTATCTCCCAGATATCTAGGTATCTCGAAATGATCTATGTGTTGAAGATCTTGTTTTAGTTGCTCCCAGTCGTTGCTTAGCGATTCTGGTAATAGTCCATCCCAATCTAAGGGTTCCTCGGACCATGTTTGTTGGAATAATAATTTCGCTCGGATAGTAAGCGGCGATAACCATCCAAGCGGATCAAATATCACTGATATCTTTGATAGTAACTCTCGTTTTGTGAGTCGTTTTTCATTGTTTTCTGATTGATATTTGTTCTGGAATGTGAACGTGTCACTTGTAGGGTTCCAGCGGATGCCCAACGTCTTCCTGGATTCTGAGCACTTGAAGTCGAGGGGGGTATCAAGTTGCTCGGCTGATAAACCTTCAGTTAGCTTCGCTGTATTGCTGGACCACTTCCGGATATTCATGCCAGCCCCTCCCAAGATGTCAATAAGTTCTTTTTGTAGCTGTTTTGCTTCTTCGATCGTGCTCGCTCCTTCTAGAAGATCGTCCATGTAGAATGACGTCATTAATGCCCTTGATGCTAATGGGTACTTGTCTGCTTCGTCGATCGCCAACTGTTTCAGTGTTCTCATTGCCATATATGGCGCGGCCTTCAGCCCAAAGACGATGGTCGAAAGTTGATACTCTTTCAGGGCTTCTTGTGGTGACTCCCTCCAGACTATGCGTTGTAGATGCTGATCTGACTCTCTGACGTTGATCTGTCTGAACATTTTCTCTATGTCTGCCGTGATGACGTATTTGTGCTGACGCCACCCCAGTATCAAGCTTTGTAAGTCTTTCTGAAGGTTAGGACCACGTTCCATCAGGTCGTTCAGGCTATATCCAGACGAAGTCTTGCTTGACGCATTGAATACTGTTCTCAATGCAGTAGTGGTTGATTATAATTTCAACACACCGTGATGTGGGAGATAGTACGAAGTTTGTACTTGTTCGCTGACTAAGCGCATGTGGTTGCGTTCTTCAAAATCTCTCATGAATTTTATGTAACTTTCTGAAAAGTTCTGATTTTTCTTCATTTTGTTTTCTAAATTATGGAACTGTGCCATGGCTTTTGATTTTGATTGTCCTAGTTTTTCTTCGAAGTTGGGCTTCATGGGTATAGCCACTTCATATCTTCCGTCCTCCAGACGTCTGGTAGTGGATTGGTAGAACTCTTCACAGTACTGCTCGTCCTGTGTGAGATCCTCTGGTTGATTGTTAATCTCTTCAAGCTCCCAGTATTGAGAGATGTCTGATAAATTGTTGACTACCACGTGACAATTGAAGGTTTTCACGCTTCCTGATAATATCCAGCCCATTCTCGTCTGCTGGGCGATGGGTGCCATGTTAGGACCCTTGATAAGACCACTCATAATTATGTTAGAGTAGATGCTGGCGTCCAGTAGTAGGTCTATAGGTCTTGATACGTTGTACTGGGGGTCGGCCAGCTTGATATGTTGCAGGTGGTCCCATGGTTCTTGATTGAAGGTCATGTTGGGAAGATTATTTATGACGTGCTTTATGACTAATGCTTGAGTGGTGAAACAATAGTCGTCATGAATTGATCGACAATCGAGTGTAATCATTCCTTTGCCTTGTTTCGAGCCATTTCCGATGCCTGATACTGAAGCATGATAGCGTTGCCTTGGTAAGCCTAACAGCTGAGCAGCATTTTCAGATATTAGGGATATCTGTGAGCCTTGGTCGAGTAGGGCCCGCAGGGTGATATAACGACCATCAATGGACTTGATTTTTAGTGAGAGGGTCGTCAGTAAGATCTCTTCGTCATCTGTGGCAACGTGATTTACGCTGTGCTGCTTGTTATCTTGGCGCGAAGTTGAAGGTGAAGGCATCGTAGGTACTGTATGTACGGGTGTCGAATTCGACACGGAAACGGCGGCGGCTTCATTCATGCGCGGCATATGTGCGCGCGGCGGCATTTTGCTGACATTGGCGTAGGCATCATGTAGAATGGTGTTATGTGTGTTCTGGCACTGTTTGCACCTTTTTGTTGAAACACACGGATTGTCGTAGTGTTTGTAGAGGCAATTCTGGCAAACGTGTAGTTTTATTACTGTAATCAGCTTTTCCTCGGGGGTCATTCTGACGAATTTGTTGCATTTGTACAACGCGTGACTGTTGTTGCATAGCGGGCAATTCCACGTGCATGTTGCAATAGCTTGCAGTTCCCTTTTTGGAAATTTTCCACTGCGATTCCCGCCTTGATATTGATAATACGGCTTGTTCTGTTGATATGGCCTGTTTGATGTAGTTGATGTTGTTTCCCTTTCTTTCTTATGTATGGGCTCCAATGCTGTGAATTTGCCTTCTAGGAACTCCATAAGCTCAGAAAGCGATGGCAGGTCACGTGGCGATTTCCGTGCTTCTTTGTAATCACCATAGGTCTCGATGTCTAATTTTTTAGATATGAGGTGCACCAACAGAGGGTCCCAAGTACTTGTGTCGATACCCAGGTTCTGTATGGCATGTAGACACTCCATCGTAGTATCATAGAGACGTCGGATCTCAAATGATGTCTGTTTCTGCACAATCGGCTGATTTAGGAATGCTTCAATATGCTTTGTAAATAACAATTGTTGATTATTGTATCTATGGGTCAACAGATCCCATGCTGCGTCATAGTTTTCGGATGATATATGAAGATGCTGGATGAGTCGCTCCGCATCTCCGCGTAGTTTCCCTTTCAGGTGCTGCATTTTTTGGCATTTAGAAAGGAGATTGTTGTTATGTATACTCTCCACGTAGAGGTCGAAGAAGGTGGGCCACTGTGTGTAGCTTCCGGAGAACACTGGGATGTCGATGCGAGGGGTTGATTGTTGAAGATGCGCTGTTGACGCTAGTTTAAGATTCAAGTCCCTCTTGATTGATCTGTAGGTGTTCTCGTAGATTCCAAATTCTTCGTCGTAAATTGAATCCGATCCCTGGAGATAGTTATCGATCTGTAAGTGTAAGGTGTCGATCGCACTCCATCTTGATTGTACATTCTTCAGCTCGTCTTCCAGTTCCCACTTGTCGCGTATCTCGTCCACTTTGATATTCTTCACCATTCTGTTGAATGCTCTGAAGTTGGTTCGCTGTTGCGAGAGGAGGTCAGCCACCTTGCTCGGGGGGGCCTCCGTGGACGTGGACGCGGAGGGCGCCGGGGGCGCGCGCGCCGCCGGGGGGACCGCAGGGGCGGCCGCGGCCGGCGGGCCGTAGAATTAATAAGTACTATAATAATATATAATTATAATTAAGTACTTATTACTTCCATGATAAGATCAAGCAAAATTATTGATAGACATAAACATGACAATGACATAAACTCTGTTTTTCTTATTTACTTACCATATCTACCCGATTTCTGATGACGGTAGCCCGGTGTGATTGATAACAGCTAACTGAAACAAACCAGTTTAAAAAAAATATGCATACTCTCATCTTAATTGCCGTTAGTACCATCAATCACTCTCCATAACAGAGAAGTAGATACTTATGTTCCTTGCTAAAAAAATATCCTTGAGTGAACCTTAGGAATGAACACACGCCGCACCGGTCGACTGTTTTATGAGTAAGTACCCCCAAGATAGCATGTGATATCGAGTGGTAAGGTAAGGATGAGGCTTTTATTTAATAAACAAAAAAGGTTTTCTGAAATGTCAGAATGAACCTGTAGAACAATTGTTGTCGTCCTAACCCTAAGGTACCCCAGTGGTACAGAGGGCCTTCACGAGAGTGCGCCACGCCGTCCTGTCCTCAGCAACCGCTCTGGCCTCCGTCCAGCTCAGGCCTTGCGCTCGCAGCTCGCCGTCCACTGTGCGCCGCCATGTGTGCACAGGGCGACCGAGTCTCCGCGATGGCCTCCTAGCAGTTACCACTCGAAAGCGATGCTTGCCATGTTATCAGCTCCCCTTCTTATAGTGTGACCGATACATCTCCATTTTCGCAATGCGATTTCTTGCTCTATGGCGACTGTTTGCACACTTTCCACAGGTCAGCGTTCCGGATTGTGTTCGGCCAGAAGATGCGGAGGATCGACCTCAGGGATTTGTTGACGAACAGTTATATTTGGTTCATCAATCCCTTAGTCACTCTCCACGTTTCACAACCGAACAGCAGAACCGACTTCACCACGGAGTTGAAGAGTAGAACAATTAATACATAAATAAATAAAAATAAAATAAAAATTCTTTATTTCAGGCAATAAACCTATACTTACATAATTATTTACAGTGTGCCAAAATTATAATATAATAAACATAAAACTCCAATAAATGATCTCTACTGGGAATCGAACACGGAGCCGTTTATTTCCTCCCTAATCACATGCATTACAGGAAATAGGCCTCTATCACGGAGGGTCACTTCTAGAAATCTAGATGTGCGAATCACCATATTCCTCACGATGTTTTCCTTCAGCGTAAGAGCATGGTGGTATAAATCATATAATTGTACTTCATTTCCTTAATTGAAACGAATGCATCAGTACATAGGTACTTGCCAGGATTTGATCACTTGGTCTCTCAATCATGTCTAGGAACTGTAGATAGCGAAATGACTAGTCACAATATTGTATGTTTATGTATGCCGAATATAATACATAGGTACTCCATTCACCTATAGACGAACGGGGCGTGTAGTGGTTGGTGACCCTGACTGCTTTGCCGAAGGTCTCGAGTTGAAATCCCGGCTGAGGCAGATATTTGTTTGAATACAGATAAGAATTAAATTTGTACTCAGATCCTGCTGTGTATTGATAATATGTACCTAGGTATATAATAATACTTGTATTTATTTATGTGTCTGTGTATATCAGCAGTCCGAAACTCATATTACAGGCTTTTCCTAGTTTGGGGCGGATGACAGTGTCTGAAATGTCCCCATATTCTTTTCTTTCTTTAATATTAGATTAATTATAAACTATAAAAAAATTATTTAAGAAACAAATTGTGTAAGTTAATGAACCGTTGTGGCTGGGTATAATATTACGAACGTTACCGTAACTAATCTAATTCATAAACATTTGTGTCAACTTGCATCTGTTATCTCATTCATAACATTGTAACTCGGTATCTAAACTGTTTTCAAGGATTATTATGAGTTTTAAGTCGTCGTAAACTCTATTATTAATTCTCACATAAAAATTTATGTCATCAGATAATACGTTTAGTTAGTCACAGATATGGTTTTCAGGTCAGTCACTGTTGCCTTGAGCTAGCACTAACAATCATTGTCGTGAAAAAAAAACAGTTATTTTGTTTCACTATACCTAAGATAAGTAGATAGGCAAACTACGACAGTCTTTAGCTAGATCATTCTTTGCTAGGTTATGGTAGCGAAATTCTAACGAAATTCTCGTCTAAAGAAATTCATAAGACATATTTTTTTTTTATTTCTTATTGTTCATTTATTGAATCGGTACAAAAAAGTATTATGTGCACTTCCGTTTCCTCTTTACCTACTGAACCCTAAAAAAGAAAGCCTGTCGAGGACAAGGTTAGGACCCCCGTCAGTGAGTAAGTGTGCTGCCGATACTTCGAGCATAATAATGAACAATACACATTACGCGCACTCTCGCACTGGACGCTACCGATAACACCCAGTCAGGTCCACTAAGGACCTAGATTTTTGACCAAAAATACACCGTGCCATCTGTGTTTTCTCAGTTTGTGTGTGAGTGAATAAACTTAATTGTAACCTTGTGTTAAATTATCAGTTTAATCGTTGTTATAAAACCAACTGTTTTAACAAGAGTGCTATCATTTATTCCGAGTGGATTGTGGAAGTGACATCTCCACAATGGGCTTCCTAGCGGTAATATTTGTGTGTCTGCAAGCGGCATGCGTCCTCGCGGCCCCGATGCAGGTGCTGCTGCCGACACAGACCCTGGTGCAACCGCAGCAGGTCATCCAGCAACAGCAACAAGAACTCTTAGGTAATCAATATACACTGCAGGATATGCAAAGTATCTCCGACCAGAACCAACAGATATTACAACAACAGCAACAGATCCAAGGTCCGTTAATCCTGCAAGATGTGCAAAGCATCTCACTACCTCAACAAGTAGTGACATCGAATTTGCAGTCACAGCAATCTATGCTGCAGGCCCAACAAGCACAGCAGCAAGAAGAGATTTCGCAACAAGCGCAGCAGATCTCACAGTTAGCTCAGTCATTAAATCAACCCCCACAGCAGTTTTCACACAGGCACCATAGTCACCAACGGCAACAGCAACAAAACTTTCAACTGCAACAGCAAAACTTGCAACAGCAACAAGAGAACTTGCAGCAGCAACTGATTCTGCAAAATCAGCAGCAACAGCCCCAAGTTGTTCTATCACAGGAGGTTCCACAGCTGTCTCCTTACCAACTACAGCTATTGCAAAATATACAGCTGCAAGGAGCTCCTCAAGTTCTGCCGATTCAACAACAGCCCTTACCGCTGCAAGCGTCGGCGGCGCTACAATCAGCTTACAATCTACAGGCATTGCAAAATTTGCAGCAGCAACAACTGATTAATCCTCTTGGGTATAATTTCCAAGGATTGCAAGGCTTACAAGGAGTACAAGGATTGCAAGGAGTACAAGGATTGCAGGGATTGCCGTACTATCCACCAGCAACACCATTTCAAGGACCCTATAATCCGTAAGTAATCTAAAACAATCTGTCACTTCCTACCCGTATTCTGTTAGAGCAAGGCATCACTAGATGAATTAAGGTCGACCTAAGCTTAAAGTTCCATCGTGCAACTTAGCATACCTAAGCAGGTTGTGGATTACCTACTTACCTGTTATACATAGAAAATTATGCATGATAATTATATTAATTAAAGTTAAGTAACTTTTTTTATGCACAGTAACTTAAAATCCTCTTCTACTTTATTGTAAACACACTTATTTAATTATTGACTGATGTCATTAATCATTCATTCTGTATAAACTTATGGTCACTAAATCATCAAAATTAATGTTTTATTCTTTATTTATTCAGTAGTTACCTATTTAGGATAATAATAGCATAGTATTCAGATATATTGACAAAATGACTCCAAAATTGTATGGTGGCTAAGTAAAATTTATGAGTTTTGGAGACACTTGAATACACAACTCTATTTAATTTAATTGTCATTGTTTCAGCAATTGGCTACAACAGGTCGTCGTGCCGGTCGCGGGCGATGCGGTCGCTTCCATCGCTGGCCAACTCAACGGGGACAAACAAAACACATCCACTGACCGGGATTACATGAAAGACGTTGAAGTTTTCAAACAATTGAATGGCAACGAAGAAGTAGACGACGCCATTATAATTGAGGCCCAGCCGTCGTCGCAACAACAACGAGTTTTCTTCGTGATGCCCAATCCTAAAGCTAAGTTCAGCATTGGCCAGTTCATTCAGAGTCTCCCTTGGTTCCCGTTTGAAGTGAATGTACCAGATACCATTTCTTGGGCATGGAACGGACTGGGCAACATTATTGGAGGAATAGGGCAAAGGCTTCCATTCTCACAGAAGCTGCAACAGCAACCGACGACGATCCAACAACAAACCCAACTGAGGCAATTGCAACAATTGCAGGAAATGCAACAATTGCAGCAACTGCAACAGTTGCAGAGAATGCAACAGCTACAATTGCAGCAGCAGATATCTTTGGGTAGATCTCCGTTGAATACAATGCCACTCTTGGCTCCACCTCAATTAGGACAGATCTGGCAATAAACTCTTTAACTGGCTTTTGTATTTTTATTGGATTGTGATATAAAACACGTTTAATTTTGATTGTTTATTTTGTAATACAAAGTGAAGATTACAATTATGTCGTTCTACACGTAAGTAAGTACCAAAATGACTGCGTTCAAGAATTTAACTTCGATAATTACTGACAGAATTAATAAACAAAAAACTTTTTAAAATACCCAAAAAAAATATACCAAGAAAGTTATATTATCGAACAGCAGTCGAGCTATCCATATTTGTACTCTTCAACATCATATTGTTATGCTTAACCAAACATAAGGCAAGGTATTTAGATTTTCACTTTTAATTTCATTGTATTTATAAAATTAACTTAACCTAGATACTTGTCAACTAAAATGGCAACGAAAAGTACCCAGAGCACTGTGACCTATTAGAAACAATTTTTATACTTGAGTACCAATGTGATTTCTCTAACGGAACAAACATCTTATGGCTATGATTATCATTTTATATTCATTGCACCTTTGCTAGTTCTTCCTGTCGTCAATCCAGTCAGATAGTAAACTTTTAATACTTTATTGTTAGTCACAGTAACTCGGGCGTAAAAATCACAAGAAATTAAACTAAACAAGCGGTACCTGTCGTAAATTTACATTCTAACCCTATCTTCGCATTTAACCCCTCGCGTTAACCCCGACGGTGTCGTGGTCAATGGGTTGTCCGGGGTTCACGGGGCCAGACTGACCGGCGGCATTCTTGGCCACGATCACTGAGACTGGGTAGTCGAAGCTGTAGAAGAATCCACGGGGGGGACCCTGGAACGTAAGGATATGGTGTGATCAAAGGCTACCTCCTATAGATAAGTTGATGCTATATTTAGGGCATTTGTTTGCGATGTTCACTTAAATAATCTGGTAGCTATCTAAGAACGTTGACTCAATAAATCTAACTTCACATTCGAGATATCTGAACGAATACTTACAGTAGGCTCTTCATCCTGAAGCTGAGCCTGCTGCTTCTGGTACGAAGCCTGTCCTTGCGCCTGACCTTGACCTTGGTACGCCTGGCTCTGAGCCCTCACTCCTTGACCTTGCTGACCCTGCACTTGACCGAAGCCCTGTGCCTGGAACCCTTGACCTTGAGCCCTCAGCTGTTGACCTTGGTAAGCCGGCTGCTGTTGGAAGCTGGCTTGGGCGTTGGCGTAGTAAGCCTTGCCTTGCCTGGCGTCGGTCACAGGCGCTTGTTGGCTTTGAGCCGTCTGCGCGTCAGCTGGGACTACAGACTCGTGGGGCTCTGAGGCCGCGGCTTGGTACTGCTGCCCTTGGTACTGGGGTGCTCCTTGGTACTGAGCCTGGGCTTGAGCCTGGTACTGAGGCTGGGGTGCTCCCTGGTACTGCTGGGGTCCCTGGTTCTGCTGGGCTTGGTATTGGGCGCCTTGGTATTGAGAGCCTTGGTACTGGGCGCCTTGGTCGTAGTTCGGTGAGTATTCACCCCTGGAAGACGAAAACAGTAATAATTAGGTACGTATTTCTACTTAGAGGGAGTATTCTTATGTTGTAATCCGTACTAGGAAGTCAGAACCATTAGCAGAAATCGATTCATTGGCTAACATTAATTTTAGACCCAGAGTAGGTCAGTAGAAGTGATACGCTTTGATTCATTGAATCATTATGCAGTACATGGGTAACTTTATGTCATCCATGGTTAATTAACCGTACGTTGACGCACCACCTTGCCTGTAGAATTAATATTACATTAGAGAGGTAACGTGGGGCGAGTATGTAGTGACTTATCAATTTATCATTGTTTGTCCATGCTAATGAGGCCATTGCCATGGGTAAGTGACTATATTTGTTATGACTTTACGAGATATGAGATTAAGTTGGACGAGCCATAAGTATTTTCAAGGAAGGTAAATTCTTGGAAAAATACTTTAAGTTAATTATACTATTGTTTACATTACCTACATGCCGTGATTAATCCTCTAACCTCTTCTAGGATCCTCTACTCACTTCTTCTTATAGTTTTTAGAACAGCTAGACTAGAAAACACCGTGGTGTAAGAATCGGCCGGTCAGGTCGCACATACCAGCCAATGACCTGATGCAGGGTCTGCTACCGATGTATTTTTTTATATACATATATCAGCTGTCCGACAACCATAGATATTTAACTTATATTTATTAGTCTCCTAGGGGAGACCACGAACAGGCAAACGCAGCATGGGACGGCCCTGCCCGCTTAGGGTTTCTGCTCGAGAATTCTCGAGC
Source organism: Plutella xylostella (assembly GCF_932276165.1). Classification (NCBI taxonomy): domain Eukaryota; kingdom Metazoa; phylum Arthropoda; class Insecta; order Lepidoptera; family Plutellidae; genus Plutella; species Plutella xylostella. The sequence continues at coordinate 505,219 of NC_064002.1, forward strand.
TCGAGAAGATTCGAGAAATTCGGCTTGGTTCGAGACGAGAAAAATATCTGAAGACTCGAGAATTTCTCGAGCCTTGAGATAAAAATTAAGAATAGGTATTCTATTCGAATTTTCCTGCGCCGCTTAACAACACTCACGCATTATTATATTTCATCTCCATTTAAGCTAGTGCTGTACTAATAAATGATTAAAAGATAACTTTTTAGTTAGTAATAGTTACATACTGTTTCTAGTTCAGGTGGACCAAAAGAAGTCATCCGATGTTGTTTTGCTCTCATTTTTTTTCTAAATGAAAAACTTCGAATCTGTTTTTTTATTATGTTTATTTGAACGTATACAATTTTGTTGGTTAAGTCGAGAAGATGATATCGGCCAAATGGGCGCCGTCACAATTGATTGCCATACGGGCTGCCATAATGGCATTTCTCATCACTTCAGCGAAAACTTCGGGCGAGAGATTCTCGCACTCGTGTCGAATGTTTTCCTTAAGGGCTTCCAGAGACACGAGCTTATTCACTAAGTCCCGCTTCAAAAAACCCCAGAAAAACTGTCTGAAATCGGGCGGTATTGCAGGGAAAAATTACAGATAAAACGAAAAAAAAAGGCGACCTGAAAACTGAATAAACATAATAATTTCGCGTTCTTGAGGAGTAAGTATATATGTATATCTCTCCACGGCTTCTGAACTAGTATTCTGCATTTATCTAGTCCAACAATATCAAAACTGATTTGAAATTGACGGCCATTTCCACAAATGAGAGCAACTTCCAATAGGGTGATTACTTTTGGCCCACCTTGTAGGTACTAGTAATAAGTAGCTAGCTAGACAGCTAATTATGAGTATTAGTAGAGTATTTTCTTTGTGATTAAGTTGACAAAGTAAAAAAGGAGATTTTGTGTTTTTTTTATTTAAATTAAGGCATTTTTCTAAAGGTCTTCTTAGAAAGGCTCGAGACTCGAGAAGATTCGAGAATTTGGGCTCGAGAATTCTCGAAGCTCGAGAACGAAAACAGGTCGAGAAATCAGAAACCCTATGCCCGCTGGACCGACGATCTTAGGCGGGTATTCTATACTCACTGCGGGTCAGGTTGCTGCGCGGCGGCGGCGGCGGCCTCCTTCCAAGCCTGTTCATGAGCGAGCCTGGCCTGTCGTACCTCCTCCGTCTCTTGAGCCGGCTCTAGCACCACCTTGGGCAGGTTGTCCTCTTGGTGGAAGCCCTCGCTGTCGGCCCAGTAGCGGACCTGCGGAGGGTTGGGGGATGTAGAGGGTTGCTGCAGGATTTGTATGCACGCACGGTACGCACGGGTAAACTAAACTTCAATAAGTTTTTTTATTATTATTATTTAACATTTATTTCCAGATAGGTATTACATCCATACTAAAGTAGTGAAACAATTAAAAAAAAAAACACACACACACACACACTCACGCCTTGTACTAATGTGTCTTGTAATATGTGCGGAGTAGGCAGGGGTGCATTACTTTTCACCAAAGTGTTATGTTAGTCCCAATTTACATAATAGGGGGCCATTGCCATTTTACGGGCACATCCAGGACCCGAGAACAAATATCTGCCCCAGCCGGGAATCGAACCCGGGACCTTCGGCTCAGTAGTCAGGGACACTAACCACTATACTCTACATTAGGTGAACCTTTTTCAAGGTTAAACTAAAATACCTATAAATAAAGATTCGAGATGGTCTATCCGTTATGGAGTTCTAGGTTTTACAGACAGACGTACGCAAGGAACTCCTTCATATCTTTCTCACCGATTATAGGTTAAAATTATAGTTTTATAGAACCGTACTTAGTATACCTAAATAGACCTACAGCCCTATATTATTTTCACTACTTCTTATCTTTCTAAACTTTTCCCCCCGCGCCTGCACACCACAAATAGCAATCTCACCTTAATGAGATTGTTGTCTCCATCCCTGTACGTATACGATCCAGTGACGTCACCAGACTGAACTCGGTTCTCGACCTTGGCGGAGTCGGGGCCCTTGTAGCCGTAAGCGTAGGCTCCTAGGCCGTCCTGCCCGTGGAATTGGGACGCGTCGTATACCTGGAAGGTGGAAATGTGGGTATTAGGATGTGGAATAGCAATTTGGCAAATCGTTGTCATGGTAGGTTCACTGTTGGAAGGCGTTCGTTGGCAACCGTAAACCGTATGCATTGACAGTCATAAACTATTGTTGATAACTTGGCAAATCATTGTTAGGGTAGGTCCATTAATAAATAGGCGTTGATTAACGTAGAGCTGCATTGACAGGCATAAACTGCTAATGAAAACTCATTAATTAGGAAATAATAATGCAGAAAGCCGGCAATCTTGGTTACGATAGAGGAGGCAGACATCACGGTCGCACCTAATTCAATCAAACATTTATTTTGATTTATAAATAATGGTTATAAGTTTACCTCCTCAACATAGTCGTCGGTGTTTTCGATCTCCTTGCCGTTCTTCCAGTAGTGTCCGAGCGTGGGCCCGGCTTCGGCGGCGCGAAACCGAGGGTCATTCCAACGGACCTGGGAAATTACATCAACATTTTACGTAAATCAACGGTAACAGAGACATCTAGAGTTGGTTATTCCTAGGTGTGATGGCATAATAATACCTAGTATCACTAAAAGTACCACAGATGTCGTTAGCAGTATTTTAAATCAATGAAAAGCATATGAAAAGTCTCTTATCACTTCAAGCTGATTGGCTGCACTATCACGTTAGATTTTTTTCTCTCGTCGCGACACTCGCGAACCACGCATTTGTTTTTATACCAAGAAATAAGCCTGTATGAACATTTTAATCATGTTCTGTGTGAAAAGGAACCATTTAGGTACTTTGTGTCATGGGAATAAGCACTTAGAGCCTGTTCCACGATTTCTGACTAAATACCAAAGACAACTTACTAAAGGAAGAACGTTAGTGCGGGCGGTAAGCTGGGGGTCCGTGAAGGGCGGGCTGCTCAGGTACCGCTGAGCCTCTTCAGGAGAGATGTCGATCTCGAACACGTTGTTGGGAGCGCCGTAGCTCAGCGCCACCTGGTGGAAAAAGAGGGAATTAAAATTAATAGTTGATTATAGGGAATTTCAGACAGGTTCCTGAAAAAAGTAGGTAAGTAAGTAGGTTCTATTTTCTATAGGATTTCAGTTACGTTCCTAAATGAAATTTAAAGAGGAAAGGATCTCAGAGTGGATAAAAAGCAGTCAGATAAGACTCGAGTTAAAGTTAAGTAAATAAACATAAACAAATAGTAGGTATTCTTGCAGAACCTATCTATGGGGACAGTACGGCAGTACCTACATAATACTCAATCATAAAATAAGCGAAACTGTGTTCGTAATTTATTTAGTCGTAGGTAAATCGTAAAACCTTGTTTCTATAGTCCATCAAATGCTGCACCATTTAGATTATAAATATTATCCTCAATATGACCTTTGCAGAAAGATTTTTTGGTGTATAAATGTGGGATAAACAAGATTTTCTGGTCCTGTGACCTTTAAGTTTTCTCTACGACTATTTCTATTCTAGTTATTATTTGTTTGAGAGCTCAATTTGCATAAAGAAAATAAAAATACAAAAAAAATTAAGTGCCAACATATCAAAACGTAATTCTGCTGTTTCTTGGAAAAATATTAGAACTTGGAAAATTTTAATATTATTGCGGTGACTTATCGCATTACAGCTTTCGTTCTTTCGTATCATTATCAAGATAGACTCAAGCTAACCCTCCTGCTAACTAGCAACCAAACACCGAGTCCGCGTTGTTCTGTGGCAACCAACAAAGCCATCAAAGCATAGCTAGAGCCACCCCAGTTCAAATGAAATCTAATCGAATCTTAATATCTAAGTCTGTCGGTTACATACAACAAGAGTAATTAATTAATAATATGGTCTACCTACTGTAAAACTCATAAGTAATACAATTAATTAAATTCTGGCACCAAACTACCTCTGCGTACTGAAGTCACGCTGTTTCTTTTAGTAATGTACCACCTAAATCAGCAAATGATATAAATAGCAATGAAAAGGGTTTTGGAGACACCAAAAAAGGTAAGCAAAAGGTTGTTACCCTAAAACATATGTAATAAATCTTTCCAATCTTTTCTTTGGTCCCCACGCACGGTCACTGAAATCCCTCGTTTATTACAACTTATAAATTAACAACTTCTTTAAAGCAGTGAAACACAGTGAAAATTGCTATGAATAAATACCTAAATCATAGATTCAAAAAGTTCCTAGCTAACAACTCTCGTTACCTACCAACCTACAATTTTCTGAATGGTAAAAATATTATTTCTTTCATTGGCATAGGGTCCTAATCTAATCTCTTAAATTAATGGACTATCATCTTTTCTTGATAATGGCGTAACCTCTCCCATAGTTAATTAATTCGGTCCAAAAATACCAGTGACCCTATCGTAGGTGATTCATCAGACGCAGTCGAGATCGTGAGTGGTCTTCAAGACCAATCCGAACATCCAATATACACTGTAGTAAGACTGATGTAATGAATACCAAATTTATGTAAATTTATAAGTAAGTATAATTCTCATGAGTTTTTGTGTAGGTAAGATATTTCCCCGTAAATTGACTGGGCACGATTCTTTTAAATTAGCTTTGGGTGGCATTTGTTTAGGTTTATGTGTCTGCTGCTAAGCTGGTAGCTTATTTTATTTTGAAATAAATTATATTGAGAAATTATTTCAATGATTTTATGAATACAAAATTTCATTGTTGACATTTGTTTTAATTATTTTTGTGACTTAGATTAATATTAATGTTTATGTTTCGTGTTTTGACTTATTTTTCGTAGTTTTAATTTGCTTTTAGTATTTAATTTGTATTTTTTTCTTTTGCATGAATAAAGTCAATAAAATTTTATTTATTAATTTTATTTCATATTTATTTTATATCACTCACATGAATTACGCATATTATATGAAACATGTTTGGGTAACCTAACAGCTTTAAATTGACACGATCAATCTGCATTGGTCAAATAATACTCCAAAAATAACAATACTAAATTAACTTAAATAAATAAATTTATATAAAGTTATATTTACTTTGTATCCTGCTCGGGTATTAATTAAGTACAATGGTTCTCATAACATATGTTTTTTGTTATTAGCACTAATGCGACGCTAAGAGAGACGCAAAATTAATCTGACCTCATAAACCGTAATGAGTCATTAATTTAGAAGAATCTCGAGTTTTTGCGAGCCACCATACAGCCTCAATGTAGGTATTTACAATAACAAATAAATACTATAAACTAAAAAATACCCTGATGCCTATGAGAGTAATAATATATATAGTGATAACTAATATAAGTATTTTATGAAAATGATGAAGAAAGAAACGCAAGAGTGGTTCAAATAGGTGTCTATTTCTTAACTTGTGTCGGAAAAGACGTCTATCTTTTGTGTATTTGGCCTGCTAAACTCACAGACATATTTATTATGCTAGTAAATCAGAACGGCTGTAATCCCTTAAAGGGGTTGTCAGAGTGACTCGTGGTGCACTCACGTATAGGTCGCGAGCCGAATCGCCGTTTTGCTGAAGGATTGTCTCAAACTCAAAGTAGGTACCATTTTAGTTAAAATAGTGACCAGCGATGCGCAAATATCAACAAAGGTATGCCATTTGACTCATATGGCATATTTCTAACAAAGCACTTATTTAAGTAGATACTATACTCACTCATCTCCGATGTTCGAAGGTCTAAGTTAACAACTAATATGATAATAACCAATACCAACTGTGTTAGCGCAAAATGACCACTAAGGTCAAGAATAGTAAGGAAGGAATGTCTCATTTGAATAACTTTACTCAGAATGATGCGCATCAACAGTTCGTTCTATTTTAAGATATAAGTAGATATTCGGTCTAATTTAATATAATATTGGTGTAATATTGGCATAATTCCTGAATCCAACTGACCGAATGGATGAAAGGACACGGTTTTCAGTTTTTTGTGAACTAAAGTAGTCAAAGAATTAGGAGCTCATTCCTTTTTTCTCCCCTACAACAACAATAGTCTGCTCAAAAGCAGGTTGTTGAAAAAAACTTAGTTGGAATTAAGAATTTGCGCACGAAAACTACGCCAAGAAGCTTGCCTCCAGTCATAAAATGCTGTGTCACGCTTTTTGATATCTTTATTTTTGTGAATCCTGCCTAATTGGTTGTAACATCCGCTGGTCTCCTCTGGTTTCTCCGCGTGTATATTTCGCACTCGTCTGCCTTGAACTTGCCATTCTGGCCGTCACCGTGAAAGGTGTCGGGCTGCGAGATTAGCGACCAGCCTTAGACGGTATTAAGTTGATGGTATCTTGGTGGTTTTCATAGTAAAACCTTACATAATTAAAGGTTTAACACACACGTCAAAGGCAAATAACAAGAAGATGAGTACATTTTGATGCAGCATTTCCTATACTTGCACGCATCACTCTCGTACTTTTATCCCTTTGAAGTACTTAGTCCATTTCTTTCGGAGATATTTGGCCAAATATACATATCAAACTCATAACCCCCTTTTTATGTTGTGTACTTATAAATCGCAGGTTGCATGGCCCCATCGGTCTCGAACAGCTATTCGATTGCGATGCGCGGCGCGACGACAACTCTACTCTACACGTTGGAATCTAGCGCCTTATCACTGCAACTGTCACTGAAATTAGGGTTGCCTGTAGGAGCTTTTACATTTCCAAAATCATATTAAGTACTTAGATAATTAGTTATGGAACATTATGGAATATATCTTCACCATACCCCATATAAATATAGTAAGTAAATAATAAACTTTCAGGGGACTTCCTATCTGCTTTGTGAGGTAGATAAGAAAGTATGCTGTATGTGTATGTATATTTTCTGTATTTAATAAATAAAATAAAAAGTATGGATTGGATCATAGATCATTAAAATAAAACTTTTTCCGTATAATTTTGAAAGCCCTAGCTCCTGTTAAATCTGCAGCCGTATTCGGTCAAACAGCGGACTCGCTGAGTTATACTTTGCGTGATGAGAATACGGAACAAGCGAATTTGTATGGTAATGTGTAACCTAAGGTTTACCTATCTTTATAACATAATCTAGATATAATTAGACACTTATTTGTAATATTTTGTCAATTATACCTATTCAAATGGAAATAAAGGTAACTTGTAACTCGGATATCTTGATACTGGTCTATAATTATTAATTAACAAGAACACCGTACCATACTATTATATTCGTTCATTAAAATGTAGCCAAGGAGAAATGACTTCTGGGTTATTTATGGTTACATTTTATTTTAATCAACTGATTCTCTTTTGTTTTGTTAGCTATCGCATCGCATTGACATTCATAGCATCGTTATATTTATAACAATTATAATAAACGAGAAAAAAACTAACAAATATAAGATTACAGCTGTCATTAAACCCTTTCAAGACAGATCCATTGTCTCGATACCTGGAATACAGGCGTTGATCCCTTGCCCCGAGGTCTGAAGGTTGAAGGTCCCTGAGGTATAAATAGTTGCCATGATGAATACACGCGCATATCAAACAGACCCGCACCCGGAAACCGCACCACTGACGGATAACGTGTTGAGTCGTTAAAGGATATTTTTTATTAATTGAACAATACAGGTTGCGTACCTACCTGTATTGTTCTACTGGTGAAATTAACAGTTAATTTTAAATGTATCCACACATACCTACCCAAGTGAAGTTTTAATAAGTAACTTTAGTATGAGGTATTATAGGTACTGTATACCTATAATACACTAATCTCATTTTGGTGACACATAGCTAAAAAGTCTCTAGAGAATACGAGCTAATGCATTATTAAATGAATCAAGTTTATTTATACCGGCACATCCATTCGTACATGACACGTCGAAACACGGATACACACGTCCAAGTTATGATTAATTTTGCAAGTTGTCTAATTTATCGGAAACGAAGACGATAGCCATAATTTATTGGTAAAAAATATGTTTACAAATGATTTTGAATCAATGCGTATTAAAATTGAGCGACAAAAAACTTAATGCGCAGAGCCAACTAATGTTTTTTCCATCGCACTTAAATCAAATTGCCGTGAATTTCATTCGAAGATGCGTGCGTGCCAAAAGTATTTGAAAAACTTCACCGTAAACAGCACAAAATGCTTTAAAATTGGTAGAAAATTTACATAATTTTTATATTTTATATTATTGTGGCAGCCACAACAAGAAAACAATGTTTAAATTCATCAATTCGTCGATGATATCTCACCGTCGGATCTTCAATTTAAAAGGTGTTATTAAATGAACCTATTAAAATAACTCGTTACTACAAGTGATAGTTCATTGTACTCGTACTCTGAATGTTTTAAAATTTTATTTATTTATAAGATAACATGAAATCATACAAACTAGAGTTTCTGTCTGCGTTACTCTACATATTATATTTCGTAGCTTCATTCTTCAGATATAAATTAACAATGTAGTCCTTTCAACCTACAAGGCAACTTTCGCACGTGTAAAGAGTACCTAAATCGATTCCAGAATCGATAGTGTGTACCCAGCCTAAATAAAAAAAAGTTATCCTACCCGTTCTTTTCTAGCCTATGCCTGTCCCTACAATTCTCTTCATTCTTTTTTCGTGCGAGGCAACGGTAACACGTTAACCTAAAATTTAATTTCTTTTATAATTTTTTCACGAATAAGTAAGTACTTTTATTAAAATGCCAAAGCGCAGTAGTGAAGCGAAGATTCAGTATTATGAAGCAAAATTACAGAAGTTACAAGAAAAACAAAAAGCCACACCGCCGGCTGTGCGCCGACGATGTATAGTTTATTCAGATTCATCAACGGATGACAACTCAGGTAAGTCTAGAAGTTTACTTATTACGAACAGTGTGTGTTAAAGTGATATGTTTCATCCTGGGTGTCGGCCGCGAGCCACGACAGGATTTGTTTTACCCTGGGCGTTGGCCGCGAGCCACGACAGGATTTGTTAACCGAGGTGGTGGCCGAGAGCAACCATGAGTCAAGAACCTTAAGCTTGGGTGTAGGCCGAGAGTCACAACGAGCTAAAAAATAAAACTACCCACTTATATCAACAAATTTGATAATAAATTTACGTTGTTTCAGACAACGAGCCGCTGGCCGAAAACCTGTCACCACAACCGGAAGAGCAATCTCCCGTGGTAACGATTGATGCTCCGCCTGAGACAACCAATACTGATACCCTGACGCAAGTGGACGAGTCGGAAGAAATTGATGTCGAGTTTCTTTCGGCTTTAGGCGATACAACTCCGGAAACGCCTATGTACGGCGAAAAAATTCACGAAACATTGGCGCAAAGATGGTTGCCAATTCTCCGCCGCGGCTTGCCTAAGGAGGCAGCTGAATCATTACTAAAGGAATATAGGATTCCCGAAAATTGTAAACTGTTGAGAGCGCCGACACTCAACCCAGAAATCATTTCGGCCATAAACGGTGCTGCCAGGGGCAGAGATAAGAAGATCGAGAATCTTCAGCAACAACTCGGCCTGGGCATAACTGCTATCAACCGAGCCATGAATACACTGGTTACTGGCAGCGGTGATGATAAGCAGGATAAAGTCCAAGCTGTTAAGGTTTTATCTGATGCATGCCGCATATTATCTGACCTTCACTATAAAGAATCAGAATCCAGATCAAATTTAATTTTACCAGGACTGGACAAATCTTTCCTTTCTGTCATTCAAGATGTAGAAAGGGACGAGTCGCTATTTGGAAGTAAACTCGGTGACAAGATCAGAGCATCTCAGATGATCGAGAAACAAGGACTCCAAATTAAAAAAGTCGTCACGATCCAGAAACCTCCTGCGCCGTCCACGTCCAAGTCGGCTAACGGATCCCGCTACCAGGGAAACTGGTCCACGCCTTCCCGCTTCCAGCCGTCGTCGTCGAACAGGGGGGGGAGGGGAGGCGCGCAGAAGATCCAAGCGACGCAGAGACCAACGTATCCGTCGCGGGGAACGACACAAGCGAAGGGCAGCTACAACAAGCAGCGTGCTCCTCCACGCCACTAAACTTGGTACGTCACGCTGGCAGGTTACAATATTTTTTCGATTGCTGGCTATCAATCACGAATAATCCTGTCGTATTGAGCTGGATAAAAGATGGGTTTTCTATACCTTTCGAAACCAAAGTCTTCCAAAAAACTGTTCCTAAAAATGTTTTTACTCTATCGGAGAAAAAAGATATGGCAGTTTCTATAAGCAAGTTATTGGAGCTAGGAGCTATATCTGAATGTACGCCATGCGACGAACAGTTCATCTCCAAGATTTTTCTAGCCCCTAAGGCCAACGGTGAAAAGAGATTTATCCTAAATCTAAAGCCACTTAACAAGTTTATCCCTAAATTACATTTTAAAATGGAGGATTACAGAACGGCCGCTAGATTAATACCTAAAGATGGCTTCATGGCCACCATTGATTTAAAAGAGGCCTATTTAATTTTACCTATATCGTCCTCTGATAGAAAGTACCTACGGTTTCAATTTCAAAAAGACGATAATGGAAATGATTCCTTATTTGAGTTTTCGGCATTACCTTACGGCCTCTCAGTAGCCCCAAGAACTTTTACGAAACTCATGAGAGAAGTCACCACTTATCTTCGATCACGTGGCTTCACCTCGGTTATTTACTTAGATGATATATTATGCATCGGAGAAAATTATGAAGAATGTTTATCGAACGTCAGAGAAACCATTTCTTTGTTACACTGCCTGGGATTCGTGATTAATTTCAGTAAAAGCTCATTGAAACCCGAACAAAGTTGCTGTTTCTTAGGCTTTGTCTACGATTCAAGATATATGACAATATCCCTCACTGATAAAAAAAGAGACAATATAGCCAAATTGGTTAAAAAATTCCAAACATTACGTTCGTGTTCAATCAGAGATTTCGCTCAATTAATAGGCACTTTGACCGCAGCTTGTCCAGCAGTGCGTTATGGATGGTTGTACACGAAATTACTGGAGAGACATAAATTTCTTGCGTTACAGAAATATCATTCTTTTGACGCGAAATTTAAACCATCTACAGATATTTTACCAGATTTAGAATGGTGGGCTCAGCACATCTATTCTTCTTGCAATACCATAGGCATCCAAATATTCGATCAAGAAATCTTTACAGATGCCTCTAGAACCGGCTGGGGTGCGTACAGTAATAATAATCGCGTTAATGGTGGCTGGACAGAGGGCGAACAGCAGTTCCATATTAATTATTTGGAGCTATTAGCAATATTCTTAAGCCTTAAAAGTTTGGCCCGAAATAGCTCAGACTGTGCAATATTGTTACGAGTTGACAATACGACTGCTATTAGTTACATCAATCGCATGGGGGGTATTCAGTACCCCCATCTTAACAATTTAGCTAAAAAGATCTGGCAATGGTGCGAGGAGCGAAAAATCTGGCTGTTTGCTTCTTACATAAACACAAATGACAATAAGGATGCAGATGAGGAGTCTCGTAAAACTATAAATCCAGATATTGAAATGTCACTATCTGAAGAAGCTTTTACTAAAATAGTTCACAGATTAGGACAACCTGAGATCGATTTATTCGCTTCCCGCACCAACGCTAAGTGCGATACTTACGTCTCATGGAAACCAGACCCCGATGCAATTTCAGTCGATGCATTCACACAAAATTGGAATCGGTGGTTCTTTTATGCTTTTCCACCATACTCATTAATCCTTAAATGCCTTCAAAAAATTATGTTTGACAAGTCAAGTGGCATTTTAGTATTCCCTTACTGGCCTTCTCAGCCCTGGTTTCCTCTTCTAAAAAGCATGCTTAGTTCAGAGATTATTATATTAAATGACGAAGTTCAACACATTTTCAGCCAACGGTGTCCACCGGCCAGGGAGCATACCCTGGCTGCAGCGAGGCTCTGCGGCTCGCGCTCATTAGAAGAGGAACTCCGGAGGCTGCCTTAAATCTGACTATTGCATCACTGGCCAAGAACACGTTGAAACAATATAATGTTTCTTTCAAACTTTGGTGGACATTTTGTCGAGATAATAATCTTAACAGTTACGAACCTTCTATATCCGATGTAATTTTATTCTTAACGGAACAATTCGATAAGGGTTCCGCGTATGGAACTCTGAATAGTCATCGTTCGGCACTCTCCCTCCTATTAGGAGGCGAAGTAAGTGCAGACGTCAGAATCAAACGACTCCTGAAAGGAGCGTTTAAACTAAGACCTTCTGTTCCAAAATATACCTCAACGTGGGACCCACAAGTTGTGCTAAATAATATATCAAATTGGCCCTCAAATAAAGATCTTTCATTAGAACAGTTAACCAAGAAGTTGGTTATTCTATTAGCATTATGTACAGCGCACAGAGTACAAACGCTGTCACTAATAAAATTAAATAACATTAAATCTGATGCAAATGGAATTAAGATTATTATCTCTGACCTTATAAAGACTTCAGCTCCTGGTCGTGACCAACCTGTACTAGTTTTACCATATTATAATGAGAATAAAAGTATTTGTCCAGCCACTGTCATAGAACAATACTTAACATCTACCAAGGAATTAAGACCCACAGACGTAAATAACCTTATACTTACCTGGAAACGGCCCCACAGGGCAGCCTCTGCTCAATCTATCAGTAGATGGATAAAGCAGGTGCTGGCCGACAGCGGGGTGGACACGACGGTGTTCGGTGCGCACAGCACGAGGCACGCCTCCACGTCGGCTGCGAGCTCCGCGGGCATTTCCTTAGACGTTATTCGTAGGACAGCTAGCTGGACAAAGACTTCAGAAACATTTGCTCGCTTTTACAAGCGCCCTATTTCTGATGAGAGTGATTTTGCTAAATCTATCCTAGGTAATAATTTAAATGACCAATAATTGTTGATTATTTTGATTGTTCATTATTTTGATTATGTATCACAAACCAAAAGTGCCTAATTACTTACCTAAGTTAACTTATGACAGTTGTACTTATTATAGTTATAAGAATAAACGTTAGTTTGATATAAATGTAATTTTTATTTTATTACAAGAAAACTTCCGTTCTAAGGACAAAACTTACAAAACTCTAAACATCTACATTGTTAATTTATATCTGAAGAATGAAGCTACGAAATATAATATTGTGATCAATTGAACTTATTGAAGTTCGATCAATATTATATGAGTAAGCTTCATTCGAAGATATAAATACCCACCCACCCATGTAACTAACCCATAAGTTTTGTCCGGCATCTCTAAAAATAATGAAGAGAATTGTAGGGACAGGCATAGGCTAGAAAAGAACGGGTAGGATAACTTTTTTTTATTTAGGCTGGGTACACACTATCGATTCTGGAATCGATTTAGGTACTCTTTACACGTGCGAAAGTTGCCTTGTAGGTTGAAAGGACTACATTGTTAATTTATATCTTCGAATGAAGCTTACTCATATAATATTGATCGAACTTCAATAAGTTCAATTGATCACAATATAATCTGAGCCTAACCTTATATATTAATTAGGTACACATTTATAAGGATTTAGGATATGGGGCTGAAATCAAGCAACATAGTATACGTCTCTAACGAGAAGGTCGAAAACTGAAAATTTTATTTCCTGGTAATGATTGAGATAAGAATCCGTTGCACTTAAGGGTCAGCAAGGGGTAATCGAGGGTTGGCATTGTCATAGAATTATGTAGTAAACGATGCTCTACAACCTTGAAAAAAATCACACAGGTAGTCGAAGAGTCTAGCTAGGTGCTGAATGATTCGAATTTAAGTAAATTGTTATGGATAACTGTAAATAAAATTCAGAATATGACGAAAAACCAGAAAATCACACTCCCGTATTGTAACAACTGTTTCGTAATTATTATGAATTTTCATATGATTTTTATCATATTATAAAGGTAAAGGCTTGGACTAGGCGCTAAATACCTTGTTTTTTAATAAACACACACTTATTTTGTGTAAATTAATCCCAAACTTGAGCAATTTTTTTCCCTCAAATCTTCATACAAATATCTATGGCGGCTTTCTGTGTTATAAAATCATAAACACAAGTGACGTTTGACTCAGTTGGCCGCTGGCCTCCAAAGAAGGGTCACGTCGGTTTAGGCAGCACTGACAGCTCGCGATCTTATCGTGTACAGATACAAAATCACTGCACATTGGTTGTCATTGCACTTTTTCAACTTTTATGACACCAACATAATTTGATTTGAAATTCAGGAAGCATAATTCTTCCAGTATATTCAATACATTAAATTAAATTAGATAGTGTGCAATATTCTCGTGACATTACAGTCTCGTAAAGGTCTGATGAGGAGCAGGAATATAGCGAATGGATCTAAGTGATGACAATACGCACGAACATTAGGTTAGGCATCAAAAATACAGTCTCTTGGTGCTGGTTGAGGTATGGTCTCGTGAGGATCTGATGAGGGCAGTAACACGGTGGTGGCTCAATTTTATTTTAAAGATGTTAACGGAATTTCTTCTATACAAAAAAAACAAACGATAGATGGCGTGATTTGAAGATAAAAAATACAGATTTAAAGAAAAGAAACACATACTTATACAAAACAACAAAGAAAAAAAAGGATAGGTACACATCAAAATAACTGGAAAAAATATAAGCCCCAATTTACTTGTGTGGGACAGGGAGTACCATAATATTTTTTTGGGGTACTCCCCATCTATGCGAAATATCAGCTTGATATCTTTACCCGTTTCTGAGAAAAAGGGCGGTGACAGACAGTCAGTCAGACAGACGCACAACAAAGAGATCCTATAACGGTTGCTTTTTTTCTTTTGACGTTCGAAACCCTAAAATTAAGTAAAAATATTATGCTGCTACCAAAAAATGTACTTACAGGTATTGAAAAAGCGGTATATAGTACTAAACAAATTATAAACAAACAAAAAACCCGACTGCACGCTAAAAAGATGAAAACAAGTCCCAATGTTAATGGAAAGTATCGTAGGCGGGGACCAGCAGAGGGTTCACCATTTAGCTGAATGTTACTTAGAAAACGGCCTTGAGTGGCGGTCAAGTTTTTTTATTTGTAACTTTTTAGTTGTTTTTGTTTTATGAAATTTTACGTCAGTAGTTCATGATAATTTTTTATTTCAATAATTTTGGTGTTGTTATTTAAATACCTTCAATATGCATATTTTTGTAATGTGAAAATCAAGCCTTTTCATTTGATACCTTACACGGCAAAGTTGAATTATTATTTTTTCGATCATCACGTTATGTCCTCTAGAGGGCGCTATGTACATTTTAATGGAACGTCACATAGCCTATAACCATTGCGCCATCAATAAGCTTCTAACAATACCTCATACATCAAAATCTATCAAGCCGTTTAGGCTACAGGAGGGAACAAAGAAACAGACAAACATACAATCAAAAAACATTACCCTCCTCCTTCAGCAGTCCGGTAAAAAGGAGTAAGACAGGGGGTCATTCTGAACTTTTGCTCTACGAGTTTTGGAAATTAACAAAAAAAACCTTTTTCATAGAAACTTTGTTGGACATGTGACTTTTTAGGGTTCCGCTCATCTGGCATAATCTTTATTGACCAAAACTCATTTCGCATAACTCGTATGTAAAGGCTCGGCGCGTGATACTTACAAGATACTGTGTTCATTGCTCCCGTTTACTTTATATTTTTTTATTGTCTAAACATAATAGATTCGAGACAACTTAGTATCAAATTATAGCTAAAGCTGCAAACTCTCGGATACATATATCGGTATTTAGTGCAAACAGTGCAAAAAGTGTTAATTAGTGCAAGCATCCGTGACTAAATAAAAGTCTAAGCACAAACTCTACCCTCCAATTAATATTGTAACAGTTATATAACATACTGATCAACATTTTCGAATAATTTCGTAGTGTGGAAATAGCGCGGTGGTTTATAGTTTTGGTACCAAACCCTGCCAACGCACGAGCGTGGGTTCGAATCCGCGGACCGGCCGGCCACTTTTGTGATCTTTAATTAGAGCTACAAAAAATGAACAAGTGTGGTGCTTGCAAGAAATTTATGTCACCAAAAGCGGCAGATGGCGTTACTTGCGCTATTGCTGATTGCGCTACTATCTATCACAGAGATTGTGTAGGCTTATCGACCAAATTAGTACTCACTAAACCTTGGACTTGTACTAGTTGCATGGCAAAAAAACCGCGTAATAATGCCAACTCAACACCGGTAAGAACCGTTGATTCCGCTGAGTTTTTGGGTCAGAATCCTGATCAACATGCCCCAACTTCCCCTAAGGCGGATATTGCTAGTACTAATGCAACAGGAACCGAGTTCGCTAATTTATCCAAGATACTAGAAGAGCTACAGAAATTTCGTACAGACTTGAATGCCTTAAGATCTGATTTCACCGGCTTTCGTAGTGAAATAAGAGAGCTCTCTAGCTCATTAAAGTCATGCTGCCTACGAGTCGACAAAGTGGAAGATAGAATGGAAACACTGGAAAAACGTATGGAATCCTTTGGAGAAGCCGATATAGAGGAAATTAGTAAGCTAAAAAATACTATTTCAACCCTAGAGAACCAGATAAATGACAGAGAACAACAATCACTTTCCAATGATATTGAAATATCAGGTATTCCAGAAGGTAGCGGCGAAAATGTCATACACATAGCGACCCTCATAGCGAGCAAACTAGGTATGACTTTAGAGGAACGCGATGTTGTACACGCATACCGCAAAGGCACTAAGCGTGAAGGAAAACCATCTCGTCCTCGGACAATATCGGTCCGTTTTGTTCGGCAAAATGTACGAGATAAATTCCTGAAAAATGCTAGAGTCAGGAGGAGAACTACCACAGAGAACATGAATCTACCGGGTGAACCTACAATATTTTACGTCAATGAGCGTTTAACTAAAATGAATCAAACGTTATTCCAAAAAGCCCGAGAGATCGGGAAACAGAAGAATTGGAAATATATTTGGACTCAGAATGGCCATGTACTTGCTCGCAAGGAAGAAGGAAAAGCCGTTCACCGAATAAGTAACTTGGATGCTGTAGATAAAACTTTTGGGCTTTAATATTGTTAGAAAACTTGTTTTTTGGTTGCCACTGGGGTGGAAATTATGATAATATACTGGCATGCCACTTTAATATGTATCTAAAATTAATATTTTACTGTTTTTATTGTCTGGGAAACTCAAACCACTCTGACTCTCCACACAATGATATTAATATGATAAATGACTAGCCAACGAAAAAAATGTTTGCGTTTGGGATTATTAAATGCCCAATCTCTATATACCGGTAACGACGAGCTCTGTTCTATGTTATTGAATTATGATCCAGATATAATCGCTCTCAACGAAACTTGGATAAAAAATTGTAACGATCGATTTATTCCATCTATGCCTGGTTACATATTGAAACATAACCCTCGTCCTAAGTCTCAATCAGGTGGAGGAGTAGGATTTTTTATTCGCAAGGGTTTGCGAACACGAGTACGTCCACATCCAATTTCTGAGCTAGAACAAATGTGGATTGAACTTTCAATTCAGGGTATGCGCATCGCCATAGGGTCAGTTTACAGGCCTGGAACTAAAAACGGTCTCAAACCTAGTGAGGCCACTGAAGCCTTAAGTGAATCGATTGATTGTTTCGAACATTGCGATTGTGTTTTTATATTGACAGATTTCAATATAGATATGTTGAAAAAAAATAGCAGCGTTACCCGCGAGTTTACAAATTTTATTTCTATGCGGAATTTAGAGCAGTTAGTCCAAGAGCCAACGAGAATTACTAATACCTCTGCCACATTATTAGATCTTGTTTTAACAAATGTTCCGGAGCGTTGTAGCTCAGTATCAGTCTACCATAATCGTGCTATTAGCGACCATGGTTTAGTTCTTGTGGATATTAATATAAAAAAACCAAAACCAAAACCTAAGTATGTTTCTGTTCGCTCTCTACATAAAATTGATTCTGAACTGTTTTTGAAGGATCTTCACTCTTTGAATTGGCAGGATATTTATGTAATTAATGACGTGGACGAAAAAATTAATTTATTCAATGACCTAATTAGAATTCTATATGATAAATATGCACCGTTAAAACGTGTTAGAGTAAAAGAACGACCTAACCCATGGATTACCGAAAATATGCTATTAATGATGTCGCTCAGAGATAAGGCTCTAAATAGAGCACGCAGGACTAATTCTGAAAAACATTTTAACTACTACAAAAGCTTAAGAAACCTAATAACATTGACACTGGAAAGAGAAAAAACTGCTTATTTTAACTATTACATAAATAATAATTATAGAAATCCCACGAAAATGTGGTCACATTTGTCAAAAATATCCCAATTTAATAACTCTCACCCTACTGAAATACCAAACTCAGTAAATGACCCTAATGAAATCAATGAAGCCTTTTTAAATACCCCGGGTGGTTTAGAACCGGACAAGGATACGCTAAATTTCTTTAAAACTAATAAATTCGGAGGTACTACATTTAATTTCTCACCTACCGATGAAAAGCAAGTTAAAAAAATTATAAATAATATAAAAACTGGAGCAACAGGTCATGATGACGTATCTGCTGAAATGATCCGAATGACTTTATCAATAACTCTGCCAGTTATAACTCACATTGTTAACGTGTCGCTCACTACACAGAATTTTCCTGAAAGTTGCAAATTGGCAAAAGTTATACCTTTTCCTAAACATAACAATGTGGAGACACACAAAGATTTAAGGCCAATCAGCATCTTACCAGTAATGTCTAAAATTATAGAGCGAGTGGCATGTGCTCAGTTGACAAATTATTTGGAGGCGCAAAACATTTTGCCCGCAAATCAATCAGGATTCAGACGAGGTCATGGCACAGCTACGGCACTAACCAACGTTGTTGATGATGCTATTTCTGCATCCGATTCTAAAGACGCCACCTTTCTGGTCTTATTAGATTTTTCTCGTGCATTTGATTGTGTGAATACAGAGCTACTTATTGCAAAATTATCATACTACGGCTTGTCGCTAAATACGTGCTTATGGTTTAAGTCTTTTCTATCTGGCAGGAAGCAATATGTTGTCACAGAAAATGAACATGGTGAAGAAAAAAAGTCATCAACTAAATGCCTATCACGAGGTGTGCCTCAAGGTAGTATTATTAGCCCAATTCTCTTCATACTGTTCACTACTGATATTGGCAGGTGTATAAAAAAATGCGATTTTCATCTATACGCGGATGATACGCAGCTTTATCACAGTTTCAAGCCAGAATACACACAAAATGCTGTTAAATTGCTTAATGATGACTTGAACGGTGTACGGGAATGGGCAACAAATAACACCTTGGTATTGAATCCATCAAAGACTCAGTATCTGATACTAGGATCAAAACAACAAAGAAAAGTGGTCTTAGATCATAATCCAATCATCATAATCGATGGCCAGAATATAGAAAGGGCATCTAAAGTTAAAAACTTAGGCCTGATTATAGATGAAGATCTTCGGTTTGAAGCACATATTAATTTAAAAATAAAAACAGCTTTCTTCCGACTTAAAATGCTTTACGGTATTAGAAATAATTTAAGTGAGAAAGTTCGTTTAATTCTAGTAGATTCGCTTATACTTTCATTATTTAGCTACTGTGATGTTGTTTACGGTCCTAGAATATTTAAGAAAACGGAAAAAGCTATACAAAGGGTCCAAAATGCATGTGCTAGATTTTGTTTTAATATTCCGAAGAGAAGTCACGTAAGTCCATACCTTAACGAAAAGGGTATTCTAAACATGGCTTCTCGAAGGAAACTACATTATGCTAACTTTGTATATAAGATCCTCAATGACGAAAAACCCGAATACCTGTTTAGGAAGTGCTCGCGGAAACTTCATGCTCGTGGAACCCGTATGCAGTACGAAAACACACTAGTTCTTCCTGAATATAAAACTATGGGATTCAAAGGTAGTTTTCGTTTCGCAGCGGCAAAGATCTGGAATGATCTTCCCCCACCTCTAAGGTTAAATATGTCCCAGTTTTCTTTTAAAGCTAAATTAAAAAAAATACTTTTAGAATATCAGAAGATGCCTTTATAATATTTAATGTTAAATGCATAATTATTTAAGTTAATATGGAAGTAATATCAAGTTTGAACGATTCAATGTTACATAATTAGTTGGGCATTTATGTATTTTTCTCAAAAAAGGTTTAATATACTTGGCTACTACTGCGTCCGAATGGTTTGAGTACTCCCTGATAACTATTTTGTAATTTTCAAAAAAATATAGCTGTAATTTTTTTTTTCTTCTCTCTTTAATATAGTTTGTTTGTATATAGTTTGTGCTTTAACACAGTATCATAAATGTATTTAACATGCATGTGTGGATTTATGAGATTGGGGTCCGCTGAAAACCAGCGCTGTGCTTTGCCCTTTTGGTCACTTGCATAGCTTATGCTGAGCCTACCCCTTTTATCATACAATAACGATGATAAAATATTGTAAACACAAGTGTTATCTTAGATTTTCATTTTTAAATATTGTTTTTTTTCTACTTTGTCTGTGTATATGTATGATAATAAACGTTTTCTATTCTATTCTATTCTATTCTATGGTCTAAACTTTTTTGGCCGAACCATCACTTTGCCAAGACTTATGTGGCATAAGGCTCGTTTCGTCTAAAACTCTTTAGGCACAATCTTTAAACACCTAAGTTTCGTTTGCTCAAATTTATGTTCGTCTATACCTATGTATAATCTTGTTTCTCTTAATGTTATCTTAATAAATAATATATTAAGTATGTAGTAAATGTACAAATTGTGGTATTTTTCTCCTACATCCCGAAAATCACGATATTGTATGATCAAAAAATCGAAAGTTAACGACCAATATAATTATTACAAACCCCATGAGATCGAAACCTAAAAATAGGTGCGACGACGAGCAAAGCGAGGAGGTGCACATATTCATCAAAACCAAAGCGGAGCGCAGCGAAGCGGAGCGGAGCGTTTTCCAAACAGCGGAAACAATACAAGGCACCAGTTTGCGCTATGTAGGGAGACGCTCCGTCAAAGTTAAAGCCAACCGAATATTATTACTTTGTATAAACCTTTGCCATAGCATTATTAGGCTATTCAAGATTTGGCCATACCTTAGGCTAAACAATGTTATGCGAAATAACTTTTTACTAAACGAAAATTATGCCATACGATTTTCGGCGTAACGAGACTTTGACCAAACGTTACTATGCAATACGAGATTAGGCAAAAAAATCTTATGCCAAAAAAGGTAGAACCGACTTTTTACCATGGAAAACGAATATTTTTTTTCGCGAATTTGCAAATCTCGTAGAACAAAAGTTGTTCAGAATGAGCCCTTGAGTCATCCCCTTTTGGCTTAGTATAGCCCTTTTGCGACACTATGTATTTACTTTGCTTTGTCGTCGGGGTTCAGTTGGCTGGAGGATGCCCGAAACTTATTATCTACACTTTAATACTTGTAGTTTCTACAAGTAAATACCACATTTGTTTGAGAAAGCTAATCGGGTTCCGAGTATAGAGTAAAGTGGCACCCCTATTAATTTCTACTCTTTCCTGGTGCCTACCAGTGTAAGTAAGAATAATACTTACTTACCCTAAAATCACCCAAAATGTACTTGAACATAATTGTCAATAAAGTTCGCGAGTAAAAGTTTATCGACCCACTGTGCAAACTTACATGTGTGCGTGTCACTGCGTGTGCTGTGTGAAGAGCATTGAAAACCCGAAATTGGCGCGGCACGTCACCCTGTACGGGCCCTTAAATTAAAATAGCTCAATTTTCTTACTGGGCACCTGGGCACAGAGTATGTAACTGGGTGTGTTGTCAATGTCAATTTGAGACTTTATTTCATAGATTCCCAAAATCAAAATTGATTTAATTTCAAAAGTGTTTCAAAATTATTCGTGTTTAGTTTGGAATTTAATGTTTGCTTATTCTATTATCCGAGACCAATTTTAATATGTTTCCCGGAAATTTTTCTTCAGTTACTATAATGCACACAGAAATACGCACGGTTTAAGTAAATAAATAAAATCAAGGATAATCGTGCCCATCCCGGTTCCACAATAAGGCTTCGGAGCGAGTCACAAAGGACTAGTATATCTGAGGTAAGTTCTAAGTTGTTCCCACTTAAAATGTATCCTTATTGGAAAAATTCAATACCAAAGCCACCGTTACAGATTCCATTATATTCAGTGTACTTCGGCCTAAATTGTTTACGTTGTTATCATTCATTTAATAGGTATCGTCGGCGTCGTAGTTAAAATTAAAAAGGCTAGTTTCAGCCACTGTAATAAGGACACTGTGGTAGTGTGAGGTGGAATGGCGCTAGATCTGCCCGGATTTATAACTTTTTCAGGAGATCTTTTACCTATAATATCAATTAATGGGTGCATGGGGTAGAAACAGAGTAGATAAAATTGGTATACATTATCCATCCTTATCGTGTACTTACAATACGTACGTAACTACGTCATCGTAGCATTTATATAATGCTATAAATGAATCGTGATGATGATAAGCCCTCAATCCTCTACTACTGGACATAGGCCTCTCCCAAAGAGTGCCTTAACACTGTGGTCTTCGGTACATATCCATTTGCCCAGAATCTACTTTATTTCACAGTATTTATGGATTGCTACAAAAGCTTTTTTGGTGAAGATTAAACATAAACTACTGATGATTGTTTAGTGTTAATCACTCGTTTGACTTCACAGTATACTAACATCAATTATTATTTTTATAGAGTTTTATGGGATTTAGGAAAAGGGCTGGAACTTGAACTCGAGATAACTTTTCTAAATAAAATTATGGTAGAGGGTAAAACACTCGATGTATGCAACAGTCATTGGCAATGAAACAGAACGATTTAAATAAAGTAGCCGTAAAATATGATAATAGTAAAGGAAAATATTATCACCTCCATGTGAGTTCATATTAAATGTAGGTATCTAATAGGTACCTACTACCGCCACCGCGAACAAATCTCAGGTACATAATATTTGTTTAAGGACGTAATATTTGTAGGTATGTCAGTCGCTTTATTTAAGTATATCATTAATTTAAAGTTTTATTTAGTTGGTTCATTCACATGATTCATTGATGACATAGTACTTAATGTTTATAATAATATGTACAATTTAAGATTTAAATAAATTTGAGCTGGAGCTTTGGAAGTTGAGGTAGGTAACACATACACCAAAATTTATTGAATCTCAATATTTAAGCAGTTATAAATTATGAGGTTGACTAAACTTCAGTAGTAGGTAAGGTACCTAAGTACTTTAATAAAAAATATGATTATGCCTAATTTTGATTTAAATAGCCAACTCTACTAATGCGAGATAGGTAGGAAAATACTTCCTAGTTGACTAAGTACTTATATGTACTTATAATAAGTACCTATATACATTTGGATTTAATAGCTTGATCCTTAAAATTATTTATTTCTATAATCTATTTATCCTAATTACTCACCGTAGCGGCAACCAGCATCAAAACTTTGAACATTTTCGTATTTTTCGTTAAACTCGTTTCCTTCACAAACTCCTCTTTCACGTAGAACCAAGAAACAAACGATGTTTGCGCTCGCATCTTCTATATATCTGCCTGCTCGCGGCTAGAACACGCCAGAGATGCCACACGAATCTGCATCTATAATAATAAAGCCTCTATTAGACACACATATTGGTTTGCGTAGTATCTAGAGTCTGTAGACACACATATTTTTACATGCACATGTCTGCATTTGGCACACCAAAATAGGTAACGTTAAAAAATAAACAATTATAAACCTCTATTATTCTGAACAGAAATCGAAGTATAGTGTTTATAATTAAAATCCATACCAGTACCCGTATCATGAAAATTCGAGCTAACGAATAGAATCGAATTCGAGTGCGACTATTGTCAACTTGACAGCACTTTCGAACACTTTTTACCTTTCGAATGAGTTTCGAAAAGAATGACCACAGAGTACATGATATTATTCTGACAATGACCTATGGAATGATAGCTGTCAAACTTTCGCAAATCTGTACACCGCAATACACCGCCATTTTGTTGTTGACAGGTTGACAGCACTTTCGAATAGACTATCGAATAGAATGTGCTGCGTTTTTTCCGGATCGCCCTACAGCTCCAACATGTGCATTGTGCAGGTTTCCTCAAGATGTTTTTCAGCCATGGTATACAGTGTACCTACATAAAATCAAAGAACTCATTAGTACCTACATGTCATGGCTGGGAATTGAACCCGTATCTCTGTTGTAAGAAGCGGGCGCTTACCCGACTGATGCCACCACCGCTCTTACTCGTAGACTTTTTTTTTTACACGCACTCACGCCTTGTACTAATGTACTCCCTTGCGGGGTAGGCAGAGGTGCATTGCTGCACCCACTTTTCGCCAGAGTGTTATGTTAGTCCCAATGTAATAGGGGGCGGGCCTATGGCCATTTTACGGGCACATCCAGGACCCGAGAACAAATATTTGTGTTTAAACAAATATCTGCCCCAGCCGGGAATCGAACCCGGGACCATCGGCTCAGTAGTCAGTGTCACTAACCACTACGCCATTCGGTCGTCTACTCGTAGACTGTCTTATAATTTTCATATAGGTACTCTACATAGTACTCTAGTATTGAAATAATAATAAACTCTGTCATCATAATTAATATTATTATTTTGTTGATATACCTTTAATTTGTTGAAATTCTGTAACATTTAGTGGCATCTCTACACTACCCCCGCTGCGGCTGGGTGCTATGACGTCACCACCCGGTCGCCAACAGAGATCATCTTCACAAACGAGTTCCATCATCTCACGGACTTATTCCATTGTTGACACTCCATCGAAGGTTGCCGACGCGCTCGACTGGAAACGCACCAACAAATAGAGCAGTGGAAAATGTGACAGAGCCTGTGTAGGTAGCCACATTTGGTACCGGGTACAGTTCGGCAGTTAAATTTAAATGCTGATGACAATTGGGCGTAAACTTACGCTTTTTGCACGCAGCTAAGCCTGAGTGTGGCTACAAAGTTACCATGAGTGTTTACTTATTTTGTTTGTGTGTTATACACATTCATTGATAACAACTGAGGCGGAAGATGCGTTATACCTACTTATGTATACATTGCAGGTCCAAATTAGTCTGACACTAGCACTCGGCTGCTGCAATTAACTGGATTGCATATGCTTATCTTGCAACTATTAGCTGAACAAGTGCACATAATAGCCTGACATATTAGCTGAGCATGTGCCTGAAAATTGCTGAAGAGTTTTGCATAAACCAGGTGTTAAAACTACGCAGTTTAAAGAACGAAATTTGTCGAAAAACTCACAATATAGGGGTAACTACAAACAAACCTTTCATTGGGTGATACCCAAAATAATGTTTGTCATACTATCAATTTTCCTCTACATTAGTCATCCTATCCCGATAGCATAGGTAATAATATTATCCGGTTACAAAATTAAAGAAACTATGATGACACCCGAATTAAATTTAGCCCATCTTATTAGTAAAGATATAATAAATCTGCGCGAATGATGTAAACCAGTAACAACACAATACAGACCGACATTGCATGTGAATTGGAGCTTATGTTACTTGGAAATAAAGTAATTTACTAAACTGTGTAACTTATTCATATTGTGACCCGTCAACCGAGATTTGGCCAGCGTGTCTGCATGTGACCTTGAGGGAAGGGTCCGATTATGTTACAGTATATTGCGTGTGAGACAATTTTGATGTGTTAACATCAAAATTCATAAACCAATAATGGAATCAACCAATAATGGAATCAACAAAAGTGGTCACCGACAACGTTCATCACATGTTCGATACAAAAGAATTCAACGCAGATGAAAGTTCAATCAAATAAAATTAATAAAACATTAGTCTGGATAGAATTAAAGTACTCTGTCACATCTATAAAACATTCTGTCTAGTCTGTTACATAATAACCAAAAAGCACCTACTTAAATGTTCAAAAGTCCCAGTAAAGTTTAGGTACATAGTTATTATTATTTTTATGTACTTTTATCTACATCAAATATCACAATAATGATACCGGATACACATCTTCTATAGATTATAATTATTAATCAAAAACAAGGAAACCTAATTTCAATAAATTCGTTGTAGTAAATGATGATTCATACCTACATGTGATTAATTAAGTAGGTAGGTCGTAGTAAATATCTTATAAGGTATTACTATTATGATGTCATATAGGTAAGATGATATCTTTGTAAACAATATCAAAAATACCTACATATGTAGTTAAGCTGTTACAAAAAGGACCATGTATAAATGTACTTAGGTAGCTATCCTAGGTAGATCTAGACTATTCTCGCAGTACAAAACAAAATAACTAACAACATTTACTTATCTCCGATTAATCTTTATTGGATTAGCGACGCTACAGTATATGAGTTATCCTTCGCATCTAATCCGTTCAACAAAAAACGTGGTTTCAAATATCAGATCCGGCAGGCAATAGGGCATCCGTCACAAATGCATGCAAATGTTATGCCATGAGTCCCAGGGGGTCACTGTAGATTACGGAAAACTAAGTTTCGTAACCCAAGAGTGCCAAGAGTGCAACCGAATCCCAGAAGTGCAAAGAACCTTTTTTCTACAGAATTATACGAGTTATAAAAGAAAAACTGTAAAATGGGGTCTTAATTAACATTCCCCCTTAACCTTAGCGGCATGCGGCATGCCCCTTTTTCAGTACTTTGACCACCTACTTATATGTTGTTTCAGACACCATTCCCTACAACTAAGTAGGTATACCAAAATTCGCTTAGACATGAATGATTTCTCCTATTTTTGCTTCCTTGGGTGGCCTACTTGCATAACAGCACTCATTCGTAATTTGTTTTTCAAGCTGGACTAACCCTCGGTGGATATTGTGTGCTGGAAGATGCTACCGATTCATCTGATTAGATCAGCTCAAATCACGAGAAGGTCAAGGTCACGGCTATGGAGCGGAGCATCTTTATTACAGGACTGATTTAACATTCAAAAGCACAACAATTAGTTGATTAGATCTCATAAAAGTTTGGTGTCTGTTATAAAAAAAATTATTAATGATTTATTGTACCTACATATTATTAGCTATTTTATAAAGCTTGCGGATTTTAACCTTCGGTCAGTTATAACTCTTAACTTCTCCAAAGCCTAGGCAAATGGGACTTTCAACAATAGTCATTTAGTAATGGCTTGGCAAGGATTCAATTAAAACGATGCCCTCGAAATTGAAATTTTAAAATGGATATATATTTTCCTACTCTAAAGTGGCTAGGTAGGTACATGTACTTAGTAGGTACATTAGGTATTGTTTAGCAGAATTGTGAATAAAAAGCACCTAATAATACCTAGCCTATTTACATACAACTCATGAAGCTAAGCCACGACGCGGTGAGGTAGCAGTTGTGACTTGTACAGCGATAGTAATCAACGAATCCTGACTCAATACAATGATTGTTAACATGACCAAAGTCCACGAATAAATCTGTTATAGGGTGACCGTTCATAAATGGGGCGTACAAAAGGAGCCTTCCGGAGAGTGTAGGTTTCAACTGCTCTTTCCATTGCCCTTGATTTTCGCTCCTTCGACATCATCTCAACACGCGACTCGATATATCTCGAGATTCTCGAAGATAATGTCAAGTGAGCGAAAATTTCCCTTCTGGTTATACTTATACCCATGTCATGTTCTAACTCTTTTAGCAGATCAAAATGGGTGCCAATCAGTCACAGAGCCAGCGCCCAGCCGAAGGGCCTTGTAACCCGGCACACGATGCCGACGACGAAGACCAAGGACGGAAGATCAGCATCTCTAACAAAATGGTTAGCATGTGTCACGTGACTTATAGCAGTTAGTGACTGCTGGTGTCTACCATGACAGAGTACGGTTTCCATTGTATTAATAATTCGAGTCCTGAGCGGTCTTTGTAGTACCTACCTGACAGGATAAGTATGTAAGTACTTACCTATCATGAAATATCTTGACTCCAAAACTTTTGGAGCTTTGCACCAAAATTTTTGGACCAAAATGGAAGCCAAGTCTTCCCTCTACTAGTTGGTCCATCATACCTCTATCGCCTTATTTCTTCACTCTTCTTTGCTCATCATCTCACCATTTGATCTTCCCTCTTTCCATGAACTTAATCATTCTACCACCTGCATAACATACATGTGCTTATTTAACAGTGTTCCAAAAGTGGTATAACTAGTAAGCCGAAATGAGGTGACTCAGGGGATTTTTCTGAACCACTGCTCTACAACCTTCAACTTTTGATATCTTTCTTCTTTCATACCTAAGTAGTTATCTAAAAATATATTTTTTACTATTTTTTACAAATTTTTCTGTAGCTACCGCCTGTAAGTTGGCTGGTAGAAAATTCTTTTAGCTAAACACTAAACTCATGTCCTCATATCCTATATTTTGTCATCATCATCATCATAATCACGACCCATCACGTCCACTTCTGGGGCACGGGTCTCCTTCCAAAGGCCTAGTCCTTATATTTGTGCAATAAATAAAATCTATTCTTTGCACCATCCAGGTGGAACGTCTAGTAGAAGACGCATCTCTCGCCGGCGCCGCGCCGCCGCCGCGGGGCGCTGGCGTCGACCCGAGGGACAAGGTGCTCGTCGACAGACTCAGGGTGGTGGATGAGAAACACTCGGAGAAGTGGGGGTGAGGTGATTTTGTTGGTTTTTCTTATTGAAAGATCGAGTATATTTGACCTGTAAGTGTCGGTGAAGGAATATTTATGATTCTACGAGTACATAAATATAGGACTACGAAACAGATCTTGCGCCGATTCATATATGGCGACATGACTGTGTTCATGTTAAAATTGGGTTAGTTGAAAGTGTACCTACTTTAATCAGCAGACTTAAACGGAAAGTTTCCCTAATATTATCTCTCTAGGTAGTATCCATATTTTCAGTCAATTTGATGGTTCATCATCGCTTTCGCAAGAGGCGCCACTATGTAGGCAACAAGATGGATAATTCCAGACTAAGTATTCATTTTCCATATTCAAACTACCCAACCTTTGCAGGCTAACAATCCAAAACTTGTCGACAATAGCGGGCCGTATCGACGCGCGCACCGCTCACATGCGGCAGCTGCAACCCGTATGCCCCGGCTGTAAGGAGGCCGTACTGGATTGCTATGAAAATGCCGCGGACGATGGCGATTATCTCAAGTGCTATGATGTTGTTGGTAAGATAACTGTAACTGATGTTTTTGAATATTAACAAGGGATAACTGTTTCCAACAGGAAAGTTTCTGAAAGGCAGAAAAGTTTTCTAGTAGAGGTCACACAAATAGACAGATTTAGCATGGGACACCCTCCAGCCCACTCAACTGACAGCAAAATTTAGTATGTAGACGGTCGGTAGTGCCTGGATTAAAATATTCTTGACCGAGCCTCAGTGAAAATCGTGGGAGACTCATAATATGATCGTCAAATGTTATGAAAGAGCCCCTTATCCAAACGGAGAGTGGTTTGCAAAAATTTACGTTCATCAGAATTTTTTTATATTATATTATAATTTATACCATGAATAACATTTGACTTTGAATTGGAATAATTGTAAAAATAATTATAAATTTCAGCGTCATTCAACAACTGCGTCCGCGAGACGACGATGCGTCGGCTGCGCGCGGCGACCGAGCGCGACGCGAGGGAGACGGCAAGACGCCGGCGACACGTCGCTAGAGCGAGACAGAACATGATGATGGCACGGGAGACCACTGCTTAGCTGGAGTAATATGTAGGAGACGGCAAGACGCCGGCGACCCGTCGCTAGAGCGAGACAGAACATGATGATGGCACGGGAGACCACTGCTTAGCTGGAGTAATATGTAGGAGACGGCAAGACGCCGGCGACACGTCGCTAGAGCGATGTATGGTGCAGTGGGACCTCGATAACTCAAGGAAGTAGAAGAAACAGTTAAAGATATAATTACGATTCATTTCAGTTGGTAGAAGGGAACATTATATACCCTTTACGAAACCGCTTTACTACAATCTAATATCAAAGCAAAACAAAGTTTAAACTGCATTTAAAAATTACATGTATGTAGCGTAAATGTATTAGGTATAAACTTTGTATAGCATTTGAATCCGAAACAAGCCATTTGGCATATTTTATAAAAAAATATTATGTAAATGTATCTCTTTTAATAGAAGAAAAACCCGAATGTACTTAATAAAGACATGATTAATATATTCAACATTCAACTATCATTTACATCTACACCAGCCACAACTTCCCTTAACTCTAATTAAACGTGACCCTTTTCTTCACATCATCGACACTCGGTAACTTCTGTATTTGTACTTTCGGCGGCAAATTCTCTTCTTCAACTTTAGTCGGCAGACTGATTCTTTCCTTGACGTTGTTGGTGATATCTCTCATGACAAGGTTTCTTTGCGGGGAGGGTTTAGTTTCTGGAGTATTTTTGTTTGAGGGTTGTTTTCCTGCAGACAGTGCTGCCATCTTGCGGCGCAAGTCGCGTACTTGAGCGGCGCTGGCTAGTTGCGCCGCGCCGCGGGATAATACTTCTGCGCGAAGCCGCTCGCATTCGGTTCTGGAATTGAGAGGAATTTGTTGTTGGGTGGAGTTGAAAACAGAAGGTGGATGGGGTTGGGGAAAATAATAGAGAACTAATAAATAACTGGAATTTGGTATAACGGGGTGACTATGAACTCTATGAATGACAAATACATACTTGCACTGGCGATGCTCGCAAATGTATAAAATAGAATAAATCTTTATTCAAAGAAAACAACTTATGTTATTACATACGAGGGTGGGTCAATAAGTCCGTGACTTTTTGAACAAAATACTGGTTTTTGGATATTTTTTTTATTTATTTTTCAACGTAGTCTCCTTTGAGCTCTATACACTTTGTGCAAAGTTTCTGCAATTTTTTTATCCCTTCCAAAAAATGAGGTTTCTCGAGGTCATCAAAATACCCACCTTGGCCTTCTTTGGCACCGATTCACCCCGAGAAACCCACCGTTTAGACTGATTTTTGGTCTCTGGTGTGTTGTGGTGGATCCACGTTTCATCCACGGATACAAAACGGCGCAAAAACTCGTCCGAATTTCGGTTTAACAACGCCAAACACTCCTCTGCGAAGTTGTCATTCGATTGCGTTTGTGAGCAAACGCGGCAGCCATCTTGCGGAAAGCTTTTTCATACCCAAGTGATCATTCAAAATTGAAACCAGTGAGCCACGTGATATCCCTGTGGCTTCCACTATCCCTTTCACTTTCAATCTCCGATCGGCCAACACCATGTCGTGAATTTTTTCAATCATTTCAGGTGTAGAGACCTCAACTGGGTGCCATGGACGTCCGGCATCTTCCGTACTTGTACGGCCACAACGGAATTCAGTAAACCACTTTTAACCATAGATATTGATGGTGCAGAGTCCCCATAATCTTTATCAAGCTTAGCCTTGGTTTCAGTGATGGTTTTTTTCCGTAAAAAAATCATGCTTAGTGAGCACACGAAATTCAGTTTTTTCCATTATGTTTTAAATCACGCGGTTGTTGCTAAGAACGGGTGTAAAACACAAACCAAGTGACGTAACTTGTGCAAATTTTGACAGATGTCTACTGACAGATGCTTGTTGACAGGAGCAGTGTTGTTCTTTCAGTTAAGTGGCGGGAAATTATAAAAGTCACGGACTTATTGACCCGCCCTCGTACATCCCACAAAACCAAATGTTTATGTATTTCAATTTAAGTATCCAGTTTGTCCAGAAGGTCATGTGGTTTTATGCATTAATGCGACGTTGCCGCTCCGTCAGCCCTTCTAGCTGGCCGATGTATGCAGTATACTCACTTCAAGTGGTCCAACACGCCGGCCAGCCAGCCGTTACTGGCGGGGTCGCACTGCTTGCCGAACCAGCGCGCCAGCTCGCGACGTTGCCGCTCCGTCAGCCCCTCTAGCTGGCTGATGCGCTCTTCGTAGCTCTCTGGAAGGGGAAGGGTGGTAGGTAAGCATTAAAGGTAGGTTCAACCTTTGAAAAGATAGTCAAAATCATGAATGTTTTTTTTTTCATAATCACCATAACCAAAGCAGTGGTGGCGTAATGGATAAGGCCTCGTCCTCTCAATCGAGAGGCCGTGGGTTCAAATCCTTGGATGTACGGTGGCCTGCGCCTAAAAGTATGAATGAATGAAACCAATGAATTCTTCCAATTGTGTTTTCAATTAAGGAGTTTAAGTATTGTAACGTGAGGAATATGCACGCGAGACGCGGAAAATTGGCGTGCCATCCCGCGCCCATGTTAAAATCCGCATGCTGTTGCCCTACATCCCTAATGTATTGTCATTGATGTGCTAACAACAGAATGGAGCAGGTACCGATGAGTTCCCGGTCGTAGTGCGCGGCGGCGCCGAGCTGCGTCTGCCACACGGTCTGCTTCTCATGTAGAAGCGCCTCCACCTCGGCTTGTTTGTTGGCCACCTCGCGGCGTAACTGGAACGATATCACTAGTGTTATTATACCTTGTTTCACAGGGAAAGACACCTGACAGAACCCTTATTACATTCGAATAAGGGTAGTATTTGTTTGTATCAGATGACTTTCCCCATGAAAAAGAATATAGATATACCTAACAATGCTTTCATAGTCCTAGCCAAGTGGTATTTTTACCTGACTACGGTGAGGGGAAAAGGAGGGTTATGATTTTTACCGGTATGCAGGTATGTATTTACTAAATAACAATGTCTTTCTAGCCGGATTTCGACAATATCGGCTCAATAAAATCAGCCATCTAAGCATCAACTGTTTCCTCAACTACAACAGGAACTCCTCGAACACTGTAATATATTTTTTGTAATGTTCACACTAAAGTTTATTTTTACTCTTGGCAACACAGAAAAAAACATATAAAGAAATCTAAATGTCAAAACATAATCGGAACTGTCACTGTCACGTCAAAGCTGGCAGAATCAAAAAACATCAACAAACTTTATGTTTGCATCTTGTTAACATTAAACTAAACTTAAAATGAGTTGGCAGTATGAGGAGACTGAGAAATTGATGCAGCTTTACAAGAATAATACTTTGCTGTGGGACCCCGACGACCCTGATCATAATAACTCTGGTAAAAAACGCAAAGCAGTCACAGAAATAGCCAAGACTCTGAACAAACGGGTGAGCTCTGTCACAGAGAAGATCCGAGGACTAAGAACCATGTACCGGAGGATGGACAAGAAGATCAAGACTGAAACATTAAAGAAAGGCACTTATACAGGCCATGTCTGGTCTGGATATGAACCTTTGTCATTTCTCAGCAAAGTCTATGTTAGGAAAAATGAGGGATCAATAGATGATTCCAAGGTAAGTAAGATAAGTAATTAGGAATTTACTAACTATTACTACAAATCACATAAATGGGAACTCAATCTAAATGTAGTTTAGAAGTGTTTTTTACAATGGATTACCAAAGTGCTTGGTATTATCTCTATTTATCATGCTGCAATCTTTCTGAAAGTACTAAATGTGTTATATTTTCAGAGTGAAATGGGAGATGAAAGTATGTCAGACGAGTCCAATGAAGAATCAGACTCTACAACCAAAGTGAGCCTGTGGAGGCAATGCGAAATTCTCAAACTAATTGAATTATACAAATCCCATCCCGAACTGTGGGATAAAGAACATGGAAGCTATTATCGTAAGGGAGCAAAGATCCAAGCTATCAAACAAATTGCTGAATCTCTAAATAAGTTAGCACCTGAAGTTCAGACCAAAATTAAGAATTTACGCACAGTATTTGCCAATACTCATCATAAAGTGTCAACTGCAATAAAAAAATATGGAAAATTTACAGGGAAACTTTGGTATGGTTATAGAAAGATGGCTTTCCTAAATAAAGATAGCTTGGATGTATGTGAAAAAATTAGCACTAATATAACAAATAATGAGGATTTGGATACCACCAATAATTGTAGCAGTGAAGATGAATGGTGCAGAGATGAGATTATGCAACTAATAGAAATGTACAAAAATAGCCCGGCACTGTGGGACTCTCGCAATAAAAACTATGGAAGAAAACTATTCAGAATAGAGACACTTGAAGCATTTTCAAGAGTTCTGCACAAAAATAGGCGCAATATTGAAGCAAAAATTAGAAACTTGAGAACTACATTTGCTAGGACACATAAACTGTATAATAGTCCTGAGGGATTCAAAGGAAAGAAATGGTTTGCATATAAGAGTTTATTGTTTTTAGATGGAGTTATTCAGGGCATTAAAAAACCTAAACTAAGTGAGAATGAAGAGCATGAGGTCAAAATGGTAATACTTTGTCATACATATTTGAAATATTAATCTACTGCAAAAACTTATTAAAATCCCGATTACTGACTTTGTAAGCTACATTTAGTAGTTGACCTGTTCAACAGCTAATGGAAATTTACCTGTCTTGCATGCTTATTTTATGAAGGAATTTAACATTTATGAATTATATGTTCATATTGTATTATATAGATGAAGCGTCCGTGGTCGAGCGGGCCTCAGTGATCGTAACTGATCGCTGAGGTTAAGCAACAACTGACACGGTCAGCCATTGGATGGGTGACCAATTTCAAGTGGTGCTTTTCTGGACGCTTCCGTGCTTCGGACGGCACGTTAAGCCGTGGGTCCCGGTTGCTGCTTCGGCAGCAGTCGTTAAGCCTAGTCAGAGGCCTTCGGGCGGCTTGAAAACATCTGACAGTCGGGTTCCCCACTTACCCGACAACTCTCTCAGCACAAGCTTGCTTGTGTTGGGGTCCACCAACCCGCACTTGGCCAGCGTGGTGGACTAGGCCTAAACCCTTCCTTCATTGGAAGGAGACCCGTGCCCCAGCAGTGGGGACGTAATGGGTCGTGATGATGATTGTATTATAAGCTAAAGGACTGTATAATTTCAGGAACTATTTTCTGATGAGAGCCACCATTCAACATATTCATCAGCATCACATAACTCTTATTTTAACATTGAAGATTGCAATATAAATGACGAAAAGGGTAAGATTGATAACTTTGACGAGAAGGCTACTGAAAAAGGAATGAAACATATTGAAGGCCACACTTCACAGAGGAGTTCTTTGGCAGATGAATTCACTGTATTTGGGAACTTTGTTGCACAAGAGTTAAGGAAATTGAAAGATGAACACTGCTTGGTTGAGGCAAAGAGCGAAATAACTAACATTATATTTAATGCTCAGAAAAACCAAATGTTAAACAGAAGCTATGATAAGTAAGTAATTTTAAATAAAACATTAGTATCATCAGTACAAAAGCAGCACAAAAAAATGTGTACACAAAAGGAGGCCTATACCCAACATTGGGCAATAGGAGGCTCATGATAATCATATAATCATATATTAAAAATAACCTATTAGAACTAAATATTTTCTATTTATCTTACAGATCTGTAAATATAGGTAAAGACTTACCAATAGACCCACTAGAAATTCCAATTACAGGCAGACACACACTTGCAGGAAGGTACAAGTATATCCATTAAATTATTGAGACAATGGGTGTTTCGAGTTGAGCTGTACATGAATTAAGTTATATCTGCATTTTTCAGAGTTCCAGATCAAAATTCTGATATACAAGATACTCATGTAATGAAGGATGAAGAAATATAATATCTATAAATAAAGAACACTGTATTGTTCCAAACAAGATATTTTACCTACATAATACTTAAGTTGAGTTGAAATAAAATGTTGGTCTTTGAATGAAATGTATTTTATATGTGTTTGTTTCTTAATGACCTTGTTAGTTTTTTAACTTTGGATGGGGCAAGCAAGAATGAGTAAATATAATATTTACCTTTGAGTTGGTCTGTTTCATCTGGATCAGACTTTTAGCCATTTCTTGTCTCTTGTCCTCCACCTCAGCAAATAGAGAATTTCCTTTAGCAGCTAAAAGAAATTAGAAAAAATGATTAACATCGAAATTAAATTTTACAGCTGGATAACAATAATTATCAATAAGCTATATATACAGAAAGAAAGCTAGAAACTTATTTGCTGAAAAATTATCATACTTTTTTAAATCAGCATAGGAAAAATATCCATAGTAAAGTACCTAAATGCTTTCTTTCTGTACACAGCCTTAAGTAGCAAACAGGTATGCAGTGTCTCACCGTGTGGCTCGTGGTCCTGCGCGCCAGTGAGCTGATGCAGCTCGGCGCGCGCCTCGGCCAGGTCGGCCAGCGCCGCCGCCTCGCGCTCCTGCAGCGCGCGCAGCTCCTCGCGCCGCGCCGCCGCCGCCTCCCGCTGCTGCTCCAGCTCTGTCATCAGCGCCTCGCCCCGCAGCTGCCACGCTGCCAGCTCGCCCCGCGCCGCCTCCAGCGCCGCCGTCGCCGCCTCCGCCTCGCTCAACGCGGCAGACAAAGCAGCCCGCGTCTCTTCAAGCTCAACCGGATCTCGCTCCAGACTCTTCCTAGCCTCCTGATTCACATTCTCCTCTTTCAAACGACGAATCTCACTTTCCAAACTGTTTATTTGCGATGCATGACGCTCAGCTGTTTCTGAACGCTCCTCCCGTAAAGCGGAGATCTCTTCTTGTAGTAAAGTTATTTTAGAAGTCAGCTCTTGCCGACGTTTTTGCTCATCAGCCTGGTGAGTTTCTAACTCGGTTGTTAAGTGACTTTGTACGTCTAGTGCTGTTTGGTAGCTTCTTCTGGTATCGTGCAGCTCTTGTTTCGTCGCTTCATAGCTGAGTGATAAGCTGTCGTGCTGTTTTTTAAGCAAATAATACCTTTCCGATAGTTCACCATTTGTAACTTCTTCCACTTCGGTGCGGTCGGTAGTTTTGTTGCTTATAGTAGAGTAGTCCATAGTTTGAAAATATTATTAACTGGAGAATGGAGTGGAGATTCTAGTGTTGTAGAAAAATAAAATAAACAACTAAAATATTGGTAGATATTCAAAATCAAAACTCAAACAATAACCGCCAACCAACCATCCACCAGCAAATTTGACATATGACATAAAACGCAGAGTACGCACACAGAGAAAAAAAACACTCACTAGGTCGGTTTGGGCTTAAGCTGCGTACAGGCCGGCCCAACGAAGGCCAACGAACGGGTTTCGTTAGCCTTCGTTGCTGCAATCTGGACGGCTTAGCGAATGCTACATAATAATATGTATAAGAATTTAAATAATACTGCTTGTTATATGGTTTTACATAAGTAAGATTTTACATATTTTACCCTCATATTCATAAGACACTATTGTAAATTTACAACAAGGTTTAAATTTAAGTACCTTGAATCGTACTAGTGTCGACTAGTTTCGACTCTTTACGTCAGTCAAAAAGTTAAATCTCGTTTATCACAACGTTAATTTTAAACTTACTTTATAGTACCTAAAATCACTATGAATTTGGGGGATAGTCGACTAGTTTCGACTCTTTACGTCAGTCAAAAAGTTAAATCTCGTTTATCACAACGTTAATTTTAAACTTACTTTATAGTACCTATTATATACTCACAATTAGCACTCAGAATTGATGAGCAGCACAGGTTAGGCTCATGGAAGGTCCAGACTGAAGATCTTCAATCTACCCACATTCACTATTATTGTCTTACACTAATATACCCCATATGTCAATACACTACATGCCTTCCCCTCGAGATATGTGGTACACTTCACTTTATATTTTCACTTAACACTAATTAATTGTCACTTTCACAATTACTGTTTTGTTTCACTTACTATCTACTTATTTCCTAACTAATGCTAACATGGCTGCTATAATGGTATTTAATCTACTGAGTCTCTACATCCATATCAAGAGGCTCTATGTTATCTAAATCACTATCATCAATGTCTTCCATGACATATTTCTTTTGAGGTTGTGGAGATGTTGGTGGAGATTCACGGATTCTCTTGGTTCTGGCTGTATCTGATGTTACTTCAGGACTTTGATGTATGATGACATCTGCTGGCCCTGATACTCCAATGATTTCAGCCCATTGTTCTCGCGGTGGTAAGGATATGATGTCTCTTCCATCTTCACTCTGTGTCCGCTGTACAATTGTGTCTTGTGGGACATCCTCATGTTCCTCCCCACGAAGAGCAGTGACCATCTGATTGATATGTCTTGTTAACAATTATTATTTGCCATTCCATTTAACTAAATAACGACATACTCCGACTCTCTTCTCTACAATGCCCTTCAGCCAACGAGGATTTCCACAATAATTTCTAACGTAGACAGCTTGGCCTACTTCAAAGCTTCTTACTTTTGTATTTTCGTTGCTTTCCATGGTGTCATTGTTTTTGTTGTTTTTGTATGATAAGGGATTCAGATTATCGAAAATTGTTCTAAATCTTCTATTATTTAGCATTTCAGCTGGTGTGGTTTCCGTAACCGTATTTGGAGTAGATCTTAGTCCATATAATATTTTGGGGAGTTTCACATTCCATGGCTCTGATGTCTGCTTTTTCAGTTTATTCTTTATAACTTGAACTGTTCGTTCAGCTTGACCATTAGAAGCCGGATGATAAGGCGCTACCAATATCTGTTTAATACCATTTTTTACTAAATATTCTTTGAATTCTTTAGATATAAAACTTCTTCCATTGTCACTGACAAGACAATCTGGCAATCCTTGTTCAGCAAATATTTGACGAAGTTCCTTTATTAAAGTGGCACTACTTAAATCATTA
The DNA here is from genome assembly GCF_932276165.1 of Plutella xylostella. Taxonomy (NCBI): domain Eukaryota; kingdom Metazoa; phylum Arthropoda; class Insecta; order Lepidoptera; family Plutellidae; genus Plutella; species Plutella xylostella. Next base: position 543,974 of record NC_064002.1, read on the forward strand.
ACCACCTTAACTTCAGGCCATTTTGAATAGGCATCTATCAATATTAGGAACATTTTACCCTGAAATGGTCCTGCGTAATCTACGTGTAGCCTAGACCAGGGCTTGTCTGGTCTGATCCAGTGATGTGTTACTTTAGGCGGCATGTTTCTGTGTTCAGCACAGGTATCACATTTCTTCACCATGTCTTCAATTTGCTTGTCCAACGCAGGCCACCAAAAATAACTTCTAGCCAATGCCTTTGTTATGACAATGCCGTCATGATTCCCGTGTAGTTCTTCAAGTACCGTAGACCACATTATTTCAGGTAAAACCACTCTACTACCCCATAGAATGCATCCTTGGTATGTAGATAGTTCCTCTCGTTTTTGCCAGTATACTTTAAATTCATTTTCTACTTTAGCAGGCCATCCATTTCTTATCCAATACATTATTTTACTAAGTATCTTGTCTTTCCTTGTCAACCGTGCGACTTCTAAAGCTGACAAATCTAGTGCTATTGGGGTTTCTTCTATCAATAGAACGCCTAAGTACTCTTCATCTTCCGTATGTTCTTCTGTATTTGACGGCCAACGGCTTAATGCATCAGCATTGCCAATTTTTTTGCCTTCCACATATTCGATTTCATAATCATATGAATTAAGAAGTAGTGCCCAACGGAGCATTCTAGGTGATATTATATTTGGTATTGGTTTCCTCGGATTAAATATACCCAATAACGGTTTATGATCAGTTTTGATCAAAACTTTCCTTCCACTTATAAATTGGTGAAACTTCTTCAGTCCAAATATGATCGCCGCAGCTTCTTTGTCAACTTGCGCGTAGTTGCGTTCATGTACATTTAACGTTCTTGAAGCAAACATTATGGGCCTTATTGAACCATCGTTCATTTCATGTTCTAATACAGCTCCTAACCCATATTGAGAAGCATCACACGAAAGTATTAGCTTTTTCTTCATATCATAGTGGACTAATGTGTCTTTACTCGACAACATTCTCTTCAACTTTTCAAAGGCTTCTTGGTGCTCTTTATTCCACTTCCATGCAGCATCTTTTTCCAATAATCTATTTAGTGGTTCTGCTACAGTAGCTTTGTGCGGTATAAATCTATCATAGAAGTTTAGCAATCCTAAGAAAGCTTGCAACTCTTTGATGTTTTTAGGTGCTTGTGTCTTATCAATCGCATGAATTTTCTCTTCACATGGGTGAATACCAAATTCATCGATGATGAAGCCTAAGAACTCGACACTCTTCACAGCAAACATACATTTACTTTTGTTAACCCGAAGTCCTGCCTTTTGTAGTCGTTGCAGCACCATTTCTAATCTTTGGTCGTGTTGCTCTACATTTTTTCCGCAAAGTACCACATCGTCTAATAATATTGATACCCCAGGAATGCCAGCCAGTAATGATGTCATGAGCCTTTGAAAAATTCCAGGACATGCTTTAATTCCTTGACTTAATCTTTTCATTTTGTAGAGTCCTTTAGGTGTATTTAATGTGAGTAACCTTGATGTTGGTTCGTCTACTACCACTTGCGTATAAGCTCGCTCCAAATCAATTTTTGAAAATAATACCCCTCCTTGTAATTCTGCAAAAGCTTCATTTAGGGTCGGAAGTGGGTATGTATCTGTATCAATAGCGGAATTTACAGTAGACCTATAGTCTCCGCACAGCCTCACTCCACCATTTGATTTCAGTACCGGCACAATGGGTGTGGCCCACTCTGCGTGAGGCGTCGGCTCTAACACATCATCCGCTACTAAAGTCTCAATCTCTTTGATGACACGTTCTTTTATAGCAAATGGTATTGGCCTACTCTTCAAAAATTTCGGCATACTTCCCTCTCTTGGTATAATACTAACAACAGGTCCAGTATATTTCCCTAATCCTTCTTGAAATACTTCTCTATATTTTTGTAATAAATTTAATACTTTATTACAGTCAACTCTCACACTGTTTATTCCATATAACTGAATTTTCAATGCAGCAAACCAGTTTCGGCCAATTAAACTTGGTCCGTTTCCTTGAGCAATATAAACTGTGAGGTTTTCATTAATATCTTTGTAGCAAACGTTCAATGATATTTTCCCTAATAATTGCAATTTACTGTCAGTCCATGTTTTTAGTGCTATGTCTACCATTTCTAATTTAGGCAATTTTCCATCAAAAATGAGTCTGGCCGTCGCTTCACTTATAATTGTAAAAGCACAACCTGAATCAACCTCCATCTCTATTTGTTTTTTATTCAACATAACTTGTATCATGAAGGCTGCAATTCTCTCCTGTTTTATTAAATTAACCTGTTCTTCATAAAGACCATTACAGTTAGAATTCATTGTATCATTATTCTTTGATGATTTGCTCATACAAACTGACTCTATATGCCCTACTTTTCCACAAAAGTTACATTTGCTCCAACGGAACCTACAATATCCACCATGTTTTTTCCCACAGCGAAAACATGATTTATCCATAGGTTTTTGAAATTTTTTACTTGTTATTTTATTTACTTCCATAGGTTCCTCCATTATATCCACAGTTGGACGTGATCCCGATGAAACAATAATATTTGAGTCAACATTTGCTGTTTCATGAGATACTGCCATTTCACAAGCTTGTTCGAATGTTAACTGACCCTGCTGTAATAACTTCCTTTGTATGTCCTTATCCAGAATACCACAAACCAACCTATCTCTTAGAGTACGATTCAACTCAGTAAAGTTACAATGAATACTCAATTTCCTCAGTTGTGCAATGTAATCCCTTATCATTTCCCCCTCTTCTTGATTCCTAGTATGAAATTTGTATGATTGTACAATCTCATTAGGTGTCGGATGAAAATGATTGTCTAATTTTGATTTGATTGTTGTAAAAGTAACCTCACTTATTTTTGATGGGGCTATCAGTGATATTATCAAATCATACAAATCAGGGCCGCCTGAAGCCAGTAAATTAGCCTTCTTAATTGAATCATCCACAATACCTGCAGCTTGTAGGGCAAAAGAGAACCTTTCAATATAGTTTTCCCAACAGCCATGTGCTACATCAAACTCACCAAACTTTACTGCACTCATTTTGCCGAATATCACACTGATTATATGCAACACTTATTTGTACACACAATTATCACACTATTTTACGTTTTTCTCTCGTCGCCACTATTATATACTCACAATTAGCACTCAGAATTGATGAGCAGCACAGGTTAGGCTCATGGAAGGTCCAGACTGAAGATCTTCAATCTACCCACATTCACTATTATTGTCTTACACTAATATACCCCATATGTCAATACACTACAGTACCTAAAATCACTATGAATTTGGGGGATAGTCTTCAACTTACTTCTTTTTGCTTGTTTTTTTTTTTTTCTTCAGACTATAAAATTGTATAATTTTCAGTTTTACAATGTCATTAAGTCACTGTTTCATCTTAGTTAAAATTAAGTGCCTAAATTAGAAAAATGTGAAAACCTGTTATTCGCTTGAAATGTCATATAACCCCCATGTAACATAAACTTGTATTTTGCTGGTTGGTTTTCCAAATATAAATAAATAAATAAATAAAATAAATGCAAACGATCGCTCGTTGGCATGTGCCGGAGATCCGTAGCGTGGCGGCAACATCAAAGAACTTTTTATTTTTTAGTTATTTACTTCCATTTTTACACAGTTTAAAAATAAAATACCGATTAATAAAGACTTTTTAACGGATTTGTCCTTACGGAAAGACGACGAATAACGGAGGATCCACTTCAGTCAGGTCAGTGTAGGTACGGCCACGGTGTGGCTTGGTTCCACTTCCACTGCGCGTAGAACGACAGGCCTCTCGCTAGAGTAAAATGTGTTCTGTGATTTATGCTGTCAACGTCAGTTTTTATTACCGTTGTTTTTTCATTTTGATTTGGTGGCATTTTTGAGAAATTATAAATAAACTTTAATATTTTTTTGTTAGATTTCTTAATTAGAATGTGCTGAAGATTTATATTGAATATTCATGAGAATTCCAATATGGGTGCAAAAAGCGAACATTCTACAAAACAATCATCAAATAAAATGTAAGTGTGTCAGTCAACCAAGTTGTAAGTTTACTAAACTTTATTTTAAAGCTTTTTTACCGAAAGTTACCTAACTACAATAAAATTATTTTCAGATGGTGGATAACTTTTGCAGTAATTTGTACTGCTACATTCACCACCAGATTTTACAAAGTCCTAGTACCAGACCATGTATGGTAAGTTAATTGTGAAAACTTTTCATTAAAAAATTGCAAGTATTTGTTTTTACAAATCATCTAGCTAGATAGTAAGTAAACTGGCCGATTACACAGATAAATTGAGCTGCATGATGCGTCACTAACTCCTAAAATGATGAATGGTCTTAAAAATATTTCAGAATTTTTACTAAAGATAGTTAAGTTTTCTGAGGTAGGTATTTATGTGAGGTATTTTATTTATTTCAGTTGGGATGAGACGCATTTTGGCAAGATGGCCAGTTGGTACATCAATAGAACTCTATTCTTTGATGTTCATCCACCTCTTGGAAAGGTAATGTTTACAAATTTTATTCTTGCTAATAATATTATGAATACCTACATAAGTTTGACACTTCTATGCCATGTTTTACATCTGTTTAATGTATTTCCATGTCCTCTGTAGATGCTCATTGCTCTGTCAGGGTCACTGACAGGATATGATGGGAAATTTCCCTTTGAGACACCGGGGGACAAGTATGATGGCGCCCGATATGAAGGCATGAGAATTGTGAGTATTCCCTTATTGAATTATAATTGAAACTGGGTCTGAGACTTGCATTTAAACTGAAAGATAATATCTAGTAAGTATATTAAAATTATTTTACTTGCAATTTCAGTTTTGTACTGCACTGGGTGCAATGACTGTGCCTCTGACATTCCTGACTTTGTGGGAAATGACTAAATCTCTAGAAGCTTCTTCACTTGGAACTATGTTATTGCTATTTGGTAAGTAATCCACATAATATGTCTAAGCAATATTATTTTTTATACATATATTGTAAATATGCCTGACATAATGTTTCAGATGTTGGCTACCTCACACTCAACCGATATATATTACTGGATCCGATATTACTCTTCTTCATGAGCTGTTCTATGTATGGAGCTTTTAAAGTGAGTAAAAAGGTTATAATGTACACATTTATTATATAATACCTGCAGATTTAGAGGCTAATATGGAAATAGTGGTCATTACAAAACAAGTATTGGCAGACCTACAAATTGGGCTACAATTTAGCATGAGTCTGGCTGCCATTTTCATATTTTTTCTTTATTTGCGTTTACTGTCCAAGATCTCCCATTCACCTCAACTCCTATTAAATTCCAGGTGAGATCGCTAACATCAGACGGGGAGCCCCCACTCTCCGTTCGCATGCTGTGCTGGCAGGTGTTCCTCGGCACCTCGCTGGCCTGCACCATGTCCGTCAAGTTTGTTGGACTGTTCATGGTGATGTTTGTGGGGTTACGGACCATAGCGGATCTGTGGGAGGTGCTTGGCGATTTGAGTCAGCCTGTTGTGAGTATTTTAATTGCTTGTATAAAAAATCATGTGATTTTTTTTATTTATGAATAGCGCAGTAAATGGCCGCAGTGGGTAGAATCAGTCAGTAACACCTCCTAGTCAGAAACAAAAGATCTTTATAATTTAGAATAAGAGTGTGTTATAAAAATTAATATTTTTTAATTAGGTAAGTAGGTACAATAAAGTTACTTTGATAATATGTTGTAAGGCTTTATGAATGAATAAATTATTATTATTATTATTATTATAATATTTCAGAAGCTGACAGTGAAGCACTTCGTGGGTAGAAGCGTGACACTGATCGCGTGGCCGCTCACTCTTTACGTGTTCTTCTTCTGGATACATCTTGCCGTTCTCAACAGAAGGTAACCAATAACGTACTTGTTAAGTGAGTTTATGTGCTGAAATTGTATACTTTTCATAGCTTTTACCAGTTTTTGCTATTCTCAGGTTAAGTACAAACAAGCCTAAACACTTTAGAAAGTGTTTTTTTTTGGGTGTACCTATTCACTAACATTGAAACCTTTCTCAGCACATTGATCCAGTGTGGGTAGGTAGATCTAAATGTGCAGGTTTCATTCACCAAAAGACCAATATTATACTTACTTACTCCGCCGAGCAACCCAGAGTGATTCTTATTGGCCTCAGATACAAGAGATGGCGACTTCTGATGGTCCAGTGCAGTGTCGATTACATTGCACATAAATTCGTAACAACTCATAATTACATGTCACGTTATTTCCCAGTAACTCCATCCTTAGCAGCCAGTGCTTACCTGACTCACCAGCACCTTAAACTTTCCCTCTCATTTCCCACTCTAGCGGCAACGGCGACGGCTTCTACTCCCCCGGCTTCCAGGCCTGCCTCCTCAACAACAGCCTGCACAACGCGACGGCGCCGCGTCAGCTCGCGCACGGAGCCACAATCACGCTGAAGAACAGCCGCGTGGCGGGCGGCTACCTGCACTCGCACCATCATCTGTACCCGGCGGCCGTGGGCGCCAGGCAACAGCAGGTAGATATAGGCGATCCGCACACTGCACGAGAGTTGAGGAGGCGGCAAAAAATCACACCAACCCATATACATTATAGATAGTTTGCTATATACGAACCTCTTCCGAGGCTGACGAAGTCTAGGCTGAGACACGGCATGGATGATGTGAAAGCGAAGCGAGTACTTGACATTGTAAACGAGGGAAGTGTGCCTCATTTACAAATGCGCTTGCGCCATAAAGTCGCCTCGACTAAAACAGTGAGCGAAGCTCTATATAGTGTCTTGGGAGACGATTCTTAGATACCCAGAGACTGTAATACGAGTGTGTCGGGGCTAGACAAATAGACAGGCAGGTGGCTTGTAAAATTTTATTACTTCATTTCATTTCCAGATAACAGCATACACACACAAGGACGAGAACAACCGGTTCATCATCAAGCCGTACAACAGGGAAGTTGCGGAAGGAGAAGTGACTCTAGTAAGGAGCGGGGAGCTGGTCAGACTCACGCATGTAGCCACGGGGCGGAATCTGCACTCACATAGGTAATGAATAATCTCAGATAAACAACACGGGTTCCTTCGCAGACGCTCGACTATTACTAATTTGGCAACTTTTCTGAACTATGTGATGGGTGCTATGGACGGTGGCGGGCAGGTTGACGTGATCTACACAGATTTTGAAAAGGCTTTCGATCGTGTGGATCATGTCATCCTGCTCGTAAAACTACATAACCTCGGAATTCACGGAGATCTTCTACGTTGGATCAAATCTTACCTCACCAATAGATCTCAGGCAGTTGTTATTGGAGGATATCGGTCTGATTATGTTTCTATCCCTACAGGCGTCCCACAGGGATCTCATTTGGGCCCGCTTTTCTATTGTGCATACCTGTATGATATAACTGACTGTTTTAAATTCTCCAAACATCTTCTTTACGCAGATGACAAAAAAATATTTTTTAGGGTAACCAATGAACAAAACTGTGCCGCAATTCAAGCTGATCTCAACAGATTATGTAAATTTTACGAAAATAACAATATTACTGTAAATGCGAACAAATGTGAATGTATAAGTTTTACACGCAAGAGATCCCCTATCTATTACAATTACCATTTGAACGGTATAAATGTCAACCGGGTAAGAGTTATTCGAGATTTAGGTGTTTTACTAGACGAAAAACTACTTTTTGATAAACATATAGACACAGTCACTAACAAAGCATACAAAAATTTAGGTTTTGTTTTACGTACCTGTCAACTTTTTAATGATCCGCACACAATAAAGATAGTTTATTATGCATATGTTCGCAGCATATTAGAATACGCCTGTCATATTTGGTCACCCCAATATGTTATATACAAAACACAACTGGAGCGTATACAAAAAATATTTATCAACCACCTAAACTATCGTGCTAGAAAACCCGTGGACGCGTACATAGATGGGTGCAGATTGCACGGACTGTTAACGCTAGAAGAACGCAGAACAGTGCTTGATATGTGCTTGCTGTATGACATCGTGCGAGGATTACTAGACTGTCCTGAGCTGGTAGGTAGCGTGGGATACCGAGTACCAGGCCGTCGCACCCGTCATACGCCTTTGTTTCACGTTCCATCTTGCTCCACTAATTATGCTGCTAATTCTGTACTCAACCGAATAACACAGACTTTCAACAAGAGATTCGGAAATATTGATATTTTTAACTGTTCTAAAATGTGTTTTAAAAAACAAATTATAGATATACTCACAAACAGATAATATCTATCTTACCCCTATCATTACCAATTCTAATTTAATTCATTAATTTAATGTATTAATTATACCTATATATTTATATGTATGTATTTGATAGTAAATTTTTACTTGTCGTAAGTACTTATGTATGTATTGTAATTATGTATTATCTATTTAATATTTTTATAACAGTAATTTATATATACAACTTATATTTATTAGTATAATTAGTCTTAATTCCTATTTCTTACCCTATCCTTCTTCCCAAACACTACTCTGAGAAGCTAATCAATTTTACTTGATGAATGATGGTTTTATTGCCTTACAAACAAGATTTTAATTTTAACTTTAATTACGTAAGTACTATACTCACATCATTATGCAGTTAGTTGGACCTATTTAGTTACATTTAAGTTATCTAATTGATAAGATTATAGTTATGTTACTTATATATACCTAAGTTTTTTAAGCCTTTTTTGTGATCTGTCCCGATCTCGATATAGAATTTACTATAGTAATCTTACTGTGAATCCTATTATTAGCCTTACTGTTTTGTTTGTACTTAGCATTAATTTTTACAATGTAACGCTGTTGGATTTTCAATAAAAACTAAATAAAATAAATAAAATGAAAGAAAAATCAATTTTCCCGTGGGTTTAAACAAGGATATCAGGATTTAGGAAAGTAAACAACAAAGGTACGAGTAGTAGGTATATCAAGCACCTCCTGAGATTTTAACGATATCGAAACTTTTGTGGTGTGATATGAATAGCTTGTAGGTGTATATTATTCTATTCTATTCTATTCTATTCTATTCTATTCTATTCTATTCTATTCTGGTAGGGGGTGAAGTTCCCAATGATATCGTTAAGACCCTCGTCCATTGTATTGTTACATCATTCAAAATTCTTAATGTTTCCAGTGTTCTGTGACATTCTAAAATTAATTTAGATTTTGTCGCAGTTCTTCCTGTGTATATTATTATAGATGTACACTTTTGTATTTATGTTTCTAATGGAAAATATATCCTTTTTTAATGGACAACATTTCATTTTCTTTACCCTATATTTTTATTAGCTATTCGGAAAGGTTATAAAAAATTAGAAGACTCGTATTTTTTTATTTTGTATATACATTAATTTTTGCATGTTATTTTTAACTTTAAAGTTAATTATTTTAAAACCGGAAGGGACGTCACATATTAGGCTCAATTTTTATTTTTGTCTATTGCCTTGGTCTCGAAAAAAAACATAAATGACACTGACAAGTGACATTTAAACTTTGTTTACATGCCAACCAACAAATGGGTCATTTTCAAATGACATTGATATTTCTGATGATACAAAGTACTTACTTATCATGTAAAAAAATAATCATAAGCATTTTTTCAGCTGTGTAGGCGGTGGCATGCTCAGGGACATATTGTATAGAGGTCATCTCTTAATACGTTCTAACCATTTTATATGATAAATAAAAAAATAGTCAGAAAGTGTCAGAACAGAATTTATGAAAATGACCCAAATAAACAACAACGTCACGATAAAACGTCAACGTCAATAAAAAAATTAAAGTGACAGTTACTTTGTTTTTAAATCTATAGGCTTTGATCATCAAAACGCATCGCACCTGATGCATGACGTGATCAGCACTTTTTTACTATTTCATGATTTTCTCGAAAATGATACATCCAAAAAATACAAAAACATTTTTTTTGTGGCCTTTAGAGCTATATCTCGAAATGGTTTTCGATTTATAGCAGCTTTAGTTTTTTGAAATGTTGTCCATTAAACCATTGATTATTTTTTTTTTTATTACAGAGAGCCCGCGCCACTCACATCTAAACTAATGCAGGTCACTGGATATGGTGAGGTAAGAATAATTAAGCATTTTGTGAAACATCCAAATAATTTCAGGTTTCACCTATTTGTATTTTATTTATTGTATTTATCAAAAAATCGTCATTGTCTGGCATAATTTTCCCTCAAGGAGCGCCACAACAGTCTTCCTTCCTCATTCAGCCACTACCGGCCACCTGTCTATGGTCCAGTCCAGTAGGCCCGAGGGCGTCCCACGCTACGCTGGCGTGTTCATGATCTCCTGGTTAAGTCTAACTTACTACCAACATATTTGTTTAAATCACCACTTCAACCTTTCCAGGACGGCATAGGCGACGCAAACGACGTATGGCGTATCATAGTGAACGGTGGTTCAGACGGAGACACCATACAAACAGTCTCCACACGTCTACTCCTAGTCCACTACCTACAGTCTTGTGCCCTGACTTCTACTGGCAAGACTTTACCTAAGTGGGGTTATGAACAACATGAAGTGGCTTGTAATCCGAATCTCAGGGATAAGAATGCCTTGTGGACCGTTGAGGAGAATATCTTTGATGCGCGTGAGTGGACCATCAGATTCATATGATAAATTATGTAGCTGATAGTGTAGTGTCTTTACTAATTCATTGGTTGTGGTATAGTAACGTTAATCCCACTGTAATGAATATTGGTTACTTAAAAATGTATTCAAAATCCCTTCTGTTGTAATGAAATATGGAGCAGACCTAAATACGAGTGAGTAAGTATACTACATAGTACATCAAATATCCCAAAAATAATATCTTCCCCTGTGATTGGGACTCGATTCATCGAATCGAACACACACATATCAATATTGGTACAACTGCTTCCCTGTTTGTAGTCACCATTAGTGCGTTGCATCGCATCGTCAATGGGGCATATCATAAATAACAATTATAGGGAACACAGCGCAACGCACTAATAGGGCCTAGCCTTCATTTCAACTACCAATCCAATATCTCATCCCCCTTCCTTTCCACTTCCAGTGCCAAAAGTCTCCACCTCGGAATTCCAAGCCGGTTTCTTCGAGCGTTTCATCGAAGCGCACGCGGTGATGTTCCAGGGCAACGCCGGCCTCAAGCCCAAGGAGGGCGAGGCCGCCAGCCAGCCGTGGCAGTGGCCTATTAATTATAAGGTGAGATAATAATTCTATTCGCGGAAATCTAAATCATGGCGATGCGACCCCAAGCTATGCGGAGTCTGTAATATGGGTGTCAGAGAAATCTTACACACGGCTCGGCTATCTGACACCAAGCTAAGCCGGGTCAGTAACAGGGGGGAGTCAGTGCCTTAATGGCTGAACTTTTAGTAGAAGGTAGTGCCATCTCTTTTTATTACTCTTACTACCAAAAAAGATGTAAGATGGCGTTATCAACAAGACCATAGAACAATAACAAGACACATAGATAAGTAGTATTTGAATGTTATCATTGTCATGATCTATGGCTTTTATGAAGAAATTGCGTGTCAGTGTCAGTTCAGTTGTCTTACAATGTCTCGCAAACTCCTCGCAAATAACATTTTTGTAATAAAAGCCTATACTCTCGGTATATCGTTATTTATAAATTTTATATACCTACAAATAAAAATAAACATGGTGTGTCAAGAAAAAGCATCTTTATCCGCAAAAAGTGTTTTTATGAAATTCTTGTGACCTGACAGATTCCATATGGATCCAGGTTCCATGTGGTTCCACGGGAACCGAGCTGAAATGGCGGCACTGGCAAAGAGCGATCGACATCTTCATATCCGCTGAAGATTAAAATACTATGTGTACCAAACTGATAAATGTCGTCAAAGATTTGCCTCGCGAGGATAAATGATGCACTATTGGACGAAATGACTTTATCACCACAAGTGACAAGATTTGCTTCTCTTGGGAAACATAAACTAGCAAAACATGAATTGGTTTTCATGGTGAAAGGAATACACACACCCACTCGCATATTATTTTACAAGTGACATGAACAAAACTGAACTGAAACATTGTTATATGCGAGGTAATAAAGAATTATATAATAATTTGTTTTTTATTTATTGTTGCATGTAGGTAGGTACATAAATAGATTGAACTTAAATTTAGCTGATAAATGTAATAACTGTTGTGTGGTGTAACTACGTCAACGCAAATATGTCTTATATTTTATCTTTATAGATTGAAGTTAATAGCCGGATCCCCACCAGACGATCCAACGCGATCCGATCGCGCGATCCAAGGAATCTTACATACTAAACTTCTTGGATCGGGCGATCGGATCGCATTGGATCGTTTGGTGGAGATCCGGCTATTAACTTGTGATAACAATATCTATATATACAGGGTGACCCAACAGGGCACCCTGTATGTATGTACAATGAGGTTGAGCAATATAAAGAGATGGCGTTGTAGGCTCAGTATGACGTATAGAGTATGACAAAAAACTCCTCCAGATGGCACTCTTTACACAATTGTTTATTTTTTCTCTATGGTCAGTAATATGGGCATCGGACAGCTGACATTATGTACTCAGATTGCATCCTACTAATAGTAAGAAGTTAGTTTACCGACCGCTAGATGTCAGTAGTAGTATTATAAACGTGAAAGTTTGTAAATATGCATGGGTGGATAGAAAGATGCATTGATCTCATTCACGGCAAAGTCAACCATTTCTTATGAAATTTGGCATTCATTTTGGTAAGCTGTATTGATACTAAGGCAATTTTTTATCTCGAAATTCCCATGAAAACCAAAATTTATCAGGCTTATTATTACATAACTTTTGCAAAACCTGTATGTCGCTAACCATGTCGTATAACTAACACATCCTCCTTTCCAGGGTCAATACTTCTCCGGTAGCTCCCACCGAGTATACTTACTCGGCAACCCGGTGATCTGGTGGGTCAACCTGGCCTTCTTGATGGGATATGTCGTCATCTTCATAGTCAACGCCGTGAGAGACAAGCGCGATGAAGCCTTGGGTGTTGTGCGTGAAGGTAGGATTTTGATTGGCGCTTTATGTTTAACTTTACTTGAGTTCATTTCAGATTTAGCCCGAGGCTGAGGTTTACTTCTACGTACTATAGCCGTGCGGAGACACCTTCTATGAGAGTATATAGAAATGCGACGATGGTATCGTCGAGCTTTCCTCGCCTGTCGAGACGGGGCCTAAGACTTGTGTAACATACTAACTAAGAATTACAATAAACATCCCTTCCCCTCTCTCATAGATGCATAGTATCAAGCTGAGCTAGACCTATAACGCGTTTCAGCAATCATGCAATTTCTATTCTATTCTATTCTATTCTCTGTGGGGGTGTAAGTACCTGCACCTGGCTCTCTCGAGTGGAACCTTTGTGCATATCCCCAAGGTCTAAACTGCCTTCCTAAGCTTGGACCATTTCCCACCACGCTGGTCCACTGCGGGTTGGTGGGTTCACATATCTAGATGTGCTAGATCTAGATATGCAGGTTTCCTCACGATGTTTTCCTTCACCGTAAGAGCGATGGTATACATTGTACTTAAGTTAAAAGAACTCATTGGTACATGTCAGCGTCGGGATTCGAACCCGCATCTCTTGATTGAGAAGCGGGCGCTCACCCGACTGAGCTACCACCGCACCATCATGCAATTTGTTTAATTACTTTTTAATCTTTTCATTTATTTTCTTTACTTATATGTATTAAATTTGTGTTGTTCTGTGGGTGTGTAATAGACGAATTTTCTTTCTCCCCCGCAGAATCCCCCTCCCGCCTACTCCTAAACGGCAGCGGTTGGTGCTTCTTAGGCTGGGCACTACACTACGTCCCCTTCTGGACGATGGGCCGCATCCTCTACTTCCACCACTACTTCCCGGCGCTCGTGTTCAGCTGCATGCTCACAGGTGGGTTTATTACGTCATACCATCATACTAGCTGTTCCCGCGCGCTTCGCTTCGCCTTAAAAAGTTTTCCCGTGGGAATTCCGGGATAAAAAGTACCCTATGTTCTTTCCCAGGGTCTAAATATCGTATGTATATTGTATACCAAATTTCATTCAAATCCGTTCAGTAGTTTTGGCGTGAAAGAGTAACAGACAGACAGACAGACACAGTTACTTTCACATTTATAATATTAGTTAGGATTATATCCCATTCCACGGGTAAAGACATTTGATACAAACAAAAACTACCCTTATTCGAATGTAATGATTGTTCTGTCAGAAGTCTTTCTCTATGGAATGGGATATAGGTGGGGTAAAAAACCACCGAATGGATACCCGATAACGGCCGCCGGTGCAGGTGCAGACCCAGAAGAAGATGGCGGAATTACCTAGACGTGTTTAGTAGGAACTGGAATGAGGAGGCCATGGACAGGGGTAGGTGGAAGACCCAGGGATTGGCTTTGGCAAGCAGTGGCAGACAATAGGTTCTTAAAAATAATGAGTAAAATCTTTGTAGACTGGAAACAAAACTGACCCCTCTTAGTAGATGTGTCCGAAAGGGTATCGGTCATGAAGAGTTTCATCATCAGCCTGTAGCAGTCCACTGCTGTACGTAGGCCTCTCCCAAAGCACGCCACTGGATTCTCTCTATCTTTATTTCTAGCTTTCCGCATCCAATCAAACAGCAGTTCTTTTCGCAGTCAACTTGCGAAAGGAAGAGTTCCATAGAGAGCATAAATTTATATGAATAAAATAAAAAATAAACAAATATAAAGAAAGTAATAATTACATAGGTAGGTACTACTTATCTTCGCCGTATGTTACAGAATTTGGTCCTGTTCTAGATATCTTTAATGTTTTTTTAGATTTCAGATAAAATTTTGTAAGTTACAGTGTCTATTGTCTAGCTAGCGACTTCCCACTACATTACACACCAAACTCCCACCTAAAAACACCATTATCTTCCATTCCAGGTACCCTAATTGAATACTTCCTATCGTCCATCAAGAGCTACCTTCAGCCCACAGTCGGGACGGCATTCTACCAGGCGACCATAGGGCTGGTGGTGTGTGTCACTGTTCACAGCTTCTATATGTTCGCCCCTCTAACTTATGGCATGAATGGACCAATGGCTAATGAGCCGAACTCTACTATGTATGGCCTGAAGTGGTTGGAATCGTGGGACTTTTAGATGTAAGTTTGCAGGGTGTAGGCGGGATATTATGTTGATTTTGTACTTAATTTAAGTAGATTAATGAATACCAGTCAGGTCACAAATATAAAAGAAGACATGGGTACTATACATTAATAATATGATAAGAAGAAGACACAAGTACTTTTAGAAAGATCTGACTTTATACGTAAACACATTCATTTGATAGGAAAGTATATAAAGCAAAGAGACACGTTTAGAGGCTATAACAGGCACGTGCTGGTTACATACTCTTTATATAAAGTAAATGAGGTTAAATTGAATGATTGATAAGAATACAAATTACTATAATATCAAAGTTTAAACTTCCCTTTGTGGCCAGACAAAATAAAGTGATTATTTTAGACATGAGATCAAAGTGCACGAAACATTAAGTTTCATATCCTAACTGTTTAACTTTAATACATTTTAAAACAATTTATGCAAAAATAGAAGGAAAAATAGTCCATACATAAAATTGTATTAACCAGTATTTTTCTTATCGTAGCTGTTAAAGGAAAAATGCACTGCCTATAATTAATTTTCCGTTTCGATTTGGTATGTAATAAATAACTAATACTTATTCCTATTTATTGAACGATTTAATTATAGTCGTGGCGAAGGGAACGTATTTATTTTCTAATTTACAATAACACGAAATGTTTATTGTATAGGTGTTCAGTGGAATACGCATAATCTAATTTAAAAAGCCTATGACTACTACGTTGTTTAGAAACAGACTGTTTGAAAAAAAATATTAAGAGAAGGTAGCGATTCACATATAGTGCCACAAACTTATCTGTTCCGGTGAGAGCGAACTAAATTGGTCCATACCTCATTACTTACTAATGAATTTCATATTGACATGACATAGATTATATGGACCAATTTAGTTCGCTCTCACCGGAACAGATAAGTTTGTGGCACTATACAATCGGAATACTATTTTGTTTCATATGAAGCTATTTAATTTTTTCTGTGTAAAATATTTAACTTACATAATATGTAGTATTATTAGATTTAGCTATAAGTATTCTGAGAATGGATCATATACTTACTTAATATATTTTTATAATTAAATTTTTAATTTTTATTTATAACGATCAGTAAGGTATGTATTATAAAATAACATCACTTGTGTACCTATATTATTTAATTTAATCTAGTCTACATCTTAATGTGTGTCTTATCTATTAATAATAATCCATTTTTTTTATCAAGTTCTTAAGAATTTTCATCCTTTCTTAGTCCTTGAAACAACAAGTGTGATAAATTGTTATTATTCCGTCCATTTTATACACCTACTCTTATAATTAATTTTATTATAAGACGAATATATTTTTCTATAAAACTATTTGTTCATTATTTATCATAAGTGCCTATGTAAGTATACGTAATAGTTGAGCATGCCGAAATAGAGCGTCCGACCACGATAAAAAAATTAATGTCCTATTCATGTGTGTTATATGAGATATGTAGCTATGTTATTACATTTTACTATCGACTTGTGTCTTAGCTTAGGGGTGGTCAAAGGGAACTGTTGTGCGTAACTTTAGCTAAATTATAAATGAGGACAAGGTTTAAAACAATTAAATTTTAATTAAGTATATAATCCAATCCCTAGTACCTAATTCAAATTTATAATACAAGTATATATACCTACCTAATTGCACTTAATATTCAAAAACGTGTGACCCCTTAAAATAAATATAAGCAATTCACATTCAATTTCATTTTGGCACACAGAATTAAATAGGTTTGAACGGGTCAGTTTTAACAATGAACAGGAAAACAATAATAAAAACTTACTTAATTTTCTTGAACTTGACACCAACACCTCCTTACTAAATGTGACATGTTCTTGTGTCCTACCTATAACCTACAGTGAAGTACCTATCCTAACCATTTCATTGGAAATTACTAAGATGTTCAAATTTATTGTTCATTTCTAGCGGTGATAGATATTAGAGGGAGTTCATCAACCTTTGACAACCAATCGCAAAAGTATATATGTAATGTGGAAAACATGTCATATAGGTACTTACACACATATCCATTGGAGGCTGGATGAGGAAGGCCGAGGTCACAGTGTGTGTTCTCTCTAGGCTAAACCCTTTTACGTGGATTACTAAAAAAATGCATAGTATTTCTGAAACTATAGGATATCTTTCGTAATATCTATGTATTCCAATAATAGCTATAGATCTTGACTAAAATATACTTTTATGTATGATGCTAGTGAAGACATTTTATATTATTTGCTTATTTTCCTATTGACATAATGGACGAGCTTGAATAGATCACGCTATGTACTTATATACTTTTCACAACAATAAAGTCATTATGTACTTACTTCACTTGTGGTCATATTTGTGGTAACATGGTAGGCTAGGTACCTATCTGTTTAAATTAGATTGTTACTACCTACTGTACCTACCTATTATATTTTGCCTGCGTAAGAGGTAGTTTAAATATGATTAAGTTCCTAGAAATCACTATGGGAAGACGTCAATGGAATGCACAGTGTAGGGTCATGTAGTGGTTAATATTCTTGATTCTATGTAGAATTTGAGGCAAGTTAATGTTCTTGTCTGGAGAACAACATCAGGCAAGCGTAGCGTGGAAAGCCCTTCGGTGCGCTAGACTAATAACGTTAAAATATAAGAAGCCGGTACATAGTTACCTGGATGAGGAAGGACAGGACAGAGTATTGTGGTGCTCCTAAGGAGAGGCCTATGTCCAGCACGGGCTGATGATGATAATGAACGCAGATTTTTAAAGGTGCAGAAACCTACATTTGCCTCCCATATTTTGGGTGAACCACGCGGCGATCGTATGGTGGGTATCTATTAGGAATTGGAAGAGTGTCAAAGCATAGTCGACCTTGAGCCATATGCAGATGTATGCAGTAGTGGCCGTGACAGCGAAACATTATTAGATTAGAGAGCACTCAACTTGCATCGTATGATGCCGCGTGGTGCATATCACATGTTCGCATAGTAATCGCTGCGGTACTATCGACTCTTGTTCAATGATGCTGAAAAATAGCTTCCGGAAGTTACAGTTATTTTAACTAAAAAGTTTTGTTAGATAGGTATAGATATCTAGTAACTAGTTAGTTCAACTACTAAGTTGTGTGTTAGGGCGCCTTCAAATTAGCCGCTAATTGTCGCGCGGAAGCAGCGCGGCTGCAGCGCTGCAGCTGCGCTGCTGTCTGAATTCCATATAAATTATTAACGCGCGACTGCAGCGCTGCTGCGGCGCTGCGACCGCGCAGCTTTTAAATTACAAAATTTATATGGATTTTAACAGCAACGCTGCTTCCGCGGCTAATTTGAAGGCACCCTAAGTGTTACCTAATACCTATATCTGCGGGATGTAGGTATATCATGTTCATAATGCCATATAATGTATTCTCATTACTTACTTATACTTAATTTGATATCTAACTTATAAAATCAGAGATTCCTCAATAAAACTAAACAATGTCGGCTATTTTTGCTACGCTTTAAAGGTACTTAAACATTAATAAAAAAAAGTAGTAAACATTAATCTGTAAGTAAATACTTATATTGTATTAGGACAAGATACTTCGGTAGTGGCACTGGCAAGAGTAGCAATGGCAAGTTACTACATAGGTAGGTCTGTTAGTGCAAATATTAGACCTACATAGAATAATATATCATGTACCTACAGTATTGTGCAAATTAATGTGAACACGAGTGAAAATTTGAAAAAAATACATTTATTGGCTCAAAAATAAAAAAAACTGATTTATATTAATACAATTTAAGTTATTTTAATAGAAAATGTGTCCTCCTTGGCTTTTATAACTTCTTCAACACGTTTTGGCATAGAATCGACATGATTTTAACAGTTTTCTGATATTTACTGGTCTAAAAAACTTGTATGGATTACAGCCTCAATAATTTTAGTTTTTCTTGTGCAATCCGTTTTACGAAGTCTAACTTTGACGATGGCCCACTTATTTTCAATGGGATTAAGTGCCGGTGAGTTCTCTGGCCATCCAAAGGCATGATATCTTGTTGTCCTTGAAATATTTGAGCATAATCTTGGACACGCGGAATGGAGGCAAATTTTGTTGAAAAACTTATTGACCGTTAGCATCAACTTTTCTTAGTTTGGGGATGTTTTTTCTTACATAGGTACCTAATGACTTGTGCCCGTCGAAGGGATGATGGACTCGCTAAAATACAGTGACTTGCAAGAACGGAGATTAGAAGTTGAACTAAGAAAATTTGATGATAACGGTCAATAAGTTTTTCAACAAAATTCGCCTCCATTCCGCGTGTCCAAGATTATGCTTAAATATTTCAAGGACAACAAGATATCATGCCTTTGGATGGCCAGAGAACTCATCGGCACTTAATCCCATTGAAAATAAGTGGGCCATCGTCAAAGTTAGACTTCGTAAAACGGATTGCACAAGAAAAACTAAAATGATTGAGGCTGTAATCCATACAAGTTTTTTAGACCAGTAAATATCAGAAAACTGTTAAAATCATATCGATTCTATGCCAAAACGTGTTGGAGAAGTTATAAAAGCCAGGGAGGACACATTTTCTATTAAAATAACTTAAATTGTATTAATATAAATCAGTTTTTTTATTTTACAGCCAATAAATGTATTTTTTTCAAATTTTCACTCGTGTTCACATTAATTTGCACAATACTGTACCTATTGAATTATAGCCGATAAGCCAATTCACATAAAGGGATTTACGGGCGTGACTGTTTATGTTACGGAGAAATTGTATGTACTTACATCAATATACACACCTATATGGACTACATACAAACATACCAAGTACATAGGTAGGTAAGTCCTACATAGTAATATGCCTGCAATTTGCGAATTCAAGCGATTTCATACCTACGTCTTTCACGTATCAATTTACAACCGTAGAAAGAACATGAGCATTGAATAAAGTGATGTAATTTGTACCTAATCAAATCTGCATCATACTTACCAATCCTACATTGTTTGCAGGTAGGTAGCGTAGAATCGAATCGGTCACATTAAAATATTCAATCTACTTATTCGATTTAGATTTGTTACTGTAACTAATTAATACTGTGCCTAGGTAATAAATGTTTGAAATCTCACGTGTAAATAATGCTCGAATAACACTGTACACACTGTTCTCTTTTAAATTTTTTACTTGTTTCCAGAATATATTTTTGTACTATACGTATATTTTTGTTACATTTAAATATGATTTAAATAGTGTTATTCTTCTGATTGTACATAAAAGTATACCTAAGTATTGCACAAATTGCATCGGTGTTGTTGCGACTGCGCGCGTGACATGCATCCTGCTTGTGATGATCAGGAAGTGCTGGGGGATCCAGGAGGCATTAGGACCTAGTACTGACCTAGGTACTTTTATGTAGGTACCTGGGCTATTCCGTCATAGGTAACTGTTTCACTGAAAAATCATGAAATTAATAATTGAAAAGGATATACTTTGTGTGTACAAGTTCCTAAGTAAGTTTTAATGTACGGCTTATTAAGTACCTAAGTGTGAGCTAATGTTCTTTTAGTCTAAATTCGTCAATTTGTCTACAGTCTAGTTACGTATTCCCCAAATATTTTTATATGAAAATACAAAAGCCAGCAATGAAAATCTCCAAGATAAATCTTTCATAATATATTCTGACGACCTACATCTTAACTTATCGTAAGAAGATAGTAAACAACTATAGTATCTTACAACGTGTGAAGGTGCTTGATTCATTCATTAATCTGTTTCGTATCGCTTACTACCCGCACCTTCGTGTATAAACTATCGATATTACCTACAGTCTACAGTACCTTTATAGGTGTAAACTCTCTCATCTTATAAAAATCCATATTGATATATAATACACATTTACAATAGGTAATTACTACTTGCACCTAATCATTTAGTGTCAGAAGTCAGAACAATACCATATTTTAAAAAGTAGGTAATGGTCGACCGAATGGCGTAGTGGTTAGTGACCCTGACTACTGAGCCGATGGTCCCGGGTTCGATTCCCGGCTGGGGCAGATATTTGATTAAACACAGATATTTGTTCTCAGGTCTTGGATGTGCCCGTAAAATGGCAATAGGCCCGCCCCCTATTACACTGGGACTAACATACACTCTGGCGAAAAGTGGGTGCAACAATGCACCTCTGCCTACCCCGCAAGGGAGTACATTAGTACAAGGCGTGAGTGCGTGTGTGTACAAAGTTTACACAATAATACGATGATAGCACTCGACATTGACACGGGTTTTCTAAGAAAATTATCACATTATCCCTATTACTTACAACTTACAAGCAGCTCAAAAATAGAAGTTACTTACCTATTTAGCTATAAGATTTCTGTCAGACTGTTTTCACTATCTATCATAGGGTGCAAAAGCCACTGCTTAGTTGCTAATAATTCCCACGACCTCTCTTATCGATCCAATTTCATTGTTAATGTTATTATGTAAAGAGCAGGGGTGAACAGTTTAATCAAATTCAACCAATCAAATCACCCGCACTGCACGCGTAGGGTGATAGATGGACTTGTCAACTGTACAAGTACCTACATGTAGTACATCAATCTTGATCTTTGTTCGCTTCTTATTTCTTGTGTAGTAAGAGTTATATTATGAGTCATTGTTCGTCCATGTGTGTATTGTGTGGTATAGAAAAGTTTCCGTTTGGAGCATCCCGCTCCCACCGATAGTGATAGTGACTGATTCTGGGTAAAGGAAGTCTATTGGGTAAAGTAAGGGGCACAGAAACCTGACCCCCTCTCGAAACAGTAATTGTAACGAATAAGACATGAGTTTCTTGGACAACAATATTCCAATGCTGGACGTGGGCCTCTCCGTCACTGCAACCAACGAACGAACGGTCCTCTGCCTACCTCATACCACCACAACCTGCTATCTGTATGGGAAGTAGCACATATTATGCACATCTATTATGTGATTGTGTGTTTCAATGGGAAATGCATTTCAACATAGTGGCCCAGCTAATCACCGGCGCATCGACGTAGGAAGCTATTCTTACGTAGGCAGGCGCATAGATCTATTTAGTATCTAGGCATAGATACGTTACAATATTAACTCTTGTTGATCGTAACAGAGAAAATATAATAACTTGGCGCATGCACTTCTTCACTATCTTGGCGTCTGCCCCGGTTCATATTCACTAAACTCGTATGATGTATCATATACTTACCTATGTGTATATGTATGCAATGTAATATAAGTTATACGCAGCTATAACTACAGTTATGCATGTAGATATAGCTGCAGCTATATGTATGCGTTTCTAATGCCCGCGGTGCTGCATTGTGAGTAGTTTTTATTCCATTCTCGGCCGAGCCGGTGTGGGGGCCATAGGTCGGATCACTCTCATTCTTTTCTTTCAATAAGTCTCTTCTTCTTACCCTAATAATATTTGCCTTTTGGTGATCGAAAGAGGGTTAAATAAGAACTGTTGGAAGGAATCTTCGCGGGTATCGGTGAAACAGTTTTAAATTTGGTGCGCAGTTTCCCGGGAGTGAAGTTTCTACGGTATCCGCCGGTTCAAGTTTAATTGCTGAAAAAGGTGAGTTTTTTTCTATTTTACTGTTTTTGCTACTAAATAATATTGGCACTTCATGCTATTGTTTGATATTTATTGTTTATTGTGTGAAACATGCGAAATGCAATCACTAAGCTACCACGTGCCGCCGGCCCACCATAGCACGTGTTAGGTGCCTGATCGTCACATTTAGATGAGAATTATCGAATGTGCTATTTTTTATTTGATTGTAACCCCAATTAGCATAACTGGAAACAGACAGAGCGGCTAATAAGTGGAATTTTACACTGCAATTTCAAATGCACAAAAATTTATGATCCGTAGCTTATAAAACCAGATTGTGATGATCTAAAGATTTTACACGTATTTGATTAATCAATTAGATTTTACTATAAATTTATTTTATAAATTCGCCTTAATTCCTACGTATGTATATTGTAACATGGTACTTCATTGATGCCTTGAAGCTTGAACGCCCTTTTTGAGAAAGAACAAATCCCTTATGGCACAAACTCTTAGACAAATCTGTGCACAAACTGCATGCGATACTTCCTAAACAAACATTTCACTTTTACCTGACCGGGTCCGGCCAGATAACATCCGACAGACTTGTGGACTCAGTGATTTAGACTCCACGTGAGGCCGGTTTCGAGGGTGATTGACCCACCGAGACGGTTTTTTTTACGCGAGACGAGCGTTTTGAGTGAGTTTATTTAAGATCGGGCGCACGGGCGATGCACAATTTAGAGACAGTCTTGAGGCAGGTAGGTTGCGCCGTGCTAAGCAGAGTTTAGAATCAAATAACTTACTTATTTGTTGTTTTAGAAACCAAATTTTTTTTTGGACTGGAATCAAATGATGATAATACTTACCTTCCATTACCTACATAAACCTAACATAATATAAGTGATAGAACACATTGGTGCACATATGCAATTCAGGCGCGAGTGTTTATTTGTATGAAAAATTAGACTAACCAAACCTCAACAACCCTTCCCTAACTTACCCTAACCAACCCCACGAATATTCCAGTACCACAACCATGGTGTGTAAATCCACGGACGAGGACATGTTCGGGCCCGAGATCCCCGAAGCCCCCGAGATGCCCCGGGACGTCCCGGCGAAGAGGCCCGAGATCAAGGTGTCCAAGAGGAAATACGAGATCGTATGGTTCAATGTGGCCACCTTCACGTACGCGCATCTTGCGGCGCTGTATGGACTGTATCTGGGTCTGACTGCTGCTAAATGGGAGACGATTATCTTCTGTGAGTATTTTTACTTATTGTTTTTTATTGTTATTTGGGACTGTTGCCCGTGAGGGCCGTGAGCGAGGGAATTCTTGGATTGAAATTAGGCTGTACATGTAGAATTCCATAAATATTTATGCATGCCTACATGCATAGGTACTTACAAACTTTCATGTTTATTAGAATATGATGATGGTGAGTGTTGGCATTGTCTAAGAAAGTGTTTATCGACTATAGGTTTAATCGACTATATCTTCCTTAATGGGTAAATGCTGTGCTTTATATTCGCCGGAACCTGAAGTGAAGGGAGTGTTGTGAAGTGGGATTCTAAAAGAGCGGTGTCCAGCAGTGAATACGTGTTGGCTGATGATGAATATGATGATGAATGTGGTTACATGAAGAAAGATCGTATTGATAAGATAAGACGGGGCGTCGCGCGTGTGTAATACAATATAATAGTGACACACTTATTAGAGCCAGCTGTTTCGAACGATTACATCTTATGAATACGGACAACTAAGTACCTATAATGTAACAACTAATACTTATGTGCAACTGTACTTATTTATTTATTTAATACTTTATTGCACAAATATAACATAAGTGTACAAAAGGTGGACTTAATGCTAAAAGCATTTTCTACCAGCCAACCTGCAGGAGGTACAAGAAAACAAGTAGAAAGGTGCAAAAAATAAATAAAATGTAGTATTTGATGCATTTAATAGTACACTAAAACATATTAAATCTTAAACTTAAGAAGGTACATCATTCAGTGTCCGATATGATCATCGTAAAGTTGATCCACTGCTGCACTACATATTATATGACTAATATCTAAACAACTTTTGTTCTACAAGTAGGTAGGTAGGTGACTGAACTCTAACGATTATTTAGCATAGGAGATCCTTCAAAACATTTCATAATTTAAATGTAATAAGTAATAACGAAACATTATTCGTCATTGTAAGTATCTACATACCTACCTACATACTTGGTTGTGAAGAATACTAATTAACCTTTGCCCTTTGTAGTTTTTTGGATGAATGAGTATTTTATTCATAAAACACAATGTCACTAAGGTACAAGATAATAAAGTAGAATATTCTTCACAAATATCCACTTATGGGCAATTAGAGGAAAAAACATTAGTGAGGTAAAAAACTGACAAACCATTACAGCAATCATTGAAATGTTACGAAAAAATAAGCACTACAGCATATTATTTTAGTTATAGTTAGGATGTGTTTATATTAATTACATTATACTTACCTACATGCATACCATTCCATCATCGCCATAAGAAAATGATTTGGGGGTTCACTAAAATGCCCGGGTGTCGTCGTCTCATCTCACATAGCGGATTCGCTTCGAGAGCTTGTGCGACGGACAATCTTTCCCACGTCTTATCACAACTAGTACCCTGTAGTTACTAGTCTGCACACAGCTGCCTCTGCAGACCATATCTACTTGGTCTTCATAACATCAATCCTTTATCAGACTTTTATCTCGTTGTAGATACGTTGTACTGCAAGCCAAGCTGGGGTAACCTTCCTGGGGTTAAAACTATAGGTATACAGAGGAGGTACTCGGAGAAAAAATCTGACAGTCGGGTTGCCCACTTACCCGACAACTCTCTCAGCACAAGCTTGCTTGTGTTGGGGTCCACCAACCCGGACTAGGCCAGCGTGGTGGAAGCAGACCTGTGTCCCAGCAGTGGGGACGTGATGGCTTTTGATTGTGTGATGATACATAACAATAGGTATATATACCTACTTAATAATAAACTCAACCTTCTCTCTTCAGCGGTGATCCTCTACTCGATGGCCATGATCGGCGTGACGGCGGGCGCGCACCGGCTGTGGTCCCACAAGGCGTTCAAGGCGAAGCTGCCGCTGCAGATCATACTCATGCTCTTCAACTCTGTTGCCTTCCAGTATACCGCGTACCATTGGGTCAGGGAACACAGGTAATTTTAATGCTTTGTAGTTTTATAATATTAGAAAGACCATGGCTATGAACGAATATTGATCATAATAATACAGCTACCCCGCCAACCAAGACACTTTTCTGTTTGCTAATCTTTTCACCACGCTACGAAAAAGAAGAAGCGCTACTAATAAATATACCTATCTCGCGTATGTAAAAATTAAGGCATCATCAGAGAAGAAGCGTCCTCTGTTGGACTCTTCCTAGTAGCGGCTAGTTTATACTATAGCTTATACTATGATTTAACTTCCCAGTGTAATGGGAAACTACACAAAAAGAGCTTCCCCGACTGACGGAAACCTGTACCTCTTATATGACCGGCGCACCCAAGGTATTCGGCGTCTTGCTAATCATCTCACCACGATGACCATATTCTAGCCCAATTCCCGTCGCTCACCGATACTCGTATTAGAACAATTACCCGTAACTTCCACTAACATTCCCACCTCTTTCTCCGCAGACTGCACCACAAATACAGCGACACCGACGCGGACCCTATCAACGCTCACCGCGGCTTCTTCTACGCGCACGTGGGCTGGCTTCTTGTGCGGAAACACCCTGATGTCAAGAAGGCTGGACCGACTATTGACATGTCGGATCTGGATGCCAACCCGGTGGTCAAGTTTCAGAAAGAGTAAGTATGCTAAGTCATGAGCACACCTTCTACGTACAGGTATAAAGGCATCGTATGTCGAGCTTCACAACAGCATTTTTCGCCTCCGAGAATCTCTGACACAGTCCTCACTGTGACCAATCTTTCGAAGTTAGTCAGACTTTCAGTTCGCCTGAGGCAAGTTATGTTTAGTTTAGAGGCTCTCGGACAGACACAGACATGTTTCTTTCTTCTTCTTCTACGCGCACGTGGGGTGGCTGCTCGTGCGGAAGCATCCTGATGTGAAGAAGGCAGGACCTACTATTGACATGTCGGATTTGGACGCCAACCCGGTGGTGAAGTTTCAGAAAGAGTGAGTATGCTATAAGTCATGAGCACACCTTTTTCGTACAGTCGAGCTCCACAACAGCATTTCGCTTCCGAGAATCTCTGACTTTCGAAGTTGGTCACACTTCCAGGACACCTAAGGCAAGTTATGTTCAGTAGGAGCCTCTCAGACAGACAAATACATGTTTCTTTCTTCTTCTTCTACGCGCACGTGGGCTGGCTGCTGGTGCGGAAACATCCTGATGTGAAGAAGGCAGGACCTACTATGGACATGTCGGATTTGGACGCCAACCCGGTGGTCAAGTTTCAGAAAGAGTAAGTTTATACGGATATGAGATCCTTTGGCGTATAGTTGCAAGGGATGTATGTGCACCAGCGTTTGTCGAGCTCCACACCAGTCTTTTTGCTTCCGAAAATCTCCACCTGTTGTCCTTAGTGCGATAGACGAGCTCCAAGTCGGTATAAGGACTTTCTAGCTGCCTAAAGGCAAGTCATGTCGATCATAACTAGCACGGGGCGAAAGATGCGCAAAAGATCACGTCAGTGCGTGACATAAGTTTCAGTAATTGGTACCTATGTGTAAAAGTATGTTACACGCAAATAGTATTAATGAACATGCGACAAAAAATTACTTAATATATCGTCGCCTTGCAGGTCAATTAGTCCAACCCACAATTTTTTTTGTTTTTTGTCCATTGTAGACTTTCATCGATTATGAATCGTTTGGTATACCTAACTAATTTTTTCACAAATTTGTGGGTCAGACTAGTTGACCTCCAAGGCGTCGATATTTTTATATCAGACACGACATTATAAGTAAATTTTATACAAAATATACGGTCACCTGCTTTGCTTATTATGCAAAACAAGTACCTACTAACTTACATTGTGTTCGGTGGAAGTAAGTGGAATGCAGTATAAAATGCAATAATTGTTATTCAGAAGTGGATACTAATTATGTCGATATGACATTGTAGAAATGATTTATTTATGAAAAAGTAGCTTTTTTATTACAAATATCCTTTTTATGACTCCGCACAATGTAACTCAGATGAAAATCTTAATAATACACAATCCTTTATTAATTATTAAGCTGGAATTCCTATTCTACAGTAACTAACCTAACCTCTTTCCATTTCAGTTACGCCATACCATTCTGCGGCACAATCTGCTTCCTGCTACCCACCCTCATCCCGGTGTACTGCTGGGGCGAGTCTCTCAATGTGGCCTGGCACGTGGCGGTGTTCCGCTATATAGCCAACCTGAACGTCATGTTCCTCGTCAACAGCGCTGCCCATCTCTGGGGCTACCGGCCTTACGACCACACCATGCTACCAGCTGAAAACCTTAGTGTGGCATTGGCTTCGTTCGGAGAAGGATTCCACAATTACCACCACACTTTCCCCTGGGACTACAAAGCGGCTGAATTCGGCAACAATAGATTAAACTTCACGACGGCTTTCATTGACTTCTTCGCGAAGATCGGCTGGGCGTATGACCTGAAGTCCGTGTCGGATGAGATGATCGAGGCGAGGAAGAAGCGAACGGGTGGTGGTCCTAACTTCCCGTGGATGGAACATGGTGAAAAGATCACGGAACACGCGAAAGATAGATGAGTTGATGAAACAGTTGTTATTGTTAGTAGTATTATTGGTCGGTTTATATTTGTTGTGTAATACCAAGGTATTGGCATAAATAGAGCATAATGTGTTAGCCTGCTTGTTTCGTGTACTCTAGTTATGTTGCGTAAAGACGCTATTTCAGTGGTACTTAGGCGTATGTATTGTTTTATTTCATGTTTAGTTTGCACTATTATGCAAGATCATAATAGATAGATTCCTTTCTATTATTATGTTTCCTATTAAGTTTCGTATTATTATTGAGAACCAAAAGGAAATCTGATATACTTGGTTATTATTTTATTCTACCTACACATTTATTTATTTCAAATCAGGGTGCGAGGTTTTGGAAAATAAATGAGTATTTTTATTATTATTACTATCCTGTTTTTTTATTTCTCTTTATTATTTAGTAGAGAATGCACAATTATTATATATCCAGAATGACTAGAATCTATATTTTTAGTGTCAACATACGCCTGCGCATATAAAATAGCAATATTAGCCAGAGTTATGTTTAGCTATTATTGTATTCGAAGCGTTTGTGAGCCCGTGGTCGTGTATTACACGTTACAAGTTAGACATAGACATAGACAAAGACACATCGTTTATTTACTAAAAAAAATATGTTATTTTGAAAAAAAATATGTGTATTAGGTATATACATAATTTACGGAATAAAGAGGCGTTATGAGTTCGAAATGTCTGCAGTCTCACATCTATGGTATGGTAGGCTCGTGATTTTCAGCATCGGCATCATGGGTAGCTTAGAAATAGCTATCTATACAGGGTGTATTTTTTTTAGTGAAATTCCGTAAGCACTTCAGTTTATAAAAAATATGCGGTTAATCCGAGCCGAATCATGCGAGCTGTAAATTTCTTTAATTGGTGCAAACGTAACGAAACGATACTCGATTTTAAACAGTATAGTTATTCTTATAAATAAATTAATATATGTTAAGGTCAACCGGGGCCATTGCGCCACAATACTTTGACTTTCATATTCATTTGAACATAACAAACAGACTATACGCCCTATTAAGCTATAACTTGTGATACATATTAGGAAATTTTATCTAGTTTCATATTTTGATGCAATTTTATAGAATTTTAAATATCTTCTACGTGTAAACGACGTTTCTACAAAAAATGGGATTTTTAGGCGCAATAACCCCTAGTGGGGCTAATGCCTCTTTCACTAGTTTTGTGTGCTTGGAAGAGCTTTTTACAAGTTTAAGTAGATATAATGTATAGATTTACTATTAACGTAGCTAATTATTAGCTTTTAAACTAAATACTGCGCTTAGTTAAGGAGAATTAGTTGATAAAAAATTTTCGGGGCTATGGCGCCTACACACCCTAATTTCTTGTAGTGGCATTTACCCCATCCAAGATTCCAGGGGTGCTCAACATTTTATTTATGAATACTTTATTGGACTTAAAAAAGTATAAATAATTACATGACAAATACAAATAAAGTATAAAAGCATACAAGGGCATATTTTTTATAATTTGCAATCAAACCACAACTTTAAATTAGTAAGTATACCATTTTTAGAGTCTGACGGAATTTAAATCATTACAAAACTATTTAGAGTTTTAAAAACAAGTGGGATCATTCAGTTAATATGACTAATTTTTATTTATTATTAATGATTATTTTCTATATACCGTGTTAACAAGATATAATGTCAACACCAAATGACGCCAATTTTTTTAAACATTTAGTTTAATATATATTCAAATAATTTACGTTTTAGTAGGATTACCAATCTAAGAATGTTAATTCTGATACGCTGTTAAATGTTCTTCTTGTCTAGGAGTAATTTGGTGGTAATGTTAGTGGAACTTTTTCATTGCTCGTGAGTGTATAAAATACATTGATCATAACATAAAATGTTTAGAACCTCTGGAAATGGGGCTATTGCGCCGCAATAGAGGCAATAACCCCATCAGCCCAGAGGCATTTACCCCAAAAAAAAGCTAAACCTATAAATTTTTAATTGCATATTGTGTCCGAATCTTACGTTATTTGAATAAAATAATCAAAACAATATGTAAATCAACAAAACAATAACAGTATTTACAGTTGGGAAACATAGATTCTTTTAAACAAACACACATTTGGAACGATTCAAAAAAACGTGTCAGGAAACCTGAGGTGGCCAAAAAAGGTGAAAAAATTAAAATGGCAGATTTGTTAAGAAAATTTACCCGGATACGACATCTATTGGTCAGAGGTAAAAGTTTCAGTTACAAAGATAGATAGCAGATGACTCCAGTAGTTCTAAAGTATGTGGTTCGGAAGATAAATGGATTCGAGGCATTAGCCCCGTAGGCGACTTGGCCCCGGTTGACCTTATCGTAACCGTGGTGAATTAAGATTTTCCACGTTTCATTATAATCAGAGCATTCAGGTTTTATTTGGTTCGTTTATCGTTATCACTACCCGTACGAAATACCACTTAGATTATTTTATAGCTTAGGGCCACTTGCACCAACATATTAAATCTAGATTTAGTGTTAAAACACGATTTAGTGTCAAATTTTATATGGATTGACGTTTCTTAAATCGAGATTTGACACTAAATCTAGATTTAAATGTTTGTGCAAGTGGCCCTTAGTTTCAGGACGGGTACCTAACATAACAGTTCAATAATAACTGATTTCTGATTCGAATTATGAAAAAAATAAATTGTAATTTCAGTAACGTTACGTTGGTAAGCTTATTGGACATGTCTGCTACTACTGTCCCTACGTCGGTGTTGATGTTGACGCAGTACCTACTTAAACCACAGATTACTATTATTTACTACGTAACTGCTTGACGTCATTATTTACTACTACTATTATTTACTACGTACTGCTTGACGTCACTGACTACTAAAACTTTATTGTTTTTACGTCACGGGTTATGTATCGGTACGTAGGGGTATGAAACTATTAAGTAAGAACGAAATAAGTTTTTATATAAAATTCAGTCCTTCAGTCCTTTTGAAGTTTTGCTTCTTATTGCTATGTTGTTATTTTATAATAATATTCTCCCTTATCCTTGCGTCATGTCACGCCATTTTTTGCTATCTCTTGTTATAATAATTTACTCTCATTTACTGCACACTGTAACTACTCATCTAAAATTTAATATTTTCAACATGTATGCTCGTGTAAACGCGTGAAATTTATATTGACGTATAGTTAAACGTGTCCCCAACTAATCAATTCAGGCCTGTAAGGTCACTGTATAAGTAGAACGGGTTCAAAATTACTACAAATTTACTATCTTCATACAATTAAACGACAATACCTACCTAGGTACGAAATAAATTAAATAGTAAGTAGGGATTTCCAAGCATTCAATTCTAATTCTAAAGCCATTTTAATTTGGTAAGTAGGTACGGACTTCCGGTATACTTTAGTATCTAGTCGCTAGCCGATAGGTTTGGCTGTTAACAGATAAGTATTAATTAAAAAAATATGAAATACCAATTATAATTGGCACCAGTAAAAAGTATTAAGTTCAGCCGACCCCTCTTCCATGGCACCAGACTCATGCCGTCGGGTCTCTTGCCGTCGTCCCGCATGATCCCGCTTGGCTCTAAGGTAGCGGGAACGTTTGCACTGGCAAGGGCCCGGCGGATGGTGTCATTAAGCGCGGCATGGCGCGCTATGCGCCCGGCACTGCGGCCACACGATAGGCCGTGGTGGCCGCGGCGGTCGGCATGTTCCCCACAGCGGCAGCGATGGGGCTCATTGGTATGCAGCCCTAGTCTTAGGCTAATGACCACTGACAGAGTTGTTCTATCCAGCAGCGTGCCTAGATTTGCCGAAGGGCATTCAGTCAACATCCCGACTGGAGCCCGGTCCGCTGGCTCGGTCGCGGAAGTTTGATTCTCTTGTCTTGCTTCCGGCTTGGTTTCAACGAATAGGATCTCATATTTGTGCAATAAAGTATTAAATAAATAGAAAATAGGTATTGGGTATCGGTATCTCTGGCTTGAGCAAATGTTTTCTGCTCTATTCTATTCTATTCTCTGTGGGGGTGTATGTACCTGCACCTGGCTCTCTAGAGTGGAACCTTTGTGCATATCCCCAAGGTCTAAACTGCCTTCCTAAGCTTGGTCCACTGCGGGTTGGTGGGTTCACATATCTAGATGTGCTAAATCTATAGATATGCAGGTTTCCTCACGATGTTTTCCTTCACCGTAATAGCGATGAGGTACATTGTACTTAAGTTAAAAGAACTCATTGGTATCTGTCAGCGCCGGGATTCGAACCCGACTGAGCTACCACCGCTGCCTTGTTTTCTGCTCATTGACTAGTGTATCACCTAGTTTTATTTGTTTCTATTTTCCTTCCGCCGCGCCGTCAGATTCAATGCTTGCTAAGGTTGCTCATCAACCATCCAAGGAAAAGAGTAGAGCTAAAGCTAAGATACAAGCAATATCCTGCGGCTCTGGTCTGCTTGTTACAAGCACACCTCGTGGATTATGCTTTTGAATTATCGTAGCTTCCTAAAACCTCATAATTAATTAATAAAAAAAATTTAGGAATTATGAAAGGTAAGTGTTCAGTGGCATCTAAAATCTTGTTGTCCTGTAACTACGTAAACTACTGCAATATGTTTACCTTTGACTAATTGAATCAGCCACGCGCCACGCACAGGCCACAGTCCAGGGGATCACTCTATACTAACGAACAAAAGCTGTCGTGCAATCGGCACGTATAATATAACGAGATAGAGTCGTGGCTCCCGCAGCAGCGCTCCAAAACTTACTTTTTCGTCAGTATAAAGTAACCCTTCAGTGTCAGGGTAGGTAATGGTTTTCATGAAACGTGACATTATTTTTGTTTGTCCAAAATTTTCCTTGACGCATTACAGGGGATGTCGTTTACGCAAGTGAGCATACCTTATGTGGTTGCACTCGTTGTTTTGGTCATATTCAAAACAATTGTTGTCCAGTTAACTGAAAAAGCGCGCTATACAATATTTTCGTCTGAAATTTTGGAATACACAATCAGTAATCATTATTAAACATTACATATCGGGTGATCGAAAGGATTATAAAGTTATTTTTATAATTTTAAGGTGAGTTCGTGATTATTTAGACTGAATTTGGCCAGATTTTAGTGATACCTGTAGTGTCTGTAGGCACAGCAGGCAATAAAAAATATACTTACTTAGTTCTATTCAAATAAGTATAAATAAATAATACCTCGCATCTTGTCACGTAGATTTTTCTAAGATGTACTAATTGAGTTTTTTCCTTAGATTGTGTATAACAAAGTAATTATAATTATCCGTTTTACCTACACTGATCTTCCGCCCTTTTGTGTCCTATACAATCGGCACACTGACGCTTGTCATTTAAACTTTTATTATAAGTACTCGTATTATACTTAAGTATGAATAAAAAATATCTAATAATAACTCAAATTTATAAGGTTATAGTTCAAATCCATTAAATGGATAATTAGCAAAGCGATCTGTTTGCAATTTATAATCTTTCCGTGCGTTTTTTGTGACATTGAATGAACTTAGGTAGCTGGTTAGATTTGTATCTTCCGTTAATGAGAGTTTTGTCACTTTGTCACTACATATTTAAGCTTCTGCCCTTGGGCAAATCAGTTAAGAATATGACTGTAGCCTTTGCACTACCGTGTACCGCGTCAGTCATTACCACTAGAGCCTTCTCCGTTGAACAGACTATAACTAGCTTTAATAAGTAAATGGTTACTCAATCGCGATTTGCAACAATTTTTCCATTAGTTGCAGATGAACTGTCGGAGCTGTAGTGAAATTAATTATTATTAACACTGTTTTATGTTGACTGGATTACAATTTAAAGAAAGTTTGTTTTAATCAAATTTGTGTGAAGTGATATACCTGTGACCTATGTGCGTTATAAAATTTATAAGAAATTTACGAGGTAGGTACGTATTTAAGAAAAAATAAGGATTGCAGTGTTATTTACTTGTGAATTCTCGAGTGCATAGGTTGGTATTTCAAAAACAGAGATACGGTACGGTAGACTATTTGTCTGTTAGGTTCAAAATGTGCAGCTTTAGTGTTATAACTACAAGACTATACGCATAGTAAGGAAACTTAAGAAGAAAACCAGAGTATCTAAAATTATAAAAAACACAAAATTGAATAAAACCGGGCAAGTGGGAGCCGAACCTATGCATGGAGGGTTCTGTATCAGTCACATAATAAGTGTACTTACTTTTTTTAAATGGCAGTTTTTTAAGACAGTCAAAATAGTTATTTTTATAAAATTAATAACAGTTAAGTAATTATTATAACAGAATATAGTTTTTTAAAGCTTCAAGGGACGTTAGACTTTAATAATCAATACCTTTATGCTTTAAACTAAAATCGATACATCGACGCGTTCCAGAGATAAAGACCCTTGACAGACAGATGGACGGACAAATAGCGATCCTATAATTATAAAGTTTTTTCTTCTGAGAAATGGAACCCTAAAAAATAGTAAATAGGCCTTAAGTTAGTGGCCAAGGCCGTGGTGGCCATATTATGAGTTGTGTTTTGTATGAGAATTTCCGAAAAAAATGAAATAAGTATATGATCTTAACTTTTGAATTAGATGTTGACTTTTTGCAAATTTTATAGTCAACCCTTGAATCATAAACCTTGGTCGCACAGACCGCAATTGATAGATAGAATAATGATGTATAGAGATAGCTAACCAAAACTTATTTATTGCTCTAAATTTTGTTTGCGAAATACGTAACACGTTTATAATAAGTTAATAACCATAACATTGTACTATAGGTACTATAAGTTCATAACCTGATATACTTAGTATAGATTTTGATAAAACGATAGATTAACCAGCAAGTTTTTTATTTAAAAACAACGAATAAAAAAAAGAATTACCTATAGGTACCTAAAATGAATACCTAAAAGGGTTAGCTATATCAAAATAGGCACAGTGGGTTATTCGAACATGAATGAATTCGTTTCTTGTCACATACTTTGATTCAAACTCTTATTAAAACACGAAACACAATAAATCTTCAACACTATTCACTATGTTTTAAGGTTTATTTTGTACTGATTCGAAATGCATTGTACCTACCATATCTTTTATACGCATTGTATTAAAACAATGGGTAATTATTCGCAAATTTATATAAATTATGAAAATTGGACTATATTGCATATTTATTCGTTGTTTAAGCCTATTCCGACATCAGTTTGATAACGCACTCGTGTTTCAGGAGTTATTCTGAAGACATTTAAACTTAGTTGAGGTTTTCAATTAGGTACTTACTTACCTACTTATTTATACTTAAGTAATTATTATTGGAGTTTAACTTAGCAATGGTAAAAACGGAAGCTATAGGAAATAAAACAACTGTTCAGCTGTGTACTAATGATCAATTGAATGTCATACATACCGGAAGGATAATGCATGACATAATTGGAATATTGCGTTTAATTAAATTGAGAATGTAATTAGGTAGAAATAAATACAACGTTTATGTTTTCGTGACGCATAACTGAAACTTTCAATAGGCCCCATTTGTTTTCAGACATTGGTGATTCAAAATGGGCATGATAGAGGATTCCGAGGATCTGTTTGACTTTTCCCATGATCATGACCACAGCCATGACAAGACTGAAGTAAAGCCGAGAAAGTATGAAGTGGTATATACTAATCTATTGACTTTTGGTTACGGTCATATCGGCGCTTTGTACGGACTTTACCTCGCTTGTACCGTCGCTAAATGGACCACGATATTTTTTGGTGAGTTTCAAGAATAGAGAGATATTTTTTTGTTTTACCATAATCATTTACAAGCACATTGCAAAAATGTGTTACCTTGCTATAACTGCAATTTTCTTTCAGCCCTAGGCCTGTACTACGCAGGAATCCTCGGCATAACAGCGGGAGCGCACCGGCTGTGGTCGCACCGCACCTACAAAGCCAAGATGCCCTTGCAGATAATCCTCATGATCCTCAACACGATAGCGTTCCAGAACACAGCCTACACCTGGATCCGGGACCACAGGCTTCACCACAAGTACAGCGACACGGATGCTGATCCCCACAATGCGACCCGAGGGTTCTTCTTCTCCCATGTCGGCTGGCTGCTGGTCAGGAAACATGAGGATGTCAAGAAGTACGGGAAGCTGATCGATATGAGCGACATTGAGAATAACCCGGTCTTGCGGTTTCAGAAGAAGTAAGTGTTGTTGGATGACTTAAATAATAGAAGGTTCCAAGGTTTTAAGCCTTGTGACTTCAACGTTTAGACATGGAGTAAGTAAACTCATTAAACCTTTTTATTTCAGATACGCACTGCCGTGGTGCGGGATGGTCTGCTTCGTTCTGCCGACGTTAATCCCGATGTACTGTTGGGGGGAATCCCTGAACTGCGCCTGGCACATCGCCGTGGTTCTCCGCTACGTGGCCAACCTCAACGTCACATTCCTCGTCAACAGCGCAGCCCACATCTGGGGCTACAAACCCTACGATAAAAACATGCTGCCAGGAGAAAATATCTCGGTAGCTATTGCCTCTTTCGGGGAAGGATTCCACAACTACCACCACACTTTCCCCTGGGATTACAGGGCGGCGGAACTCGGCAATAACAGGTTAAATCTGACGACTGCGTTTATAGATTTCTTTGCGTCTATCGGATGGGCTTATGACCTGAAGTCGGTGACCAAGACACACATAGAAGCTAGGAAGAAGAGAACGGGTGATGGGTCAAATTTTTCGTGGTTAGACAAGGAAACTGTTACGGAGGATCAGAAAGACAGATAGTTATTTAAAACGCCATACACTGTTCTTAGTAATCTTACGGAATTCTGACAGTTATCAATTTTAGACAAATCAGAGATCACAAACCTTTTTGGGCTGGGCACTTTTTCAATACGAGTCTGGACATCTGAGACTATAATATATTTTTTTTAGTCCCTGTATCCATTTTATTAAGTGCGGCGCTCCAAATTAAAAGGGGATTTACCTACGGTGAGAAATAATTACCGTACCTACCTAAATATATTACAAACAGTGAAAAATACAATTAAAGATAATCTCAATTATCTTATATAATTATCGCTGTCGTAGAAAATATATCTAAAAACAACTAGTAATTATTTTTGAAACGGTAGCCGCGCCGATGTCAGGGCGATGTTGCGTTCGTATTTGAATAGAGGTAAAAAAAAGAGATGTCGCTCTATAAAATTGTATTGTGTGCACTGACTGGCTTGCGTGTCGTCACAGCAAACTGTGAGTCTAAAATGTGCGGTGGAGGTACCAAATTAGCGATACAGGTGAAATTGTGTCAGCGACTCATCGCTGGGAGTAAGACAGCAGAACACGTTTACCCCATCGGTCATCGGTTCTTCGACAGATGTGACCAGCCCCGGTTCCCCTCATCTGGCCTAATCTTTATAGCCCTAAACTCGTTTCGCATACCTCGTAAGGTCTAAACTTTTTTGGTAGAATCATCACTTCGTCAAGACTTATGTGGCATAAGACTCGTTTCGTCTAAAACTCTTTTGGCACAAACTTGAAACACCTAAGTCTCGTTTGCTCTAATTGTTCGTATTGGTATAATCTTGTTTCTCCTAATATTATCTTTACAAATACTATATTAAGTATGTTTTAAATGTACAAATTGTGGTATTTTTCTCCTACATCCCGAAAATCACGATATTAAATTATCAAAATATCGAAAGTGAATGACCATTATAATTATTACAACCGCCATTAAACGAGGAGGACGAGCAAAGCGAGGAGGAGCGTGTTAGGTGCACATTATCGTCAAAAGCAAAGCGGAGCGCAGCGAAGCGGAGCGGAGCGGGCCCACATAGCGGCCACAAATACAAGGCACCAGTTTGCGCTATGTAGGGAGACGCTCCATCAAAGTTAAAGCCAAACGAATATGATTACTTTATATAGCCTATGCCATAGCATTATTAGGCTATTCAAGATTTGGCTATACCATTATTAGGCTAAACAAGATTATACGAAATAACTTTTTACTAAAAGAGATTTATGCCATACGATTTTCGGCGAAACGAGATTTTGACCAAACGTTACTATGCAATACGAGATTAGGCAAATAAATCTTAGGCCAAAAAAGGTAGAACCGACCAGCCCATTGCCACTTAAGCTTACTAACTCGGTGAGCTATGTCGGTGACTTTAGTTACTTTAGTGACTTTACTTTAAAAAGAATAGTGACAATCGGATCAATCGTTTCGGAGATATGCGTGGACAAACATACATACCAACAAGCATATAAACGTACATAGGTACATAAACATTTATAAAATTTTGAATATTTGTTTATTAGCCCTAATACTCGTATATTGTCATATGTCAATATGGTGCAGTTCCAATAATCTTACATACATACCGAACATATTATATGTACTTACCGAATAGACAATCTTTTTTTGAAATTGATTAAAAAGGTTTATTATCCCTGAATTTAGTAGGAAGTGATGCCATGCTAAAGAATAAAATAAAGCAATTAAAATTAATTCGATACATGGGTCGTGAGTCGTGATCCTACTTCATATTATAAATGCGAAAGTTTGTAAGTGTATATGTGTATGTATGTATGTAGGTATGTATGTGTGTATGTTTGTTATTTCTTCACATCAAAACGGCTGAACCGATTTTAATGAAATTTGGAAAAAAGTTAGCTGACACCCTGGATTAACACATATGTTACTTTTTATCGCGGAATTCCCACGGGAAAACTTATTAAGGCGAAGCGAAGCTCGCGGGAACAGCTATTATATTGAAATATTTGTTATTTTTGTATTAGTTTACTTGAGCAAGTAAATATTTAGATTTATCTTTTTGTATAAAAATATTAAGAAAAAATTATTGCCCAGAAATGGATCGCAATTTTTCATTTTTTCGGTAAAGAACTTTTTTAGTAGCATCACTTATAAAATGTCAGAATTCTTTCCAATTAAAAATCAGAGAGTAGTGTTTATGATGATTAACTAAATTGCATTCTATGTAATTGTCAATCGTAGGTATATGAGCTGAAATATTTTATTGCTTACATCATGTCTTACAAATGAATTTATGAGTTTTATGTCAATTTTTTATCAAGGTAAGCAATTACTCAAAATTTCACTAACAACCTATATAGTTAATGAAAAATAAAAAGCTTGTAAAAATATGGAGTAGATAATATCCAATCAGAATGAAATATATTTCCATTCTCTGTTAAATACTTTCCGATAAGTAATTTTAGCAGACATACGATCAATGCGAGTGCTAGTATTATTATTTATTTATATTTAAGTTCATAAAATATTATAAATGTGATAAGTAAAGGTATTGATAAGATTAAATAAATTTTAGTAGGTAAATACGGTTTCTTTTATTTCATCCACAATATTATACTAACAGGTAGGTCAAGTTATTTAATTAATTACTTATAGCAAATTTTGATAATTACATTCCATCTTTAGTGGTCCACTAATTAGCCAGTTAATTTACCATAGGCAGCCTTTATCAAATCAGCACCTCTCTCGGCCACCATAATGGTAGCCGCGCAGGTCTCTCCCGATATCTCTTTGGGCATGACACTCGCGTCTATCACCCTCAAGTTGCTGAAGCCATGAACCCTCAGCTCCGTGTCTACTACACCCTCCCCGTCCTCTCCCATCGCGCACGTTCCGACCGTGTGGAAGTTAGAGGTGGTCGTGGCTCGGACATAACACTCCCAGTACTCTCTACTATCCATACTCAACCCATCACACTCTGGCAACGGTAACTTCACCACATCCGTATCACCATCTTTAAAATATTTAGCATTCTTCAACATCGCCGCATTCATGACTGCATCAGTTAACTTTTCAAAGTCTTCTGGGTTTGTAAAATAGTCGAATTTTATAATTGGTGGGTCGTGGGGATCGGTACTTCTTAATGTGACGGTGCCAGTAGATTTGGGAAACTCTAAGTTGACCAGCGCGAAAGGTGTTTCATTAACAAGCGTCTGTTCGAGTATGGAAGTGCACACTTCAAGTTTAAAGTTGAATACATGTTGGCAAAACGTGAAAAGAAGTAATGATGAGGCACCAAACATGCATTGAAAATGCTGTATTTCAGGGGCAGTGCCGTTGAGACCGTAAAATCCTTGTATACATGGCAGAGGAAATGTCCCTGATTCCAGCAATCCAACAACATTTTGTGTGGCTGAAATAACAGAGGTTTTTCCTCTTAGTGCTACAGGAGAAAAAGCGTGATCCTGCATATTTCTTCCAACTGGAAGGTTCGCTTTTATTTCTATGTTTAACTTATTTAATTCCTCTTGCGGTCCAATTCCAGATAACATCAACAATTGAGGAGAATTGTATGTGCCAGCTGATACAATAACTTCAAGATTCGCAAATATTTGCTTTCGTTTACCCCAGCTCTCGATTTCTACACCTACGGCTCTGTTGCTGGATTCTTCTATAATAATTTTTGTGACTAAACTTTTTTTGAGGATGTGAAGATTATTTCTTCCTTTGGCACTCATCAGATAAGTCGAAGCTGTACTTTGTCTCACTCCAACGTAATCATTTACAGTGTAAGGTATTTGACCAAACCCTAGTTCTTCAGGGTCATTTGTATCAATTACTCTTTTAAAACCTACGTCTTGAAATGCTTCTAGAAGCGTGAACTCTTTTTTAAAGGCCGGTCGGTCTTCATGGCCTGTTAAAACTATCGGGCCATCATTACCATGAAATTTTGCATGTTCACTGTTCAATATTGTTTTATCTTTCATAGTTTCAGACTTTTTAAAGTATTTCAATACTGTGTCCCAGTCCCAGTTCGATTTATTCCATTCATTAAAATCATACTGCCGCCCTCTGAAAACAAAAACACAATTTAGGCCCATAGCATCCTCGTACCAGTAACACCGACAAGACTCTCCCCTAGCTACATATCAACTGTACCTTCACCACACCTCACCGAGGTGACACCGTAACCGGTACGGTGTTACCGGTATATATAAGAAGAAAAAGAAGAAGAATAACCTCGACCAGACGAGATGGTTAAGAGAGGAGGTTCCGCCGAGCATCTTCCCGGCCGTGACCAGGGGACGGTTTTGCCCCAACGCGCTGAACAGAGGAGGCTGCGGCTCCCCTCGGTAGTCCCAGTCATAGGGCGAGTGGGGAAACAGAATCAAAAGACCCGGAATCTGTAAATAATACAAAAAAATGCAAAAGTTTTTGAAAACAAGTTTCGGAAATTCCAGCTATTACCTATTCATTGCGGTTGTAGCTTGTATGAATTAAAATATGTAGATATATAATCATATTCATTAAATTAAAATGCATGTAAGAGTTTAGATTGATTGTGAGCACACAATAGGATTTAATTTAACAGATAACAATGGAGATTTATATTCTTTCCCACACAATTTAGCATTAAGTGTTGACTAAGCCTAGATAATTGCTTACCTAGGTTTAATTATAAGAACTTCCTCATAGGCATGAAACAAATATCAACAAACAAATAAACCGGCTTTCGGCGCATTATTAATTGTGTCCTAGTGATTGAAACCCAAAAAATATAAGTACACTAGAATCTGATAACAACCAAAGAGATCTCCGTCGAAATGCCTAGATGTATTTCGACAGTCACCTCTCTCTTTGGTCTCAAAAGTACTTAACAATGAAATGAAATTTTTAAAAGTTCTTTGACAGGTAACTTACAGTGCTGAAAAGGGGTGGGTCGCCTCCCGCCTCGATCAGTAGAACGGACCAGTCGCCCACTTCCGACAGTCGATTAGCCAACACGCAGCCGGCCGTCCCTCCACCAGCGATAATGAAGTCGTATGTATCTCCATCTGGCAAAAACCTATTAAATTATAAGCTTTGCTTATGATCAATCAAGCTTTGCTAACAGTCAATTATCTTATTTTTCTTTTTGCCTGTCACCGCGATGGAAACATTGGCCAGATTCGATTTCAAGCATATTTATGAGGTACACTAGTACCTACAGGGTGCAGGGGATCGACGATCATTGTATTGTGCGTGGCGATTGCGTGACAAATCTCGTTCGTCAGAGAGTGACACCCCCGTTTATTCGTCATTCGTGTAGACTTTTCTCATACAACTCAACGTCGCTGATGATTTACAAAAAGGGAGTGGATCGACAGATAGTTTTAATTTTCCTTACTAAACGTATATTTTCATGTACGAAGTAAATTTTATTTAAGTCAGCTATGATCGTGACTTGAAGTCGTGTTATTCGTGAACAGTAACATTTTATCACAGCTTGTTAAACTGTTTATCATCATTTCTTATCATGCTACAGGTTTGGATTCAACAGTGCTTTTGTTTTCATAATCCTGTGATCTCGTTTGAAGGAATATAATATCATGCTTTTTGTCAAACAAATCGTGTGAAAACTCAAAGACTTCCTTTAGTTGCACAATGTTCCTATCCCCAAATGTCCCATACTTTTTCCACGCCTATTCTTACCTGCCACTTGAGCGCTCTCAGGCCACAAAGGCTGCAGATCTTCCTTTCCCTCCGTAAGGACACTAAACGAAGCTAATATAGTTGTCAAATTTAAGGGAAACTCTAGTTGAGGTAAACTTGGGACCCCACTTTGTAAGTTGTTCGCTACATTACCGAGAAAACCCATTTTACTCAAATTAAATACGCATTACAACTGATGCAAATGCTATATACTGGCAAAGTAAAGGATAGTTTCCTTTTTATAAGGCCATCAAGTTTGTACAGCTGATCGTTTTAATAACAGATCAAAATAACGATAAAATTTAATATTTACTTATATAACAAGGTCATTTGCGGTGGAGATTTTAAATGGCGAAAATTAATGTCTTTGATCAACTGATGCTATTTTTGTAGAGTTATAATCGGCATCATTAATCAAGACAATTCAATATGTGAACATTGAAAATGTACCTAATCCTTATCCGGCGACTACAGAACTTCTAAAAGTCATCGTCGCAAAGGCCACCAAATTTTAAAATACAATTGGAAAAATAAAGACACAGTTGCAGTGTTCGGTCACAGACCGATTTATATTTATTATACTTATTATAATAATAGGTAGGTACTTAATTAAATATTTACTAACTTACAGTAATATGGTTATTGCATTTACATACGCCATAATATAAACTCTCATAACAGCATACGCGGATGCACAAACAGTAACCATTTATTTATAGACTATAGGTAGGTACTTAGTTAAATTTAACTGCTTTACTAAAACTCTCTTTGAAGACGGAGTTTCGTTTGCTCTTGTTCTTGTTGTAGCTCTGTCTGTAGAAGGACCCGAACAAGTAAATGAAGAAGATGAGGTTGATCAGGATGAAGATGGCCACTCCCTTGGAGGGGGGGCAGGCCGAGTACTTGAGTGCCAGCGGGAACTGAAGCATGATGGAGAAGAACTGGACCTGGAATATAACAAGTATTTATTACATACACTCATGATCAAGACTGTAAACTGCGAATGAGAAGTTAGAGGGGCAATTCAGTCAATTAGAATTTGTTTGAACTGGCACGGTGGCATCCTTGTATTAAGAGTCTCGTCATCAGTATCACGCCATGAGACAATCATAGACTATGATTCATAGTATTAACTATAAGGCACACATCTCCAAAGGCGTGCACTTGCACTTAAGACACTTGAGAAATTCGTGCCAAAATCGAAGCAAAATAAAATTCTTTAATACTTTATTGTTGGGGGACACTGATAAACAATATTTCAAACCAAACTCACATCACCAATAAACTTACCAGCTGAAGCCTAGTAATATACTTCTTATACGGGTTGAGATGCTTGGCTACTGCCGGCCCCAGGGCAGTCAAACCGTAGTAGGCGTACATGAACACATGCACCAGAGAGTTGAGCAGTCCCATGAACACCACGCTCTCTGACGGAGTGAACTTGAGGAAGGCCCAGCTCCCCACCATCATGAGGGAGTGGTGGTACACGTGGAGG
Source organism: Plutella xylostella (assembly GCF_932276165.1). NCBI lineage: Eukaryota > Metazoa > Arthropoda > Insecta > Lepidoptera > Plutellidae > Plutella > Plutella xylostella. The sequence continues at coordinate 588,549 of NC_064002.1, forward strand.
AACGTCACCTGGAATTAGGTCGTATATTTGTAGATATTGATAAGCAGTTTATAAAATAACGTGAGTTTTCTCTTAGATAATTTTCATTACATTCATTTATCGCATACATGATGTAGTAGAAGTGGCCCAAGTTGCTATAGTGATAGCCGACCTCCGATAGTAGATGACACCTTAAGAAGGAGATCTAGTGTAGTAGAGCATCTTAAAGTCTTCGTGGTCAGTTAAAGGTCCGACACCTTTTATCTGGCCACGAAGACTCCTAAGATGCTCTAAACCTAGAGTTATTTTCATATGCTTAAATCAATTAGGTATAATAGAGTAAAATAATAATTACCTGGTTGTTTTTCTTGCGCAGTACGAAGAAGACAGTGTCGAGTAGTTCAGAGATCTTGGCGAGGAAGTACACGTAGATGTGTGCCAGGATCTGTGGAGAAACTGACTCAGATAATTATGATTTTTACTATAATATAATAGGTAAGTACATATATCCTAGATATAACATGTTTACTACGGTTTATATTAAAGGGTGATTCATTGTGTATTATAAATATTAACCGGTTGAATTCCGCGAAACACAATAGAAAATCTATTATATTTCTCGCGATATCGCGGGTCGCGACTACGGGACGCAAAATGATAAAGGAATGAAATTACCTCTTGCCGCAGACTGCTGCTGTCGGTGATGTTGCACTGGGTGCTTATGAAGTCCGTATTCACCAGGTGTCTGAAATACTGAAAAGAAACGATACCGTTGTCATAACCTATTATTATACACTCACGACTACTCACGAGAAATAAAAAAATCTCAGTACCTATACTATGAATCGTCAAAGGCAGGTGGAACTTTTCCATTGCTCTTGCATGGAGTGTATTTTGATGAAATGTAATTTAAAATAAATTAGGTATAACATATTTTGGCCCTTTTAAATATTTTGTAAATAGAAAAAGAGATAAAACATACCCTTTGAGCTAAATATGCGGAGTAAATAACTTGTGCTATGTTGTACACCATGAGTGTATTTTTAAGTGCAAACGGTTTTCTGTTCTGCATCAATGCTGGACCGATTTTGAATATAAACAGCAGGTACGATGAGATTATGAGTAGAACAGGCACCGGCGAGGACATTAGAGGATACGAATCTACTTCAGGATCTGTGAAAAAAAGTTATTGTTAAATTAAGTAATTCCAATTTAATATACTTATTATAAGTGATATGTTTTAAGTAACCTAATTAAAAAGTATAATTTCATGTAGAGTTATAGGTTACTGGGCTTGCTTTTTTAAAATAAATCCGGTTAGTGGGGCACTCATTAATTATGTAAGGATCCCGGTTTTCATTGTTATTATGGTACTTATGAAGGGTTTAAGGTCAAAGTCAAGAACTTTCTTATTCAATATATTTGACCCAGTTGTATATTTTTTTAATATTTGTTGAAGAAGAAAACAATATTGGAGATGGTTATACATATACACTCGCGAGCAACCAAATCGACTCAAGCCTTGACGGCGCAAACATACATTAATACAAGTAAAATTATGAATAGAAATAATAAAAATGATATGTCATTTAAAAGCTTAAGATGTCAGCTTTAATTTGATATCATTATTATTGAAATCCATTCATCATTTTTGAAATAAATGATGTCTGAACGCAATTGTAGGAAAAACGGGAATTTAGGAAAAAAGGGTATGGGTATCGTATTATACAAATTAAACAAAAAATGTTAAGATAAAAATTTATTTATTTAAATCAATACTTTGTATTGCCCCCTCTTGCCCTAATTACAGCCTGCAGCCTGTTTCTCATAGACCTTATCAACTTTTTGACAGTTTCCTGAGGAATGCCGTCCCACTCCTCTAATAAAGCTGTCTTCAGCTCGTCCACGCTTGCAGGGACTGGATTCCTGGCCCGAACTCTTCTTTTGAGCTCGTCCCATAAGTGTTCGATGGGATTCAGGTCAGGACTGAGCGCAGGCCAGTCCATCGTGCGCAATTCCTTCTCTCTCAGAAACTGCCGACTGACTCGTGCCGTGTGGCAGCGGGCATTGTCGTGCATTAGCACGAAGTCTTCACCGACAAATTCTGCATAGGGCACAACATGACCGAGTAGAATGTCGGTGATGTACCGATCAGCTGTTAACCCGCCTCCTCGGCCGCCTCCAGGCACGAAAACAAGTGCGGTTTTTCCCTCTAGAGAAATACCAGCCCACATCATGCAGGAACCGCCGCCATATGCTACTGTTTCAGCGAAACAACATTGGGCAAATCGTTCCCCCGGACGCCGGTAGACCCGGCCTCTCCTGTCACTGCCATGCAGACACACTCTGCACTCATCAGTAAACAGGACCGACCGCCATTGCGCAATGCTCCAATCGAGATGCTCTCGAGCAAACTGAAGACGCGCTTGTCGGTGGCCTGCAGTCAATTTGGGGCCTGATGCAGGTCTTTTTGGTGTCAAGTTGGCTTCCTTCAAGCGTCTTCTCACTGTCCACTCGCTGACAGCCACTTGTCGTACACGTCTCAGTTCTTGCTGCACATCAACGCCCGTAAGGTGTCGATTGCGCAGCGAGGTTGAGACAATGAAGCGGTCGTCTCTCTCTGAAGTGCAGCGGTGGCGGCCCGTTCTTGGTCTTCGATTGAAGGCACCAGTCTCTTGGAACCGTCTGTATACTCGGGATACAGCAGACTGGCTCAAGTGGAGCTGGGCAGCGACTGCTCGCTGACTTAACCCTTGTTGCAGCAAGGCAACAACTTGAGCAGCTTCTTCTGGTGTGGTATCCATGGGTTTGCGAAAACAAGGAATACAATGCAACGAGATGTGTACCGGTCAACTTGCAACAAGCGACTGATAAGGTACACCGGATGTGGAAAGGTTTTATAGCGGGATCAGGTAGCGCAAGGCGTGGATTCCTAATGAGGTAATTAACACTGACGGGCAATTAAAATGCGTCATTAAATCTGCGCTTAGTTTTTTTTTATGGTATTGATCTTAATTGAAAGCCTAATTCTTCAGCTTTCGAATGACATATCACTTTTATATTTACCATTTATCGTTTTAGGAAAATCAATGTATATGTGCGCCGTGAAGGCTTGAGTCGATTTGGTTGCTCGCGAGTGTAGGTAGAAGATGCCGAATACGGACTAAACATTAAAAATTTAAATGGTTCGATCCCAGTATAAAGTTATAATACTTATAAAACTTACATGTACTCGTGAACATGGAGACACCCCAGTCGGGGCTTCTTAATCCAATTTTCGTTGCCATCTTATATTTTATTCAGGTTACAAATAAAATTGCAATATATTCTGTAAAAATGATGACCTGAAAAAAGAAAGATGATATAAGTAAATAATATTTTTCATTATAGAGAAAGATTAATCTTGTATCGTGATAAGCTTACCGAGTTTGTTTATATCCTTGACTCCATCCAATTGTCTCTCGTTTGACTGCAAACCAGAGCATTTGCCACAACCCACCAGGTCTAAATGCAAACCTCTGTTTGGTGCTGCAGTCCAGGCAGAAATGATTATATTGAGGCTACGCCCTGCCAAATTATAGATGCCGACGTCACAGGAATAATTAGGTTTGTATTTCATGCGTACATTCGTACACGTTTAAGTGGAAAGTGTTTTTATTTTCGCACGGCTTTGGGTCTAAAGGGTATTCTACACTGCCAGCTAGTGGGCGAGCAAGCTTTGCGGGCAATAATAATATCAGGTAAGTCGATAGCCTCTGATGTGAACCGAAGTATGTAAAGGGAAACGATGTACGGGCGCTTAGCTCGCTCGCTTAGTTACCTTGCGGTGTGGCCTGTGCTTAAGCGCAAATGATGTGCAGCTCAAGTATGTACCTACCACCGACTCTGGTTTATGTCACTGACTATCACATCTAGTTACGCTACACTACGCATCACATAAACCTTGATCTACCTCTATGTTCGACACGTGTTTCGATTGATCACTCAGCCAATAGTTGATAGGTAACTTTCCTACAGACTGTGACGTTCAACGTTACCTACGTCAGTAGCTGACGTGTGGCTGTAGGTACATCCAACGTACCTGTGTTATTATTTACCCACTAGCAAAAAAGTGAGGACCAAGAGAAATATACCGTATTTAAAGTTTTATGGTCCCTCAATCGGGTAAGCCGGATCAGTAGTTCATTTATTGTTGAGAACTATAGATTGTATGTACCTATTATGGTATGGTATTGGTAGGTACTTGGAAGGGAATTATATCAATGGTACCCTTATTAAAGTATACTTTACGTATAAACATTTCATATGTCAACGCCATCTGTTAAATACACAGAGAAGTGATTTCAATTCAGATGGAAGCAGCAGAAAAGCGCTAGAGCGGGGCGCGGCGCCCGGTTCTAATAATTGTACTTACTTTGTTCAGTTGGTTTTATGCCGACGTCGACAGATAGCGTTTTTAAACAGTTTTTAAAAACAAGAAAATACCAAACCTAATTTTAAATAGAATATATCTGTGCTTATCCTATCTGAGAGGTATGGCTGGTCGGCCAGGTAACAAAGTAACATCCTGAATGAGATGCCTCTTTTCATGAAATAGATGCCGGATAATACCAAGAAATGCTATTATGAAAGACGTGCGGCTATAAGATAAAGGAAAACATTGTTAGAAAATCTACATACCTACATGTGTGAATCCATCAACCTGCAGTGGACTAGAGTGGTGGTAGATCCATAATCCATAAGTAATTTTACACCATTTTGGAAAGGCTCGCTTCATCAAACTCAAACTCAAACTCATCAGGAAAAAACATAAATATCGTTAATTATTTTTTATTAATTATCAATTTATCACAATTAGAGTTAGGTACTTGCTGTTAAATATTCATAAATATTGTTCAATACCTGAATAAACAAAAAAACGTATCATTTTATTATTTTCGGCAACGAACTATTTTACATTGTCTTCAATCAACAAAACAAACGCTTTACATATATTAACTATACTTTACATAATCTCTTAACTAAACATTTATACACAACTATTTTACATTCCTTTTTATTGACAAGTCTCCTTTCCTACTCGCAACCGCATGAACAAGCGACGGAGACGCCTTCTTCAGATCATAGGCCCACCCGATCTTAGCGAATATATCGATGATATAACTTGTGGCGTTCATGTGGTTCCCGAACTCCGCCGCCTTGTAGTCCCAGGGAAAGGTGTGGTGGTAGTTGTGCCAGCCCTCGCCCAGCGCGAACAATGACACCACCCAGTTCTCTACAGGCATTATTGATCTGGAAACAAATTAATAAGATCGTTATTAATTTGTTGTGACAGTATCGGCAGTATTTGGTGTTCCGAAATATGTGAATCAAAATCGAATGTTTTGTCAAAATAGAGCCTTCCCGAGTGATGTGAGTGTCTTTACTCTATTTCCTACCTACGTCGTGCACACTATGAAAAGCCAGCGAGTTTACGCTTACTGCTGGGAAATCCTTTCACTATACGATGACAGCCTCGTCGGGAAATGTTTTCTACATCTTACGCCTTACGCTTAGTTGTACGATGGAGTGTCATATACTTTAAATATAAAAGCCTCATAAAAGCAGAAAATTAAAAAATATATATTTATTTGAGGTCGACCTTACTCTATAGCTCCTCCGTGCTCTAAAAACCAAATAACTCACTTATCGTAAGGCTTGTTCCCCCACATATGGGCAAAACTATTGACGCTCCAGGTGTAGTGAAGACTCATCAGCACGCGGATGACGGTCTCCGTGTAGATCGTCATGAGCCAGGAGTCGCCGAACACGTAGTGACTGATCAGAATTGGGATGACGTAGCAGAATGCCAGCTTGAAGAACAAGAAGTATCTGTGAATGAGGAAGATAGTTGAGAAATAGAATAAACCGCTACAGGAGTTTTCTAGTCATGGGTCCTGGGACAAAACGCAAATTATAGACAAGATAATAATTGACAAAAAATATATAGAAATCCATCTAACATCGCCAGATTCGGTGCACGAAAGGAGCTTGGTACTGGGGAGTGATGGTATGGCTCACCTAGGATATTCTAAAAAGCTAAATAGATTTACTAGATTTAGCTCGATGGCCATCCAAAGCGGTACGGTTAACCGTTTTGAACTTTTTCCCATTCAGTTAGGTAAGGACAAAAACCAAGTAGTCATGCCCTATTAAGGCTTAAAAACATATAGTTCCAAAAAACTTACTTGGTGTGGAACCGGACAAGCGGATCGTTTTCAATATCGCTCATATCAACAACTTTGCCTTTCCTGACGACGTCGGGGTGCTTCTTCATCATCAGCCAGCCGACGTGCGCGAAAAAGAAGCCTCGGTTGGCGTTGTGAGGGTCCGCGGAGGTCTCCGAGTACTTGTGGTGCACTCGGTGGTCGCGGACCCACTCGTATATTGTGTTCTGAAATGGCAGGGAGGTTTAAGGTAAGCGTCCATCTATCGGTATCCTACTGTAAATGTAGGTGGACGCTTACGTTTAAGAGCCAACAATCCTGTTAATATTCAAAACGTGAAAGTTTGTAGGTTTAAATTATTATTACTCCTTCACCAGATCGTTTTTTTTTTAAATTCGGCTCTTAAGAAGCTGAATACCTGGATTAACTCATAGACTACTTTGCTTACCGGAATTCCCGTAAAGAAAACTTTTTAAGGCGAAGAGATGTTCGCGGAAAATCTAGTAAGTATTGTATGGATACCACCGCAAGTCAGATAAATTTAACCAAAGTCATTTCAACAATGAGAATGGGATGTAACTATGTACGTACTACGGGGTATTTCTGCACTGACGCAGATGAAACTTACCTGTCCAGCCATGGAGTAGCACACCAGCAGTATAATCTGAAGTGGTAGTTTGGCTTTGTAGGATCTGTGGCACCAGTAGCGGTGCACGCCCCCCGTCACGCCGAACCCCGCCATCCAGCCAAAGAACAGGCCTGAAACGACAAAAATATTTTAAAAAAAACTTCTGGAACTAACGACTATGGTCCGAATTTTAGATTTAATGGTCTGCATAATTTTGTTGTTGTATTAGTCTGTGATATTATTCCTCACATACAATTAATCTGACTAAAAAGTGAGCACAGCCAGTCATACTTTTTTTAATTAATCATAAATGCGGGTATACCAAAATTTTTGTACGTTAGTTTTTGCTCACGCATTCTTGTTATAAGTAATTCGGTATCTCGAGCGGTCGGTTTTGCCTGAGCATATCCTGCTACATGTAGTTATAATTATGTGGCTTTTGTGATAAATATCCCTACCAGCTGATAGACATAAAAATGAATATTAAGTATTGTAATAAATATTGGAAGAACCAGAGTGAGTGATCGGGAAGATTTTATCGAATTGGGCCCCACGCTCAGTCGTCGGCCAGCCTGGATAACTCAAGGTATATATTCATATTCTAAACTTAGATCATATCAAACATCTCCAAGTGGTTAGTCAGAGTTTCCTTCTCGCAAGCCAGTCACCCACTTTTCGCAGTAGATGCCTATATAAAATAGTATTAGCAATCACGTGGTCGCGTATGCCGTTTTGCAATGATTATTTAATTGTGCAAAAAAACTGTAGGTAATCGTAAAAACTGTAATCGGACATGGCCGTTTTTTTATTTATATAAAAAAATAAAAACTAAATGAGCTTACCGTGGACATAACTAATCAATGGAATATGTATCCTGTGCATGAAACAGTATGTGACGCATAGCACGTAAACCAAATGGTATGTCGAGATCAGAAATATATTAATCCACCTCAATGGGGTTTCAAAACCCACAACGTCTCTTTCCCATCTCCTGATGGTCTTCATGAATCTGTACTCGTTCTTTGGCAACATGACGTCATAGTTTTGTTGCTTTAGACGTTTTTCGTGATCTAAATTGTTATTGCTGTCTATGCATTTTGATTCGTTCTCTTTCGTAGTTATGAGACCCATTTCGACACCGATATTTATTTACTTAATACGTAATTTCTTCAAGTAATTAAGTATGTTTAGTTTAACACTATTTAGTTCAATATTAATAATGATTTCCTTTTCCTTAAGTGGAAGTCATAATCACAAAACTTTGTACACCGGAAAGAAACTTAAACGGGAGATAAAAATATTATCCCAACTATAAAACTCCACTAAATGCTGCCGCTTAGGCCGGTTGTAACTATACTAATCGATGTACTTAACTGTAATTTAATAAATTGATTATTATGCTAGGCACGGGGTCACAAGTCACTGGAATATAATTAAATTACCTAAGTATATTTATAATTAATTCAATATACCTACTTAAAAAAATTGCGCCGCCTAATAGGGAATTCGGCTATGTATATTTTATGGAAATTAAAGAAAAAATAAGAATATTTTAATCTTATTATTTTAATCAACTGTTCAACAGTTATAACACCTACGCCTTTTATTATGCTTTGTTTAATTTTCGATATTCAATAAGGCCTTATTCGCTATAAAGTAGCGTGAACACAGGCTGTAGTATGATTTTATCCCATTTTATCTGGTACCTTGTGTAAAATCTAATCTCCGACATAAAGGTATAGTATAGTTTATAGCGTAGGTAGCATTAGGGAATTTTCAAATTAGGTAATCTTGTTTTTCTAGTCTCTTCTTTACAACTTACAGGTTCATAGGTACATACATAAAAATCTTTACTTTTTTTAATAATACTTGTGTGTAGATTAATATACGTTCACGCCTGAAATATTAATACTAGCTAATGTATCATCAGACAGCGTTACTGTTAATTATATTTGGCAGGCGCTTAAGTGATAGATTATTCTTATAAACGAGATGAAGTACGTATTTTGTGCTCTAATACAACACAAAATTAATAAAGAGCAATTATTCTCACTCCAAGGAAGACAGCAAGGAAATTGGCGCAAGTTAAAAAATCTGTTCTTAAGCGTTCTTTTCCGGGGGGAAAAGAGAGTTTTTTTTTCTTTTGGCAAAGCAACTAAGTAAGTTAGTTAAGCTAGCCGACTAATGGGGTTGAATGAGTCCTCGTCGAAAAGCGTCCGCTCAAAAAAATTACCTTATTCGGGCCGTAATTCGTATTTATTTCGTAGCGACGCTTTTTATTTTCTCGGCTTTTACCGGCTAAATTAAGTTTGTTTTCACTTTGAAAGTACAAGGAGGTGTTTTAGGCAGTAAATTTAATAAGTACTTGAGTTTAAACAATAAAAAATATTCGATTTCTCTTAGAACTTTTACTGCTTCCTCCATAATCATTGGTGATGGTACTGAAATGGTATCATTTTTTGGGCTGGACATAGGTCTCTACCTAGGAATGCTACTCAGCTAATACGGACCTATACCAAGTAGCATCATCATATTACATAGTTAACTTAGAATTACAAATTGGAGCTACGTTATTATTAAAAAATATGTACATATTATTTAATTGGATTAACATTAATTATTTCAGTAGAGTAGTGAGTGTTAACTTGTCTACTGAAACAAATAGGAAAACTGTTGTCTAACACTACTTGAGAATGGTACATAAATAAAACATAAGTAATAATAAACCTCCCTTATTATTTCAGCAGTTAGAAGTTAGAAATATTATAAAGCAAAATGTCCAAGTAAACAATCATGTCCCGAACTATGAAGTTGGAAAATGTGGTTTTGTTGGAAAGTATTTGTAAATTCAGCGAGGCAATCACAGTTTCCATTAAAGGAGTTGAAGCGCCGGTCTAGATTCTAGACTCTAGTCCTAATCCAGTTTACACTCTGCAGCCGCGTCCAGTGGGGCTACTCTATTATACTGTAGGGTTTTGCTCCAATTTAATTTCGTTTTCCACATAATATGAGCAGAAATTTTTTATTCTATGGTGCTTGTAAGTTTTCCAAGTTATAAAAATAGTGAACTTAGGAAGGTACGTGATAACTGGATGTTTTTTTGCTAAAATGTAGTAAATGTGCTTTAATTTGAGTTTTTTTAGTATGTTACTATTAATAATTTAATTATAACTGAATGCATTATCATTGTCATGGTTGGATATACATAGTTATTAGTGTTATTACCGAAATAAAACATGACAAGGGAAAAAAATCAACCCTCGACTTTCACTTTCACTCTATTTTACGAAATAAAGCTCGCGAGCAAAAGCTAGTCGTACAGAATGATGGTTATGAAGTGATGTCAATCTCCAATAGTGGAGTGTTCCCGGCTGTGGACGAGGCTGGTAATTAATACTGTCTCTTGAAGGTTTCAGAGCTGCTTTGCCTCTTCAAAATATACCGAACACTTCAGCGTATATTGTCTGAAGGGACCAACTGGGTCTTCTTAAGCGAGTTGAGGACCCCTGAAATTCAAAGCCAAATTATCTTGAACCGATTTTCTATCTACAATACCATACATAGGTATAAGTATAAGTCAGAAACTTTAACTGATTAAATCTAGTCTAGATTTACCTAAATTACATAAAATGCATTGTAATAAATATAAACATTTTTCATAGATATACTAAGTATATACAAACATAAATAGCAAATGGCGTCATAATTATTCAAAATCAATACAAAGGATCGCTAATAAGTAATACATTTGAAAGTGCGTAATTGAAATAGACAGTGTTATTTTGCATCGTATAAACTATGTGTGAAATGTTGATTTCCCAGGCTAAGCTAGTTTTAGATTAGCTTTTCCCCGCAACCGCTTTGAGTTCAGTTTTCAGCAATCATTCATGGGTATAATGTGTATAAACGTGGCCTAATGCTTGTCAGTCCAACACATCCATTACTAATCCTGTCGTTAATCGAAAACGTTTATACTAATTATTAAAATAAACGAGGTTCGTATACTGCATCGTTGCCGGATTAGCGCGGGGCGCGGTCACCCGCACAGTGCGACCACTGTGGCTTTGTGACTGTAATACATACGATTAGTACCCATTAAGTCCACCAACCCGCACTAGGCCAGGGCGGTGGACTAGGCCTAAAACCCTTCCTTCATTGGAAGGAGACCCGTGCCCCAGCAGTGGGAACGTGATCGGTCGTGATGATTACCTATTAAGTAGGTAACGTGATAAAGTGGTGGTGACCGCCCCAGCTCTCCAAGGTATCGTATTTGCTAATCCGGAGTACACCGCCGGGCCCTTTCCCTAATTGATTCAAAATAATCTGGGTCCGTGATAAAATTCACGGTTTAATCTCATGAAGGGCCTCTAAGCGCTGTAAAATTTACATTTGCAGTAATCCAGCTGAAATTGTCGACACACCTTTCTAGCAATGAGAATAATAAATGTCTTCAAACAACAAAATGCACACTTTATTGAGAAATACACATAAATTACAGCAACAGGGCTAAGGCGCAATTTCTAATTTGAGCTACCAAGCCTGTACTTAAGTCCTACGTCCTACTAAACGACAACTCAGCCAATCAAAGCGCTGCATTCCATATTCAAGTTCAGCCTCAGGTGTGATGTGAAACTGAAAGTGCAATAATTTACTTAGCGATATAAGTAGGTAAGAGCTTATAAGCGGTAGGTACCTAGGTACGAAATGGATACAAAATCAATAATGTGTACTATGCAGTATAGTATATGTTTATGAATGGGAATTCTAAAGAAAGAAGATGAAACACTGTGATAATAAGTTTACTCGCCCTGAATGGTGATAGAATTCATCACGGGGAACCCTTCGGTTTTCTTTTTATTGCAGCTTTTACTTTTTCTCTCTCTCTCTCAGCCTTCTGTAGTCCACTGTTGGACATAGGCCTCTCCTAACGATATTTTACTTTTTATGAAGCGTGAAATTTAGTCAGTCGTTGATACAACAGCAAAATATTACTTAGGATATCATTTTTTTAAAACTTGTATAAGGGCTGATTTATCAATGGTCAAATAAAAGTTATCTGGGGAATAATTTATTTTGCCGTCGCGTCTATGTATGTATTCTTTTCAAAATTCTGCTGAGTGACCCGCTTTCGGTTTACTGTAGCATTTCTGCAACGCCGTGTATGCTTCGCAACAATAATAACAATACCAATGGCATAAAAGAGGCTGTATAAACTTATGAATTCACTGCGTTGCTACGTCGCGTCGTAGCACTCGTAGCTCATAGCTACGAACGTCTGCGTAGCAACAATCAAAATCCATGGCAAATTCTGATGGTTCAGAGGTATGATAGGCTTAACTTTCAACATACCGCAGCGCTGGATGCGGGGCGCTTACGAACGGACAAGGTGAGAAACATTATGGGAGGCCTATGCGCCCTATGGCTGAGATGATGATGATTATAAAATAAAGATCCCGACGAATTGAGAACCTCCTCCTTTTTTTAAAGTCGGTTAAATAGGTAGTATTATTGCTTTATACTCGTTGGTATGTGGAAATAAAAGTACAGTAATAGTTTATCTAATAATTTGTCAGTTGGGTAAATCTACCTTTATTACGTCAACTTAGTTCGTACCCCACGAATTCAGGGTTGAATCAATTTGGTGTATTTAGTCACCTAGAAAAAAATACAACAGGAAAATTCAACCGGAAAAATTTATGAATTTCAAATAAGTTGGACGGCGGTTTATGAATACTAATACTGAAGCTTATTCCACTCAAACTAACAACGCAGGTCACAATGCAGTCGCATCGGTAGTTCGGTAGCCTCCTCTGAAAACATAACGATTATTCTAAAAAAGTTAACCTGGTATTTAATTTTGTCCTTACATTCATATTATCATTGAATATTCGCTCGATGCAAGTAAGCAATGGCCTCATAGGAATAGGTATTTAATGCCAGTCACCATCTAATAGGTTTAAAAATATAAGGAAGAGCTGTGAGCATACAGGCAATAATTATGTCCTTTAGCCCCTGTTCCACAATGTCTGGTTAGTCGCTACCTGTCGGATAAAATACATGCTGTCACTGTCTAAAAAATATTAACAGAGAGTGACAGCATGTATTTTATTCGTCAGGTAGCCACTAACCAGACATTGTGAAACAGACCCTTAGTGCCAATTTCACCATTCTCGGTTATCTAACCTACAGGGATTGATTTATAAATTAAACGTCATCTCCATATAAAATTCATGACAGATGTGTCAAAAGTTAACCATTACTCCCTGGTTATGCTGTAACAGAGAATGGTGAAATTGGCACTTAGTATTATTCCTCATTTGTCATCTTACCTGGTACACAACAGTGTTCCCAGATACGTTAGCGCTTTCTAAACAGAAATCCGAGCTAAACGCGTATCCTTAAACTTTACTAGCCATAAATGTGTGCAGCGCAGCATAAAGACAAAACATGACGTCACGTCCCAGCCACTTCATTAGCGGCGTGGACGCGCATAATGCACGCTTACACCGCGCGTCCACCCATGCTAGACACGTGACGACACACCCACCACACAACAAAATACCCTTTATGTCCTTTATGATAAAGATCACAGAGCTAAATGTTTCAGCTACCGCGAGGGACAAACTGAAGGAACGGTTTGTTGTGAAACAACTTTGCATCGCTTAATGAATGACGTCACAATGCGAGCTAGAACGGGGCGGGATAAGAATCTCACGGGCGGTGCAACGCGGGTTGTGCTGAAGTCCCGGGTTCAGTGCCCAGTAGGTGCAGATTATGTCAAAACAGCCTGTCCTCAGCCTTGTAATGTGCACTCACAAACAGCCGCTGTGTGTACTAAATAATAAAAGCGTAGGTATTAATATACCAGTTAATAATACGGACTCACTATTGCTACTAGAATATTAAATGCTAATAATCTAACTGCAAATGTGTTATTATTTTACATCAATTTGTAATACAAAAGCTTCAAATAGAATGCCTAAATATAAATACAGTCCATTAAATTAATAGTGAGATGAAAATGTCCCGAGAGAGTACTAAAAGTAAAGACTTTCAGAAAATTAGGAAAAACTAAGTGCGTCTGTCGATTTGTCACTAAAATGAGCCTAAGAAATAGCAGACCTAAAATAATACCTAATAATTATGTAGTCATCGTATGATTGATAAAGTTTTGATTAATATTTTATGTTTATTTATGCATTCGCGTTCTCCATACAATAAATCAATATTGTTAACTTTTTTCCGTAAAAAATACTTTACAATAATATTGGAGATGCACTATTATGTCGGAGGGGAGCCATGAAAAGAATATCAAAGTCATTCATAAAACTTAAGAACTTGGCGTAACGGCAACAATATATTAAGAAACATGGAGATAAATTTTATGGATGACTTCCATTGTGTTCATATCGACAAGTAATTGACGTGACGGAGTGTTGGGGGATGACCCCAACCAAGGGGGTCACTCTATAATCTCTATACGACGAAAAACGCAGTTTCGTAACGCTGCTGCGCGAGCTATGACACGATCTCGTTGTATTAAACGTGCCGATTGCACGACAGCTCTCGTTCGTTAGTTTTTCGTCAGTATAGAGTAACCCTCCAGTATTGATCGCGAGACAAGTGCACTTGATCTAGCTGACTATCTACATATAACATTTTAAACAAGCTTTTCAACGCAAAATATTATATTAGAACCTTAAACGGTGACATTATTTAGATAAGTACCTATTTGCAAGCGGTGGGATTTTACATATTTTTTTTGTGCAACTTTTCAGTCTTGTTTAGTTAGATCATTAGACGCACCTACATTTTCAAACTCACACGATCCCTTTTATGACGTCGGGGGTTAAAAGAAGTTCAACTTTCCCACATACCTCAGTGCTTAGACAAGTCAACATTCCTGTGGAACATATTATTTATTGTACTTATTTAAAGTAAAACAAATATAATTATGTATCACTATTGTTTCACACATGTTCCGATTCAAAGCTTCAAAGCTAGTTAAAGGGATGTGGTTAAAATAACACAAGCGGCTTAATTACCATGAAACGATGATGGATGGGGGACTGGAGGGAGGATGAGCCTCTTGTGCATTTTGTTTTAAATATGCAGTTTATAGATTATCATTAATTTAATGTTCAGTGCACGTATTAACAGAACTGACTATCGATCGGGGGACCCTAAAATATTTACACACATTTTGAATATTTTCTAAAGCAATTCTTTTTTTTCTTGATTTATAATTTTGTGTCTCATTATATTTAGAACAACAGTAATTATTATCTTTATGTCCTGATTTCTCCCCATTCACTAACAAACTCCCCTTCCTTCCCTGAGTATAAATTTTCCAATTGAAAGAACACAGTAAAAGACAACCCATAAACATTGCAACAAGAAAGATACAAACCACCAACATACACTTACCTACATTGTAACCAACGATACTTTAATACGAACTATCTAGATGGAGCGTCAGTGCAATAGAAACGTCTCGAATAGTCTCGATAAATAACACCCCTCTGCTACCACTGGACTCTTCTTTTAAATTAGTTCGGTTAGAAGATATTATGTGACTTTATTCATTGTTCTCATGAGGTTAAACTTATAACGGTTTGGCAGTAAACAAATGAACATGCGGACATGTGTTTGCTTTGTTTTTGTATGTGACAAACCATCTTGTTCGCACATTGTTAATCTAAGATTGTAACATTTGTGAATGCACCCTCTTTGCGCGCGGACTGTCATGACCTGATGACGTCATCACTTCGTCACCCTCGCACGGAGCAGAATGATACTTAATTTTGTATCAATCATCAAGGGCACTCTAATGAGGGGAGGTTTCGAGTACTTCGTCAAACCGGGACAGAAATATAATATCGAAATTATATCGAACCGCGAAGTGAAATTAGTGTGTACTTATAGAATAGTAAGTTTTATAAAAAATATTAATGAATATTTGATACCAGTATCAATGCAAACAGTATCATGGATCATTTTACCCCTCTAATGGGACAGAATGCAGTCATACCTAAACCAGATAATAAAGTTGTTCATGTCTACAGAGCACACACGGTGAAACCTCAAAAGATGATCCGTATGAAGATAAATAAAGTAGCGCTATCTTCCACCACTCGCGGCAACTTCAGCCTTCTTCGCCTAGGAGCCTTATTGTCTGATTTTAATCGTTATAACTTTGCGTTAGCGAAAGCTGTTTATTCGACTTCAGTGAACCTACAAGGAGGGTTTTTTTTCGTAGTCAAGTAAGTTTAGAAAAAATATTTTTTTATTCCAAATGTAAACTTCTTCTCTTTTATTCTAACAGCATTTCCACTAAGTTACTCGTGAAGTTATTCGTCGACCTCTGTCATAGTGTAAGTACTCGAATCGTAATGATCGCAACTTATCCTAACTATCCTAACTAATATTATAAATGCGAAAGTAACTGTGTCTGTCTGTCTATCTGTTACTCTTTTACGCCAAAACTACTGAACGGATTTGAATGAAATTTGGTATACATATGGTCTAGACCCTGAGAAAGAATATAGGCTACTTTTTATTTTTTGTTTCCCACGGGAAACACGGGGAACTTTCAAGGGCGAAGCGGAGCTCGCGGGGACACAATACATGTAAAAACTGATCTAATAAGCCTTCGGTATTCAACATTCTGTATTCGTTCGCTTTGATAAACTTATTGATAACTTTCGCTGAGCCTTTCGACGGAAAGTTTAAGGGCCCAAAACTTCTGCGTCTTTAACAGGTATAAGTTGGTAATCTTTCTATTTCGGCCCCGTTTTGCGGTGTCACACACACAAGGGTCATACAAAAGTTGGTGTAAGCGTATCGTTTTAAGTTTTTCCATCTATTATTAAGTAATTATGCTCATGATCTATGAAGCCTGAAACCCTCCAAGAAATTATCCTGCCATTTTAGTGGTTTAGTTTTTGCAAATTAGCTATAAATAATTATTTACGTTAACACGTAGCACTCTTCATCTGAACACATCGTCACGGATAATTGCTTTCATAACAATCGTTGTCTCTGTATCACAGAGTACAATATCATTCAATTGTAGGTACCTATACGACACGTAGCTCACAAAGCATGAATTACTGATCATGAATGATTTTGTGCCAATCATTTTGTTTTCTGTGAAACATTTACTGGTAATTGAAGATATAATGGCCGTTTTCCGCTCAATCAAAACGATCCATTTCCTATATGTTTCATTTTATTCAGGATTGGTTTCGTTATTTGACTTAAAAGTAATTAATTATGTAAGTTATTATACCATTTCTTATTGGACTCGATTTGGTTTCAACCAGTGCTAGTGAGCCGATATAGGGTATCTAATATAGGAAGATTAGCTCATACGTGTGTATTGGGAACAGTACAAAACACCTAGGTACGTAATGAATATGTAGCAGTAAGATATCTGAGAATTTAGGTAACTGTATAGGTATAATATTGAAAGTGAAAACTAATATAAAGTGTATGAAGTTTTTCATTATTTTTAATTGTAAACGCTACCGCAATTTATGCAGGTACGGTTAGCGTCTTTACTGGCTATACACTATTGCTGTTAATAAAGATCAAACACCATTATAGAGCTTCCACTATGTCATTGTATTCTTGAGGTTTCCTTATGTCTGGTAAGTAAAGTTGGTTTTCCTTTGCAGTCGTCAAATATGTATGGGATTTTGACTGTCTAGAAACCAATAATATAATGGACAGAGTATAATGATTGAATTAATAGGTATTTTGTGAGTATGACAAGGTACAAAAGTGTAGACGCTCATGAAATTCTAACTGCTGTTCCACCATTAACATGTTACCTGACCTACCCTACCTACCTGACCTGACCTACCCCTAATAATTCCCACTATTTTGGCTAAACCACTGATAAACTTTACCCTTTACATCTACACGCTAATCTAATGACAAAACTAGCTGCATAATTATGTTATCGAATACAATGAGCTCTGGTTGTAGATATGTGCGGAATATCAAGCAATTATTACATTCCATCGCGTTATAGTGTGTAATTGCTAAAGCCACCCGATACTAGTGCTATTATTATGTATTATTTAGTACAGTCAGATACAAGCTAAACTTAATCTTTCCACTAACACATCCTTCTACTTTTTGATCGATTCTCCATAGAAACTTTGTCACGTGACTTTACGTTAAATATGAAAAAGCCTTTTGGCCTCAATTTCCAAAAGATGTTGATCAAAATTTTGTTGACCATATGAGTCATCCTCTTTCTGCTTACAAGTTGAAAGTGTTACTTTTACTGTGTCTTCCACTCTGCCACCATAATGAAAACTCCAGAAGAGTGTGTTAAACTTATATTCCTTGAGTTGGAAAACTTTAAAAATACTCAACGAAAAGTAGCATAAAATGTTACCGAGATTAATAATTTACTTACAATTCTTTGTGTTTTAATTCTCACACTGACAGAAGAGTAGCCTGTGGCAGACTCGGAACCAGAGCTCAATCATTCCCCTACTCTAGATCGTTTTATTCGTAAAACCGCTTGCTGAAAATGTAGAATAACTTTCCCCCTTTTCTTACTTATAAATACCCGTAGTACTGTGAATAAAACACTGAGAGACGTCTTGAAGAAATCATTTATAAAGAACGAGCAGTTCCCGCGCGCTTCGCTTCGCCTTAAAAAGTTTTTCCGTGGGAATTCCGGGATAAAAAGTAGCCTATGTTCTTTCCTATGGTCTAGACCGTATGTATACCAAATTTCATTCAAATCCGTTCAGTAGTTTTGGCGTGATAGAGTAACAGACAGACAGAAGGACACAGTTACTTTCGCATTTATAATATTAAGTTAGGAAGTTAGGATTAGGATAGAAGGAGTATTTCAGTCCCACCCATACGCATCATGTCTCCAGCCTATAATTATGTAGTATGAGTATGTATATTTCGTTAACTATCCAGTGGAATGTAGTAACGACGCAAATTATAGTTAGGTTCTTCTTTTTGTTAGAAACAAACACATGAGGTGGTCTAGGTTTTGTAACCGAGGTAAGGGATTAGCCAGTCGGACGGAATAGCGTCGTAGGTACGCAGTTATAGGACTAATGAAGTAAATACATAGAAAAGTCACCTCTTATCACAGTTAAACTTTAAAGCCCAAATATTCTAGAATACCGGCTGGGCTGGCGCTTGGCCAATACTCATGAATCATCACAGCCCCGCCGCCGCTGGCCATTTGTCTGCATTACTGGCGACCGTCGCGGCCGGGTCCAGCGCTTGTAGCTACATGACCATGGCCAGGTAGGGATTAGGTAAAAAGATAGTGTGGTAAGGTTTTCTGAACGCCTAGCATGGGGCACAACACAAGACATGACAAAAGTTTTGCGTCGCGCATCGCGCGGCTTTGAGAGCGAGTGCGACGTAAAAGTTTTTCCACGTCTTGATGTGCGCGCCTTGCACCCTGTAGGTACTTACCTTCAGGAAGTGGCCGGACCCTTTTATAAATACTTCAACCTCATTTTAAGATCCTATACTTATCTGATACATATTTCTGTAGTATGATGTGGGAGTTTTAGGTCCTGCACCCATCTTCACCAAAGTGTCGGCTTCAAAAACCATTGCCAATATCTCAAGCTGCAAACGTTTACCTACCTTTGGAAGGGCCACTAATAAATATCCTCTACATAATATTATTGTGTATACAAAACTTACTTATGTTAGTCGCTTGCTGTTTTTTTTAATGAAATTACTCCGACATACGGTTATATCATTGAAAAGAACCATATGGATATCTCTCTTCGAAACTTCTGCCGAATTATCGAACAGTTAGATAAAGAGAAGACACGAAAGGAACTTAAGACACGATTTATAAAACTGAGAGGCAACAAGACTACTAAGTATCACGATACTTCTCACTATCACGATAACTTCAAATATGAAAAGGGCTATCTAATAAATTGAGGACTTACCAATGCCAATAAGAGGGGGCGGTCAGGAACCCACATAAACATGTTATTTTCATTACACTCCTATTCATTATGTTGCTGCTCTTATCCACCCTCAGCTTTCATTAGTTGCACTCCACCTTACTTATATTCGACACATCTTTCCGTTTCGGGTTTTGCAACACTAATCCTATAATACGCTTCCTATGTATGTTCCATGCGTGGCCTCGCATCGATTCCAAAACTTTTGTTTTCGATCCGAAGTTTCGATTTAAACTGCTACATCGTGTAAAAGTATTTATCGTCGATTCTGAGTCCATAAAGTGTTTAATACCAGTGAAGTTTCAACACTTCGCCTGTCTCATACGAGAGGGGTAGAGGGGGATGGGGGTGATATTCGCGATGTAGCCCAAGTTTCCAAGCACTTCTTCCGGCTGAGTTATTTGGTGTTTTCTCGGTGATCGCGCCGATTATGTTCTGAGTTTTGACATTTATTGTCCGTGATAGAGTGTTGTGTAGTTGAATAAGTGTAGATGTCGAATAGGTGAATAGCTGTGCGTATAAACAAGAAAGAGTTTGAAATTTTCGGTGCACTCGGTCCACTGGCATACATACAGGGAGAGGGAGCCCTACGTTAAAGAGCACATCCGGAAGATGGTATATGTTTTTATCATATATCGTTTATATCATATATCATATTATTTTTTAGCCGCGTACCACCTCAACTCGCTGGTTCTGGCAGAATTACCAGCGCTGTATACTTTTTTGTACAGCACATGCTGAGTCAGAGCCATTTTACTGACATAATACGCACCACAATTATTGTTATTCTTTATGCCACTGTACCTACATTGTTGTTTTGTATTTGTGATGTGTATTTTGTGAGTGAATAAACGATGTGTCTATGTCTATGTCTATGTCTATATTTATAGTAAAGATAGATGGACAACCGATTGGTGTAGTTAGTGAAACTGACTGCTATGCCTAAGGTCCAGGGTTCGACGCCCGGCTGGGGCAGATATTTGTTTAAAGACAGATTTATACTCGGGACTGGGATGTAAATATGTATGTTTCTATGTACCTACCTGTGTAGATATAGTAGCTGGCCGATATCCATCAGCATCAGCATCTGCATAGTTTGGGATCGGTTGACAAATGACTAGTTGTGTCACACTTAACTTTAACGGCCTGTATAGCGCCCCTCTGTTTCCTTGCGTTAAGAATTGAAAGCCGCTCATTCCCACCATGTCTTCACCTCCTCAGTCCTCAGTCCGGTAGTTCACAATCGAGCTACATTTCCGGTCCGGCGCCGTTTCCGCGCCGTCCCTGTTTACACGGACACCACACCACCGCTAATTGTTTACTATATTCTGAAATGTAATTGGATTAGCGACCTTTGTTCCCACGGCATTTGTCTTCTCGTGTGATTGGGATGATGAAGATGGTGGTGGATAGATAGGAGTGTTTAAAGGGGTTCTACCTTTTTTGGCCTAAGATTTATTTGCCTAATCTCGTATTGCATAGTAACGTTTGGTCAAAATCTCGTTTCGCCGAAAATCGTATGGCATAAATCTCTTTTAGTAAAAAGTTATTTCGCATAATCTTGTTTAGCCTAATAATGGTATAGCCAAATCTTGAATAGCCTAATAATGCTATGGCATGGGTTATATAAAGTAATCATATTCGTTTGGCTTTAACTTTGATGGAGCGTCTCCCTACATAGCGCAAACTGGTGCCTTGTATTTGTGACCGCTATGTGGGAAACGCTCCGCTCCGCTTCGCTGCGCTCCGCTTTGCTTTTGATGAACATGTGCACCTAACACGCTCCTCCTCGCTTTGCTCGTCGTCACACCTATCTTTAGGTTTCGATCCCATGAAGTTTAATGGCGTTTGTAATAATTATAATGGTCATTCACTTTCGATATTTTGATCATTTAATATCGTGATTTTCGGGATTTAGGAGAAAAATACCACAATTTGTACATTTAAAACATACCTACTTAATATAGTATTTGTAAAGATAATATTAGGAGAAACAAGATTATACCAATACGAACAATTAGAGCAAACGAGACTTAGGTGTTTCAAGTTTGTGCCAAAAGAGTTTTAGACGAAACGAGTCTTATGCCACATAAGTCTTGACGAAGTGATGATTCTACCAAAAAAGTTTAGACCTTACGAGTTATGCGAAACGAGTTTAGGGCAATAAAGATTAGGCCAGATGAGGGGAACCCGTTTAAAGGTCTGCCTGAGAGGATGTGAGACGGATGATTGCATATCGGGAACATGACGCAGAGAGTTCCTATATAGGGTGGAAAAATTTAACGGCGTTGGAGGAAAAACCTCAAATCTTAAATTTAGCAAATTTTACTGAAAGGAAATATTTATTTAGCATAAATCATTGAAACGACTTCAAAGATCACTACAAAGTACCTAGTAAATAATTCAATTTTAAGTGAGAGTAGAACAATGCCATCTGTATATCGGTCCATAACTGGAAAAGATATCTGTGAAAAAGTTAAGTTGACTAACTTAATACCAAGGAAAAACTTTCATCAATGTCTCGTATTTTCATCAAGTGGGTATTCAGAAATCATATATATATACCTACTTATTATACCTATTAAGAGATAACCTCAATCCTGAATGGACTGTCCTATTTCTTGAATAATAGTAGACACTTAACCCATTTATGAATGAATGTGTAACTGTGATTGTAATTATGGCAAAAGCTTGTAACTTGTGTGACTCATTGTTTAGGCAACATCACATGAAACTAGCCAACTAAACGAGTCCATCCCACTGCGACCATTCGTGCCTTCTTCATTCCGTATAAAGATAAGCGTCCACATATTATCGGTATCAGATGCAACAGACGCATCGCATTCAGTCTTCTTTGTAGGTAGTATAGAAATTCACACAAGTGCATCCACTTCGGAATTGCCGACGCCGTGTCTCCCCATACATTTATAACAATCCGTTTGGTCGATAGTTGGCCGCTTACCTCAATCGGTCGCACCTAAGAAGCTCATCATCCTGTTTGCGGTTCAATAAGCTCCGCGCTTGGCTGAATGACGTTGAATCTTTGCTTCATTTTCGTGCGATGTGCATTGACAGGCGGCGGGAGGGCGCGCTGCAGTGTTGCCAGTGTGTGGTGGATTCAACAAACTGCGGGGATTTTCTGTCCGGTTGAGGAATGCGTTTGTGTGGGTACGATTCCACTAGAAATTTAATAAACTTTTTTTATAAAGGATATCTAAACTCATGGCATCTTTTCAATATTTTAAGATACCAATACATAAGGCATTCATTTATATTTCGAGTTTCTGCTATAGGTGTAGTGCATTTTAAAATCTCTATTTCCCTTGTTCACACACGTGAACAGTTGGCTCGATTGTGTTATTATTAATTTCTTTTCTTACTGCATCTATATAATATCTAACCCGTAACATTGAAATACGCAAACCTTTGAAAAATCTAAATCTTCATAAATATGTCCTGATTCAAATATATCATCAGCCTTTATCAACGCACTGCAAGGTATGGACCTCCTCGATGTATAGTTAAAATGTATATTAGATACATTTATTACTTACTTTGGAAAAATCCTGTGGGGAAAAGTTGGGGAACCCAGACCGTGGCAGTTGGCCACCCCTCGCTGGCGGCAGCGAGCGGCAGTGTTGTCGCGACCAGCGGGCGGTGCGGACGCGTCCCCACGGCTCTCTCCTGAAACTTTTACGAATTTTACGAAACGTCTCGTTCGTCACGGTTCAAGTGTCGGCGCCTGTGATGTTGAGTGTGAGTGACGCGGTGTGGCGCGACTGAAATTACGCTCGTGTGCTTGTGACATTTCGTGAGTTTTGTGATTAACGGAAGTTGACAAGGTAGGTGCCCGCTGTAATTTTCAGCGCCTTCTAAGAATTTTGGTGGGCGGTCGCGGTCTGGAGAGCTGATGAGCTTTTGAACTTTACTGCCTGATATGTTATTATGGACTTGTAATTTTTTTCAGTGTTAGGCTGTGGCTTTTGAGTAGGTAAATTAAATGACAACTGTCGCATGATCTTCAAGTACAGCTTGATAAATTCAGCTGCACAGTGCACACCGCTGCATATCATACATACCTGCTTAGATTCTGAAGTTCTCAGTTGTGAAATCGGTAGAACTAACCTACTCACTGTTTTGACTGTAAATGCAATGCTTTTAACAATGTTATTAGTAGGTAAGGTGCTTAGCTACATTCAATT
Organism: Plutella xylostella; assembly: GCF_932276165.1. Classification (NCBI taxonomy): domain Eukaryota; kingdom Metazoa; phylum Arthropoda; class Insecta; order Lepidoptera; family Plutellidae; genus Plutella; species Plutella xylostella. The sequence continues at coordinate 612,541 of NC_064002.1, forward strand.
TGCAACATTTTGCCCATTGTTCTGATTTGATAGGAATATTGCAGTGTTATGTTATATTCAGAAATTAAATGTTTTCCTACCTACATTTTTCATACCGATTTTCTAACTTTCCCAAATTATACACGAAAGGTATCGAAAATACCGAAACGAAATCGTGTAGTAGGCATGAATCTACCGAGATATGTGTAGATTGATAGTTTCAATCTTCGTAATAGCTCGTGCCTTGAATACTGATGTTGCCCTCAGCATCAGCGCCTGAAGCCGGTTATCAGAGACAAATGAGGGTAGATTCAAGTTCGGAAAATATCGATTTTAGTTTCGAAACAAGTCGATGAGACTTCCGTTTGATAATTATAGGGAAGTAAGTATGTATCATTTATTGAATAAGTACATCTATACACACAGTGATAAGAACCTAACTATAGGTTGTAGCGAAATGGATAAATAGGTAACAATCTGAAAGAGGGTACGTTAGGGGTACGAGTTGCTTCATTATGAATACGATACAGGGCCGGTAGTTTATTAAATATTTAAAAAAACATGGTAGGTATTTCTTTAACACTTCTAGTTACCTAATCGAATTAAATAAAAGTTATCGCTCAACAGTTACTTCCATTCGGATTACAACACGTACCTAAGCCGAAAGGAAGTAACACATCTCATCATTCTGATCAAAATTTCGGTAGGAGAAAACATAGTCCGATGGTTGTTTAATTAACAAATAGTATGTATAACAGATAACAGTCCATCACCAGGCCGTGTTCACATCACAGCTACAGATTGTACAAGTACTTAGGTTTCTCCCAAGGAGCACCACAACACTCTGGCCCAGGCCTTTCTCATCCAGCCACTGTATACTGGCCACCGGCCCAGGTACAGGGCGTCCCATGCTACGCTTGCCTGTTCAACTCCACTAGAGAACTCTGGCTTTCCACTCCCTTTGGAACAACCTGTACAACGTTGACCACTTAGCAAACATTAAAGCTCTCAATAAATAGGCAGAAACTCAAACTCTTCCTAATGATAATTTCATTTACGTTGCTATTCCAGACTAAATTTAATTTCAGCTTTGCAAACAGTTCGTTTGGCCTCATTATAAACTTCTTTATCCCTTTTTAGGTGTTCCACGTTATGGTGACCCATACAATTTTTACTCGGACTAAAAAGGGTTGAGTTATTTATAAATACGTTTGACTTGTGTGTGTGTCTTTCTGTTTTTAGTTTAAATGTGTTCAGTCAAATTCATAAGAACTATACATATAAATATATAGAACTATAAACTTTTTAATAGCCTATTCAAATATCCAGGGGTGGTTTGATATATTGCCAAGGACCATTTATGGTGTGAGTTGTAGTTAATTATGAAGCTGACCGTACTATATCCATCACCGATGAATCTCTCCCCTCCTCATAGAAAATAATTGTATTAACATAAAAATATGACTAAAATTAAACAGAATCAATTAAAATATACCCTCTTTGTAACAGATTAAAATTACCTACATTTCTACCAAATAAACGAAAAAACAGGTCGCTCTTTCGCTCCGCTTCCGTGGATTAGGTACGGGATTAAATGTGAAAATTTTCGGGGCAAATATTTTTGTAATAATAAGATCATCTCCGGATCAGCTCAGAGCTACTCGACTGGTAAATAAATGTTTTCGAAGATCAAAAAGTAAAAAAAAACGCCATCTCTACCAGAATCCGCTTCTACATTTATTCCTCTTTCGTTCGGCATTAGTGGCGACAACACATTAGGTAAGTACCTACCTAGGCTCGTGGAAATAAATCTTGTGGATATTACGTACTCTTTGTGAAGGATTTAGGCAAAGGTACCTTAGCGATACTTATTTGCTAGTTTCCATGCCTTTAATAATGTTCGTAAATAAATTAGTAAGTAAGTACCTAAGTAAGTAAATTTTACTGTGCCCTCTGTATTTTACAACAGCGGATCTCTAAAAACCGGGCTAAAAATAATTTCGCGGCTCACTTGCCCTTTGGTTGTAATTTTTTCGTGTTTTAATTTAGCCCCTTCTACCTCATTCGTGGATGGGGCGGAGTGTATCGGGCACGTGGCTTTGATTTTGGGGATCATTTTACGGTTTTGGAACAAAAAAAATTTACAAATCATGCACGTTTACAGTCAGCCACATGTGTCCAATGTGTTTTATGACTCATCTGTGGGGAGTTGCATCTTCTTTGGCCAAATACGGTGTGTATTTCAATACTTTCTAGTAATATTTCTGGAGCTAAATGTGGAAAAGCATTTTAAGGTCAATCCTGTTTTTTTAAATACGAGTGAGTATAAGGTTCAAATTAGGTTGGCGAAAAGTTTCGTGTCGATGTATTTTTTTTGTTTTAGTTAAACTTAGTAGAACAGTCAGTCAGCGTCATGGTAGCATTATTTGTGCCAAACTATCATTGTTTGAATTGGTTTTTTCTAGGTAAATAAGTACCTATATTGCTGCTTATGACGCTGCATATTGTAATTATTTTAATTATGTTGCATCAGTAACAATCTGTAAGTAATAAACTTAATGACATCCTACAAATTACAGTATGATGTATTAGAACACAGGCCGAGGGTCTACTCTGGCATAGTCGTGGCTTAACGATATTGACACTTTTATGAGTGGCGCTAAAATGCCCTTCATGTAATATCACTAAGAAAAGAACCCTCGTTGGAGGCCTGACATCTAAATCATGATTTTCCGGTAATGCTTTAGAAGCCTGTCACGTATAATATAAGAGGTAATTTACCTACTGTGTTTATACCTACCTGCACTACCTAACCTACCTGCAGGCCTAGCACGGGGCGCAAGACCAAAGATTTCCGTCGCACTCGCTCTCGAAGCCGCTCAATGTGTGTCAGCGCGACACATAAATAACTTTTGTCACTTCTTGGCATGCGTGTCTTGCGCCCCGTACTAGAGCTTCCGATACAGATGTAGTAGTTATACATACATAATATAATCTGGTTGAATTTAGCGTTTTTGACGCATGATTTTTATTTCTTTTTAACTCTAGCTAAGTGCATGAGCTAGAATAGAAACCTACAAACAAAACACAAACCGTTGAACAGAAACTGCCTTTAGCCTTGTCGTTTATATTAATCTAACAAAATTTACTCGCGTTTTGCGACCTGCGTGAGTTACCGCCGTCTTTAAAGCGGTTTCAGACTAGCGTATTTATACGCGCGTGAACGCTCGTTTTTGAAAGCGCGTACGCATATTAGCTGGCGTAGGCGTGCATTTTGGTTCACGCTCAACTAGTGCGAGCGTTGCCGTTGACGCGCTTCCGGCACTGGCGGTTTGAGCGAATACATGGAGATATGCTCGTATACGAGAGTTTTTTTAAAGTTTGTGTATACATGTAGGTAGTATACACCTTCCTCTTATCACGCCGATGAAAAACACTCTTGTGTTAGGATAGTTTGTCGCCGTAAAAAAGATTGGCCGGACAGATTAGCCTGACTGCCGCTAATCGATAGGTTGCTTTGGAAGTAGGTAGGTATTATAAGGAACAAATGATACGTCTCTAGAGGAAGCTACTTCCGTTCTGCCCACGCGCCGAAAAATACGCTAGTCTGAAACCGCCCTTACTCTGAAACCCTTTCGAGTTTGACAGATATACGTGGGCAGGGCGCACTCGAGAACTTAAATTTATAATCCACGCTCCAGGGATCGTCAAGTTGGCTTGATACAGTGGAGTTGTAAATACCGTCAAATTAAAGACGCGGTGGCGGGGAGGGAGGGGGGGGGGGCGACTCTCCGGTTCACGAGTTCATTCTATATTCGGAAGCGGCTGATATTAGATGCTTCTATCTCGCGCGTCTAATTCCGAAACTTGTTAGGACTTTGAGAATAGCATCCATGCAGTAGGTATGCGTTTGTGCAACAGTAATAATGTGACAAAAGGGTATAGATACATTTTTTTATATAGTATAATGTAACTTATGAAAACAATACAATTTTAGAGTTGTTATAGCGATGAATGTGATTATAATGAAATTATAATGAGGATTTAGTCAATCAAATAGGTGTTACATAATAGGATAAGAATGAAATAAATAACCACTTTAAAACATTTTGAAAGTCAGCCTTTCAGCATCACAGCATATTTATCTTTAATATTCACGCAGACTTGCATCCAATTAAATGTAACCTCTTTTCAGGCGAGTAAATATCCGTAACTTCAGCTAAAGTAGTGAGTTGTGAGTGATTTCTTCAAAGTCGGAGCGCGATCGTCAAATCACGGAGCCCCGGCTGTTACGTACGATTTGGGAGGCAATAGATGCATTAGGACATGAGTTAGGACCCAAATTAAATACATGGTACTTATAAGTACCTACCTAGCAAAGATTTTTTTTTTCTATGATAGTCGTAACGTATCATCATCATCACGACCCATTACGTCCCCACTGCTGGGGCACGGGTCTCCTTCCAATGAAGGAAAGGTTTAGGCCTAGTCCACCACGCTGGCCAAGTGCGGGTTGGTGGACCCCAACACAAGCAAGCTTGTGCTGGGAGAGTTGTCGGGTAAGTGGGCAACCCGACTGTCAGATGTTTTCAGCCGCCCGAAGGCCTCTGACTAGGCTTAACGACTGCTGCCGAAGCAGCAACCGGGACCCACGGCTTAACGTGCCGTCCGAAGCACGGAAGCGTCCAGAAAAGCACCACTTGAAATTGGTCACCCATCCAATGTCTGACCGTGTCAGTTGTTGCTTAACCTCAGCGATCAGTTACGATCACTGAGGCCCGCTTGACTACGGACGCTTCAGACGTAACGTATCAGTGCGTATAATTTACTCGTGCGTAAACTACATAGCTTGAATGTAAATATAAAAATTAACTAAACTAAATATAGTTCGACAATTATCTATTTCAGTTAGGTACCTCTACCAATTAAAGTATTTGAAATTTAATAAAAATGAATGTTGATGTTTCAGTTGACATTTCCATTACCGCAACATTGCGAAACGTTGAAAATAGCAAGCAAAAATAATAGGACACTTTTTGAATCCGGGGTCAATCCTAAGCCCGTTAACCTACCCAAGTCTGACGGGGTCGAGCCCGGGACGTGAAGGCGCCCGCTCCTTGCAAAGCATTCTCTTTGATGCCGGCGGAGTATAGAGAGAGTAGGGACAATCGATCGCCGATTGAACCAGTGCTTACCAGTCGATCGACGATATAATAATGGTAGGAAATTCCGCAAAAAGGTCGCCCACTGCCGTGCTGACTCGGGAAGTCCGTTCCTTTCGATATTTTATATTTTATTCAGGTACATAAACAAATATTTGCTGACTATTAGGTATTTGGAGTCCTAGGAAGTGATTATGATTGAAAAAAAATACGAACATTAAACGAGTGGCAAAGCGTAGTGTGGGACACAAGTGGTAGGTGGTGCTTGGATGTGGAATGGCGAGTACAGAGTGGTGTGACCCTCCTTGGGATAAATGTCCAGCAGTAGATAAATATCCATAATAAGTAACTTAACTATCAATGTCTTTTCATTCATACACGAAGTTCACAAACAACCTGCCATTCAGTCCTGCTATTTATGTCGGCTTGGTTGTAAGTACTTATTTACCAAAGCCAACAATCATTAGTCAAGGTAATTGAATACCATAATTCTTGCCAAAATTAACTGTTTAGGGTTAAAATTCATGTTTTGCTGTAAATCACGTTTCTTACTCATGCTAGCCCCGTGTCGACTCGGCCACCCCTGTCAAATGGGGTCGCCGGTTGAACGTAAAGTGGCCTTAGCAAAAACGCACCATTTCATTTTGACACCTTTTTGCAGGGTTCACTATATCTCATTGGTTTTCATATTATTATTTTGGCTATTACTTACACCTAAATTATATAATATTATTTATTATATTGCCTCGGGTGGCCGCCCAAATTTAAATACAATAATTGTCAGTATCACATAACCATTACCCATTTCACATAAAAGCATGAGGGATTAAGCGAAATGTTAAATAAATTACCCAAAACGTCACTCAAAGTAATGAGATGGGTTGGGTTGGGTTGGGCTGCATTAATCTTGTTTTATTTCATGTAAAAAAAAAAAACTGATTAAAAGTAAATTTTTAAATACTTTAAATCATGTATAAATATATTTTTTATATTTTTTTCCACTACATCTTTCTAAAATAAAGCTAAAAAACAAACGAGCATGAATTACATAATAATAATATAAACAATGGAAATACCGGAACTGTACCACTCATTTGTAAATGGAACAAACATTTTATAGCAGGAAGTCAGCTCTCTTTTCTTTTTCAATAAACTCAATTGATTGACCCACAGCAAAAATCAATAAATACTCAGCGGAATACACCTTGAACTGACGGCGACCGGGGCGCTGCCTGGAACTACTATAGAACTAACTAGTGCTGCGCTATTTCTTATCTCAGAGTTGGCGTTTTTCATAGCTTATTTACTGGATTAGATTAGTGAAGACACGTCGTACTGTAGTGTAAAAGAAAGACTTTTATAAACTAATAATCCTGCCGAGGAGGTTAAAATGACGCTTTTCGATACATTTTATTCACCAGGGCTAACCTCTAAATCACGAGAATCTTTTGAAGAATTTCCTTATGAGAAACTTTTTCGTGTTATTATAGTTTTAGGACGCGTTTTTGTAATTTGAAACTCACATCCCAAAATAAAACTTTCCATGTGCATTCAAACTTTAAAATCGATTCCATCATTTCAATAGCTACAAATCGGTATTACCATGCACCAGGATCGCATATATTCTAACCAGCACTATTTCCCGACAAGTCAAACGGAAAAAGCAGGCGAAATGAAACCGTGCTGCCGCGGCTGTCTCCTCGAGTGGCGACGTCCGCTTTATTAAACCTCCGCTCGCTCACTGCGCGCCTGGTACCTATTGGTCCATTTGTGAGAGAATGGCGATTGTTTTCGCTTTAAATATTTCCTTTCACTGATTTCCTTTTGTAAATATTTCTATCACCATTTTTATTCGAGCAGCCTGGCAGCATTTTTTTATTTTATTTTTGTTTGGTTTGATAGTACCGCAACAACTTATTTCACTACCTTAAACATGGATTCGTAATAATAATATTAGGTAAAATAAGAAAATAGTCGATGAATAAGTCTAAATATTTAATATTCCCATCTTTTAATTCTTGCACCGAACGAAACGCACCGGGACATATTAAATTTTAATAAAACACGCAACGTTTTATATGACAGGCACCTATTTAATAAGTTCATTTAACGTACAAAGTATCCTCCATACACATATTTTATTAATATAAACGTCAACTTACAAAACTGAAAAAATACGTTAAATATCCTTATATAAAATTGTAGGATACTAATATTTATTATACAGGGCCCAACCATTTTAACAAATTATACATACATAACAGATAGTCTATAATCTCTGATGGTGACAGGTGACCTCGTTTCCCACTAAACAAATTATAAATTGGAATATCATCGATCAATATCAATCGTTCATTGCTGGATAAGAGAAATACTCTTATTTTTTGCAGTCCAATTTTTCTTTTGAAAAATGAAATTCATGTTTTATTTGGTTTCTTGGTTTCACTCACCGCTCGCCGTTACAGCCAGCCATTCTCGTCTCCTTCAAAAGATTACTTCCGATATTTAAAGCAAGTAACATAAAAATGCTTTTAAAATATTGTACGCAGTCCTTGGATTTTCCTCACAATTTTCGTCTTCAAGTAAACTAAACCCACATAGAGTAGTCAACGTAAATTACTAGTTGTATTTAAAGCTAAACATAGATTTTGTACTAAATAAATAAACTTATTTTTCAGCGCAAAATATTAATGTATTTCAGTTCATAGAAAAACATAGTTTTACATACAGAAAACGTTCGCGTGTATGGAAATTTCAATGGAAAAATGTCGTTTCTTTTCACGTCGGCAACAGAAATTTGACTTTTAAACGCAAATAAATACGCGTGTTGCATCCGGGCACACATTCGTTGGGACTTCTGAATAAGAAAACTTTAGTAGCTCTGTGGCTTCCTTTTGTTAACTTGTCCTGTGACCTGAGAGTGAGAATTCAGAGTCATGACCCCTGTTACAGATCGATCGTTTTCAGTTGTAAATGTAAATTAACAAAACAAATGTTACAGATTTTCCCTTACTATAAAATATTGCCCACATTAGATAAATTACATCACTAGCAATTATAGTTCTTTATACCTACATTCAAATTCAAATTGATTCTCTATTGTTCTACGACTTGTAAAAAGTCATGTTTTTTTCGGTTTCTATAGAAATTTTGTTGATAACGTCACACAATTTTTTTGGCGAATTTCCAAAACTCGTAGAACAAAAGTTGTTTAGAATCCCCGAGTCATCCCCTGTCGGCTTAGTATACCACTTTTGCGACACCCTGTACCTGCATACATATTTTTCCCAAGTCTACAAGAATACTGTCACAGTCACACGTATTCACTAAACATGCTACAAGGTGGCGCGAGTACCAGGGCCCCATAACACTCGACGGTAAACGCTCTCGAGACATGCGGAGTATTGCGGAGTACAGGAGAGGTTGTGGAGCTTGAGCGCTTAGCAAAGAGAGCTCCAGAAAACCATGTTGCCTTAGTACATTTTGGCTACTGGTATTTTTCAATCTTTAGTCCTGAATTTCTGAAAAAGTTGTGACCACTACTGAATCTGTAAAAAACTGTAAAATGTACCTACTTAGCTCTGAGGTTACCAAGTTACAAACTTATATCTGTTGTCTAATTTAACTGCTGTCAGATTATCTACATGCTTAAGAAGTTTAGTGTCGGTCTATTCCTGCGAGCCCGCGTTGTTCTATGTGTCGGTCAAACGTTTAGAGTAGGCAAATTTTACACATATAATCTTTTATACACATGTATTGATAAATATGATTAAAAATGAACCAATCGTAGCCTAGCAGACCTACGATAGTCTTACAGAGTTACATAGGTAATGAAAACGATTTCTTCTTTAAAATTTTGGTTAGGAACATCTCACGAAAGAGGTTTTAATTCTCCAACTCTAACTAAAATGGCAGGTCAATTTATGGGTGCGGATCGCGAAGGTGCGCAAAAGTTTTATAATATAAATCATGGCGGCTTTGGAGCGAAAATGCTCGGATCACGGCCTGCATTATTGATGCACCGAGGAGCTTTCGTGCCAAGCTTTTTAGATTTTACAACCAATATTTATAATATACCTAAGTATATTTTTTTAAAATTTTACTGTGTAGGTTTATGGGAGTTGACTTGTATTTAAATGAAAGAAAAGGGTTCGTTCTACTATCAATAGGTAAGGTAGATATAAATATAAGTTGTGGCGAAAGTGTTTTTCTTCAGTTAAGTATAATATAAAAAATATAAACGTTCACGGAAGGCGAAGCGTTAATTTTAAGAGACTCCATTAAACTCACATTATTCCAATACTATTTTCTCTGAAAACTTTTATATCTGCAAACAAAATGCAGCTCTAGGAATATATAATGACCTACCTACTTGCGTATATTTTAATCCTTCCCTCGTAGATTGCACAAATGGTGTAGGTGAGCACAAAAGTTTCTCAATATAAATCAATGTGGCGCCCCCGCAACGGAGCGGGTCAGAATTGCACTATTGATTCCACGGGGGTTGCTGTAGCTTACTAAAGGCTGATTTTTCAATAGTCAGATAAACGTTATTTGAGGAATAAAACTGTTGCTGTCACTGTCACATACAAACATTCTGACGCATCAGAATTATTCCGCAGATAACTTTTATCTGACCATTGAAAAATCAGCCCTAACTGCGGGTTTCAATAATTCTATCTATCGATAGCAGACAGTTACTTTATACTATTTTGACAGAATGCAACTTATGTGTCAAAATCGTATGATAGTAACTTTACTGTCAGCTATCTATAGATAGAGTATTGAAACTGGCAGTAAATATACGGTTTGTTTAAAAGGTTGTCTGGCTGGATCTTTTATAAATAAGTTACTACTTTCTAATAAAGTTACACCTTTTCTGATGAAGTTACAACTTGTTAATTTCACCATTATTTTTAGTGTTCAAATAAAGAGTAATCTATCTTTCTAAATACAAAGTTTTGCGCTGCTGCTATGCTAACTCGCTTCTATCCCGTTGTATACATGTATCTACAGAATGTTCCAAAGGTGGTATAGTAAGCCGAAAGAGGGTCACTATGAGAGAAACCCTGAACAGCTCTAGTTTTAGGGCATTTGGTAAATCTCTAAAAAATAACAGTTAAAAGTTACGTAACCGAAGATTCCAGGAGAACCTAATTTTCTTTTGAGAGTTTTTTAAAGTCGTAGCTTAAAAGTTTTTTCAGAATTACCCCCTTTTGCACTACTATACCTTTTATGGTGTACGATGTGGTGTGGCAACACTGGTGGCTGTCAGTTTTATTTTCAAAGCTCTCGAGTCTTTAAATTAATAAAAATAGTAAATAACGGCTATTATAACAACAATCGATCTTTATAATATAAAAAAGTGCGTTATTCATACCTACAAGTGTATCCAAGTGCTCTAAATAAAGTGAAAAAAGGAAAAATCAAAAATTCCTAGTGGACCTAACGGTCGCTAGAACAGTGCTCAATCCAAAACAAAAATACTGTAAATCAATAGCTACATAGCTAGAATCCAATTTTATTCAAGACAGGAACACATGAAAAGAAGTAAATAGGATCTCAGAATCAAGGTATTTACAAAGAAAGTGATTATTTTTTGAGTGGCAAGATCATCAAATCAAGTAAACAAAATCACGACATCTGTTTGCAGAACACAATATTAACTTCATCAAATATTTCCTTGCCAATAAGAATTCCAAGAGGTGCCGCTACTGCCCACTAGGTGGCGCTAAAAAATTGTAGAGATTCCTAAGAAATATTGTAGAGACAACTTACATTAACTGTAGAGACAACCAAAGTATTGTAGAGACCACGCACAGAAAATTGTAGAGTCTCCTAAAAGATTTGGTAGAGACATTTTTGAAGAAATCTATTAAATTTTCCGGATATCAACATGAATAGTGAAGACTTTAAAAACCTACTAGAAGATTTTAGATTGAAAATAGGCAAAGATATGGTTGAAAAGATGCAAGAGTCGGAAAACAGAATACTTCTAAATATAAACGAAAAATTGGATGCAAAAATTTGTCAACTCACAGAGGAAATGGAACATTTGAAAAATATTAATGAAGAAAATGAAAAAAGACTCGACATCCTCGAGAAACATTCGAGACAGAAAAATCTGATTTTGTTTGGAATGAAAGAAAAAGAAAAATCATACGAGGAATTAGAAATACTTGTGAAGGATACAATTAGAAATACTTTGAACATAGATTGTGATAAAAATGAAATTGATTTTGTAAGACGTATCGGAAAACTTACACACGATCGCCCAAGGCCAATTCTTTTCGGACTAAATACACTAGGCAAAAAGATAAAAATTATAAAAAGCAAGAAAAAATTAGAAGATATCGGAGCTTACATAACTGAAGACTACCCTAGGAAAATATTAGAAAAAAGAAAATCCTTGCAATCTCAGTTACAAGACGAAATAAATAAAGGCAACAAGGCAAGGATTGTCTACGATCGTTTAGTTGTAACAAACAAATCAAATAAGAGAAGTCTCTCTCAGAGCCCCGAAACGAAAGAAGGGGATAAACTACCAAATTTGAATACAAGGCAAGCCCCCAAAAAATCAAAACAGCAACCAGAAACATCAAACAGACAGACTATAACCTCATATCTAAAAGGGAAAAAAGATGCAGCATAGCAAATAGATAAAAGAATCCCCCCACAAATAAAAACGCAAGCACACATATCAAGGAAAACTGACAAAAACTATAAAAGACAAGCACAAAATAATATTGCTACTGGCAAAACCAGTACCTCTCCCAATACGGCCGGTCCCCGCGGGAGCAGTAGACTAGAACCCTCCATAAATAAAATCAAAGACACAAAAGAAAAATACGAATTAAAACTAAAAATATGCACTTACAACACAAGATCTCTTAAAGCAGAAAATCGACTGATTGAATTAGAATATGCCCTAGAAAAAATTAATTGGGATGTATTGGGAATTTCAGAAGTTAAAATAGAAGGCCACTCTATGATACAAAAAGAAAAATACATTATAATGTACAAAGGTATTAAGAAGGGAAGAAATGGTATTGGCTTTATGATAAAACCTCACCTGAAAAACAATATACAAGACTTTATAGCATACTCAGATAGAGTTGCAAGAATTGATTTAAAGTTTGAACACACTACATTAAACATAATACAAGTATATGCTCCGACAGAAAAAGCAACAGATAAAGAAATAAGTTTATTCTATAAAGATATCGAAAGTGCATTGAAAGGGACAAATAGAGACACAATATTAATGGGAGACTTCAACGCTAAAATAGGCTGGCCAACCAAAGAAGAATACTTAATATGTGGTCCTAATGGATACGGCGATAGAAATGAAAGAGGAAGCATACTTATCAACTTTTGCTTTCAATATCAGTTGCACATAACGAATACACTATTCAAAAAAAATGAAAAACAAAAATGGACATGGATCTCACCGGACGGAAAACACAAGAATGAAATCGACTTCATATTAGTGAAAACCAGAGAAAAAGTTCAAAATAATGAAGTTATCAATACAAAATTCCCAAGCGATCACAGACTTGTTAGAATTACATACAGCCTGGATACAAATATAAGAAGAAATAGAACAAAGTTCACGGTTAAATCGAAAAACTTCACAGAGATTGAGGCTGAGTCCTTAAAAAATATGGCTAAAGAAATTATGCATACCATCTATTCAGAAGATATAGACGAAACCTATAAAAAAACTATCCAGACCATCAAAGGATGTGTAGAAGATCTACCAGTGGATAAAGAGAACAAAGACATGAATTTTATTACAGAAGAAATACAAATTCTTATGGAAGAAAGACATAGATTAAAAAACGTTAGCCAGAGAACACCGGAACAGAAAAAGACATTAAAAAGGCTCTATAAGAAAATTAGTAAGAAAATTAAAGAAGTAAAGAACAAGAAGAAATTAGAGACTTTGGAAAAAGAACTAGAATTAAGGAGCTCTACAAAACACACAACTAAAAGATTTGGTAAAGGCAAAGAATGGATTACTTCCTTATCTAAAAATATCACTAATAGGCAAGAAATTTTAGAAGAAGCAACTTCCTTCTACAGAAATCTATACTCCAACAAAGATAAACCAATTTCAAGCACTCTATCGGAATTAGATTTTTTAACCGACGAAACTGTTCCTAGTATCTTAAATAGAGAGGTGGAAAATGCAATTGAACAACTCAAAAAAGAAAAGAGTTCGGGTGAAGATGGGATAACTAATGATATTATCAAAGCAATGGTAGAACCACTTACTCCTCACCTGACCAAATTATTTAATAGCATAATAATCCAGGAAAAAATACCCAATGATTGGAAAGAATCGATTATCACCTTGATATACAAAAAAGGAGACCCGTTGTTGATCGACAACTACAGACCTATATGTCTTCTACCAACAATCTATAAACTATTTTCAAAAGTACTGCTTAACAGAATGTCCGCACAGCTAGAAGCACAACAGCCAAGAGAACAAGCTGGGTTTCGAAAAGGATTCTCAACTACTGACCATATATTCACAGTCACCCAAGTTATGGAGAAATTTGTAGAGCACAACAAGATACTATACCTGGCGTTTGTGGACTACACGAAGGCATTTGACTCGATTTCACATGAATGCGTCTGGAACTGTCTAAGAGAACAAGGTATACACACAAAGTATATTAACATTCTACAGACCATATACAAAGAAACGCAAGCAAAAGTCAAATTAGAGAGAGTAGGCACAACATTCCCTATAAATAGAGGTGTAAAACAAGGAGACCCAATTTCTCCTAAATTATTTACGGCTCTCCTTGAAACTATATTCAGGAATATGAACATTGAGGACCAAAGCTTCGGAATCAACATTAACGGCGAGAGACTTACACACTTGAGATTTGCAGATGACATCGTCATTTTAGCGGAAAACCACGAGGATATACAGGCAATGCTGACCAAGCTTGATACCGAAAGTCAGAAAGTAGGCCTCTACATGAACCCGACAAAAACCAAAGTAATGACAAATGGAATAACGAAGCCCATCTACATAGATAGCGGCATCATAGATTATGTACCAGATTATATATACTTAGGTCAGACTATATCATTTCAAAATCCCATGAACAAAGAAATTGACAGAAGAATAGCATCAGCGTGGAAGAGATATTGGTCAAACAAAGATGTCTTCAAAAGCAACCTGCCAATAAATCTTAAGAAAAAAATAATGGATAACACCATCCTACCCGCATTATTATACGGATGTCAGACATGGTCACTTACAAAAAACATAGTACGTAAAATTATTACATTCCAAAGGGCTACAGAGAGATCCATGCTCGGGCTAAAACTTCAAGACAGAGTCAAAAATGCAGAAATACGACGCATCACCAAAATAACAGATGCAGTAGGTATGCTCTGCAGACTGAAATGGAAATGGGCCGGACACGTAGCAAGGACCACTGATGGACGATGGAGCGAGCGCATTCTCCACTGGTACCCGAGAGACACGACCAGACCACCTGGGCGCCCGAAGAGACGCTGGTGCGACGATATCGTGGAGATAGCCGGCAATACCTGGACAAGACGAGCTAAGGACCGACGAGATTGGCAAACTATGGAGGAGGCCTATACCCAACTATGGGTGACCAAATAAAACATTATGTTTATTTAATTAATGCATGCACTACACCTTTAATATAAATTATCTTTCTATAATCTTTCTATAATATCTTTATTAAGTAAGTTAGATCTTAATTATTTAATCTTAATGATATTATCTGAATAAATGAATACTTATATAATTAATAAAGAAAAAAAAATGAAATAATTAATAATAATAGTTGTAAGTTGTAAATTAAGAATTTTGTTATATATATGATGCATGTATGAAAATAACTTAATTATTTGGAAATAAATGGCTTTTGTATTTGTATTGTATTTGTATACCTTTTTTGCAACACCCTATTTTATGTACAGATTGCATGATTGTTCTTATACGTGTGTCGTTTTATTGACGTTCATTAGAAAGTTTTATGTTTATACCATGAATAAAAGTATTTGACTTTGACTTTGTATTTTCTGAAACTAGAGTGACCTTTAAGCTCTGAGTGGCCGGCGGCGTGCGGTGCAGTTTTATGCACTTTCAGGACTTTCAGAAATGAACCGATTCGTTGCAGAGACAAAGGATTCGTCGCTGAAAGATCAATAAAATGCTGCAGAATTTGGCAGTTGTCAGAAAGTTGGGACTAATAATAAAGTCCTGTTGGCGATGGAGAATGTTATAATTTGCGGTATTTTTTATTGGAATGACTTAGGCATTAATTACAAATTTATCTATTCTAAAGCATTAGACGGTGCTAGGTTTTGATTTAGGTACTTGAGATGGTTATGCGTTTAGTTGAAAGCTAAGGCCCTGAAAAGATATTGTTAGAGTTTTAACTCGATACACGTGAGGTGATCCCGAGGTAATTATTTTGACGGAAATAGAGATGTTGAATAAAAAAAAAAAATGAATTTACTTTAAAATACATTATCATCCCTAATCAAGGACATAGGGCTCGAAGTGTATAATATATGAAGTATATTTAAAAATAAGTAGGTATATTATACTATGTTCTCATGATACGGTGTCTCAGCGTGCAGCTACAATATCGTCCTCATTTACATCGCGAAACCAATTTTCGTAAGCTTCAACAAAATCATCTTCCATGCAAACTTAAATAGATTTTCGTTCATTTACATTTATATTAAAACATGTCTCGTCTTGATGAAAGTGAGTAATTCCAGAAATTGGTGTCAGTTCCTGTGGAAAAGGGTAGATAAAACTGAAAATGAAAAAAAAGACCTGTACTTCTATCAATTTCATATGTTTGCTACAGAAAACTGCAAGCTTTATGATTAAAATTACCTCCATTACCCGTTACAAAAACGCTTTTTCATAAAATAAACACAAAACTAAATAAAACAGTGCAATGAATATATTTTCCAAATGCAAATTGCCCAATTCAAATAATTCAACAAAATGCACAAATTGTTGAATTCCATTCGGAATGTGTGACACGGGCGCGCGGCACGGGTCACCACGCACGTATGTGTCCTGAAAAATCACTGAAAACATGAACAAAAAAGCAGTTTGACGTAGTGAATGACTATTACTTATAGGCTTTTTTGCGAAATGTTTTTATTCGTAGTGTATTATTTCCATTTGCCAGTCAGATATAATAATTTATCATGTTAGGCATAAAAATGTATGAGTTTTGAACGCAACCGCGACTGATACGTCTTGGGTGGTCATTTCTGAATATAGATAAAATTATGTGCAAGATTTATTTAATCTTTTGATGCTCACTGATGGTTTATGATGCAATGGTTTATTATGTTTGTTACAAGTAACGTGTATCCAATTACTACATATTTATAAATTTCTAACCCTACATCAGTAAATTGTTCTTGTTTCCTTATCGCATTATATGTTTTATATTAAACATGTAAAGTTAAGACTCTCTGTAAAATTCCGTCATGTGTCTCACAATTCCAGCATTTATCTCCAGTATTGATATTGCGATAACTTCGCATAAAATAGCGCTTTCCTTTTTGTTTGCGAACTTCACATTACGTTTGTTTCATCTACAAAGCCTAGAAAGCTCTGGAAAGAATAATGTCCCCATTCTAGGGCTGAAATTACACATTTTACTCTGGACTAAGTAGTCATGCAACATCAGGACATAGCCTTAGAGAGAAGTGACACTAGAACGCCTGGAATATTAACGTTCAACAGTAGTGCTGATAACATGATTATCAAAATTGGTAAACACATTAAAGTTATAACAAATATCCTGTTTTTATCAGTAAATGTTTGAAGTACCTGTTGCTTAGAAATACACGTAAAGAAAGACAGAGCGGTGCATATGTTTGTTATATAGATAAAATACATTTGTATTGCTTCCATAAAGATTAAAGATTCCATTCCCAATTTAGTACTATGCCATGAAACAAAATGTCGCTTCCACTTTAGTGAATGTGCAAAGAGAGCAACAAACTTTGGTTTACTACATTTTATTTGCAAATGGACGCCGACACGTCCCGAGTGGAGATTTAAAAAGTTCTATTTACTTAAGTTAATGCGTCACGTCCTAGTCATTACGCTGTAATAGTGCCGCTCAGTAGTTAGTGCCTTTTTCTCGATGGATATGGATGCGACGGATGACTTTTGATTCGGGATTTGGAATTCTTTCGTACGAAGTTTCTAGCCCACGATTGTATAAATCACTATGACATTGTTAGTGGTTTTTTAAAGTTACTCTCCCATCTAAGGCCAACAGCTCACTGCACCAGAGTTAAGGCGTAGATTTTCAACATATCCTAACTTAATATTATAAATGCGAAAGTAACTGTGTCTGTCTGTTACTCTTTCACGCCAAAACTACTGAACGGATTTGAATGAAATTTGGTATACATATGGTCTAGATCCTGAGAAAAAACATAGGCTACTTTTTATCCCGGAATTCCCACGGGAAAACTTTTTAAAGCGAAGCGAAGCTCGCGGGAACAGCCAGTGTATGTATATAGAGAAGGCGCGCCTGACGACGTTTACTGAAGAAGTCGAGGCAGAGTCGCGGCTAGGGCGAGGTCTAGGCGAGACGAGAACTTGACATTGTAAATAAGACATTATTCCCTGCGCCTTAAATTCGATGAGACGATACCGCGACGCCGCCTCGACTCTAGCAGAGGGCGAAGCGCATACCGGTCATTCCCTGACAAATAATTAATAAGAAAACAATACCAAAAATGCAATAGCATTGAAAATAGTCCATTGTTTTATTTCTATTAGGTAGGTACCTATTCAAGCGAGAAGTGTTACCGAACAATACCGATGGAAAGTTACGTAAACGATTGCATTTTATTACTTCTAATAATATTTCTGGTATGTTCCTGTAGGAACAGTTAGATTTCATATCAAGAAGTCTCGTTAAATTTACCATCTTTTTCCCTTAAAAACTTTAATTTACTGCTTACCTTACCTTTACATTAGTGTCTAGTTTCAAGTCTAAACTAGAAATAGTGTTTCTTAGTTCTTCTAACGTACTACAAAGTCTTAAATACGTGCACAAATTTATCGCGGCCCACAACAGTTGCATCTTCACTAAAACTTTAATGAACAAACAAACTAAAATGGCCGCGTTACAATTCAGCTTAATCTTCTTAAACGAAACAACGACGAAAACCTCTTAAATAGCATTAAAAGTGTACTAAAGTTTAGTAAATATCTAATAAACTTCATTGATACAAATCTCGAGCAACCTACGTGGGAAGTTTTGGTAGTGCTTGCTACCTTCCCCAGTTTTCTAGGAAGTTTAAACATTGGGACAGTTCCAGTATTTGGGTTCAGTTTTGACGTATGCGGAATTAATTTATTTTTTTATACTCATCAAACAACTATTCGTAGGTGTTATAAAAGTAATAAGTACTAACGTAGTAAGTGTTAAGGGTTGCTACAGTCATAGATAAATCAAAACAGTTCTGATGTCTCCGAAGAAGGCATTAACTCTACTTCTCTCTCTCAGCCTGCTATAGTCCACTGTTGGACATAGGCCTCTCCTAACGATCGCCACCCCAAACGGTCACCCGCCATCTGCATCCAGCGGCTTCCCGCTACCTTCCGCAGATCATCAGACCAACGGGTTAGGGGGTGACCAACTCTACTTGGTCTCTCAGAATAAGGGTTACTCTGCGTTATTGCATCATAGACAACCAAATATAGTATTGGCTCTCAGAATAATGACGCTAACTTCCTTTGAAAATGTTGCGGAACCCTTAGAGCAAAAATCCTAATCACGCTTTGGCAGTTGTTAGGTTTAATTCTCTAAAACAAAAGCGTTTTACTGAAACAGCCCCTCCGCGGAATAAAGACGATACTCGGCCAACTTTCAAACTTTAAAACTGTACGTGCAAGTATTTCTACAAGTTTCCAGAACACTTGCATTTCCTTCTAAATTATAGTTCGCCACTTTTGGCAATAAACGTTTTATTCGCGCTGGAGTTCATCGCGACTTCAACTTTCTGCATCAAAACTGGCAGGAGCTAGGGGATAATAACTGACCCAATTTTTTACGATATACCTAATACCATAGACTAATACACTAATATTGTATTAGTCTATGCTAATACTTAGCTAGGCAAATACGAGATGCTGGGAGCCTATAATTTTCTAGACTGTTCCCATGCAAGTTTAGCTGGTAAACAAAACGTTTCAAGATTCACATTAATAAAGACTAACTATGTGTGAGTATTATTGTTGATGCTGAGGGCTAACCCCGGCCTGCGCAAAACTAAGTTTCGGAGCGCGCCACGACTCTTGTCATAATATTATGCTCTCGTTCGTTTGTTCGTTATTTTTAAAGCTAGAGTTAACCTCCCGTCATGTTTGAATTTACAGGGACAGCGACATAACTTATTCCTCAGTTAACATTTATCTGGCTAATTAAGCACGCAGGTACAAATTTTAATACTGAACTCCTGAAGCCATAACAGATACAATTGATCCTCTCATACGTTTTACCCCTAAATCTACAGTAGCCTAGAGAGGGCACAAGGTAAGAGTCGCAACTCAGATTTCACTCGGCATTTTCCCTTTGAATATAGCGTTGGAAGCCTTTTATTGTAACGATATTTATAATATTCTATTTCTGGGATGTCGCGGGATTCCTTTGTTCGATTATGATAAGCGCTGGTGGTGAAATATGGGCTATATTGGTTTCAGTCGCGGCGCACAGATAGAATACTAAGCGGTGGCGTGAGAATCGTATAAACTACTTCGGAATGCGAGGCGGTAAAATTGACTTCCACTACTGCTATTATTATTTAGTTTACTATTTATTACGTGGTATTACCGTAGTAACGTAGGTGAGTACGTATTTTATAAAAAAAAAATATAGCAATGTATTGCGAATCTTATAGATTTTATAGTTATCTGTGCAGCTATTTCGCATTTGATTATGCTAGATTAGCGGAAAATTGAGGGCTGATGATGATAATTAATTAAACTATTAATAAATTATTCGTTTGCCTCTATACTTTTTAATCCTCGCTTGATAGGTTCCGAGTTACAAAATTTATCGTGGTAGCAATAAAAAAAAATACAGTTAATTTTAGATAACAATTCAAACTTAAATTTAAACTGTATACTTACGTAAGTAGGTACTTTTAAACCCGAGCCGACGATGAAGCTGAATTTAATTTAGACTGTCCCTTAGAAATAATATAGGGTGAAGATTCTCTAGTGGATTGTTTATTTTTAGGGTGAAGTGACAATATTCTGGAGTGGGCATTCGCTTCCAAATTGCTTTTTCCAATACTTTCAGATGATTTTTAGGTTTCTATACTTTGCTTATGTAGCTAAAAAGTACGTTTTAAAAGCTACCTCCTAATAGCTGTAGTGTAGAGTATATAGACGATCGTTTCATCTATACATTTCGAAGCTACGATGCTACACATATACATACAAACTTAACAACTAATGTACTTACCCCTCCCCTAGTTAAGGGTCAAAGAAATAGTAGAAATAGCTATCACACTTAACAATACCCCCCCCCGCACCCCCGCGCATGCGTCAAGGCAAATAGAGTCACCGCAAGATAAACATTTAGATAAAGACGCTATATTTCAATAAAATTGAGCATTGTAAATCTTCGTTACAATCACAGTGCCGTTTTATTGTTCAAAGTGTTTATGTGGGGGTTTGTGTTTATGGCTCACATAAATAACTCAACATAACATATAGCATGATTAGGTTTGGGCCCATAGGAATGGCAAAATATTAAGTACGAGTACCTACCCAACATTATTTTAGTAGCAAAAAATAGTAAAAGAGTAAATAAGATGTATGAGTAATAAGAGTTTTTTTAACGATCAAAAATCATTACTTAATAATTTGATATATTGTATCGATGGAAGATTAATAAATAATTTACTAATGGTTCACAGCAATCAATTAGCTGAAGGATTGGATTTTTGCCATATTTCATCCTTCTATTAGGTTGGTGTAGGAACACCAACCTACCAATAATAAGTTTACAAAATATTCATGAAAAGACGTCCGCCGCAATTCCGCTGAAATATGGCGATGTCATCGGTTGCCTAAATTTTAAAAGGGTTAATTCCCGCGGGTGGTATGGGCTCGAGGCCACGTAACGTTTTAGGCTGCGTGTCCACCGAACAACTGCGAGGCAGCTGAGAAAACCACCCTGTATTATAGGTACTCTTATTACACCTACCGAGTATAGTGGCGAGACAGTACCTCGGCCGATCCTCGACCAATGAACGGCCAGCAATTGACCGAGAGCTCAGCTGAGGACACTGTCTCCGCCACTAGGAGTCAGGGTATTACAGTCGTACTGTGCCACCATTGGTGGATTAAAGAGACTCTCGCTCAGCTCAGCTTATCTCCACTGGACACGCAGCCTCGCGAAGTGGGGTGGGTGGACATAATCACTTGTTGGGAAGCCGAAATATAATATCTTTTAAACCCGCCCGCAATGGTATTTGTGGAATCGTAGCGGCGGCATTTTGTGCACGATTTGTTACTTTTATAGAAATGCGACGGCGAAGGCTAACGGGAGGCTTGGGTTTTCCATTGTCATGTAGACATATTACGAACTAGCTGTTCCCGCGAGCTTCGCTTCGCCTTAAAAAGTTTTCTCGTGGGAATTCCGGGTACACAATAGAACACAATATTTTTTATTAGATGTAAAATTTTACAATTATTTGTCCATTAAATGGGATAAAAAGTAATCAGGTCTAGACTATCTGTATACGAAATTTCATTCAAACCCGTCCAGTATAGTTTTGGCGTGAAAGAGTAACAGACAGACAGACACAGTTACTTTCGCATTTATAACATAAGTTAGGATTTTAAAGTCTTAAAGCAATGCAATTCAATCGCAATTAATTAATATTTTTTTTTATAAATGAATTACTATGAATTGTTATATATAGGAAATATACAATATAATCCGTCATTGTATTCAATTCCTTGGAATTTTACCTATACTATTCCTACATTCGATTCTAAGCGAACGGTTACCTACTTCAAAGAAAATAGTTAAATGATTTCAGATCTGTGGTTTCCATTGCATGTTTATACTATAACCCTTTTAATTACATAAACAGTGTAGGTCCTCCGCATGCTATACACATTTAAACCCAATTACAATGGCTTAGCCATGTTTTTACACTGTAACTGTAGGTTTTTATTGTCGGGTGATCTGTTTTGTACATAATATTGAGATCTTGTGTTGATAGTTTAAATATTACGGCCATAATTCGGAATGTAATAACCGTTAACAAAGTTTCCTAACATTATGATAAAAGACGTTAAAACAACTTATTGGAAATTATCTTACTGGAAATATTTGTATTCATCAAAGGTAAATTGATACTTGATATTAAATTCCTGAAGACTTGCTTCAGTTTGGCTTCTTTGAACGTTATCCGGAGATCAGTGAGGGCGGTCAATACCCTCCTTGTAACACTCTGAATACACCGTGGCTGCCTACCTATCATTAGGTATACTATCAAATTTACAATAGCTTAACTGAAAATAACTAGAAACCTTTTTAATTTAGTACGCCGAGTAATAGTGGCAATAGGCAAGGCAACATCTGTCAAATACTGTTGAAAATTGAGATAGAGAAACTCTTTTAATATACCGAACCTTTTGTCGCTTCTTTGTATAAATACTCAACTAGGTATTTACAACACAGAAAGCATAACAGCTTTTCCGTTCTTAAACTCTTACCACGCACTCATAGGGTATGTATTATGTATACAGAAAACTAAAAGGGGGAAACTTAGGTCCTCACTCTGAAAAAACATTCTGTAGATCACTGCAGATTGTATGGTAGGCGAAGTAGGACCTCTATACAGTTCCGTATATGACACTCACGTGCAATGAAAAGGTTTCACTTGCAAAATTCCGATACCAACTGCCAGTTTCAATACTCTATCTATCGATAGCTGATAGTTACTATCATACGGTTTTGACACATAAAAAGTCGCATTCTGTCAAAATCGTATGAAAGTAACTGTCAGCTATCGATAGATAGTTATTGAAACTGTCAGTAAATAGCATGTCATTATTTATAGGCTAACTAAGTTTTTCCGTTGATGAGTGATTTATGTGCAATTCTGTCACTGAAACTTTTTCATAACTCGCGAGTGTACTTGATTTTATTTAGAAGCAAGTTACATTGTAGGCAAAATGTATCAATGGGGCACATTATAAGTCGAAACACAGTGGTGGGGCGAAACAACTGAACTGAGACACGACATTCGATGAACCGTAACAGAGATGGCAATAAGTTATGAACTTTAGCTCGTGAAGCCAAGCCATTATACCCTTTATGTATAATGACAGAGGGGGTACTATACAACAACGGCCTAGTCATGTGAGACGGTGTATATTTCTCGGCAGTACAAACAGAAGTTATACTTTTTACGTGCATAGTATGATTTACTTTTAACGTTTCCTGACACTATTTGCCGGCAAATTCGAGTTGGATTTACGATTTCCTGTCGCATTGAGCAGTTATCCTTTTGTATATTTGATATTTTTATAAGACTTATTACAATATTCCTGTATAGTTTCCATTTATGGTATAATCTTATAGGTCTGATTGTCGGACCCTTATCCAACCACCTCTTCAGTAATCTTAATTAATTGTTACGTATAAATATAGGTAGGTAACTGGAGGTTCGCTGGCCCCACACACATCATACAGTGATAGGTGACATTCGATGAAACGAAACCTTTCATATTATTATTGAAGTTCAACCCGGACTTTGCCGTTTTTTGTAACTCCGTGTGTAAGTACAGCTTGTAGGTAGGCCCGGCTCAGCCTCGCGGAGTGTGTAATTCAAATCAGCACGCCTTATCCCGTGTCTAAACAAAGGACCATCGACTTT
This sequence comes from Plutella xylostella, assembly GCF_932276165.1. Lineage (NCBI taxonomy): Eukaryota > Metazoa > Arthropoda > Insecta > Lepidoptera > Plutellidae > Plutella > Plutella xylostella. The sequence goes on from NC_064002.1 coordinate 636,645, forward strand.
ACGTTTTTAGACCGGGAGTGTCCGGGAGCTCTCAGATTTGATATCTATCACACAGCTCTGAGATACTTGTGAACTTTTAGTGCAGTTGCATTTTACAACTAGCTAATCCCTCGAGCGTTATTCAGTATGTAAATCTTTTTTTGTGTGTAATAAATAGAATTTTATTATCATTATCTTTTATGGATGTGACTGAGCATGGTTCTGAAAAAACGATGGAACGACGATGTCACAGGTAGTACAGTCATCGCTAAAAATACGGTTACATTATCATGTTATCATAGTTATTCGATATTCAGTACTTAACTGAAAATCACTTAATTGGTGGACAATATGAAATTATTTTTGGAAAAAGTGTGTTTAGTTTATCTCATAGTATCGCTGGACAACGTCCAGCTCCCGTCCTACAAGGGTTTCTGACAAAAACCACGAGCTCAGATAAGGCCGGGTCAATAGGTCGTTCTTTTGTCGAGCCCGAGGCGCCTCAGGACGGACCTCATTTGAAAAGGATTTGAATAGATTGTGTATTTTCATTACATTCAATTTGTGTTTCTAAAGCCCTGTTTAAATTGTAAATTTGGTTGATATGCGAGATTATGATAATTCAGCTTATTGTTTGTGAAAGATAAACAAGGGAATGTAAAAATATAATATAAAATTTACATAAAAGAAGACTCATATTTTTCATAAAATTTCAGACACGTTACCCGGCAAAGTAACAGAGTATCTAAATCTGAACATTAACAAGTTATTCATCCCAAGTGACTTGTCGACCATACAATGTACAGCAGACAGTATAGAAATATCAAACAATGCTGGTACAATGTGCATCATAAATCTTTGACATGTCACGTCATGCCCCCCCACACCCCCGTCTGGACCCGTCTCGTCACGTTGTGTATCAGTGGACAAATTTCATATTCTTTCTAAAACATAAAAGGACAAAGGACTGTTTTCTAATTTATAAGCTTGTTTTGTTAAATACTTAAGTTATTTTGCGTGCGTTATGTACATCACAATTTCTTTAAAAACTCTAAGGCAAAATCGAAATAATCGTAAGTCATTGAAGTACAAAAACGTATCTTTAATGTTAGATATTATTCAATATTCTGTATGCTTCAAAAATGTTTAAAACCAACCCAATAACAATCTATCAGCATCACATAACAATGTCGTATGGGAAAATGATTAATCTCAGATTTTCCGTGATACATAAAAAATATTAATACAGGTTCTATTTACTGTACCAATGCGTTCTTTAAGATTGTTCGTAAGATTTTTTTTTTTTGTCTAAGTCAGTTTTGTCTGCTCTGATGTTTTTTTTTTCTGTGCGTATTATTCTCTGGAGCACGCCTTATGATATTTGACTTATAAGTAGTTAATGATTTGAAGTATTTCAATCAGTTCTTCCGGTTGATATCTAGAAACATATACAATTATAATGATAAACTACTAAACTACTATAAGTTATAAGTTCAAAACTTATTGTGAGATAGTTGTTTAAAAGTTCGTTTAGTTTAAACTCGACGATACCAGAATGTCGAAACTAGAGCTGTTCCGATCTCATCAGATCCAATAAGCAGCCAATTTCAGTTCCCAACTTTACTTTCATTCCATTCCACTGTGTTAAAAGAGAGAACCGCAACAATAAAAGAATTCCTTTCTTTTTCGTAAAAAAACAGACTTCCTGAAAGTAATTTAGTATGTTCCCTTATCTGTGAGGTTTGTGTGGACTCGATCCAATACTTTAACTGATCCTCGTGACTTCTACATTGTTCTTAGAACTACTTGAGGTAATTTTAGATTGAGAGGTAGTCTACAATGACGTTGATGGCGTAAAACGATAAATTTGAAATATCATGTTCGTTGAAACAAATCAAAAAGTATAATTAAGTATTAATAATTCATTATTTGCGAGAAACATTACTTTTTACTTAATTTTATCTTTCTATTGTTATTTTTAAACTACACTCACGGGCAATGAAAAGGTTCCACTGAGAAAAGTACCAAATTACTTCCAAATGGGAAAGGCTAGCTTAATTACTACTTCTGCGACATTGAAGTACATTTATCAGAGCATCAGGATATTACCAACTAAAAACGGTAACATTTTGTTACACTTTTAAATTAAATCTTTAAAAAAATTGGGTTCGTTTGGTGACGGCATTTTGTGAGTGGAACTTTTTCATTGCCCGGCAGTGTACTTACTCCATAATGTTTTCGTTACAAAATTTTTCATTAAACAAAGCTTAATTTATTTCGAAGCGCATGTGGGATTTCCCGTAGTCCATAAAACATTTAAGATTGGACGGAACAGAGTACTGAATGTGCACGTAATCTTGGCCAACTAGTTGTGACTTTCGCGTTGTTTCTTAAAGTCCAGGCTTTGTTGCAGGCAAAGTCGGTCCCTGGGATTATCTGTCGCATCGTGTCGGACAACTTGTCGGGCGACTTGTCGCATTACACGAGTGTGGCCGCGGCCTTACCGCCTCCCTCCCGTACAATAGCGGTGATGTGATTTTCGACTTTATTCGTAGTTTTATTTCTAGTTCGTCGGCCATATTGGATTCCAGAAGTGTTTATTAGCCTTCGGGTGAGTTGCTCGGAGTGGGGAAAGATTACAAGAATCTGTTTTTTGTTACTGAACCCGTATGTACTTACCTAAATGTCTCGTAGCAGGTTTTTGTTGTAATTCCGAAGTGGTTTTGGTTCCATTATTTTTATATAGATACTCCACTACTCTAGCAGTAGGTATATTCATATTATGGACTCACTTATAGAAAAAAATACAGATACAGGTACTTAGGTAAACAGGAAGCTTCATAAATTTTAATCTGTGCACTATCGTTAAAATCTTGTATGGTCTTTAAATATTATAGAATCCAGCTAGAAAATCAAAATAAAAGATGTACGTGATAAATTGTTTCTGTATATTTATATTCTTTATGTATCTAGTCTGATTTACTTGACTTCTTATCCTAAATGCTTAGCCCTCAAAACACTAAGAGGATAACATATTTAAAGCTCCATTCAGTAAGTAGGTAGGTACATATTTTGCGAACCCAGACATCATTTTCTAAGGCTTATCGTGACTTCGCAGCTTCGCACCCACATCGGAGGTGCAACATTCACTAACATTTTCGCGTGTGTAAGTGTTTGCAAGAGTACTCCGCCACTCATTCTACCTTACGAAAAACTAAGTTTCAGAGCCCCATGTGCTAACCGCGACTCTATCTCCTTGCAATAAACCTGCAAATTGCATGGCAGCTCTCATTCGATCGTGTTTTGTTAAGCTAGAATGACCTCTTGTCGCGTTGAGATTACTTGTCTGCTTCAGACCGCGAGCGCTTGTTGGCGCAGCCAGATGGACTTTTCAATGCTCGATATTTGCCTGATATACGGAAACCAAATCATGCTACGACATACAGTCAACAAGATGTCAGGTATAATCGACTCTATAAAAATCTGTATACTTTTGTAACCCATGTTTTTATTTATTGCAGGTAAGCAGAAGCATTTGGATGGTTCTTGCCCAAATCTTGCAGAAATATTAAGCGACCTTCACGTATGTATTAAAGTTATGTACGAGTAGGTACAATTATTAGGTATGTACCAACTAGGTAGCTTAATAAATTCAGAATTTGATGAACATTGTCTCATGTCCGTATCATTAAGCTGTAGAGAAAAGAAAATGGGTAAATTACGGGGTAAGAGCGCTGAAGGAATATTTACCTATCTTTTTCATTTAACATCGTATCATCACCATAAAACCACAGAATCTTAACCGTATCTATTAACAGTCGAGTAAGCAGTTCCAACGTTACAATAAAGTACAAGAGAGCCCATACTAGACACCAATTTGTAACGAGGCTATCGGGGTTTTGTCAAATGAAGTGTAAAAATGCGCAGAGACCGCCACGGCCATTCTTCTAGATTACTGACCAAAGAGATAGCCTTTAGAAGACTGGCTATTTGTTACAAATTGACTACTCGCTCTTCAATTTTTTAGCTCGTTCCTGTTAGTTGAAACTACCGTGTGGTTTGTGTTGAGAGATTTATTATCAACTAGCTGTCCCCGCGCGCTTCGCTTCGCCTTAAAAAGTTTTCCCGTGGGAATTCCGGGATAAAAAGTAGCCTATGTTCTTTCCCAGGGTCTAGACCATATGTATACCAAATTTCATTCAAATCCGTTCAGTAGTTTTTGCGTGAAAGAGTAACAGACAGACAGACAGACAGACAGACAGACAGACAGACACAGTTACTTTCGCATTTATAATATTAGTTAGGATTAGTTAGGATGATTGGAGCAAAGCAACAGAGGTCTCTGGCATAGGTCGTTAGTTACAGAATACAAAAATATGGCCTCGTGCGAGTCGATTGTATTTTCATAGCCTCAAAAGACCATAAAATGATTAATTCTGTATATCTCCACTCATTCGGGGTCTTGCTTGATAGAGGGACAACCGGACGGATAACAAAGTAAGCTTTCTTTTTTATGCTTTAAGGTACGAAACCCAAATTAAAGGACCTTGATGTTTATAATTTTTTCCTGTATCAGATACGATAATCAGTGATAAATTTCCTTCTACGTTGGTGTATGAACCAGCGTCTCTGTGAGTCTGAGTGAGGTCTTCGGTTCCATTTCCCGGTCAAGTTCTCAAAGAGCTTTTTCTAATAGATTAAGTTTTCTGCTCGCAGTTGTACACTCAAGTACATAGAATACTTGGGACCAGTGGGGTCACTTAATGTACCTCTGTTACTTTTCAATCATAATTTATGTCAAATAACTCAAAAGCGACAACCAAGAAGCCAACCTCGCGGGAAAATGCTTGTATTTTATAAAAAATGGAAGTCAACATTCAATTTAAAAAACTGTTATTGAAAGCTTTCTCTTAACGAACCACCAGACCATCTATCATTTAACAAATATAATTAAGAAGGTGTGCAGCAAAATATTGGAGAAATGTGCAGATTGTGCAGCAGTGTCTTCGCAGAATGAACTCTGCAAGCGGGCACGTAATCCGCATAGATTGCTGGCTTTAGCCCGGAGCTAATGAACTGCTGTTTTTGTTTACTCGCGCCGCCCGCAATGGACACGTAAGCCGTCATGATTGGAAAAACTTTTTTTAACGACGATGGTTTTTAAACACAGGCGTATTAAATACTGAGTGATTCGGTAGGTCTAGTACAGGTTTCATAGTTTGTCCAAAACTATAAAAGTTTACGTTTTCTCGCATAATAAGTGGCGCCTCTAATGGAAACTATCATGAAACTTTTGACAGACTTTTTTCGTTTTCATAAATAGCAAAACCTGTACTAGAGGGTCTGGTGACATGATCAGGTACATGACATGATCAGTTCGGTCCAAGCAACTTGATAGTTCTTGAAGTTGGCTGCGATTACACTTTTGTGCTTTGTTAAACTAACCAACTGTCAATCTATGAAATAATCAATAAGGCGGTTTGTAAGTACAAAAGTGCACTCGCTACCAACTTCAGAACTACCAAGTTGTTTGAACCGCATATTAGTCCTTGAACCTATTAGTGTACCAAAAACAAATACGAGATGTCATTACTGCATGGTTAGCTCTTCTTTAAAAGTAAGATACATTATGGTTATTAAGTGTAGTTATATGAATTGATTGACTTTAATCATACCCATAAACATAATTTACCAATCATCGGTCAATCTTTTGTAGTCAAGCCAGTTAATTAAAACGAACTGACTGGCCGATCCTTTCACAATAGTGAGAAATAGTCTCAAGTCTGGGTTAAGAGTTTGTCACTGAAACACCCACAAGGGCATGCCAGATGAATTCATCACTACAAAGTCAAGTGACCCCGCCAGGCAACATCGTATCGCTCAATAACAATAACATGTATTCGTTAACATTTGTAACACTGACTGGCAGTGAATTCCTCTCGCGATGATAAATAAATACAATTTTTCATACGATTCTCGGCTGCCTGATGCACTTTAATCCAAACAAATGGGCGAATGGACGTCGCTCATGATTCACTGGATTACCGGCTTTAGACACGCGAGTCTGCGAGTCTGCAATCGGTAATTAAATGACTCTTTATTATACAGGATGGAACTTTATCAGTCAACTTTCAGTTGCTAGGTATTTTGCCAATTTCAGTTAGGGTGCTCCCACATGACCGACTTTTTGTGGGACAGATAAATGAACCGATTTTTCTTTCTTCTAATTTGCATACTATTTCTTACCGGCTGCATAGAGCTTGAAAACTATGTTAACCAAAAACCAAATTAATACTGAAAACGCCAAGTTAACGCCAGGTTTCACATTTCAATCTAGGTACCTAAGCATGAACCAAACTCCTAGTCAAAAACCATTCAGCCAATCAATTAACATTAACTTGGCGTTTTCAGTAACCTAAAGTAGGTACCTAGATTGAAATGTGAAACCGAACGATGGATTGTAGGAGATAGTATACATTTTAATAAACAATATAGATACCTACGTACTAGTAAGTTGGTAGAGTCTGAATCATCTGTAAGCCGGTGCCTGAGAGCGAAGTGTGAAGAGATGAAGTCTTGTTTATGGTAAACGCGGATTAAGATTACGCTCGCTCCAGTGGTCTACTCCGTATGATTCATGTATTGGCAAATCGCCATCGAGTCAATATTATGCAGCAACTAATTAGTTAGCATTGATATTTTAAGTTAGTCATCCATTTATATTTGGAGTTGAGCACCTGTGAATTCAATTGATTATTTGGTTCCCTCGGGGCAGACACCTAATTTGCCTACCGCAGTCCCAAATAAATATACAGGCCGTTGCAACAGTGGTATATACTAAGTCGAAAGGTGGTGACTAAGGTGGTCAATCTGGATAAATAAATAAGTTTTGGGAATTCACTAAGAATTTATTTGCTTCTCCATCCTAAAAAGTCACTATTCTCTTTTATTCTGAGAAGGGGCGAAGCTCTCTTGAGTGGGACCTATGTACATGTACCCTTAATTTCAGCTCAGCCAGCCTAGCTCCCGAGTAAACTGGAGCAGCAAGCCTGGGTGTTGCAATAGCTGAGATAGGCACTAATGCGTATTTATGAAAGCTCAGGTAGGTACTTACTACCACAACCGAAGTATCTAGTTGACAGGGAAATGGGTTTTAATTTTTAAGGTTTACATCCCACTTATTCCTCTCAATTATTCATGAACGGATTCGAGTCAAGTACGATGCACAAATATCTGAGAGTCAGTTTGGATTCAGATCTGGAGTAGGAACCAGAGAAGCTCTGTTCTCGTTGAATGTACTTGTCCAGAAATGTAGAGACCTGCAGAACGACGTCATCATATGTTTTGTTGAATACGAAAAAGCCTTTGACCGTGTTAAACACGAGGTACTGATGCGTCGTCTGCAGGAAATCGGAATTGATAGCAGGGACATGAGGATAATACAGAACCTATACTGGAACCAAACCAGCACTGTGAGAGTGGACGGTGACGAAACCGATCTTATAGCGATATGTCGTGGAGTGAGACAGGGATGCATTCTGTCCCCGCTCCTGTTTAATCTGTACTCAGAAGCTGTCATCTGCGTTTAATGAATGAATAGAGAGGAGTATGCAAAGCTGACCGCCAACCTCCAGTAGTGGAGAGGCACCAGAAGAAGAAGAAAAAGAACATCCCACTTGCAGTCTCTTCAGCTGTGCATAATGCAATCATTTATAAACATTACGCAATGAGAGCCAATCAAACAGAAACACATCTAACTAATTACTAATCTATCAAAGCTCTTAGCCTACTTTATAATAAAACAGACGAAGATATCACGTTACATGTAAATGTCTGTTGATTCACTCACAGTAACCCATTCATTAGATAGTTTAGTTGTGAGGCGTCGGGAAACATAATTGGTACGTTGGAGGCACTTGAATGTTTAATATTTAAAACCCTCATTCTAAAAAAGAGTTGATATAGCTATAATGCCATGATGTTAAAGAAATCCGATCCAGTAAGTGCTATGCTATGTGGACCAATGAATAATATGATTGTTGGATATCAAACGCATCTACAGGGTGTTGCAAAAAGGGTATACTAAGCCGAAAGGGTGTCATCTGAACCACTTTTGTTCTACGAGTTTTGGAAATTCAGAGTTGTTCAGATGACCCCCTGAGTCACCCCCTTTCGGCTTAGCATACCCTTTTTGCAACACCCTGTATATCATCGTAGCATAGCACACCTCTGCAAGCAACACTAGACAAGATGTCTGCAAAAAGCAACACTAAAGACAAGCGTCCAACTATCGGTATCGTAGGCAACGGACGCATCCCATTCAGTATACATATTTACACAAGTGCGTCCGCTTCATCGGCATTGCCGACGCCGTTTCTCCATACATTTATGAAAATCCATTTGGTCCGATACGTACGATACCGATAGAACGCTTACTTTGAAAGGCTTACAGCGTGTGCTTCATTTATCCTAACTAATACTATGAATGCGAAAGTAACTGTGTCTGTCTGTTACTCTTTCACGCCAAAATGACTCAACGGATTTGAATGAAATTTGGTATACATATGTTCTAGACCCTGAGAAAGAAGGCTACTTTTTGAGAAATAGGCTACTTTTTATCCCAGAATTCTCACAAGAAAACTTTTAAAGGCGAAGCGAAGCTCGCGGGAACAGCTAGTTAGAGAATAAATAGTCAAATCAATGAAAACTAATCATTCAGGTTCCGCGCGAGCCGCCAAATTAATATCAAAATGGCAACGTGTCGCCAAATAACTACCTGTCAATTTAATCACCATTTCCTCGGTTTAGAAGCCGTAATTAATGTTGGCAAAGCCTACCTTTAGTAACGAGTAACGAATCGATTCTCAATCAAGTAATGAAAATGTTTTAATTTTGAAAGTTGTTGAAACAAGTAGAAATGGTTATGTAGGTATTTAGTTATTCTTTGACGTTAGAGTTCTAGATCTTAGTATAAATAACTGTTTTATGTACTTACTCTCATTAGTCTTTGAGTGTGAAGTAAATTAATAAACTATCAATGAATATGCGCATTTAGCCCAATTAAATATATAGTAATAGGTATTTGAGTATTATGTATACGAAATTTCTATATTTCCAGCGTAGCTACTATGAATTTTCACTCTCATTACAAAATAAAAAGTTTGTCTTTATAATGCATGATTACATAAAGTTTTCAAGTGATTCATGTTATAAAATACAAACTGAAATGTTAAAAATCTATCCTAAAAATACTTGCTTTACGTCGGGAATAGATGGCTCCTATGTGTTCCGTTCGCAAGCTGAAATTTAATAGATTTCCTGATAGAGTGGCCATTTTAAAACAATACTTAAGTAATATTGAGCACAAACAGCGCCCATATTTCAGTCCGACATTAGGTCATTGGTTGCAATAGCTTTCCCCGTTCAATGGCTTGGGAAATCGTATTTCTTATTATTGCTAACATAAGTGCTATATTTCTTGTACTAGAAATTGGTCTTGTCATTTTGAAAATTGAAGCGGTTTCAATATACTTTTGAAGATTTAAGATATCAAAATATTATCTAATCTTTCAGATTGTATTTCGCGATTGGGCGTTCGTAGTTATATCTAGTTATTTTATTTAATTCCGGTTAAGTAAGTTCTGTCCTCTGCCTTTCTTATGCAGCTACCGGCTAAATGTTCAAGGTTATCTGTCCCACGGGTTGAAGGGCGTCCCATGTTACGTTTGGCTGGTAAGTATACCCACTACCACTCGAGAACCTGTCTACTATTGATTATTGTCACCAAATAAGTAACTAGTTATAACTTACGCATATAGGTACTATAAAGAAGTTAATAGTTTAGTTGCAGCTGCCATTGTTACAAAATTGGGCCTCGCGTTTGTTTATCACATTTATGATTTTAAAATAAACCGAAAAAAGATCTTTTTTTTATTTTTTCCTTCCTTTGAAACAGATGACTGCGACGTCTCGGCGGTAATTTCAGTCATTTCTCGGAATGGCCGGTGATTGAAGTTAATTTTATTCTTTCTGGGAATATATTTTGCATTTGTTGCTTTCCGAATCCCACCGGCTGGATTTTATTTGGCGTGTTTACTTTTTATTATTGTCATACCGAGATTCCTTTTTCATTGCCAAGAGACATTGTATATTGAATGTAAAGAAAATTTGCCTCCATTCCGCACATTGATAATCTTGGATTTTTATTATTATTAAAAAATATACAATGAAGACACTATTACCATCAAGACGATACCAATAAACAATTTAAACCAATCTTCATAAAGCTACTTAACATCCTTTATTTAATCAAACAACAAAAGCTCAATATAAAAATAGAACCCCAACTTAAGTAATTGACGTAATGATAATCCCAAATTATCCCAACCCCATTTCGTATCATAATAAAAAGCGTATCATTAAATAACATCTTAATCATAGGAGCGTCACAAAAGGGACCGATTCTAAAGGCAAGTAATGGATAAAGGAGACAATTGACCCCCATCGATCACTTCAATTGAAGTAGTGAAGCGAATGATAGCCGATCGATTGCGACTGCTAGTTGGAACGTACGTATGTACCTACCTATGTACGGTGGCCTGCGCCAAAAAGTATACAGGCGCAGTTTTTAAAATAGCGATCTCAAGCTCACATGCTGCTCAAGCACATCCACATAAACACCACTGCTACACACATCACACATAACACGTCCCCGGATTTATAACAGACGTAGCTGGTCCCTTCATCATCTGGGATCGCTATTTTAAAAACTCCGCCTGTATACTTTTAGGCGCAGGCCACCGTACGTATGTACCTACCTATATACATAATCGCACATAGGTGATACGCCAGCAGTTCCAAAAATCGTCATCCATTACGAAATGTCGATATGTGCGTTTTTTTGTATTCAGAATGTTTTTGTATTAATCAGTCCCATTACATTGATTGGCAAGGTGTATTTAATCGTGCTTGCGCAATATGGATTCATATTATCGTGAAAAGTTTTAATTGAGCGGTGCAATAATTAAGTCATGTTTCATTTATTACATTCATTTCAGTTTATTATATTCAACTACAGGCAAGCTAAATGGACTTTTTTGAAACATCTGATAAATGATAACTGCTAGATACGTGTACACAGGGTGTTACAATAAGGGTAAAACCGCGAAACGGTAGTCATCATCATCACCATTATAAATAAGTTCTACAAATTTTCGAAAATTTTGCTTCTCCATGAACACTTTATAAGTTACGTAAATTTCCTAAACTCGCAGAAGAAAATAGATTCAGTATGATCCCCTGGGTCACCTCATTTTACTATACCACTTTTGCAACACCCTGTAGCAACTAGTCGACAGGAAAAAAAAAAAAAAAACACGCACTCACGCCTTGTACTAATGTACTCCCTTGCGGGGTAGGCAGAGGTGCATTGCTGCACCCACTTTTCGCCAGAGTGTTATGTTAGTCCCAATGTAATAGGGGGCGGGCCTATTGCCATTTTACGGGCACATCCAAGACCCGAGAACAAATATCTGTGTTTAAACAAATATCTGCCCCGGGAATCGAACCCGGGACCATCGGCTCAGTAGTAAGGGTCACTAACCTCTATGCCATTCGGTCGTCTAGTCGACAGGAACATGCCTCAAGTACGTAAACCGTACGGAATAAATGAACAGAAGCCGCATTTTATCTCACTGAGACAAATGGTCCCCGTGGTGAAATATACACTCTAGGGGAGGTCACTCTACAGGGTGTTGCAAAAAGGGTATACTATGCCGAAACCTACATGTGCAGCATGGTATATCTAAGCTCAAAATTGAAAACGGAATTTCAGAATTCGCGAAAAAAAATATTTATTTTCCATAGAATCTTTGTTAGTCACGTGACTTTTTTACTATGGAGAATGATATATTTTTTCGCGAATTTTGAAATTCTGATTTCAGTTTTGGGCTTAGATATAACATGCTGCACATGTAGGTTTCGGCTTAGTATACCCTTTTTGCAACACCCGGTATATGCCGAAAAAGTAAGTTTAGGAGCGCTGCTGCACAGGCCCCGACAATATTTCGTCGTATTAAACGTGCCGTTTGTACGACAGCTTCCGTTTCGTTAGCATTTCGTCAGTATAGAGTAACCCTCTGTGCTTCTGACACCGGAGCCAATATAAAATGGTTCGAATGTTTCTTTGACAACACAGTTTATGGATCCTATCTTGTTTAGCACTTATTTGAATAATTTTATTTAAAACAGGGTTTATAAAGAAGGATTTTTCCGCGTACGGTCCACAGACTACTGAGCGGTTGAAGAGGAATTAATGTTTCTCGGAAGAGGCTGAGTGACAAAACACTGGTAGCTCATTCGAATCAGTCGATGTATCTGTTCATGCTTCTTTAACCTCATCATATTTATACCTATATATTATGAAGAAATATTTATTTGACAAATTGAACGACAAAATAAAATATAAATAGGTACATAACAAATTATTACTTAAAGGTTGCTGTCCAGAGCGTCAAAAGGCACCAGCTCAGCATGTACTGTAGGCAACAAGGCCACAGCGGTGGTTTTCAGCTGTCCCTTTTAAGTTGACCGCTGTCAAAATGTATACCTATTCAAAGTAAATTAAAAGTAATTTATAATAATTTTATCAGTCTTAGTTAAATCTATATATCTAACTAATAGTTCCGCGGCACAACTACTGTTTATATCTCAGCACGTTCTAGCCATAAAGGCACATACACAATTACACATCCAAGATTAATCCTCCCGGGAAAAGCCGCTCGCAGTAATGTATTACAGACTACAGTATTAAACTACGTATCCGTACAAATTATGGACCAGTATACAAATATTCCTTATATCCATATTTTACTTAGGCAAACGTAGTGTTGGACGCCCTCCGGCTAGATGGGGTCAACTTGGGCGAAAAGTGGCTGCTAATGATTCGATGTGGAGAGCTAGATCGCATCCAGTGTCGTGTTTGGGAGAGACCTACGTCCAGTAGTGGACTGACACAGGCTGATGATGATTATATTTTACTATTTTTAAACACGTAGATGCACGTCTAGGGTTTGTAGCCGTTGGTGATAGGATTGGCCAGTCAAATCAGCATCAGTCAGCTGACTGCTCACGGTGTCATTCGAAGAAGCTCCTTTTCTGCACCCATTGCTAGGGTTGCCACTCTGCAGTGAACTTGCTCCATTACACGTCGGTGTCTACTCAAGTGTTGTAATTACTTGCCCTAATTAATAGGGTTGGCACATTATCTACATACGCCAATGATAGATATAATGATGGAGGTAGGCAGTTCCGACCCGATGGTTCATTAGGTTGGCAAATTGCTGAGTAAACCAGATTTGATTACAGATTGGAATAATGTAGCAGTATCATCTGCATGGTTGGACTAAAATAACCTAGATTATCAAAGAAAATGTATAAAGGTACATCTTTATTTTATAAAATATAGATAATATTAAAGTTTAGACGCATATTATATATATCGTAATATTTTTTCACTGACTATTCGTTATTCATGAAATCTAATATTATATGTCCAGCACGAAAGGAAATCCTTCTCATATTCAGAACAGGAACAAAATAAAACAGTGTGTACACTCATAAATGAAGCCAATTCAAGTCAAACTGCCAGTCCAAAGCTATAAATAGACAGTCCATAAACATAGATCAAACCGTTTTATCGTTGTAAATCAAAAGAGATTGTGTCCGCCGTCCCGCCCGCGGTTACAAACCGTACCCCACTTCAATCTAAATTTAACCCGACGCTTTCAGTCAGAGTGTGAATGTGAGTGATGGACAATGGTAAATACGCGTCCATAACAATAAAACGGACCCTATTATGATTTTGTGTTTGCGATAAACTGATAATGAATCAAGTAATTATTTTGTACATGTGTTAAATGACAACATTTACTTAGATTAATGTACCTACGATTTTTTTTTGACGGTGTTTTTAGTTATTTCTCCGATTGGTATGTTAGGACCTTGGTGGGTGTGGTGATAATATTGCGACGAGTAAGTATAGAATTATTACAAATATAAATCGTTTCGGTATTTTTATAGAATACTTACCAGAATAGCATTCCATGTTTAATCAACAAATTTACCATAATAAACAGCTCTGATCGTTATCAATGCTGAATGAATCAACCGCAAATTATACTGAATACATACACGATTTAGAGTTGTACGAATAGGGGATATCAGTTGCAGTTATGCGCTTCACAGCTCTGTATTTTCATCAAGATCATTATGAATTTATCAGTGAATTTCCCGTAAAATATGCAGCAAACTGAGTAACAGAAAGTTTTTTCCAGTACAAACTCTGAAATATATCGAAAAACACCCTAAATACATACTCAAATGCGTGGAACAGCTACATGTAATCCTTTGAATCCAATCTTACTCAATGTTGGAAGTAGAGGCTGGCAATAATAACTTTATAACAGAAACAAATACCAAAACCCAAACATGTTTATTAGGTCATCCATGATTATTGTTTTTTAATTTATAATACTGACATAGTTCCTTCATTAATTTAGGAATACCAGTTAAAGCCTTCCAATTGTTACCCGTTGCAAAGTTATCGTTGTCGGACCATAATAATGAGTATCTACAGTCGCGTCAGTGTCAGGAGCAAGTGTCTGCAATATCCCAGAATGAAGGGTCAGAGGGACCCCTATCAGAATTTACGTCTACATTTATTATCAGTTATTATTATAAGGGTTAAATTTAATGTTTATCCACCCGGGCACAATTGCTCCGAGATAGTATTAATAATTGCATTTATTATTTTAATCGTTGGCCTAATGTTCTTAATTATTCGGGGTAATAACTTTGAGTGCGATGTGAATTGTACTTAATTGAATTCTGTTATTTTGGGTGTTATGATGTTTGGTTCTTATTTATGATGATTAGTTTTCCGTGGGAATTCTGGGTTACAAAAATATTACAGGACTCAGAGATAGTGTAACATTATACTGGCAAAAGCATTTTAAAAATCGGTCTTGTAGGTTGTATGTATAGTATTGTATAGGTACAGTATATTGTAAATATAACTTTAATTCTATTTAAGGTGTTTTATGCTCACTGACAACCGAAGTCCATTAACGGGATAGAACATTTTCCAGTGTGAATTGAACATAAAAGTAACATGCACTAAACAGTTAAAGTATTACCACAAGGCATAATAGCGACGCCTATAAGCTTTATTTCCTCGTATATTTTACGAAATTTAATTATGTTAACGTTTCCACATAGGATATAAAGTTTATTTTCGTGATTTCAACAGTTTTATCAGGGAACTGTGGTTCCTATGTTTGAATAATGGAGGTTCTATGGAGGTTTCACAAACGATTTAATTATAAAGTCGCTATAATTATAATTATTATTCTGTTCACTTTTATACTTTGTAAGGTTCATTGAAAATCCATGAATTTTACGATATAGGTACATAAAAAAAAACAATTTCATTTTCTGAGTTATTTAATACTAACTTGAATAAGATCTGCTATAAGGTATAACACTTGCCCTTGTAAGACTTCAACTACCTGTAAAACAGATGGGTCAAAAGTGTTATCAGAAATGCAGGTCTCCTTCCCCGTTCGGATAAACGTGTGTTTAATTTGTACTTGTTCACGAAAACCTTTGCTATAAGGACTATATATTAGCGCAGAGAAGCCAACATGTACTACATATAGGTAGCTACTATGTACATAGTTTAATAACGGTAATTTGTTAACTTCCCGGCTGCTTAGGGCTCAACTTTCAGGGGTTAGGCAAGGGCGGAGCAAGCTGTTGCTAGGCAACAATGGAACTCTCCGCTCGCCGTACGACGTACATTGCTGGCTCGCCTTTGTGTGAAACTTGAGCTGACCGCGCCGACACGCAATGGGTTCCTTATGGTTTTTGTTTATTGGTAGGATGCTGGTAAGGTGTTTTTGATGACGTCAGTCTTTCTGAAAATAGTAAATTTTATACTTATTTATTATTTGTGGCTTGTGATTACATTCAACCTGTGATCTAAAGAAACTTTAATTGTCCTTAGAAATCTATGTTAGTCTGACTATTTTACCTGATTTCCTATATATTCATACATACTTATCACATATATGACTGCCCTGTCTTATTTTGCGCGTCTATTAATTCATAACAGCAATATTGTGTCGTATAACGTACATAAAAATCGGTGAACATCATATCTTCCAAGAAAGCTTCCAAGAACTCTTTGAAAGTAGCTACCTAAGAGAAAATTGAATCCATGCCCTCGGATCGCACACCCGAATGGCCCACCACTGCCCTCTGTAACAGATCCTTCCAATTAATTCGTGATTGGTGGAGGACGCCGTTTTCTTGTTAAACAATGATGGTGTAAAATTAGGTCGATGCACACAGACCACAGACCACAGACTGTCCACGAGCTGTCTGTGGAAGGAAATTACACTCTGTGGACACAAAGACTGGTAGCGCCTGTCTTCCGCCGCGCAAATAGACTCTGCTTCTGAGAAATGGTTAAAAAACTGATGGTTTGTGTGTGTGTCATCGCCTGGTACCGTTAATGATAACTATTTTTTTAAATATGAAGAAGAGTGGGTGGCATCTTATAACAGGAGATGTATACTGTAATATAGGTATTGTAGTGAACCATGTCGCTTCATTCCAAAAGGTATCCGAATAGCTTTTGAATCTGAATTAATATTCAGATTCAAAAGTTAGTGAAATATCGAGATGCACTAGCACTTGCTTGAATGCCGGGTACGACTTTAAAGTTTCTAAAATAATTGCACAGTTGTATGCTGCACTTAGTAAATAGTTAAGATGTGCAGCATCAATTTTTTTTCACATAAGCACTGTGTATAAAACCTATCCGTCGTGTCGTATCGTGAAGCGTCCGTAGTCGAGCGGGCCTCAGTGATCGTAACTGATCGCTGAGGTTAAGCAACAACTGACACGGTCAGCCATTGGATGAGTGACCAATTTCAAGTGGTGCTTTTCTGGACGCTTCCGTGCTTCGGACGGCACGTTAAGCCGTGGGTCCCGGTTGCTGCTTCGGCAGCAGTCGTTAAGCCTAGTCAGAGGCCTTCGGGCGGCTTGAAAACATCTGACAGTCGGGTTGCCCACTTACCCGACAACTCTCTCAGCACAAGCTTGCTTGTGTTGGGGTCCACCAACCCGCACTTGGCCAGCGTGGTGGACTAGGCCTAAACCCTTCCTTCATTGGAAGGAGACCCGTGCCCCAGCAGTGAGGACGTAATGGGTCGTGATGATAAAACCTATTGGATCAATAAAAACAGTGTAAGAAGTGTGCTGTGAACTACTAACACCGTGTCTGCCTTTACCCTGCAAACAAGAGTGTTGATATTAGCAGTATTAGTATAAGCTATGGCGGCCATAACACACTGTGTTATATAACATGTTAAGTGTTATGATTATGACCGAATACAATGCACCGTTGCAATATTGCTCTAACGAAGCGGTCACCACCGTGTCTGGGGGGGTCACTCTACAGGGTGTTGCAAAAAAGGTATACTAAAACTTGTAGAACAAAAGTTGTTCAGAATGACGCCCTGAGTCACCCCCTTTCAGCTTAGTACCTATACCCTTTTAGTAACCCTGTATATGACGAAAAATGATGTTTGCGCGCGAGAAACGACTTTATCTCGTTGTACTAAACGTGCCGATTGCAGGACAGCTCTCGTTTCGTTTTTCGTCAGTATAGAGTGACCCCGCTGTACTTGCGTGAACTGGCAACATTGTAATTAGGTTTAGTTAGTTTGCGAGCATAATTGTGTGCAATCGTAATTGTGCTGGTATCACCAGCCCAGATCGGGGGCGACTTGTGACGATAATAATGTGTTTTATGTTTAAATGTGCCGCGGTTGCGGTAGTGATGTAGGTGAATTGTGAGGTTGTAAATTACGTAATTTTGTAAGCTAACCGCAGATTTCGGTTTTAGCACCCAAAAATATACAGTACAAAATATTCGTAGAACCAATCTGGTCTGCTCTAAAACTTTCCGACTAACACAGTGTTAAATTTACATTGCAAAATAAAGTGAATATACAGATTATTATAGTATTATTGAATTAAAAATCATCCGATAAATTAGCGAATTAATTAAATGACAAAATAAAACTGAAGGACTCTATAGACGACCGAATGGCGTAGTGGTTAGTGACCTGACTACTGAGCCGATGGTCCCGGGTTCGATTCCCGGCTGGGGCAGATATTTGTTTAAACACAGATATTTGTTCTCGGGTCTTGGATGTGCCCGAAAAATGGTAATAGGCCCGCCCCCTATTACATTGGGACTAACATAACACTCTGGCGAAAAGTGGGTGCAGCAATGCACCTCTGCCTACCCCGCAAGGGAGTACATTAGTACAAGGCGTGAGTGCGTGTTTTTTTTTTTTTGTGACTCTCTATTCTGAACCTATTATGATCTCCATCTGTAATTCCACCCGCACACATACATAACACCACCACCCCTCTTCCACAGATCACCGCCGCCGCTCCACACCCGCAGTGTAACCGTCCAAGTGTCAGTGTCAGTGAAGTGCAGTGCAGTGCAGTGATGTAAGATGAAGCTGTGGAAGAGCCTGAAGGTGTCGATAGGGAGCCGCGGCGACGCGCGCTCCTGCCAGGACTTGCCGCAGTGGAGTAGCAAGGGCTTCGAGCTAGATGGTGAGTTGCTTAGATTAATAATATACGGGCTAGATGGAGTGTGAGAAAAATGTCTCGACAAAATAACACCAAATTTTACAACTGAGGTCTTATTTTGAACTAGCTGTTCCCGCGCGCTTCGCTTCGCCTTAAAAAGTTTTCCCGTGGGAATTCCGGGATAAAAAGTAGCCTATGTTCTTTCCCAGGGTCTAGACCGTATGTATACCAAAATTCATTCAAATCCGTTCAGTAGTTTTGGCGTGAAAGAGTAACAGACAGACAGACAGATAGACAGACAGACAGACACAGTTACTTTCGCATTTATAATATTAGTTAGGATTAGTTCGGTATGTTTGTATTGGAATGGAAAATCATTATTTTAGTTTGACAATAAATAAAGTAATGCAAATGAATGTAGGTATGTACCAAAATAAATTTATAGGTTAATTCATTTTATGGTTAAAAAGTTCAAATCACAGTGCAAAGCTTTCCTCTATAGAGGGAAAGTGCAATAATCACCTTATCGCTCTGTGCGACATAATTGCTCAAAGGCAAATCCTGGATCTAAAACTATGTGATTGCGTTAGTTAAGTCGGATAATATTCGTAGCATGGTCAATGGTTATCCGTAGATGCGGTCGTTATATGGATAATGCAACAAATTTTTCGTAAAAAATGTTATGTACAGGTCATACTTTTCTTTATATCATCAGGCCATATACAGTTTTTATCAGTGCACTGACCAATTGTACCTGACCAATGTATTTCGCTCCATAGTGCGTCTACTAATCATCTGTGATCACTGCTGGGATATTCAGCATTACATTACTAGAAAACATATCAAATCGCGTCCAGTTTTAGACTAAGTGCCAATTTCTCCATAGTCGGTTAGAGCATAACCAGGTATTAGTGGTTGACTTTTGACACATGTGTCAAGAATTTTATCTGGAGATGACGTATAAATTGATGAACAATCCCTGGTCGGTTAGATAACCGACTATGGAGAGATGGGCACTAAGCAAGTGAAACAGCTGACGTTAAACCTCCGTCAATATTCAACTCTATTTAGAAGTGGGATCCCGATGCTCGCCCAGTAATCGGTGTAACCAGAAGACCAGGCAAAACTTTGCTAATATTAAGTTTCGGGGCGTTAACGTGCCATCTGTACCTCTATTACAACGCAGTAGAGTCAGTGTTAGAATGCTGTAAATTGGTGGCGGTCAGCAAAGTGATTCGGTAGACACGAATGGCTGGTAAAGTGTATTGATTTGTCTGTGTCTTCTGTTTTTTTTGTTGTATTATTATCATCTAACTAAACAGATCACGAAATAATTTATCAGGTCACTCTTTTCACCACACAAAGCTTATTGAAGTTATCTCTGCGACTTTCACAAGAAAATTTAAAGTTAACTTAAAATACAGTATTTTCATACTTATCCAAGGTAAAGTTACTTACCTCACCGGGTTAATTATTCGAATGTTTTACAACAAAACGGACAAAAGTTGCTGGGATTATATAAAATTTCACTGCCGAATAAATTTTAAGGTGAAGTGCAAATTTGAACGTTAAAAATTATCCGTATACCTTACGCCTCTCTTAATAGAGTTGAAACTGCCTCAGAACTTCGTAGAAATTCCTTCTTTTAAAATGTTAATTAAGAATCTCTGATGGAATTATTTTGTTGGGACAAACTACAAAAGCGGAGTACGAAAAGGATGATTTGTTTTCGTTGAAAACCTTTTTTGATGGCGGTAAAAAATGTGAGTGTTTCTTTCTTTTGTTTCTTAAGACAACGTGGCTCGCATTTGGCTTCAATTAGTTTTTGCTACATGAATTCATAACTTTTTGTCTCAAAGTGGCATATTTTAGGGTATTTTTTGATAGGTACATTTAATTCATTTTAATACATTTTTTATTGTGTTAGACAATAAACCAATGTGTGATATAATTTGAGCACTTCCGACAAGCGAGTAGGTATGCATGGGAAATGATATGTGCATCGAGCAACAAATAAGACCTCTCGTTTAGATGTTTTCGACCCGTTGGTAAAATATAAAGCTCTTATAGCGCTTTATTTCGTATAACTAGGTTCTTAAATAAAGTCATTGTTTTGTTTTCCAACGTGTAGTTGAAAGAAAATTTAGTGTTAACGAGATAATACGACACATATTGTATCCCAATTTTCAGTCATAAAAATTTTAAGAGTCTAGAAGATTGCAACAGCAAATCTAATACTGAAGGTTTGCTTTAATCGTATTACGAACACGAATACGCAGAATAGTAAATTCCCGGTTTTATAAAAGCAGCGTCAGGTCGTTAGCATAAATTTAAAAAAATCATAAAAATTTGCTCAAGATTTTATTAATTTCTTGGTTACACAGTCTCCGGGCACGACTCTATAAATTTGCTTGATTAATAACGCCCCACTGTTTATCTTTCTACTTGAGAACGTTTTTTGTCCATTCAAGAATTGGCCCTTTTAATGTGTGCTCATCCATTACGAATTCACCTCAGTAAATACTTGACTAAGGTAGGTATTTTAAAATTTATGTAATTAGGTAGATACGTATGTATGTATATGACCATAAGAATGGAGATTGTAATTTTGACCTGAAATTATTCTTCTTAAATTTAAGAGCCTTGGTCAGAAGGGCTAGTACGGGGCGCATTTAAGACGTGACATAAGTTTTGCATCACGCACATCGCGCAGCCTCAAGAACTTTTGTCACGTCTTCATAGCGGCCCGTGCTACAGGGCCTGGCCGGTGTAATTCCCGCCACCGCGGTCTATCACAAGCCAGTTCTTTCATCATTCAAATATTTTATTGGTTTGTTTTGTATTGCTTCACAGACGTACTGGTATGTCTCGATGAGACTGGCATGGTCACAGTGTATTGTAAGTGACTTAAGCCTCTTTTAAAAATAAACCTTCAAATTTATAGAACGTATTGTAAATTTACAACAAGGTTAAAATTTACTTTGAACTCACGAGTTTCGACTCTTTATGTCAGTGAAATGGTTGAAATTCGTATATACGAACAACATCATTTTTAAGCCTATTGTAAAGTGTCAAAAAGCTCTATGAATTTGGGGGGTGGGTAAGATTACAAAACAAATAACTTTTCAGTGGCTCAAATATACCTAGCTTATGGCGCAACATCTATTGGAAAATAATCTGCATTCTCATCATTCCCAAGTTCTGTTCAGTTTTAAGCCGTTTCGCGATAATTTATATCCTTTAATAAAACCTCGGCGCCCGCACAAATCTTCCAGTTTCAATTTAGAACTCAATCACCCCCACTAATGTTTTTACCCAAAAGTTAGAACTCCTAACTTGGGGCAATCTTTTCGCGAATTTTGGGTAAAAAGAAAACTTCCACGTGGCACTTAATAAGATCCGCATATTGGAGCAACTCGAAACCAATCTCCTTTAATGTGCCAGTTTGCCTCAACTTCTCAAACTAAATAATTTCGTGCAGATTTAATCTGGAAATATTTTTACTGGTTTCTGAACTAAGTTGGTGAACGACTAGCTTTAGCCTGCGGGTTTAGGAAATAATATCGATCTATAACCGAATGGTAAATAACTGATTAGACACAATATTTATGCACAAATATAACATTGTTAAAAACGATCCTAATCTTAACAAAACCAACTGGTCATTTCGCATTTATTAATACGTTGCCATAATACACTCACGGGCAATGAAAAAGTTCCACTCAAAAAATTCCGACAGCAAACGACCCAATTTTTTCAGTGATTTAATTTAAAATGTTAACAAAATATTATCGTTTTTAGTTGGTACTATCCTGATGTTCTGTTAATTTTACTTTAATGTTGCAGAAGGCGTAATTAAGCTACCCTTTTCCGTTTAGGATTAATTTAGTGTTTTTCTCAGTGGAACCTTTTCATTGCCCGTGAGTGTAATATGGGGACCAAACTAAACTTATTAAACTTTAGATTTGGACGTTGACTGCAGTTCTGTAAACAAAATGTATGCGATACACGGTGGCACAGTACACAGGAGCATATTCCTTGTTTTTCTAAATTCTAAAATGTCCGCATCCCCTTTCGCCCGACGAAACGAGCAAACGAAGTAAAATGTTCTAATTTGGCATCTTTTCGGCTTATTTCCCCGAAAAATCGGTTCGTCAGCCAAAACCCGAGCGAGCAGCGTTTATTCAAGTAGACAAATCCGCAGAAGACGCCTTGTAGCGAATCTCGGGAATCTCAACCAAATCTGTTGTGGGTCGACTGTGTAACTATGGAATAAATAAACAAAACATAGGCGTGCTTCCTACTTTGATTTGGATGACATGTTGTAATTTTGGCCGATTTTTTTTCACTACAATGCATTTAGCTTCTAGCTGTACATAAAGTTGTTTAACATAATGCAGAGAATTACAGGATCATCAAACATTCAAAATGTTTTGATTTCATTTTATGAGTTTTCATATTACTTAGATTTGAAAATACCATGTTCAACCGTTGTTTACCTATTAAACATACTTTTCATGTACGACAAAAAAAAGTGTATTGTGCCAGTCAATCTGCAAGAGTTTCATAACCAAATTACTTAAAATTTAAAAAAGTATAATAATAAATATTAATAAATTAATACCTAATACCTATTCGTATAAAAAAGTATCTAGCTTATATTTATTTCCATGGGAGCTACGTGGTCGGCCCGCATGTTGGCCAATAACGTACGCATTAACATACTGGAGGGAGCTGCGACCGGCGATCTTTCCTAGCAGCTCTTACAGATATTTCCTGAAGCTTTCAGCAGTCTACATACTTGGGGACATGATATTTTTAGTACAGGAAGAATGTAATTTTGTTTGCAGAGATTGAGATTGCTGATTATTTCTGGCCAGCATAAAGAGGCATTATTATACATACATATTATACAATAATGCTGAAAAAGATGACAATCTTATCAAAAATAGCCAAGCAACTTGTCTAACACCTCAAAGTAGATATAATATTCCAAATCTGCCTACATTTTATAAGTTGAATGTTACTCAAAGTATCCATCTAACTACCAATATCTAATCAATATAATCCTAAATACCAATCAAAGCATAGCTGGACTGAACCCTAGACGATGGACCGTACTAGCTATAGGCACGATATGCTGATTGCTAGTACATGCTAACTGTACTGGCTGTGGCTGGTAAATTACAGCGAGAATTAGATGCGATAATTCAAGTAAAAAAGTGTGTAAGAAGGTTACGAACTTTGCGATTCCAGGCAACTATATAGAGTGGTCACCAACAAAATTAACAAACTTTGAGTTAGACAGCGTAAACTAGACTGTTTTATTGTAAAATATGGTTTAGTGCTAAATGAGAAAGTCGTTTATTTATTTCTGCAACGTCTACCAGTCTTTAAATAGTCAAAACGAATAAACTCCTTTGAAGACACGCCACGCCGAAGGCGTCAAAACATGGGGTGAAGTCATCCGCACAGATTTATAACTGCTGTAAAAGTCGGCTCGTCATCGTCAGTCCATTTTGTCATGAAGTTAAGTTTATGGTTAAAAAAAGTAGTCCATATAAGTACTAGGTACTAGTATTATAAATAAACCCTAAGTGCATAAACGGCGATACGGCTCGCAACCTATCACGTGACTACAGTTTTTGTAGAAAAGGAGAGTTCAACTAGCTAGGTACATCGGGTGAAAACTAATTAATGATGTCGATTCTGAAGGCAGAAATTCTAATTTTAACGCTGTCAAACTAAAAAAATTGCTAGCATAAAATGACATTTACAGAAACAATCATAGAGTCGAATTTTAAACAAAGAAATTAAGGTTTTGACAGCTCTAAATTTAGAATTTCTGCCTTCAGAATCGATATCATTATCAACATCAATACATTCAACAAATTTGGGCACGCGATGCCATAATGGTTATTATGAATTCAGTAGCGGGAGTGCCATCTGGAGTAGGATGTGGTGGCTCTGTTCTACCGGAGACTATATATCATTAATAAGTACCTATGATTCCTTTATCTTTAGGATGAGCTATTAGCTTATAATAAATTAAGAATCATATTTCATTCTATTAATTTTGCATAGTTTTTTATTGTATGTCATGTCATATTGCGGATGCACATTTTAAACTGAGTTAAAACAATGAACCTAACAATTTTTACTCAATTAAATTATATTGAGCGATGGCAACATACAACAGAAAGAATTCGTAACTGGGTCAGACACAAATAAGACTGTTCCCGGCTTATTTTTCCCAAATTCATAAATATTATAACGTGTTAACCCAGTGTGTATTACAATAAAACCCAATGTTGCTTTCCCAAGCAGACACAAAATGATAATAAGCTTAGCCGAGTAAAATAGGTGGGTTGATGCCCCGGATCAGAGGCCGCGGTTGTAACGTTTTGGAGCTTTCATACATTACATGGTCCGGTAAGACCCTAAGTTTAGTCTTAGGTACCTACTTAACAAAAAACAAACGGCCGTTTTAAAATTTGTTTACATTTTCTTCTACATTTTAAATATTGGGTATTGGGAAGTAGACTCTAAAAATTTTAATAAGCATGAAAAGGGCCTGAAACGTAACAGTTTTGGGAAAAACTTTTCAAACGGTAGTCATGATTTTTCTTCAAATTGGCGGCACTTGTTGGCCTTATACTTTACCTTAATAATATTTATAAATTTCGTTGGGCTGAAGAGTCATGTCAACATGAAACAAATACCTGAAGCCGACCTTTGTTTTTATTAACTACGTGGCAGATCCAGTATTTTTTTCCTTTTTAATTAAATCTCGTTCCTCAGTCGTAAAATATGAAATTATCCGCGATCCGTTCTCATCAAAGGTTATGACGGGTCTCAGAAGTATAAGTAAATTGGAAACGAAAATAGTTTGAAATAATTATTATCACGATCTTCTCCTTTTTACTTTGTCAGGACTATACCTACGTTTGATTATAAATTACGGGAGAAATAATTATATGTATTCAAATTACAAGAAATAAAAATCATAGGAACAGTACCTACTACTTTTACAAGTAGATAAGTAACTAGCCAAAACCATGCTACTCTATTCTCTGTGGGGGTGTAAGTACCTGTAAGTATCCCCAAGGTCTAAACTGCCTTCCTAAACTTGAACCATTTCTCACCACGCTGGTCCACTGCGGGTTGGCTGGTTCACATATCTAGATGTGCTAAATCTAGATATGCATGTAAGAGCGATGGTGTACATTGTACTTAAGTTAAAAGAACTCATTGGTACATGTCAGCGCCGGGATTCGAACCCGCATCTCTAGCGTGAGAAGCGGGCGCTTCCCCGACTGAGCTACCACCGCTCCATGCTGTTACGACAAGTAAATAATACGAGACTGTATTTCTGTTCGAAAAATACAATATTTACACATAAAAACACCTATAAAAGGTCACACAAGGTTCATTCTTTGCACAATGAAGAGAGAAGGATTGAGTCGTTTTATGGGAGCCTGGCAATGATGTGTTGTGTGTTTATGACTTCCTGGTTTACAGCCTTATTTATCATCACGCCGGTCTGCACCGCTGCCACTGTTCGAGAAGCAGAAAAAATATATTTTCTATACGTATTTTTATTAAGTGACTCACCCCATGAAAAACCCTACCTGAAAGATCGGAACATGCTATTGCCACATATTTAATGATATTTTAATGACACTACGAGTATAATAATATTATGATGTTGCAATGTTGTAATACACACATCCCTCGTTTAAAAGTACAGTCTACAGTAAAAAGTATTCTCAAATTGTCTTTAAAATCGATTGTGGTTGTCATAATTAGTTCGCGATCGGGAATCGGGAGCCCGACCGTTAGTTAATGAATACAGAGATAAACTTGGGTCCCTATCCCCCGATCACAAACAGTGTTGATATCATGTTGTGTCGTTTGTGACAACTGACAACTGTCAGACAGTAAACGTGTCAGGACTTTTACAGCGAGCAGTAATAATAATATTTTATTGCAAGCCCGATGCGAACGGACCTAAAGCTGTGAAGATTGGTTCAGTTTACTGCCCGCAGTCTCGTCACGGTTTATGTTTCATTTCATTGTGTCATGTGTCTTTCCGTATTGAGTCATGTTCTACAACCCTAGATCCTAGGTTAAATTAAAAATATATATTGACATTCAACGCATAAAAAAGTAGACCAGTAACGAAGAACCGCTTTTAACCGCATGCGAATCGATCCAAAAAACAAATGTTTACACAAATCTAAAGGTTTATCCTTAACCTCATTTTTAACAACAGTTTATATAGAGAACGGAGAAAAAAGAAAATTTTGTTCCAAGATTCATCGTTACACAAAATATATTAGCTTATCTTACAAGTTATGAATGTTATGATCCACGCTGATGTGTAAAAAACAGCCAAGAAAACAACAACTGTAATAATATAAATACACAAGCGAAATCCATCTTACTTTACTTTCATGGCAAACACTTATTTCCTGCAAAGTTTTGGACAGCTTACATAGAATAAGTTTTGTAAAAAAGTGTATTACATCGTTCGTCTTAGGGATGGGTTGATATTTACCTTCCTATATGGATTTTAAAACATCATTCATCATTAGTCAATGTTGAATAATATTGTTTTAGACAAAATGTACCTTTTGAAATAAGTGGTACAAGATATTAATTAGATTTCTCGTTACCGGTAAGCTTATCATTATTACAACTATGTTTCTATCGATATTTTATCTCGCACTTCTTATTATTATGTACCTTCCTATCAGAGATCTATTGTGTCCTAATTCACGTCTGTCTAAATAAAATATAATATTATGCAAAAACAACTAATTCAACGGGAGTAGAACATCACTACTGCTCCGTCCTTCTCCTAACTCAAGAAACTTTAGTGGCAAGAGGAGGAAAAGCATTTAAAAAACAACAAAACTTTCAATGTAAGCTTACTCTGAGAAACAATATACATTTAGTATCTCAGACTGTTGTACGAATACTGCACTTCAAACAAAATAACTGGATGCAAAAAAGTTATGAGACACATCTTGATGCAGGAAGATTCAAAAAACATTTTTTTGTCTTTACTATAAATCAGACATACTATACACATATCATTTCATGACAAAAGACACGGATTATTAATTAATTAGATTATGGGATGCCACGGAAGGAAGGCTTCCTCTACTTATAGGTACTTACATACTTACTTTTTTTTACTTAGTTTTTAGTCTTTGACTGGACTAGATCTAGTATTTCATAATATCTTTATTATGTACGTAGCTAGTATAAAAGGAGTACGGTAGTACTTAAGCTATTTAAACAGTGCACCGCGCGGGCAAAGATCACGTATCCCATTACGCCGCGCAGACGTGACACTTCTAAACGAGTGCGCGTCTCTAATTCTATTTACTTTGCGCTAACTCACTCCTGTGTCTCCGCGTGGTGCAAGCGGCCTGAATTACCATGGAGAATATGAGGAACCATTTGACGTATACTGTCTACTCGAAGTCGTTACGTATTCATTTCTGGAAAAACGCTTAGCTTTCTCCAAAATAGATACTTTGAACTAAATATAATATTTAAATTCATCAGACAAATATGTCTGTTACACGTTCGATCAAGCTCTTGCGCAGTACTCAGATGTCGCCTTTATTTGCATTTAGATTTTGCGGTCCTGGCAGTCAGCATCTGACGCTAATCTCACCGGCAAACTAGCTGACTAGCAGGAATAAACTGTAGTGTTTACCACCGGCACAATAACTAGAAGCTTATGGTACAAGTGCGTATTAAAATACTGAAAAAACTAAGTAGGTTGGTGGCGCATTAAAAATCTCGTACTTATTGGTAATATCTTCCATAATAATTACACAATAATATCTTAGTCCGTCCCATAGTTTTTGCGAACCCTGTCCGAGTGTACACGCGGCACAAATAGCTTGATGCTAAATAACGAAGTCGGTGAACTTGCCGGCACGGAATGGAACTCTCTTTTTGTGGGAATTCATCCTTTTTGGCGCATCTTGAGATTTAACGAGCGCGCGACTTCTATTTTGCGACTGGATTTTATTTCCCTCCGCGCCCCGAGCTAATGAGTGTAATCACTACGGATATTTGTATGTATTAATTGTGTAGTATTTGCTTGTTACCACTTATAGCACTACTTATTTACACAAGTACCTACCTAAATATAATGAAAAACTATCATTGTTAATACCTATTTTAAAAATAAAAACAAACCTACAGTCCTGCATACCTACATACATAATTTTGATGATATAACCTACCTTTATTTTACATATCTACAAAAAAAAAATTTATCCTTTTAGCTAGCAGAATTGTTTACAATGAACATTTACTTTACTGCCTACTTCATACTCATAACAATAAAGTTTCCAGTGAATTGAACTGAACCATTTCTATGAAGTGTATAAGATGCAAATGTTATTGCAGTAAATAGCTGCTTGCAATCTTAGACGCAGTAGTCGCAGCGAACTTGATAAGATGTGACTCGAGTGAAATAGTTTATAATAATTGAAGTGGCTCGGTGTCTGTTGCTTTGAGATGAGGCGAATTTTGAACTTGATGCAGCTGAAATTCAATAGCTATCTTTAGTGTATAAAGAGAACAAAAGATACAAGAAATCGAGTCAACGGACAGGCTTCAAATGCTTTGATCCTACCCTGAGGCCCACATGTGTGGCTAATTAAGTATTAAATATTCATTAATGAGATAAAGCACGTGGCTGCATTTGCTTAGCCAGGGTAAGGGACGGTGAAATAAAATATTAAATTAAAAGGTCATAACATTTTATAATAACGTTAATTCACTTTATTACATCCGCACTCAACTGCGGATGGGTCTGGATACCATAATATTATTTCCAAGTATTTTGATCGCTTTCAATCCAACTGCATGGGGCTCAGAACCACTTCTCACCACTTCGTCTACTAATTTATAAACATGTAACTAAAATATTGCATACCTTACCGGGCCTTATTTGAAGCGGTGTGGAAGTATACCTTCTGATATTCATAATACTTAAGGAATAAACATTTTTAATATCATGTAAGACATCCAAGGCTAGTTATAAGCAATATTTTATATATTTCATATTCGCGTCGGTGAAAATTACTTTTTGACTTGATTATGTCATAGTGAGAAAGATAGATGCAAATAATATACACAATAAGGCCCCAGTTTCACAGTACTGGACCACCTAATTAATGGAAGAAGCTGAGTACAACTACTTTTTACATCTCGAACAAAGGATTTTTTTAACCTTAGGCACTCCTTTCAAATATACATTTCCGTGGCAGAGTTAAAATTTTTGCCCCGCGGGTTTGTGTTTTGTTATCCTCGTTTTGCTTGAGGCCGCTTTCAGCTTGATTTTGGATGATGAATGGAAATATTTTGACCTGGCGAAAACAACGAACTGAGAGTAGTTTATCACTGTTGTTGTGCTGTAAGGTACACTGTCTGTCTTTTAATAGAGTTTTTAAATAATGTTGGCGTTAAAGCTAGCTATGTCGCGTTTAATTTGTTAAAGGAGAGCTTTGAGAAATCCTAAGAGAATTAATTATGCCATGTGTTGTTACATTGTTTATTTATGTGACAAGATTATAGCGGATTAAATCACATTATACTCCTCGATTTATCACACATTACGCGTTATATCACAGGTTACATCACCTGTAACTTTCCTCTCTTTCCACTGTTCGACGCGATATCTCGTACGGAAATCTCACAATCATACAAATATATCTTCCCTTCTAAATTTCATGAATCATGGCGGCATTCACAGTGCGCAATGGGCCGTGTTTATCCTCATTTTTTATTGGCGATTGAAGTCTCATTGGTTATTCACTTGGAAACAACTTTTTTCTGTGATTGTGCGAAAAGGAACGTGAAAATGTGCTTGCGTAGAAGTGGCTGAAAGCTGAAATAAATGTGAAAGGTTATTTTTAGTAAAAACTTAAACGGTATTCAAGATCTGATATTATTTCAATGAAACATGTCTAAAACTATTTCACTAAGCCTAGGTGCGTATTTGCGTATTATTCTTGACTGACTCCAATAATTTTATTTAAATTATTGGAGTCAGTCAAGAATAAAGGCCACGTACAGACACACAACAATGGAGTATATTAACACCCCTATTTTTCGTGTAAGTGTGAAAAGTCCTCGTGGCCTATCGTAACCCTCAAGTGCCGACGGTGAAATTAATATACGATTCGTGGTTCCCGCGGTTTATGATTAATAGGAAAAGGGTGGATAAATGAATTTAAAATGAAATTGCTTTCACAAGTAGATAGGTACTCGGAAAGGGCTTCTATCCTCCTACATACGTTTTGAAGAATTTAATAATATGTTTAACGAGTTTGTTTGGTCAGGACTTAATCCGAATAGAGGTTTAGTTTTAGCAGATTAATTCAATTAAATTACGTAGTTAGGAACGCTCTTGAAACGAAAATGTAACGATTTTCGCCTAATTTTATTTGATAACTATTTCGAATTTTATGTAGGTGTTAGGTTTTCCCAAATAATTGAAGAGCCAACTTTCAATGAAAATAAGTCCCCCTTTGGACATTCACTATAGGTTTTTAAGGTCTTCATTATTTACTTGTATTTTTTTAAATGTATTTATTTACTAATAATTATGTGTGTAAATCTTCTACCTTTTATGATTTTATTTAAACGTCAAATAAACTTTTTTAGAGCACCAACACAAACCCACGCCAACTTCTCTTAACCCCTCAACCGTCTTGTTGCAGTGTTCAAGTCACACACGTCGCTGTCGACGGACTCGGGGCTGTGCACGGAGCGCGGGCTGCGGCGCACCCGGGTCGACGTGCGCCGCCCGCCCGGGCAGCCCTTCGGACTCAAGCTGGCAGGTGAGAGGTTAACTAACGCATTGACTGTCATACTTTTACGTGAGCTTTCATTCGCTTCTTCTTCTTTCGTGTCAGTGAACATGCGAATTTTTATATTTGTCCAGACCAAAAAGAAGCAATTTTGATAGCATTCTGGTTGGCCTGGAGTAAGTCTTCCCGTGTGCAGGTGGAAGGGCACAGGGGACAGGAGAGTAAATGCTCCATAGTCTGGGGGGCGGTACCACAGTCGCATAGGTTGGTACCAACGGTATAGCCCCACTTGCAGAGATTGTCCTTGCAGCAGCCTACCTTTCATTCGCTGTGAAACATGTTTACCTTCGGACTCAAGCTGGCAGGTGAGGGGTTAACTGCTAACGCACCACTGACTGTTGTACTTTCAATTTGTGCTTGTATTCGCTTTAAAACCTCTTTATCTTTGCACTCAAGTTGGCAGGTGAGGGGTTAGGTAATGAAAACAACAATAACAGTTGGCACAGAGTGATAGTTAATTGACAGTTCATCTACTGGTACTATATGATAATAAACGGTAGAGGCAACACATTGTCATATTTCCACGTTTCCCGTAAGCTTCTTACAAGCAGCCGGGGCAGTCCTTCGGACTCAAGCTGGCAGGTGAGGGGTTAACAGCTAACGCACTGACTGAAAGTCTGACGACTTCCACTTGAGGTTTCATTCGCCGTAAGTAAAACAGTTTTACCTTCGCACTTGAACTGTTAGGTGAGGGGTTAATACGCGATCACAACGAGAATATCCGGGGAAATTTTATTGACTATCTGTAAAACCTTTTATCCTGTCGTACTTACTCAAAATTACGTGCAGCGTTAAGAGTTAACACACTAGCTGTTACATTTTAAACTACAACCTTAAGAATATTTATCTAAAATATGAACTTATTCCATCCAAAAATAATCGTTACAGTCACTCGTGCAGGGTTTTTCAAAATACTCATGCGAGACTACTACCAGTGTTCATGCAACGGTATGTACATTTTGATACAAAATATACTCTTCTTTATCCATAAGGGACCATCCTAAATGTCAAACGATTTCAGCGCAGTGTCCCCATACTTCAATGCCTAATTAAGCGAAAGATCAAAAAGA
The DNA here is from genome assembly GCF_932276165.1 of Plutella xylostella. NCBI lineage: Eukaryota > Metazoa > Arthropoda > Insecta > Lepidoptera > Plutellidae > Plutella > Plutella xylostella. The sequence continues at coordinate 669,277 of NC_064002.1, forward strand.
GCACTATAAATCCTTTACATGAACCATAAACGTTGAAGTGTGGACTTTCCTGTGACCAAATTAAAATACGTTTTAGCGTGACCTGAGTATCAGTGACCGCGCACAAATCGCTCCCGGCTATAAATCTGTTTGCACTGAATTCTTTCGCCGCCGTGGCCGTCGCCATTTTGAAATTAACGGGGATAAATTCGGGGGAGACTTTGGGGGCTGGAAACGGGATGGCATGTTTTTAATAAAATAATTCAACCTTTCATTTGTTTGTTTGTGTTTTTGTTTATTATTTATAGAAGCCGCGGCTTCTCAAGCGCAAACAATATTGGCTCGCAAAGTGAGATATTTTACCGAATTAATCACATGAATTATTTTATTTATGTTTTCCCGTTTGTTCTCGTATGAAAATAGCGCAATTATGACTGGTATAAATACCGAAATAACGTATTCCGAAATAAAATTAATAAATGTTAATTTATTTACGCCGAGCATAGCAATTAAATAGATTTTATTCACGAAAAGTGAAGGTTTATAAATAATGAAAAATACCGCCATAGCCACGGCACGGCAGTGGGTTCCGTCAGTTAATAGGAGACAAATTTGCATATTTATTGGACCCCATCCGATCGCGACCTTCGACAGATGAATGTATTCAGGAATAACAGTAACTTTGTTCAGTGCAAATTCAAGTACTTTGCTTACAAGAATGTGGTTTATATTTCATCAGTGTATGCCTCCCTCCAATACATGTACTTATACTTACACTTAGTATGCAATAAATCATTTAAATTTGAATTTATACATAATGTTTGATTTGAAAGAAATTGTAAATAATTCCATGTCAATATTTTTACTAGGTATTAACTGTGTGCCGCCTAAGTGTTATAATTATAGCTGTATATCTGACCAATTCACACATATTATGTCACCTTGAATTCGCAATTAAATATCCTTAAGAGATGGTTTAGGGGTGGTTTACTTAGTTCACAACGGGTCGTCCCTTTTACCGCATTAATCGTCTTACTTACCGCCACATAATCTGCTTAGAGGTTTGTGTGTACAGTTTACACTCGGTGGACGTAAAAAGGTGTGCTATAAGATCGGTCCTGTTAAAAGATAGAAAGTATCTAACAGAAATCAAAATACTACCTGTGGTTTGTGTTTGTAATACCTAAATAAATTAACCTAATAACATAATGCTTAATATTTATAAGCTCATTAGAGAGAGAGAACCCATAAGATATCATCACGACCCATCACATCCTCACTGCTGGGACACGGGTCTACTTCAATGACAGAAGGCCCTAGGCCTAGGCAATAAGATATAACAATAACTAAAAGTTCTGATTAAGCCATTGAGTATGAATACACCCGAGTTCGCGTTGCTATGGAAATTACGCATATACCTAGGTATTTAAGTAAAATAACGGAGGGTAATTTAGTTTCGATCCAGTCCCTATATCTGATATGATTTATGATGATGAGCACTATTTGCTCAGTGAAATGCAGCTAACTTCAGCGCGAGCGAAGGTGACCGGATGCAAGCCATACATTTCAGCTGAATAACACATTACCAACTCACATTTACACGAAGAAGCAACAATATTACAAGAAATGCCGTTTATATTTGCACAGAAATGCCGGATTGCATTAATATTAATAGCAATAACGGGCCAACGTTTATTTACTGAGGAGGAGATAAATAAAATATCAAAGCAGATCCCTGGATAATTAGTGTTTATTAACGATTCCTTAGGGTTTAACTGTAACAACACAGGCTATAAAAAGTGCAAAGTTTAACATCTTGTCAGGGTGATGATAGGTAATTATCATATTTTCAACATAGATAATATCATTAAAAATTAAATAAAAATACACAGAATCACTGGTCCCACACGTATGTTGTGGCGATTTTTCACCTTGGTATACCTACTGGGAGAAAACTTGTTTCAGAATGTCACCAAGTCAAAAGGACCGGCTTTCATAGATTATCACATTATCACCGACACATTCCTTAGAGGATTCCTCTGAAATGAAGATATAATTGCAAATACTTTTCACATGTTTCATAGCACACGAAATAGACATAAACATAGACACATAATTCATTTGCTTACAAAATACACATCGCGAGTACATAACAGCATCAATACAGTTATATCACGACACAATAAGAATTGGCCTAGCACCTAATTGTGGTGTGTATTCTGTCAAAAGATACCTTCGAAATGTATACCTTCAAAATTACTAACAAAACAACGAATTTGCTTCCAAAATCCCACTTTTCGCCGGCAAACCACGCGGGCTCGCTTCGCGTTGTAGTGGTTTCTGGGAGATAGATGACCCACTTTCCGACTGACTCGTTGTGCATCACTCACTCACTCGATCCAGTGAGTCACTCGTGTCACTGGGGCTTCAGGATAAGGGATTGGTTGACTGCGACGGGTGGCGGGAGTCAAAGGCTTAATTAGATGGATACTTAAAAAGATTTCCCTGTTGGTGGATAGGTCATTTCTATCTTTATATTTATTTAAATTGCATTGAATTTGCAGCAACCTTACAGTTTTATATTGGGTTTATGTTGTTTTACCTAACTAGCCTTCAAAATTATAATCTGACGTCCGAATAATAGTAATTTCTTTACCTGCAATATATATGGATCTTAATCATTATACCTACTTCAATTTGTCTTCCACTAACAAGCTTGCTTTTACTAATTATTAAGTTTTATTATTATCTACATGTATTACTAGGAAAACACTGGCTCTAGTAATTCACGTAAGAACTGTAGAAAAAATAATTGGCTGTTCTAAAAATAGCAAGGTATGTAGGTAGTCTTGATTTTCTTCTTCAAATGAAGTGATATCACTCTCTATATATTTAAAATATTCCTATTCAACTACTGTAGCTCCTATATTTTCGAAGTAAAAGTTCAATTTACAAGGTCGTTTCGGACTTAGGGCTAAAGCTCAAAGTTCACAGTTCAAACTTTGGTTTGGTTTAATTTCAACCGCATCACTTATGAATTTCATCTTTCGTAAGTTTGTTAATTATTTTACTAGGTACCTAATTCTATTTTTTGCGAAAATGTGGACAATAAACTGATTAAAACGGTTTTTTCAAAATTTGTTTGATATATATATTTATTAATTCTAATCCAGAACTTCGTCTAGAAGATAATTTTTAAAACGCAAAAATTGTCAGAATCTATTCTAGAAGTATTCAATTAACTTTAAATTAAGGATCTAAAATTTCAATTAGAATGACAAATAGACTGCCGTGGTTCAGTCAGAATAAGTTTTTTTGCTTTGATTTTAAATGATTGCGAGGTAACTCGGGGCTCGATCGCTATAGGTAGGTACTTAGAGTACCAATCGAGCCCTAAGTAGCTACACATGTATGTTTAATCTGAAACCCATGTAAGAAACTAATTTAAATAATAATATTATTGAAGTCTTAAATGTGTTGTGATTTGGTTATGACGATCAAAGTAAGCCAAAGAAACCTTACAAAAAGTTAAGAAATTAATAATGATTTCTGGGATGAACATTTGTACGTGATCGAGCTTCAATGTTCAACTCGATAACTCATGAAAATCAGAACCTCTTGTGATGGAACAAGTAAGACCATTATTAATTTTTATTTTAACATGCATTAATAATACTAATATGATTGCTTAAAAAACGATTTACAAATTATGCGTTAAGCATAATGGTTAAAATATCGGGAAACTTGCTTGATCACTAATAAAATTCAACTATATACAGAAAGGATTAATACTACAGTAAGTTTATTTATTATGGCTTTACTAATATTTGGGCTGTGTACAATTCAGGATCTTCTTCTTCTTCTATCGTGTAAAATGCACTAAGCTAACTTCCTCCAATGTTTTGCTACTCTTATTGCACTTTGCAGGATTAATTTCAGGAAGGTTTTCTATCAAGTGAAATGTTTATTCTATATTCTATGTTTATTTCTGTGGCATATTTGTATACCCATTATAATAATAATCAGAAGTAGCTTAACATAAAGGTAGGTAGATGTGCATTCTTGCATTAAGTTATTCGTTATTTGACGTTTTATTGCAGGCGTCATGTTATATTTGCCTACAATCGCGGCATTTTTCAAGCATACCCAAGACTCTAAACACTGTTTTTAATTAAAAAACAAGCGGTGGTAGCTCCGTCGGGTAAGCGCCCGCTTTTCACGCCAGAGATGCGGGTTCGAATCCCGGCGAACAATGTATACCATCGCACTTACGGTGAAGGAAAACATCGTGAGGGAACCGGCATATCTAGATCTAGCACATCTAGATATGTGAACCCACCAACCCGTAGTAGACCAGCGTGGTGGGAAATGGTCCAAGCTTAGGAAGGCAGTTTTGACCTTGGGGATATGCACAAAGGTTCCAGTCGAGAGAGCCAGGTGCAAACATACTAAAATAAAAATAAATCCTAAACATTGTGCCATTCGACCGGGTTCCGCTCATCTCGCATAATCTTTATTGACCAAAACTCATTTCGCATAACTCGTATGGTCTAAACTTTTTTGGCCGAACCATCACTTTGCCAAGACTTATGTGGCATAAGGCTCGTTTCGTCTAAAACTCTTTAGGCACAATATTTAAACACCTAAGTTTCGTTTGCTCAAATTTATGTTCGTCTATACCTATGTATAATCTTGTTTCTCGTAATGTTATCTTAATAAATAATATATTAAGTATGTAGTAAATGTACAAATTGTGGTATTTTTCTCCTACATCCCGAAAATCACGATATTGTATGATCAAAAAATCGAAAGTTAACGACCAATATAATTATTACAAACCCCATGAGATCGAAACCTAAAAATAAGTGCGACGACGAGCAAAGCGAGGAGGAGCGTGTTAGGTGCACATGTTCATCAAAACCAAAGCGGAGCGCAGCGAAGCGGAGCGGAGCGTTTTCCAAACAGCGGAAACAATACAAGGCACCAGTTTGCGCTATGTAGGGAGACGCTCCGTCAAAGTTAAAGCCAAACGAATATTATTACTTTGTATAAACCTAATAAACCTATGCCATAGCATTATTAGGCTATTCAAGATTTGGCCATACCATTATTAGGCTAAACAATGTTATGCGAAATAACTTTTTACTAAACGAGATTTATGCCATACGATTTTCGGCGTAACGAGACTTTGACCAAACGTTACTATGCAATACGAGATTAGGCAAATAAATCTTATGCCAAAAAAGGTAGAACCCATTCGACCATCACTATTCCGTGGCCATTTGTCATGATGTGTCCACTAAATTGGCGAATGCCAAAAGTGTGGCGCCTGCATAGAATTAGCCGGCGGTTTTGTTTGAAGCTCTAATTACGCGCTAAATCACTGCACTGACTCGCTTCACTTTAATGCCAATACACTTAAACTAACGCTGTGCAACGCTCATAGTGTTTAATAGGGTGTGTGTGTCCATATTGATCATTTCTGGCCATTAGGTTTACAAACTCGGAGTAGTGGTTGGTGAGGCTGACGCATTATACTGAAAGTACCAGGTCAGATATTTAAAAAAATACAGAAGTTTGATTTTGACGGTGCCTTGAATGTGGCTGTAATACTATATTATCCCCTTAAGCCTATTCCGAAGTGTCATGGCGAAGTTTTAAAGTTTATTATAATAACTCGGTCACTAACTCACCACTAACCAAATGATCCGAAATCTAAAATAGCTTTTTTATTTACGGTTTTCTAAAACAGACGTATGTTAATACGGTAACCGATTTAACCATGTTACGTATGTTTGTGAAGGCTTGAATAATTTTCCATTTGAAAACGCTCTGTAGGTTTATAAATGAACAACGCCACTATGATAGTTCCAATAACCGGGCGAACGTTATTCCGGTACAGTCGCATGTAAAAGTTTCACAGTAAACTCTACTTACTCTATGACGTTAAATGCGCATTGGATAGCGCCAAAAACAATGGCTTCGGTTCAAAAGCGAAGTACACTCATAAACAAAAGTGTTTCCCGTTTCCAGTTGCGGTGTTTCGCAAAATTTTAAACACCAGTAATAAACTGACTGTAACCGTAGGAAAATTTTAGTTCAACAACTTTATGAGTCGCGCATATAAAAGCGTATATTTTTCACTGTTCGTAACCGCGGTTTCTGAACGCCGCCGCTTGGAACACATCACGGCAGCTGCGCGGCGTTAAGAGTGCGTGTATTTTTAGTTCCGAACTTATTTATATACACTTTATTGCACACAAAAAACAATTTTTACACAGAAGCATTTTAAAAAACATAGCTTATAATTTGCGCACAAAGGCGGACTTATTGCTAAAAAGCAATTTCTACCAGCCAACCTTTGATTGGTGGTTATCGAAAGTATGTAATGTAAGCTCTTAAAATGTACAATAATAAATTTAGGTATGTAAACAATAACAAAAATAACAACTTTAATTTAAACTAACAAAATGGGATATCTACCTATAATTTAATTAATGCCTAAACCTTAAACAACTACCTATATTACGATAAATAGAATAATTACTAATATACTTAAATTATAATACATACCTATACCTACAATATATAATATAATATAATACATAAATATATACTTAATACATAAACATAATAATACATAAATATATAATAATATCTACCAACCTAGGGTTTGATAATAATGATTCCTCACACTCTTCTTAAAAGTTGCAATTGATGGTGACATCCTCACGCTCACAGGTAAGCTGTTCCACAGGCACGCCGCCTTCATAGCAAAGGAATCGCCATAAGAGGCAGCGTTATGTTCAGGTATACTGAGCATCTTGTTCTCATTAGATCTCAACGCACGTCCATGCGAACTTAGGAAAGAAAATTTTGACTTCAGATATTCAGGGGAAGCTGGATTATTCAATACATTGAATAGCAAATTGAGAATGTGAGTATTCCGGCGAAGACGAATTGGGAGCCACTTTAATTGAGCACGATACTCTGAAATATGATCATACTTACGTAAACCGAATATAAATCGGATACATAAGTTCTGGAGACGTTCGAGTTTGTTGAGTAGCTCTTCAGTGAGGTCAAGATAGCTTACGTCAGCGTAATCGAGAATCGGGAGCAGTAAAGACTGTGCCAGCGTAATTTTGGTGTTAAACGGTAGAAAGTACTGCAAGCGTCTTAGACTGTGGAAAGATGCAAATACTTTCCTGCTCACTGCGTCGACCTGTGGGATCCAAGAGAGGGTTATGTCCATGATCACGCCTAAATTTTTTACGGATGATACGTAAGGTATGTCTGTTTGATCATACCTGACCTTTCTAGCAGCTGTGAAATCTATCTTGTTCAACATGCGAGGGCTGCCGATTACAATTGCCTGAGACTTAGTAGGGTTTAGTAACAGCCCAAATGACTTAACCCACCTAGAGATGATCTCCAAGTTGTCATTGATGAGGGTTACAGCTGCATCCAAGTTTTCAGGTGGTACACCAGTATAGAGCTGGAGATCGTCTGCATAAAGGTGGTAGAGAGAGGTAAGTTTACTAGCTAAGATGTTGATAAACAAAGAGAAAAGCAAAGGAGAGAGAACGCCACCTTGGGGAACGCCAGCAAGCACAGGACACCAGGAAGAACAATCGGTGTCAGTACGTACACGCTGCTGACGCCCCTTGAGATAAGACTCGAACCAACTAGTGACTGCCGGAGATACGTTAAGAGAGCGAAGAATCCCAATGAGTAAATCAAAGTCGACCGTGTTAAATGCGTTGCTGAAATCCAGCAATGTAAGGACAGTAACATTTCGGTTGTCTATATTAGCTCGGATATCATCGGTAACTTTGATAAGAGCGGTTACTGTGCTGTGGCCAGGACGAAAGCCAGACTGGAAGGGATTAAGGAGACTGTTATCGGAAAGGAAACTGGAAAACTGTTCAAAGACAAGGCGTTCAAGGACTTTAGAGAGAAAAGGTAAAATTGAAATAGGTCGGAATTGGGACAGGGACGTTGGATTAGGTACTTTTGGCAAAGGAAGAATGAAAGCATTCTTCCATATCTTGGGAAACGAACTGGAAAGGAGGGAAAGGTTCATCAAATTGGTGATATGCGGTAAAATGACGTCCAATATAGGGTTGACCATGTGAGCACTAATATTATCAATGCCGACAGCTTTACTGGTGATCTCCGATATGCATCTCTTAACGTCACGGCCAGAAACAAGTTTGAAATTGAAGGAAGGGCAATCGGGGACCGGCTTGGTAGAAAGGTGATTGAGAGTTTCGGCTTTAATTTGATCATTGAGAATCAGAGGTGGTGTAGAGAAATGCTTGTTGAGAGCAGTGAGGTCAAAGTCGATGTTACAGGATGCCTTAGTCTTCCCAATGCCCAAAGTTTTAAGAAAGTTCCATAACTGTGAATTGTCACAATTTTCAATAGAGGAATGGATGTGTCGGCGTTTTGCATCCCTACACACCCTATTACAGCGATTTCTCAGCTCTTTGTACAGTCTCTCATGCTCCTCGGTTGGCTGCTTCTTATAGCGGAATTTGGCGTGATCACGTTTGGACATGAGGCATTTAATTTTGTCAGTCAGCCAGGGGGCTGGCAGCTGTTTCACACGGACTGGACGGAGGGGTGCGTGTTTATCAAAAAGGTCGGTGAGTAAAGAGTTAAACAAAGCAACCCTCTCGTCAATGTTGTCAAGATCATTAAGCTGTCCCCAATTAATGGCTTTTGCATCTTCACACAGCTGCTGCATGTCCACCTTTCCAAAATTACGCTGGAGAATAGTACGCTTTTTGGGTTTGGGGGGACGAATCTTGTATGAAAGGAAAAGAAGATCGTGATAAGAGAAACAGTCAGCTGTTAACTGACCGTGCCTTAACACGAGATCGAGAGAGGATACCAAAATTAAATCAAGAAGAGTGGGTTCTGAATTAGGTGGATGGTGGGTAGCATTGAGGGGTGGAATATGCAAATTCTTTGAGGCGACAAGAGAGTTCAAAGATTTGGCGCGAGAATCGTTTTTAAGGAGACACGTGTTAAAATCGCCCATGACTATCGTGTTATCAAACAAAGGAGTGTACTCATCAAGGAGCTTTTCAAATGATTCGAAGTAGTTGACAGTCATAGATGGGCTATAGTAAACTCCGAGGAGAATCCTGCTGTGGCCTAGACGTACTTCTAGCAGGAGGTGTTCTGCCTTTCCAAAATACTCACTCGGAGACTTACTGACAATGGAATAGGGAATATGACTACGAAGGTATATTGCAACTCCACCGCCGCCCTTGTTGATGCGATCATTGCGGATGAGCTGAAATCCAGGTAAAGGATATATAGACGAGTCGAGGGACGGCTTCAACCAGGATTCTGATACAAGGACGGCGTGAATGTCGCTGTTATCGAAGGACGTAAGCATATCGGGATAGTGTGCCGGAATACTCTGCGCGTTTATGTGAACTACATTGAGAGATTTCCGGCAGTTCGCAAATTCGCGATTAAGGCTCGATGAGAGCGGAACGTATGACAAGTCGCAGCTGCTTGTGGAACTAATAGAAGAGCAAGAGAGAAAAGTATCATCATCAATATCACTGTTAGCAGAATCATAAGAACTCATACTATATAATATATCTATCTAACTAATATACCTATATATAAATAAATATATAACAAATTATAATAATAATATAGAAAATATACTTTTAACAGTTATAGTTATAACACACTAAATAACAAATTATACTGTGTACCAATATTTCCAAGTGTACCGAACACCCCTAAGCATAAAAATAATAATAATTAAAATGCCCTTTAAACCTACAGTATATACCTACAGTAAAATTTAAATACATAAAATAAATAACTAAGCGACTTATATTTTCTAACATACAATGTCACTACGTTTCTCGTTACTTTGTTTAATAATTATTCTGAGTAAAGAGCTAAAAACTAACACACAGAGTAGAAAATAAAACAACAAACAATTTATGACAATGACAATTCGGTCTGGCAATCTGTCTCAATGACAATTACTGACAAGTGACAACTAACAAACGAGAAAACGAAAAACTAAAAATACACACAAGGTTATTCAAGAAAATAAAATAAAAATACCTTCATATTCTACCATGGAACAAACCATAAAGGAGAATTACACACAAATCAACGCTTGCCCTTGGATGGCACGCTAGCCTTGCTCCTAGTCACTGGTGCAGCAGCTGCTGAGGTCGCCGGCATGCTCGCCTTGGTCGCAGGCTTATCGCCGGGCGTCCTGGCGGCCGCCGCTGTGGTAGCCGGGGCCACTGCAGGATGCTTCCTACAGAGCTCATCCAGCTGCACCGCCGAGACGATCCGCACCTTGTTGCCGTCGGCGAGTTTGATGAACACGGCTCCATTCATGGTCCAGCACGCGTTGACGCCGAAGTGTCGGCGCGCGCGGGCGTAGAACTCCTGTCGGCTCTTCGTAAGGAACTCGCTGACGACTATGCCACTGGATTTCAACTGCGTCTTGCGTCCCCATATAGAGGCCTTCACCGAGATGCCTGCTAGCTTCACAAGGATTGGACGTGACCTTTTTGGGTTTTTAACACCAATTCTGACGCAGTGCTGGATCTGAGATCTGTCAAAATCAGCCAAACCCATCTTGCCAGACACAATATGAGTGATGAGTGCTTCAGGGTCTTCTCCGTCATTCTCTTCAACCCCGGAGAACAACAAAGCATTTCGTCGACTTAGGCAGTCCATCTCCTCCACACGTCCGGCCAGGCTGGTCACTTGATCCTGAAGGAGGCGCAGGACACCCACAACCATCTCCTTGAAGGACGCAAAATCTCTGGCAAGGTCCACAAGCTCAGGTTTCTGTTCAGATGAAGTACTTGCATTCAACTTCTTCTCAAAATCATTCAACCGGGAAGTGATCATTGACTCTATGCTCATTTGCTTTTCAAGAATATCCTTGGCAGTGGTCATTTTGCAGTATTGTGATTTCTGTTATTGTTGATTGTGTGGTTGTAAACAATAGGTAGGGCCAGTCAGTGAATGAAAGAGTTTACAACATAGAGGTGTTGGTATGTGCTGTTAATAATTATTGGTCTATTTTGTACATATCCCAATCAAAAATATGTGAGAAATATGTGGTTTTAATTTAATTTACTATTTTTAATTAAAAGAGTTACTAAACAGAAATGTTACTTTTTTTCGCTCCTACCTCCAAAAAAAGAACTTACGCTAGTGGGGGAACACATTTAGTCAGCTTAGCTTATGGGATTAATTTGCATATCTGTCCGACATGTATTTCAGTTTTGGATAACTTGTTTTGGTTTCTCAATTCGTCAACACCATCGAATTCCGCAGATTTGTAATGTCATTAACTTTTCATTAATTATTGTCATTCTCATAAAATTTACTTACTATTAAATTAGTAAAAAAGAGTTAAAATATATCATCATGCAAAGTGAATTTTCCATGATTTAGTGCCTATTCCCGAAACACAAATGCAAATATCATACCAAAAGTCATTTTAACACCTTTTTACCAAAAAAACTTAGCTCTGAGTACATCCATCACCTACCCTCATTATTTAATTAAACTGAAACCTCTAAACGAGTACTTGATGACTGCCTACCACTAGCGAAATGGCTCAAATGAAATCCAGCTTTTTACCACCACGCGAGGCCTGAAGCACCCCAGTGTAAACAAAGCTAATTTAGTTCCCGAGCGTTCGTGCTGGTAGACTAATTGACGTTTTAAATCTGTCTGCGCCACGCTAGCGCGTGAAGTATGATTTACGTATTGAATTATGTGCGCGACTGTACTTTGTGCCGTACGTATTCTTTACGAGTGCCTTTTGAATTTTGTAATTGGTTGAAGCTTTAAAAGAGTTTGTGTGTGTTTTACGAAAAGCGTTTCGCCACGTGAAAATTACCTAGGTAATCAAAGGGGCGAAGTTGGTATAAAATTTGTTTTTTAAAGCATTAAAGTTTAATTTATTTGATTCAGAACTCTGGATAACTTGTATATAAAGTCATGTATATTACCAAATATATCTATATCAAGCACATACCAAATAAAACATATTATATTACAAGTTGTTAAGCGTTTACCAATTTCACAAAGAATCCAAACACAGTTCGCAACAGGCCGCATACGAACACAAGGCACGATTGTGCCAACTTGAACAACATTTATGTGAAACTTTTTGTTGACTCGGAAAGTTATCCCTCCGTTCCTTCTCATATCCCTCTTGAACGGAACTTTGACATGAACAAGGGGGTCACTCTATATGACTAAAAACTGAAGTCGGATGCTGCGCGAGCCACAACTCTTATCTGAAGGGCTAGTACAGGGCGCATTTAAGAATTGACAAGAGTTTTGCATCGCGCTCACTCACATCGCGCAGCCTCAAGAGCGAGCGAGACGGAGAACTTTTTTCACGTCTTAATAGCGCCCCGTGCTACAGGGCCTGATTGTATTAAACGTGCCGATTGAACGACCGCTCTTGTTCGTTCGTGTTTCGTGTGTGTAGAGTAACCCTCAAGAGCAGAGGGGCGAGTGTGTCATCTGAATACACGCGGCATGTGGGATCGCTAGCCCTCTCGAAAAGAATAAGAACATTTATTGCGTTTAGTAACCTTCAAGCTTTTCCCGCGAGCTTCGCTTAACCTTAATTCGTTTTCTCGTGGGTATTCAGGGATAAAATATACACAAACGTTCATCTAAAATCATAACATATTATTAAAAAAACGCATCAAAACCTGTGACCCGTCTGTCTGTATCTTGTGTCACAGGTGTTCGGGTCAACCGAACACTTACCTCAGCAATTCGTATTTCTTGTGAGTCGCGCACACGCGGCCGACTCAGTGCATCGCGGAACGTATTGCCGGGCGGCAACGGGTACATTCAGCACCCTATACCACCATATACCTATACCACAACCATCGGCTGCCATAGGAAACATGAAGGATCTATACAAAGCATCTTGAAGAACATTGCAACAAAACCCAGGATATCTCCTTGTTACTATGGAAGATTGACTTTCAAGATAGTATGGCCACATTGCCGAAGTTTTTAATCATCCTAACCACCACCTGAGGAGTTGGATGCAGATGCAAATATACCAGGAGCATCTTGTATCTTGATGCATAATCGTAATCATTATCCTAACTAATATTATAAATGCAAAAGTAACTGTGTATGTCTGTTACTCTTTCACGCCAAAACTACAGAACTTTTTTGATGGGTTTTTTTAATATAATATATTATGATTTTAGAGGAATGTTTGTTTACATGATACAGACAGACGGGAAAAGCTATACATACTGTGTAGTGATTGGCGAACTCATTTTAATAACGATAATCCGATCAAAAGTCTAAAAAAGATTATTAAAACTAAGTGGGTTCTGGATAGTACCTATTCTTTTTTTCAATGTCTGATCTTAATCTTTCAAAGAGCTCTTATTAATGCCACTACGGGTGATCAATCCATCACCTCTCGAGAGACCTCTTGAAGTTTTTATATTGTTAAACATTTTGCATTACACTTTTGTGGTACTATATGTTTAAAGTAAAAGTAAAGATAGCATTGCATAGCACGCATTACATACATTTTAGGACGATAATTTGAATTTAGTATGAATTTTCAAGTTTCCGTTCAGTTATGAATATCATGATGTTGACTGCACATAAACTAGGTATTTACTGTCGCATCAGAATAAGACATACTATAATTTATAGGTGCGGTAAAGTACCATCTCCTTTAAGAACAACAAAAACATTACCCAGGTGACCTATGTGCAAGCTTATAGCACCCCAATCTGCGGTTGAAGGTTTAAAAAACCAGGTCACAGAAGATTAATGAAAGCGGAAACCGGTGGGTCACTCCAACCCACAAAAACAAAGTTTCAGTCCGCTGCTGCGGTACCCGACACTCTATCTCGTGGTATTAAACATGCCGATTGCACGACAGCTTTCGTTGGTTCGTGTTTTGTGAAGGTAGAGTGGAGGTCCGGCGCCGCTGAACCGTGAGCCTCATCGGGAGACTATCGAGTATCGATCCCGCGGTCGCGACGTCCGATTACTATCCGAATCACTTGTGTACTCCATGATCCGGGGGCAGCCTCATAATACCTATGTGAATGTAACCTTTGACTGCGAATGAGTGGGGATGTAAGTTGTAGGCGTGATGAAGCTAACCAACACATGGCATGGTTAGTATGTAATCTAATGGAGATGGGAGATCTGTTTCAAGTGGTTGTTTTCTGGGCGCTTCTATGCTTCGGACAGCATGTAAGTCTGTGGGTATCGATGCTTGTGTTGGCGTGTTGGATGAGGCCTAAAATCCTTCCCTCATTGGAAAGAGACCTGTGCCGTAAGGACGTGATGGGTTCTGATGATGGTGACTCATTTTTATGCATGTGTCCAAAATGTTATAATATAATCAAGGTGTAGGTCTAAGTTACAGTGTAAAATTTACTCCCTAATGCTCACACATTAAGGACTGTAGGTACGTTTGATACACATTCACCATAAACTCTAACCTTATGGTTAACGTGTCGCCGAGTATTCTCGTACAAACTATAATTAGAAAGAACCATTTTGTTCTCGGAGGGTGGCTGAGATCTGAGAAGTGGGTGCAAATGAGATTATGATTGTCACATGAGAGCTTAACAAATTTGACGTGGGTTACAAACACGCCACTAATTACTTTTGTGACAAAGTTATATAAAAACATGATAAAAACGAAATTTAGAAAGTTATAATTAACACCATCGTATATGACAACACGAATGAAAGACATGTTTTAGCTATAAATAAATAATATAAAATAAACAATTCCATTTCACTAAAGCCCCCGATGATAAAGAAACCTAAGCTAAGTACATTTAGAGGTTAAACATATGGTTATTTTTTTTTCATACTTTAAAATGCAGGGGGATTAATATTTTAAAAAAAAACTGGCCACAATGTATTTTTCATGAATTATACGTAGTAGTCCCCAAATTCGCAACAAGCCAATTAGTTCTACAGTCGGACTTCTCGTCATTTAAATTCTTGTCCACTCATCAGTCACTCCTCTTATCAGTTTGTATGATCGCCTGGAGATCACCCAAGCAGATTGTCCGGCCCTCCCACACAAATTTCAATAGGACTTGTTAACTAATTCGTTTATTTAATTACTAAATTGCGGCCCTGTGTGACCTCAAGTTGCGTTCCTAATATGGGTAGCAGGACTGAGGGGCCAAACTTATAGTTTCACTTTAGATGCGGGATCTTTCTTTGAAAATCTATGAAGTCAGTATTTATTTATAACGAATTCTTTCCAAAAGTTAATACTTTCACCTGATTTATTTTAAAACTCATAATCTATCGCATTGGAAAAAATATATTCAACAATTTTTTTAGTTCCTGGATTTGTAGGTACTTTATTAGATTTAGTAGAAAGTTTAATTTAAAATTTACTGAAAATTATTACTCAAAAGCGGGTAGAAAGTTCGACTTAAAGTCGTAAAAACTTATTCATAATAATATTATTGTTTTATAAGCCAAGTTTAAAATTAATGACCGTTAAAATATTAAGAGTTAGCCATACGACTAAAGGCGAAAACACCAACAAAAGTTTTGCTATAAAAAGTTGAATATTAAAGTATTATAATTCTCAGTCATTGTTACAAATCATATAAACATACAATTATTTTTATAAATCTACCCGATCCCAAATAATAAATTCGTCGACATAAAGTCATATCTATATTTTATTTTCTTATTTTTAAATTTATGTTTGTGTGTAGTGTTTTTTCACCCAGTACCAATCCATTTACGCTCCCAAATTGTAAGCTCCTATCCAGAAGGTAAACAAAAAATAATCGTGAAACTATGGGACCATCCATCAACTATACGCCAAGAACAATACCTCTATACATACGGCCATCACATGTTAACAGTCAAATATGAGAGGCTATTCTCCTTCGCTTCCTCGGAAATGTTTGAGTAGGCCTTCGGGATTAGTTGCGAACCTCCCAACTTCCTTGTAGGATAACCCTCGTAACTAGGGTTACTTGGAGCTAGTTTACTCAGCTTTACTAGATACTAGCGAAATGTTTACTCCATACTTTATTGTAATTTTCTTTGAATATTTATTGTCTATGGTGCAAATAATAAGTTTCCAAGTTTTTAAATAAAAACCGTTGTCGTTCGGGACCTGGTTTCTGTATAAAAACATGTTTTTATAAATAGGTAGATACACTTTTCAAGAAGCAATTTTAATGGATAGGGTCAACAAATTCCTGCATACGTTCTCAAAGAAAATTTTAACGGTTTATTTTACAAATTTGAACTGTCTTCTGTAAATACCCTACACCCTTGAGGCTTGATAAAAAAGTTTTAAGTAAGGTTTAAATTTGTTAGACAACCCTACAGGAAGGGTCTTAAGACCAGACAACTTTGACATTTGCATAAATGTGCTTTGATCACGAACTAATTTTGTGTCGGAGCAAAACTACATAGTCTGTAATTTACATAAACCCAAGTGTTGGTAGTAAAC
This sequence comes from Plutella xylostella, assembly GCF_932276165.1. NCBI lineage: Eukaryota > Metazoa > Arthropoda > Insecta > Lepidoptera > Plutellidae > Plutella > Plutella xylostella. Next base: position 685,787 of record NC_064002.1, read on the forward strand.
TATGCATTTGTAATTTTGAAACCCTGAAATAATACCCTTTTTCTATTATTTTATCCTTGATAGCTATTTTAGGCTTTTATTATTACTGTTTGGTGACGAAACGTCGGAATAATATAAGTTTTTTAAAAATTTATTTTTTCACTATCTTCATTACTCAACAACAATTCAGCCAGTGCCGGCCACTGCCAGCGCAGTATTTCTTCCTTTCTTCTTCTTTCATTTCATGCTTAAGACTCGATGTTGTCAACTGTGAAATCTCTCGACTCGAGTGTCACAGTTATGGTAATCATTATGTTCCATAAGCATCGTTTCCATCCCAGCCCGGCTGTAAACTAGGTTATACAGCCTCCATCCTGGACGCGCTACGAATATTTAAAATGAACCCAAACACAAGATTAATCGTGCTGAAAAAAACCGATCGCTCCACCTCACCTACCCGCGTGCTACCGCCATATTTTATTTGCGACAAACATTACGTGTACGCCAGAACTATTTGTCTTTAATTCCCGGTCATGAGGTTAGTTTTTCAAGCAAGGATAGTCAGCTAGGGTTAGTTAGCTAGCTAGATAGTACATCTGATGAAATGAAGATACCCGTAGTTTTATCTACACAAAGCCAGAAGTACTCGATCTTGCTATCCCAGCTTGAAAAACTAGCCTCGTGTAGCCGGGGCATTAAGACTACGTCAAATACCTACAACGTTTATTATAGACAGCCGGCATTTGAGTTCGAAATTTAAAAATCTAATCAAATAAAAAAGATGCCGTTTTGTTTGCCGCGATCACATCGTTCTTTTATGGACCGATTTTATGTTTCTGACCAATTACAAGTAAACGAATCACATTAACTGAAATTGGTTCCGCATTTAAACGCTTTTCTTTAGTACCTATAGCTTTTATTGTTTTATGAACAAACTCCTCATTTCCATAATTTATCTCAACGCGTCCTTTGGCTGCTATTTTATTAGCAAATAACAGCGAGTAATGAACGTCAATATCAATAATATGTTGTCAGTAATTACATACAGACTAACAGATTGATATCTAATGAGAATTGAGGGAGAAATATCCAATTCCTTTCATATTTCGCCCACTAATGGCGCGGACTGATGTTCGGTCGGTATAATTGATCGTGATAGAACGTATTTGATGGCCATTGTTATTGTAATGAAGTGATATTATTTTTAGGTCGGCTCTTTGTTCGAGAAATTCGGTAAACTTCCAACGTTGATCCACGTTTTGGGAAGGGTTGTATTGTATTAACTAAGCTTTAAATTAAATTTGATATTTTTGGAAAGTGATAAAGTCATTGTACTATTATGACTACTCATGTATCTAACTGAACATTTTAACTACTCTAAAGTCATTTCTGAAGATTAAATAAGTAATTATTTCTAACTTTGAGCGAAGCGAAGAATCCCCACAATTTCTAGTCTTGTCGAAGGAAAGGGACATAAACACAGTGCGTCCTGCTCGCACACTACTCAAGCAACCAATTTGCACTCGTTTTGAGCACTCGCGTGAAGCACCTCCTCGTAAAACAACTACTCACTGACGGACAGAGGCGAGCCACAGTGTAGGCGGGGAGAGGGACTAGGAACATGAAAATGAGATGATGTTACGGCAAGTAATGTATGTTATTTGTTTCAAGTTTAGAAATTCCAAAAGTTTAAGAACACCACATTACGTTACAAAAAATGTCATTAGATCTTTAGGCAATATGCCTAGTAAAGACTTTAGTACTTAATTGGTAAGTGTAACTACTGAAAATTAACGTTTTGTTGCATTCAGAAAGGATGTAGTTTACATAAAAAATATATCGAAAACTTTTGCAGCCAAAATGTTAATTCAGATGACAGAGATGTATAAATAAAGTTTTGCCTTATTGCGGGATTAGTTGGAAAATTTTAGGTAGATAGGTACAACTGGTTAACATACAGAGTACCTATTTCTGATATTACCTAGCGCTAGTATAGTCATAGTAGCCATATCTAGCCAACACCACAACCACTGTGTGTGTGCTAACTGTGACATAAACTGCTTTATAGCAGCGGCGTGTAGCGGACTACAGGCTACAGACTACAGTCACTACAGACTACAGTCACTACGGACGCGGACGCTTCAAACAGTTCCGTGCGAAGTGCTAATTTGGCGATGAAGTGGCGCATTGCGTTCGATACAAGGGGGTCACTCTACCATAACAAAAAACGAACGAAAAAGAGTCATCGTCATGTAAAAGGTACTTTTGATACAGCGAGTTAAAGTCGTAGTTAGCGCAGCAGCTGCGGAACTTAGTTTTTGGTAAGATAGAGAGACCCCCACAATCCGTTTTACGTCCCAGTTGCGACGGACAGCTGTTTCTGACGCTCCTCATTGCATGAATACGGCGAAGATTGGTTCTGAAAATGTACTATGTTAATAGTAAATCAATGTTACGAAGGGTTTTTAAAAACTCTACAAAGAAACAAAACGTTGTAAGTCTTGCGACATAAAGTTAGCACATCTTTGCCTGTGAATCAGCTTGTTTCTAAATAATATAATCTGAACGTCTAAAAGATCAACTGTTTTAAAAACAACAGCAAAACTTTACGCCAAAGATCTTTTCAGCGCGCAATTTGTTAGATTCTTGTCTCGTCCCTACAATATTACTCCTCTCAGTTATATGTAATGCTAACGTTTCACCGACTCTGATGGTTGTATGTAGAAATAATAGTTTATCTCGGAGATGTATGGCCGCACGTTCCTTTCACGGCTATAGTCATATTTTTCCTGTTAGGGGCCCGCCGCTCGAGTGGCGTGAACAATATGAGATAAAGGTTAATATTGTTTTGATCCACAGTCAATATTTGCGCGTTATGAAATACACTCCCAAGTTTCAGTGTGTCACGATAGCTTTATTGACTCTTAAGACTTAGGCAAAACAAGCAAGTTGAGATGCGATGTGATGACTGTATTAGATAACGGTTTAGAAAATGTGCTATATCCCACCAAAAGTCAGTCTCCTCACAATTTTCCCATTTAGTTACTTTAAACTTTAGTTCGCTTTGTTTTGACAAATTATAAAGCTGCGGTCACATCGAGGCGACATCTGAAAACTTAAGAAGAAACGATGATAAATATTTCAAAGTTGTGCGTTTGTCCGAAGTGTACTGATTTATTATGAGTTGTTAAAGACAGTACAGAACCCGAGGGAAGAAAACGAACTTTCCACTTGGATATTTTTTCTTCGTACTTAGTTTTGTAATAAATCTTGGCTGGTAGAAATGACAAAGAGTTGATTTATTCACATCTTGTGGGATTACAAGTTGAGCGAATTCTCTAATTCATTTGAATTGCCGCCCTCGGGGAGCCTGGAGGCTGTATCTCGAGCTGAATGGAACCTTACATTACAACATTTCATTATGTAGCTATCAAATAAACCTTAAAATAGGTTTATTGTACAGGAAGGTCAAGTTATAAAATTAAAATCCACTATTCCGGATCTAATCATTGTTTCATGTTTGATATGTATTTTATATAGTATTTCAGGTACTAATCTACTTAGTGTGGAGATATTTCATATTTGGACGTAAATGTGTAATCTTCCTCTTCTATCGTGTAAATGCACTAAGCTAACTTCCTCCAGTTTATGCTTACGAGTAGTACTAAATGTATAATAATAATAATAATAATTTGTAACCCACTTGCCAATAATCTAGTGTCTTGGAAAACACATTTATATCTCAAAGTTTTCAACCATGCATGCGAAACTCCGTGGAATTCAAAACTATTCATACCTACGGTTCATACCGTTATAAAGCCACAGTCACATTGCTCATAAACTATCTCAAACACAATAAAAAAAAACTGTCGTCTGCACGAGAACAAAAATAGTTTCACAATTATTTCCACCGCTAAGTTCTGCTCGGCAGTCACAAGTTATGGCTGCGCTAAAAAATAACCGTCTGTGAGAACCGTCCCATGAGAGCCGCTTAATTCGAGCCATTGTCTGGTGCAATTGCATTCGGAACCACTGCGCGAGAAAACTCTTGGTGAGCGGTGTAGGGCTGAGGGGATTTTTCCGAATAAAGTGAGCCAAAGTCAGTTAACGCGTGTGAACATTGAACATAGGATAAAAAAAAACTTTTTGATTTTACATGCCCGCCTATTTTTTTAAGAAAGATAATAACATGTATTGTTTGTATACCTATATATATATTTATATAAAACATGTTGCACAAATGTATGGCTCTTTAAGTATAAATGTACCATGTAAAAATATTTCAAGCTATCCCATGGTTATTTGGAGTCAAACACACAACCCTACAAATCTATACCTTTAACCGTTTCATCTGATTCCACCTTTACCGTACTGTGAAGAAAGAAGCAAAAATGCATGTTCCCTCAATCACCATTGAACTAAACCTTAGAATCGTTGTAATAAGATTCAGATCCCTTTGTTAGCAACTGGATTGTTGTAGTGCTTTTTAGAGATACTGGTATTGTTAAAAGAAGCGTGGCAGTTTCAGTACAAAACAATATTGTGTAGAAACCAAACTGTTTATTGCTATAGCTTCTTCAATAACGGCTCTTTATTTTGTATCGTTTGTATCTGAAATAGTGATCTGTTATAGTTATATTAATTACAAATGTGACCTACAGTAGCGCTTACATGATGACATGCAAATTTCAGTGAACCGCCGCATCCTATCGAATAACTTAGGATAAGTACCAGCATTTATCTTTCACGCAGTCGAAGGTTGGCTGGAAGAAATTGCTTTTTGGCAATAAGCCCGCCTTTGTATACGTTTTATGTTTTTTGATTTGTAACTGTTCTCTTTTATGTTTTCTTGTGTATGTATAAAGTGTATAAATAATAATAATAATAGTACCTATCAATATTATTCGCAATTTTGGCTTCATTGAGTGAAAAATTAACAGTGTTATGAATTATGATTGTTATTAATTATAACACTACAGTAGGTACATCCTGCAATATGATACAGCAAGTCACAGGAAACCCGAAATCCTTTGGAAAAGTTCTTTTACATCTAGAATTTTATTTAACACAAGTTTCTCAAAGTCATTTTGAAGATCTTTTGAATGTTAAACATATTCAGCCTCATTATAACGAAGTTTCACTTTATAACAGTTGACATTTCAAAGAAATGACAAACCACAAATACATTACCAGCAAACTGACGGACGCAGTCGTTGCAACTCCTAACGCTGTCGACTTAAGTGTTATTTTGCCTCGCCGCAAGATGTGGGTTTTTCAACCGCAAAGATGGAACTAACAAGGACATGTCAAAGAACCATTAAGGAGATAGGTTGAAACACTTTACATCAAAGGAACATTGTAATTTTAGTTCGTCGGCTTTGTATGCAAAAAGACCTCAAATTTTGCAAGCGAAAGATGCCTTTTGAGGGTTGACTGAGTTAAATCTCTGCTTGCTTTTATAATTTTCAGCATTTTCCTTCAGATCCCTGTTTTTAAGGTAAAAGAAAAAGTTATTACACTTGCAAATTTGACAGTGAATGTGACAGTTGGGATACAAATATAAGACAAAGTGCTGAGATTTGATAAAATTCTGAAACAAATTTAAATTTCTAAGTAGGGAAACTCATTTATGGTTGGGACTTTTCACGAAGTTATTAACAATCATAAAGCCTTTTATAATTTATCACACCGTATAGACTAACAGGAAGTTCATAATGCATTATAGGTAGTACTGATTGAAACACATCAACATTAAAAATTGTAGTCGTAATATTGACAATATTCCGTTTATCCGGTCAGGGAAAATCCCTAACCTTTACCTTTACACTATATAGGTACCTACATCAACATATAAAGTCATTAAGGGCCCGTACAGGGTGACGTGCCCCGCCAAATTTGGGTTTTCAATGCTCTTCACACAGCACACGCAGTGACACGCACACATGTAAGTTTGCACAGTGGGTCATAAACTTTTACTCGCCAACTTTATTGACAATTATTTTCAAGTAGTGATTTGAGGGTAAGTATAATTTTTAATTACACTGGTAAGCACCAGGAAAGAGTAGAAATTAATAGGGGTGCCACTTTTCTCCATACCCGGAACCGGATTAGATTTCTAAACAAATGTGGTATTTACTTGTAGAAAGGTAACTACAGGTATTAAAGTGTAGATAATAAGTTATACTAAGGGTATACTAAGCCGAAAGGGGATGACTCAAGGGGTCATTCTGAACAACTTTAGTTCTACGAGTTTTGCAAAAACGCGAAAAAAAAAATTCGTTTTCCATGGTAAAAAGTCACGTGTCAACAAAGTTTCTATGATAAAGGTTTTTTTTAGTTAATTTTTAAAACTCGTAGAACAAAAGTTCAGAATCAGTCTCACTTGTTTTAACCCGACTGCCGAAGGAGGAGAGTAATGGTTTTTGATTGTATGTATGTATGTTTGTAAGTATATTTTTTGGTGGCAGAATAATATTTTTTCATATTTTTAGAGTTTCGTACCTCAAAAGGAAAAAAGCAACCGTTATAAGATCTCTTTGTTGTCCGTCTGTCTGACTGACTGTCTGTCACTGCCCTTTTTCTCAGAAACGGGTAAAGATATCAAGCTGATATTTCGCATAGATATGAGGAGTACCCAAAAAAAATTGGGGTACTCCCTCTCCCATACAAGTAAATTGGGGCTGATATTTTTTCCGGTTATTTTGATGGTGTAGGTAGGGTATCGTTGAATAGGTCTTTTAATATAATAGGTATAAAAAAGGTTAAAATATAATTATTTGGCTTTTACCCTTAAATTTGGGGACCACACCATAGACAAATCCTAATTTAAAAAATGATTTCAATAGATGGCGTGATTTTATGTTGGGTAACTCAGAATAAGAAGTGATGATATCTCAGAATAATAATGGTTAATGGTGCTATTCCGCTGAGCATCGAAACCGGTGGGACGCTAATGAAAAGTGGTCATGGAAATGCACCAGGGTAGACCCTGCTCCTAGAACAAGGCATGAGTTTGTGATTTGTGTGCGTGAAAAGCGAGGATGGAAACTTTGAATATTTTCTTGATTTTTTTATTATTGATGCAATAACATAATTATAATTAGTATTATTCTGAGTTACCCACCGAAGTCACCCCGTGGCAGGTTGACTAGATAGGTACTTTTGCAAATCACGTCATATATCGTTGTTTTTATTAGTGGCTACTGTCTATAGAAGAAATTCCGTCATTGTCAATTTTACGTTACGAATGAATTTAGTAAACCCAGTAAAGTTAGATTCTCAGACAACGGGAGAGCATCATAGCGTTGATATAAAGATTGATTCAGTTCACTGCTCTCTCGGCTCAAAACTATTAAAGGACAAGACATTTAAGAATGAATTTAAATTAGTACATCAGAATATTCAGAGTCTTTCTTCTAAATTGTTAGAAATAGAACTATTTTCGGAAAAATTTAACATTGATTGTTTATGTATCACAGAACATTGGTTAGACGAGAATAAAATGATGTTCCAATTGAAAAATTACAAACTTATAAGCTGTTTTAACAGAAAGTGCAACGAGCATGGCGGGTCACTTATATTTCTTAAAGAAAATTGTAAATGTAAAGAACGAAAGGACATAGTTGCTCTTTCTGTTAAACACCATATAGAAATTTCATGTGCAGAGCTAAACAAGTATATAATAGTATGTACCTACAGGCCACCTACTGGTGATTTCATTACCTTTGAGACTGTCATGGAGGATGTTCCAAGGTTAGCTTCCAATAGTAAAAAGGAAGTAATAGTGTGTGGTGACTTTAATGTTGACCTATTAGGTGACTCTCCTAATAGGTCGAAATTACTGTTACTTTTTAAATCATTTAATCTTTTTAATGTCTTTCTGGAACCAACTAGAATTACATCCACGTCGGCCACTTGTCTAGATAACATATTCTGTAACTGTGAGTTTAAAGACAGTAGTGTGATAAATTGTCTGAGGTCAGACCACAGTGGGCAGACCATTACCTTAGTAAACACTGACAAGACAAATAAAACTAAGGTGAGATGCAGACCGATAACTACAAAGAAAATTGACAATTACTCGAAGAAACTAGACGAAAAACTTCCGAAGGTTAAAGTAGATTGCAATTCTAATGAGATGTATACTAACTTATTTAAGATAATAGCTGATGAGTTTGAGAGTAATTTTGAAACGAAGGAAGTTTTGATAGACAATAAAATTAAATTTTGTGACTGGGCTACAGATGGTATTCGCAAAAGCAGGGCGACATTATATGATCTGTATGAGATGAAAACATTCATACTCCGCCCTGACTTTCAATCTTATGTGAAGAAATATAGCAAAATGTACAAATGTGTCTGTCACTGTGCGAAGACAATTTTTATTAATAACAAGATTAAAGACTCGGCTAACAAATCTAAGGCCATTTGGAATATTATTAATAACGAAACGGGGAAGAATCGAACACGCGAGACTAATTTATCTTTAAAGGTAGGCAATGACATAATAACATCAAATGACGAGGTGGCGAGAGTCTTTGAAGAGTTTTTTACGAACATTCCTTTAGAAACTACTTGCAACCTAGATTCTTCAGCTACATTAGCTGAAACCCTGATGAAGGAGAACGCACCTTCAACCGATAAGGAATTTAAATTCAGATATATTAATACATTAACTATTATAAAAACATTTAAGTCCTTAAATATGAAGAAAACTGAAGACTTGTGGGGAATGTCAGTTAAATTTGTTCTTTCTATTATTAATAAAATCGCCCCAATTTTGGCTAACATTTTTAATAAATGTATCGCTGAAGGTGTGTTCCCAGATCTTATGAAATTGAGTAAAATTATACCTCTGTTCAAGAGTGGGGATATGGAGGACCCTGCAAATTTCAGACCTGTCTCGGTTCTTCCAGTTTTGAGTAAAATATTTGAGAGGGTCATACTCAGTCAGATGCTTTTGCATTTCAATGAAGCTCGATTGTTTCATAGCCAGCAGTATGGTTTTACAAAAGGCAAATCAACAACCGATGCCGGTACTGCGTTAATTAAGCACATATTTGACGCCTGGGAAGACCATCACGATGTTATTGGAGTCTTCTGTGATCTGTCGAAGGCGTTTGATTGTGTAGACCATCAGACTTTAATTTCGAAACTGATATACTATGGAATAGGAGGAAAGGCTTTAGATTTGATAGCTTCATATTTAGACAAGAGGCAACAAAGGGTCGATATTAACAATACTAAATCACAGGGGGCTCATGTAAAGATAGGCGTCCCTCAAGGATCTATTCTAGGACCATTTTTATTCCTCATTTATATTAATGACTTGCCTTTTATGGTTGAAAAATTGACTAATATAGTTTTATTTGCTGACGATACTTCTTTGCTTTTTAAAGTTAAAAGAAGTGAAAATAATTTTTATGAAATTAATTCTATTCTATCTGACATACACGATTGGTTTACCGTAAATAATCTTTTATTGAATTCTAAGAAAACGAAATGTATTAAATTTACACTGCCGAATGTTAGACAATGCGATACTAACATTATTCTAGATGGGAATAAATTGGACCTAGTTAATGATACTGTCTTTCTTGGTATGACTATAGATTCAAAGTTGCAGTGGGGACCTCACATTGCCAAATTGGCTGGAAGGTTGAGCTCCGCAGCTTTTGCTGTACGGAAAATTAGACAACTGACCGACGTTGAAACCGCCAGATTAGTTTACTTTAGTTATTTCCACAGCTTATTGTCGTATGGCATTTTGCTTTGGGGTAGAGCCGCTGATATTGAAACTATATTTGTATTACAGAAAAGAGCCATCCGCTCTATATACAAACTTGGTTCCAGGGATTCATTGAGAGAACTATTTAAAGAAATTAACATCCTTACAGTTCCATGTCAGTTCATTTTTGCCAATTTAATGTATGTACGAAAGAATATTTCCACTTTTGATACAATTGGCAGTAATCATGACATTAATACTAGGAACAAGCATAAGCTGGCTTTTCCAGCGATGCGTCTGGCGAAAGTTAATAAATCGTTTTTAGGGTACTGTATTAGATTTTATAATAAGCTTCCAACAGAAGTTGCTCAAATGCCAGAGAATAAGTTTAAGTGTTACATTAAAGAGAAACTCAGTAAAAAAGCTTATTATAAAATTGATGATTACTTAGAGGACGTTAATGCATGGCTGTGATAAGTAGTTAGCTCTGCTCATATTATTATAATAATTATTATTAAGCCTATATGTATTGTATACCAACTAGTTTTAAGTCTTTTTTTGAAAAGATGGCTCAGGAGTTTCTTGCCTCCGTTCTTCTCCTTAGACAGAAAGAGCCCCCCCTTATCCGAACGGAGAGTAATTTGTAAAAATTGACGTTCATCAGAAAATTTTATATTTGTACGATGAATAAAAAATTTTGACTTTGGCTTTGACTTAAACCTAACTAATCCAGAGGAAACCTAAAATATCTTTCTCTCTCTCTCTTTGAAAAACATACTTAATAGCCCAAACTCGATTCTATTCTATTCTCTGTGGGGGTGTAAGTACCTGCACCTGGCTCTCTCGAGTGGAACCTTTGTGCATACCCCCAAAGTCTAAACTGCCTTCCTAAGCTTGAACCATTTCCCACCACGCTGGTCTACTGCGGGTTGGTGGGTTCACATATCTAGATGTGCTAAATCTAGATATGCAGGTTTCCTCACGATGTTTTCCTTCACCGTTAGAGCGATGGTATACATTGTACTTAAGTTAAAAGAACTCATTGGTACATGCCAGCGCCGTGATTCGAACCCGCATCTCTTGCGTGAGAAGCGGGCGCTTACCCGACTGAGCTACCACCGCGCCCAAACTCGATGCTTTTAGCTATTAAATCTTTGAAATAAAATTCAGTCACCTCCGTGTTCCGCCCTCATCAGATCCTCACGAGACCATGCCTCAACCAGCACCATGAGACTGTGTTTTTGAATCCTAACCTAATCTTCCTACGTATTGTCATCACTTAGATCCATTCACTATATTCCTGCTCCTCATCCCAGGGCCGTGGGGACCGGAGGCAAGTCAGCTTTTTAAAGACATCAGCAGCAGACTAATAGAAGTCTCAAGGGACCCTAGGGCTGGCACTTACCTATCACAAAGGCTAAGCATCGCTATATAGCGGGGTAACGCGGCCAGCGTCTTGGGTATCCTACCCGACAGTGGCAGCGATCTGGCCAGCATCTTCTTTTTAGTTTAATTTTAATTTTATATTAGTTAGTTTTAGTTAGGCATTAATAATTATAATTTAATCAAGAAGTACCATGGACTTAGCTAATAAAAAACATTATCATTTAATTTATTGAATATAGTATAAGAATTATGCTTCCTCAATTTCAAATCAAATTATGTTGGTGTCATAAAAGTTGAAAAAGTGCAATGACAACCAATGTGCAGTGATTTTGTGTCTGTACACAATTAGATCGCGAGCTGTCAGTGCTGCCTAAACCGACGTGACCCTTCTTTGGAGGCCACCGGCCGACTGAGTCAAACGTCGCTTGTGTTTATGATTTTATAACACAGAAAGCCGCCATAGATATTTGTATGAAGATTTGAGGGAAAAAAATTGCTCAAGTTTGGGATTAATTTACACAAAATAGGTGTGTGTTTATTAAAAAACAAGGTATTTAGTGCCTAGTCCAAGCATTTATCTTTATAATTTGATAAGAATCATATGAAAATTCTTAATAATTACGACACAGTTGTTAATTACTGGTTAATACGGGAGTGTGATTTACTGGTTTTTCGTAATTAATTTACAGTTATCCATAAGCATTTACTTAAATTCGAATGATTCAGCACCTAGCTAGACTCTTCGGCTACCTGTGTGATTTTTTTCAAGGCTGTAGAGCATCATTTACTACATAATTCTATGACAATGCCAACCCTCGATTGCCTATTGCCGACCCTTAATCGTGAAAAACTCAATACTATACATAGGTATAAGTGAAAACGCGTTTGTGATCCTTATATTTACAAAGGATCCTTTCGGGGCCCTAAAAATACTTTCCTATTCGGCACAACTCATGATGGCGTCCTATCATTAATCAATACCTCTCGAGGCTGTCTCGAAGAAGTCGATGAGACACGCGCGGCCGCGGCTAATACCGTCAAGAGTGCCTTAGCCTGACGTGATGACGTCATACCTTTCCACTTCTTAAATATAGCTTCGTTTGTTGGCGCCAAAACTCGCGCGTCAGCGGTTCTTGACAGCCCTCTAGCTTGTCGATGGCCGTTGAGTCGTGTCGCTCATTGGTGGCCGGAGATTCTTTTTAACTTTTTCTTCAAGGGTTGGGCCAAGGAAATTTTGGACTGCATATGGTAAAATTTTACCATATTATTAATAATAATAATATGGTAAAATTTGTTAAAGATGTGAGCTGTTTTTTCTTGTGTTAGAATAAAAAATAACAAGAGTAGATCAACAAATTCATTTATTTATTAAAACCCATTTTTTATACAAATACAATATTATTATGTAAGTCTGCATTCTTCGTTGCTTCATACCTCGTCCGCGTTCAATTTAACTACTTAATCGCATCAAGAGACTAGTAACATTATTCCAATACTTAAAGCAAACACTTGATAAACCAAGCACTACTCGGCAACTTAAGTGTCGTTGTACACACAACGGTTACACGGCGTGTTACACGGAGCGGCGCGCGGCGTGTTACGCGCCGAACTTGCAGCGTAACACGACTAAGGACCCTTCACCAATATTGGTTTCTGACTTTACAAATTTGAGGACACAGACAGCTTAAGTTTTCTTACGTAACTACTTGACGAGTTTGCTTAGGATAACAATTTCACGGCGATGTTTTTTTCTAAAATAGATAAAATAAATTTAATGTAGGTAACTAGGTACGTTTCAAATGTAGAAAATACTCCTTCACTTTTTTGTACATAATTTTCCGCCCACTCGAGCACTCTCACAATGTATTTTAACGAATTGACGATACAAACAGAAACCTTCGGGCTATACTCCAATGGAGATGACCCTTGCCAGCATCAAAGGAAATACACATTTTTATGTCAATAACGTACTTTAAAAACTGGTCTCTGAAGGGTTACTCTATACTGACGAAAAACGAAAGACCGAGAGCTGTCGTGCAATCGGCACGTCTAATACAACGAGATAGAGTCATGACTTGCGGTTTTTCTTCATATAGAGTGACCCTCCTGCGCCTCAGGCACTCCAGTGATTCGAGCCAAAACACACGGTTGCACATTAGATCACACCCGTTGCGTTTGCTTATTTTTTTTTTGTATTTTATTGTCTTTTTGTAAGCGTGTCGGTGACATCTAGAGGTAGTCTAGGGTTCGTTATTGTGGTGAAAGGATAGCCCGTCGGATAAGTTGCCAGTCACTAACTGTCGGACGTATATTATTATAATTATATTTCATCGCTTCATTCGCAGATATAATGTAACAATGCGTTTAGCCGTTTAGCCTTATTCATATAATACTGATCGAACTTCGCTTGAGAAGTTCGTTTGATCATGTATAATGAGGCACAGATTCTGATGATAAATCATTCGAAAAGGCCCCTTATACGTATGGACAGCAAGTGTTTTATGCATGCTGCAGATTGAGATATTCAATTATGAAGTTTAAAGATACTGACCTGTTGTTATCTGCTTAAGCGCATATCTTTCCAAGAAATATCATTTTGAATACTATACTTATCTGATTTACCAACAAACAAGCAGTTACTGAAAAGGATAATGGTAAACCTAAATTCAAATTCTAAACTATCTTGAGAAACCGTTAAGTACACTGAATTTACAAACAGTAAATTTTAATTTATTAATTTCAGTATAATAAACCGCCTAACGTTGAATCTAGTAATAAAATATCTTGCCGGAAAAAGTAAATGAATGTTCTCTAGACCTTTCCCGGAAACTCTCACAAATTCATGGTGAAGTCATGAATATCATTACCAAAGACAAAGTGTTACTATCAAATTATACGGCAAAATAAAGGAGGTGCTTATTTAAACAGTTTTTAATTTCCCAAAAGGCGTTTATTACATTCAGGGTAACCCGGAGATGGATGTCGACACCTTTGCCGAAATTAATGGCCGGGCCAAGAGTTACGATTATAGCGGCGCACAAGTATACATACTTATGGGGTTTTAGGAAAATAGGCGCACAAAATTAACGAATACTTACAGGGTTTTTTTGTATCTTAGGTATTTTTTATGACCGTAGGATAAAAGGGGTTCTGTGGGAGGGTTCTATAGGTTCTAACTGTATTACGCTCTCTGGTTATGTTTTTCTCGTAGCTCTCCCAGCTGTGTACAGGCCGACTCCAAATATTTATTATTTTACCAAATAATAAATTTGCCGAATCCCTTATTACATTGCAATGAGGTTAGTTTTTGTTTGTATCTGATGCTATATTTGATGAAACGCACTCTATATCTACTGTATTAACACAATAATTTTACCGTATGTGCTTTCCCTCTGCCCACTACAATCTGCTGCATAATTTACACTCGGCAATAATCGGCCTATTGCTTGTTTTGCATAACAAGGGTCAATGATACGGTATTGAAAGCCAGCGGTGTATAGCAAAATGAACTATTGTATGTTCTACCTTCTGCGCAACATAACAATTATTAAATTTGATTTCACCACATTGTTAATGTGAATGTGTTTTGTGGTCATGGAGTTTATATAACTTCATGAAAATTAAGTATGATTACCAATGAAATAGTATTCATTCAGTTACAGATTCATGCTCGTATTAATAAAAGTCTTTGTAAAGTTTGTAAAGCGTCAATGATACTCTGGGCCTCTACTCGTGACTGAGGTCACAATACTAAGGGCCAGCTGAAAACCAGCGCTGTGGCTTCTCTGGCCACAGCACACGCTGAGCTGGTGCCTTTTTGACGCTCTGGACAGCAACCTTGTTTGTTTGTATTGTATTGTATTATTTTCTGTTTTTTCATATATATAAATAAATAAATAAATGAATAGTCATTTATTTCAGGTAATGCAGTACCCATATTGTCTTAAAACTAGCTACAATAAAAAATAATAATCTAAGATCTAAGTCTAAGTCTAAGCTATATTTTTTGTAGTATTCTTTTTCTTTTTTGTTTCTGTTTTAATTGTTCAGTGTGTCAAATAAATGTTTCTTTCTTTCTTTCTTTCTTACTCTAGTGCAAGCTTTGCGAAAAAAGTTTAGGTTTTCTTCTGTCATCTGCATACTTACATTATCTGTCAAAAGTTTCATGACAGTTTCCACTAGAGGGGCCACTTTGTATGCGAGAGAACGTAAACTTTTTTAGTTTTCGACAAACTATGATACTGGTACTAGACGCCCTAATTTCGACTTATTGTATGAGAGACGACACCCGTGTTTTTCTCGTTTTCTAACGCCTTACTTAATTTATAAATTCTATGAATGTGGGGTCCGTCTGTATCATGCTAAAATGCTAATAGAAATGTATAACAGTTGCACAATTTCCCTGCAGAATGAAACGCGGGTGTATCTGCAAAGGAAAATTATTCACACAACTTATTTCCGCGTGTAATTTAAAAATAAAACGCTTTTATCAAATCCAGCTACACAGATGCGTATTTAATGACCATATATAACTCTGCTTACCCTCTAAGGGGCTAAGCGGGATTATACGGAGCGGTTTTTTATTTGTGGTAGAAGACTGTTCCCGTTGTACACAAGCAGTGAACCCTGCCGTTTTGTTGCTGTATATTGAATATTTTTTATTATTCACATTTTAAAAATAAATGTGGAGAAGTGAAAAGCAGCTGATATAGGTATATAACCTATAGCTAGTTAACCATTTATTTTTTAAGGGTTCGGTACTTCAAAAGGTAAAAACGGAACCATGTAGGAGAGTATAGGCGCTTCTTAGGACATATTTTTGCGTAATTAATCAGCTAACATACTTACATGCGCTGTTGAAACTGACATACACCCTTTGAGCAAAAATATATGCTGTTACGCGGCCAGTTTTTTGAAGCGCGTATACGTACAAATTCGCAAGTCTGAAACCGCCCTAGAAAAGCGCCCATTGCTGAGGTCCGATGAAGACAGCACCACGTAGATACGGGAGCATTTTGTTTTCGTTCGTGTAACATTATTTTTAATGTCTGTGTGAATGGGTTAGCGTGAATCGTATTACAAATGAAAATTATATTTTTTACTTTATTTTTGTTGGCGGCGCTCTTTGCGGCCTTTTCGCGGGCCATTTACAGTTACTTTTGATCATCTGCAGGACGAGATGTAATTAAACATTCTATGTTAATTTATATAGGTTTTTTGTAAGGTTCTACGGCAAAGGTAGGTACTGTAGGGAGTTTGTTAAATATAAGTAGTCTTTGTATAATATATTTGAATGGGATTTCATTTTTAATTTTCATCAATAATCTTCGATAGTAAAATAGGTATTTTATAAGTAGATATACTATTCCTAATACAGTATTATGAATAACTTTAATATACTATAGTAAAGAGTAGTCTCCTTTGATAAATTCACTCGATATATTTCGATTATCGATAGTCAATATTTGGTTCCTTTGATAGTCGTGTATATAAGACATTTATTTTCTTTATCCAGCAATTATTTATTAGTTGCTATTTATTTCAAACCGAATCCATACTATCTACGTATCTATTTAATGTCTATTTTCCAAAAACTACTGTTATGAACTGTCGATCACAGATAAATTTCCACCCTCCACACACATGATGTCTGGGTCGGTAGAATGGGTACTTTACCCATTGCACTTTAGGCTCGGGGTTCCTCGGGGAGCTCATTACGGGCCGGGTTCCGTCGCACGCGAGGCCCGAATTTGTGCGGAACCCACGTGCTCGTTTGTGAATTCCCACTTTGCCTCCTAACATATGTTTAGGTAACGAGGATATTGGTGCTGTTCGAACATACAAAGGAAATAATTCAGTAAAAGACTTGCTGGTTTATCCGCAACAGATTAAAGATACCTATTAACTTTAGGTGGGTCAGAAGGTAGGTATTTATAAATGAGTTTATTACAACGTAATAAAAAGTATACAACGTAATAAAAACTGAAAAACTGCGGATAAACAGATTTGGTCTCGTTCATGTCAGGTCCTCTCATGAGTTCAAAACTACTAGTGTAATTCCTATAATATGTTATGAACACACACACAGGTACTATTTTACGTTACAGGTTAAGAGTTTTCTATAACTAACTACATCGTGTCTTCTCTTTATCGTGTTGATGAAAAACACAAGAGCTAGACTAGTCTATGTCACCGTGTGGTGATGGGATAGGCGAATCAGACTTGCGTCAGTCCAAGAAATGGTTATTGATATTATCGGAATCATGGAGTATGGCAAGGTAACCATTATCGGAATCACGGAATAACCTATCGGAGTATGGCAAGCACGGCTCCCAAGACGCGCCCTACAAGTTTTCCGTCGCGCTCTCTCACATCGCGGGCTTCAAGAGCGTGTGCGACGGAATTTTTGACACTGGTGCTGGTGTGCGCGTCTTGCGCCCCATGCTAGTTCTTCAGGAACAGGTGATATTTGAGTGGACAAGCTCCATTCGTGCACCCCATAGCATATACTTAGGTGTTCATAATTATACGCTGGCTTCGGCAAACTCGCAAAGCTTTGTAAAGAGCTCTTTCTATTTGCTTACAACGGAAATTAAATTTTATAACCCAGTATAATGTAATTAAGAGTAGTCCAGCGCGTTAATGTGTAAGACTCCTGAGAGGATAATAACGTACTCCATAACGCGTTAATGCACACACTTACTTATTGTTATGAGCATACGGTGTTAAATTGGACAATAACAATAGGTGTTTTACTTACTTTAGTTTACTATAGGGGCGACTTTCACTAAAATCTTACATGAAGATTAACCCCCTTATTCATAGAAAAGTTACAGAACGTTTTAGCTGTTTGAACTGTTTTGTCCCTCTCTGTCAAATAACAATTTGTTCTTACACAGAGCGGGACAAAACAGTAGGGTAACGTAACGTACCTTGGGACGCTTGTACCTTGGGACATTGATTGTATTTTAAAAACCGGCTAAATAAACACATTAAAATTCTACCCTAGGTATAGTATTTTACTCGCTTGGCAAAACTAGTGAGTCTCGTGATCATACCAGCATCGAGTGTGTGTTGAAGACAATATGAAGTTTTTTGGAGTCAAAAGTAGCTTTTGTATAGTTTTTTGTGTTGCTTTATCTCATTGAGGCATGCTCAAAATAAAGACATGGATGTCACGTATAACTTTTCAGTTATTTAATTTTATGACATGGCAATTATCTGAAAGATTCCTATTAATTAAAAATAAAGATATTTAAATTTTGGATAAATATTGCTTTTTTGTACCTTGGGACACGATGAAATTTGTACCTTGGGACACTGTTTCCTATGGCTTTGTACTATGGAAAATGCAAACTTCTAAATAACGCCTTATATCTCTGTTCTTATTAGTGCTAGAGTGAAACTAGACAGAAGAGAGATGCAGTAAATCAATAAGAACAGAGATATAAGGCGTTATTTAGAAGTTTGCATTTTCCATAGTACAAAGCTATAGGAAACAGTGTCCCAAGGTACAAACGTGTAACGTACCTTGGGTCAAAACAAGCCTTTTTACTTTTATCTTAATTTAATAAAATCTGGCCACACTAAAGCTTTAGCACAAATACTAGTGATAATAGATTATATATCCTACCGAATAAAGAAAATTTCACATTTATATCTTAGTTGTACGCTGCGATAGCTTCATTCAAAGTTGGGGTAGTCGAAAATGTCCCTAGGTACGTTACGTTACCCTACAATAGATTATGTACCTTTTCTATGAATAAGGGGGTTAGTGTTGAACAAATTTGTATGGATTGGCGTTTCTAAAATCGAGATTAGACATAAAATTTAGGCCTGACTAATTACTTTTTCGCAAATTCTAAGCATTTTTTTTAGTATAAATACAAAGTTTCAACGCTACATAAGCACTTAGCTAAATATTGTCCTAAATTGTGAGACACTTCCATTTTCGCGCGATCAAATTAAGATAACATTTGAGCACTCTTCGCGTCAAAACATTTAGGGCGGGAATACGGAATTCTCAAAACACGGGCTTGGGCGGATGACAACCTCGTCTCCATCTGCGTACATAGCAATACATAACACGTTTTTTTATATTGTAAAGTGGATGAGTACAAAAATAATACATATAATTATTGTGTTATTTGCACTTTTAGTAATTAAAACCACTGAGTATGTTGTACACGTTTAATGTCCGGGCGTCAACAACCTACCCACATGTATTTATACTTCACCTACCTACACTACAATCCCTCCACCAATAGTATAAAACTAATTAAATTATGAAACATAATCAAAACTTATATCTAGGATTAACATTTCTTGTGGCACGGACTGGATAACTATTTCCTACATTGCCTTGTGCCTGTTCGCCCTCAGTAACAGCACCATCATTATCGGAGGAGCAGTCCTCAAATGGCTCGTCATCAGGAGTAGCCTGGTCAGTTGGAATTGCAACACTCTCCTCCCCCTCTGCTACAGAGATACTGTCAGCACCTGATGATGATGATGATGTTAATTCGTCGCGTGGTGACTCGGCACTCGGTACATTACTATCATAAAAAGTTAATGAGTCATAACTACAATCATCTGTTTGTTTACAACCTCTATACATTAACAGCTGATCAACATGTTTTTTTACCGTTACACCTAAATCATGAATAAATACCATATAAACTGTGGTACCTATTTTACTTGTAATTGTACCGTTTTTCCACACACTTTTGTTTCCATTATTATAAACATGTTTTACCAGTACAGCGTCCCCTACACTGAATTGGATTAGACGTCGTCCACCATATTGTTTAGTTTGTAAGATCTGTTGACAAGAAACATTTTGTTTAGCCTGTGTGGACAGCGACATTGTGGAAGGCTCGCCAGTATTGTCACGCAACAAGTCGAAACGACATCGCAGCGGACGACCAATCATGAGCTGAGCCGGTGAAAATCCCGTAGTACAGTGTACCGAGTTTCTGTAATCGAACAAGTACTTGTTTATAATCTTTTGCGTCATGTTTTGGTTGTCCGTTGGTTTTAAAATAATTTTTAATGCTTTCTTAACAGACTTAACAGTGTTTTCCGCTTGACCATTTGAAGCCGGGTGGTAAGGGGCACTTGTTAAATGCTGAATGCCATTTTTATTACAAAAATCTTCAAATTCTATCGAAACAAAATTTGAACCGTTGTCTGTAACCAAAGTTCGCACCAAGCCATACCTACAAAATATTTCAGATAATTTATCTAAAACGCTTTTACTATCCGTTTTTTCCATTAAATAACACTCGACCCACTTCGTATGTGCATCTATTGCAACCAAAAATTGTTTGTTGTACAATGTAAACATATCTAGATGCATTCGCTGCCACGGTTTGGCGGGGTAGGGCCAGGGCGCGAGCGGCGCGCGCGGCGGCGCGGGCCTCAGCGCTGCGCACGCACCGCACGAGCCAACCTTCTCCTCGATGTGGCGGTCGATGTCGGGCCACCACATCCGGGACCTAGCTTCCGATTTAGTTTTTACAACTCCAAAGTGTGAGCTGTGTAGCTCATCTAACAATTGTTCTCGAAACTTTACAGGGATCACCAGTTTATGACCCCGTAATATGCATCCGTTTTCTAAGGACAACTGCAATCTACACAAAAAATAAGGTTTCATCGTTTCATCATTACTCTTTTTCGGCCAACCATTTTTTATGAATCCGATAACCTTTGTGAGTTCTGTGTCTTTCGCGGTTTCTAATTGAATGTCTCGCATTGTAACCGGTTTTAACATAGCATCTGTTATAAAATTTATATATAAAGTGCTATCCTTTGTGTTCGTGCTTGATTCCGAGTGATTGCTAATTGCTCGTGATAAGAAGTCGGCAACATTGTTTTCACTTTTCACATATTCTATTTTAAAATTGTATGCTGTTAAAAATAAGGCATATCTTTGAAGCCGGTTCGCTGCCAACTCTGGCACACCCTTTTTGCTGCCAAATATTGTCAAAAGAGGCTTATGGTCCGTTCTTAAAGTAAATGGTGTTGACCGGCCGTAAAGGTAATGATGAAACTTCTTTATAGCGAACACAATAGAAGTGGCCTCCTTTTGAATTTGTGCGTAATTACACTCCGCTTTGCCTAACGAGCGCGATGCGTACGCGATGACTCGCTCGGAGCCGTCGGGCTGCCGCTGCGCCAGCACGGCACCCAGCCCCGCCGGGCCCGCGTCTGACGTCACTATCGTCTCGTACGCCGGGTTGTAATGGGCTAATACCCGCTCTGAAGCCAATTCACTTTTTATTTTACAGAACGCTTTATTCTGCTCCTCCCCCCATTCCCATTTTACACTTTTTTGTAACAATAAATGAAGGGGACTTAATACACTCGATGTGTTCGGCACAAAGCACCTGTAATAATTCACCATACCGAGGAACGATTTTAGCTCACTTACATTGCTCGGGCATTTACACTGAATAATTGCTTCTACTTTCTTATCGGACTTATGCAACCCGTGTTTATCGATGACAAACCCTAAGTACTCAACCGAATCTTTAAATAACTCGCACTTATCTGGTTTTAAACGCAACCCTGCATCTTCTAGTCTTTTCAAAACCATTTCCAACCTCTCCGAATGTATTTTACGATTTTCTCCAGTGCACAGTATATCGTCTAAAAATATACCAATGCCATCTATGTCACCTAATAAATTTTCCATTGTTTTCTGAAAAATGAAGGGGGCATTTCGTAAACCAAATACCAATCTATTATAGCGATATAAACCCTTGTGTGTGTTTATACATGTCAAATGTTTAGATTCGTCTAAAACTAATTGGTTATATGCCCTGGATAAATCTAATTTTGAAAATTGCTCCCCTCCATGCAATTTTGAAAATAAGTCGTCGATTCGCGGTAAAGGGTAATCATCCATATATAACATTTTGTTTAATGTCACCGAGAAATCCCCACAAATGCGTACGTTACCGTCGGGACGTAATACCGGAACTATAGGCGTGGCTACTTCCGAATGTTCGACTTTTTCTAATATGCCTAGGTCGACTAAACGCTTCAACTCATCTTCCACTTTCGCCTTAAGAGCTAAAGGTACGGGTCGTGGTTTGAAAAATTTGAACTGGGCGTCGGGTTTTACTTTTATTTGAATAGTATGCTTGTTAAACATCCCCAATTCATCGGAAAACAATTTTGAGTATTTCGTCTTTAAGAACGTAGCGTAGTCATCTTCTTGTTGTATATTGTTGCAATCTACATTACATAACTGTAAATCGAACACACTAATAAAGTCCCGTCCTAATAAAACCGGTTGTTTTGTTCGAGTTGAAATAACAAATACCGTAATTGGCTTAGTGCGATTGTCATAGGTTACTGGTAACTGTAAACAACCTACTGGTGTTATCTTAGATCCATTATAGCAATTTAACACTACCTGACAACTTTTTAACTTGTGATTATTTTTAAAATGTGATTGATAAATCGATTCAGGTAAAACGGAAACTGCACTCCCGCTATCAATCTCACACATAATATTTTGATCGACAATCGTTACGACTTGTCGCATAGGCTCGCCATTATTACATTTAATATGAAATAAATCGTATTCTACGTTACCTTCAACAATGTCGCCGTCTACAGTTTCCATGAAGTTGTTACTTTTAACTCGAAGTTTGCACATACGTTTTAGGTGTCCCCTTTTATGACAGTTTTTGCACGTTAAATTCACAAACCGGCACTGATCTTTAGAATGGCTCTTATAGCCACACACTTCACAACGAGCACTATCACTCTGAGATGCCCCGGCGGCGGCGGCGGCGCGCGGTGCACCCGGGCGCAGCGCGTACAGCTGCGGCGCGGGCTCCTGCCGGGCGCCGCCCAGCGCCAGGCGCGCGCACCGCACGCTCGCCGCCAGCTCCAGCGCGCGGTCGAACGTCAGGCTGCTGATGCTCTCGGAGAACAGCTTCTCTTTCTCCTTCACGTTTTCGAGACCCAGCACGAAGCGGTCCCGCAGCGCCGTCTGCAGCTCCGCCCCGAAGCCGCAGTGCTGTGCCAGACTGCGCACTCGCGCCGCCCACTCAGCCAACTCCTCGCCCGCCCGTTGTTCTGCTTTGTAAAAGTTGTACCTTTCGGCAAAACTGCTTTTCTTCGGAACAAAATGTTTTTCCAATAGCGTCAACAATGCGGTATACTCTTGATCTTCCAAGCTTGTAGGAGAGGCCAAGTCTCTTACGACGCGGTATGTTTCTTCTGCCATGGACGTTAGCAATAGGGCTCTTCGTTTTAAACCAGCCTTATCAGTATCTTCATTAATATCATTAGCCAAGCAAAACTGGTTAAATCTACTTTTAAAGATGCCCCATTCTTGTATCCGATGGTCAAAAGTGAGGTTACCCCCGAACATTCCATTTGCACTACTCGAATACATTATGGTTTTTTATTATATTTACTTTTCACACACCAATTTATGCAGAAAATAGTAAACAGTTCACGTGAGTTCAGATTCGTCGCCAATTATTGTGTTATTTGCACTTTTAGTAATTAAAACCACTGAGTATGTTGTACACGTTTAATGTCCGGGCGTCAACAACCTACCCACATGTATTTATACTTCACCTACCTACACTACAATAATATAGATTTTATATGATAGATATCACAGTTCATCATTAGTAGGAAAGTATATAATTATTACACAACACAAAATACACGGTTTCAAATCTTGTAAACTTCCTTGTTTCTTCCTTGAATATGCTGGTAAATATAAAAGGTGGATATTTCAGTGCACATCTTCCATGCAAAGTTAACAAATACCAGAAAAACTGTACTTTGTTCTGTATATCCAAACACCCTGTTTATGCATATTGATAAATGTATATTGGCACGTTGCCAAGACCATCTCAAGCGAACGGCGAATAGCCCTCACTGCCTCACTGCTAGTTGCAGAATGGCCGCAAAAACAGAAATGTGCAAATTTATCATGAATAGCCCCTTCTCTTTAGTATAAGCGGTACTTCGGTTTTTATCATGGCTTCGGATGTGCCTTGAACTATGCTACTCTGGTAACGGATTTCAGACACAAGGAGTAGAAATGAATAATATTCTAATGAAAAAGTTCCAGTGACAATAGCACCAAATTACTCCTAAACGGAAAAACAGTAGTTGCAGAAATAAGTAAATATTTTGAAAAATTTAGATTATTTTGGTAGCATTTTGTAAGTGGAACTTTTATTTATATACTTTAAAAAACAAGGTAGAAAACTCTGTAGATACCTCATATTTATAAGCAACAAAGTTTCGTCCAAAGAAAATTGTAGAGCAAGCACGGAGCAGTGTAGAGAATACATTTCCATCCCGCCCCTTTCATAAAAGTACCTTTTCAACTGGAGTCCATAAACTATCCTCGTAGAAGCAGACAAACTGCGAGCCGGTATGAAGCGGTAAAAACCGGCGAAAACTGGTAAAAACCGGCAGATTTCAAGTTTTGCCCCTAAAGTGGTTCGAGCGGCCGAAACGTTTTCAGGCGCAGTGAATAAAATTGCGATATTTTCCTGTGTGCCCGCTGCGCCGCGCGCGGCCCAAGTTATAATAAAAATAAATATTTTTATTTTATAGTCTGTCCTGTCTACCTACATAATATTTAATAATAATTTGTGTTTATTCTTTAATTACAGGTAAGCTAAAGTTTTGATGTCATCTTTACTGTGAGTATTTTGAGCACATTTTTTTAAAATTACCTCGTGAATGTTAATTGATTTATTCTTGACTGCATTGTATGTTACTGCAGACATTCGAGCCAAGTTGTACAAAGGATCTTTAAACTATGATAGGTACTATATATACTATTTCCATGTCTTCCAGACTGAAAGACACAGTAGCAATGGCTGTAACTTGGTTAAAAGTACCTTCGTACAACGGTTGTTGTTGCCTGTGTCTTTTATATTTGATTCAGTTTCGGAACGTCACCCGACGCGTCAGGTCGTCGCATACGTATACGCTCCGCGACCTACTCACGGCCCTAACGGCGTAAATAACAATATGGCGAAGTGCGCAAAATGCAATAAGCTAGTGACGAAGAAGAACCCAGGATTGCAGTGTAGCAAGTGTAGTAAGTGGCTACATGCCACCTGTGCCTCAATCTCTTCAGAGCAACTAAGTGCACTTGTTGGCACCGACTCAATCGACTGGAAATGTCGTGGCTGCGTCGGCGCCGGCCGGCCAAAACGGCTGTCCGCCATCTTACCCGAAGCCGATGAAGAGGACGTTTTAACGGACACGGAACCCCTGGCACTTCCCAACGAGTTACGGAACCAAATTCTAGCCGATATTAGGCGTGAAATAAGGGAAATAATCCGTGACGAACTGCAGCGAACGCTAAAGTTCTACTCGGACAAGATAGACGACTTCCAAGAAAAAATCGATGAATACGAGGACAAAATTATTTCTTTAACTCACCAGTGCAACGATATCAACAACAAATATAAAAACATAAACCTTAAATACGAGGCAACCGATCAAAGAATCAATCTTCTGGAGCAAAATCTCATTGTGAATAACCTGGAGATATGTGACATCCCAAAAAAGGACAACGAGAATTTGCATGAAGTGGTAAAAAAGATTGCATTAAAAATACACCAACAACCTAACGACATCATCAACGTGTACAGGAAAAGCAGCCGCATCACATCCACGCAAAAAACTCATCCGCCGCTGGTGGTCACTCTTCGAGATGGAATGCGGGGGAGCTGGCTGGAGGCTGCGAGGAGCATCGTCGTCACCGCGGCGGACCTGGGGCTCGAGGGCGAGTCCAGGGTCTATCTCCGTGAGGCCCTCACTCCTGCTACCGCGCATCTACTGTGGAAGGCCAAAACCGACCTTAAGATGACCAACAAGTTTAAATACGTGTGGTGCAAGCGTGGTGTAGTGCTTATAAAAAAAGATGACAGTGAAAAAGCTATCGTTGTGAAGTGTTTACAAGATGTGGAAAAATGGTCGCGTGACCGTGAGTAAACTCCGCCTCATTGTACCATCTTAATGTTAAATTAATAATTAAAAGAGCTTGATACAGACAAAATTACAGGTGAAGGAACTTTTAGGAACTGGAATGCATTTGCAGAGTCTATTCCATGTAATTCTCATAGCATTACATCCTTACATGTCAACATACGATCGTTAATTAAAAACTTCTCGCAATTAGAATATATTGTATCAGAAAGTCAAATCAAAATTGATCTCATAATTTTAACTGAAGCTAACATAAAGGAAAATTGTACATCCTTGTTTCAACTGGATAACTACACAATGTTTTCAAACTTAAGATTATATCAAAAAGGTGGTGGTGTTATACTGTACGTTCATAATAGCCTTAACTTCATTCAAACAGAACTGAATTCTTTGTATTTTGAATCCATAATGGGTGAAATTGTAAACAGCGATAACTACAAAATAGGTATTTGTGCCATATACAGACCGCCCGAAAAAGACCAAAACAGGTTTATTAGAGATATAAGTACTTACCTTAAGAAGAATTATACACGCCAGGACTTTTTGTTAATAGGTGACATAAATATCGACCTTAAGTTAGACTCACAAATAAAAACAAATTATATTAATGAAATGTGCGTAGCGGGATTGGAATGTGGCATAAGCCAGTACACCAGAGTTGAAAAAAAAGGCGACCTAATAACAAAGTCCTGTATAGATCATGTATTTACACGTAGCCTAAAAGGACGGTCAGTACACACAGGTGTTATATGCCAATCATTAGCCGATCATTACATAACAGCATGCGCCTTTGTGTCGGGAGAATCATTGTCACGATCTCCACCTCGCGTTATCTACAAACTGGACAATGACCTACTTCATAAAGAGCTACAGTTAATTGATTGGAACCCAGCTCTTAAATACTCTGATCCAAACGAAATCTTAAACTTTGTTACTGATAAATTTGATAATATATACAATAAATGTAAACGTAAAATTATTATAAAAAGTTCAAGTAAAAGAACAATGTGTAAATGGATAAATAATAAAGCTATAAATATGTGTAATAAAAGAGATGAATTGTTAAAACTATGGAAAAAGGATGAAAAAAACATGCAAAAGCGTCTTCACTATAATATGTACAGAAACAAAACAAATAAATATTTAAATTTGCTAAAAAATAATTACATAAAAAAAGAAGTCACGGAAAATTTCAAAGATTCAAAAAAAATATGGAAAATAATTAATAGATTGTGTGGGAAAATAACTAAATCAATCGATGAAACTATTTTGAAAGCATTCAAATTGCCCAAACAAAGCCTGGCTAATAATTTTGCCAACGAATTTTTATTTAATGTTAAAAACATTGCAACTACATGTGACACCCCTATATTAAATCCAAAAAGCTATGAAAGGAATCCTGATATTGCAATGCGATTAAAACTTGCTACTAACGAAGTAATTCAAAAAATTATTCAACAGTTAAACCACAAAAAAAGTCCTGGCATTGATGGTATTCGGGCAAGCGATGTCAAATACATTTCTAATGACATAACTCCCGTTATAACCCATCTTATTAACAGGTGTATAGCTGAGTCAATTTATCCTAATAAATTAAAAATCGGAATCATTCGGCCAATCTATAAAAAAGGGTCGCATTGTGTGTATAATAATTATAGACCTATTACAATTTTATCTTGCATTGATAAGATCGTTGAGAGGTACTTCGGAAACGAAATATCACGTTATCTGGAGAAAAACCAAGTTATAAACAAATACCAATTTGGCTTTCAAAGGAACCGGAGCACCTCTCAACTGTTGTGTCAATTTACCAACGAAATAAATATGCATTTAAATAAAAAGAATCATACTATAGTTATTTTTATAGATTTCAGTAAGGCGTTCGATACCCTACGGTATAAAATGCTATTTACAAAGCTTCAGCAGAATGGTATTCAAGGCCCTCTACTCCAGTGGTTTATGGATTATCACATGAATAGAAATACGATGGTTAAGATAGCTGATAGCTATAGTAACAAAATACCTACTGATATGGGCACTGCACAAGGGTCGATATTAGGGCCAACCGAATATTTATTATATGTAAATGACATGACCAATGTTATCAAAGAGGGGTCTATTTATCAATTTGCCGATGACACTTGTATTGTTGTATCACATAAGAACTTATCTACGGCTGAATACATAATGCAGAATAATTTTAACTTGCTTTGTAAGTGGGCGCACGATGTGGGTCTAATCATTAACGCGGATAAAACAAAAGTAATGCACATTCACTCATCTCACAATAAAACCCCATATGTACCTACCATCGTCGCTCACGAACATTCATGTCTACACCTAAATAACATACGATGCCAATGTAAAAATATTGATTTTGTACACCAACATATGTATATTGGTCTTATAATTGACCACAGGCTCAATTGGGGGCCTCATATTAATTACATTTGTGATAAACTTCGCTCAATTGCAAGCAGATTAGCTATACTGAAGTATAAACTACCATATAGGTTACTAAGAACACTATACCTTGCTCTTGCTGATAGTATTATTAGTTACGGATTAAGTAGTTATGGAAGAACCTATAAAACCTATCTTATAAATATATACAAGCTTCAACTAAAATTGTTAAAAACTATTGTTAACAAAAGAACTAAAATGTTGTATGAAAATAATGAAATAGGCTTATTTCAGCACTGTAACATTCTACCTATTAACCAAAAAATTAAGATTGCTATTCTTAAGGAAGAGTATAATAACTGTATTAGCATATTAAAACCTAAGACTCGCTATAAATCCCTGAGGACACTAAGTTACACTAAAAAATATAATCTACCTAAGTTTAACAACGTATACGGTAGAAGAACCTGCGAGTATCTTCTCCCATACTTATTAAATGATCTGAATGATGATACCACACAAAGTTACCTAAACGACAAAAACTTCATCTTATCGATCAAAAAACACTTTGCTAGTAGTGGTGACTGTGAGTACATGCTGTAGATGTAAGTATTACTATCTTGTTATTGCTTTTATTTTAACTTCTAATAATATGTACCCACGGATAAGTAGATTGAACCTATTGTATAAGATATGTAGGCATTAATTTGCTGTCTATTGTGTGTGTAAATCGCGGGCGGCCCGCACACACGGGCAGGCGGGAGCGTGCTGTGCGTGCGGACCGGGCGCGAACACCAGTTGTTATAAGTGCTCAATTATAAATATAATTTATCTTGCCGGGTACCTAACCTACTATTCTGTTATTGTTATTGTTTTGTAATTGTCTCAAGATCCGAACTCCGCAATCTCAGATAAACCCTGCGGGTTTTTGTGATTGTTGCATGACTGTAATAGATTAAGCTTATGGAAATAAAAACTTATAAAAAAAAATATAGTATTATTACACAAATAAATACATACGTAAAAATAAATTGACTTTCAGAAGGTATTAGTTACTACTCTAGTGTCGCCGATAGAGGTCGACTAAAGGTCACCGCACGTATATATGTGGGGGCATATACGTATACATACGAGTATATTATAACCGTAACTTAAAGGGATCACCTCTCTTTGTTCTCAGAAAAATAGGCGATCCGTTTACTTTACGTTTATATGTGCGGTGGCCATAATCCGCCGGCGCCGCTGCCCCGCGCCGCCGCTGGTGCAATTCGGGAAAATTGAAAAAGCAGCGGTCTGGCAACAGTATGCGGGCCACTTATCTTGTTCAACGTGAAATTAACCGCCCCAGTGAAGAACGCAGTTCGATTCCCGCCAGATTCACTGTCACCCCACTTGACACTCCGTCGGGCATCGCAAGTACTCACTGAAACATTTTTCAATTAGAGGGTTTTTCACGTCGTTTTTGTTTTCCGCTAATTTGATTTCAGGTGGATTTGCTATCTGATGGTTTGTTGTTCGGATATTCGAACGCATTTTGTGTTAGAAATATTATGTTTGTGGATTGGCCTAAATATCTTGATTCTGAAGTTGATAAAAGCTTTTCTCTTATCATTAGTATCGTTTAGATAGCCCAAAAACAGACATAATATCTTCTTCTTCTTCTTAAATCCTTTAACTCCTAGTGGAGCATAGGGCCGCAACTACAGCTTTCCACTTCTGACGATCAGAGGCAGCAGCCACAACTTCTGGCCAGCTCATGTTGATCGACTTGATCTCCTGGGCTAATGTCCTTATCCAAGTTATTCTTGGGCGCCCTATCCTTCTTTTTCCTTGCGGGGCAAACACTAGGGCCTGCTTTGTGAGGCGAGAGTCCTCCTGCCGCAACGAATGACCTATCCAGCGCCATTTTCGATCGAGGATCTCTAAATGCATTATACATAATATAATGACATAATATTACAATTCTAAAATACAATATTTAGTTTTATAATAACTTTAAATCTTCATACATTTATAAATTAAATATGAATAAGTATTTAAATTTTTACGTACAATGTTTGATTGCATTTTCCTAGAAAATTTGATAAGTAGAGAGTAGAAAAGTTTTTCCCGTCTCCAATTTTTTTGTTATAAAGATATACTCTCACTATCCTCACCACTATCGGTAGTTCATTAGAGGACGGAAGCTCACAGATTCGTCACAGAAAATCCAGCAACACCCATTTATAACTGCAACTAATATCTACACCATCAAAGAAACCCGTTTATCATCGGTGCTACTCCAACACCTGCTTAATAACCGTGAGCCCTATTGATGGGCGATCGTATTGCAGGGGACTACAGCACACATTGCAGTGGCAGGCAATTTGATGAGGTGCTTAAGCGTAGTTTAATTTATGTCCGAAATAACCTCTGGTCACCTCCGCTTCTTAGTTACGGGCTATTTCTGTTCGAGTTCACTTCAGGTTTCCTGGTTTCAGGTTTTCATGTGTGTGTTCAGGGGGAAATTTATACTGATACATTTGCATAAGGTTAATTTATTTATAAGTAACTTTTCAGTTTATGAGTGACGGAACAGGGATGAGCAAATTTAAATTATTTATTTAATCTTATGCCGTTTACGTCACCACCTGCTCACAGGGTATTTTTATAGGGTATGTATATTTATTTGGAATTTTCAACTCAAGTACAAATATAAGAAAAGCTACTAGACTGTTTGAATAATCTGAGTGTAGGCTTGACTGCCTAGCGGCACTTGTAACGGATTCAATTACAAACCACAACTTGTGTTCCAATAAAATTATTAACACGAAATGTTGTAACAAAAACCTTCAAAATTGGGGGCTTTGTACGAAAATTGGTTTTCAGTTTACTCATTTCGAGTTACCGAAGACCGACGCGACGCTGCCTCGAATAAGTTATAATTAAAAGGTTTATAGAGCTCACTTTGATAGGCGCCTGTCAATAGTTTCTAATTTGGCTTGTAGAGGTATTGTTTTACCTGAAACCTGCAACATAAATCGGTATGGCAGTAGCCTTTTACGTTAATTTCGACCAATGAGGTCAATGAATATCATATCGAACTAGCAGCCAATGTCTCTGAAATACATAAAAGCCCTCTGGTGGTCTTTATCGACTTTCATCACCCTAACTACCCAGTGGGATGGACGACAAGACCGGTGAGATTTCTATTACAACTTATTTATTCAACTTTTTTCGATAAAAGACATAATAATTTAATGAGAGACAATAATTTGACAGTCATGAAAAACGTTGGTAGTATGAATTAGTTGTGTTAAATAAATTCAGAAGTCGAATGAAAGGGAGATTTATGTTCGACTTCAACATTAATCGGTCTTGTAAAAAACCAGTGGATAGTGGAGAATATATTATAGTTGACAATGATTATATTATTTTTTCATGCTATGCCTTTTATACGTATTTGCTTTCTGCTCTGAAAATTGCCTACACACTAGTAATGTTTCCCCTGAGATATGTAGAACGCCATCCATCTTCTTTGCCACATACATCTTCCTGGTTTAGTGACTCATTCACCTCATATTCGCTTTTCTATGGTAGACAGGTAACATAACATTAGTGTTAGTTTGGTATCGCGAAGAAGCAGTTTTAGTAACGTCTCCTATGCTATAAACTTTATACTTTTCAAGTTTTTATTAAAATTATTTACTAAAATTTTATAAAAATATAATACACTGTACTGTAAATGTACTGTTTCTGTGCAATAAAGAGTATTAAATTTTATCTTTATACCTACTTACATAATTATTTACCCTGTTCAATCTACTACGTAGGTAATATTGCAGACGGGGCGGCGGCGCGGCGTTTTCTTCAGTGGGACTATTTCACTGCTCGCGCATGTAGTAGGTATAATCTGAAATTCCGAAACATTATCTCATTTCGCCAAGTCGCGCCGCGGCGGTACCATACGTCTGAGGTTATTAAAATTTATGAACGATTACGAGCAAGTTGCGCGCAGCACTGCATAATGTGTGGGATCCCATTTCCATTGCATTCGCGGTGCATTGTGATTAGGAAAGACCCGCGGGTGTCGTTCTTTTTGCTTTTTGCTGAGAACCAGCGCTGTGGCCTTATTATCTGCAACACATGCTGAGTTGGTGCCTTTTTGACGCTCTAGGCAGCAACCTGTTGTTTATTGTTTGTATGGTATTATTGTTTTTTTACTTTATTGTTTTCTGTATTTTTTGTTGTTGTTGTCAGTCTGTCAAATG
Source organism: Plutella xylostella (assembly GCF_932276165.1). NCBI lineage: Eukaryota > Metazoa > Arthropoda > Insecta > Lepidoptera > Plutellidae > Plutella > Plutella xylostella. The sequence continues at coordinate 718,523 of NC_064002.1, forward strand.
AATGTGTCCTTATCAAGTCCTTATCTATATCGTATTATCCCAACCATCTGGTGACAAGTCCTTGTCAGGCTATAGGGACACCATTACGCTAGGAAGAAAATATAAACAGGTGTTCAGAGTTTCACGTCAATAACTTAGATTTATGCTGTTTAATATGATTAAAAAAAATGAATTTGTAATCACATTCAGGCAGTTTCTCCAGAATGGTTGATATTATTATTTTTTGTTATAGTAACTATATATTTAAATTATGTATGTATATATATTATGTATTTATAAGTATATTTTTTACGTTTATTTTATGCTATTATGTATAAGTAAGTATATATTCTAGTGTTAAACAATAGATATTAAACAGAATTAAACTGTTCTCATTGTCTTTCGCACTACCTATCATTTTCTCCACAACGCCCAAGGTTAACTGGAAGAGAATGCTTTTAGCATTAAGTTCGCCTATGTACAAATAAATTTATGTGCAATAAAGAATTTAATAATAATAATAATGGTTTTTGTTTTAAGTCGGATTCCGTTTAATTTAAATACAGCTAAACCCGAATATGCATTGACGTAGGTTATGAATTTAGAATTAACTCTCAAATTCTATAATAGACTTAATTTCCCATGTGAGTTTTAGTTCAATCCGTGTTATTACTCTTTATGTACATAAACATTTCAATTAATTTTTTGTGTACAAAATAACAATCCATTTGCAGTCATTCTTTTCCAAAGGCATTTGTTCCGTCCTACCATAAATTGCTGGATGCTTCATACACAACATGCTCAGCACATACCTTAACCCGAAACAATTTAATAAGCCTTAATAGCCTCAAGAAACCCGGAACCAAAATAATTGGCAGTAAAGAAAAATTCTCGCCAGCCTTCCCAAGTTTATACCCACGGAGAGACAGAGAAGGGAATTACTTTAAATTAAATTCAAAGACGTACTCAATGTAAGATATTAGGCCTTAATCCCGAATTTCATTTTCGTAATATTCCGTTGGAGAGCGGCCAACGAGACTCTGCATGCACTCCACATAAGTGTTTACTTTCTAATAATGTTATGCCCTTTTTGCCTTGCTGCATTTTCTTACTGAACCCTGAAAAGAGAGAGAAACAAATTTTCAACAAAAGTCAAACTATCTCACAACTTTAAATATACTACAGTCGCAAGCAATGAAAAAGTTTTAGTGACTTAGCACCAAATTACTCCTAAATGGAAGAGGCTAGATTAATGACGCTGTCTGCAATAGTAAAGTATGTACTATATGTATATGTACTGCTATATCAGTGCATTAGAATATTAATACATATATATCAACCAATCACGTAAATATTGTGTTCAATTTATTTATTGAAATTGAAAAAAACCGGGAATATTATGACTTTAAAAAATTAAGACGTTTCTATGCTAAATTAAAGACAAAGTATCAAATACACATTGAGCATGGAAAAGGAACTCACTCGGCGCATGCAAGCAATCCTAAATAGTGTGTTTCCAGATCGTTAAGCAAATTCGTGCTTTTGAGTTACTAGTTCCCGCGCCGCCACGCCCAGACACGGCATTAATGACCCGGCTACTGCCGCGCTTGTTCTTGCATTCACTATCAACAGCCTTCTGGATATAGGGGTCTTCACTAAGATAGGAAGAGTCCAGAAATGCCTATTATATTATCTGTGGCTATCAGTATTGGCACCTACAATTCTCCTCAATAGAACCGTTTTACATACTCTGAAATTCTGAAATCCCTAGTCTTGGGCCATTTACCACCTCGCTGATCCACTGCGGGTCGTTGGGTTAACATCTAAAGTTGAAAACTCCTCCCATTCTAAAATCAACACAGGTATGTATAATATCAACGGCTCCAATCCAACAATTCCAGTGAAACATTAAAATTTGGCCGTATATGTTGTATACTAAACAACTCACCCTTTTGTAGTCGTAGGTTTATCACCATGATCCCACTAGCCAAATTGTATATGCTAAATATTTTCCGCCTTCAATTATCGTTTTCCATTATAAACCTAAGCAGCCTTCGTAGGAAACTCCAGCTGAAACGGCACATAATATTCCTTTCTAATTTTATAGAACCTCCCCCTGTATAAGCTTTCAAAAGGACCGCTGGGTATAATAAGATGCTGTGTACATTAAGCGTATGAGGCTCCGGCGTAGTAGCGGGTAGTTGGCTCTGTGTGTGGGCGAGTGTGGAAATAACATACGCGTACTGTCGTTAACGATAGTAAATCTAATCTTATTTACTTGAATTCATCGCAAGGTAGTTTCAGGCATTCTCGCACTTTATAATCATCATCACCAATCCGTAATTGTTCAATGATATACATAGACCTCTCCCAAGGAGCGCCACAAAACTGTCCTCGGCTTTTCTTCATCCAATATCTACCGTCTTCTCTTAGGTCGACAGCCCACGGATTCACACTTAAGTCAAAGTCAAAGTCAAAGTCAAAATTTTTTATTCATCGTACAAATATAAAATTTTCTGATGAACGTCAATTTTTACAAATTACTCTCCGTTCGGATAAGGGGGGGCTCTTTCTATCTAAGGAGAAGAACGGAGGCAAGAAACTCCTGAGCCATCTTTTCAAAAAAAAGACTTAAAACTAGTTGGTATACAATAGGTACTTATAAGCTTAATAATGATTATTATAATAATATGAGCAGAGCTAACTACTTATCACAGCCATGCATTAACGTCCTCTAAGTAATCATCAATTTTATAATAAGCTTTTTTACAGAGTTTCTCTTTAATGTAACACTTAAACTTATTCTCTGGCATTTGAGCAACTTCTGTTGGAAGCTTATTATAAAATCTAATACAGTACCCTAAAAACGATTTATTAACTTTCGCCAGACGCATCGCTGGAAAAGCCAGCTTATGCTTGTTCCTAGTATTAATGTCATGATTACTGCCAATTGTATCAAAAGTTGAAATATTCTTTCGTACATACATTAAATTGGAAAAAATGAACTGACATGGAACTGTAAGGATGTTAATTTCTTTAAATAGTTCTCTCAATGAATCCCTGGAACCTAGTTTGTATATAGAGCGGATGGCTCTTTTCTGTAATACAAATATAGTTTCAATATCAGCGGCTCTACCCCAAAGCAAAATGCCATACGACAATAAGCTGTGGAAATAACTAAAGTAAACTAATCTGGCGGTTTCAACGTCGGTCAGTTGTCTAATTTTCCGTACAGCAAAAGCTGCGGAGCTCAACCTTCCAGCCAATTTTTCAATGTGAGGTCCCCACTGTAACTTTGAATCTATAGTCATCCCAAGAAAGACAGTATCATTAACTAGGTCCAATTTATTCCCATCTAGAATAATGTTAGTATCGCATTGTCTAACATTCGGCAGTGTAAATTTAATACATTTCGTTTTCTTAGAATTCAATAGAAGATTATTAACGGTAATTATGTTATGTCCTGTGATTTCAAAAAAAGAAAGTAAACATAAGGTGAAGTGTAAGATCAACTAGCGCCGCCAATTTAAAAAAATAACATAACATCCATTTGAAAACGTTTTGCCCGAAACTGCTACGATTCATGCCCTCTATAAATGCTAATCCCATTTTATGAACCTACATAATTCTCAATAGGTACCTGGTACTTTAAAATGGAAATAATGTTTCTTTTTTAATTGATGGCGCTAGTTGGCCTTACACTTCACCTTACTTTTCACCTAGCTATTTATTTTTACCATAATCTAAGTCTACGTAAGTACTCCCTCCATCTCTTCTTCACAACGTCTGTAGCCTACAGTTACAGAGCTAACTTAGTTGCATGTAGTTATGGCGTGAGTGTAAAGCCGGTGCTTTGTGCAGAACTGAGATACCCCCGTCGCCTCGCTGCGCTATTCGAGATAAATTTTGGTTTCGCTTTCCTCTTGTCATAATACTCATAATGCTTACTACAGTTGTGTTGTACTAAATATTAACCCACTTATTCATAAAAAAAATAGTGGACGCTTTAGTTATTGAACTGTTCAGTTCACTCTCTGACAGAGAACAATTTATTCTTTGACAGAGAGGGACAAAACAGTTCAATAGCTAAAGCGTCCACTAAACTTTTTTTATGAATAAGGGGGTAAGTATCTAGTAAGTGGGTAGGTACTAAATATTTTTTTTCAATACATCGCATTTTTATATATAGGTCGGCCCTTGCCATTACAATTAAACTCGTACGTATAAACAAGTAGAAATACACTATAGTACTCTACAGAATATGAATCTGAATATTCGTAATACCCATTTAAGTGTGTATCTCTGGATAATATTGTACGATGGTAAGAGCATAAGAGAATATGATGTAAAATTTAACGTATATTCTGGAGTAGACCTCGCTCTAGTAGATAATATTAATCTTAATATTATGCAGTTATTTTATTCAGTAAAGTTGGATCATGTTATTATAGACTCATCTTGTCTGCCCTGAGCTGTGGACTGAAATATCTAACTATTTTAGTTGGAACTTGGATTTCGGCAATTTATTTGTGTCTAACAACGATAGCTTTGCAACGGGTATAAAATGGGAGATTTTTTACTGGTATACTGAAACTATGTGCCGACTATGGAAAAGCTAATATAATTTAAAGAATTTTCAAAAGTCCGCTTTTGCAACACTAAACAAATAACAAAGATTACCATGTCAGATTTTACAAAAAAATATTGTAGCCCCTATAAAGTTTTTCTGGTGTGTCTGTTGCAAAGTTAGCCTCTCCGGACTCAACATATAGAGCCTCATTCCAAACACTAAAGGGACAGGGTCAGTTGACGATAATGTAAAGGGGATGTAATTTTCGTCGGCGAGTTAACGCGGGGCGGCAGAGTTGCGGGACTTACCTCCACTTGACCCAGAGACTGACCCGGATGTCTAACAAAATTATTATAATGTACTAGCTGTTCCCGCGAGCTTCGCTTCGCCTTAAAAAGTTTTCCCGTGGATATTCCGGGATAAAAAGTTATATATATGGCCTTCTCAGGGTCTAGACCATATGTATACCAATTTTTTTTATTTATTTATTTATTGGCATCACACAATCCGTTCAGTAGTTTTGGCATGAAGGAGTAACAGACAGACAGACAGACACAGTTACTTTCACATTTATAATATTAGTTAGGATGACCTTTTTTTGAGTTGTAGTGTCCTTTATGCTGATAATTAAGTAAAGTAGGTATTTGATCATTAAATAATAACCTTCCACCTAAAGGTTGTCTTGAAAAAAACACTTTAAGCGATAAGACCGCAATTTTCGTGCCTAAGTTAACATATAATGTATGTGACTTTTTTCTTATTTTGTACAAATAAAGAATATTCTATCTATCTAAAGTACAGACACTGAATTACACATTTTATTATTTTGACTTGTTATATACTCTACTAACTCGTTTTTGCCTGCCAGTATATTAATGATTATATTTTTTGAATGAATTTCTAATTAAAACTGAACAAATGGTTATTAGGTAAATAAATAATATTTTCAGAACAATAATTAAGTCGCTTACAATTTATAGAATACATTGATATTCTATCGTAAATTGTGACCTGCTGCTATAAAATTGTTTGCCAAATATTCGTAATTCCGTATTCAATAGGATCAAACCTATTGTGTGAACGGGAGTCACACAAAACAAAATGTAGCTCCATGTTAAATATTATTCAAATTTAACAAGTTCCATTCTATTTATCGTATAATTTGTCAAATTTCGCAAAACAAATGCTAGCAGTTGTTTTGCGGATGCATTTTGCGTGTTTTGTCGACATGCGATTATATTAGTTGGTTGTGTGACTTCTGTGAAATATCAGAATGTGAAATTAATTATTTACTAATTCCGCGATTGTTTAAATAAATACTCATTTTGTGCTGCTAGCTGTATTGCCTATGGGTGGATAGATGTTTTGATTTCTCCTTCACGGGACCAATTTTTATGAAATTCCTCGAGCTGCTCCTTATCCCGGAATTCCCATGGAAAACCCTTTAAAATCAAAGGAAAAATCGCGGGAGAAGCTAGTATTTCACAAAAATATTTAATAATAGTACGCTAATCAGACATCCCGCTAGAAAAACTTACTAATACTATAAATAAGAACGTTTTAAGTACTTTCTTACGGGTGTTTAGATGTTTGTTTCTCCTTCACGGGAAAAAATCTGGACCAATTTTTATGAAATTCCTTGAGTTGCTCTTCATCCCGGAATTCCCATGGATAACCATTTTAGGGCGAAGATAAAACCTCGGAAAAAAAATAAGAATAGTAGTAGTAGTAGTATAACTTTATTGTACATAAAACACTTAAATAACATTTAATACTTAAAATATATAATACAATAAGGGCGGCCTTATCGCTAAAAGCGATCTCTTCCAGGCAACCCTAAGAGCTAAGAGAGACAATTTAAGAATATTTAAGAATGGAACGCTCAACAGACACCCCGCTAGAACCTGGCGCCCCCCCACGGCCGGACCCCGCAATGGACAACATTTCAAAAAACTAAAGCTGCTATAAATCGAAAACCATTTCGAGATTTAGCTCTAAAGGCCACAAAAACAATGTTTTTGTATTTTTTGGATGTATCATTTTCGAGAAAATCATGAAATAGTAAAAAAGTGCTGATGACGTCATGCATCAGGTGCGATGCATTTTGATGATCAAAGCCTATAGATTTGAAAACAAAGTAACTGTCACTTTCATTTTTGATTGACGTTGACGTTTTATCGTGACGTTGTTGTTTATTTGGGTCATTTTCATTAATTCTGTTCTAACACTTTCTGACTATTTTTTTTATTTATTATTAAGAGATGACCTCTATATAATATGTCCCAGAGCATGCCACCGCCTACACAGCTGAAAAAATGCTTCTGCTTATTTTTTTACATGATAAGTACCTACTTTTCATCATCAGAAATATCAAGGTCATTTGAAAATAACCCATTTGTTGGTTGGCATGTAAACAAAGTTTAAATGTCACTTGTCAGTGTCATTTATGTTTTTTTTCGAGACTCAGGCAATAGACAAAAAAAAAATTGAGCCTTATATGTGACGTCTCTTCCGGTTTTAAAATAATTAACTTTAAAGTTAAAAATAACATGCAAAAATTTATGTATATACAAAATAAAAAAATACGGGTCCACTAATTTTCTATAAACATTCCGAATAACTAATAAAAATATAGGGTAAAGAAAATGAAATGTTGTCCATTACCTGGCGTCCGACTAAACTGATTACACGGACCCAGGCTAATGCCGGAGGAACCCTAATTCGGTTACATGTACTGTGGGACACAGAACCACCTATGTGGTTTGGTATTGGTGGCGGATAAGTTAGATGTAAAATAAATCTAAGAATTTCAGTAAGTATTTAAACTTTCATGACCAAAATCCACCCGTATTTAATTTAGTTATGGATGTAGTTGTAGGAGGTTATTTATCAAGCGATAACACGCCTGTCACTTGAACAGGAAATGCAAGTTAGGCAGATAGAAAATATAAAAAAAAAATTGTAAAATGACATTTTCATACATATAAATACTCTCGCCTGTCTCCCAGTGGGGTAGGCAGAGACTATGTATCTCCACGTGCCACGATCCTGACCTACTACTCCTTTCGCTACCTCAACATTCAGAAGTCATTTTCAGTAAACCATATAAAGATAATTCGGAGCGGAAAATGACACATTTTCATTTGGCCGAGGCTACCAATAGAGAGGACACAGTTACGTACGAGTTATGTTAACTAGCGTTTAGAATTGTTGTGCGAGCGGCCCGCTCACTACGCGGCGTTAACTGCGGGTAATGTGCTGCTATTGACTGCGCTATTTCGAAAATGTTTACACAATTTTAAAGACGGTATTTTAGTCCTGTATGCAAGGAAATGCCTAGATGAAAAGTGAAAAAAGGAAGGCCCAATGCATTGTTATTACCCGACTACGGCGAAGCAAAGAGGATGGTTATGATTTTTTTTCCTTTTATTTATGTAAGTGCTGCGCAATTTATTGAAGTTTTTAAATAGATCGATAGATTTTAAATAAATCGTTGTTTATTCGACGTCTACAAGTATTTGTCGATATAAGTAATATTAGATACTCTACCACCATTTCAGAAAAGCTGTCACTAATGGTAGTCATGTCATGTAATGTCTCGTAGCCACCCGAGTCCGCGTCGTCGTTTATGTATACAGTGTATTTCTTTACCTAGCCAATTAATAACTTTAGAGATACAATGATTATCTTCATCAGATCTTAGAGTATCTTCGTTGAAGTTTGATAAATAAGCTAATGAAGTAACTCCCGGTGGCGGGAGCGTCGTGTAACTTCAACAATTGACGCGACCGTCGCCGGAGCAATATCCTCCCACACTAACTCAAATCCAACTTATGTATGTGTTCTCAACTCACCATGTAGGTACAGTCGGTTCCATAAATCTACGTGGAAAATGTAAACGAAGACATGTTTTTTTCTTGCATTAAATCTGAGACGGCGTTTTTTTATGAGCCCAAGAATAGAAGTGAAGAATCGTACAAAATGGAAGGTGGACTCTTCGAGGGTGCTCAAGAAGAATATAATGTTTATGTGTCTGCTCCTGACAGGAATTGAATCCAATTTTACTATAGACTAAATGTTATTTGTCTGAAAAACATACTTAACTAATCGATAACAAAAACAAACACCATCGCAATGCTACATTATTTACAAGTGCCTTTACATAATTATTATAAGCTGTTTTGCATGAGACAGGCAGTTATTAAAAACCGATGCAAAACACGCCTGGAAAATCGAAGTACAACCAAGTAGGTATATTTTTTTATTCAGTCAATTATGAAAAGCGGCTTCGACTGTACAGGGCCTCAAGAACTTAGATTCGGCAGCTCCAGAGGTAGGTAATAATAATGCGAAGTCTCAAAGTGTTCTCTGAACTGACATTACGTCATTCATGAGACTAACTCCAGTTGAGGAGTTGAGCCAATTGTTGGTTGATAAGTTCACGAAGCGATCCTTGTGACTTGGCTGTGGTATTAGGGAGCCGAGCGTACTCGGTTTGTTTATTGAGTTGTTGATGATAATTTGATTTTGATACCGAAGTGTCCTCTAAAGTCCTTATTAGTAATGTAAGGTGCTCTCTCTGACTAGTGACCTTGGGAAGTCAGACTGACAACCCTACGCCAGCCCTCATGTTTCTCACTGATAAAATTGGTAGTCATTAAGATCGATACTAAAGGGGGCATTTCTTATTTTTTTAATGTGTGCTTAAATCTTTAATTATAAGTGACAGCGCTATTTTTAGAATGCTGCCTTCAGAATCGTTGGTACTCGTGACATGAATCAATGAGCATAATTGAATCAGCATTACGTAGAAGTATCAAACAATATAATACCAAGCGGAGTTACGAGTGTAATTGGACAAGTTTAGAAGTCAGCTTGACCAAAAACGTCGTCAATGTCGAAAACTTAGTTCAATTTGGCCCTTTGTATCACGAGCTTAGATTACTTTCTAAAACCTTGTTTACTGTCTAACTCTCTTGTGATTGGTAAAATTCAAATCCATTGTTATTAAATTAATAGTCTAACATTGGTATAATTATTTCACCGTCTTTAAAATAAAAGTCAGTTTCAACTTTTGTCAAAAGTCTTTTGACGTTACCCAACAGTTTTGGTCAGCTTTAGGCAAAAGGGAGTTTACCTAAGTACTTATTATGAAAAGTTGCGATTTAAGAAAAGGGTAAAGTGCAAAGTACTCTCTCCACTGATTTACTTCTTTCAAGTACTTATCTCAGTCTCGGCAGTTAAATATTCAATGACTTCAAACTCCAGCAATATCGATATTCCATTTATTGTGATCGCTCTCTTTGTATTGCGATATACTCAGTTGTATTGTACATAATCACAAGTTGTTAACTAAAATAACCCAAAAGTGGTCTAGATCCTAATCCTAACTAATTAAAAAAGTAACTGTGTAAAATGTAACTGCCTGTCACTCTTTCATGCCAAAACTACTGAACGGATTTGAATGAAATTTGGTATAACATATGGTCTAGACTTCTAGACCCTGAGAAAGAACATATTCTGCTTTTTATCCCGGAATTTCCACGGGAAAACTTTTTAAGGCGAAGCTGGAACAGCTAGTATTATTATTTAGTGATTAGACCGCCATTTGTAGGTACATTTATTTATGTGCCAGATTAAGTTTTTGTAGCAATGTCCGGTTCAATAAATACATAAAAATATGCTAAGCTTTTTTAACTTTCAGGAGTTTTATTTGAAGCGAAGTGAAATGTATATTCGCGGAAATATCGAGTTGCATTCAATGAGAAGTAGTAGGTACTTGCTGAAAATTATGAAAACTAATGACTTCTGGGAAATGGACAAATACTTGGTGAAATGATGAAAACTACTTTTTTAAATAAATAAATAAATAAATAATAGGTACTTACACTAGTTTTCTTCGCAACACACAAATGGACTCCCGCGGCATAATATAATCTTCCATTATTGTACATATTTTCTTATCTCCAAAATCATCCCATTTTTTGCAACACAGCTAATGTTCACAGCTACCTTCAATATGAATACCTTCTGAAAGAAACATAAAATCAAGGTAACAAAGTAAAACCACAATGCCATGTATGTAAGTAACGAATTTATTTAGTAATTACATACCTTTAGTCTATGACTTCATTCCCAATATCCATCGTAAAATTGAATTATTCATTACACAAAAATATACCACTCGCCTACAGATTCACTACATGATATTTCTAATTACGTTTTAAATCACAATCATATATTTATTTACAGTTTATGGCACAGTGTGGGCGCAGCACGGCGGCAGCGTAGGCACTGAAAGCCTTTTACAGCCGCGTGAGGCACTCGGGGCCGCTGAAAACACGAACCGCTTATGCGTGTGAAGTACCCCGGGTGACCTTGGTTCACAGCTGCCGGCCGTGCACTTGCCATAGTTTTAGTTTTTAGTTTTTATTTATAGTCAGTGGCATCATAAAGGGAAGCGGCTGAAAATCAGCGCGGTAGTAGGTAATATATTATCTTCTACCGCCTTAGCTGAGCCGCCGTCCGTTTCGGTGCCAGACAACGCACACATATCCTCTCATTTATTTATTTTGTTTAGTCATAAGGTCTTTGTGTTCATTTATTACTGTTTTTCATTATGTTTTCTTTTTTTTTTCTGTGTGTGTGCGATGGCACGGAATAAACGTTTTTATTATTATTATTATTATTATTTGAGCCCGGCGAAATACATACAATTTGGTTTACGACAGTCTAAACCTACAATATTACACAGTACTACTTTATCAAAGATAGATTAGGTACCTACTTATTGAATTAGGTTTGCAACGATTTCTTGTATACTATATATTAATTTCAATAATACCTGTAACGTTCCGTAGAGAAATATTTGTTGTGTGCCAGGAGGGTGATTCGTGTCACAAAAAACAACTTCGTTTTCATCTCGTTTTCAGATTTTTACGAACGAGCTATGAAATTGCGATTCACATGGCACTAAAAACAAGCTACATAGTAAGATCGTTTCGAGATCGCAAAATGAATGAACGGAATGGAGAATGACGCGATTCATGTCATTTTTGTTGAACTTTTTGATATCGCTTATCTGTCATATTTTGACGTTTTAGCGATTTTAAACTTTCGAAGAAAAGGGTGAAATTGTTAGATCGTTTTCAGAAAATACTGCTAAAAGTGAAATTGACCTTGTACGCATCTCTCCAAGATCTTCAAGCCATTTTTCAGCCGGACAGCCGTCCCTACGAGATACGTTTCCATCTTTACCGAATTCGTAATTTTCCTTTGTAAGCTTGTATTAGTGATATTTATTTGATTGGTGTGGGTTTTGGCCTGAGGCCCTCGCAAAATGAGGAAGAATATTTTAACCGAAAGCATACACATTCCCTCAGTCTGCAAATTGTAAGTTAATGAATTAAACACATTGTAATGCATGTATATTTTATTGGGAACTATATTTCTTGCCAGCAAAGTTTATTTTTGTCATCAACTTGTATCAGCAAATTAATAGATCAACCGCAACAATATATTTTTGTCCTCAAATAAATAAAAAGTGTCCTCTGGTATGAATCAGCAAATAATATCAATACAAAAATCTAAAATAATAGATGGATTGCCAAAAAATTTGAGTTCATTACATAAATAAAAACTTTGTATGCAGAATATTATTTTTGCTCCTCAAATAATAACTGCGCCCGCAGAATAGTAGATTTGCCAGCAAATATATTGACTCTAGGTCGCATGTTGCGATTTCTTTTTAATTCATATTTTATCAGCATTGCATTAGTTACATTATGATTGGTCCAGTTATTAAAACATTATAATTCGTTAGCAATTTAATACATGAGTTTACAAATTAGCGGAGACGGTGCTATGGAGAGAGCTATGCTTGGAGTTTCTCTGATGGATCGTATCAGAAATGAGATTATCCGTCAGAGGACCAAGGTTACCGACATACTTAGCTGTCAAAATATGCAAGCTGAAGAGGCAGTGGGCTGGTCATATCTGCCGAAGAACCGATAACCGTTGGGGTAGACGAGTTCTCGAGTCGAGACCACGAACAGGCAAACGGAGCGTGGGACGCCCTCCTGCCCGCTGGACTGACGATCTTAGGCGGATAGCCGATAGTGGTTGGATGAGGAAGGCAGAGGACCGAATGTTGTGGCACTCCTTGGGAGCGGATCTATCTCCACCAGTGGATGATTATTGGCTGATGATGATGATGATGAAAAGAGGAAGTTTAAGTTTTAATTACAATAAGATTGCTTTTGATTAGAAGAAGATTAAGGTTTAAGTTATAATTAGAAGAAGGTTGTTTATGTTGTTTTTAATTAAGAATATTGATGATTTAAACTTAATTTTTTGTTTCATTTAAATATTAAACATAACATCGAGTTATGTGGACATACCTATTAAAATATATACATAAATGTTAACTTGCCACTTGATCATAAATCCCGGCAATTTTAAGTGATTAATTGTTGAATTGATTTAAAATTGTTTGGGGGCAAAAATTTGCTGGCAAATCTACTATTTTGCCTTCAAACCTATTATTTAGCAAATTCAAAACGGATTTAATTGGCGATCGTTTAAATGACACCCTATTTTATTTATTGATAGAACTAATAAATTCTATGAATTATCACAAATACTAAAAAAATATAGGTAGTAATTAGGTCCCTTTACCACTTAATAAAGCTACAGATAATAGCAATCAAAGATTAAAGTCTTATTATTTTTCTCATATTCTCTCCTATAGGTTGGCTGGTACAAAATGCTTTTAGCCTTTTGTATAAGTAATTATTAATACTTATATATACAATATTTTGTTAACAATTATTAAACTATTATTGTATATAGGAACTTAGGTAATCAGTAATCACAGGCACAGGTGCTCCTCTGTTTGAATTGACGCATGAAGAAGAGGAAGAAGAGAGGCGAGAGGTCATTGAAGGCCAGGCGCATGCGCAGGGACGGGATCCTCCCGCGCAGCAGCCGCAGCAGCGCCGCGCGGACCGCGCGCTCCACGCCGGTCGCAGAGCCAGAGCTTCACTGGTCGCGCAACTGCGTCGCCGCTAAAATCTGTAGATTTTCAATTTATAGTTAAAACATATACCTACAAAAATATTTTGTACTTATTCCGATATAAATTATGTATACGTATTATTTTACTTTAAGTCTGGTCTTGATTGTTCCTTTCATTAGCCTAGAAAAGACAAAATGAAAAGTTCAGTATGATATTGTTCTAAAAAATTACAGACAGATACTAAACAAAACTACGCTGTAACATAAATATTCAACACCAGTTTTCCTAAGACATTATTGGGGTAACAATGAAGTTAAATTCTATTCTATTATTTAGCCAAACATTTAGGAATAACCTACCTTTTTCCATATGAGGAACCCCTAATCAAGAAGCCTCTCATTGACTGCAGCCTGTCTGTTCATTACTTCAGCTAATCAGCTATCATTGTGAGGGCTGAAGCCGTGGCCCTCTCACAACGCAGTTGCTCCTTCTGCTACTCAAGAAAGCACATCGGCTGCTGCTTGTGTTTCTAAAACAATTCAAAACAGAAATTGGATACATCGTAAATTACAATACCTTCTTGACTACAACCGGTAACATTTATATTTCAAAAAAATAGGTTAATACATTGATACTTACATGTCTCAGTCGTATTTCTCTAAGTAAGTTAAACTTCCTTTCTTCTTATTTTCCAAAAAAACTACGTTGACACGAAAATGAGCAAAGAAAATCAATGTTTTTATGGAGAAAACATGGCGGCTGTCAAAAGTGCCACAGGTTATGAATTTCTTCAACGTTGAATTAAAAAGCTGTTTCTTGATACTTGCTATCGACACTAATTCCAACAAAATATATTGTAGGAACAAAATTATTTAAAACAATTAGTGGTAGTATTTATAATTTTTGCATGGCAATTAAAAAAAATATAGTTTCATTCATTTCACTCAAGCCATCCAAATACGAACTAGCGATATGAAAACGAGATCAAAGTATGTGTGCTATGAATCGCGTTTTTAAACATTGCGGATTTCATCTCGTAACTCGTTCGTATCGCTTTACAAATATTTCGGTTGAGATGTGAATCGCGCCCCAGGTGTTGCGTACGAGTGCAATATGTTACCAATTTTAATTAATTAATAAAAGGACGCACCGTCGACCTAGGAGGGCTACTCTATCTTTATAAAAACAAACGAGCAAGACTCTGCCTTGCAATCAGACGACCAAATGATGTAGATATACTGGTTAGTGACCCTGACTGCAAAGCCAAAAGTCCCGGGTTCGATCCCCGGCTGGGCAGATAGTTGTTTAAAAACAGATGTTTGTGCTCGGGTCTTGGGTGTTTATATGTATAATATACATATATCCTATATACACATATGAACACCCAAGACACCAATATTATCTATGTATCTGTGTAGATATACATATCATCTGTCCGATACCCATATTACATCGGCTCTGTCTAGTTTGGGGTCTCATGGTCGTGTGTGATATGTCCCCACATATTATTATTATTATATGTAGGTATATTAAATGCAACAAGAAAGTGTCGGGATAAGCGCAGCGTTGCAGTGGTTCAAATTTTGTTTCTCGTAAGCTAAAGTAACCCCCTGCATGAATATCTGAAAGTATATCACAGCGACTGATTTATTTTACAATCACAATTAAAACAAGTTAACGGTTATTTTACTATTGCATTATGACAGTATAATAATTTGTCAATCATGGACTACAATGAGTAAGTTGTGTCTGTTTAACTATATCTAGATATTCTGTATACCGCAGTATATAATGCCCACAAAGCAATGATAATGCCACAGTAAAAAATATAGTTTCTGAGAGTATCAAAATACCTAAAATCCTAAGTTTTTACACGTGCCTATGACCAAAAAAGCTGTCTTATATCCATAGATTATTAACAATATTTTACTCCTTTACTACGCTTTCCACTTATTTAAAGGTGTGTAGGTACCTATAGCTATATATCGTCAGTATTTCGGTATAATTTTTCGGATGAAAAATGATTTTTCCACCGTTCGTAAACTATTTATGAGATGGGCAAATTGGTAAAACGCCCGTAGCCCTTTCCAAACCCAATATTCTCTCTGATATTTTCATGATCCATCTTTTCATGATGTTTTCTACCTTGATGTGATTACGCCCCACTAGACATGGGTAAAATAATAATAAAATCTAATTTCGTAGGTTTGATCTTCTGTAAAATACGTAGTTATACAATACATAATGTAAGTTTTTTTAATATTTAAATGAAACTATCTCTACCTATTACAGTAAATATTGATTTTGTCATCAAATACTGAATTCATAATATTTGGACAACATCCACATTCACATTATAAAGTCTCTACTTCAACCTAAGGTAGCCTAAAATACATCGCATTTAGCGATAAAGCTGCCGTATGAAATATCTTATAGATCTAAGAATCAATCTTACAGCATGCATAGTAAAGCTTAAACTACACTACTATATTTTTTGAAAAACACATCAAATTTGTGTAGTAACAAAATTATTAATCATAAACCACTCCGTGCTCATTACTCTATAGTTCTATACCTTATACGAATTGTAGAATGTATAACTAGACTAGACACCGATGGCACCTACCAGCATTCCCATGCAAAGTGGGGGTACCCCAATTAGGGGGTTACGTAGTACAAATAAACTTGTTTAGTGGAATCGCCTCCCGCATCAAACTCCTCCCGAGAATTGTGTCGCATTTGAAATTCAGATGCGGTTTTCTTGTTTGTGCTCTGGGCTCTTCTGCTCCGCTTCTATGGGCGCTTTGTTCTGATATACATGGTGTTACAAAAAGGGTTGCTAAACCGAAAGAGGGTGGTTTATGGTGACTATTTTCTACGTTTTTTTAAATCGCCAATTTCGCTTAGAACAATTAGTTGATGTAAATGACCCCCTGAGTCACCCCCCTTCGGCTTAGTATACCGGCAACACCCTGTACATTTATTGAAAAAATATGGTCACACAGTATTACAACTGCATTTGACAAGAGTAGCCTCGGCTCTGCCAGTTGCGAGCGTCGCCCGCGGCCGCCGTGGAACAACGCGGACTCGGCTGTACCCTCCACCCGCCGCTCCTTAGCGTCAAAACATCGATACGCTACAATACAATACTAGCGCTATTTAACTTTATACCTCAACTTTATACCTGGGTATTGGGAGAGTGCTTTCCGCTCTCCTGTTCTTGAACAATTGAATTGTTACTATTTTGTTAGAGGTCTTACACTTTAGATGGAGAAAATAAATGTAAATAGTTATTGAAATTAATGTTAGCTAAATTTTTTTGAATTTAAATCCAGCTGTAGTGGCTATTTTAGGCCTTGGGGAGTAAGGTAGGGCTTGTACACAAAACTGCGTTGAGACGTCGCAAAAACCTGCGACAGTAATCAAGCATTTGCCCTGAAAAACTGTCAAAACAGTACCTACTTAAACCCGCGCGGTTAAAATGTTTATATGCGATGTTCGCATAGCTTACTCGCGCGATGATCGAGATGAGGCGATACCTTACACTTAACTTGGCATTCTTGGTTACCTATGACGCAAACAGTAACTTATTTGACTTTAAAAGCAGTTAGCTCATTATCTGTTAGAAGATTCCCTTTGAAAACTACGTACGTACCTTTTAACTTTAGGACCTTCGAGTATGTACCGACAATATTCCCGCTACGTACCACACACGCCCCACATCGCCACGTCCAACGCCATCGCTCGCAGTAACAAGCGCCGCATAATTCAACTTCCCGCATCGATGTGCGATACGACACAAACACAAACTGTTATTTAAGTCGTGTCAATTGTACCATTCGCCAGCAGCGATAGTTGCCAACTCGAACACTTCAAAACAGTTGTTAGATTTCGTGAGAAACTCCCCACTTTGTTACGTTGCTTGCTTGTTGTTCAGAGATGCTAATTCGAAAATAAACTTAATTGAGTTGGTTTAACTAGTGCTTGTTTGTGTTGAGTACTTCGTTGTTGTGTGTTCATTGGATCTACATAACATATGTATCTACAACATTTTGTAATAGCTCGGTGTACGCGTAGGCCATAACTTTTGATTTACTCGCGACTCAAAGCATATTGGCATTTCCACACACGGAACGTGTTATTTCATTCCTGAACCAACAAACAGTTTCATGTTCCGGTACACACACAGTTTCAGAACGCTCTCAAAGCCAGAATCGAAAACGACACCCGCCAATTCGGTGAACCTGCTCGACAGCTTTGAAATCTCACTCTGTCCGAACCAAAGACAAGCTGAACAGAAAACGGTTGGCACAAGCCGCGCGTAATTTCAACCCAAATCAAAATATCATGTGCTCTAA
Organism: Plutella xylostella; assembly: GCF_932276165.1. Classification (NCBI taxonomy): domain Eukaryota; kingdom Metazoa; phylum Arthropoda; class Insecta; order Lepidoptera; family Plutellidae; genus Plutella; species Plutella xylostella. Next base: position 736,446 of record NC_064002.1, read on the forward strand.
AACCCAGCTATGCGGCGCCGCGGCGTCACTCGCAAGCGGCAAAACAAACCCGCTAACCACATTTGAATTTCAAATTTGGAATTGGAACGTCCAGACACTTATTTCCAGAGACAAATATTTTTAAGATCGTACGGTTTTTTGGGATATCATCGATGTTATGCCTACTTGTCACGTGACTGGTAAAGTTATAAAATAAAATTACCATGCATACATAATGTTTAAAAAAGCACGAAGTTCTATAGACAAATCATAAACGTCTAGAAAATAATTCAATCTAAAAGAAAGTGAGTTTGATTAAAAAGAAATCCTGAAATTCCTGCCTACCCGCCCATTCCAAAGTCTAGATCCAGCGACAGAAATCACCTAGACCCTTTTTGCTGCGCGGAAATCTAAAAACGGCACCTGAATACTTCCACTTCAGATTTGGGCCGAACTTTGGCAAAGAAAAAACACAGACATAACAGTTACTGGAAAATGTAACAGTATGTATGTGACACGTGAACCAATGAGAATGTCCATACTATTATTCCCTAGAGCGAACCACTGAAAGGACATTGCTAATCATCATCATCAGCCAATAATCATCCACTGCTGGACATAGGCCTCTCCCAAGGAGCGCCACAACACTCGGTCCTGGGCCTTCCTCATCCAACCACTACGCGCCACCCGCCTAAGGTCGTCAGTCCAGCGGGCAGGAGGGCGTCCCACGCTGCGTTTGCCTGATCGTGGTCTCCACTCAAGAACTCGTCTACCCCAACGGTTATCGGTTCTTCGGCAGATATGACCAGCCCACTGCCACTTCAGCTTGCATATTTTGACAGCTATGTCGGTAACCTTAGTCCTCTGACGGATAACCTCATTTCTGATACGATCCATCAGAGAAACCCCAAGCATAGCTCTCTTCATGGCACGCTGAGCGACTTTAAATCGGTGGACCAGTCCTACCGTCAGTGTCCACGTCTTTGCACCATACGTCATCACTGGCAGGACGCACTGGTTGAAGACTTTTGTCTTCAAGCTCTGAGGAATGGCCGAGGAGAATATGTGACGAAGTTTCCCGAATGCAGCCCAACCCAATTGGATGCGCCTTGCAGCCTCCTTGTCGAAGTTGCTTCTGCCTAGCCGAATAGTATGCCCGAGGTAGACATATTCTTGCACAACTTCGATTGTTGCCTCACCAACGGCGACTGGCTCCGGTTTGATGTGAGCATTGTACATGACTTTCGTCTTGTCCAAGTTCATACCGAGGCCTGCACGTCGGGAAGCAGCATTTAGGCCACTTAGCATCCAGCTGAGTTCCTGCAGAGATTCTGCTATAATAACGATGTCGTCCGCGAAGCGGAGGTGTGACATGTACTCGCCATTTATACATATGCCATGTCCTTTCCAGTCCAACGTCTAAAAGACATCTTCCAATGCATTGGTGAACAGTTTCGGAGATATCACATCCCTCTGTCTCACTCCACGTTGCAGTTGTATAGGTCTTGTCTTGTGTCCTGTACTTGGACAGTCATAGTAGCGGCATTGTACAGACATCTCAACACCTCGATATAGTGCCAATCGATTTGGCATCTCTGCAAGGATTCCAAAACTGCCCAGGTCTCGATGGCTTTTTCATAGTCCACAAGGGCTAGACACAGAGGCTGATTATACTCTTCGGTCTTCTGTATAATCTGCCTTACTGTGTGGATGGACTCATCGCTGATATTTTCGCTAAATATTTTTTTTTGATAAGTCATGAAACGGGGCGTTTTCCACTTTAAGATACCAGTTCCAATGATAAATTATATTATAATGAATACATAATCTTATAATAGTTCATTTGAATAATAATAAAACCCTAAATGAAATAAAAAAATTGGTAAACCTTAAATGTACATATCTACAAATTTAATGTAACTGCATAATATGTGGCTCATGAAAAAAGAATATCACATCCACACTTACATGATCGTCAATCTAGGCCTTTCCTCAAGATTTAGACCGGAAAATGCGGAAAAATATAAAAAAACACCCTTTTCAGCGTCAATGTGAATACACCAGAAAAATACCTGAATGCCAGTGAAAGGCCGATCGGGATACTGTGTTTCTCATATTACAACTCATGTATAGCAATAAGCAACTGTTAGGTTGTTAGTAGTCTTATCCTAATCCTAACTAATATTATAAATGCGAAAGTAACTGTGTCTGTTTGTTACTATTTCACGCCCTGAAGTTCTGAACGGATTTGAATGAAATTTGGTATACAGATAGTCTAGACCCTGAGAAAGAACATAGGCATAACTTTTTATCGCGGTATTCCCGCGGGAAAACTTTTTAAGGCGAAGCGAAGCCCGCGGGAACAGCTAGTATATTAACTATATATGCAAACAAGATGGTGTATCGCATACAAAAACAAAGCAAAAAACTAACCGCATTTTGTTAACTGTCAAACCGTTTTAAGCTATGATAACAAAAACAAAAGACACAAATCTCCTACCGAACTTATTCAAAATGAGAGCTCAGTGGTAGAAGTGGGGTAGGTATTATTTGTTGAGACGTTTCTTTTGCACTGACACTCCATAGAGTTCGTATGAACACGTTAGTATGAAACTCCATATACAACCTACAGTGCCACACACTTATCTGTTCCGGTGAGAGCGAACTAAATTGATCCATATCTCATTACTTACTAATGAATTATATAGTGATATAGATTAGATGGGTTTATTAAAACCACAAGAGCGAATTACCACTACTAGCAAACTTAAAATCTTATAGAATGAAGAAATATTAGACATTTACGTGAGCTCTCACCGGAACAGATAAGTTTGTGGCACTATACTTCACAACCTATTTTTATTCAGGGCTAGTGTCACGGTATTGAACCGATTAATGATTAATACTAGTAGGTATGATCATTGCGTGAGTAGTGCTATAAGCGATACACAGTTCACACTTTCGTGAAGGCTAGCATGAACTTGGATCGTATAACACTCATCTGAATTTCAAATGTGGCTTAGGCGCTCTGTTCTTACTGTGGAAGTGCTTCAGAAGTTTGGACATGCAGTACTGCTGTTTGATATTCTGTACTCGGGTATATAGTGAGGTACCTCGTAAAAATGTGCCCTATAATATAGGATCAAACGAACTTCTCAAGTGAAGTTCGATCATTATTATATGAGTCGCTTCATTCGAAGATATAATATTAATTAACCATGTAGTAACCTAAGCCTACAAGGCGACTTCGCACGATTTAAGAGATAGTCAATTGACTTTTTACCAACTGACAGATGTCAGGCAACTTCACTCCCATCCGTTTCCCTTCGGTCCCTTCCGCTTACGGACTTCATTCTTTAGAGATTTATTCAAAACTTTCTGCACTATGGGGGACATGGGAGGGTGGGTTATTATATCTTCGAATGAAGCGACTCATATAATAATGATCGAACTTCACTTGAGAAGTTCGTTTGATCCTATATTATATTTCGTCGCTTCATTCTCGATATAATATTAATTAACCATGTAGACTTTCAGAGAAGAAAGTTTTGTGTTGGGTAGATGTACTTACTTAAGGAAGATTTTAAAATAAAATATCAGACCAGAATGATTTGTATAGTTTTATTTTATAATCATACATAATCATCTTAATAGCTTACAATCAATCGATTCAACATATCATGTTCTACACATACAATCAACTAGGTGAGCCTATTTAAAACTTAAATCATTTAGGTAAACAGACTGATTCTGCAAAATTACGTTCATCTAATGTGATTCTATTATAAAAGCGGGCAAAGGTGTTAGATGAATTTGCCCACCCAGCAGTCTTTCTTATTATATCAATACTGACACCAGCGGCATGGGCCGCTGAAGTCGACGCGTGCCTGGTACTGTGTGCCGTGAATTTTGTTACGTCAACTCCGCTGTCCGCCAATATCTTTTTAATCCACCTACTAATGGACTGGGATGTAGCAGGTTTATGTGGTTTTTTGTATGTTAAAATCAGCCTACCAAGGTTTTCGGTACGAAGAGTTTCAGTAACGGAAATATAATCTTTTAAAGTAGTGGCCGGGCAGATGGAAATATTGTCCATGAAAAAAGGTAGGTAAAGGACGGGTTGCTCCCGTCCCACCGCTGATGTCTTTATTATGTCTGTAATTCCGATCTTTACCCCATTTTGGTTTATAACTATATTTTCGAGCCTAATGAGAGAGAGCGTTTGAACTCGGTGGGCTGTACAGATTGCTAACAAGACGACTAGCTTTTCGGTTATTTTTTCTAAACTGAGATCGTCATTTGGATACCAATTAGATACCAAGTTTAAAACTTGCTGTGGATCCCAGGTATATGTGTACTTAGGTCGACTTGGTTTCAATCTGTACGCGCCTTTGAGCAATCTTTTCACGTCCTCGTCCGATCCGATTTTACCATCTAAAATCAGGGAGAGGGCGGACCGATGACTGTTTAGCGAGCCATATGAACATCCGGAGTTAAATTGTTGGGTCAAAAACGATAGCATAGCACTTTTGGTTGCTTTAAAAGTGTCGATATTATTAGTCATACAATAATGCCACCAGAGCTTATACGTTACATTATATTGTTTTAGGGTGTTACTGGATAGTGACGATAACATCAAATTTATCGTTTCTGGTGGACAGCCACGTTGGATGTAGGCTTTCCGCAAAGTTTCGCTGCACCCAGGGTAAGCTTCGCGTGCAGACGGTGGTGTTCCCTGGAATTGGCCATGCCAACTTTTTGAACAAGAATGAAATGCTTAAAACCGTTTCGAGGAATATGCTTCCAGTACAATTTCTGCTCATCAGATTTTAAATTAGGTCTCTATTTTTTTAATTATTCAATAAAAACTAATAACCTTAATTTGTCCTTTCTATGACGTCACATTAGGATCATAGAGTATAATATACATACTGATTAGGATATATGCACAGAATGCATTTGCCTACAAAACAAAAGTAAACGTCAAACGTCAATAAACGCAAACCTCATGTACTCTGTGAACCTCACAGCCCGTGTCACCCGTGTGCACAGAGTAGGTGCCCGTGTGTTTATTTCTCTTTATTGATTTTATTTATTTATTTTCTACCTTGTTTTGAATCTCTACTACGAATAAATAATAACCAGTGGATACTACGATGACAACAAGAACAGAGATAGTATTTCTTCAGTGAGTATTATTGCTTCACAGAGTATTATTTGTAGGTTAAGAGTTAGATGACAGATGACAATGACATTCTACCTCACTGACGTTAAGTGACACTTGCTTTTTTTGTGGCGCAGGCAAAGGCACCAATATTTTAGTACGTTCTGTGACGTCATACATCCATTCAGCCGGCCAAATTTTAAAATTATATTAAAAATAGTTGTAATGAATAAAAATCAAAAATATCGAAATTAGTTTCTTAAAATGGTCTATATTTTCAATATAAATTATAAAAAACACATATCATAAATTGGTAGCATGGCCAATTAGATTGTACTAGATCCTTACTAGGTTCAAAGTAAACTATTCTGGATATTAACAAATCATGTAGCAGCGGAAACCAGGGCTGAGATGGCCAATTAGGGAAAATAATAATACCTGTTGCATTATCATCAATAATTTTTCTCAGGCATTTCATTATAAGTGAAAATGGGGGAAATAGATAAAAATATTGATTGCCCCAGTTTACAGTGAAAGCATCCACCGCCACCGCATCGGGATCTGGCTTCCAGGAGATGAATCTGTCGCATTTGGCATTGCAGCGAGACGCAAATAAATCAATTTGAGGCATACCAAAGTGAAGGACTACAGTTTTGAATGCTTTATCTGATAACTCCCACTCCGTATCTGGATTAACAATTCGGGAGTCAAAGTCAGCGATGTTATTTTTTGAATTGACATAAGATGCAAATAACCATAAATTTCGTGTCTCGCACCACTGCCAAATGGATCGAGAAAAATCGCTAAGGTGCTGAAACTGTATACCACCCATACGGTTCACGTAGCTAATAGCGGTAGTATTATCTACCCGCAGGAGTATTGAGCAGTTGGTTTCATTATTTATAAAACTTTTGAGACCTAGGAATACGGCAAGGAGCTCTAAGTAATTTATGTGGTTGGACTTTTCAGATGGCTTCCATCTGCCATGAACACGTCTATCGCCACACACAGCCCCCCAGCCAGTGCCTGAAGCATCGGTGTAAATTTCATATTTGTATCCTGGATGTCTCATAGGACAATGTGCGTTGGGTATGGTTTTCAACCACCAACGTAAGTCATCCAGAATGATGAGTGATGGTTTAAATTTTGCGTCATAGTCGTCATTGTTTATTAATGCCAAATATTTTTGCCTTTCAAGTTTTTTCGTATATAATAAACCATATTTAACAGCGGGGCAGGAAGCTACTAATATACCTATAAGTTGAGCAAATTCTCTAATTAAGCACTGTGGAAGATCTAAAAACCTTTTAACCATTTCGACAATACGGTGGCGTTTATCAATAGGCAATGACAGTGTTAAATTTTTGCTGTTAAAGACAAAACAGAGGAATTTAAGTTCTTGAGTTGGTTTTAATGAGCTTTTTTCAAAGTTAATAACAAAACCTAGGTTTTTTAATAATTTTATAGTTTCGTTTAAGTTATATGAACATTCATTGTAAGTGTCACCGACACACAAAATATCATCGAGATATTTATGACCGACTTGAGACCCCGTCTGCGTAAATCCGATACTACTTCTTTCATAACTTTTGTACTGCGGCGACTGCTCTGCATCGTCTTCTTGCCGCCTCTCGCCCCCCCCCTGTTCGACGAGTACCGAGGAGGAGCTGTCCAGTTTCCCGAGTACGTTGGTCGAACAACAGGTGTTTGCAAATGCGTTGAAGACGAAGGCTTTGGATTCGGCGCTGTAACTTTCTTTATTTGAATGCCCTGTTTCTCTATTGCTTTAGCAGCCTTAATTTTTTCCGATAATTTGTTGCCAAATATCGTCTCATCACGCACAGCATCCTGAATGACATGTAGGAATGATCGGTCAAGTTCTGGTGTTATAAGTTTTATTCGTGACTGCGTGTTCATATGATGCAGGTCAGAGAGGATTCGACAGGCATTGCTTAGATGCTTTATAGCAGTAGATGTGTCCTGTCCTTTTAATAGAACTTCCATAGCTCTGTTTATAGCTGTTATGCCGGAACCCAATTGTTGTTGGGCCACCGTCAAATTTTTATCGCGGTTCCTTGGCATGTCCTGTATTGCATGAAATATTTCAGCATTAAGTGTCGGTGCTTGCAGAAGCCGACAATTATCGGGTATATTATACTCTTTTAATAGTTTTTCTTTTGGTTCCTTAGATAAACCTTTTTTAAGCAACGGAAGCCATAAATTTGCGAGATTATCGAGTATTTTCTCTCCATAGGCTGGGGTATCATCTGTTGCTTCACCCAATGCTGATAGAAGTTGTGGATCTAACGGCTCTACGGGTGGAGCGACCTCTTCGGGATCATTTGTTGGATCAGTAGCGTTGTGAGTGTCATCTAACGTCTCGACCTCGGTAGTATTTTCTATCGAGTCGTACTGTGGAGCATCGTCTAATTCGATATTGGCCATCGTCCTCTCAGGTGATAAATTAGTACCATTTTGGGCTGGCGTATGGTTTTCCACTAAAAATAATGAAAAATAAAAATTATTAAAATTTGAGGGTACTTTGTAAATTTTCGCAGGGCAACGTGTATCTAATTAAGATTACACGTATTTTCTGCTAATGAATCGTTGAGGACTCGCAGTCCACTCCGATGTATGTTTTCATTGTTGATGACTCGCAGTCAACCCCAATGTAATCCAAAATTAAATTTAATCACACTTAAATATTTAAGAAATTGCTTACCTTCGCTATCCGAAGAAGACGAATCACTTAAAACTCTTATTCGTCGACGTTCAAGTTTTCTTATTTTATTTTTGTATTTCTCGATCTTTTTATCTGCGCTGCGCTTAGGCATTTTTTATTTTATACGTTGGTAGAAATAATCCGAGCGCAGCAATCGAGACGCGTGCGCTTCGTCGCCTCGCACGAAAAGGAATGAAGTCCGTAAGCGGAAGGGACCGAAGGGAAACGGATGGGAGTGAAGTTGCCTGACATCTGTCAGTTGGTAAAAAGTCAATTGACTATCTCTTAAATCGTGCGAAGTCGCCTTGTAGGCTTAGGTTACTACATGGTTAATTAATATTATATCGAGAATGAAGCGACGAAATATAATATAGTACAACTAATAAATGTAAGGCATGGTAGATTTGGGTTTCAAGATCTTGTTTCGTTGATTATTTTTTTTCTAAAAACCCATCCCTCTTAATTTTTATTGCTGTGCTATCTCCTTCTTTTTAGAGTGTCTCTGATAAATATTATATGTAGTTGCACTAATGTTAATCACCGTGGCAAACAAATTAGACAGCCCAAACCAGTTGTCAGTCGCTGACTATGCAGGGTGCGCCGGACATATATATCTTTATGTATCGTTGATACGTTACTCGATGAGACCCCTTACCTACACCCTTCACCTAAAAAACCTAAACCTAGAAGTGTGATAAGCGGTACTAGCATCAAGTATAAACCGTTTATCACACTTAAGAAATATCTAAAAAACCATTACAACGTCAACGTAAGACGCATTTCAGCCCGCTGTCGTAAATCAGTTTATAACCCATAATTTTGCAACGTGACGAAATATTATTCATGATCTTTCATCTAAATAAGGGTAAGGTTAGGAGCGTGAATCCGTGTTTAGCCTTCCACCTGCGTGATATGGTAATTTCTAACCTATAGGTACCTACTGCTAACTCCATAAAATTTCATACTTTACACATAAAGAAAGGAATCGTAAGCACATTTAAGATAACACATGAAAGTTGAGTGTGTGTTGTGTGCGTGTGTGTATGTATATTTGTCTTTTCAACTTAGACCGCATGCAATAAATCAAAGAGTTCTGGTATTTGGAGTGACTATGATTTTTATCACACAGTTAACTGTTTTGATATCAAGCTTGTGTCTAAAATATAATTTCAGCGAGCGAAACCATAAGCCATGCTGAAACCAGGCACTAAATCTTTGATCGTGACCTTTAATGAATTTAATTTGGTTTGAAAGTCAAAGGGTCTAGTAAAACACGAGCCATGTCAAAAGATCTGACTCATTTTTCTCTAACAAGGCTCATCACAGGCAGCGTCCATGTCAGAATTTTTAACAACGTGAAATCATGAGTAAAGAAATATTCGGATTACTCAGCTGTTTCGGTAAAAATATAGGCTGTTTATTTCATCAGTCAAATTCTTTACTCTATATCTTCATATCGGTTAGAGTATCCACACAGCCGTTTGAATAACACCCTGTATATTCCAGAACGCGCGTGGGTAGTCTATGCAATAACCAACAAATACGTCTGTTGTTTACGTTGAATAAATAATACAAGTACCGAAATTCTTTCTCCCGTCAACAATCTTATGAAATAAATTATTCAAATCCTTTACCAAACATCGAGACATGATAAATGATTCTTTCTTGTACACATTTCGTCCAATTTCTCAGAAAACTGGTAGGAGTAGTTTTTTAACATTGACCCATTTGACATTAAAACGGGCAAGGGTCCTACGGGACAGAAGGGTAGGCTCGGCTTGGCCTGAGGATGGGGTGAATCTACGGGGACTAGCGCGGAATATTCTACTCTCTGACAGTTGAAGATCAATAGGCCGATGGAAATTGAGTGAAATATCGAGTCATTTTATTACACCGACGGTTTTGGCAGGCGTATTTTTTTCCTCGTTTCAATAAGTCAGTCAAATTACGAGACACTTTGTTTTTATCCATTCGCGTTTTCTGTTTTTTGAGTTAAGAAATATAATTTCGTTACATAAAATGTACATCACAGTCATTATGTATTGTATGCGACAATTCAATAGGGAAGGCTATGGCTAAATATTTAACAATCACATTTTACAAGCGAGTGATGGAAAGCAGTGTAAAGAAACCGACATTTTACGAAATAGCTTGAAATAAAATAAAACACATGCGACTTTAGTTAGCCACATCTTTTGCTGCCGAAACGCTTTGCAATAAAAGGTTAAAAATATGTCTGTTCCTAGCTATTTTTTTCTTCTAGTGTTTGTCTTCTCAGGCACAGCTAACTCACGCATGTGAGCGAGGCGAGAACAATGAAGTGAGTGAGCATTTTTATCGAAATTCTTAAGATACAGAGAAAAATGTAGAATTTCATTATGAGGAAAATTTATATTATGAAAGGAGAAAACTTTGCCTTTGTAATTCTTTGTCAATTAGATTTTTTTCAATAGGTTTTATCAAAAGGCAATTAAGTGAATAATGAATAGATAATATATTTTTATCTTGGATCTAAAATAATAAAAAAAAATATAGGTATTTAGTTTTACTAAACAACTAGTCTAAACACTCTTATATTGTTTCAATTAGACCATAAATAATAAATATGAGGGGACATCTCACACACGGCCATCCGACCCCAAGCTAGGCAGAACCTGTGTTATGGGTGTTCGACAGGTGATTTTTACACAAATACATAGATAGATACATACTAAATATAAATATCAACATCCAAGAACCAAGTACAAATATCTGTCTTTAAACAAATGTCTGCCCCAGCCGGGAATCGAACGCAGGACCTTCGGCATAGCAGTCAGGGTCACTAACCACTACACCATTCGGTCGTCGATATACCGTATTGATTGACGTGATATACTCTGTCAATGAAAAAGTTCCAGTAATATGTATGAACCTTACTACTTACCTACCTTGAGCGGTGGTAACTGGTCGGGTAAGCGCCCGCTTCTCACGCCAGAGATGCGGGTTCGGATCCCGGCGCTGACATGTACCAATGAGTTCTTTGAATTTAGGAGATTTCTCTACACTACCGAGCTAAACACGATTCCACTTCGTTGTAATAACTTACCCTTTTCTGTCAAGCTAGAGTACTATTGCTGTTTAAATCTTAATTCATCCATAGCATAGCGTGCAAGCCTACAGGGCTGACTATTCGAGGGACTAAAACAGAATGGTGAAACCTTGCCAACGGCTGTATTGTATAGTGAAATTCAATACTTTTATTCATATTTCATATTCAGGGCCTGAAGGTGACTAGTGATTCATGAGAGTTTTGCACATGTATATAATTTAGTCTGCTGATAAATCTTTTTTCTTTATTTCGGATATTAAACTTGACAATTTAATTCGGTTTGTGACTACCATTTTTTGTGCCACGACTAGGTACAAAAAGTACCCGTGTTACCTTCACCATAATACTACAGAATAAACAACACCGATTAAATAATCTTCTGCTTTCTGAACGCACGTCAAATAACTACTCCTCATTTGTAATGTGCTCTTTTACTCCTACTTATGTGCAATATTTAAAGCAATACAAAATCTTCAGCCTTTGTTTATGAAGTAATTTACAAAGGTCTTCCTTTCAACCCCAAAACAGAGGAGCGTTCTTGGCAATTTTTGCTCGTAATATTCCGATGAAGCGTGTCACAGAGCGGGTGAGACTCAAATGGACTACTAATTTATGGTAACAACGAGAATTGCTTCCCAAAAAAACTCGTCGGAATGCTATGAATAAAATTTCAGTTATTCGTCTAACACTTTGGGCGCTCAACGTGTTAAGGGGCATTTCCTCGCATTTATTATCACCTCCAGATTATTGTTATGGAGTGCGTGACCGCTTAATTTTGTTCGTTTTTCGAATTTAAACGCTTCGTGCAGAGAAATTTAACACGTGTTTACTTGGACAACACATAGCATCGGTATTGTGATATTGATTGTCGTCGACCGAATGGTGTAGTGGTTAATGATCCTGACTGCTTTTCCGAAGGTCTCGGGTTCAGTCCCCGGTCGGGGCAGACATTTGTTTAAAGACAGATATTTGTACTCGGGTCTTGGGTGTTAAATATGTAACCATCTATGTATCTGCACAGATATACCTATCAGCGTTCCGATAACCATATTACAGGCTCTGCCTAGCTTGGGGTTCGATGGCCGTGTGTGAGATGTCCCTACATAATAGGTATTATTATAGTGCTTCTTTCACTTCATAGATTCATTTTCATTCATTATTATGATCTCCGAAAAATGTTGCTGCCCCTGTAGACCAACCTATCGTTTATCTACAAGTGCCTTGTCATAGTGGCTCGCAAAAAATCTTATCTTAATAATTTTCCCCCGAATGGCATAAATACATCCGGAGCAAGGAGCGACACGGTATTCAAAATTCCCTCCATTATTCCTCGACAGCTAAATAGCCGCTTGATTTATGCCCGGGGATTATTTTCCTGGTTTCTGAGGTCGCCGTGTCTTTGTTCAACTCAAGATCAGATAAAATGAGTTCTACTATCTTCTCCTTTTGGAATATTTTCATGTGTAAGCCGAGTAATGCTGGTAATTGAAATCGCGACGTGTTAAACTATTGTGTACCTGAATAAAAATCCTTGCTCTAAACTTATGAACGCTTCATTAATTTACTATGAATATTTTGCCCGCGCTTATCAGCGCTGGTTCGACAAAGTATGGAAAATTAAGCGCTTATAAGTTACCTATGGCTTTAAAGTAAAGATTCATTGCCAAAATGAAAATGACCTTACATACTTAACCTACCTACATTACAACTAATTATGAGTACTTAAGTAATTATTAAGTAGATAAACTTACAACTTACATTATTATATATTTGTAAAAAAAAATACCTTACGTAAGAAATTCTTTATGTACGTACACGACATAATCGCTAAACATAAATCGTTAAAGATTATACAAGTTACAAGTTTGATTTTAATTAATAGGTGTTTTATGTAGATAAACAAACCTCTTTTATTTTATGTATGAATTTAAAAATTACAGTAATAATAATCGCAGCTTTCGAATAAGATTAGCTGTAATTTGGTGGCTGATTGCAAATTCATCCTTTTATCGCCCGGGTTTATCGGAGGTGTTCATTTTAATAAAATTAATGAGATTAAATTCTTTCAGAGACGGCCAAAATTTTCATCCGTGCATTTGCCAGATAGTTCAGATTATCGTAATCAAAAAGTATGTATAGATGGTGGAAAATGTGGTAGGTTGAAATTTCGTTACCTCATCATTCTAAACAACTTTATGCTCGTGCATGAAGAATATATAATAAGTCACGTGATTCACAAACTATTGAATACCCGACTCCACTTTGCAACACTCTCTGCGTGTAGTACAGGTTTGATAGTTTATCGTAAACTTTAAAAAAAATCGTTTTATCATAGGTACACAAAGTGACAGATAATGTATGCAGATGACAGGAGAAAACGTTAACTTTTTTCGATTTATTAAATTGCAAAACTCGAACTAGAGGCTCTGTTGTATAAATAAATCCTCCCCACACCTTATTTTTATACATACAGCTATAGCTTGAAATTGTATCATAACAATGAAATAAGATGTGAGCGATATCAGTAAACGATTATTCCCCTATCCACACGTGCGTGACTATTACACATCCCCTTACCGAAAAGTGGGGACCATTTAAAATCAGTAGTGACTTCAGGCGCTTCACTGTTTTGGGGATCAATGGGGTGAGCCCAAAATGATAATATCATTTTGCATATTATGCAGATACAATATTAAAACTTATAATGCTTACACCTTTTCAGCGTAGCGTTAAATAATTACCACACAAAGTTACCTAAACGACAAAAACTTCATCTTATCGATCAAAAAACACTTTGCTAGTAGTGGTGACTGTGAGTACATGCTGTAGATGTAAGTATTACTATCTTGTTATTGCTTTTATTTTATTTTAATTTAACTTCTAATAATATGTACCCACGGATAAGTAGATTGAACCTATTGTATAAGATATGTAGGCATTAATTTGCTGTCTATTGTGTGTGTAAATCGCGGGCGGCCCGCACACACGGGCAGGCGGGAGCGTGCTGTGTGTGCGGACCGGCCGCGAACACCAGTTGTTATAAGTGCTCAATTATAAATATAATTTATCTTGCCGGGTACCTAACCTACTATTCTGTTATTGTTATTGTTTTGTAATTGTCTCAAGATCCGAACTCCGCAATCTCAGATAAACCCTGCGGGTTTTTGTGATTGTTGCATGACTGTAATAGATTAAGCTTATGGAAATAAAAACTTATAAAAAAAATAAAAAAAAATAAAAAATATTTTTTTATATTTTACAATGAAAATTTTCAAGAAAGGTTCATAGCTTCTCTAGGTATCTGTAGAAATAAAAAATGTGCCTAGGTATGTGTGATTTCCCGATTCTATTTGAAAAGCGGCAACGGAGATCACAGAAATGGTTATTTTCATTCCTTATTCGCGCCGGATACATATTGCCTCATTAACCCCTATTTCTTTGGAAAGGGTTTTATTGCCACAAATATATAGTAAAAGGCAACGTGTCAACATCGACACAAGATTTTAAAAGATACCTATGTATAAAAAATTGGTTTATGTGTTATGGGTATGGTAGGACTGTATCTACATAGAACCTGAACCCGAGACCTATCGGTTGTGAAGCAGAGTTTCTACCACTAGACCACAGATGCAGATTATCGATTATTATCAGTATCTACATATTCTACATTAAAACTCATCATCATCATCAGCCAATAATCATCCACTGCTGGACATAGGCCTCTCCTAAGGAGCGCCACAACACTCGGTCCTTGGCCTTCCTCATCCAACCACTACCGGCTACCCGCCTAAGGTCGTCAGTTCAGCGGGCAGGACTGAATTGAAACTCTAACATTACAAAAAATCACGCCCACGGAACGCTATTTCTTCCTGATCCAGTCGGGGCGATAACATAACAAGTGAATTTCACGAAATTTCTGGAAGAATTATTATCCTTGAGCTATTGTGTTAGTCTGCCTCATTCTTTTTTGTTTATGAAACAATCACTTGACCTTAGTCTGTGTTGTTAGGTACTCTATGATGTTTTCTTTTTAATCCCAGAATAAAAACGCCACTGTCCTATATATTACAAGCATGGTACTAATAAGTACGTGCGTTGTACTTAGTACTTATTACTTTCATTGTTACAAATCTATAATACATGTTTCAATCTATGGTTGGAAGTTTATAGGTTAAAATTAACCATCTGACTAGCCAATCTTTTCACCAACATAATCAAACTTCATCTACTAGTTCTGGACAAATAATTTGCCTAATTTACATGAAGCGTTGGTGTAAAAGAAGGATAAATAATCATACTTTTGCGAGCATAATATTTAAAAAACCTGAACTTCAAACTAAGCACGTACCACGTATATAACATAAGTAGTTAATATATTTATGCACAACGTACAATGTACAGGTACTTAAATATATTTAACACAATATAGGTACATACTCTTTATCATGAATGTAATGAGAATTAGGCTACAGTATAAAGCTCTTAGTGCCGGTATTGTGGCAGCCTCACTAGCAGTTAATGTAATGTAAAAGTTTTTCAATTAACAGTTTCTTTGTTTAAAGGAAACAAACTTCCCCCCTACAATGTACATGTTTGCTTTGTATCTGAAAGGAGAAACAGTATCATTTCTTTGTTTTCTTTGCTTTTTTCTCCCGTTTATTTTAATGCTTGGTGCTGAGTGGATTACTACTACCACTTTATTTAAATGGAATTTGTTGATAACTTTGAACTATGCTGAAACTGTACCAATCATTTTGCGTAAAAATTATCACGCTTCGTTTTGTTATAAATCATTTGTGTATTTTCTGATATTTGTAAAAGTGTGTGTGTAAAACTGTGAGAGTTTTCCGAGCCACTGAAGATTTGCTGGAGGTTTCCGAGATACCATGTGAACAACTCAGCCATGCAAAAAACCCTTTCTGTCCATTTGTGTTTGTATCCCACTCACAACTCACAACAACCGAATGACGTGGCGTAGAGGTTAGGAATGTGCTCTCTAGTTTTGAAGGTCTTGGGTTCAAAGCCTGTTCCCATTCTCTAAGTTAACGTGTATTTCACTTATGTAGCTAAAAGATTCTAAATAATAATTTATTTAAAATGCGATAGGTGTGCAAAAAATCGGTTCAGCCATTTGGGTGCTACGCTGCCACAGACAGATACACAGACACTTAAAACTTACAACACCCCTCTTTTTCCGTCGTCGTTCAAATAATATAATTTAAATAAAATAAAAAACCCTGCGCTCAGTTCACTAGTGTAGTCACGCTTTCAGTATTAAACTGTAATACCACACGTAAAATATAGCGGCTTCAGCGTTTTCTATTTTTTATTTATTTAAATAAAACGTTAGTTTTTCGTAACCTGTTTTAGTAGAGTTTTAGTAGAGAACTGTCAGCACTATTCATATAAAACAAACGTCTGAATGTTGAGGATTTAAAATCATTGTGCATAAATACTACAAAAATACAAAAAATTCTCAAAAAAAAATAATTGTGTGGTGATGCAGCAAAATTAGATGTCTTTACTTATACCAGTACAGGTGTAAACCACCCTCAAACGAAAAGGTGCTAACTTGTATTATCATTATTTTTCTATAAATAAACAAATATTGTCCCCGGACTCGAAGTCGGGACATTCGGCTCATTCGTGCCAACCGCTGAGCATACATAACATTATAAATGATGTGCATCGTACAATATCTATTTCACTCACCCAGTTTGAGTTTAACCAGCCGCAATCGCGTTAGAGTGAGCAAAGCAGCAGTTTCCCTCTCTCTTTCTACTAATCTCTTTACAACGGAGATGTCTGCGTTATATCTCGTGCTTATAAGTGCAAAATCTGACACTGGCCAAGAACAGAGTTCGGTGCCATTATTTATCAACACCTCATAAATGTAGTATAGTTATGAACGAAATTCTTAAATGCAATCTAGCACACTTTTATCAAGGTAAGGTATTTATCAACACTTATAAATCTACTACTTAGGGCGGATTCGACCAACGTCGAGTAACTTTTTACTCACGAGTAAAGTACCAGTTACTCGCGAGTAAGCAGATTTTGCATTCTACCAAACTTGAAACCAAGATAACTAGCTTATCCCAAGAATAAAATGTTATACCGCCAAAATTGACCGTGTAACGAGCTTATCCGAGAGTAATTTTGTAATGGCGGCAGCACATCAGCTGATTAGAAAAAAAAAAAAAAAAAAAACACGCATTCACGCCTTGTACTAATGTACTCCCTTGCGGGGTAGGCAGAGGTGCATTGCACCCACTTTTCGCCAGAGTGTTTTTGTTAGTCCCAATGTAATAGGGGGCGGGCCTATTGCCATTTTACGGGCACATCCAAGACCCGAGAACAAATATCTGTTTTTAAACAAATATCTGCCCCAGCCGGGAATCGAACCCGGGACCATCGGCTCAGTAGTCAGGGTCACTAACCACTACGCCATTCGGTCGTCAGCTGATTAGAAAACCGTCATAATGACATATAAACACATCTGTCAAAACATAAACAAAAGTACGTTAAAAGGCAAAGTCTCAGAATAACAACAGCGAATAAAATATTAAAACATAAACAATTTCATACTTTTATAATCCATTCAAACTAAGTTGGCATGTCATTTCTATTGCATGCTTTGAAACGCAACTATTTTTATTTTAGTTGCATTACAGTTTCGTTCCTCGTTCATTCAATTTAACCATGGTATAACTTGGTAGAATGCAAATGTACTTATCCTAGATATTTACTCGCGTATAATTTTAATTCCGGTATAGTTATTCTCGTGTAACGTGATGTTTGGACGAATTCACCCTTATACACATAAAATCTATGCAAGAGGACTTTTGAAATAAATGTACTTGGCATTTGCTCAGCGACCAAAACATTTTTATTTAGCCATGCAATATATTTACATAGGTGTAAATTTAGGACATGTTGAGTTAGAAACTCTGCTTCTAAATGGAAGGCAATTTCTATCCAATGCAACTCAGCCTCAGTAATATTCTGTTCCCAAATTATCCAAAGCGACTCCGCACAATTTCAATACCTGCAAACACTTTTATACGAAAATACATTTCGAGCACATTTCGCCCTTTCTATGTAAATTCAAATCGAGTTCCGTTTTTAAATCGTTCGGGAACGTCGAGTAAACGATAACAGCCACCTTTGATAGTGTTCGGAAACTGTTCGCGTTCAAAAACAATGTAAATCAATGTCGGTTTGATATGGAACCTCAGACTTAGCGGAAACTTCGGAAAACTTGCGAGTTTTAATGGAATTTTAAGTAAATTCAGCTTGTAGAGGGCAGAGATGAATGGACGGCATTCGTTGTTTGTTGAAGCCTTACCGTTGTTGTGGACTTTTAGTAAACTTGTTTTTACTGCACTCTTTGTTTTGCTAATGTTAACATTACAGTAGGTACAAAGAATACAGATCTTACGGGTCCTAAGATCTGTATTAATTTCAAGATTTGTATGTATTTGGGTTTGTATATTCTATATCAAAGAAACTAAAAAACTACTAAATCGATTTCTATAACTCTTCTCACCATTTGAATTGTAAATTATCCCAGAAACCACCAGGGGAACATTTCGAAGCCGAATCTCGCGTTGAATAGCATAGCCTGGCAATATAGTAAAACGTGCTCGCTTCTTAATGGTTTATCATAATGTTTATAGTCGGTCCACTATTCCTCCATAACGAGGGTAGGCCACTAATTTCGTAGGTAATTAAAACGATACGCACGTACAAGGCCACTGCGTACAGATTTACGAGGCTGAGGGAGGTTTACGTACTTTATGAAGGTTTTTTACTGGCGATCGAGACCTAGTGTTCATTTGGTAGTGCTAGGGTTTTATTTGAATTAACTGGCGCCCTAAGTAACAAAACATGAAGTGAAAAAGTAAACGTTTATCTTAAAATATTGGTAGGTGATATCTTTAACGCAGGTTAAAATAATTTTGGTTAATATAAACAAAGACAAAAAAAAAATATACCTATTTTGTAAAACTACCTTTATCATCTAGCTAGGTAGCTCAGGTCAAACTTCTACAAGTCTTATGAGTTACCAAATACCATACCATCAGTAAAATAGTTCTTCAGAGCCTTTAGTAACTAGTTAGGATAAATTCCTACCAGTTACGCTCTTATAAGCTTTAGTGGTCGACCCTTAGTTTCGGGTCTGATTTTATTTTTATTTTACCTTCTTTTTATTACTCAATTAATTGTAAGAAAGCGCAGACGCGACACATTTGGCCCAATAATTGCAGTACGGTTGTAGGGGACATAAGAAACTCTGTGTACAGCTGACATAATTTTTATTGAGTTCATGGTGAAATGAACATTAGCAAACTTTTGACATCATCTTCCTTTACCCACGCTTTGTAGGTTTCATGTAAATAATAACTTATTTAGTTTTATGAATTTTATAAACATGTAGTAGGAATCTATTCCAAAAAAATATATACTCTAAGATTCCAGATCAAAAGAAAAAAAAATCGGTCAAAATAATTTAATAATGATATATAAATAAGACATGAAGCACTTCCACAAAACATTGTAAGGAGTTACCCCATACATCAGGAGAACATGCAATGAACATTCACAATAGTCTTTATGAAAAAATAAACATTATTTTAATGTTCCGAGCCATATATTGAGGCAAGAACTTGGCTGCTCCGTATTGCAACGATAAATCAGTTTTATGTAAACGCTCCCCTTACTTACTGAGTTTTGGGGTAGTACGGCCGCCATCTTTGATTTCCTTTAACTTTTTGAACTTTTGTCTGGTTGTTTCATTTTCAGTGTTCCAGGTTCAAGGAGAGGTAGTCAGTGTTCCTAAGGTCGTAATGCGCGCTATAATGTGATTCATAATATGGCGTAACTTAATTAATCGCATGTTAATCGGTGCAGGGGTTGCAGATACGTTAAACTTACAACACTGCCATTTTACGTCAGGGGTTAAAAGAGGATTAAGATTCATTGAAATTATAAGTACCCGGATCTCTAATATGCACTCTACAACAACCAACACCGTTTCATCTTTTGATCATATGTTTTTTTTCTAGTAAAACAGTAAATGCATTGTTTTAATAGTTTCCACCTCGTTTGTAGTTTATGCTGTAGTTTCAAAACCTTTGCTTGGAGAGTTGAAACCATAACAATTTTCCCGACTGCTTTATTGCTTTCATAATCATTTCTGCCTTTGTGTGTTCTCGCGGAAACGTTAAAAATTAAGCTTCCGTAAGCTCTGCGCAGTGAGCAACTTGTTCAAATACTTTTAAATTTATAAACTTCGTTTTTGCTAACTATACAATTGGTATTTCATTATTGTATTTATCTAAAACAGAGTAAAAAAAATATCTTTGATTTTTATCCACAGGTACATTCAGCTGCTTTAGTAGCTATACGCTTTTGTACCATGTCTAACTACCTTATTAACAAACCGTCAATGTTTGAATGAATAATTGTCAGTTTGTGAGTTTAACAAAGTACCTACAAAGTATAGCTATTTATGCAGCTGACCGTACCTACCTACCTATTTATTTATTTCTGTTATGAAAACTAGCAACTATTTTAAAAATGCACTTATATATGTACGTTATCAATTTAATTTACGTGTTTGCAATCTTATAAATCTTTTGTCAATTTTCCAAGACTCAATATGCATTACAACAACCACAAAGCAGGAATATAACCGGAACCAATTTATAAAGTCAAATGCTCTGTACTTTATTTACGGTTAAGTTAACCATAAATATTTAGAGGTAGACCAAGACCGGAAGCATGACTATTACAACTTGACTCAAGAAGAAAATAAGAAGGGGATAAAAAGACGTCGTTGCAAAGTAATCTCACTCAATCATCCACAAAGCAGCTCTGGCTTAAGTCAGTGGAAATAGTAATAAATCAAGAAAAGAAACAGTGCAAATATTTCACAAAGCATAATTAAATTTACCAATCAAGTCGCCGGCCAGAGAGCGTCGAGTGCGAAAAATAGTAGTATTCATGAAAATACTTTATCTCATTGCGGTTTCAAAGCGGAATTTTCTTATTTTTTAGCTTGTAGCTTTGATTATTATGTAGGATTAAATATGATTGATAACTTACTGTTTTCTCACAAGTACCTAATATACGGTATTAATTATTGGAGACTTTCTAGTCAACTTCAATTCTTACTATGTATTTCGTCTTATTATCTCTGTTCTAAATAAATAAGTGCCAATTTCTCCATTGTCGGTTATTTAACCGACCAGGACCTGTCCATCAATTATACGTCATCTCCATATAAAATTCTTGACAGATGTGTCAAAAGCCAACCATTAATACCTGTTTATGCTCTAACCAACTTTGAAGAAATTGGCACTAAACCACCTAAATAACCCACGTGCTACCCCTGTCACTTTGCACCTAAACCTGCACTCACATACATACAAGTTATGCTGTAGCTGCCATAACTTACCCTCTGGTCTGCAAGTGTTGCACAACACAGTGGCTCTGTCGCTTACTCTGTACATGTGCCACTAGCATTAGGAAGTTTATGATGAATGTTGGTATAACGTATGTTGGGATAGTAGAGCTATATAGTTATTAACGGAAAGAGAAGCATATCTGTGGGATATAATGTCCAAATAAAGTATGTGAGACAGTCTCTATATATTTTATTTGTCAGTAATTTTTCTATGTTTTCTTACTCGCAAAGTTTACGAGCAATAACTGTATAAATAAATATAAATTCCACTTGTGAATTATTAAACTGTGAAGACGGATCTGATGACACAACCACAGCTGCCTCTATCTAGCAGAATTGCGACACAGTTGTGAATCAAACGCCGGAAGCCCCGAGTGACTTACGGCGGTCATGTTTACTGTACCAGCCACTTCCGGTCTTGTGTCACTTCCGGTTGTCTTTTATTGTAGAGCTGTTGCAGTTTGCAAGGAATTGTTACTGCTAATTCAATGTATTATTTGATTCCACCTAATCATAGAAATTAGCTATTTAAGTAAATAATATTTCTGTGTATGTATAATTGTACATACGTAAATTATAGATAAATTTATATTCAAATATGGTTTGTATATAAATTTATACAAGTAGTTATTTACACATTAACTATTTAAATCTATCAATCGCCTATAAATTGTATACGTAGGACGTAGTGACATACTAATTTTGAAAATAATATGAAAAAGGAGTTCTATTATATTTTATAATATTGTAACACATCTTTACTGTTGCCTTTCAGCTGATTGAGACAAACTTCACTTTTGCCAAATCAGGTACTTTATTAGATTTTGTTGGCTTGTTTGTTAACCTTAATTAGGAAGATCAAACAAGTACTTATGCCTGCTCTGAGAGCCTTCGAATATTCTTTGAACACAAGACGTTTTAACCAGATCATTAAAATATTCCCGGTACAAAATAACGACGTGGAATGATCTCGAAGAATCCACTCTGAAGTGGCTTCATTGAATCAGTTTAGAATTTTATTATTTATTGGCCTTTCCGCGTAATCCTTGCATTAAATTTAAAGAGGTAAAAGTACCCTATACTGGCACTTAGGGATAAAGTGGCAATTATAATGAATGGTCTATCATGTCAATTGTATTCTATGTTAGATAAAAAAGCGTGGAACTTAGAATACTGAAATCAGTCGGTCGATCGGTTGAATAGTTTTTGAGCAGGTATATTAACATAATAATCCTTTATAATTTAATATTAAATTTGAAGTACGCATATTTTAAATATGTTTTAGCATGTGTGCTAACATATCGGTACAAAACATTACAATTATGTATGTGCTTAGTACGCAAAATCATAGTTGTCGTCCAGGGTTTGTCAGAAATCCATCAATCAATACAGCATATTATCTTGTCTTGAGTCAAGACTCTTGACTACTTTTTCCCCACAGTGGTGTCTTCACCAGGAGTTTTACAATGGCCGTGCCTCCTCATCTGTATTCCATCAGCTCGCGTAAATCACTGAGGGAAGTCCCGGGAGGCAACTTTAATTAACTTCCAGCCAACTTGTTATTACACGAGCCGAGTATGAGGAGCCTACTGTTATGCGAAAACTTCGATTTTACACTTACTTGCCCCGTTTATAATGGACTAGCGGAGCCGCCGCGAGCTTTGCTTTGTCTTAAAAAGTTTTTCCGTGAGAATTCCGCAACAAAACGTAGCCTATGTGTTGATCCAAGGTGTCAGCTAATTCCATAACAAATTCCATTAGAATCGGTTCAGCCGTTTTGACTTGAAAAAGTAACAAACATACAGAATTACACACCGACACACCTACACACTCACAAACTTTCGCCTTTAAATAATAATAATATTAGTAAGTAGGTGTACGCTTGGCGTGTAATAGGTACTATAGCTGCAAGTTTTACGCAGACAAGTACCTACCTATGTTTTTCTCGTAGGTGTACTTTTGCTTTGTTTTTTTTTACATGTAATGCATTTTTTACTCTGTAAAGTTTTCATACATAAATAAAACTACTGAATAAAATGCAAGCTAAATTGCAAAAAACTTACAATGAAGCTCCTTGTACAATAAGACTACACCGATAAAAACTATTCTGTTATACCTACCTAGTCATGTTTTTATGTGACCTTTTCTTCCTGTGAGATTTTCCTGTTAAAATGAATGTTTCCAAGAATAGCCTGTTGTTCTAGGACTAACATCAGTTATTATTTATTATGTAGAAGTTAGTATTTTCTATGTAATAAAAAATAGCGGCTTTTATTAATCTGTAATATTTTTATACATAAGATATATATACCGATATTGTGTTACATACAGAATGTTGCAAAAAAAGATATACTAAGCCGAAACCTACGTGTTCAAATTCAATCAGAATGTCAAAATTCATAATACAGCCTACTTTGTTTTAACCATGCATATAGATATCCACTCAATTGTACAATAGCATTGTAAGTTGTGTTAAATTTTGAAATAAAAAATATATTCATTCATTCATTCATTCATGACTTTTTACTATGCAGAATGTTTATTTTTTTGGTTTTGTACTAATTTACGAGTATGTGTACCTATTTATACGATTGTGTCACAATTAAAATAAGTAACTAAATAAATAGAGGCTGGATGAAGAAGGCCGAGGACAGAGTGCTGTCGCTCTGCTCTTATCTAGCAATATATATATATCTTACAAATATAACAATAATCCGTCTGCTTATTCGATTCGTTCCAAAACAACAAGTCCTTCGTTTTAATAATAGCCACTCTGTCCGGCTGATGTGGTATCCATATTATTTTCTCAAGTGTCGTTTTATATTTTCTATTTCGTCGCCGCCGCCACTTCCGGTCTGATTCACGCGGGATCATTTTGACCGCCATCTTTCGACACTTCGAAATTCAAAATAGATAGCCGGCTAGTCTAAACTGTTCAGTTATAGATGCGAAATTGTATAGTTATGTAGTTGAAAACCTACATTTGTAAGTGAATGTTTATAGTTTTTAAAGATGTTTTCGAAGCAAAATAACTCACTGTTATATATTTTTTAATGTATCTCATACGAGTAATACAACTTCTCATTATAATGGTCGATTCGTTTCAACCACGTTGGGCGTCAGTAGGTTGAAAATATACAATACACATACTCTCTGAAATAAGGTTTTTTTTCTAAAAGTGCTAAATTTATTAACACTTTATTTTATTAAACTACACAATACAGTACTAAGAATTTTATTTTTATTGTTTTCAGGTAAAACACGAAGAAAAATCAGCAAATACAACAAAATAGCAGGTAAAATTCACGACCCAACAGACAGACATGCTGAAACTAGGTATAAACGTTCCTTTTTTGACATTGGGCTACGGAATAACGGAACTCTAGAAATGAATTTAAATCATTTTGGGTACTTGGCTTGTGGCAACAAAGTGGTGGTCTTACAACTAAGACTCACAGGTTCCTATATGCATTGAGTTCAGTGAATGTCCATAATTACATATGAAGATCATTAACTATAACTTACATTATTTAAAACATGTCTTCAAATCTAAAAGCGTGTTGCCTAGTATGTACAATATTATAGTTAAATAGGTTCTTATAAAAAACAAACTCTGCTGAAAAGCGAATGTCGGCTTGAAAATTAGTCCCACTTTTCGCTCAGGATTTAAGAAGGCCCGCCGGTCGCGACCGTGGAATTTCTTTCACTAACGCCAACTGAACCTGAATTGAATGACATTCCGGAGAAGCCTCGGCCCAAAGGACACGGAATATTCTCTACTTTTCACCTTAAATATTTATGTACGGGACTGTACCGGCGTATAATAATGAGAGGTCGGATTTTGCAGGTTAACGGTTGTTTTCTGTCATTTTCTGCCAGGGACGCAATCCAGTGATTTTTACTATTTGCAAGGATGTCCCTTGAAATGTTTGTTATTTTTGTGACAGCAGAATTATATATTTACTATAAAAAATGTATAGGTTTGTTTAGTATCTATGTTTGTTTAGTATCTATCTATGTAGATTTCTTGCCCTCCATAATAATACCAGTAAAATAATGGGCCTGAATACAGAGCTACAATGACCGAAAATATCCAAATTGACCATTAGCATATTCGATTAAGATCACTTTGCTAGCGTCCATCAAATTAACAGTCACAACCCAATATCGCTAATGCATTCCAAAATAACAAAGCGGACCAAATAAATCAACCTGCCCGGATACCAAAGAAAGTAGAACGCTCCATCAAAAGCAGATATCCGACCGACACGCCACTACACCGTATTAATAACTATTTTATTACCGGTAATATTTGTATCGGGTTTTATTTATTAAAATACAGAATTATTACAGGCGCAGAGCGTGCCGCGCAGACGCACGCCCGTTCTAAATTTAAATTCGGCTGCGCGCGCGCAAAACAACAACGCTCAGAATACTGACTCTGACGCGGGGAGCGCACGCGTCCCAGAAAACACATTCCCGATCGTTAAAACTTACTATCCCCATTCTTATTTCGAATCTGTGAATAAACAACTTTTTTCAGTGTCTATACGGCCAGCGTGTTCCGTTTTCAAAACTTTCACACGCAGTGTTAGTGATTTACAGTGAGTTCTAAGTGGCCAGTGTTGTTCTTACAATGAGGTGACGCGCCAAAATGTTTACGAATTTCAAACTGCTGCGGCAGAAGTCCAAGGAGGACCCAACGCCCACCTGCTACCGGAGCGTCAAGCACAAACCTCCCAAAACGCCGACTCTAACCCGGGCGAGGAAACATCAGAGGCGTAAGTTGGCACCTGCACAGTTATTAGGGTGTAGGATACATACTTGTTGCTGTAAAAATACAAGGTAAATACGTGCCAGGCGAGATGCCAAAAGAAAATATCTGCCTCTTCCCAACGGTGCGTTATTAACTGTAATTAGTGCTTGTACGTGTCGCTCTGATCTCAATATGCCGGCTGTAGGTACTCGGTACGTCTAGTGTAAACAAAGCTCTACACAGTGTAATGTGCAATACATTCTCACTACAAGGTTTACACGTATGACGTCATAGTGGCTATGCTACTTTGTAACCATTCATGAAATTGGAAAAGGTAGCGTGTGTGTACATACGAGTACATACATATGAGTGCCACATTCTAGGAAGTAGGGAAACGTGTAGGTGGTGGGAATAGGATTTTGAAATTAAATAAAAGAGGGCCATGACTTCTAAAAATCAATTAGAACGTCTGCTTATTTATGTAGTAGATATGTAAAAAGTTTGTAACTTCTAAAATTAAACATCAAAAGTTACCTTTGGCAACAAAGTTATGTAAATCGTAAAGTAAAACATGAAATTTGAAGCCAAATTTCAGCAGAATAAATATAAATAAAACTCTGTACGAAAATTAAATAACTAACGCGAAATTCCTGGTGGCATAAATCCGGGGACCAACTTAAGTTTGCAAAGTAAACACAAAGTAGAGATGCACGCTTAGAATTTACCAGCAATTTCGGGGAAACGACTCACTCTTTGAGATTTGAATTAAAAAAGCTGAGTATGGTCACTTTTGTTTCATAAAATATAAAAAAAATACTTATCAGAAAGGAATCCTTTATTTGTCACAGTCAAAACTCGTAGATAACGTAATAAGTATAATAAGGAAATAATTATCGGAGATAAAATATGAAAAATAAATCAAAGATTGTCATGAATTTATTGAATGATTATTTTTTGTAATATTTAGTAACCTGAAAAATTTATTAATTGATTGATGTTAGGTAGGTATGATTTCCCAGTACCACTCTACATAGTCATAACACCCATTTTTTGGCACTAAAAACAAAATTTCCAACGTTTTCCCCCAAAATATTGCTCGACCTCTGTCTATCTGTCTCGCTCACACGTCGCCTCCTCATTAGGCAGTTGAACGAGCAAACCGCGGGACAAGTCGAGACGACACCACAACTCATTACCGCTGCTGTGGGCTGCTGAGTAAAAAGTAAACATGCAACTTGCTGTTTAAGAGCGGTTTCGGATGAGCGTGTTTTTCGGCGCGTAAGGGGCGAGGGTATGTTTCTGCATATATGCGCTTACACGATAAACAGATCCGCGTAAACAGCTGTAATAATTATGTTGGATGTTCTTTTAAATTGCAGGTACAAAAACGAAAACGTAAATGGTTAATTAAATGTTATTTTTAAATTATCGCCTCCAACCTTGGAATGAAAAGCTGGATAATTAAGTTTATTCTTGAACAGAATTTTTAACGACTGAAAGCTTAAATGATCTCTTTCCTTATTCACTTTTATTTTTCTACGTGTTGTTACGATGTTTTTCGTCGTAGTTGGCCTCTCCCTTCCCAACTCTTACAATCGTAATCAATAAATGCAATCTGAGCATATGTTCGGTACCGACGAACACTTTAATAATTGTATGTGGGTAGTTTCTTTTATTTTTGACAGTCTACTCAGTCGTTGGCAGCCTCTCGTCGGGTTATCTGCTCTTGTATTTCGGCGCGGTCTCGATATTCGCAATATTTGTATTTTCGGTTAAATATTACCAGCTGCTATTAGGCATTATATTTGTGTATACGATTATAAGTGGACATGTGATTTTGTGTGTGAGAACCTCAAGATTAAAACGGATTACTCAAGCATCGGGAGGGCCCTCCACGCTGAGCTTTGGACCTTGAACCATCACGTGAGCAAAAACCTATATAATATTTATTTTATTAAATATATTTATCCAACAGCATAATACGCTCGGGAGCAATGAATAAGTTCCAGATGCTATTGCCGTTCCATATGTCACTGGAACTTTTTCATTGCTCGTGATTCGTAAGTGTAATCTGCTCTTCTTCTTACCAAACGTAGTCTCTTTGGTAGTCAATAGTATTGTTTTGATTGGTATAGCATTTTGTTTTTAGCTCGAGATAAAGTATCACATCTTTTTAATATAAATAAATGTTTTAGTGATAAACTTTTAAGGTGATAGGCTTAAAATAGTTTTTATGTTAAATTTAAGTTACTGATAGTCTATTACTGTTGTTTATCCATAAAAAATAAATAAAATGCCCTAAGAAACAGATCAAGTGGCCTATTTGTCACCAACGAAAAAATCTTTCTCGACTGTCTGTCTCATAAAGTTTTCCTCTCATACACGCGACGACGTGGGTTATTTTTAGTGTCGTTGCGCGAACACGCCGCCCTCCGGCCCTAATGATGGAGTCTGGACCAGCCAAGGATCGTAAACAGCTCCAGGAAATGGCCCTTTTACGTAAATACCTGCACTTTTATTAGGTTAAAAGGGTTTTTTGGAGTTACATTTTGTTGGGTTTAAGGAAACTTTGAATTATGTATTCTTTGTTGATGAGGAATACCTTTCTCTTATTTTAAAAATAATGGACCGTACTTATGTAGTTTCTAATAAATTTGAAAATTAAAGCTTTAATTAATTGCAATACCATTCAGCACTTAATCACATATTAGTAGTGTCCAAAATACATAAGAAGAAAACACCTATTTGTTTGTTGTAAACAACGTGCTATCCACGCGACTGCGTCCGATCAAACGTAAGAAATACTCAAATAATGCGTTTGCCAAAGCCACTTTATTCCACTTTCTATACTCACCTTTTCCATTCACTGTTCATATCTGCAAAGGCAGTCGAGAGATGGGCCTTTTCAATGCTCCCGAGCATGAATTGAATCCTCACAGCAGCTGCTCTCAGGTATTCTCTGAATGTCACTTGTATAATATCACTGAAACACTTGACTTGATCTTCGGAGCTCTTTTAGTGACGAGGGCCGTTGAAACCGGTTCGTACCGGTATTGAAATTGTTTCTTTGCTCAAAAGCTCAATATGGGGAATAAAAATGAAATAGAGATGTGTTTTGTAAGAGTTTATGTTACTTAAGTGCGTACGAGTATGCATAATTATTGAATACGTATATTTTGAAGAAAGCCTTGCTCATATTTCAATTAAGTTATTTACATTAGGTAATTTGATACAACTCCTCATCATCACGATCCATTACATCCCCACTGCTAGGGCACGGGTCTCCTTCCAATGAAGGAAGGGTTTAGGCCTAGTCCACCACGCTGGCCTAGTGCGGGTTGGTGGACCCCAACACAAGCAAGCTTGTGCTGAGCGAGTTGTCGGGTAAGTGGGCAACCCGACTGTCAGATGTTTTCAAGCCACCCGAAGGCCTCTGACTAGGCTTAACGACTGCTACCGAAGCAGCAACTCCTAATGTTATATTAAAGATGCCATCTCATAATCCCATAGTCTACTACACATTTTCCTACTCATTCCTCACTTCCCAACTTCAAAAACTAGCTCAAAATTAAAGTAAAACCAAAAAAAAACACGATCGCCTGTCTAACAACTTATTACCTGGCTCGCATCCCATCCCCAGCGACCCTTCGCTAATATCGTCCAGATAGACGAAACGTGTCCACGACGGGCATCGAATTATGCCCGAGTAAATGCCCGTCGATTTTACACCCCCCGTTTTTACGCGTCAACACCTTACTGAGAATCCGTAAATGGGTTTGTTTCCACTGTTCATCCGACAAGCAACCGCAGCGGGAGGTGGGAAAGAAAATAATAATAAATATGTACCGTGGTTCACATTACCTACTGCAAAAGTGGCATCAAAATTATGAAGTGTTAAGGAAAACTTCCACGTATCGGTGTCGTACGTACTGGAGCAAACGGATTTTCATAATAAATGTAGGTACTGAGAAACGGCGTCGGCAATGCCGATGAAGAGGACGCACTTGTGTGAATTTCTATACAAAGAATACTGAATGCGATGCATCCGTTGTGTATGACGCTTTAGGATATGGTGTGTACTCGAATGTTCAGGCTTCTTACAGTTTTGTGGTTAACTGCCTGAAATCCCGGTCGTTTTATTACTACTTATATACTCGTATTACAAATAGAGATGTCACAGCACTGTTTACAACGAGTTCATTTTGTATACTTTCATCGTTGAAAATTATTTTATTTTATTTTTGACATGAGTCAGTGGAGACACGCCCGATGGGGACGAAGGTTTTTCGAGAATTTTTGACGTATTTGTTCGGGAGGAAGGAAAGTGGGCTAAGAGGGGAAGGGGGGGGGGGAATCAAGCTCCTTCGCCGCCCAAATACAATGTCGACGGTTGACAACGTTTTTAACTTAGTCAGAAGTGTTGGCAAGCATTATTATTTTTTATTCTTCCTGTCTTGTTTTTTTCATATTAAATCAAGTAACATTTAAAGGCTGTAATTTATATTACTTTTAATTTTACTACTGAACCTTCCAATAACATTATTCAGTTCATATAAATTTAAGACGGTCTCCATCCGATTTGAGGCTAGGCTAGTAGACCCAATATACGTCATATATTTAAATGGATAGATAGAGGTTTTTCTATAATAATATAAAAAATGATTGAATAGGTACATTATTCATAGTAACTTTTGTAATTTCCGCACTAATTAGGACCAATTAAACTGAACGCACGTACATAATTATAATTATCTCAAAAGATTAATTTAAAATATTTCATTACTTTCTTATCCCAAGAAATTGTTCGGCAACAGTCTTTCTTGTGCTATATCTACAGTGTGCTAAAAAAACAGATTCCATAAGTTCTACAGCTAAAATTGTTCAGCAATCCCCCTGAGTCGCCTTTCGGCTTCCTATATTCGACTTTTGCAACATCCTGTAGCAGTTGGAAGTAAATTGTATCATGTCCAATGTTGCGTGCGAATTAAACTTTTCTGCTCGTTCGTGACAATTTTATAACACAAGTACTTTGTCACTTTCTATTGTCAGCAGTTTTGCGCCTTGTTTCATTTTCACGACGTGTTTTTTTTTACTGCGAAAAGGGACATTTTGAGTAAAAGTTACGGCTGAAGGCTGAAAACAAGAAAGCATCAGATAATCTCTGGATTACAGTCAGGATGTTGTTTTTCTGATGTAGAAACCTTAATTGGGTTTTTCATAGGAAAGGCTTTTTATTGACTTGATGGCCTGTGTAAAATATAAGAACAACAATTTGTGATGAGCTTTACATTAATGATTCTGACCATACTTTACATATTTGAAGATAAAATTTTACAAAAGGACTCTACTATAGTTTTCTACGCTAAACTGAAACATGCGTGAACTTACATCACAGTTTTAAATTATTAAAACGCTTTATTGCACACATGCATAGGTACAAACACATATTACCAAAAACCGGCCAAGTGCGAGTCGGGCTCGCGCACAAAGGGTTCCGTAGCTTAAATCAACCTATCTCAAAAACTATAAGAGATACTTTGATCAAACCAAAAATCGTTGAAAGAGTTAATTAGCATGCATCACCTCTATTTTTTTTAGAATTTTATACCCCGTAGTTATAAAAATAGAGGGGGGGGGACATACTTTTTACGACTTTGAGAGCTGATATCTCAAAAACCGTTCACTTTAAGAAAAATGTTTTTTAGAAAACTTTATATCATTTTAAAAGACCTTTCCATTGATACCCCACACGGGTATGTACATCGAAAAAAAAAATTTCATCCCTCAGTTACATGTATGGGGGGCCCCACCCCCAATTCTTTTTTTTACTATTTAGTGTCATATTTTTGTAGCGGTTCATACAACACATATTCCCATCAAATTTCATCACTGTAGTACTTATAGTTTCCGAGTAAATCGGCTGTGACAGACGGACAGACGGACAGACGGACAGACGGACATGACGAAACTATAAGGGTTCCGTTTTTGCCATTTTGGCTACGGAACCCTAAAAAGTAGGTACAACTACATTTTTTACGCTTTTCACTCTCATCTCACGGTCCCCTTCGCACGAGTTAACAAATAAATAAGTACCTAGGTATTCCCCGATAATTGTGGTATGAACCATAACCACGTGATGTCAACTGTAAGCTGTTCAGAGTCGGGGCTACAGTGGGGTCACTCTACCTCACGAAAAGCTATGTTTCAGTTCGCATTCAGTGTTCTTTGTATAGATAGAAATTCACACAAGTGCATCCACTTCATGGGCATTGCAGATGCCTTTTCTCCATACATTTATGAAAATTTGTTTGATTCGACACGTAGGTACGATACTTATACGTGGACATTTACCTTCTTCTTCTTATTGTGTCGACGACAAACCAACAAAGTCGCTAAATAATACATGCCCAGAACTGGGCCACTGATACTGCACCGCTGGTAGCGGTCATGAGCTCTTCCAGCTCTGACATATTTTACCTTAAACCCACTATATTCGTTAGCAGTCTACGCCTCAAGGGCAGCATTATAGAGGCACAACGCGGCACCCGGCCGGGCTACTCATTCTATTTTCCGTGCCTGATTGCTATTTGCGGTATTCCATTATTATGTAGTATGTTGGTGTAGTAGGTTAATTAAAAAGACGGTGTGTGGACTGGCGTGTAATGTGCCTAGATATTTCAATATTAATATTTGAATTGACAGGAGGTATTCTTGTTCACACTTTCTGCAAACTGAATATAATACCATACTAACTTAAGACTTGGGCTTTTAAAGTATTAAAACACTTGATGTAAATTAAGCTAAGGTAACGGTCACCCGCGGTATACATAAGTCTAATATAGACATTATAGAGAGTTTCTTTGTTACTGTCAGCTGCACGGAAAGACAAATATAGAAATACGATACATAAGTAAATGTAATAATAAATTGTA
The DNA here is from genome assembly GCF_932276165.1 of Plutella xylostella. Classification (NCBI taxonomy): domain Eukaryota; kingdom Metazoa; phylum Arthropoda; class Insecta; order Lepidoptera; family Plutellidae; genus Plutella; species Plutella xylostella. The sequence continues at coordinate 769,558 of NC_064002.1, forward strand.
TTGCACCCCCCGTCACACCGAGGATCGCCATTCATTAAGCAGCAGCCTCCGCACAAAAACACAATTGAACAAGCACTTCAAAGAAAAACGCGAACAAAAAACAACTCGCTTTCTTTATTCCACAAAACGAGATCATCCAAGGAAGCAAAAATGATAAACACAGAAATAATTTAATTCGTTCTAAAAATCGGAGGAAAATATTTTCTCGAATCCAATTTTGTTGCGAATGGACGCACGCACCCTCGCTGCGTCTTATCCATATTAAAAAACCCATTTGACACTTCATTTCTACCTGCCGACGTAATGGGCCAGCTAAATACGTTTTGAATTTGGTAAAGAATAAAATAGGAAAATAAATTTATCGAGTCCGCGAACAGCCGCCATTTTATCCGGTGGTTAGACTCATCCGAATGTTTCGGTCCTAACTGATTAATCTCTCAGTGACGGAAAATTCTAATACGATATTTAAACTTAGAGAGTTTGTGATTTAGTTACAATTTGGTCGGTGTTTATCCCGTCGGCCGGTTACTCGTACTGAGCAACATTCAATATGTACGCAAGTGAGATGTTATAGAAATCGAAAAATATCAATAAAAATATGTAGGTATTGTGTTCCAATAAATAGCAGACGTAGCCGATGCCTAAACACTCTTTCTTGTCTAGTGTTAGAATTTTATTGCATACATAGGATTAATTGGTTACTTTTTATAAGGCGTTACGTCGCACCGCTGACAGGCGACTTTAAAGACGGGTGCGGGACGAGAATTTCCCCGCAGGTGCCACAATATTTCCAACGGATCACGCGTACTTCTGATCCGATACAAAACCCCGAGTTTTTCTTCATCTATCGGCCGATTGTAAATGGATTATTCATTTGATTACTGGAGCGACTGTGGACGAATTCAATTTTGGATTCCTACAAATGAAATTTGCGGAGCCGAGCTTCTTCGAAATAAAACTGACTGCTTCTGAAAAAGGTGGCAGCCATTAATTAAAAAGATAGAAAAATAAAATATGCACTTCCTGGAAGTGGATTTCCGTAAACTGATTGCGCAATAACCGCCATTAAAATGTAGTTTTCTTTACTCAAACAAAATGTGCCTTTGAGAGGTTATAGTTAGTTATAGGTATATTACCATTAGTAATTCACTAATTAAGTGTAGATGTGCTATTTCAATTGTTCATATTTTGAACTACCCTTTTTAGACTTTCGTACTTACATAAATTATATTCGAAATAATATCATGCTCTCTTTAAATCGTCTGTTTGAAAAGCTATTTGCCAAGCGAAGATGGAACACAATAAAACAGATATTTGAATATTCAAATTCGGAACTTGAGTTTGAAATTGGAACTCCTAACAGCTATCCGCTGGATTTGCAGCTCGTTTTATTTTGACTAGCTAATCCCGACAAAGAGAGATAATGGGAATAATTTAATAACCGATCATAATATTAAAACAGCCATTTCGAACACATGTCAATTTGTCTATACGCATAATTAAGAGAACATTTCAAAGTTAACGATATCATTAAAATAATACATTCACGTTGTATTACATAAAAGCTTCATTTAGTTCCTGTTATAAAATTGAAAGTGACCTCTGAACTAATATATAGGTAAAGACAGTGATAATGAGGACAAGCTCAAATTAATCACTCTTTAAAACATGGTGTTTACTGTATCTCGAGTTGACCCCTTTCAAGCGACACCCCTAAAGCGGTCCTATGTACAACCTCAAATTGAAATATTTATTGCCTCAAACTTGCAAAGGGTTGACAGTTACTGTGTGTAAGTTATTGTCCCCATAGTATATTCTTTAGGACAGCTATAATGTGTAGTAAGTATTTTTTTAAAATTTCATATTTACTCTTTTCGAAATCCTCATTACCCATAAGTTTGAAATGTCTCTGTCTGTCTGATTGTAACCACGCACCAGACTATCTTATAGAGAGTGGATTTTAATGTAAAAATAATTTGGCTAATAGTTGTAAATAATCACAATTAAATGTTTTTGATGCATTTTCATGCTATATAAAATAAGAACAATGTATTGAATGGCATTCCACCAATATGTACCTATATGCAAGAGACCGAATGAAGCGTCCCATTTTATTACTTCACACGTAAGACCTTCGTATTAAAAAAGGTTTTAAAAGCTTCATAAAAATCCCAAGCAGAACTGACATGGCCACGTTTTATCCAATAAATCTCAGTGTCGCGAGGAAATTCCGCTATCTCGGTGGAACACGCCCGCGCCATCGCCTGTGGGACGCCCCCGCCCGCCCGTGGGACGCCGCCGCCGCCGCCTCCGCAGCCAAAGCCATTCTTGTTTTGAACTTAATAGAAAATTACTGTCAAATAACTTGAGAGTTTGAAGTCGCATTTTAACCAGATACCCCAAATTATCCGTCAGAAACAGCGCCGGGCCATTTCCCAATAGAAATGTTACGTGTCAATTCAAGCCGGCAATTTTGTTGGAAATTTCGGAATATTTAAAATATTTACGATCTACTAAACTCTGAGAAATTGTGTTCTATAAGGAAATTGACACAGTACCTACCTACATTTATTTGCAAATGAATTACAATAATATTGTCCTCGTACTTTATAAAGTTTATAGTTATTATTATATACTACCTATACATGGAGAAACATGTAGTATCGGTAGTGAATGTTGCATGCAGTCGGAATTTTAGTATTTAGTGCGCCAACCGCAATAAAAACCAATCGTATCAAAAACTAGTAAATTCAAAAATATATGAAATGTAGCAATAAATTTTGAATTCAAATTGTATATTTTAACCCGTCCCAGGAGTATAATAAATCCATAGCATTGCATATCGACACACGTACCAACACTAAATCAAACGGTATCAGATAAGATGGAATATTCTAAATTTAAAAATTATGCAATTCAAAGAGGAAATGCATTTGTTATTTTTTAATTTATTAGCTTGCATGCTGCGATAGCACAGGTTGGACGGGTAATACTTAGTCAATTTTATTTGAACATTTTCTTTCAAAATATCTTACAATTTATTAATAACCATCCGTTGAAGCAACTAAACTTAATTTTAATTATCATTTTATTATATTTTTTTAGGTAACATTTTAAAATCTTCCTAACATCCCGCAATCTCTAACATATTTTATAAGTGAGAAAGTTTTATTAATTAAGAGTTCTTGTGCCGAGTACTAATCAGGCCCCGACACTTTCAACGCTCGAATAGAGCCGAATGAATTTGAGAATAGACACCGTACTCCAGCGTGAGGCCACGAGACTGTAGTTTCTTATTAATTACCTACTGTGATTAATTAATTGTGTGATAAAAAGACACCTGTGTCGTAGATTTTTTTCCCCCACTAGATATTTGATAAATAAAGGTCGATGCAAAGCAAATGGTTTTATTAAGTTTTAAAAATATATAACTTCAATAACTTACAAACTAAGCTCAATTGGTAATTTGCCTTTTAAAATAAATGTTTATTTCAGACAAGGATCAGATAATTAAAATCTATACATGGAAATTAATTAAAATTTAAAAAAATATTAACCTTAAAGTAAAGTTTCACAGAGTAAAATAGGAATTTGGAAAACCCTTTATTTTTAAAATTAGACGACGAAGGCAAAGAATAATATTTTAAAAAACCAAATCTAACCGTATTGGTCGTCTTTTACAAACCCAGACCCGCTCATTTGCAAGCCCCAAGCCCTTCCGAGGCGAACGTGAGCTATCTTTAATTCAGCAGATATCCACTTATGCTGAAACTCAACTTCTTTCAGCCGTCTGAGTCTTTCCAAGTCTTTTAAAACTACTGAATTTATGTGAAAAGGCGCGTTTAGATGTTCATCTTAACTGGGTCTCAGCATTTCATGCGATTCCTCTGATAGCTCTCTTTAAGTTGCGTCTTGAGAAAAAACTGTTATAGAAGCAATCGCTGGATGCAAATCTTAAGAGATTTAAACTCATTTAGCTGTCGTTTGCAATGTTTTACTGATGCAGTATGTATCGAAAATTATAGTTTGTAATGTAGATTTATATTAACCAACGTATGTAATAGGTGATCCTGCAAAATAATTCTCGTCAAATGCACTGCCAAGATTACTAAGGACGTATTTTCTTTTTCAATGTTTTCATATAGTTAGCACGAAAATCAATACAAAATCCATATCAAATCCGCCTAAACGCTTTACGAAATCAACTCAGATATTCTAGGAACTATTCTTCAAATTCAAATGCTCTTCTTACGAAACCTTTCAGGCGACGTCGAATTGTGATCCACTCGCGCCGCGTCAAAGAGCTGCAAACAGTCGTCCCATTAATTCACACACACACACACACACACACACACACACACACACACACACACATATACATACCCGCATATACACACACACACACATACGTACATAAAGGTAGCGGGATAGGAATGATCTATCTTTTCAGTGCAATCCGCGGGAAATACGTGTGCTATCTTTAATTCAGGAGCTTCGCGTGAAAGTCACAGCGGGCGCGGCGCAAGCGACAGGGATGCGCGATTGTGTTAGGCCCGGGTCTCCTATTTACGCCGTAGGTCGCGTCCAGCGTCACGCCGTAGGCCGCGTCACGATGCTCACTATAGAAATGTACTGATGCGGTCTCCCTCACACGCCGACGTTGGCGCGTAGACGTAGTGAGCATCGTGACGCGGCCTACGGCGTGACGCTGGACGCGATCTACGGCGCGTAATAGGAGACCCGGGTCTTAGCTGTGGGATAGACAGAGATGCAATAGTTAATGAACGAGCTTTAGGTCAGATGTAATGTTAAAAATCCACTTTCGCCATCCTTTGAAAGCAACGCAAGATGTGATTAAAAGAACTTCTATAATTTTTAATTAAAAAAAAAACTTTCAGCGATTAATACTTACGACCTAATACTTATCTCTGTCTTGTTGTTTTGTTGTCAATTTGTTTCTCTACTGTAGCGTAGCTTACGAAAACCGTATCAAGAAGATTGTGCATTCGTTTACTGCTTGTCATAAGCTTCTCCAAAAAAGCGCCACAGCACTATCTCTCCTACTGTACTAAATATTTAGTCATCAGTGTGGCATGGTACCTGTGTACCGGCCACCGAAAGAATATGTATTTTTTGGGTCCCTTTCTGATGACACAGTTTACGACAAGGATGACCAAACTCCCGCTTGTAACCCTTTACGAGTACTATTTCTAATTACAAGGAACTATTCGCTTTCCTGTTGCATGCGTGTGTATACGTTGTCACATACTACATGTTTCATATTATGTGAGCGATACCGCCCTTCCACCCAGTAACTAAATAACGTGGTTAAAGCTCGCTCGATTATTCCGTACTAAGATTGTATCGATACCCGTCGTCCATAGAGTTTACACTGCCACTGAGGTAGAGATGTTATCGTAATAATCGCTCCAATATTGTCTTATGTCCTCAATGTTGCTATAAGGAAATCTGAATTTATGGGCTGTCAAAGCAGAATGCCTAAATCTGACCCGCTTTGCGTAAGTCAGCAGCCACTAACCAAACCTATTTTAATTCATTGATAAAAGTGTTTTATATGAGGCAAAAATATTTTAAAAAATCATGACTATGGGAAAGTCTTAATCCGAGAAAAACACTCGGTGATTTTGATTTAGTATGTGTCTCTAGTAGAAAAACTCTTTAAGTTATAAAATCAAATAGTTTCAGATATTCTAATAATGCAAGCGATCATATCATAGGTGTATAAATCTCGTCATCGAGAGCTATCAGCGCCTGAAACAATAGCATCTTACGGTGAAGCCCTATAAGTGCGTTGCGCTGCATTGCGTCGCGTCGTCGTAACATAACGACCGTAAAAAAAATATGGAAAACTACTCAGGCACGACGCAACTGACTATACAATAATGAGGCCGCGCCCTTACGGGCTTATACTTTTCTAGCTGTTCCCGCGAGCTTCGCTTCGCCTTTCAAAGTTTTCCCGTGGGAATTCCGGGATAAAAAATAGCATATGTCCTTTCCCAGGTTCTAGACCATCTGTATACCAAATTTCATTCAAATCCGTTCAGTAGTTTTGGCGTGAAAGAGTAACAGACAGACAGACACAGTCGCTTTCGCATTTACAATATTAGTTAGGATATTGTTTCAGAAATGATAATTAGGTAGGTACGTATATGAAATCGCTGTCTCCTCAGTCGGTGCCGCGCCGCACAGATTAACTTACGTCAGCTGTCGACGCTCCATATTTCAATATTTCCCCGCACCGCCGCCGCCGCCGCCGCCCAACTCCTGAAAAGCAATGTATTGCGTCAAGCTTTCCTTCTCGTCATTCATGTAGGTAGTCATATAAGTAATAATGAAAGCGTTTTCCCAAAAACAAAAAAATTATCAAAATTATATTGCTTTTCCGCCAAAAACGGCACTTATTTACCTACAGAAGGTAGGTAAATAAGTGCCGTTTTTAACAATAACTTTCGCGTTAGTAGACTCACGGTGGTACGTTCCAAAAACAGTATTATAACAGTATCATATTTTTGCGACATATTTGCGTACAAAATAACTATTTTCTTATGACGAGTAAGCAACATTTCGTTTCAAGAGTAGAGCGGCTGAGCTCGACTCTCACTCATTTGACTGTGTGCGCGCCGCCTTATGTCTCACGGCGGAAATCCGACGCTAAGGTGATGTTAAATGTTGATTTTCCGAATGGCTCGTGCATTCTGTTTTATTGGCTTTACACCGGCATAACCTGTGCTTTTGAATGGGTCTTTAAATAAGATTTATCTACCTGTCTACTAGCTGCGCTTGGGTTGAAACTATCCAATGTTTTAACTCCCTATATTTTTCAGAAGACGCACTACGCATTTTCTTACATATGTGTTATAAAATTTAAATTGTCACTTGTTAAATAAAATTATAGGATTCAAAATAGTGGCACACTGACATGAATAGAATTAAAACAATGTAAAAGTTACAGAGTTCCTTATCCCTCGAATTTATGACTACATTCTGAGTTTCGGGATTACAAAAGCGATCAAAAGGATTTCAAATTCAAAATGTTACTCTCCAGATTAAAATTCCTTTTAATATTTTACGATTAATATTTTAAGCCAACTAAGAATAGACTGTCACTCAAATTGATTGTGCTGTAGAGTTGATTAATAATTCATTGGACGTCAACCGCAGATACCTAGCTAGGCCTAAAACTTACCGAGGTATTTCAGTTCACTGGAGTTTTATTGAACCTTTTGTCGAGAGAAAGTTTTTACCAAATTAAGTGCTTATAGAGGATACATTTTCTTTATTGATTTGCAGTTTTCAAGCAGTATAATATCCTCAGGAATGAAGTCTTAAATTGATGACACACGCAAGAGAATAAAATATGGCAATTTAAGTAGTCGAGTTAGTTTAGTAATAAGTATTTGGCGGACTTCTGGCCACTAAGTACTATATATCGTTAATAACCAACAGATGGCACTAGAAGCGCAAGCAACAGAACTTGAATTGAAATCAAGAAATGTAATAAGGTCAAAGGTGGTCTTTACGCGAAACTCAAACATTCTACAATAACAAAGTGATGGTGACGCGCACGGAAGAGGTATAAATATCCGTCGACACATGCCACTGCAGACGCTAATTGGTCGCTTTTATGCGATGTTTCGAAATCAAGTCTTTTCGTCGAAAAAATACGTTAATTAAGACCGATTTTAGGCGGAGTGTTCGCAGCAGTGGAAGAGTAAAAAGGAATATTATCAGATTTCAAGAGAGTGTATTATGTACATGTTGTCATTATGTACACCTCTACATGTTGTTGCAAGTAGTTTAGTTTAGTTGTAATTCTATGGTCGTAGTAAACTGAAATGGGATGACATGGGTCATCCTGACCAACTGTTTTGTCCTACGACTTTTAGAAATTTGCTAAAAATACTGGTAGCCATATTAAAAAGTCACGTGACTAATAAATTTTCTGTGGAGAATCACTTTTTTACGTCAATTTTCAAAAGTCGTGGTCGAAGAACAAGAGTTGATCAGTATGATCCCTAAGTCCGTCCATTTTAATACCCTGTAGATAAATACATTATCACTGTCTAAAACATAATTTAGCCATCGACGATTTTTATCTCACAAATAACATTTTTAACAAACATTGCTTAGGATTTCTTAAAATTTTGCGTAAACCATGCACAGATGGACATTACAGGAATAATTTCCTTCCCGTATTATTCGGGCACGTCTCACTACAAGACGGTTTTCATTCAGCCGCTGAAAAGGCCTCACCGCTGAACAACAATGCCACGGAAATAGATGAATGAGTCTATATATAGCCGCCAACTATTCTCCAGCTGCTATATTGTGTTGTTATCTTAAGCCGGCTGAAGACTAGATGGCTGCACAATGCGAATATGGTTTTGTTTTCAGCTTAATATAAAAGTTAAGCGTCTGAGAAGGAAATCCGTAACTTACTAGAGTGCGATCGGGCCTGTGTAGCGCAATGGAATATTGACGACTGATTATAACAGGTTTTGAACAGATTTTGAAATATAAATTGGTTTTCAGAAAAATAACATATCGTATATAAATAAGTCTATTTAATTTCAAGCCACAATGCCACTGACGATATACTTATATTTTGTTTAATTGATGTTATTTACTAAATAAATATTTCCGTAAGTTGCATATTTTTAATGGGGGGGGAGTAAAATACCTATTTACGTTTTTAGTTGGTAATAATATTCAGATTTTCTGTTAAATGTACGAATATTGCAGACGGCTTCATAAAGCTAGTCTTTTCCATTTACGACTAATTTGGTTCCATTGTCACTGGAACGTTTTAATTGCCCGTGAGTGTACATCGGTCGCTCATGAGTGCGTTATCTCAATAGCCGGATGATCAGTGAAGCGTGTCGGTGCAGAGATATGGATTGTCCCGCGTCATGTCTGTGTAATGAGCGCCTACTCTATGTACGTACATAATTTATGAGTGTTTGCGTAGACATGGCGTGTAGGCATTGATCAATCAGCAAGTCATCGATTATGGGGGTAAATGTTGATTCTAAGTATAGAAATAAGGAGTAGGTAATACTGATTAGCATTGAATTTCATGAATAAACGTCATGAGCAAGATATACGTACCTATAATGTTAAGCCCAAAATAACGTGTGAATAAAATGTGGATGGCAGATAAGAAAGTGGATATTAAAAATAAAATTGTTCCTAAATCATGTCATGTGATAAATAAAATTTCTTCGAATTCTGTTTATACCTCCCAAGGGGACTATAGTTCCAGAACGCCTAAAGTTTGTTAGTCCAAAACTCTGTTAAATTTCATATTTTTGCATATTTTTATGGCATTGATACAAATTTTATACTTTTCACATTACCAGGGCCCCTATTGCCAAGTCAACATTTACGAAGTAATTAGTGTCAAATTCAATACATTTTGAATCCGCAAATCGTTGTGAAAACAAGTTTCAGATAGGTACTGTGCATGGTGTGGTGAGTCATACTAACACGGTAAAGTACTCAACTGAATTTCTTCAAGAGCCACAACCATTCCAACTTCAATACTTACGAGGTAGAATATTATCAGTGTTTGACCTGTGAAAAGTAAAGTAAAAGAATGAAGTTTAAAAATAATATTCAATTTAATAATATATAAAGGCTTGACTCCATTAATGCTTTACTATTATATTGAATAGACTTTTTAATTCTAATTAATTGTGGTTTATTGTCTGCGGGTCTTAGTACATGGTAGGCTTTTGACATGACACAAGCAATAATAAAATCTAACCTCAATATATTCAAATGGCATCGCGTGATTGTCTTGAGTCATAGCAATTTCAAACCCCACCTGGTGTAGTAACCCTCTTTAATCGTTTAATCCCACAACACTAAGTTAGATTTTTTGTTAGATAAATTAGTAAACATAGTGTGGGCGTGACTCACCTAAAGGGTTAAAAGTTTATACCTTTAGTCATTTTCGCAAACTTATTTCAAACAGCAAATAGCAATGAACTTACTGATCTAATAACGGATCCACTTACCTATTTATTTACGTATTCGCGTTTTCAAATATTTAATTCAAAATACTGGTTACAAATCATATTATTGCGCCACGTCTTCCGTAAATAGTTGATAAAATAAATAAAATGCGGTCTCGAAATCCGATTCAACCGCCTACATTCGTACCGCGCGCCGCCGCCGCCGCCGCCGCCGCCGCCGCCGCCGCCGAGTCGGCAAATACCCACAACATCGCGTTCTAAAATTGAAATTTCGAAAATCGAATCAACCATCAGCCGCTCCCAATAATACTGCAATTTACGGTTTCCAAGTTGTACGTATGGTAATGGAATCGTCTGTTACGTCCCGCACGGGCACTTTATGCCGCCGCTACACGCAGTTAGCACGGTAAATGACTGTCTAAAGCATCGTTACACGGTTTCTGAACTGCATCTCCAGCGGTGCAGCCAACGTTCGACGCTCGTTGTAAACAAGTGCCAGGAAGCAATGATCGGTGGAACATGGTTGCCAGATAAAGGGTTTTATTGGAAACTGGGGTGTACAAATGTCATTGATAGACACGGTTTATAAAAGTGATGTAAGTAAGTGCATATAAAATTAATAAATATAACTTTTATGTCGTGTCGGTGACAATTACTCACAAGTGATTGGCTAGTCAGGTTAGGTTTGTCGCTGACTGCCCAGAGGAAGCTGAATATTATGTAAAGAGGAGTGGACCTATTGCGAACTTGTTTTGACAATGATTTTCAGATTCAAAATGTATTTAATAGGACACTAATTAGATGTTATCTCGTATTGACTTCATGGAATACAATGAATGACAAATAATAATTTGTAATAACTAAATAAATAGGTACTTACTTACCTCTATGCAAAATTTTCTAATAGATGATTTCTATTCAAAATCGGCTATTTACATAAATACATTATCTATAATGTAGACAATCAGCTCATATCAATGCAAACGCATTATAATTTCTATGATAATCAGCCGACGGGATGTTAATTTAGCCATAGGTTACAACTATACGAAAAAGAGTGCAGTAATGTTTCATTAAAATTGCTTAACTTTGTATACCTATATAATTTTATCCAAATTCCGTGTTTTACAGACAACATAAAACGAAATAGACTATTTTTCGAGACAAAATAAAAAAATCACCCAACGAAGTTCCACCACAAGGTGTGCCAATAGAACCATTTAATCAAAGTAATCGTTAACTGAAAACCTGACGAAATAGCAATGTCTTGTCATGTTCTAGTACAGTGCCACAAACTTATCTGTTCCGGTGACAGCTCACGAAAATGTGTAATATTTCTTCATTGTATAAGATTTTAAGTTTGCCAGTAGTGGTAATTCGCTCTTGTGGTTTCAATAAACCCATCTAATCTATATCAATATAAAATTCATTAGTAAATAATGAGATATGGATCAATTTAGTTCGCTCTCACCGGAACAGATAAGTTTGTCGCACTATAAAGTAGAGGTGATAATTGAGTAGTTACGTTGCGTACCTTCAAACGAGTCGTACCGTCAGCAATTTCAATCGCCACAGGGCATGTAATCAAATCATCGGCGCTGCAACATTCACAGAATAGTTTCGCATTACGTTGTTACGTCATCATCTGATGAATTTAATATTTGATCTGTCGCAAAGCTCATCACGACCCATTACGTCCCCACTGCTGGGGCACGGGTCTCCTTCCATTGAAGGAAGAGTTTTTTAGGCCTAATCCACCGCGCTGGCCTAGTGCGGGTTGGTGAAGGCAAGCTTGTGCTGAGAGAGTCGTCGGGTAAGTGGGCAACCCGACTGTCGGATGATTTCAAGCCGCCCGAAGGCCTCTGACTAAACTCTCCTCTGGCTTAACGACTGCTGCCGAAACAGCAACCGGGACCCACGGCTTAACGTGCCGTCCAAAGCACGTTTGCGTCCAGAAAAGAACCACTTGAAATCGGTCACCCATCCAATGGCTGACCGTGCCAGTTGTTGCTTAACCTCAGTGATCAGTTACCTTCACTGAAGCCCGCTCGGCTACGGACGCTTCGCAAAGCTCATAAAAGCTTAAACAACTATAGTCACGAGCAACGAAAAAGTTCCTGTGACAATAGCACCAAATTACTCTAAACGGAAAAATATAGCTTAATGACGCCGCCTACAATATTAAAGTACTTTTAACAGCGCATCAGAATATTGCCAACTAAAACGTAAATATTTTGTTGAAGCTTTTAATGAATTCTTATAATAAATGTGCCGTCTCGCCTATAACTATAATAATGTAATAATGGAGTCAATGGTAACTGCGTCATAAACAAGTGACAGCGAACTGAGTCCATAAACGACACCAAACTACTCGTAAATATGAAACTATGGGTACACCAGTCTCCGCTACGACTGTCGGTGTGTGAAGAACCCTAAAATGCTATTTGACTTCAATTATAGATAGATAGATAGATAGATAGAGTACTCTTTATTTGTACACCAAGAAATAATTAAATATTTTACATAGACACTTAACTAGGGTACAAAAGGCGGTCTTATAGCGATCTCTTCCAGACAACCTTTGGATGCACGGACTAAAAGGGGTACAGTGTACTTACTCAAGGAATATAGTTATGTATAAGATCTTAGTTTTTTATGTGTTTTTTTTAAGTCACAATAAAATGACTATTGCTTATTTGATTGGGTAGCGGGTTAACTTGACAAATAGCATAAATAAATTCATAATTATTATGCATTTTTTGTATAATTTGCAGTACTAGACAGTAAAACAAAACTTTTGAGCAACGATAAAAGTTAGTACTTTGAGCCCCTGAAAATACAAATGACTCATAAATAAAATGCGAAACTGCGTGTGAGCAACATTATTATACTTAGTGTGACTAAAGCAGCCAATTCGGTTGGTGGCACGTAAACTACACACACTACGTACGCTACGTTCGTACAATACTTCTTTTTTTCCCCAAATAGACAGTTACTAGGTCGATGACTAAAATATCACTACGTCACCTTATAAGTTTGTGTTCTTATTGGTACGAGTGGTGGTTGTTCGAAAAGTGGTATAAGTTAGTCGAAAGACTATACCACTTTTGGAACGAGCCGTACCGTGAAAAACTTTTGTTCTAAGACTTTTATAAATTCGCCAAAAAAAATCTGCTCTCCAGCGCCACTAAAAATTCACAATGAGCCAAAAACTATAACGTTTCTATAGAAACGCATTTCTTTTTGTGAACTTTTAAGTCTTAGATAAAAAAAAAAAAACGTTATTTACAATGACTCCACGAATCATCCCCTTAAATAAACAAATATTTTTAAACCCAGTATAAGTAACAAATATAAATAAAATTGTATTTACAAATAAACCCTAAATATGTTTTTGAATAGTGTGTAACCGGTCTACGGTCGAATGAATACAGATACCGGTACCTACGTGTTTCATCGATTCTGCTATTCGCTTCTATTCGTCCGAATCGTTTGTGCTGTCGATTAAATGATGGATTGAATGTGTATCCCTTGCATCGATCACAGACCAATGTTGGTTTAGAGCAAGGCTCAATACGTAAATTGCGTCATCATCATCGTCAGCCTGCATGGTGTGGGTTATAAATCATTTTCCCAATGACCATCTCAGCTTTTATTCGGTCTTCATCATTTAATTAAACACTTAAGTTTGAATGTTTCGATTACAGTTTACTTCCCTGAAATTGCAATTAAATTTTACTTATAATCTATGATAGGTAATTATTATTAACTAACTTTTTCTTATAAACCCTTATTTTAAGACTAAAATTATAGTTTATTTTTTTAGACATCCTCTGTAAATATACTCACGAGCGATAAAAAAATCTCCGGATAAGATAGATAATGGCACCGAATGTCTGCAATACCTAATGAAGTAAATTTAACAGTGCATCGGAATATTACCAACTCAAAACGTAAGTAGGTATTTAAATATAAATTAAATGTGTTTAAAAAAAATTGTTCATTTGGTGTGAGTGTATTTTCTTTGGCACATACCTAGATTATTTTTGATTAGAGCAGAGAAGATTGTCTTTCCGCAAAAACTTGAGAACAAAAACAGAGCTATAAAACGTGAAACCGTTTTTGATGTCTCCAATACAGACCGGCCGCAAAATGTATACAAACGATTTAAAATATAAAACTTCTACACAATGTACCACTGACTCAGTCTGTATCCAGCAACTATAAAGACTCAAGTTTTTCCCGAAAAATTTAAATATGCAAAATTTTTACCCAACGGTATGATATTAACAATTAATATTGCAGGGAAACTTAATAAATTGAAAGTTGGCTTCTAATATTCATATATTTTACATTTTGATATGAATGGCCTTTACAAGACAGTGTCACGGTTTTCCTCAGATGAAGCAGTGGACGTAATGAACTTGAAGATAATTATAAAAAGGACGCGCAGTGGCGCCCTCTTCATAGCTACTCCTTAATCCCATTCCATCTTGACTACACTTCGATTTTATAGCGGCAAATAACATTCCCTGCAGTTATTCCTCGTCGATATTTCAGTTTCAGGAAAATGGCGTGGCCGTCCGCCTCGCAATAAACCGGATAATTGTGGGTTGGCGGTAAATATCGCTGAATTCTTTCTAATAAACTTTAAAACTCCACTTCCGGTGGAAATATGTCAAGCTTTGTACTTACGAGCGATACGGGCGACGGGAAACGTGCTTTTATTGGAATGAAATACGAAACAAAGTAACGAGGCCTTAATTGAGAATGGCAATACCAGCTCTGACAGCAGTAAACTTCAAATGTAGAAAGTTCAGCCCCCCCTATCGCGAACTTGTTTTGACAAAGATTTTCGGATTCAAAATGAGTTTAAATTTGACACTTATTACTTTGTAAATGTTATTTTGTTTTGACTTCGCGATTACCCTACAGAGTTAGCCATATTGATACACTACGTTACAAGTATACAGTGTATAATTATCTTGTGATATTTTATCTTAAAGCAAATGAAAGATATAATCATCATTCCACTATTGCGGAAATAAGTCTGAAAGAAAAAACTATTTAAATTCAAAATATTATGCATTAGTATTAAGCATTAGAAAATTAAATTTATTCATTGAATTCCTGTAATCGAATTTACAGACCGAAATCTGTGTATTTTCCGTGTTTAGTTTAAATAAAGTCAAACACGCTGACACTGCGGAATGTAAATATTACATATTTCGTACATTCCTGCATTTTCGCCGGAGGACGTAGTCCGTCTATCTCTCGGGGATACCACGGAATCCTGACATTTTGTAAAACTTCTGTGTGTTCAGATATAATATTTAAACTCCAGTTTTGTCCTCACACCTTGATGCTTACTTATATAGTGTACGTACTGATGCCGAGAGTTCTTCTTGGTGTTCAGTTCTGGCTGGCGTCCCTCAAGGCGGCGTCCTTTCTCCTTTACTTTTTTCCCTGTTCATCAACATTCTGGCTAGCAAACTTACTTCTAACTACCACCTATATGCAGACGATCTTCAGCTCTATGCCGGTGTACCACCAGAGAGTTTGAACACAGCCGTTAGTTGTATAAATGAAAACTTGAAAATAATTTCTAAGTGGGTCAAGTCTTTTGGTCTACTACTCAATCCATCGAAGTCTCAAGCAATTGTTCTCGGAAGCTCACGAATGCTTCGTAAAATTGACTTTTCAGCTGCCATGAGAGTCAGGTACGATCAGACTGACATACCCTACGTAGCTACGGTAAAAAATCTTGGCGTGATCATGGATTGCACTCTTTCTTGGATTCCCCAAATAGATGCTGTCAGCAAGAAAATGTTCGCGTCCTTCCATTCTCTTAAGCGCTTGCAGTACTTTCTACCACTGAACACTAAAGTTACGTTGGCACAGTCCTTACTGCTTCCTATTCTTGATTACGCCGATGTAAGCTATCTTGACCTCACTGAAGAGCTACTCATCAAACTCGAACGTCTCCAGAACTTGTGCATTCGATTCATTTTCGGATTGCGCAAATATGATCACATTTCTGAGTATCGAGCTCAATTACAGTGGCTTCCAATTCGCCTTCGCCGGAATACTCATATTCTCAACATATTGTACAGTGTTTTAAATAACCCCTCATCTCCCCAATACCTGAAGTGCAAGTTCTCATTTTTGTGTTCTCATTCTCAGGGTAGAGCATTGAGGTCGGTAGAAAACAAATTGTTGAGCATTCCTGTTCATAATTCCGCCTCATATAGCGATTCATTCGCTATGAAGGCAGCGTGCCTGTGGAACTCCTTGCCAGAGAGCGTGCGACAGTCACCATCGCTGGCAACTTTTAAAAAAAATGTGAAGAATCACTATTTTGAATCGTTAGGTTGGCAGATAAAATAATATATGTATATATTTTATAATATATATTATTTATAATTTAAAGTATATATGTATGCAGTTCTATTTTATATTTATAATTTATTATGATATTATTTATATTTATATTTGTAGTTTTGTCTCATGTTTGCATTAATAATAGTTAGGTTTTATTATTTTTGTTAATTGTACCTACTTCAAATTTAATTAGTTAAAAGATTTAATTTTCTATTTCTCTTTCACCCAGTCGTAGGTTGGCTGGAAGAAATTGCTTTTTGGCAATAAGCCCGCCTTTGTATACGTCCTATATGTTTTAAATTTGTAATCTGTTTTGTATATTGTTTGTTTGTGTACAATAAAGCGTTTATAAATATATATTCCTTTTTTGAGTTAGTTTCAGTTTTAGTAGCAATTCTGAAGGCACAACATTTTTATTTAGCTACCTATGTCAAAACGTTTAATTCTGTGTTCGATATTCGCTTGTATCATTTGCTAGGTACGTGAATCTCGTTATCAATCTTGTTTTAATTGTATAAAGTTATTTAACTTTTTTAATTATGAAGTCTTTTTTTTATTATGTCTATACTTTTTTAAACAACTGCAATCTATCATGAACACGTAATACCCGTATGTTTGTACGTACAAGCCACGAATACTACCTAAAAAACCTATCTAAAGCCGTCCCCAGTTCGTAAGTTAAAGCCACCATATAAAGAAAACCCACACCTAACACCCTTCCTCCCCTCAGGTCTACAAAAACGCATACCTAACCCGCTCTTTCTCCAGTTCTACGAAAACCCAAACCTAACACTCCTTCTCCCCCAGGTCGCTCGGAGCCCGGCGCGGTACCCTCCATCGCAGGCTTCGCCCCCAACTCTGCCGCCCTCACCTCGGACCTCCTCGCTCCCGGAGACCGCATCTGCAGCGTCAACGGCATCAGCACCGCGCGCCTCAGCAACCAGGACGTGCTGCGATTGCTGGATAATGTGGAGGAACGGGCTGAGCTGGAGCTGGAGTACTATATGCCTAATTATGGTGAGTGTGAGAGGTTGGTTACATTGGAAGCGGGCGTAGGCATATATTGCAACAAGCGCGGCACCGCCCCGGCCACCTGCTCGCTGAAGGCCGCCACGCCCACGGTCGACATATACGTCTCCCGCATCCACGCGAATATGGCGCATGACAACATCATGCGCTATATCAAGGAGAGGAGTTTCGGCCGCACCGAACAGCCAGTCCAAGTACTGGCAATCGAGAGGCTGCAGTCCGCCAAGCAGACGGACTTCAAGTCCTTCCGTCTTCGGGTTCCCGCCGACCAGCAGAAGGTTCTACTGGATAGAGACTTTTGGCCTGCGGGAATAGTGTTCCGCCGATACAGGGAGGCGAAACAGACAATGAAACCCCCTGATAATAGAGCTAGTTAGTTTTTGTTTACAAGTTATGTTAAAAGTATATATTAATTTTGTTTGATTTATTTAAAATGTATTTGTGTATTTTATTCTATGGGCCCTTGATGCCTGCAATAAATGGATTTATTATTATTATTATTATATATCTAAACCTGAAGGTCTAACACGGGGCGCAAATAAGCGTGATGCAAAACTTTTGTCACGTCTTATTCGTGACCCGTGCTAGCCTTTCTGCTGTGAAAGTGTTCACGTACGATAGAACACAAGCACTAAAATTCAAAGGGGTGCCCGAAAGGAGCATCTTCGAGTGACGTATCTTTCTTTGGTTATCTTTTCAAGGCACCCTGGGCAGTTTGCGACTGATGCTGATCTAACTGGCCAATGCTTTCGACTTGGTGACAAATTCTGGTGTAGGGCAAGAGTGTCTGTCGTCGGTACGATTAGAAGAAGAACTCAAACACACAGACAGTAATATTAATTGAATAAATAGTACTCATTTGGAGGCAGGCGGCATGACGCTCGTTCATAGAAATACACAGTAGTAGCGTAAAATGGAAACGTATTTTTTTACTAGGTAAATATTCACCAAGCTATTAACATTGTATTGTGCATCTAGCGTATAATACAACTACCTACATATTCAATTTAAATTTGAATTCACCGGCTGCCCATTTTGCATTTAATAGAGAAATGTTGATGACATAGCAATAACTATTTTATTAGAGTCATGCTGAACCGAGAGACTTTTTATTTCATTTTTTACATGCAAAATTAAAACGTGGGCTTTTGTTGCCACCGTTTGTCGTATAAAAATATATTGCCAGTGAAAATTATGATGAAAATTCAACTCACAATAAAGAAAACTAAAACGATGTAGCGAACTGCCTGCAATATTACATATATTGATATTTTGAAAGACGTTTTCTAGCACTGGATGACAAAGTCGCATTCCAAAACCACAGGATATGATTAAATGCGATGTTGTAATTTTTGTTTTCATGTCTTGTCACACGTGTCTTGCATTCCATACTCCGAAACCTAGTCAACCAAACATCTCACTAAACCCTACACCTCCATCCGCAGCGTCCCAAAACTCTCTCTACATCACCACAAAGCTAGCCGAAGTACCGGTCGAGAAGATCGGGGGTTCCCTCGGCATAACCATCCGGGGCGGCCTCCCAGAGAACAGTGGTGCCAGTGCGGACCTGGTGCTGAACAGCCGCTCCCTGGATGCTCTGCCTCTGGTCGTGACGCACGTGCGGCCGGGCGGCGCGGCGTATAATACCAGTCGGATCAAACCCGGTGATCGATTGCTTAAGGTTGATCATGTAAGTTTTATAAGCTATTGATTATATTATAAATAATATTGTGTGAATTTAAAAGTCGTAGTTACAATACAGAGAAGCTTAGTACAAGAATGTGTAGTGTGTAGTACACACACTTATGTATGATTAGTTCTACTGATACGCAACAAACGTTTTATCTGTTTTTGTAATTACGTTGGATAATTTAGCGCTACATTAATGAATTAATATTTTAATCAGTAGGTACGTTTATTTAATAGCTTACTGCTATAAAAGTGAAAAAGCCTCTTATTTTTCCCGTGAAACCCATTAACTGTTGAAGTGCAGAATCATGTAAATTTATGTTGTTTAACCATTATGTGCACCTGTTTTGTCAGAAAATAAATAGTATTATTTGCAAGAATAAAGATATTTTATGTATTTTGTTGTTATTTATGTTAATTATAATTGACTCAATTATAATTTTAAGTGATATTCGACTAAATTGCCATTGTGGATGCTTTATTTACACAAGAGCACTCATGTTATTATGTTTTGTTCTGGAACAATAATTCATCATGTTTTCATAAAAGCTACGGAGCTAATTAAAAGTTGAGGCAAGCTTGTAAATAACAACTCTTTAAAGCTTTTTTGGTTACTCTTTTGTTAGTTGAAAGCTGCTTGTACTCAGTAATAATTTACCAGAAAAAATAACTTTTTGTTTCTACTCAAATTTGTGGAGCAGCGGAGGTATTGTTGGCTCAGAGACTTCATTCAAAGAAGCTTTTTGTTGAAATATCATAAAGTGGAGTTTTCTCTACATTTTCTTCAAGCGAAGCTTTACCCAGAATAATTTAACTACTTACTTAACTATAATGATGAAACATCATTACTCTCAGATGTCTCTGCGTAATATAATATCATAATTCACGTGCATAATTAGAAATCTCTGTGCTATTCCAATAACTCTCAACCCTTGGAGGTGAAAATCTTCACATATATTATTAACCTTACCTTTTTGTACCAATGTGTTAGTATATTCCTAAGTTTTGTAATTTATTATCTGTTTATGTACAAATAAATAATATTCTATCTTACCTAACACTCTATTTCTTCCACAGATATCCCTCACAAACAAGACCCTATCAGAAGTGCACCAGATCCTACAAACCTGTCCCCAAGTGACGAGCCTCACCATAGAGTATGACGTATCTATCATGGAGTCAGTAAAACTGGCCACCGGGCCACTGCTCATAGAGATTGAACGCCCAAGTAATGAAGATCTGGGAGTGTTTTTGGTAAACCAGAGGTACTCTGATGACGTCTACAGTTCCGCGTCAGAGACCTATCAGATGGTTGGGAATTGTAATGCTATTTATATAGATAGCATACTGCCGGCGAGCATAAGTGATCGGTGAGTACTTTACTTACTTTAATTGTTTATACTGTTGGTTTATCTACTCGAATAGTTCACCTGTAGAATTAATTAGTCCTCTCTTTATTCAGCCCTCGCAATCGCTGGGCTAAAAGCTAGAACTCTTTTGTCGAATAACGGATAATAAGACGTTTTAAAATTGTCTATACCTACTAGTACTTACTTACTTTATAATTATAACTTTCTGCTGGCATGTATTGTGGCTGGCCTCCTAGGTAACCAAATTCTGAGAATATTATTTTCAAGCTCTCCTTCAAAGGACTAAATTTACAAATTAAACTAAATGTCTGTTGCCTAGTCTGAAGTCATTAATATTTCATTTACCTGTTAAGTATCATAGATATGTAAAATAGTTGGGTTTTTATTAAATTTTCAGAACTCGTAATAATATTTTTGTAGGTAAATTTATATAAAATCATAATACCAGACACACTTTCACATTTTTGATAAACTAATAACTAGAGCTAAACTATTAAAATAAATAGTACTCAAAGAAAAAAAAATAAAAAAACCATGCTATTTTGTTGGTGACGACAAAAAAGGAGATCTTTTAATTTATCTAAACGGATAAGAAAAGAATCAACAACAGCACCGCCGTAAGACACACAATTTGGGAGAAGTCCCGATATGCCTTTAACGCTTGCTAAGTATATTGTTTGTTTATATGTTCTTCATTATCTTGTTATCCAAAAGTAAATGCTTTTCTTATAATTATCAATTTTGATTGCAATTCTAAACTAAGCATTCCGCAACTAACTTTACATCAACCTGGTTAAGGTTATTTCGGTTGATAAATTTCCAACTTATATTAGGTACAGATGTCTCAAAATAAATAGAGTGAACAAATAAATAGTAGGTACATGTCTACACTGTTATCTCAACAACCGCCCGCAGACAGATCCGAAGATCCTCCGATGTTTGATACTACAACAATCATGAGAAATTACGATCGAATCGGCTCGAAATGGATTGGAACAGATTAAGAAGTAGACGCCCGGAATCCAATTACACTTGTTCAATTATTTCCGCAGAGCTATGCGCTCTCAATGTTTACCCTCTTAAGACCTTTTAGGGACTGTTTAAATAAAACAATCGTATTTTTTGGCAGTTTTACAAATGAGGGAGATCTATCTTCATACGTTTTATTTTATTTGGAACTTGGTACTGTAGGCCTACAGTTAGACAAATGGTTACTGGGAGATCAACTGCCTTTATTAGAAATATATTTATGGCTTTATACTTTTATGTCGCAATTTGCAAAAGTAATAATAATGTAATTAGGTGGGCTTAATGCTAACAGTATTTTCTACCTTTAGTCCCATTAAAACTTGTCGATAGACGAACTTATATGTATGGCGGGAAGACTCATCACCATATTCCCACGTGTTTAACTACCTCTAGGCCATCTGAGTGGTCACGCAACCTTCGCACATCTGCCAAGCAGACCATCCTAAAACTCCTTCCCCTTCACAGCTGCGGCGCCCTCCACCCGGGCGACCAACTCCTGGCCTTCGACGACCACGTGATCGACGGCAACAACTACACGGCCGAGGAGGTGATGTGCTACCTCGAGGCGAGCGAGGCGGGCTACACGCGCCTGCACGTGGCCCCGCGGCATGTGCGCCACGCGCCGCGCGCCGTCAGAGGTAACTTGTACATGTAGCACGAGACAACAACTGCATGTAGCACGAGACAACAACTACACGGCATGTGCGCCACGCGCCGCGCGCCGTCAGAGGTAACTTGTACATGTAGCACGAGACAACAACTACATATAGTACGAGACAACAACTACACGGCATGTGTGCCACGCGCCGCGCGCCGTCAGAGGTAACTTGTACATGTAGCACGAGACAACAACTGCATGTAGCACGAGACAACAACTGCATGTAGCACGTGACAACAACTACACGGCATGTGCGCCACGCGCCGCGCGCCGTCAGAGGTAACTTGTACATGTAGCACGAGACAACAACTACATGTAGCACGAGACAACAACTACACGGCATGTGCGCCACGCGCCGCGCGCCGTCAGAGGTAACTTGTACATGTAGCACGAGACAACAACTACATGTAGCACGAGACAACAACTACATGTAGCACGAGACAACAACTACACGGAATGTGCGCCACGCGCCGCGCGCCGTCAGAGGTAACTTGTACATGTAGCACGAGACAACAACTACATGTAGCACGAGACAACAACTACATGTAGCACGAGACAACAACTACACGGAATGTGCGCCACGCGCCGCGCGCCGTCAGAGGTAACTTGTACATGTAGCACGAGACAACAAATACATATAGCTTTTTTGTACATTTGTGTTCGTATTTAAGCTTTGTATTATCTATTCTGGTGTACAAATAAAGAATATTCTATCTATCTATCTATAGCAGCATACGGCGGAGGAGGTTATGTGCTACCAGGAGGAGGTCAAAAAAATAATAATATATTAATACTTATGTGAGGACACCACACACACGACCATCCGACATCAAACTAGGCAGAGCCTGTAATATGGGTATCGGACAGCTGACTTAAACAAATATCTGCTGGGAATCGAACCCGGGACTTTCGGCGTAGCAGTCTGGGCCACTATCGACTGCACCATTCGGTGGTCAAAAAAAAATAAGTTTATTTTTAGCCTTTTATAGATTTCCTGTCGAAATTCCGGGATAAAAAGTAACGTAGGAGAATCTGAGCCCAAATCTGGGAACCTAAGTACAAACTTCCGATCGTAACTTCCTTTAGTGATGATCACTAACCGTATCGCCGGAATGAGTTCTGCACTTAGCGTACATGTTATGTAGAGTCTCGGTATGTTTTTGACGCTATTTTCCTTAATCGTAAGAGAAGAGCACTATTACTCGTAATCATATTTAGGGTGGCTGTTACGAACTTCTATTTAAATACTACATAAATTCATTTAGCTAATTTCGTTTAATGCACTAAACAATTTTATCCTAAACATGTTCAGCTTCATAATTCACCATGGTCTTTCGAGTACTATTTAGTTAAATGCGTTTAGCATCCTGCGATTTGTTATTTACGTTCAGTTCCACATCTTTTAATGAGAGACTTCATATTTTTTATTGAACATTCGAAACGACTCAGCGTAAAACGGAGTCAATCTATCAATTTCAAACATACAGAAAATAACACTACTTATTTCAAAACAAAACTTATTTCGCCTTTCACCGCGTGGTGGTGTTTGTATTTATTTGTTGTTGTGATTTCAAAGTAAAATGAATAGTCAAGCAGCTTCTTCTCGTGTTCGTGCCCCTAATTTTACAAGGGAAGAACAAGATTTATTGTGCAATGTATTGGATCCATACTTGCACATTATAGAGAGCAAAAAAACGTTGTTCCTGAATGGTATCAGGAGATTTAATGTATATTTTATACAATAATGCTATTGCATGAGTAACTCTATACATGATTCTGCAAGCTGTTGGTTCTTCCACACCTATCACATCTCCACAAGTAATTAACTGACTGCCAGTTGCATAATATCGGAGTGTGCATAACAACTGGTTCATTGGAGTAACTGCATTATTTATGTAACAATAATTATAGTTAGAAATAAAAGTACTTATAAGATAATTATGTAGTCAGATATTTAGATTATTTCAATACCTTAGCTACTTACCTGGTGGAAATAAATTCAAGATTATGTTGAATTTCTTGTAGTAGAAGCGATACAGTTTAGCGAACGGTGGTAGCTCAGTCGGGTAAGCACCCGCTTCTCACGCCAGAGATGCGGGTTCGAATCCCGGCGCTGACATGTAGGTACCAATGAGTTCTTTTAACTTAAGTACAATGTATATCATCGCTCTTACGGTGAAGGAAAACATCGTGAGGAAACCTGCATATCTAGATCTAGCACATCTAGATAATAATATGTGAACCCACCAACCCGCAGTGGACCAGGGTGGTGGGAAATGGTCCAAGCTTAGGAAGGCAGTTTAGACCTTGGGGATATGCACAAGGGTTCCACTCGAGAGAGCCAGGTGCAGGTACTTACACCCCCACAGAGAATAGAATAGAATAGCGATACAGTTTGTTTTGTCAAACGAAATCTCATAACAAATTTTTTATCCGGTACTGTCTCAAATAAGTTAGTTCTTTCTGCAATATAGCGTAATGAGCGAGGTCTATTCATATAGAGAAGTAATTCTTCATCATCGTCATCAAACAAAATATCCCACAAATCCATTATTTATTAGATAACCTCAAAATAACCTCTGAACAATGACCTCTGAATCTCTCACAGACAACAACTAGACATCACTGAGGAAAAATGCTAGAAATGGAAAAGTTCTCTTGACAGCCGGTCGGTCAGCTGGTCGCCGCGACTGACGCCATGACATGCGTAGTAGATAAATGTGTTTATAGTGCCACAATCTTATCTGTTCCGGTGGCGACGTCACCGTGATCGAATCCAGTGTTGCTTTCGATGAAATTTTGCCTATTTCTGGTTTAAACGACAATGCATTTCTGCTATTACCTATTGTTATAATTAGGTACATTCATAAGTATAGATAAATCAAAATATAGGGTCGATAATAAATGAAAGAGGATATAATATATCAAACGACATTTGTTGTATGGAAAATTTGTCCACTTTGTTCTGATTATGTTCTGATATAGGAGATCAAATCTAGATTACAATAGTGTGGCGGACTCCTAGCCACTAGTTCAGATGAAGATCAACAGATGGCGCTCGGAACGCAATACAGAGAAGATGTATGGGAACTACGCAAATTACTATGTAATCCTACATCGCGCATTCGAAGTTTCTCACCTACTCTGCAATATATGTATAGAAATCCCCAACGCTAACCGTTGGGCAGCTGCCCGCCAGGCAACACCACCCGGCCTGGTCGGAGGATCCTCCGTTTGCATGGGGATGCTCTACCACCTCCAGCATCTCCATAATGGTATAGGTAATATATGTGGGTCGTGGGAATAACGAGATACGACTTAAAAAAAAACTATTATTTATTATTTTTGAACACTTTATTTTACATTTTCAAAAGAAACAAGAGCATACAATTAAAAGAAATTCAGGCAGTGTGCAAAGGCTAATTCATCATTATCATCATCACGACCCGTCACGTCCCCACTGCTGGGGCACGGATCTCCTTCCCAAAGGCTAATTGCCAAAAAGCAATTTCTTTCAGCCAACTCTTGATAGGTTGGGAAAACAATGACTTGTCATAAATCATCATTATTTTGTCTAAAATCGCTGCAGGTCCTCACACCTGTAATCAAAGAAAAATAAAGATTAAGTATATACTTTTCATCACGAGTATCACGACCCATCCCGTCCCCACTGCTGGGGCAAATATTTAATAAAATTACGGGCCTCTCGGGAGAATATTTAATAAAATTACATACATGGAGTATATGGGTAAAATTATTCGTCATATTTGGCAACACTAACCTGTAGCCGCTGCAACTCGTTCTTCCAATTTTTCAAACGGAATTAAAGGCGCCTGAATATGTTATTCTTCCTGCATAAAAGCCAATATATATAGTACTACTTTTCTTGCATCACATTACAGCGCTTTTGGCATTATTTCACCCAGAAAATCACAAAACAAATTAAATAACTCTTTAAAGAAATTGACAACTCAAATTACGCACAGAGTATGAAATGACGTTTGACAATGACGTCTCGTTAGTTGCACATTTTGACCACCGGAACAGATAAGATTGTGGCACTATAGTAAAGTTAAATAGCCATTTGACCGCATTTAGGTTTAACAGATTACTAATCATATTTAAGTCGTGGTAAAAGATGTTTTACGAAATTTAATTTCAAATTGTGTTTAAATAAAAAGTTAAATACATTTATCACTTTGATAAAAGCCACCCTTAATGTAATAGGCAGAAATATTTATACACATACATATTAAAAAGTAACCATGGCGGAATTTGACTGTCCAATGTAGAATTTACGTATAAAAAAGTATCTTACAAACACAAAAATAACAAGTTTTTTTAAAACAAAACACTCTTTATTTACAATCCAATCCAGCATTCCTTCGCCGAAGTAATTTATCCTGATTTCCTCTAGACGTTTTCGCTTCACTATACAAGGGTAATCCTTTCCTCTTATCTGTGCTACTAGCCAGCCCAGCCTCTCCCAGGGGGCTCCATGTCCCTCCCTTTATTACTATAACTCACTGCGACCCCCTAAATAGCTACTTAGTACAAACGCCCCCGCTGGATCTCAGAGTCGCTTTCATTCACTCAGTCTGTATCTCGTTTTTATTTCACATTTATAGAAAACCATTTTGGTATCTTATCTTCACTAAAAAGGTTCGAGGCATTGTCTCTGCCAATGATTTTTCTGTTCCCGCTTTCCGAGAATGCGGGCTTTCGTTTTATTTTTCTCGGCACTTAAGTTTTTTTCTGGTGTAATGGAACCATCAAATGCGTCTACTACTTTTAATATATTCGGGATTCCTCTGTAAGCTCAAGCCATTACGAAAGGCGCGGTTTATGAGGTAATTAACTGAAAATGTTTGCCTTGAAAAGAAAATATGATTAAGTTTTGAAATTCTCTACACAAAATTATCTATGGTAAGTAGGTACTTTATGTACCTATCAACCTCGTAAACATTACGGCCGCACTGAGTACCGGTTTCTAGAATAATCATAAAATATACTTAAGCTGTTTTTATGCGGAATTTTTAAAACACAGACTTTTATATAAATTCTGACTTTTGCATCAGTGTAATTGAAGTGCCTTTAACCAAAATTCCATTTCGAAATACCCTATCTCATCCAGTACACTACTTATTAATACAATATTACAAATATTTCATTTCATAAATTTATTTGGATAAGCATAAAATTAATATGATTTTTATAATCCCTCTCCTTTAATCTGATTATCTCTTTTAATTGGAATTCTGATGTACAAAATACATATTTTTCCTTTAGTATTTTTTAAATTACTTATGATCAACATAACAAAATAAAATGGGCTGGTAGTAACTAATTTCATGTTGCTGTTCGTATTTCTTCACGAATCCTACCCTTTATAAATAAGTAACCATCATTACAATTGTTATTTAGTAGACACCGAGTATCGATTACCTGAGAGATACCAATGCATGAGATGATATTATTATTATTATTATTAAACTCTTTATTGAACAAAATAAATTGTTACAAAGGCGAACTTAATGCTAGCAGCATTTTCTACCAGTTAACCTTTGGTGATGTTGAAAAAGTGATTGGTAGTGCTTACGATAGAAGATGGTCTAAATTGAGTACCTAACCAAAATATTAATATAACTATACCTATACAATATAAGTAGATAATTATATACATGATACATACATACATACATTACATACATACACATATACATACATAAACTTAAAATTACTATAGGGATCAGTTAAGCTGAATGTTCTGCTCTTGGAGGTAGTGGAGACGAACTTTAGATTTAAAAAGATCTATAGACTTAGTTTGCCTTATATCCAGGATGCTATAAACGTATCCCTAATAAAAATGAGGTTACTCAATTCGTAATTTTCTGTTCTAATGAATTAAAGTGATAGTACTTACACCAACCTATATTATAATTGAAAACGTTAATCTTCTTACAGATATTATTTTAAACACGTAATGTATTTGAAAGGTGTTTTACCACGAGGCAGTAAAGTAATTACTCAACTAAAACTCAGTAAGCTGCACAGTTCACATCACAACTTCATCCACTAACCACACATCCAACTCAGCATCGATTGATTAAAAGTTCAGCTGCCGAGTAAACTCATCCACACCACATTTTAATACCAACTTTTAAATTGAGATAACTCGTAATATAGAGGTTATTATAAAATGTTCTGGTTTCTAATATGATCCCACATCCGTTTCTGTATAGCGACGTTGATGTATAAATAATTAAAAAATAATAATATAACACTGAGCGAAGCCCTAAGCCGAAGCAATTGCTAAAAGGCTAAAAGTCCCATGTTCTCTGCCCAGCCGGAACAAATATAAAAACTACTTTCAACACAGATGTTTGATAATGGTGTTTGCTAATTACGAGTATTTACATTGTTTAGTTTGAAAATTGGGGCCTGTTTCACGATATTTGTTAAAAAGCTATATCTGTGATAAAATCATACTGTCAGCTTCATAATTATTGATCCCACAGATAAAGTTTATACAACCATCACAACTGGGAATGAACCCTAACAAAGATCCTATATTTAAACCGTTAGAATTTTAATTAGTTAGAACGATGCCGTAGTCGGCACGTCTGCTCGCATGCTAATGTATTAGCGAAGTTGAAAGGCTGTAGAGCTAGTTAAAGAACTCGTTTATGAAAAGTTCTGTGCTGAAACATGGCACGAAATACATTACAACGTTTAAAGTTCATATTAATCTTTTAATTATAATTGTACTTTTGATATGGTGTTGTCAATAGTAACTGGTTATTTTGATGGTGGCTCGAGTTTAGATTTTGTTTTGAATATATAAACCTCAATGACGTCAATAATAGACCTTCTTTTTATTACGTTCTATGTACTTAACCCGTCAAGGAATACACGTTGCTTGAATATTCATACAAATGTATTCCATGTAATAAATAATAACTAATGCATGTATAAGAGTTTTCTTGGAAAGTTGTCTTTGAAGTTGTAATGTGTGAGACGTGCGGTGTGTTTAATTCCTTCAAATTAATCCTTTCTAGAAATTTCCGTACTGACGCGACTAAAAATACTTTGTTTCGAAATGACAAAGTGAAACGTTATGACAATTAAAGGAGTTGGCTTTTACGTTAGTAAATTCTCTCCGTAAAAGGTTTTATAACATTGTGCGATGAGTTTCCCTCATTCATTATAATTTTATGGTCTTTGTAGACAAAAAAAATAAAGCTTTAATCCTTTTTGAGAAAAAAAAAGTCTGGGCATACGGTTTGGCAATCTATTGAGAATCCTGTAAACATGTAGAGATTAAAATTTAATCTCAAAATGGTCCAATATAATTGAGTTTTTGTATGGAACAAAACAAGTCTTTTTCGTAGCTACTACGCCGTAGCGCCTACGTCGTAGCCCGCTACGCACGTCGTAGCACTCGTAGCGCATACTGCAGTAAACCTTTTTAATCATGACCAATAGGTGCTTTATTCTTTTCGTGTATTGACGTTTACAATAAATTTGTGAATAAATAATTTTAATTACTCTGTAATCGATAAAACACTTTATTTTAACCATCGATTTTACATTAATAAGTGCTTTCACCTTTGCAGAAAACTCAATATCGGGCACATCGACGCTGAACACGGCAAAGAAGAATCGACAAAGGAATTATCGGCAGAGTTCGGTGCCTAAGCTCGGCCTACAGGAGGATTACGGTAAGTAATTAATTTGCTTCTTTCTTCTAGTTATCAAAGTGCTGTACCGTGGAGTAATAAGAACTTAGTCGTGAACCAACGTAACATAAATCCGTTATATAGGTATGTGACCTGACCTTTTGTTAAATTTTAAGATAGTGTAATGTGATAACAAGTATACTACATTTTACGTGAAGATTTCTTATTCATCGCCACTTGTTTTAACACCACAACCGATACGTTTTACTCGAAGACACTTTACCAACTGTCACTTTATGCTTTTGTTTTGTTAGAAAGAAAAGCCATTTTTTTAACACTGTCATTCTTGTTGCGCCCGCGCAGACAGCCAACCGACCTACATGTCAACTGGCGCCATCTACCGGAGCAAGTCTCAAAACTTGCGGAAAGAAACTTATATGCAGTTCTTTAGGATAGGAAGTAGCAATCTTCACTTGTTTTTATGACCCCCCAGCTACAGAGGATACCTTTTATTCCAAACCTATTCTTGACGTTATTCTCTTGTTGCGCCCGCGCAGTCAGCCAACCGACCTACATGTCAACCGGCGCCATCTACCTGAGCGAAAGAAACCTGAATAATAGTAGTTTCTAAATCTATGCTTGGATAAGAAGTACCTTTTAATATTTTACCAACCGTCACTTGTTTTATGTTAGTCACAGACTGTACATTTTATTTGAAAACTCTTATTGACGTTGTTCTTTTGTTGCGCCGACGCAGACAGCCAACCGACCTACATGTCGACGGGCGCCATCTACCGGAGCGAGTCTCAAAACATGCGAAAAAAAACCTGTATAATTGTAGTTTCTGATTCCATGTTAGGACAGGAAGTTTTAAAATTTTACCAACCGTCACTTATTTTTAAGTCAACCACAGACACTACCTTTTATTTTAATGCTCTTTTTTTGTTGTTGCGCCCGCGCAGACAGCCAACCGACGTACATGTCGACGGGCGCCATCTACCGGAGCGAGGCGCTGAACGTGCAGCTCGAGGTGCCGCCGGGGCACAGCAGCGGCGTCTCCATACACGAGGAGGGAGGCGCGCTGGTCATTGCGCATATTGCGCCGCAGTCGCCTGCGTACAGGTGAGTTGGGATGAAGGTGATGATGCATTTGTGAACGAATGATGAGAGATAATTTGGTGGAGGAGGTATAGACAAATAGTGGCTAAACGGCCATAGAGTGTACCTATGTATTTCCGTGTTTTTTTAACATGGAAAATATATACCGCACTTTAGTCAATTTAGAAAGAAAGAAAGAAACATTTATTTGACGTATATTTAGGTGCTTCTTACATATATTTGTCATCTATGGAGTCACTTTTAACGAACATAAATAGGTTTATTTAGTTCCTAATTATAAATTTAATTTCGTGTAAAAATCGTATTTGTGATTTATAAATTTAATAAGAATACCCAGAACCTATCCATCCACACTTTTTAGAATGGTTTATTTTCCTTGTATTTTTATTCCCAATTATCTCTATTAACAATTTTTAAACAACCAAATAACGTATTTACTGACACGAAAGATCTAGCCTACAGACGCTATTTAAATTTCAAATTTACCTTAATGAATAAAACACCGAAAAACATTCGCTAGACTCTGAAAAATATTTGCGAATAAGAAATACCTTTCTTGCGAAAGTTCGTACAATTCTTGATTTTATTTTCAGGTCCGCTTGCCTTCAGATAAGGGATCGAGTGATGTCCATTAACGGACATGAAAACCTGACTTTGGACGTCGCGAATGAGATTCTTCAGAGGCGAAACGACTCTCACAATCCCAAATATTTGACTTTAAACGTGGAATTCAACATGCCGAACACAATTGAAGCCTCCAGTGGGGTGTTTAACGTGAAACTCGCTAAATCCTCGGGAGGCCTCGGTGTTACTATCACTGGTGAGTTAAAACCAAGGCTGAGAGAGCAATGTGAATTGTATCAATTAAAATTTGGTACCTTAGGTACTTATTTTTACAGTACGAATATTGATGTGTGATTATTTATTTGAACATAACTTTTGCTGTACGAATTACGCATTTTCGTATAAATATTTTCGCTACCAAACAGTTACAATGACATGACCAAATTTTTTGTGGGCAAGTTGTAGATGATTTCGTCGTCGAAGAAAAGTTATTTAGAAGGATTAGGAATTCCATCTCAGTTTAATATACCACATTTGCAACACTAGAATATTTATTTATTTATCTGTATGGCCATAACGTACCTATATATAGGAAGGTTTGTTAGATAAAATAGATGCAACATTTACACATGAATCTTTCAGGTTGCAAACAGAAGTTACTAAGTAACGAGGAGCCGATGGTGATATCGGACATCAAGCCGGGGTCGGTGGCGCACCGCTGCGGCGCGCTGGCTGCGGGAGACCAGCTGCTGTCCATCAACGGACAACCACTACATAACCTGTCTCTGGTAAGTACCTACATTACTAGCTTGAAACTGAATAAATCTTACTACTAAATTAGTCTAAAATTCACGAAGGGTGCAAGAAAGGAGAGTTCTGGAGTAACATGTCTTCTGTTCTTTATGATATGTACCTATAGTACGCCGCACCGTTGGCAGTCAGTTAATGAGACTAATTTGACTGGCTAATCCTCTCACCATATTGGTAAACCCTAATGTTAGTCACTGATATGCTATGAAGAAGACTAAAGATAAAAGGAATAATGTTGATAGGTACACATATTTTGCTTTCAGGACACAGCGTTCAACATTCTCCAAAACTCACCCGATGACATAATAACCTTGAAAATTAGAAAACGAGACCTAACAGAAGACTGGTCAAACATCCACAAACAGAACGCTAAGCTCACGCTGCAAAGCTTCAGTCATATCGAAACAAAAGTCCAGGTGCACAGTGGTAAAGACTCAGGTCATCACAGTGAGAGTCCAAACAATAGTGTTAAGGAAAGTGAAAGGAGTCATGGTAGTAGTAGTAATGACAGTGGAGCGATGGTGTTCACTATAGAGCTTATGAAGCAAGAGAATGGACCTCTGGGCTTGACGATAGCGGGCAGTGAGGATGTTACACAACCTATATTAGTCAGTGGACTTATTGAAGGTAATAATCAAAATAATGATGAAATTCAATAATTTACTGAAAATGGTTGCGTTAAATTTTATGAGAAATATTAAAATGAGACATTTCTTTTAGGTGGCGTTGCGGAGAAGAGTGGTAAATTAGCGATAGGCGATGAACTCTTAAGTATAAATGGAGAGAGCGTTTTGACAAAACCCTTATCTGATGCTATCAAATTATTACAAAACAGTGGCCAAAGAGTGCAACTACAATTATGTAGAAAAGTTACAGGTAATTGTTAATTTCTATTATAAAAATATAAACATGTGTTTTTCATAATTGAAATATTTAATCATTGATATTTCTAAACAGGTTTATTAGATAACGCAGAAAATGCAAGTGCTAGAGATTCCAGCCATTCAACGTCAAGTCCAGGCCTTTCAAACGATAGTGCCGTAGAATCTTGGGATCAAAACACACCAGTTCGAACAAGTGCTAACTGTGGTAAGAAAGTTATTTTCAACGACAATGACAATAAAGATTTTAACTCCATCTCAAATGCAGTAAACTTTTCAGGCAATTCAGAAATCATAGAATATGCAGTCCCAGACAAAACTCGTATCCACGACAAGCAACCGTACTCTCCAACCGATGAAGACAAGCTAATGGCGTCGAACTACACATCAGCTGCACCATACAGCATCAATGACCTTCCCCTACCCAACTATTCCCTAAACAACTCTCTAAAAACGTTCCACTACGAAAACACGTGCATCATACCGGACAATACGTTAAAGAACAAACAGAGCTTAACGAGAGAAGACGATGTCCAGCAAATTGAGATTCTAACTTCGACGATGAAGGATTGCCAGCTTCACAACATGGAGAAGTCTTCGTGTAAATGTGACTATGTCCAAATGGCCCCATACGGGATGATTTCGAAAGGAAGGCAGCACTGGGACGGAGAGTTTATGGGCAACGGCATCTACACGGTGACGACGCCGCAGTCGTCGCCGCTGAAGCCTAACATGCCCGGAACCAGTTTTCAGTTTGGAAACAGCAATATTTACGAGAATGATGGGCCGAGTAAGTATTACACTAAGACTAAGGGAATGTTTCTCATTTTTTGGATAATGGCTGCCTGTGGGATAAAAGAGATGCTGTTATTTTCTTAAACATAATTACGTAGAGTGACAGCATGAATTTTATCCCACAGGTAAGCATTATCCAGAAATTGTGAAACAGGCCCTAAGATTACTTAAGTAAACTAAAAGTCTGCAGGCTAAGATATTTAAAAACTTCAGGATTTTGATTCATCAGAACGTTTTGCAATCACCATTACAAATTGAGCTATTGATGTATTCACCCGGTGCAACATTCTTGAAACAACTACAAATCTGAGTGCTTCACAGTGTGGTGAACACACCAAATTTTGACACTCTAGAACATTAGCACGCTAAGAAGAAGACCATAACTCTTAATCAAAACCCACTAACCCCTACCATTTCCCTCACCAGGTCTCTACAGCACCGACTCCCTATCCCCGGCGCGCGCGTCCGTCCACCACGTCATTCTCTACAAGGACGCCATCTACGACGACTACGGGTTCTCTCTGTCGGACGGACTGTACGAGCGTGGGGTCTTCATCAACCGGATACGGAAGGGCGGACCCGCTGATATTGTGGGGCTGTTGAAGCCTTATGATAGGATTTTACAGGTTTGCGAATTATGTTTTTTTGGTCATAACGAGTTTTAAAGCAGCTATTTGCCAGATAACGTTAGGCTGCCACGTGGACGTGACTTGCTGGCCAACGACAGAGAAGGATGGAAGCGGCTGGTGTCAGCCCCAGACTCCTAGCGGCAGTGAACAAGAAGAAAGGACGTATCGCTAATATTTATATGGAATTCATAATACAGTGACCTTTGATAGGATGTCATCCGCCACCAATTAGCACCTTAATTGTAACATGCAACGCTTTTGATCACAAGCTGGTCAAACTAAAATTTTACCAATAGAAAATATTTTGCATGAAGAATTTACTTTTATTTCAATGGTGAAATTTTAGTTGGTTCTATTTGCAAAATGCCATCGAATGGTTGGATTTGTTCGATGGAAACAACTATTTTAATTTTATTTTTGTTGTCCAGGTGAACGGTACTAGGACGGTGGACTATGACTGTTGCCTCACGGTGCCTCTCATCGCCTCGGCGGGGGACCGGCTGGAGATTGTGGTGCAGAGATACGCGGCTGCCAGGGTAATTATTATATTGTTTTCTAATTTTAATAGTAAACTTTAAAGTTACTGCGGGGCAATGCTAACTTAACAACGGGAAAAAGTTGTTTTTCTTCAAATGGTATATTTAAATGGTGACTAAAACGAATAATAATTGTTGATTTAAAACATTTTGTGAAGTTGGTACTTGTTTCAGTTGAAAAGTCAAGTGATCGGACGGGTTTCTTTACTACTGACGTCACTAGTGACAGGAGAGTTTAAATTATGGTGGTGGAGAATTGCCCTGCTGGCCTTAGTTATTGAATTGGTAAACAGTATTCAAAGTTTCAGTTGCAAAGTTACGTGGTCGGACTTTAATAGATATTAGAATGCATTTCAAAATGGTCTCTTTTATTATCGCATTTGATGACGCACTACTGACTTTAAAGTTCAGTAGTTGAAAATTTCCTTGCTGACTTTAGTGGTATAAACAGTATATAACACAAAACAGTTAAAATGAAATGGTGGAGATATTTATTTGAAGCTTAATCTGGCTACCATCTTGAAATTCTCCAAAAAGTAATCCAGCAAATTAACTCTTTCCATAGCAATATAGTCACTGAATATAAGACAATTCTAGCCTAAAGTTATTTAGTAACTATTTGATTCGGAAAGTTTTCAAATTTGAAGACTTTACTAATTATGAACAAACCAATTTAATTTTGTTCTGTTTATTATCCAGAAATAATTGAAGAAAGCATTATCCAGTGTAATTCAATACTGAATACAGTAATTTTGAAATCTCTGTGATTACATTACGTACCTACTTAACGACTGATAATCTTATTTTCTTTATCAAAGAAGAATATACGACATAGTAAAAAAAAACTATATTTGTTTTTCAGGAAATGAAGAGACAAGACGACAACGCAAGTCCGAGTGATGGGAATTTAGTGACGAAGACCATTTAGTGCATAACCCGACTGTAGTGCGGAGACACCAAACAGTTTCCGAAGTTAAGTGTTAAGTGACAAGTGAATTTAGACGCTTTTTATATTCCAGAGACAAAGTTGTAGCTCAAAATGTAGAAAACCGGTGCTAGCTATGCGAAGTGAGACAAACTTATCGCGTTTATAAACGAACGAAAGAGACAAGTGATTGTGTTGTGTTGTGTACCTAAGTGCACGGATTGGAAGAAAGCCAATGTACTTGTGGCCTAACGTTGTACGTGAAATATTTTATTTTATTTGGTTGGGATAACGAAATGCTATGGATTAAAAATTAGGTAAGGTGTTAAATATATTAGGTGCTTTATGTTGTTTAAATATTCAAAATTATGGACAATATCAAAGGTACATGAACATTATACCTCTCTCTGAAATTATTGCTAAATGTTGCAATTTCACAGCTGACTATGATTATAATACAAAATTAACAAACCAATTATGGTTATTTAACAAAATACGAATACTTTACTAAAAACCCATAAAACCTTGTTTTTATTTTGTACTGCGCTGTAGTTATACATGACAGATTGTTTTAAAATATTAAATTGGATTAATTAAACATGTACTTAATAATAAAATGGTACTTATTGAAATTAAAGGTTATGTAGCCAATAAATGATAATATTTGTCATTGAAGCAATTAACTTATAAATACTATAACATGTGTAAAATTTATATTTTAAATGAGTGTGTAAATAAACTGTTAAATTAAAAAAATGTTTGTAAGCTTAACATCAGGGTTCTAAAAATATGTAACTAGGTACTTTAATTATTTAATAGAAGTTCTTGAAAAAATAAAAATTATGCAAATACCTATATATTTAGATTTTATAATGTTACGTAAATATCAGTTCATTTGCATCCCTTCGAGTGCCTACTATACCTAGTATACATACAAGTATCAGCTTAAACAAGTAATGTTTGCATTTAGTTAAATAATTTATGCAAACTTGGAATTGGACGTTAAACATAAATAACGAATCTTACTGTACTGAAATATCTACTTAAATTTTACGCTCTCTAAAGTTGTATCTGTGCTTTATTTTAAAACCTGTATTTGTAACTTATGCCTCGTATTTTACAACTATGGTCAAATTAACGTTCACTTTTCATAATACATTGTGACAACTATTTACTTACGATGGTACATAATTAAAAAATACAGGACGCGAAGTGGACTTATTACCGACAAGAGCAAAATATAAGTAACAAATTCGCTAGTTGGTTAATATATTCGCCGGGCACTTTGTAGATTGAATCTGCAGAGTCGCGGCCGCTGGATGAGCGCCAGGCCATTTTGTTTGTTATTCAATTTTGTGACCAACTTTAATAAAGTTCTCAACTTTAAACGTTTGGCGAAGACATTTTACGATTGCGCGATTCCTTAGCTTCTAGTCGTTGTCTTAAATGAAAAGAGAAGTTATCTAATTGACTGGAGGAGGGAATTTAGCTGTATATTGCTACGAAATAGTTTTTATAGACGGTTGCGGTTTGCTTTATGATATTTTAAGCATCATTTAATTTTTATAAATACAAAAAAGTATAATTATACTTACTCATATATTTTGTTTCGTCGACCTTAGAAAACATTCTACTTAATTTTAAGTATAGATAGTTAGATACATAATA
The DNA here is from genome assembly GCF_932276165.1 of Plutella xylostella. Taxonomy (NCBI): domain Eukaryota; kingdom Metazoa; phylum Arthropoda; class Insecta; order Lepidoptera; family Plutellidae; genus Plutella; species Plutella xylostella. Next base: position 807,318 of record NC_064002.1, read on the forward strand.
TATAGTTTTAGCGTCGGTTTAACCAGCTTAGTTGAATATGGTGTAAATAAATAAAATTACAAAGTAATATTGTTGAAATCAGACTGAATGTAGAAAATGTTACAGATAAAAATAAAGCAGAACGAATTAATTTAGAGGATGTATAATAAATATGTAATAGGAACCTATAGTTGTTTAATGTTTCCATATTAGTTAACTATTACTGATGCATTTTGTGGATATGTTTTTTTACACTGTCAGACATTCTATTGTAATGCGGTAATACATAATAGAAACGTAACGAATACGAAGTTTGACTAAAACATTATTAGGTATATGAAGGATTCCATAAATCTAATTGTGAGTTCAAAGGTTATGGTATCAATGTAGTAATCCAAACTAATATAAAGATAGACATATATTTTGGCGATTAACACAATTGATATTTAATTGTGTATCGTTTTAACACGTGTAATATTTGAAGGGGTGGCCAACCTTTTCAATCAATTATCAAAATACCCGATTCAATAACTTTCAATGAAATCAAAATGTTTGATTATAATTCAATCAATCTCCTATTAATTTAATTGTGTGCGTGTGTGTGTGTTTTAAACAATGTAGCTAGATAAGTAAATGAATTAAAATAAATAAGTCACGCTCGTGTTATGATGCTAAATAAATAACATTTGTAAACGTTTGTCCCAAAATATTGTAATTGTAGATAGCGATTTTATATTTAATTTTTATTTTTGTACAAGTTAATCGAAATTAGATATAATTTATGTTATAGTCAATTAACAATGTAATTTATTGAAAGAATACTCTAAGAATTTAGCAGCCAGACTTTGATTGATTAAAATGGTATGCGTTAATGTTTTGACTTTTATTTCCATCATTAAACTGGTTATTAATTATATATCTATTAAGTAAATGTGAAACTGACAGAGAGAGTAAAAGGTAGAATTTAACGAAACGCATTGAAATGAAATTTTAATTACATTTTGTTCTAACTGACACACGTTTACAGCGACTAAATACGTTTAGCATTTAGTGAAATTGATTGTTTTTACAAAACATAGTGCCCCATTTTAGTGTTAATAATAAGATAAGTAACCTCATAACTTCACAAACATAGCTACTCCTTTATGTCGTGGATGCACACTCGAAAGTCATTCAGTACGGACCCTGCTCATTATTCACAGGGTGTGCACCAAATCAACTGTCCACATTTCAGCCCGTGACGTGTGAATGAGCGACAGGCTGCTCCACTACGCAGCACGTGCCCGCCTCTGAATCAACCTGTATAATTTATGATATTTTTGGGGTCGATTTTGGTGGTTTTACGGTTTTCTAACGCTACAAAATGGTAAGATAGTAAAGGAAACTAACTATAAAAAAATGCGAATTTCACAGGTTCATTTTTTAACTAATTAAATAACATGACACAACGACGACCACGGTTGAAAATAATGAGAAAGATACACCAGGGCCTCAAGTCTGCTAATGAATGGCGGCTCAATGCTGTGTCGTCTGAATGGTTTTCCGACTTTAGGTATCTGTTTTCTCTTGGTTAGTGAGTCCCAGTAGTGCAATATGAAACACTGAACACTTATTACTGTTTATTAACGTTAGTTCTTTAAAAAAGATGCAATAAATGTTTCCTAAAACGCAGATAATGAATACCTACAGTGCGAAACACATGCTGCCGACACACAACTGTGCCGCCATTCTTTAGCAGACTTGGGGCCCAGTTTGTGTTTTGGACATAACTTTTTTAATACAGTTCCATTTATTCTTATTTTCAACTCACGACTGAAAAATAATAGTAATAAGTAGGTATAAGCACAAAGTTCGAGGTATATTTGTGCACCATAGGATGAACCAACCAAGGCCAATTTTTATGAATTTGTTTGAGAGTTCCATTAACCAATTTTCACTTATTATAATAAAGTTTCGCAGATATATGAAAAACTCAAACATACTCTGGTTATAAACCAAATAAGCTCCTAGATAGCAAAAGTGATTTATTATTTAAATACCTCGCTGGTGCAGTTAAATCCTACAAAACTTAGTTTAAGCGCACAAAGGGTGTTCGTTAGTAACTACATTGTAAAGCTTTTCAATGGCTACTTAATTAGAGTTCGGGTTTGCAAATTACGCCGCCACCGCGATAAACGATCTACAGGGTGATGCTGGAACGGTCAGGCTTGCGAGGAAAACCTTCAATATCAGGTCACTATGACAATTTTTAATGGATTTTTTTCTAAACTGACCGTAAAAATACTGATGAGTGTTTTTTTAAGTTATAGTCACGTCACACCTTTGCAACGATTTTTGAAAACCGTAGGTAATTCTAGAGAGTGTTTACCGATTGTTACCCATCTATCCCACTTTTTCTGACAAGGACTGTTTTTTTAGTCCCCACAATACTACAAGCCCTTCGTAGTTGGTGGCGAGGCGAGGTAGGTACAACTTCTCTTCCGAGCGGGTATAGGTTCATTGATATCCAATCTGGGTTTTTCTGGATGTTTCGGAATGTTTTATGTATTCTTCATACTTGTATATGTATGTATGTATATACACTCACGACTGTAATCCCCGAAAGGGTAGTCAGAGATGGCCACCCACTTTTCGCAGCACATTTGTGCTCACGTGGTAGGTTGCGAATCATATCGCCGTTTTTGGATACACATCTAGAATCTAGAATTAATACTTTATCATAAAATAGACTTAAATCAATAATTCATTTTATACACATATTTATAACTATTTACCATTAACTATTATGTTATATTATACATAGTACCTACATTTATTCGCTTATTATTACTTGACTGCGATGCTACTTTGTACTTGTACTACGGAACAGTATGTTGCAAAATATGTAATCTTTTACGGTGAAATGGCGATACACCGTCGTATTTATCTACATTCAACATTAAATTCTCGTTAATAACCTGATATTTTCCCGGCAACATTGTAGAATATCACATTTCGCTTTTACTTCCACGGTCGTTAAGTCTGTACCTACATACTGAGAGCTATTCGTACACAAATACGTGTATTTTATATATTTCATACTTAAGATATTAATACTTAGAGAGGAAAAACAATAGTTGGGAGTACGTATCTATATTCATAGCGAACAAAAACAGTTTTAAAAATTATCTGTGACTGATATTACGATCTTTTCAAGGCGACGCGACGCTCGAGCGGAAATGCTAGTTTTATTAAGTATTAACTCTTTCCGCTCCTAATCCTCGGAAAAAGGCATTGCTTTGTATTCTCTTGTATAATTTTGTTTTAAACTGCATCTGCATTTTGTAAAATAGTGGTAGATGAAGAGTTACATGTACCTACGTATCTGTTCATTAATGCTACACAAACATAAAAATACCTCCTCACCGCAAGCGCATATACCTCCTCAGTACCGTTGTCGGTAAAAAAGGATCAGACGTCAATAGTCGTTTTTAGGATATCCACAGGGGACAAAACTTCCTAATTGCTTTATTGTCTGTTCATGTAAAAGCTTCCTAGAATTGAAGTGAGCTTCTCATTTCTACGACAGAATTTTACAAAAAAAATACTAAATGTCTCTAGACCAAGTATATTACCCCATTTTTTATTACATTTAGAATAAGATCATGGTATTTACGTTTTTAGTAGATGTATACTGCAGTATTTTTCATTGCTCATTGTGTGTGTTCATGTGGATTCCTACTGACTGCCTCACTGACATATTGAAAAACAAAAGCATCTCACGAATCTGTAGAAAATACTAGCATACACAACACATGTTCTACCTGAGCATTCACCGTGCAATACTGACCCTTACTTCTTAGACACAAAGGCCAATAAAAATTCCAACGGACGGCCGTGGAAGGGCTAGCGGCTAATGAATTCCGAATGACCCGAGGGACCTCAGATTGGGTAAATTCACTTCTCCCAAAGGCCGCTCTTTCCATGATAATGACGATGCTGATGTGCCGTGTTTATCTGTAAGTATGATAGGGAATCCCATTTGGAGATCCGCTGGAGAGATCTTATTACTTACCTTTTTGTTGGAAACTCCCGGGGATCGGCAGGGAACGGACTCTGTGGTTACTGAAAAAAACATATATACCTACGATATGTAATAAAAAACTACTGTTTATAAGTTTTATGTTCGTATTTACGTACAAGTCTGTATTTGCGAAAAAGATTGGCTGATAAATATGGTCACATATTTTCCTTTACCATGTTTCACTTCATTGTTGGTAGGTATAAATTAACAGGCAAAATATACAGTGACATTTTCTAAAGTCACAGATTTGAATAGTATGCAGCCCAATCAATGCTACGAGCTACGTCCCTGCTACAACACCTCGTAGCATGCGCGGCGTAGTAAGCGAGGCGTAGCAAGCGATGCGTAGCAAATTATGATAAGATAGTTAAAGATAGTGCTAAAAGCGAGCAACCGCCTAATTTAAATACCAATATTAGTATATCTGGAGAGTCCTAAGCCTTAAAAAGGCAGTATACAACGAAGAGCTATTTCATGTGTAAATAAAATATATTTTTAGATCAAATCATTAAAATAAGAACTAAAATGAATGGAAAATATAAACTATCCATGACTGGATAAAAAATCTAAAATAACTTTCAACCCTTACTTAGTTAGTTTTTCATAACGAATACAATAAACTGAATAAATACAATATTTTTTTTTAAACTATATAACATATACGAGGTAATGTTACAAGACCTGTTGGATACAACCCTGTGTTTTTGTTAATTTGAAAATATTCCCACAGAAAATACGTAGGGTAGGTGGTGATGTGATGACACGATGTTGGGTCGCACCAAATCTAAGAAAGCCTGCTTTTTCATCCCTTAAAGTAGCCCGAGGACGGTCCACTCATGACTATGTATTTATTACAGTTACGACTCAGCGTATCTTAGTTTTAAATGGTTATTTGTCAAAACAAAGTCGAAAAACACCTATACTCGGCACTCTTGCTATAATCAATGTAAGTGTGAAACTTTATCATAGGTAATTCCTGTTAGAAGAAAACTGTAATTGATCCATAAAATTAAATAAACGTAAATGAAGGTTTACCTGTAAATAAGGTATCATACTACCTTACCTATACATTTTGTGTATAACAACAAACATTGCACCAACCACCAAGGTCTCTATCCCAATAGCCACAGGGTTCATTCTCGCCCCTTATCATCCACAGTCAGTGTAAGCGCGCGGTCACAGCTGCGGGATCGATGATCGCGCGCGTCATTTGTTTTGCGTCGCCGAGTCACTCATCAATCACCCGGCACTGACGCCCTCTAATCAGACACAAGAGTTAGGAATGGAAATGGATAAGGTTCAATAGTTTAGAATTATGCGAATGACTTATTTCATATAACATATATATCCGTCTCTACAATTTATTGCATTTGCCTCAGACAGTAACAGTGACTGTTGTGAGAAGGTCCCTGGCTTAATTTCTGGCCGTGGCAGTAGTATAAATACAGGTATAATCTGATTTTGGCTCTTGGCTCTGGCCCAAAGGATAGCATTTAAAACCTCTCCCTATTATAATATTATAGCAATTAAATTTAATGTATGTACGACGACAATACGACACAGTACATATGTATAATACAAGCAAAAGTATTTTAATAAGTTAGTACCTAATCGTCTTTTATGAATAAATATTATTATTTAATTCAAACCACTGCCACATCCACTGCCCTATATTCACAGATGCATATCAGAATTCCGAGAAAGTCACTACCATAGATATAACCTACGAACGACGCTCTGTCTTCCGGAGGCTGTAATCAAATCAACACATGTCTGTGAGCAGATTGACGAGATTGATCTACGACCGACGGGGTCAAGGTTGTTTCCTGTCCATTTTTTATCTCAAGGGATTGGGCAGTGTTTTGTTTTGTGGGAACTGTTCTGGGTAAATTATTGTTGGGTTAATTTTACTGGGGAAAACGAAGATGAGGCTAGGAGAATAATCTTTTTATAACTGTAGTGCGGTAAATATGATATAATAATATATATAAATACCTATTACCTACCTTTAAGTAGATTATACTAACACTAAATATAAAGATTAATTAACACTAATTCGAAATACTATTTTTTTCATCTGCTGAATTATAGGTAAATGTTTATTTAAGAACACTAATTACAACCTTTGAACCTGCCCCAGCTACCGTAACAACATAAAGATTGTTGATTTCTGAGGTACAATTTGATGGTACCGTAGCAGGTTCCTTTGAAAGAGACATAATTTTCAAGTACAGTGATCATACGAACAGTAATTACGCCTGGAACCTATGAGTCTGTGCTTATATGGGTCACGACGAAACCGCCACAGAAGCAAACTTTACAAGTTGAAACTGAGATAGGTACAGCGTTGTACATACAGAAGTACCAAGTTTGCTACACTATATCGAAAAAACGCTTTTCTTGGTGGAGTTTTTCTGAGTAAAGCGCCATGGGTTTTGAGTTGTACCTACCTATTCAACACTATTCTTCTACATAAAGTCTAATATAGTCAGCGATGAAAATAAGGTACCTACAGCAATGCTTAAGGTACTAGTGCGTGCAGCCACACTGGCGTGATGGACACGGCCTAAGCCTACCTCATAAGGGACTACATACAATAAAATGATTGCATGTGGTAGTTATGTGCTTTAATTCAGCTCCACTGTGGTTCACTGTGCCCGCACCTCAGCTGATTTGAATGTTGCTACGTCGCACAAACCTAGAAACTTTTGTACGATATTGAGATTTCAATCCTAAGGTGGGAAGTTTCAGCAACAACCCGCGAAAGTGCGGTGAAAAGCGATGAAACTACTGAACACGGAATGCAGGTCGTTCGTTATTAGCCTTCGCTTTGCGTCGGGCTTGTTTACAATACATAACTCTATGTAACGGTATGTGAACAAAACCAATTATTTATCCTGACGTTGCCTGCTATGTACGGTCAGCAATACACTTTTGTACCTTGTCAAACTCACAACATAAGCCGTCAATGTTTGAATGACTATTATAAAGTTAATTCCATAATAATTGAAATAGTTTTTGTTTTCCTAAATAAGTACCTAATCGTTAAATACTTGTAACCAAATTTGAGACAACCGGGTGGCGTAGTGGTTAGTGACCCTGACTACTGAGCCGAAGGACCCGGGTTCGATTCCCGGCTGGGGCAGATATTTGTTAAAACACAGATATTTGTTTTCGGGTCTTGGATGTGCCCGTAAAATGGCAATAGGCCCGCCCTCTATTACATTGGGACTAATATAACACTGGCGAAAAGTGAGTGTTTATATTTTATTTTATATATTTATACATATTTGTAACAAATTTTATACAATGTCGCTCTTACACAATGCTTCACTGCCATTTCATAAAGGGCAGCGCAGACATATCGACACAGCCGTCCTTTACACTAAGTTAAGCTTCTCGCCGGCTGAGACACTATCTGTATGCAGGAGTGTGTCCGGACTATTTGTTCCGTCGAGACAATACGTCCCGCCATGAGGTTCCGTAGCCGGAGGGTCACTCTATACTGACGAAAAACTAAAGAACGAGAGTTGTCGTGCAAACGGCACGGTTAATACAATGAGCTAGAGTCGTGGCTCGCGCTACAGCGATCCGAAACTTCGTTTGTCATCATGTAGAGTGACCCCTCGGACCGGGTGTGAGTTATACCCTGAGGCTGGTGTGAATTGTGCCGTGGTGTGAGTTATATGTTGTGTGCTTGATAAGTGATTGTTATGACGACTGTAACGGTGTTCAAGATTTAGACATGTGGCTACGGAGAATAGCTATTGGTTATAGGCCACAATCTCTTGAGATGTGAGATGTTATGACACATGGTGTGTTGCTAGCTTCAGATAGGGCTTGAACAATACAGTGTCATTTCAGTTGATTTCCAACCCAATGTTGATTAAACTATTCGGCCACTAACTTGGCGAACACTAAAGCTGGACTGGGGTTTTTAACCATGGTGAAAGTATTAGCAGTCAGTTTATATAGATTTTACCACTGAGAAATGTAGATTGCGGTATTTCTTATAGACCGTACTATCCTACTATCGTTTTATTAATGATTTCTCGTTGTTGATGGAAAATCTCACATATCTCGACTAGGTTTACTTTAATATGAAAACTGACTGATGGCAGTTTACAGGATCAAGATCTTAACAATGCCAAGCGTTCGGTCGGGAACAGAAGAAACGGTGCATGACATCGAGCTTGCCGTGATTCAGAGAACTCTCACTTAAGTACTAAGTTTTTTTTTACTTGCAATGAACTGGACGTTGGCTTTTTCTTGCTTTGTGCCTCAAAGAGCCTTTGTATAACTTTTGTTAAGGTTCCCTTTGATGCAGTTCGAGATCTCACTACTGCGCCAATTTGAATGGAATTTACAGACTGCTTGCACTTTTTGAATTATAAGAGTGTTTATCTGTTCATTCTTTCATAACATTTCTGATTCCTTTTATTTTATTCAGGAGAAAGAAAATTTAATTCTGTCTTTAATGAACGCTATCCAATAAAGACTAAACTAAGAAAAGATTTTTTTTAATAAAATAATAAAACAGTAAAGCAATCGTCCCGGATTTCCTCCTATAGAAGACATTATAAGGTCTACGAAAGAGGCAACTTTTTACGGCGGTCATATAAACACCATCGGAGTTCATCCCCACTTTATTTTACGATTTGACGGATAGTTACTGCATGGCCGCGGCCTGTGGCATACATCATCCGTGATTGAAGGGGGAAAAGGAAATTACTATTTTACTAGCCGTTCCCGCGAACTTCGCTTCACCTTAAAAAGTTTTCCCGTGGCAATTCTGCGATAAAAAGCCAAATCATATGTGTTAATCCAGGGTGTCAGCTAAACCCATACCAAATGTCAATTAAATCGGTTCAGCCGTTTTGACGTGAAGAAGTGACAAACATACACACAGACACATAAAAATAATAATAATAACTCACAAACTTTCGCATTTTTAATATTAGTAGGATTTACTGTAAAAATGTGCTGTCGCCATAACTTCGTATTCAAATACTCATGCATTTCACATTTCTAAGTTTAAAATATTAATACCAGAAATAATGGTAGGTATTACTGCAATTGTAAGTACCTCCCCCGACATTGCATCGTAGTTTGGTTGGCGGTAGTGTTGCCTACTGCCGATAATATCGATAGTGTTATTTATGAATACTATAAGAATATCAACTTATTTATATTGTTAGTATGAATCTATTTCGATTTATTCGATATCTTTTCCGTTATACTCAGTTTGTCCTATGTAGTATTTTCAACGATATACCTAAAGTTTACTCATAGACTGTCGATAGTCTACCAATCGTGAAGTATCGATCAACAACACTATTATCTGGAGGTTTCGCGGCTTGCCATGCCTGGCACGTGGCTTGCATCGCTCTAGGAGGGTTGCTCTATACTGACGAAAAACCAACGAACGAGAGCTGTCGTGCAATCGGGGCGTTTATTACAACGAGATAGAGTCGTGGCCTTAGTGAATCTTAGTTTTTCGTCAGATAGAGTGACCCCTTTGAATAGATATCTTAGCGCGCAGTAGGCCCCGCGCCGCGATGGCAATAAAATCTGATTTACAGCAGCTGTCGCGATACCATTCGTTAGATCGTTTCGTCGTTTGCTACTGGTTATTCTTAGCATGTCAGTGATATAGACTAGAGCTGGTCTCAGTCAGAATAGTGTCATTATCTGACAGCCCAGGGTGCGCCAAAAGTATACACATATAAAGAACAGGTGATACGTACTTCGGGTCATTTCGGGCTTGCTAGTCGGGGTACCAAACATGGTCGATATTAACATTAACCCCAAAATACAAAAATACCAAATCTGGTATTTTAAAAGCCCATTTATATTGAAAATTTAATAGCTATGATATACCTATGTAGATGCAATATAAAATAATTAAGTACCCAGCAGAAATCCATTTTGTAATTGCAAATAATACCATAATAATATATTTTTATTTCCTTTTCAATCACATAAAAACACACAATGGCACGTCTGCTGTTTGCGTTCCTGCATATCTGCGTTTATCGAGGGCCATAATATTGATTACAATTTTCCATTTACCAATCACAATTTTCATAAAAGTATGATGAGTCGATCAGCCAGCTGGAACTCTCATACCGATATTACCTTCAGACGCAACCTGCATGCTGCGGTGCAGGCGCCACTGTAGGACGTTTTTATTTTTGGCAGAATTATTTATTTTATATGTGTATGATAAAAATATCGGTGTTTCTGTCATAAGATTAAAGCATTATTAGCACCTGTCACGTACCATTTTTGTTTACTTCATATAGTACATCTAGTATTGTGGTATCTATCTAATTGTACGTAAAACTGCTAACACCTCTCTACCGCAAGCATTAAATTACACGAATGTGATATCTGAAAAGTATTTTTGTATTAAGTATAGCATATAAAAAATACATGCGTGTTTTCACGTAACAGTAACAAAATAATTCCAAAGAAAAATCGAACATCACTCCGTCAACTCGAACAATTCAATTTCGTCCAAGTCAAGAATCAAGACACAAAAAATTCAAAGTTCAGTAATTTCGGAAAACAGCCGGCGCCACACGTCGCGGCCGCAGTTTACAATGAATAATTCAGCGCAGAGTTTAATTGCAGGGCCTCCGACGGAACAGAGGCCATTTTAATTTTCCTTTATTCGATGAATGCATTTTCAAAGGTTATTGGAATTTTTTCCCGCGGTCACCCCGCCGGTTCAAAGGTGCTTTGGCGCAAAAGGGTGAATAAATTTACAATTTAATCGCCAATTTCGGTGTTTGAAATATACTTTGTGCTAAATTAGATTTTATAAGGCTTTTGGGCAGAGGTTGCGATTAGTCTAGAGGATTAACTTTCGACCCGCAACCGAAATAACGGGGGTTGCCACACTGGTGCTCAGATTTCGTTACAATTTAAAAGGTGAAAAGTTGTCGCAAAAAAAAAACATTTAGATTCTTGAAAAAGCTCGCAGGCAACAGCTAATAATAGACAATAGAAATAACACAATGGAATAATTTTGCTGTATGTATGTATAGCTGTTACGTACGTACGTAGCCCGCAGATAAAATCAGATAAGCCCACTGAACAATTCAACGGCTATTAATGATTAACGTTTCAATTAATTTAATATCAGCCATGTTTGATTCGCTGTCACTTGCGGATTTGTCCAACAAATCATAAAACCATGCAGCAAATTGTGTTATTTTAGTAAATTAATCTAACATTTTGGGTAAATTAATTGTTAATGATATTAATTGAGGACCATCCTCATTATATCACTGTGGTTACCACAATTTCCGGGTGCACAAAGTGCCATTTTTTTAAATTGTATTTTAAATAAGTTTTAAAAGACACATAACTTTGTGTTTAATTCTATGGTATGGTATAGAACACAAAAAAAACATGGCGTGGGTACCGTAAAATGCAGGTCAAAAAATCACAGTTCCAATGCCAAGATATGATAACTATAGATTAGATAGTTCGTAGGTACATATTATGAACTATGTACATAAATAGATGCTTATATAAATATCTAATATCGATATTTATTAGATTGCCAGATCGTATATATATCAGGACGTCTCATAACATGTGGGTGCGTTTGAGGAGAGCCGCACAAACGTGGGCGGACGCGTCCAATGCATACAGATGCAGGCGCGCTATTCTACAAACAACAAAACGGCTTTAGGAAACGGCTTTCCGAAACGGTTTTTGTTGAAAATAGTTATTAAAATTGAAGCAAATGTTACTTTTAACTTGTAACTATAGGAAAGAAGAAAGAAAGTGAAGACAATTAGTACACAGGACAATGTTATTTATAGGATACATAATTAGTCCAGATGTTCCTGATTAGGTGAACTTATCAGCACCGTTAACGCCAACGTCAACGTCAACGTCAACTCTATGGCATAGGAAAACTTATTATGCACCGAAACCACAATAGTTGTATAGAACTATAATTTGTTATAATAATTATAGTGCGAATTATTTAAAGTATACCAATGAGTGATACTTTCAACGCTGTATATTATAACTGCTGCGTTACGTAGTCGTCGAGTTGGACCAAGACAAACTTGAGGGAGGAACTTTTTAACTTATTTTTGCCGCACGGACCGGAAGAAACACAGGATGTGATATTAAGGAGGCGTTTTCCAGCAACGAGAAACATCGCAAGGTATTTTTAATTTAATTACTTTAAAACATTTAAAGCAAGCTCGTACTCTTATAACTGTAAAAGTGTTTAATGAATTTTGATGTTTATTTCAAAATATTATTTATAAAATAGGTGAACATAACAGAATAGCACCGCTGGAACCCCACAACACAACCGGTACCTAAGAAAATATTATACGGATGCTATTAAAATTTCCATTGCCTGGTAGGAATGAAAAACTAGCTTTTCTCTTAGTTTATCCAAATTTAAGACTGTCAAGCAAAATCCAATATCGTTTTTAAGCTGAAAAAACTTATGCTGCTTTTATTTCTCGATAATCACCATGCTCACGTTTCAATGCAACCTTTTTCTTTTGTACAGACCCACTTCATTATTCAGAAACCAATTTCTTCAAATAGTCACGTATCCCGTTTGAAAATAAATAACTTATCTAACAGTTAAATGCACGCTACAGCAACGTCCCAGAGGGATGATGTCACGTAATTATAACCTAAACAAACGAGTTATAGGAAACTTGGAAACTGAGGGACTTGGTAACTTTTGGGATAAATTATAAATCACTTCTAATTATCAGCTATGTCTATATGTGCAAATAAATATTTTTTTGATTAGGTATGTAGGTATATAAATTATAAAATAATCGATAATCGCTAGATATAGGTAGGATATATTATCTCCATGAGCAATTGAGCAGACGGTAACGTAAAACACCTAATATTTTTTATAGATACAATGAGCCGTTTTCCTTGACAGCTGTCAGTTGAGCTTTTGGGTAAGCCGATAGATGGCGTGAAAACGCAGTGTACCAACTGTCAAAAATTATATAGAGAGCAAAGAGTACTAAACTCAGAATAAGAACTCACTAGTTGTGATTAAATGTCGGGTGGTAGCGCGAGCCATCCTTCCGAGGCTTAGACTGCATGTGGCTTGGGATAGTGCTAAGTATTCTGTGAATAGTTCTACCCGCGCCGTCACGTAGTGTTCTTTTCTCTATGCGCGCCGTTTGAACGGGTGCTGCGTGCGAGAACTGATTTTCTATTTTTATTTATTGTATGATCCTAAATAAGATCTCAAAGAAATACTTACAAGACAAGATGAGAATGTGTGCCGTCGCAACTTGTAAAAATAAAGGACATCATAAGAACCAAGACGGCTTTCCGTCCAGTTAGTTTGGCATTCCGTTTTCGTAACTCTATCTTCAGATTGGCAAGGGACCATGATCCATAGTCCTTAGGCATTATTACAGTATAGCAGTCACTATCACAAGAGTCACTATCTCACAAGAGTCACTATCTCAAAAGAGTCACTATCTCAAGTGCACTAACTCTACAGTATCAAGGGAGGAGGAGCAGATAGCTCAACTACAACTCAATTAATACAGGAGAAACACAAGGAAACTGAGAAAACTTGAAAAGAACGGCTGTACGCACAATCGCACTGAACGCTGAAGCAACAGTGACTTCGACATCATAGAGAAAATAATACTACAATTCTACCTACCTACGTCACTTTCACATTTCGTTAGCCTCACAGAATAACATATTGTGATCTGAGTGTGTTCTGAGGGTTTGAAAGTTGGTACAACCCCAGACAACGCCATCTATTTCTCCAAAAAGGAACTTTTTAGGGTTCCGTAGCCAAAATGGCAAAAACGGAATCCTTATAGTTTCGTCATGTCCGTCTGTCCGTCTGTCCGTCTGTCCGTCTGTCACAGCCGATTTACTCGGAAACTATAAGTACTACAGTGATGAAATTTGATGGGAATATGTGTTGTATGAACCGCTACAAAAATATGACACTAAATAGTAAAAAAAAGAATTGGGGGTGGGGCCCCCCATACATGTAACTGAGGGATGAATTTTTTTTTTCGATGTACATACCCGTGTGGGGTATCAATGGAAAGGTCTTTTAAAATGATATAAAGTTTTTTAAAAAACATTTTTCTTAAAGTGAACGGTTTTTGAGATATCAGCTCTCAAAGTCGTAAAAAGTATGTCCCCCCCCTTTATTTTTATAACTACGGGGTATAAAATTCTAAAAAAAATAGAGGTGATGCATGCTAATTAACTCTTTCAACGATTTTTGGTTTGATCAAAGTATCTCTTATAGTTTTTGAGATAGGTTGATTTAACTGTAATTTGCTACGGAACCCTTTGTGCGCGAGCCCGACTCGCACTTGGCCGGTTTTTTTTTTTAACAAACGCCTCATAGGTACACGTTCTGCCAAAAATGTACTCTGTGGCATTGTGGTGCCTCCACCGCCCACCTTCGGCATTTTGTAACCGCGGAGGCAGGACATCATCATCGACTGTTAGACCAAAAAGATACGAATCCTTATAGTTTCGTCATGTCCGTCTGTCCGTCTGTCCGTCTGTCCGTCTGTCACAGCCGATTTACTCGGAAACTATAAGTACTACAGTGATGAAATTTGATGGGAATATGTGTTGTATGAACCGCTACAAAAATATGACACTAAATAGTAAAAAAAAGAATTGGGGGTGGGGCCCCCCATACATGTAACTGAGGGATGAATTTTTTTTTTCGATGTACATACCCGTGTGGGGTATCAATGGAAAGGTCTTTTAAAATGATATAAAGTTTTTTAAAAAACATTTTTCTTAAAGTGAACGGTTTTTGAGATATCAGCTCTCAAAGTCGTAAAAAGTATGTCCCCCCCCTTTATTTTTATAACTACGGGGTATAAAATTCTAAAAAAAATAGAGGTGATGCATGCTAATTAACTCTTTCAACGATTTTTGGTTTGATCAAAGTATCTCTTATAGTTTTTGAGATAGGTTGATTTAACTGTAATTTGCTACGGAACCCTTTGTGCGCGAGCCCGACTCGCACTTGGCCGGTTTTTTTTTTTAACAAACGCCTCATAGGTACACGTTCTGCCAAAAATGTACTCTGTGGCATTGTGGTGCCTCCACCGCCCACCTTCGGCATTTTGTAACCGCGGAGGCAGGACATCATCATCGACTGTTAGACCAAAAAGATACGAACACATACAGTATAAATAAATAATATGCTCAATTGCTCACGCCTATCTCCCAGAGGGGTCATCCAAGGGACCCAGATGGGATATTTAAGGATACTCGCTCGCTCAATGTAGGCGGCTATTGTCCTAAATCTGTGATCGTTTGTTAAAATCAACCTTTAGATAAACGTCACTATATCGCGATTTGCGTCAAACCCAGCTGTATTATCTTCGTAGATAAACAAACTGGGGGTCGGTGATATTAAATCCTTTCATAGTGACATCCTCGACAGTCTTTTGCCTGCGATCGCAAGCTACCGGCCACAATGCCCACAATGCAGTACCACTTAGATTAAATATACCTATACAAACAAGATGAAGTCACATACGAAAACAAAGCAAAAAAAATATCTGAATTTTGTTTACTGTCAAACCGTTTTATGTTCTACACTAATTAAATAAGTCACAAATCATCTAACCGAAGTAGTTCAAAATAAGAGCCTAGTGGTATTCTATTCTATTCTCTGTGGGGGTAACAGTACCTGCACCTGGCTCTCTCGAATGGAACCTTTGTGCATATCCCCAAGGTCTAAACTGCCTTCCTAAGCTTGGACCATTTTCCCACCACGCTGGTCCACTGCGGGTTGGTGGGTTCACATATGTAGATGTGCTAAATCTAGATATGCAGGTTTCCTCACGATGTTTTCCTTCACCGTAAGAGCGATGGTATACATTGTACTTAAATTCAGAAAAGAACTCATTGGTACACGTCAGCGCCGGGATTCGAACCCGCATCTCTGGCGTGAGAAGCGGGCGCTTACCCGACTGAGCTACCACCGCTCTAGCCTAGTTGTAAAAGTGGGGTGTTATTTTTCCAGACGTTTCTTTTACACTGACACTCCATCTTGTTCGTAAATTGATAATTTAAGATATCAATAGTCATTGCCATAGAGCGCCCGCGCGTGGGAATAGCCATGGCAAATGTTCTAGGCGCAAGAAATTATAAACCCTTTTTTTATAAATATGGACTATTTATACGTACGTTGCAATGTCTCTTGTCAACAATTTATCACATTTCCATTTTAGGCGGAAGGCGCCTCCCGCCCTGCGCCGTTGACAATAAACTCGTTATATCTTCGAATGTTTCATAACAAGATGTTG
The DNA here is from genome assembly GCF_932276165.1 of Plutella xylostella. Lineage (NCBI taxonomy): Eukaryota > Metazoa > Arthropoda > Insecta > Lepidoptera > Plutellidae > Plutella > Plutella xylostella. Next base: position 823,692 of record NC_064002.1, read on the forward strand.
TCCGTCCGTTCGTGACTAATATACAGATTATTCAGTTCTAAACTAGGTCTAAGTTAAAAGCCGATTCATATCACGTTACAAATTTTTATGTTTATATATTTTAAGAAAGATAGAAAGATAAAACTTTATTTGACACTGACAGCAATCATACCTACTTAATTATAACTATATATTTTAATTAATTAGTTTCTTAAATTTATCCTATACTGATTCATTTCTTTTAACAATATCTACAAAAATATTTAGTGCACATCAAATTAAAGTTTTCACAGGCGAACTGAATCCCAATAGCATATTATAATAGGATAAACCAAACAAATCTAATAACTGACTGTTAATTATCTCTACAGTGCATCAACACCGATATATTTTTAAAACACCCGTACACATTTTACAGTTCAGTATATACCTACGTATTTACAAAATGGTCGCCGTAAGTCGTTCAAAAACAATTAGCGAGGCGGGCGGGCGAATTATTTCGTCGCTATAACTTAATAAAGTGAGGGCTAAAATTGTCCCGTCGCAGGCTGCAGCTTGCTCCTTATTTGTGGGTTCTGCGCCGAATACAACCTCCGCTATACAGGGTGTGCTCAGAATAAGAGGATATAATTTGTTGTTTAGTATGGTATGTCTCACAATGATCTTGTGTTTAAAGAATGGTTATTGTCAAAAGTAACGCTTGTCTCAATATAATAAATATTCAAACACACGTCAAATAATAATAATAATAATATCTCAAAATATTACTAGTTGTGCGTCTTTTCGGTTACAAAGTTACAATATACGTTTACCAGACAAGCAAGGAAGAGAAAAAAATACTTATTCATAGGCATAGCGATAAGGTCAATATACTTTGACCTTCCGATCATTTACAACGTTAAAATCGATAATATAGTTATGAAACCCACCAGTTTCTCAATATTAACCTTATGTAGACACACGTCGAATAGAATTAGCATTATTTATTAGTAGCGTAAATTAAAGAAACCGATTCAGTTTGTGTTCACGCTCGGTTTGGTTCAGAAGCAACCATGTCCTTCTTCATAGTATTAAGTTGTATCGTTATTATACTCATAGTTGTGAGTGTCTATCAGAAGCTAACCAATGCTTACTGCAAGTCTAAAGTGTCTTTGAAAGGCAAGACTGCAATAGTAACCGGCGGGACGGCGGGAATGGGACTCGAAATAGCCAAAGATTTCGCCAGAAGAGGTGCCCGTGTCATCATCGTCTGTCCGTTTGAACATGAAGGCGAGAACGCTAGAGAAGAAATTGTAAGAGAAACCAAAAATGAAGACATTGTCTTCCAACACTTGGATTTAGGCTCGTTGAAATCAGTTCGGAAATTTGCCAATAACATACTCAAAACTGAAGAAAGACTCGACATTTTAATGAACAACGCCGGCGTCGGAATACCAGCCGATATACTGACAGACGACGGGTTGCATCTCATCATGCAAATCAACTACTTCGGACACTTTCTCTTGACCATACTACTACTGCCGCTTTTGAAGAAAACTGGTCAGAGCAGAGTGATAAACACAGCGTCTGTCCTGCACTACATCGGAACCTTTGACAAGCATAGATGGAACTGCACCGGACAATACCTGGTCCGGGTTTATGGGAACAGCAAGTATTGTTTGATACCATTTTCGCGTGAGCTGACGAAAAGGCTCAAAGGCACCGGTGTAGTTGTCAACTGCGTGGACCCTGGGGCTGTTGGAACTCGGATATTCGACAGCATACGCGTACCACTGCTTGGTATCATAGCTAGGGTTGGCTCCCACTGCATTTTCAAAACGGTAGTGGAAGGTGCTCAGACGGCAATTTATGCGTCTGTCGATGAAGCAGCCGGGTCGGTGAGCGGGGAGTATTTCAAGAATTGTAGACAAACTCGCGGTGTGTCGTCGGCGTATGATGATGAACTGGCATCAGCTGTTTGGAAGGAGTCAGTGAAGTGTGTGCAGCTCAGTGACGAGGAATATAGGAAGAGTTTTTAAAATATTTGGACTGATAATATAAATTACGGATAATTTACGGTTTCTTTTACAATCTGACCATCATAAGGGCTAGTGCATGCTGCAAGCAAAGTTTGGTGCTGAACATTAGAAGGTGATTGTGATAAATAAAAGTAGATGGGGTTCAGTATTTATTTTGTGGGAGATTAGTGGTGTTAGGGCAGGAAATTTTGTTTCTAGTGGACATTATTCACGTTCGTGATATGGTCTTAAACGAAGGTTTTAGTTACTTTTACTGCGTAGGTAAGTATTAAGTATTATTTAAACATTATAATAAACGGTTAAAACTCTTTCAAATCTCGCATCGTCTCAGTATTGGTACAAAAGTATATAATCATAAATAAATAAAACAATTTACTGTGTTGTTGTCTATTTAAATAATGTATTGTTTAGTTAATTTCTAAGGTTAATTGAATTACTACCGAATTACGCAAACGATTGTTCTTACTTGTCTTACAAACATTGTTAAGGTACAAACACAAATGGGCGGGTGACATGAGATTTCTATGTATTTTAGGATGCCATCGAGCAAAATTTCGCTGGCTATATAAATACATAGAAACTAACGTTTTAAAACTTAGGAAAAACAAATGTACAGCCCTAACCACGACTCTATCTCGTTGTATTAAGCGTGCTGATTGCGTGACAATTCTTGTTCGTTTGTTCGTCGATTTAGAGAGTGACCCCCAGTACCGACGTTGCGACACGTCGCGTCGTCGTCTGTAAAAACTCCAAGTCGTTTGCCACCAATTTTCATCTTCATGATGACGCTTATGGTTTATTATATTGAATAAGCGAGGAATAACTAAAGGAAACCTTCATATTGAAAAATTATAGTATCCGTCAATTTGTCAAAACTGTTAACTAGTAAGTAGTGACCTTCCTACTCCTATCTGACCTTTTGACTAAAATTCGTATTGTATTGTCTTCCATGCATAAATATGAGTTGCTTACTAGGTATTATTTCATTTATATTTAGGCATTAATTATCATGTTAGTATAAATAAATATCTGTTAATTACTTATTTCCTACTACGATGAGGTTCTACCATAAATAGATAACTTATTAAAATTTGGTTTTAAAGATTACTAAAAGCAAGCGGCAATATTTCAAGTCGTATCGGTTAATGTTAATGGCAGCGTTCATAAAGTCTCATTTCTTGTTAATGAGTTAAATAATGGCATCATTAATTACAAAGAAGTGCTAAGTTACTCGACACAGTATTACAAGAGAACGACAGATAGTCTACTTTAACAACTCCTTGTACCATTGCCATTATATAGGTTTTTTTATTTTAAAAATTATCAGTTAACCTGATAAACCTACGTAATTTGGGTTGACTGGTAAATAATGCTTTCAGCATTAAGTCCACCCGCATATTATATTATAATATTTGTGCAAAAAACGAAAGAGTTATATTTTATACCATTAAGGGCTGATTTTTCAATTGTCAGATAAATATTATCTGATGAATCAAATTGTAGCTGTCATTGCCTAATAATACAAACATTCAGACGTGACAATATCAGAATTATTCCTCAGATAACTTTTATCTAGCTATTGAAAACTCAGCCCTAAAAGAGCATTAAATAAATATTCAAAATTGGATTAAAAACCGTTAAATGTTAACAATTTTGTATAGTAAAATATAAATTAGGTTTGAATGGTGCATCTGCCTCGAGCTGTGTCTCAGGACGTCGCGACACGTAGAGGTACATTACAAATGGAGCTGCAACTTTATTATATAACCCATTATGTACCCCGTTTAGTTTTATTATACATTATGCTGGACTTGAATTTCTGAAGGAATTCAACTGCATATTATTGTACAGGGTGTTAAAAAGGGTAACTAAGCCTAAAAGGGGTGCGTTACGGAATTAATGTAGAGTCTTCATAGAAACTTACCCCCTTATTCGTAGAAAAGTTATAGGACGTTTTAGCTAATAAATTATTCTTTGACAGAGAAGGACAAAACAGTTTAATAGCTAAAACGTCCTATATAACTTTTCTATAAATATGGGGGTTAGACTTTTTATTATGGAGAGTTAATTTTTTCTTTCAGGAAATGAAATCCTTGTTGCCGAAAGGATTACTATAGCAATTTCACAACACCTGTATATTTAGCATCCTTATTCTTCTTATCGCGTCGGTGAATAACAAGAGCATGGCTATTGGCTATAGTTTGTCACCGTGGTGAAGGGATCGGCCAATTAAGCCCGTCACAGACTTAGCTATAATATATATTAAAATTTTTATAGCTAGGCATATTACTATATATTCCATTTCCGCAGTGACCGCACACTCAGCTATAATATATATTTCTGTGAAGTCACCAATTGTACGGTAATTAATATATATTATAGCTAGGTCTGTGACGGGCTTTAGATTGGCACCAGTCGCTGTCACTGACTGCCCAGGGTTCGACGGACGTGTATCAGAAACAGGTTATAAGTCACTTAACGAGGCTTCTTTCGGGCCGAAAAATTTATACATCCTTATTGAAAATTATTTTTTTCAGCCCTATTTCGCTTACGAACTGCCTGTTCCAGTTAATTAGCTTCAACTGAAACGTTTGTTATCATTGTCGCAAACTTTTTGGAACATTAAAAAAGTTAAATCTTTCAATTTAAACAGGGTAACAGTGAGAACGGTCAAAACAAAAACAACTTGAGAATTAAGTCTTTAATCGGCTTTTTAATTTAACTTGGCAGAGTTTAAGTTGTTCGAGAAAGGTGTTCATTTATACGGGATCGGAACGGAGCTCGACTTAAGCTTTAGTTTAAACTGACTGAAGTGCGGTTTTCCTCGGCTGAAGGTGGATTATAAATGGAAAATATGAGTTTGCGGAACAACGACAGATATAAACTGGTTTTACAAACTAAAAATAAGTTGTAAATACCTTCAATATACAACTTTGTTAAGTATAACTTTAAATAAGCATTTTTTTTTAAATCAGTAGTTAGTGGGAAGTACATCTGGAATCTCAATGATTTTTATGAAATTTAAAATACTATCTCTAACAGGGGGTTTGGGCAACAATAAATATATCCATGTTTTCGGGTATTTAATAACCTCAACATTTTTGCATTAAAAAGTACGAACATAAATTTCGACACTGCATTTTTAAATACTATGATAAATAGGAACTAGATTTACTTTATACCTGTAGCTTTGTACCTCACCCTTTACAAGCCAAATACAACTAAGCTTAGGTAATATAGGTACCCAAGACTTCCTGAGCAAGTCTGATGTTTCGTAGCGAGAATGTAGCGCCCTGCAGACGACGCGAGCCACCACAGAGTTGGCAAGTTATACGCCTTCACAGAAATGAAGGCCTTGCAAGACCGTCAGATAAATAAACAGCCATATACAGGGTGTTGCTAAATTTATATAGCGAGATGAAAGGGGGTGACTCAGAGGGTCAGTCTGAACAATTTTTAATGTACGACTTTTGAAATTTTTTAAGATTCCTTTTTGTAACATGTATAGATACAAAGTATATAGATACATAGTGTACAGAGGATCTTGACCTCTTAGACTACACTCGCAAAGTAAGGTTAGCATTACGTTGGAAAATATTAATTGAATAAGAAAAAATGTACACACTCTTTTTACAAATTTTGTGAGTATAGTATGTACATGTATGTAGGTATTAAAAAATACTAAAGTAGTATATGAAAATCCGATTCGCTTGTTTTTCGAGTATTTTAAGTCATATCTACCTCCAGGCTGCACTCGGCTCCACTACCGCAGAGATAACGGCATTACCAACAATAATTTTCACCTTAAACTCCCGAGTTTTCTAACAAAACATTCACTAAGAGTATTTAACATTTTCAGGTAGAGAATCCCACGGCACCCACATAATGTGGCCCGTCTAACAACTTGGGAAGTCCCAAAAAGTATTTAAATGAGCTGCTGTAATTATTCTGAAAGTTTCACGGCGGTGACTAGGTGCGTCCCGAACTTGGGACACGCACTCTGTACACTCCTGAAACGGATAAATGAATACTACACTCTCGAGCAATGAAAAAGTTCCAATTACGAAATTCCGACCACAAATGTTGTAAAGACATTTATTTATTTATTTTATTATATATTGCACAAAAATATAAAAATAAATGTACAAAAGGAGGGCTTAATGCTAAGATCATTTTCTACCAGCCAACCTACAGGAGGTACAGGAAAACTAGTACAAAGGTGTGCAAAAAGAAAAAAAAAAAAGTATGGAGGAGGAAAGAATTTAAAAATTATAACATCCCTATCTAAAGTATAACCGTTTTCCCGCCTAGTCAGATTGCGCGGCAAAACTTTAGCGTCCCACACCGATTCTCGCGCAGCTTTTCTGCGCATACCTCGCCCCGCGTATCGTCTCTTCACCCCCGCGCACGCCCGCTCGCGCCACCGGCCAGCGGAGCCCGCGCATTCAGTCGCGGCGTATCCGTTCTCAAGGCAAGACCACGCTCGCTTGCGCCTTCGCGGTCATTAATGTTAATAGATAATTGCTCTAAAACTACCTCACTTATACCGTGTCTGTAGAACCTGACAATATAAGTTTCATTGTGTATACCCTGAGTTATGTGTTATTCGTCATCACTCCCCATAGAGTTCTCATAGTGGCGCCCAACTAGCGGAGACGCGAAACTAAGTGTGTGTGAACTTTTAGTGCGAGGAGAAAACATGCCACCGAAAAAAGGCAGAGCGAAGCGTCGTAACGTCGACGAAGATGACAGCAGCGGCACCGCCGGCGAGACCACCGTGGTGCCCCGCCCAGGCGGCGGCGGCGCGCCCGCCGAGCACGTGGCGCGTGGCCCTCCCGCGGCGAGCGACCTCCCTGCCGCGCCCGGCGCGCCCTACGAGCACGACGAGCCGGCGGCGCGCGGCGCCCCCGCAGCAGTGCGTGCCCCCCCCCGCCTCGCCCGGCACGCCCTATGTGCACGAGGAGCGCGCGGCGCACGGGGCCCCTGCGGTGCGCGACCCTCCCGCCTCGCCCGGCCAGCCCGGCGCGTCCGACGAGCACGCGGCGCGCGGCCGCCCCGCCTCACCAGGCCCGGCCGGCCCGCCCGGTGCTTACTACCAGCACGCGGCGCGCGGCCGCCCCGCCTCACCAGGCCCGGCCGGCCCGCCCGGTGCGTACTACCAGCACGCGGCGCGCGGCCGCCCCGCCTCACCAGGCCCGGCCGGCCCGCCCGGTGCGTACTACCAGCACGCGGTGCGCGGCCGCCCCGCCTCACCAGGCCCGGCCGGCCCGCCCGGTGCGTACTACCAGCACGCGGCGCGCGGCCGCCCCGCCTCACCAGGCCCGGCCGGCCCGCCCGGTGCGTACTACCAGCACGCGGCGCGCGGCCGCCCCGCCTCACCAGGCCCGGCCGGCCCGCCCGGTGCGTACTACCAGCACGCGGCGCGCGGCCGCCCCGCCTCACCAGGCCCGGCCGGCCCGCCCGGTGCGTACTACCAGCACGCGGCGCGCGGCCGCCCCGCCTCACCAGGCCCGGCCGGCCCGCCCGGTGCGTACTACCAGCACGCGGTGCGCGGCCGCCCCGCCTCACCAGGCCCGGCCGGCCCGCCCGGTGCGTACTACCAGCACGCGGCGCGCGGCCGCCCCGCCTCACCAGGCCCGGCCGGCCCGCCCGGTGCGTACTACCAGCACGCGGTGCGCGGCCGCCCCGCCTCACCAGGCCCGGCCGGCCCGCCCGGTGCGTACTACCAGCACGCGGCGCGCGGCCGCCCCGCCTCACCAGGCCCGGCCGGCCCGCCCGGTGCGTACTACCAGCACGCGGCGCGCGGCCGCCCCGCCTCACCAGGCCCGGCCGGCCCGCCCGGTGCGTACTACCAGCACGCGGCGCGCGGCCGCCCTGCCTCACCAGGCCCGGCCGGCCCGCCCGGTGCATTCCAAGAGCACACGGCGCGCGGCCGCCCCGCCTCGCCCGGCGCATCCCACGGATACGATTGCCAAGGCCGCCGAGACCAACCGTGTCCTCATGGAGAGGATGTCGTGCGACCCCCGGCCCTACACGCCGCCCGCCCTGCATGGGCCCGGCGCCACAAGTACCCCCGCGCGCGCGACCGCGTCGGAGTTCCAGATGCAACCGCCGGGGACGTTCGCCAAGTGCACGGCGAGGTTCGACGGAGCCGGCCGCAGCGCGGACCAGCTGGACGCCTTCATCGACGCGGTGCAGGTATTCAAGGAGTGTGCCAACGTGTCGGACGAGCACGCGCTGCGCGGGCTGCCCATGCTGCTGGAGGGCGACGCCGCCGTGTGGTGGCGCGGCGTGCGCGCCTCCGTTTCCAGCTGGGGCGCGGCCGTGGAGCGCCTGCGCGCCATGTACGGCACCCCGCTCCCAGCCTACCAGGTTTTCCGTGCAATATTTAACAATGAGCAGAATGAAGTGCGTGCCGATGTCTTTATATCGCGAGTGCGGGCACTTATTGCGAAGCTCCCCTACGAGCTGTTAGAAATTACTAAAGTGGATATTATTTATGGATTGTTAAATAGACAGATAAGGAAACGCATTCCCCGCGAAGGCGCTGGAAGCGTCGATGACCTTGTTATAAAATGTAGGGCGGTTGAAGAGGCGAATCGTGAGGTGAGCGATTTCAGTAATAAGTTTAACCCCTCAAATGTCACACGAAAAAGTTTTAACCCTTCGACTGCAACCCGTAACCATTTTAACCCACAAAATTTTACTAACACCAACGTAGATCAAAATAAACTGAATTTTTTTCCTGACAAACCGACTTTACCGACAACAGAAAACGAAATAAATTTTTCGTCTACATTCTCCTCCTCTGGCCCGAACGGTGCTACCAGAGCAAAGCAACGTTGTGCGCATTGCAGGAGAGTTGGTCATAAGTCCGAGGAATGTCGTTCAAGAGAGCGTAAAATTGCGGATTCGACCCCGGGTAACCCTCCCTTACGGTGCTATGGCTGCGGGCAGTTAGGAGTAGTTAGGTCAAGGTGTCAAAATTGTAACAAACACAATCAAGAAGCTAGTGGACCAACAACAAACCTGCACAGTCTTGTAGGAGAGAGAGCTGGAAATAATAGTACGGATCATATAGAAAATGATCAAGGAACCGAGCACGAATTTTTCTCAGCTGAAATTCGAGGTAAGTACGACACGCGTCCAATAGTAAACATTAAAGTTGTCGGGGCGCTTGGCGCAGCCGTACTCGACACAGGGGCCACGCACAGCATCGCCAGCAATATGCTCTATGATATTATGTGCAAAAAAGGTGTGGACTTTGAAGAGACGTTTCATACTGTGTGCCTGGCCGATGGCTCAAAACAGCTGAAGAGAACTCTGGTGGGCACAACACAGGTGAGTCTAGAAGGCAGATGTTTTGAAGTCACATTTATAGTGTTCCCAGAATCAGACTCCCGCACACTGCTAGGGCGGGATACAATCATCAAAGCTGGCATAGTTCTAAACCTGGCGCAGGGCACATGGACGTTTGCTGATTCACCTGAGCGTAAGTATAGCTTTGAAAAATCAATCCGATTAACTACCGCTGTCAACCCCGAGCTACTGAGCGCGGACGCGGCCGGCATAACTCTTCGAGTCGATGAAGGGACAAACCTGACAACGGAGCAGAAATTCCAGATGAACTCATTACTGTCAAAGTATGCTGACAGGTTTGCAGAGAATGGCCCACCGACCGAATTCGCAACGCATCATATTAAGGTAAGTGCCAAACAGGAGCCGATAGCATCCGCACCGTACCGGCTATCTGCCCACCGCAAAGTTGCGCTAGAGCAAGAACTGGAGAAGTTAATAGCAGCCGACATTATCGAGGAGTGCGAATCACCGTGGGCTGCTAATGTGGTGTTGGTTCCCAAGAAAGACGGGTCATGGCGATTATGCGTGGACTACCGCAAACTCAACGCCGTTACGGAGCCAGACCGCTATCCACTGCCACGTATGGAAGACGTCCTGCATGCTGCGAAAACTACGAACTACATGAGCTCATGCGATTTAAGATCTGGCTATTTCCAGGTGGCTATGAGAAATGAAGACCAAGACAAAACTGCCTTCGTAACACCGCTAGGAACTTACAGGTTTAAGAGAATGCCGATGGGTCTGCGCAATTCCAGCGCTACATTTCAAAGGTTAATAGATCGCTTCAAATCTAACCTCCCTGGCGTGACGATTCTGGCATATTTGGATGACTTGGCAGTCCTATCGGGTTCTTTTGAGTCTCACCTACAGGACCTAACAGCTGTGTTCAACAGGTTGGGCATGTTCAACTTGCGCATAAATAGGGAAAAGAGTGCTTTTGCCAGAGATTCAATCAAATTTCTTGGCCACATCATAGTTCCAGGTGGTATACAGGTCGATCCGCGGAAAATCGAGGCCATCTCAGACATGCCGGCACCTAAAAACATCAAACACCTGAAGACGTTCCTGCAAACTTCCAGCTGGTTTAGGCGGTTTATACCGAACTACGCTGATGTTGCCAGGCCACTCACCAACCTGTTGAAAAAAGACAGCCAATGGGTTTGGACACCGACTCAGCAGGAGGCATTTGCGGAAATAAAAGGTAAGCTCACCTCTGCTCCCATACTCCGTCAAGCTGACGCCAACTTACCTTTTACCCTTAGGACAGACAGCAGCGGTTACTGCCTGGGGGCTGTTCTAATGCAGGGGGAGGGTCACGACGAGCGACCAGTAGAGTACGCCAGCCGGCTGCTAAACTCAGCCGAGAAAAATTACACAACGACTGAGCGAGAAGCTCTTGCCGTCGTGTGGGCTGTAAATAAATTCCGGGGTTATGCAGAAGGATCTGAGGTAATCGTCAAGTCAGATCATGAACCATTACGATGGCTAATGACCTTAAAGTCCCCGAGCGGCCGTCTAGCCAGGTGGGCTCTCACCCTACAGGAATTTAATCTTCGCGTGGAATATACCCCAGGGCGATGCAATGCAATAGCCGACACGCTATCCCGTCCGCCCTGTGACGATAATAGAAATTGCGAGCTTTGCTACGCCCAGGTTGATCTCCCCACCCGAGGCCCAGCTGATATTCGGGAGAACCAGTTGAAAGACCCCGAAGTAAGTAAAATAATACAAGATCTCGAGGACGACGATCTGTTTAGGGGGAGGAATTGGGCAGACAAAGGTTTTACAATGTCTGATGGTGTTTTATACCGATATAACCCAGAATCTGACGAGGAGACAGCATGCCTAGTTGTACCAGCGCACGAACGTGATTCCGTCATGGCAGAGTACCACGACGCGCCCACCGCTGGACACTTTGGGGTTGAAAGAATATGCTGACAAGCACAGGAGACCAGCGCCAGACTACGAGGTTGGTGACCTGGTATTGCTGAACACACAAGGGGCTAACGACGCTGGTAAGGACCAAACTCCAAAGTTCATACCCCGACGTGATGGACCGTACCGCATTTCGTCCATCGTCAGCCCGACTACGTATGTACTTGGTCACGCAGATAGTAACGAGACCGTGGGCAGGTACCATGTCTCACAGCTCACTCCGTTTGTAGGTTGCGTACAACTGCCACTACAGCCGAAACGTAAGAGAGGGAGACCCAAAAAGGTCACTACTCCGAACGCGGGGGCGCCTAGTTCGGACTAGAGGGGGAGGATATAACATCCCTATCTAAAGTATAACCGTTTTCCCGCCTAGTCAGATTGCGCGGCAAAACTTTAGCGTCCCACACCGATTCTCGCGCAGCTTTTCTGCGCATACCTCGCCCCGCGTATCGTCTCTTCACCCCCGCGCACGCCCGCTCGCGCCACCGGCCAGCGGAGCCCGCGCATTCAGTCGCGGCGTATCCGTTCTCAAGGCAAGACCACGCTCGCTTGCGCCTTCGCGGTCATTAATGTTAATAGATAATTGCTCTAAAACTACCTCACTTATACCGTGTCTGTAGAACCTGACAATATAAGTTTCATTGTGTATACCCTGAGTTATGTGTTATTCGTCATCACTCCCCATAGAGTTCTCATAAAATTCATTATCACTTGAACACAATATTTACGTTTTTAGATGCTTATTTCTGACGCGCTTTTAATGTACTTACTTCAATATTGCAGATGGCATCAGCTAGCCTTTCCTGTTTAGGAGAAGGTAATTTGGTATTTTTCTTACTGGAACTTTTTCATTGCTCGCAAGTGTATTTAAACATCAGGCTGTTGCAAAAGTGCTATAGTAAGGCGTGAAGAGCTGACTCTTGTTATTATAAACTATATTGGAAAGTAAGAAATATGAGGACAGTCGGGGTACGGTGTAAGGTGGATTATTTAGGTATTTTGAAGCTGCACACAAGTCTCATTTTGTGCCCCCGAGAATACCTACTTGACCATATCGTCTTTACTGCTACTGACTTCAAGTCAGTTTAAGTTCTTCCAGATCGCTCAAGGCAAGTCATGTTGTTTCTAGGTTTTTATTCGTGATAGAAGCTCACAAAAAAATTACAAAGGGCAAGAAGCACTTGCATTAGCACTATTGTTATTACAATATGATAAGAAGGAGTTCAAGTGATTTCCAATAGTTCAAGAATGACACACTGCAGAATAATGCAACAGCAACAGGACAGCTGAACAGACAAAACTTGCCAAAAAGTGCATCCGAAGTATGTCCCTAAGAAGGCGATGTTGCAGATAAAGTTTGAAATCGAACTTTCTCCAAAGTTTCGGGGTCTCTTTGAAAAACTTTCGTGCTGCAACAATCTAATCTATTTCCTTTTGTCATCAAACGACGGCAAGCATCGCCTTTGAATTGTGCATTTATTTTGTTGTATCAAAACTTATGAAGGTACCTCTAGAAAGTCGCACAGTCTGGGCCAAATACATTTACTGAACTTTCTAAAATTAAAAAACACCGTAACATAAATAGAATCTAATTTTGTTTCATATAATAATATATTTTTCCTCTTCAACTGAAGATTTTGCAAACATCTTATAATGCAACGTAACAATCAATCAATTCAAAATATAAAAAATAACATTGCCTTCCAGTCGGGTAAAAAGCGCAAGCGAAGCCGAGACAGCTCACATCAATCAATAAAAAGTTGATTAAGACACAAAATGACACTCAGCTTTTGGTCCTCAACTCGTCAATTACGTCGTGCGTCATGACGAGCAGTCGGGGGGCCTCCGGGGTCTGTGAGAGCACCAATCACGATCAGTTTACTTTGAGCAACGCCACTAGAGGGTCGTGCACATTGCGCGACTGCATAAACATTGCCATTTTTACTAATGACTGTAATTTCCATCTGACTGTAACATTTCTGTCTCAGATTTGTATCCAATGAAATGTTTACAAAGGAAAACCATGCATTACGGATATATCTTTCATCGACACTGTGTCTCATCTGCTAGACTTTGAGCCATCACTTTTAATCACCCCCCATTTCCTTCTATCAAACCAACCAGGGGGAAACTGGGAACAATAACTCTAATGCGTCCATTAGAATAGCCCGGGAGTAGTGTAGAACGAGCGTAATTGTCCATTGTTCCCTAATTTGTCCGTGTCGTTAGGAATTCCCTAGAGGGAGCCACTGGCCCGGTGAAGCCCACTGCAGTTTCGCTGCAGCCGTGCAGTTTTGACCCTTATACCTTTAGAAAGAAGGTTGCATAGGACGTAGAGAGGAACTGGTAGTGGAAATTAGAAGCTGGACCGAGCTAAAGGTTAATTGTCGTGGTGTGGAGAGTATTTCTCGGCTGGATATATGAGCGCTCGTGGTCAAGATTTTTAAACACTTTTGTTTGGAGCAGATTTTTTCCGCGCTGATATACGCGGCCGGCTGCGCGCATTTCTCTCTGCTCGTTTTGCATGTTTATGATTTGTTGTGAGCGAGATTGCGGTTGCAGAATATGCAACTTTGCACTATTTTCATTTACGCAGAAATATACTTATGTGAAATATAATGGAAGCTACGGAAAAATTGGCCGATGGAGAGCTATCGGGGAGTAATAATAATAACCATTTTTTTTTGTTGTTGCATAGTTACTACGAACAGGATATTGTGTGTGGTTTGTAGCCTAAGTAGGTAAAAGTAGTAACTCATTTAAAGTTAAATTACTACAACTACCATTTTCTACACGTCAAAAATACTAGTAGGTACAAAAAGATTTGGTACACTGGCTAAACACTGGTTAAACTACTAAAAATATTGTTTACTTTAAACTGTTATACTCTATGCATGATATTGATAATAGCACAGCACCCCTGTACATTTTGTAGAAGTCTTATCTGTTTCAAGCAATTTTTCTGTTCAGTTTTTTTTTTATAGAACGTAAATATTTGCGTTCTACAGTGCAGAGAATTATATGTAGAGTTTGCATTTTAACATATACTTAATATTGTACACTTTAATGTTATTTGGTTTCAAGTTTAATTAGGTACAATTCCGATACGTTCGTAAATAATGCGGGGAACAACTTATTTATTAAACAAACACAGACATATGAGGTTATTTCATTTGATGGTTTAATTAAAATTGCTTTCTGTGGTAAACAGAATTTATAATGATAAGTGTTTACATTGTAACTTGATTCATTAAATCATACACCTATGTTTTAAATTATTACATCCGGTTTCTGCAATGTGGTTGATTGAAGTAGGTATATATACGTCGATGTTATTGTGAATTAATTTTACTTCGTTATTCGTTGACGGTTGTTGAAGAATACAAAATAAAATTCAATGTATTTAACCCATCTAAGAAATAGTTTTCTTTAAATTCTACTTCAATATTTTATATGGAAGAAATAAGCCAAATATAGAAATAAGTATAAATAAAATAAAAATTATGTTCTTTCAATGAATATAAAAAAGTAATTTAATTTATGAAATATTCTTTCATTTTAAATACCTAATAATATGTATATTTTGGTAGTGGAGTATTGAAAATTTCATCTCTATCTATAGGTAAGTACATTTTTATTGTTAATGAGAATTTCTGTGAAGAGGTTAAACAAAAAACCACCCGTTGTTTGGGTTTCTTTAGATATTGTTGATCATTTTCTTTCTATCATAAAAACAATCTTTTGAAAATTGGCCTAAAATTCAATGGCAGAGGCGCAACGATGTTTGGATGAAGTAAATTCGATTTCATATAACGTCAGGTTTGTTCCCGTTGGTACACATAATGTAGTATCGGAAAATTTATTGATATTTTATAAACATTGACTTGAAGTCATTCTCCTAAAATTCTTGACTTGTTTGACCGAATTCAAGTCAAGTATCTAGAAAGTCGAAGTGTTTTAAACTGCCTCGAAAAAGCTATCCGGTTATGCCCAGTTACTCACTTGAGTGAATCTAACTAAGCATCAACTTATTAATCACAGCGCTGCTTACGGAATCTCAAGTCAGAAAATGTTCAAGAGTCTATTAATAGCTAGCAAGCCGGTATAATACATATTTTTTCAAAATAAATTTATAGAAGGAAGTTCCATATGTACCTATATTATTCAAGCCTCTTAGCGATCGTCCATGAGGTGCTGAAACATTGTAATTACAGGGGTCAATTCTAACATCACATGCGGCATGGTTAAATAACGTTTTACGCGAATATCGCTCGTTGCTGAAGAAATCCACCCCCGCCCCGGGTTATGGGTGTTTTTGCTTTGCATAAAGAGATGCTACTTACTATAACTAGGTAATATGATAATATTATAATACCTAAATATTTTAATTTATTTATTTTTATTGTATTTGAATATATATATTACAGGTTAAATTTTTTTTTATCATATGGTGCTGCCTTATTATTCTCGTAACAGATATACTTATAAGTAACTAGCGAAAGAAAACCCGACAAGCTAGCACTGATTTACTTATAGTTACTTTCAGGTGCAGGTATCCCAAGACATAATGATAAAACTTACCTACATTAACCCTTAATCGGGTACGAGCTAATAGGTTAGGAAATAATGAGTTTTCGATTTCTACTGATTAAAAAGACGACTAATAAGGATTGTACATATGTTTTTTTTATTATAACCGCATTTCAGGAAAAAAAAAACGGGTGGTCATTATATTGCCATTGCCTGGTTACGACTATAGAAAGTGGCTACTATGTTACCATTGTCCATTTAAGGAAAACAAAAAATAAAATAAAACAAATGCATCAAATAATTAAAATAAAAAGAAGACTTTATTTAGACAGTAAGTAATACATATATGGTATCTATAAGGATTCTGGGTTAAGTGCCATGTGAAATTTTTTGAAGCATCCTTTTGTACATAGAGATACACCACAGCACGAACATTTTATATTCGACCTTTTTGTTTCTTTTTTGGTTGAGCAAAACTTGCACCGCTTGTAAGTATCCTGCGCCTCCGGAAAATGGATTCCAACACTTTGTAGTCGAATTTCATCAGGCACTCCAAAATTGCCGCCTCTCTTATTTTTAAAAATAATTTGCCTCTGTTTTTTACATGTAAAATCTCCAATCAGTGCTCTCGCTAGTCGCAATCTGAAATCGCGATGACTTGAAACCCGTTGTGGGTGTTTTGTTAGGTATATTATGTAAGAGTTTATGATTGCAGCATCCAGCATGAAGAAGAATAATCGCATCCAGAATTTCCGAGACTTTCTTCCTGTGGGATAGGACGAACGAAAGTGATCAAAATGATCAACGCCCCCCATATATAATGTGTAGTCTGCTATCGCCTTTGGGCAAAATACTTCCTTTTTCGTGCCGTCCTTTTGTGTTCGCTTTACAGTGGTTACTTCCGATGACTTATGCGCAGACGAAAGAACAGTAACTTCCTTTGTATCTAGCCACTTAACAGCTACTATAGGCTCACTAGTCAAGGCCGCGAACTCATTTTTCGCAAGTTTTTCTCTCTTGTTTGTAGGTTTCTCTTTCATGAACTCTGGTAATCCTTTTCTAGTCTTCCTGACAGTCCCAATCGAAAAAATTCCATTTTCATACAGAACATCAACCAACTTGCAACTCGTAAAAAAATTATCGAAGGTGACTAAAGAGTTTCGCGGCACATTCTGGCATAAATTCGTCACTACCGTAAAACCAAGACCAGCTTCATCCAGAGTTTCCTGTTTTCCTGTATAAATTTCGAAGGCGTATAAATAGCCAGTCTTTGCATCACACCGAGCCCATACCTTATATCCACGTTTTATTGGCTTCATGGGCATGTACTGCTTCATTGTAGACCGCCCTTTGAACTTCACCATGCACTCGTCCACTGAATAAACTGTTGATTCTTCCGCCTGTTCTATAAATATTCTATTCAGTATATCTATTAGTGGCCTTAGCTTGTGCAACCTATCAAAATTCACGGAATCACGGGGAGCTTCAGTACTGTTGTTGTTCAGGTGCAAATTTTCAAGTATTTTCTTGAATCTTTTCAAACTGAATGCCGCTGAAATATCGGGGTTATTATAAAATCGGTCTGTTGACCAGTACAGCTCATAATCCGGCAGTGGATGTAAGCCCATCATAATCATTACGCCGAGAAATGCTCTGATTTCAGCTGGATTAGTTGGATCGAAAATGTGCTTTTCTTGAGTGGCGTAACGATTGGTCTCAGTCACGATAGTATTTATGAGCTGCTCTGGAAACATATTGTCGAAAAATTCAATTGGTTGACTTTTATGTGAATATGCAATTTTTGATCCAAACTTGGTTGTAAATTTAGGAATTTTATGTGTATTTTTTTTCATCTTCCAATCTTCATAGCTCCTGACTGGTTTAGATATGGTCAAATTTAACCTGTTTGTTGTATGTATTTCTATTTCACCTGGCACTGGGGGAGTAGGAGGACTTTCAACCTCCTCAGAATTCATAAAAATACGTTCTAATCCACGTTCCACTATGTCATCAGTTGGTTCAAAAAATGAGTTTTGTGGAGAAGGTACAAATATATTACTGTCGATTTCGTCGTCCGAGTCAATGTCTGACCAATTTTCCAATATCCTTTGCAGCGCTGTATCAGACAAGGGTTTGCTTGACGCCATCTCTTCTCAATCTGTAAAATTACATAAAATAATATCAATAAATTGGGGCAAGAAACAGATAAAATAGTAGTGATATTTCGACCAGGTTTGGCAACAATCGGACAATGGTCGTATATTAGCCACCAACTTTGTAACAATTTTTATATTCGATAGATTATTGGAAATAGTCATTCACAAGTTTTCTATCAATAAACACATTATAAAGATTGTAAATAAAGCATCATAATGTACTTACCGAAATTTTTCAAGTCACAATATCGATATATCCGAAATATTGCAGCGAAACTGTGTTGAAAACTTACAAATATGGCGCCAATTTTTTTGTTTCCGCCAAAACAGCTAAATGTCACTTTTGTTTTCAAAGAATTACCAACCTAACAATAAAATATTTCCATAAGTGTCAAATAAAAAAAAAACTACCGGGTGCGTTCAAGTAGCATATATTTTTTTGGAAAAAAATGTTGCCATGTTGAGGTGGCACTTATTCTACCATTGCTTGATTAAGGGTTAAGTAGGTAATTCTGTAGAAACTTCACTGCCTAAAATATTTTATTTTGTTGGAAACAACACAGTATACTCTCCATGAAATAAACAAAAAGTCACCGCTTTAAAACATATTTCGCGTGGCACACATAGCCACAGCCACATATCATTTTAATGTAGTAATTATAAAATGTTCAGACTTTATAACTGTGTACGGAAATATGATATCAACTCTTGCATGCGTTTATCGACTATAATGCGTTGACATTGTTCCAAAATATGTTGAAAATTCTCGCCCAATCTACTGCACTTGCGTGCAAATTATATTCAACTCGATAAGTTGTAAAAAAACTGAACCCTGATTCTCATACGTACAAAATTGATACAAAAATGTAGTCGCAGTCTCACCATAATCTCCAAAAATGACATTCATGATTCACAGTGGGGTTGTTTATGTATGTCAGTGTATGTACGTGAATATCATGTAATTTTTTGAGATTATGGTGAGACCGAGTCTGTATCAATTTTAAATTGGTTTCGTCAATCCTAATCCTAACTTAATATTATAAATGCGAAAGTAACTGTGTCTGTCTGTCTGTCTGTCTGTCTGTCTGTCTGTCTGTCTGTTACTCTTTCACGCCAAAACTACTGAACGGATTTGAATGAAATTTGGTATACATATGGTCTAGACCCTGAGAAAGAACATAGGCTACTTTTTATCCCGGAATTCCCACGGGAAAACTTTTTAAGGCGAGGCGGAGCTCACGGGAACAGCTAGTTGTACATAAATGAGAATCAGGACTCTGTTATCTCCGTTCCCTTCTTAAAATCTACAGGAATTATTTTTGTGAAAAACTCTAAAAGTTGTACTCTAGTTTTTGGCGCTTCCCCTGAAAGCTCGTTTTGTAGAAGAATAATATAATGGATTGAATGATATTAGGCATTTATTTGAAATGATGAAGAGTCATTTTAATATAAATATGCTATTTTTGGTATCAACTTCCAAGAGTGGTGGCTGGTTATGATTGGATGCGGAAAGCTAAAGATCGCATCCAGTGGCGTGCTTTGGGAGAGGCCTACGTCCAGCAGTGGACTGCTATAGGCTGATGATGACTTCCAAGAGTAGAACTGTTTTCCAGGTGCCTCTATATTTCTGCCCAACATTGTAGGCATATTTTCCCCGTATCGCCGTATTTAAATAAACCGGGTATATTTATGTAACCCGGGCAAATTGCGAACATTAAAATGTCGGGGGAAAAATCTACAAAATTTGTAAGAACATTAAAACAGTTATTTTACCTGTTTTTACTGTACATTGTATGTACACTGTGTTTATTCGTCTGATTGGCTCACGGTTCTACTGGAGTTTTAATGCATTAGTAGGTAAGTATAAGGTATTGTTCAAACTAAAGGAATCGTTATTAATTTCTAAATAGCTGGTAAAGTCACAGCTATACAAAATTTCATTTACTTATTATCACAAGTGCCATGAAATTAATAGGGCAAAAATTAATGGTTGTCACCGGGATTTACACAATTCCTAATTTTCAACCTTTCTTCCTCGAGTTAACAATAAAAATCTATTCCCAAAAACGGCGTAAAAACGTTCAAATATGCAAAAAGCCGAGTTAATTACATTATGATCCAATAGAAGCACCCGAAAGGATTATTTATCGTTCAAACCGAGATCATTGTGTACTCTGAAGGTATCTAATAACGCTGCGGGCTCGAGATTCTGGGGGTCACTCTATACCCCGAAAAACGAAGTTTCGGAGCGAGCCTCGACTCTATCTCGTTGTATTAAACGTGCCGATTGCACGACAGCTCTCGTTTGTTCGTTTCTCTTCAATATAGAGTAACCCCCCTGCCACAAAGGAGGCTCCGTCGGCGACGCTGAATAGCCTGATGGAGTGACGAGGCATATTGCGGCTTGCTACCTTATATTAAAGTACCTATTTATCTGTAAGTACCTATACCTTCATTCAGGACGAAGAGTGAGGTTTAATGGATATCTTCACACACAACATGTCATTGTGGATTTGCTGAAGGTTCGAAATGCATTCAGGTTTTTTTTGTCCGACTAAACTTGTCATATCATAGAAACGCATAAGATTTTTTATTCTTAAAAAAAACACTGTGATTTTATTTGATGCAGATGTAATATTAAGAAGTCTATGATAAAACAAAATTACTTTCACCATGTGTTTAACCGTTGAAATTACTATGTTCAATTTATGTTATACATTGCCACTTAAAACTTATACTCCAACATTCGATTCGATGCAAACCCATGTTGATGCAACTGGATATGCTGCATCAAAATAAGTTAAACTTATAGCACTCTTTTTTCCACTCTGAATCGTCCCCGAGCGTCCTTTTCATGATATTGTCATTATTGTGTACTAATCTATCTCTTGTCTGGCTACAAACAAACAATTACTATCGAAGTAGACGAGACGTTATCAATTATTGACGAGAAACGCTTATAGACTTAACTAAGTCTGTATTTGATCTTCTATTTATTATCAGGCCGTTATTTTATTGTATTGTACTAATGTTTTATTTGTATTTAATCTTTATATAGACAAAAGATTTCGACAGACAGATCTGATAGTTACAAGACATAGACGTAGGTAATATTAATTATGATTTCGTAGAACCTATATGTACGACATTGGATTGGAATGTATTTTTAAAGGTAAAATTTATCTACTACTTCTTAGATCAGACCTACTTATGGTGTAGCGATAGCGTTCTTGTTTAACCGAATTATAATGTTATTAAACGCATATTTTCATTTATTTAGTATGGTTTGTAATTATTTTCGAGAAGACGTTTTCAAGATTTTTTTACACATAAGTTACATTTTTTTTATACAACATGAATAGCAACAGAATCTAACGCGTTCTTTCAAACAGCTAAAACCGTTAAACAAAACTAAATCGATAAACCAATTAGCGTGCGGCTACACCGACACGTCACGTTCGATTGTCGCCGACGACCAATCCCATCGCTTCATACAAGTTTTTGGTCATTTGTCTGTCAGAATAGAGCCCCGGGGAAACAGAAGGGTCACTCTATACTGACGAAAAACTAACGATCAATAGCTCGTGCAATCGGCACGTTTAATACAACGAGATAGAGTCGTGGCTCTCGCAGCAGCGGCAGCGCTCCGAAACTTAGTTTTTTCGTCATATAGAGTGATCCCCCCAGAATCTATGTACGCGGTAACTTTGACAGGTATATTTGGAAAGTGAAACTGGTATTGTTTCAAATGGCTAGCCCGTTTGAGTGGAAATATAGGATGGTGTGCGGGTTGTTGCTGGTTTAGGGGTCAGTCAGAATTAGGGTTAAACTGTGAAAAAAAAACAGATTTCACCGATGGTGATGACACGAGGACACTAAAAGATCTTCTTAGTAAATTATTTATGCACACATTGGATTACGATCGGTCCCTGAAATTGTAAGTATATTTTGTTTTTTGGGGACCTCTAATTTTCATTCGAGACTCGAATACAGTGGGTTTTCTCACTATACTGTACATCTATACAGTGTACTGTCCCGTTAAACCGCTACAATCTCGACAAAACCCAAGACAAACCCGGCAAAGATCATCCAATCAAAAATCCGCTCGAATTTTAATTGAAGCGTACAGGATAACTAATCCGGGTTCGAACCCCGACCAGTCGCCGGCACCGTCCCAGGAGAAATTAATAGCAAATCTATTCTCTTCCATTTTCAAGGAATTAATTCTTAATCTGTCCGAAATGAGCTCACACCGACGTAGCAGGGGGTCACTCCATATTACCAAAAACAAACATTTGGAGCGATGCTGCGCGGGCCACGACTCTATCTCGTTTCATTAAACGTGCCACGACAGCTCTTTTTCGTTCGTTTTTCGTCAGTATAGAGTAACCTTCGGGCCGACCAAACACCGTGACCTCCCGCCCCCCGCGCCCCTCACACTCCCATGTACCTGCACCAGGGAGCAGGCTACTACCGCGGCGGTCCACCTTCATTGGCCATTAGCACCCGAGATTGTGGAACACCCGACAATTACCTTTTATTCCGTTCATTAGAGCACAAGAAGGGAAGCTGTTTAATTAATTTTCTATCTTCCTTAATACGGTGGTTTGTGAATTTATAGCTTCGTTTCGTAAATAAAGCTAGTTAAGGTTAGGTCAGGCTTGTTTCTTAACAAATGGTATAATTAGTATGTGAGTTTTTTCTGCACGAACTCGGAAGTTAATTTCGTTATGATATTGATGGTCACTGACCTGTATGGTCAGAGACTTTACAATAACATAAAAAATACATAAATCATCGTTAGTACCTTTTGTCGTCATTTACTTTTGTAATATGTGTGAAAACTTTTAATTGGCTATGTATTATTAATCGTAATTTCTTATGTATAATGTTTAGCTGTAAGTTTTCCTCAGAATTAATAAATAAATAAATAAAGTAATTACAAAGCCGTACCACCGATACGATGGCCAAACAAAAACTACGCTATAACTCATACACCAAAAAAAATATGTGACTAGCGCGCCGGACCAAATCGTTTTCCCATCACGAAAGGCCTGAAATTCTTGAAAAATTGTATCCGATCGAGCGAGTAACCCGGCCCACCCCGGTCGCCCGCCCCGGCCGCCCGCCCGGGCAAAACGGGTTCATTTCATTTTGCCCAACTCTTGCCCGATGGCACACGGGCCCGCCTCGATTATGCCTTGAAGTGGCAACTGAAAGAGTCAATATTAGTTTCCAATCGGGCTTAGATGCTCAACTATAGAGGTAGAATTTTCGCTTAAAAGATTAAACATCTTAGGTGGATTAAATTCTTTCCTCAATTTTATTAATAAGAAATTTATTAAAAATATTATCGTATTAGGTCTTTAAATGCTTTGTTATATTTCAATTTAACTTGAACGCTTTATTTAATAGCTATCGAGAACCTGAAATAAAGTAAAACTGTATTACCATACGGGAACGAGTACACGTACTGTACAGAGAGCGATTTCGAATAGATTATTAAGACAAAGACGACTATTTTATAGTATTCTCCATCAGATTTTCCTTTGTGGTATTAATAATTAAGAAGAGGTGTCAATAATAATAAACAATTCATATTAGCGCGTGGACATAATAAAATTATATGCTGAAAAACCGATGAACGGTTAATTGAACGAGTTCGTAAGTAGAGACTACAATAAATTTTCAGACCATCGTAGCTTTGGTGGCCCTCCGGCCTGCTGGATAGGGAACCCTAAACATCAGCCACTATACCTGTTTAGGTAGTGGCTGGATAGCGAACACCAAAGAAAGAGTATAGCGCTTGGGTAAGGCGCTTGTCCAGTAGTGCTTCATTATGGGTTATGAAGAGGATGTATCCATGTATATACATAACCAGTATATATTATATTTTATGCTGATATAACATTAAATCATATTTAAACAAATCCCTGTATAAACTTCGGAAGACAAAACGTATCTTATTCGCAGCCGCGTATATATAAAACAACAGCCAGGCAACGTTACTACTAAACCAGCCGGTCGGAAAAAGCTATAGGCACCTATTTAATAAATATTTGTAAGTATTCTGGCACAGTTTCAGCCGCTTCAGTCGTAACTCATCGGCGAATGGAGTAAGTTATGTAATTTCACTTGCTAAACTGTTCGCGAACCAAGACTTACGGCTTTTTGCGGATTCTCCGTAATGTTGGGAGGAAACACGAAAATAAGTGTTGAAGCCTTCTATCCGTTTATACTTTAAATTGCCCTTACTATTTTTTTTAATAATTTCAAGATATAAAAAAAATGTGTGGCCATAGGCTAGAATGAAACTATGTAGAATGTACCCTTCTTTAAAGGAGCGTTATACTATTAAACTAGGTGACAAAGATTGCGAAAACTTAATAATGTATATTTGTACAAACATAGGAAAAACCCATTGAAATGTATTAATTTTTTTGTAGGTATCTTTATTCATTGCACAGGTATAAGTCTGAAATACATATTTCACGCCAACAACAAACACTTATCTATTTCAAATCTATTTCATAAGAAAAACATGAACGTTTTTTAAATACCTAACACAGTCAGTATAGCGATATCCACGCAACAAACGAGTCCTACAAATCAGTATTCCATAAAATCTGTACAATTTCTGTCGTTTACACATACGAGGAAGGTAAGTTTTGCATTATTTAGTACCAGGCCAGCAGGCAACTTAGGAGGCCATCGCTTAAAACAGCAAACTACTGGCATAGATATCGCAATAGTTGGCACGGCCCGCGCATACTACGGACAAACTACATACACAACTTATGTTAATACAAAGACTTGGTGAATAAAGTTTCTGTAGGTACCGTAAAATATTTATGAAAATATCTCTGAAAATATAGTCTGTTTTAGATTATAGTAATCATGAACCAAAGATAAGAATAGCCACTATCAAAGATGATCAAATTAAAGAATAATCTACATTAATAACTAGCTTCTAAGTTAATTGTTTTGCCTTTCTACATATTTTATGAGGCTTTTTCAGTACCTATAGGTATAGAGTATCAAAATGTTTATTAGTAAAATTTATGAAACAATTATACAGGGTGTTGCAAAATTGGTATACTAAGCCAAAACTTTGTTGGTCACGTGACTTTTTACTATGGAAAATAATATTTTTTTTCGCGAATTTCCAAATTCTGATTTCAGTTTCGGGCTTAGATATACCATGCTGCACATGTAGGTTTCGGCTTAGTATACCCTTTTTGCAACACCCTGTATAAGTAGGTACATTACATTTATCTAAGTATTGCAAAAGTTAAATGTTTTGATTTTTTTATATATATTCTGCCAATGTAATTTATAATTAACCACACTTCTAGTTCTTCCCGCCATAAATTTTCTACTTTCTTAGATTAATATAACTGAACATAATAATTATGTTAATGATATAATTATTACATACATTTATGTATGAAGACATGTATATCAGTAGTTCCTGTAATGAAATTAGATACCGTTATGTTGAGAAATGGCTACGATCATTAATAATTAATGATTTGCTTAACTACCACCAACTAGATCACATTCGATGTAGGTATTTATTTGTGTTACTAGGGCTTAGATTTGTCTAGCATATTTGCTATTTGTGCATGTTACAGAAAAGTACGTTTTTTGGCTTGATAAAACTTTCCAAAAAATATGAAGTTAGATGTTTTTCATTTCTATCTATTGCTGCATTCCTTTTAAACATAAGTTTGCGGGCGACGACCGAACTCTAAAGATTCTGAAGAGAGAGGAAAGAAGCTAAAACATCTCTTTATCAACTTTTTTACAACCATGAAACATAATAATGTTGGAAGTTGCAACACGCTGTATATAAGACAGCTTCTTAGCTGCGGCGGATGGCTGTGGGTTAAGCGGTTAAAGTTTTCATTTTTTAAGTAAGAAGTTTTAATCTTAACTTGTTTGCTAACCCCCTTATTCATAGAAAAGTTACAATACGTTTTAACTAATAAACTGTTTTGTCCCTCTCTGTCAAAGAACAAATTGTTCTTTGTTGGAGAGGGACAAAACAGTTTATTAGTTAAAACGTTTTGTAACTTCTCTATGAATAAGGGGGTAAGTCTGCTTTTGTACCGTCGAGGAAATCAATAACTCTATACCGTGTGAAATTCGTCGTGCGAGCGAGTGTGTTTGTAGTAGAAGCAGCCAGGCTTGAAGCGGCTCTAGGCTTAGGTAGCATAGCTTAGGCAGCTGTATACAAACAGGTCCTGGTCTGTTTCATGATATTACATAATTAGTTCTAAATAATCAAAGATTTATATTTATCGTAAAGATATAAATATCTTTTACTAACTACTTTCCGTTCGTACCCTTTGACTGGAAATAAAGAAAGAGAATGGAGGAAAGAAAAATTTTTTTTTACATTTATAGGACTCCGAACAAAACATATCAAACTTATACTTATAATCTTGCACCGTTTCTTTTGAGCGGGTAAATCGTGTGCTCCCGTAGTTTGCACCGCGGCGGCGGCGGCGGCGGCGGCGGCGGCTCTCAGAAATGCAGTTACTGAGCAACTCTGCGATTTTTTCTCATAACTTGTACTTTACAGATTCCTGAATGCTTTATACACGGATAATACTCGCAGCTGAAACGACAGTTGTATTATGCGGAGACTGAAAACAGGATAATATGCACCCGGATGAAAAATGTGCAGAAGAACGTTGCAGCTTTTTAAGTTTGCCTTTATAAGGTTACAATCGTGACACCAAGTCAGGGATTTTGCAATATTCTCCAAGCTTTAAGAGTGTGTAGGAAATACAATATTAAGTACTAAACATAAACTACCTATACTATATATAGCATAGGTACGTGGTCGAGTCCTTTTGACAACTGCAGAAAACATTATAATTATGTATGTTAAACACTGCTACTGAGTTAAAAGAAAAAAAAATGTGTACCAAAGCTTGCAGGCATAATATTGAGGCAAATATTGACTGTTTCTATACTTCAAATGAAAAGCAAACGTACAATTTTATCAATACGATTGCCATACTGTCCGCGAGGAATATATTGTTAATTTGTTAAGTTTACAAGCAGTCATGTATTATTCAATCGTTGGCGGTATTTGCCAAGCAAATTGCTTACTAAGTTCGTGTACATAACGTGTCTACAAATATGTAATATGTTACGAGTTCACTGTTCATCAATTAGTAAGTTATTGTTGTTTGTAACTCTTGAGATGTTACCATCCTACTATAGCACAGTTTATTAAGTTCATGACAAAACTAATTTGAATTGAAGTTCTCTCAGGCACAAACTGTCTGGTAAACTTGGAATGCAAAAATCTTCCCTTCACATACATTCATCATACCTAAGGGCGATACCGAAATGATCGGGAATAGAAAAAAGTACAAAGATATCATAATATTATTTACTTTTATTGTTTTTCAAAGTAGTCTCCGTGACATTCAATGCACTTTTTCATTCGATTAAACCAATCATTGAAACAGTAATTCCAGTCTGAAGTGGATACTGTCAAAACAGCTGATTTGTAAGCTTCGACCGCCTCTTCTGGGCCGCTAAACTGTTGACCACGTAGCATATCTTTAATTCTTGGGAATGTAAAATAATCATTGGGGCTCAGATCAGGGCTATACGGAGGATGGTCCATCAACTCCACGTTTTCCATATTTAAAAACGTTCTTGTTTTGCGAGCGGTATGAGAGCTTGCATTATCGTGGTGAAGGATTATACGACGATTCGGGTTAGTTTTACGAAGTTCTCTTACGACTTCCGGCAAACAAACTGTTGTGTACCAATCAGCAGTAACCGTCCTTTGTTCTTGTAATGGAATCGTAGCCACATGGCCAGTTTTCGATACAAACGAAGCGACCATTTTTTTCGACACGCTGCGTGAGCGAATAACTTTTGTTGGCTTGACCTCACCTTCGAAGACCCAAACTTTTCTTTCGGGCTCATATGAATAAATCCACGATTCATCACCAGAGACGATATTGTAGACAGCATTTGAACTGCCTCCATTGAACCGTTGCAGAGCAGATCGACACCAATTAACACGAGCCGACTTTTGTTCCTCGGTCAAACGGTGGGGCACCCAGCGCGAAACTAACTTCTTGACACCCAGTTCTTCATGTAAAATGGTTTGAATGGCTGTCATACCAATGCTGAGAGAAGCCCGAATCTGCTCGTATGTCACATGTCTATCTTCTTTTATTAACTGGCGTACAGCATCGATTTTATCTTGTGTTACCGCTGTTTTTGGCCGACCAGTAGAAGGGACTGTGGTAAGAGAGGAACGTCCACGGCGAAACTCAGAATACCAACGATATATAGTCGTTTTACTTGGTGCTTCAAGTTTATAAATAGAAACAAGCTTGGCGAGACATTGTTCTTGAGAAACCTCGACGAAAGTTGTGAAAAATTATTGCACGGAAATGTTCCCGCGTAAGCTCCATTTTTTACACCGACTTGTCAAATTCAAATGGTCAATACTCTTTTATTTTTTACTTTTTTTAAAATTCGAAAATGGAAAATTATGTTTGAAAAAACACTACATTTGATACACCAAAAAGGTTTCACTCTAATTTATTCCTAAGTATTCTATTCCCGATCTTTTCGGTGTAGCCCTCGTAATATGCCTTAGAATTTAGGTCTATCAATTATATTAGGCCTATTGTTTCTCGTCTGTAATTATCTTTGTATATTTCTGATGATGGCAGTGCTGAATCCAAAAAAAACATCTTCTTAGCATGTTGATGACAAATATGAGGCACTACTAGAAGGCATCTAGGGTTTTTTATCGTGGTGAAAGGATTGGTCTGGCTGGCTAAATGTACTTTAATATTACAGATGGCGTCATTAAGCTAACCTTTTCCGTATAAGAGTAATTTGGTGTTTTTTCACTGGAACTTTTTCATTGGTCGGTAGTGTTTATAACTGTTACATCCACACTTTGTATTCAATATTTTCATAGCCAGTATTATACTATAGTCGAAGTGTTCAAATTCCCAGTTTACAATAATAGCAGTGTATGCGAAACTCATGGAGCGAAAATCTTCAAAAGAGCAGTAATAATTGCAAATGGGGCGGTAAAGTACGAATACAGTATTGTGCAAATTAATGTGAACACAAGTGAAAATTTGAAAAAATACATTTATTAGTTCTAAAATATAAAAAACAGAGATATATTTATACAATTTAAGTTATTTTAATAGAAAATGTGTCCTCCCTGGCTTTTATAACTTATTCAATACGTTTTGGCATAGAATCGACATGATTTTAACAGTTTTCTGATATTTACTGGTCTAAAAAACTTGTATGGATTACAGCCCGAATCATTTTAGTTTTTCTTGTGCAATCCGTTTTCCGAAGTCTAACTTTCACGATGGCCCACTTATTTTCAATGGAATTAAGTGCCGGTGAGTTCTCTGGCCATCCAAAGGCATGATATCTTGTTGTTCTTGAAATATTTAAGCATAATCTTGGTCACGTGGAATGGAGCCGAAATTTGTTGAAAAACTTATTGACCGTTATCATCAAATTTTCTTACTTCAACTTCTAATCTCCGTTCTAGCAATTCACTGTATTTTAGCGAGTCCATCATCCCTTCGATGGGCACAAGTCATCCGGTACCTATATAAGAAAAACAGTCCCAAACTAAGAAAAGTTGATGATAACGGTCAATAAATTTTTCAACAAAATTCGGCTCCATTCCACGTTACCAAGATTATGCTTAAATATTTCAAGGACAACAAGATATCATGCCTTTGGATGGGCAGAGAACTCACCAGCACTTAATCCCATTGAAAATAAGTGGGCCATCGTGAAAGTTAGACTTCGGAAAACGGATTTCACGAGAAAAACTAAAATGATTGAGGCTGTAATCCATACAAGTTTTTTAGACCAGTAAATATCAGAAAACTGTTAAAATCATGTCGATTCTATGCCAAAACGTGTTGAAGAAGTTATAAAAGCCAGGGAGGACACATTTTCTATTAAAATAACTTAAATTGTATTAATATATCTCTGTTTTTTTTATTTTAGAACTAATAAATGTATTTTTTACAAATATTCACTCGTGTTCACATTAATTTGCACAATACTGTATATTTGCTGTTTTATCGCCCGTTCATGATTTTAGGTGTTGATAGTAAATAAATCGCCTTTATTGTTTTTTCGAGGCTTGTGTTTCGAGAGCTGATGCTATGATACTTTTAGAAATTACTAATAATAGAGATTCATACTGTCTAGTATTTAAAAAAAAAATCTAAATGTGATTTAAACAGCCTACTATTTTGTCGTTGAAAAAATATTTTTCACCTTGCAAACCTATAAATTTGTGCCTTCAGAATCTTACCATTGTTTCTAACTTCTCAAATTCTGGAAACTGTTAAAGTGAGGTTGTGCACCGGCTAGCTACAACAATGGGTTAACACCAGGGTTCATACGTCTAATTACCAACCGAGCCTCGGGCTACGCAGGTGGAACAGTTTAACCGAATGTTAATGTTGCAGAAACTGGCCTAGGCAGTGTCATAACAATATCTTGTTACATCGTGCTCCCGGGTTACTTCAACTAAATTAGATACAGAACTTGCTTCTAAGACTGAGATTGTTCACTGAACTGGGGCCAGTTCTGCTATGTGATGTTGAGGTTTGTCATGTGCGGTTGACATGGCACCCAGTATCTGAATTCAATCCCCCTTATTCATAAAAAAGTTAGTGGACGCTTTAGCTATTGAACTGTTCTGTCACTCACCGGAAATGATTTTAAAAAATAAAAAATCATTTTCAAAAATCTTAGAAGTAACGCTACTGAATAGATATTACCTAATACTGAAATATAACTAAAAGTATTCAACAATCAAGAGTAACCATACGAACAAAGCTGTCAAATAAATATACTTAAGTCCTACTTATACTATTACTGTTACTTATACTCTATAAGTATTTGTTAAAGGCCAGGAAAAGTAGTGGAAAGGCCCCAACAGACAAAGTTGGCGACTTCATTGAATGCCCCCAAAACGTCATCACCATGCGGCTACAGCCTTATCTGGGATCTTATTGCGCTGCTGTTTAGCACATTTCACCTCTATACCGTGCTAATAAGGGTAATTTTGCCTCGCTGCTAATGAGAAGCGTGCTCGGACAGCTAAATGCCTATGTGTGTGTGAGTGTAAGCCTTTCGTAGTATTTTTGTAGCAGCTCGTAGCGCTACGGCGTAGCGGCTCGTAGCAAGTGCTACGGGTGTAAAAAGAAAGTCCCTAACAGACGTAATAAGATTTCAATGTTTTTAGTAACTTTATAATATTTGTAGTTAGGAAAATAGGTTTATTTATTAGTTTCGAAAACTTTTTTAGTGTAACTTAGTAGTAATGTGTAAACTATAAGTTAAACACCAAGAATTAACTTAATAATTATGATGCACGGTGCTACTACACTTCAAAATATACATCAGTATATTCCTCGTGTAATGTATACTCAATGTTTTCATAGCAATATGATGTTTGTAAATCCGCCGTCCCTCCAAGCCGCGTCTCACAATAACGGCTCTCACAGCGGTTATATTAAAACCGACGCGGATATTGATGGAACTCGATCTCACACCGACAATGAAATACATTCTTTATTGCAATTTCATGTGTTTTGTTCTTGTAAGACACTAGGGTTTCGGAATAAAATATACAGAGGTACACTCACGGACAATGAAAAGGTTCCACTAGAAAAACACCAAATTACTCCTAAACGGAAAACGCTAGCTTAATGATGCCTTCTGCAACTTTGAAGTTCATTTAACAGAGCATCAGGATATAACGAACAAAAATCAAAAACATTGTTTTCAAATTTTAAATTAAATGTTTGAAAAAATTGGGGTCGTTTCGTGTCTGCATTTTGTGAGTGGAACTTTTTCATTGCCTGGGCGTGTATAATAATGTATTTTTCCTACATATGTATTAATGCTGTGCGGATTGTATCCGAAAATAGTAAATTTGCAATCTCAACAAATAAAAAGCTCAAAATAATTCCAATAGATATACGACAAAAACAAAACATTTTATTGGACAAATCACTGAGTCAAATAAATACATCAATGTCGGACCCAACAATTCGTTTTCGCGCTCACAATCATGTCCAGAGGGCGTAGTGCGAGTTTTTGTCACCTTTTCGAACCCTGAAAATTTTACGCCATTTTTTATAGTGGTGAGGTAGTCCAGAGCATATACCCTTGGCGGCTGAATGCTCGATCGGTGCAAAAACTCGCACTCCACACACAGCATAAACCATCCCCATTATTCGTGTATACTTTGTTCATTTACCATGAGAGCAGCTCTCATATCGTCAAAGTAAATATACTCTTGCTATTGTGGCGGCGACGGCGGTGTCGGAAAACATACATGGTTTCAACAACAGTAAACAGCAGGTATCTTTTGTTGCGTCGAATGGGAGGTTACTTTGAGAGATTGTTTCCGCACGGTACTACAAAAATATTTATACTATTTTAACTCAGGTAATTTATTATTGAAAGTATTAAACTCATTAATAATGTAATTTAATTTATCAATTCTCGTCATTATAAAAAATAAATCAATTAGAAGTTGCTTATCGTATCTGGTTCAAAGGTTCTCTTAATGCTAGCTGCATTTCCTCGCTGTGTAGCCATGGAGATTATCGATCCCGTAATTTATAGTTTTTTTAACTAATTGCCTATGTCCGTTAAATGTGTCGTTGAACAGTCTTTGACTAGGCCGAATATACATAAAAAATGTGAGTAGAACTTTTTCATTGCTCGCAAGTGTAAACAGTTTCTTATTTTTATAGCTCTACAAAATAATATTACCTAATATAACTTCTAATGCCCATATAATAGGTGCATAACTGCACACCAATTCTACATCGCGCTATTGCAGTGGCTTCAGCCGGCCGAAGTTTAAAATCCATTTGATTTATGCATTCGCAAGCGCGTGGTGTGTACATACGCATCCCGGGAGCTATTTAGTACTTTAGCTAAATATTTTCGAATACGCTTTCATCATTATACAGGGTGGAATTTTATCTGTGACCGTTGGTAGGTGAAATTACCCATCATACCAACTGATCTTTACATTTTACAATACAATACAATACAATACAAAACACTTTATTTGCACCAAGAACAAAAATTACAAAAAACATAACTTAAAAATAAAACAGTACAAAAAGGCGGCCTTATTGCTTATAGCAATCTCTACCAGACAACCTTTGGATGGAAGAGAGTAAGTCTATATATTTTAGTGGAGTAAGTATTTATTTCGCAATTACAAAGTTGTTGTCTGGTGGCGTAATGGATAAGGCCTCGTCCTCTCAATCGAGAGGCCGTGGGTTCAAATCCTGTCCTGTACCAATGAATTATTTCAATATGTTTTCAATTCATTAAGGAGTTTATTGTGCATTGTATTTATTCCAAAAAAACGGCGATATGGTTCGCAACCTATCGAACCCCTTCGGGGATAACAGTCGTGAGTGTATATACATATATACATATTGTCGGGTACATTGGCTTGGCAATGGGTATTTTACTGATAAAATTCTACCCAGTTTGTTGTGTTATGTGAAAAGTTAGACGGCTCCGTTTGAGGAATGTGTACTCAGTGATAATCAAAATACTAGTGCTCTTTATGTGCAGTCCAATGACTTTTAATTTCGTGGATAATTTGAGATAGTTACGTTTAACTTAATATTCTTCTGTTACCATGCCCCACTATAAACACACACATCAGAAAAAAGGTAGATATAGGTAAATACCTGCGCAAAATACACTCACGAGGAAAGAAAAAGTTCCAGTTACACTCAACGGCAATGAAATAGTTCCACTCACAAAAAACCGACACCAAACGAGCCCAATGTTTTTAACATTATCATCCGTTTAGGAGTAAATGTGTGTTTTTCTTAGTGGAACCTTTTCATTGCCCGTGAGTGTATAATTGCACCAAATTACTCGTAAACGGAACAGACTTGAAGCGGAATGCAATATTTAAGTACCTACATTTAAAACATTACCAACTAAAATACTGTGTCCAAATTTTAGAGGAAATATTTTAATAAATTGGTTACACTTGCTTTTCACATTTTGTAAGTGGAACTTTTACATTGCTTTTGAGTGTATAATACGATACGACTAATCACAGTAGTGTACATGTTGTAGAGCTTTAATTAAAATGTCGGGTTAGCCCATGAAAGCTTCAGGGAATATCGTGCTATCCCTCAAACAAATATACAACCATTTGTTTCGAGTTCGGACCCTATTAATCCCACAAAGTGAAAACAAAGAATGGAACTGCGTTTGCTTCTCCCAAATTAAATTTGTTTCATTTAATAGAATTGAGACGTCAATGTTGGTAACTTCATTAAGGCGAACCCGTCTCCGACAAAACAATCACGCTGTATAACCGGGTGAAATTGTTTAGAGTTTAATAGGTGCGAAAGTTGCTTAGCTTCAATCCAATTATACAGGGGGAGGATTAGGTGGGGACTCTGTAAAGTGTATCAGTTTTTTATTATCAACTGCCTCAAAGCTGCCGCATTAAAGCTCCACTGACCTATATCGTAATATTCTGTGGTCAACAGATACGCAAGTGTATGTGCGCGTAAACTGGAAGATAAAACTGTTTGTTTTTTTAAATCCTTTCCAATGTGATTTAAAAGCCGGTTTAATGTGTCCGTAATTGAGAATGGACTATTGAGAAAAAACAATGCAATTATTATTCAAATTACTTTTAAACTCCATTTTAAACGGAGCGTTGAGAACAATACGCTCCGATAGAAGAAGACTCCGATATCGTTCAGAAAACAATTATCAGTTCTGTTTTAACCTCGCGAGCGTTCAAAGCGTGAGTTTCTAAACTGATTGAGAGTTAAGCGTCGAACAGAACAAGCGTGCATGAGTCCTCAATTTAGCACCAAGCAGCCTGCATATGCTGAGTTATAAACTACCGCTAACTTTTTCACTAGCCGACAGTATGAGATCGGTAACGAGTTGGTGGAAAAGTTCACGGAATATTCCGGGAAATATTCCAGCCGGGAACTATGCGGGAAGTTTATGCACCGGCGATTTTGTCACGGGCTCTCGTGATTGGGAATGTTAAATCAAAATGGATTTTTGGATGATGGCTTTGCGGTGGAGCGGGTTCACGGTTAGGTTCGTGTGTTCGTGTACACAATGCTATATACATAAATTAACCAACAGGTACTTAATTAGAATGATATATATTATGTGTACTATAGCGGGGGGGCTAGGCTGACTGAGCTGAAACTTACAAAGTTTCCAGTCGAGAAAGTTACGTAAATTCGCCTCCTTTTAGAATAGTATATTTTATACTTTTATTAATCCTTAAAAGTCAGAAGTCTCATTTATCAATACTGTATCACATATATATCACATCTATAGTACTTCATTATTTAAACAAAGTATATTTTTAAAGATATTACTATAGTCAATAATAAGCCCTACATTACATGTTCCATTATAATTTGACAATGATAAACAATAAGTTTAATTAACGTGAATCGTCCGTAGAACATTCGACTGCCAGCAGTTTTGTGCTCTCTCCGCAATATTACGATAAATTGATAAAATATTACGACTATCACCCTGATAGGTATTCGTTGAAACCGAAGACCTACTGTAGCCAATGACCTGGATAAAATAAATGAAAATAAACTACAGGATATTTACAGAATATTGCAACACCCAGGCTTGCTACTCAAGTTTACTCGGGAGCTAGGCTGGCTGAGCTGAAATCAAGGGGATATGTACAAAGGTTCCACTCGAGAGAGCCACGTACAGGAACTTCGCCCACTACCAGAATAGAATAGAATAGAAACTAAAGAATAAACAGTAGAGAAAAGATTTATTTCCAGGCCAGTAAAAGCTAAAAAAAGGCTGTAGAGGTAAAAATGAATATCGATCGCCTTTACCGTTAGCATAACACTTCAGTCAAGGTCAAGGGTGTTTATACGGTCCATATACCTAATCAGAAATACGATGAAGAAGCAAACTTCGGAATGAAAAACGAATCCCTAAAATATTATGTAGAGCGGTGAGAGGTACCTAGTATTGTTTTCGTTGGATCGTTTAAACGCATGTGCTTGTGCTACTACCTTACCTTTACTATACTAAATCACTTCTTTATAATAATACAGAAAAACATTACAAGACTCCCTTCCAATTTCTCAACTTTGCATCTTTCGGAAAATTCGACGAACATTTTAATAATCCATTTGTTGTCCCCCGCACCCGTGCATTGCATGTGCACACTCACGCTGCTTATTCTGTTGTTTCTAGAAAGATCAATATTGCATCAGAAAAACAACATTTTATAATCTTGTATTATTTTTAACTGATTTCGAAAAAAGGAGGAGGTTCTCAATTCAACTGTATGTTTTTTTTTATTTTACAAAACGCACACACCACAAATAATGTCAAAGTAAATTATTTAATATCAATGTTGCACTCAAGCGTTCATCATTTCGCTAAGCCCATGACTCGGTAAACAACCCGTGAACAGTTGCAGAATAACGCTGCTGTTATATTATTAAACAGAAGAAAATCCATTGCGACAGCTCAGAATAAGAAAGTGCTGTCGCATTTCCCAGCTGACCGCGGCCTGCTTTGTGCAGCTCAAATACTCGTATAGTGCCACAAACTTATCTGTTCCGGTGAGAGCGAACTAAATTGGTCCATATAATCTATGTCAATATGAAATTCATTCAGTAAGTAATGAGGTATGGACCAATTTAGTTCGCTCTCACCGGAACAGATAAGTTTGTGGCACTATACAAAGGTATTCGGAGACGCGACTTCTGTCTAGAAACTAGTTTTGTTCTTTTCCCCGGTACATGTTTTGAAACGTAAGTCGCTTTACAAACAGCGAAAGAAAAGTGTGATTGGATTTTTTGCACGTCTGATAGTTCGGGATCTACCTAGTTTGAAAGTATGCTCTGTATTCCTTATTTAGCGCCTTAACTCCAAATATTAAACTTTTTACCATTTGAAACGTTTTCCTACGGAAAAAGACAGCTAAGATCTCGCGATAGGAAGTTAACAACAATTGATATTGTCTGCATTCTACTATTCTACACCTCACCGATTACAATAAACTCTTGTCAGTCTTTCAGCGTTATGATCAAGCTACCTACAGGTTATTCCACGATGTCTGATGAGCAAAGGTTCCTGTAATAAGCAGTGCTCAGCGCCGGCACAGATGCCGCCTCCGCCTGTATTTAACATATTAATTACGAATATTAGGAGGTGCCTGCGAGATACGTCTTGCAAGTCACAGATGGGTAAATTAGTTAATATTGTACTTACCTAATTAAGTGTGCGACGGTAAGTAATGGCTCGTATTTTTAAGGCTTAACGACAATGTATGAATACAAAATTCATCAAAAATATATACGTTCAATATTATATTAATGACAAAACTTACCCCAATTTCCACCAAATCTGAAAATAATAACATTAATTAGTTTTTTCTTTAAACTAGATATGTAGATTGGCTGGTAGTTTTTTTTAGCTTAAAGCCTACCTTTTGGTCACTTATATTGTGCTTATTGATTTGTGCAATAAATAATATAAATAAAATAATTATTTACACTGTATGTATGTCGCAGGCATCTGGTTTAATCTCCTGTTTGATTGAACCGCTAGCCCGTTCATTGGATGACGCTACTCAGTTGAATGACTAAAGAACAACTCGTCAAGTGGTTGACTGTAACGTCCAACGTCTTGACTGAACGTTATTCAGCGAAGTCGTTAAATGGAATATAGTATAGCAACTTTGTAATGTCTGGTTAGGATGAACATGACCAGAAAAGAGTCTACAAAAAGACTATGTTACAAAGCTCTCATCTCACAAATGAACTAAACAATAACAATAAACGTACTTTGATGTTGTTGTTCATAATTATCATTATAATTATTATTTAGCACATTTTTTTCTTTAAAACTATCCGCCGGCGGTGTAATAATAGGTAAATCCATGTTGTCACACTATTTTAACATAAATAACGCACTTTAAAGCTAATTTATTTGCAAAAAATAACAATACAAGTGCTTTTTGTGTCAGCTGTTCGCTGTTAGACGCCATATTTGTTTTATTCACCACCTGACTGGTTTTGTGACGCTTGTACAATCAACGTTCGGCCTAGTCATACAACTGAGTAGCGTCATCCAATGAACGGGCTAGCGGTTCAATCAAACAGGTGATTAAACCAGATGCCTGCGACATGTATAAAGCGAAAAAGTCACCTATGGTACATCTTCATGGATTACTACGTAAATGTAAAGGAAATTTAATCATACACCTATGTACTATTCAGAATGCATTTCGAAGCTTACAAACAACAAGTAATATTAGGTACAATGCAATATGAAAGTTAGCTATGATAATGTAACACATAGCTCCGGTAAATTCTGAAATGTGCTGAATACCTACGGCTGAAAGGCAGCTGAAATGTTAGCATAATCCACACAGTCTCAGAGGATATTTCGTCATATGAAAATACTTTAAATAATGCAGCTACAGAATTTTGAAGCTTTTGTATGTAATATGACGCGACGGCATTACGATGGTATTTACCTTTATGTACTGACTGTTACAAAAATAGTAGACAGATACGGTAAGGTAAAAAAGGTCCAACATAGCTCATGATTCTGAACAACTTTTGATCAAGCACTTTTTTGTAATCAGGCGGATAACTTGTCATCTCGGATATCACAACAATAAACACTTACACCTTGTTCTAATGTACTCCCTTGCGGGGTAGGCAGAGGTGCATTGCTGCACCCACTTTTCGCCAGTGTTATGTTAGTCCCAATGTAATAGGGGACGGCCTATTGCCATTTTACGGGCACATCCAAGACCCGAGAACAAATATCTGTGTTTAAACAAATATAAGCTATATAAGCTCAGTAGTCAGGGTCACTAACCACTACGCCATTCGGTCGTCTACTACGCCATTCGGTCTTCTATTTTTTATTATTTAATATTTTTAAATATTGGG
This sequence comes from Plutella xylostella, assembly GCF_932276165.1. Lineage (NCBI taxonomy): Eukaryota > Metazoa > Arthropoda > Insecta > Lepidoptera > Plutellidae > Plutella > Plutella xylostella. The sequence continues at coordinate 862,707 of NC_064002.1, forward strand.
GGCATTGGTGTCGTCATTTTGTAAGTGAAACTTTTTCACTGCACGTGAGTGTATATTGATAAAAATACACTCTGCTGTTGTAATACGCAAACATTATTCGAAATAATTAAGAGGCTAGAGTCTAGCCGCTAGACGGTCCGCGTGTGGGTTTGAAGCGCCATTTTAAGGGTGTCTCTGTAATGATAATGTCCCGAGTAGACGATAATGGCTTCATTTTGTTGGAATTGAAAATTATAAGAGGGTTAATGACGTCATCAAAGCGAGTTGTGTGCACAGATACTGTGTGAACAGGTGGGCATGGATGCGAAGATAAGACTTAAGTAAGGTGGCAGACGTCTATCGCATTATTTATAAATAAATAAAAAGAGAAAACAATGTTTAATAAAAAATGTTAAATACCTATCAGGTTCAAAATTATTGTTTATCACTGTATTGCTACTCTATCAATAAAAAGTATATATAGAATATTCTACAAGTACTATACTACCTATAATTGAAAAAATTAGGATGAAACCTTACAGTACGTTTAGTTATACTTATATTTATCCCTATATTCTCACGGGAAACCGTTTAAGCCCCACCGAAGTTTGTAGAAAAATCTAGCCATAAATAAAACTACTTAATTTACGTGTACAACAAGATACAGAGCCCAATTTGTTTTTAGCAAGTTTTTTTACATACACGTGCCGCCCAAACAAGCTCTAGGCAAAGACTGATCAGATATTCATTGGCTCCTAGGCTCCATCCTACGAGTCTCCACAAATATTCATAACCGTATCGCCTCTATGAAACTTTAATCTGGCCTTTTTGGTTTAATTTTGCACAGATTTGACTGTGATAGTGTGATGAAGTAAGCGTGTGTTAGTTTAAGGGTTGAGACACACATGGCATAAAAATCCGGTATCTTTTCGAATATTATAGTATTGCGGAGCATTTCCTAGAGATCTGATTGTTAGCAATAGTGGTTGATGGCAATAAAACTTCAACTAATAAAGAAAAGTGGAAGTGAAGATTTTCTTACTCTCTACACATTGTTTTATTTGCCGTTCGTTTAGTGAGAGGAAGATGTTCTTAGAATCTGAGCCTTCTAGGAACAGCCTACAGGCTTTCGCAAAGGCTCTACGGGTATATTGATGTAGCAGTATATAATATACCTATTTGGTGGTCATTGAGCACTTATGTGTATACGTGTGTGTTGTTTGTGTGTGTGTGTGTGTGGATCACTGTGACCGGATTACATGAAGAGAGAGTAAATTATTTATGAATTTTGGTTAAATTGTAGAATTTTAGCAACTATCATAGCTAATGTTTACATATTTTCGATATCATAAAGTGCATATATTAAAGTTTGAGCGTCTATGTATTCGGAAATAATTCGTTGTCACAATAAATCCCCCTTTATATGGTGCAACTAAATTATTACATCAGTGTCGTGCCGTCTATGAAACGGAGTTTTGGAAATGAGCCTGCTGCCTGCTTTACAATATCCCTGTTATCTACACAAAATTCACTGCGCTGACCATTGAATACCAAAAAAGTTTGTTTACTTTCCTTTAAATCATCGGAAAGTTTTTATATCACTTGTTTTTACACGCTTTACATGTAAAGCCCACAAAGTTTCATTTATGTGTCTTAATTTCAAAAACCACATTGACTAAACTTTCTAATTTTTCACCTGATAACAATATTTAAATCAAACAGTTCATCACATATCATCAGAAGCATATTATGCCCAAGGGATAAATATCTTCCGTATTTCTCAGTGACACGTTGCACAAAGGTATAAGTATAATAGGTATAGGTGAAGGCAGGCGTGGAGTGCAGTAATGAATAGCTTATCAGCTCAGGCAGAGACTATCCCAGTTGCAGCTACACTACGCGGGGAGTGCAGTGGCACTACCCTACCCTATCCTTCTAATATAGTCAACGGCAAAGTTTATAAGTATGGATGGTTGGATGTTTGTTACTATTTTACGGGAAAACGGCTGGAGCAAGTTTGATATACTTATGCATGTAGTGAAACGAAAAATACTTTATTAGTTTAAACGCTGAAAGAAGGTGGAGTTGGCTGCCGAATAAATTATAATAAAAAGTGCTACACGCCCCTGTAAATAGACCTAGTTTACTGTACTGAAAGATATCAGTCTCAGGTATACTGCAGTAGCCAACAAGACACGCATACTTAACAAAATTTGGAAACACTTCTCTGTTTTATCTCTTTCAATATCACTTGGCCAAAATACTTTGCGCACGCTATACCTTCTGAATGTGTTATAAACTACGATTGGGTCTGAAGTGGTGTAGTGTGGAGTTAGACTTAAACTGTGTCTGGGGATTGCATTTTCTTGCTCTAACTTCACACTTTGTTTCGAAAATTTATTGTCAGTTTTGGAGATTAAGTTTTGCATAAGATATAAAGACAAAAATAACAAACGGAACATACAAGCTCGAAGCTCAGGGGTCTTCTTATACGTAAAAACGTCTTATATAATGTTATATACTTAGATAAAATATGAGAATGTATGGTAAATCCACTATGGATTGTATCTACAGTATAACTTTATTGATTGATTAACATTATAATAGTTTGTTTCTTTTAGTCCAGTCAAGGAATGAGGTGTAGAGTGCGTGAGCAGGTAACTAAGCGATTCCTTCAGAAACTTGTTCAGGGGGCTTAGGTTGTTAACATACCAAAAGTCCTGACTCCTAGGTGATGAGCGGGGGGAGGAGGGGGGGATAAAGGTACGAAGTTTTGGTTTTTTACTTATATCTCAAAAACGTTGCATCGGAGAGAAATATTATTGACTAATGAAATGAAGCTCTTAAAATTATCTAAAACTTTTATATCATATGTTTTTTTTCTAATTCCTAACCGTTTTCGAGCTATTACCCTCGGAAAAAGTTAAAATTTACAAGAAAAATGTATTCATGTCAAAAATTCATAAATATTGCATGATATTGTCTTAACCTATTCATAAACGAAAAAAATGAAAAGGAAAGAAGTTGTAGATTTTTTTATTCCCTTTTAGAATATATATATATATGCTGATCAATGTCCAACCCGCCTAAAGTTAGAGCTATTTTAAACTTGCATTTTGCTAAAGTCACTGAAATAGCTCACCGAGTTAGTAAGCTTAAGTGTAAGTAAAATAGCTGTGACTTTGGGTGGGTTGGACATTAACCAGCATATGTATAATGTATTCTAAAAGGGAATTAAAAAATCTACAACTTCTTTTCTATTATTTTTTTTTCATTTATGAATAGGTTTAGTCAATATGATGCAATGTTTATGAATGTTTTGACATGAATACATTTTTCTTGCAAATTTCATTTTTTTCCGAGGGTAATAGCTCGAAAACGGTTAGGAATTAGAAAAAAACATATGATATAAAAGTTTTAGATAATTTTAAGAACTTCATTTCATTAGTTGAAAATATTTCTCTCCGATGCACCGTTTTCGAGATATAAGCTAAAAACCAAAAATTCGTACCTTTATCCCCCCCTCCTTCCCCCCGCTCATCACCTAGGAGTCAGGACTTTTGGTATATTAACAACCTAAGCCCCCTGAACAAGGTTCTGAAGAAATCGCTTAGTTATCTGCTCACGCACTCTACACCTCATTTTGAGTCATTTATTGACTGGACTATTTGTATTAAACTTAACTAAAAAAATAAATTTAAAAAATCCATATGCATATTAAGTTTTGATATCAACATGGTGCATCCAACACCATTAAATAAATAAAGTTACCATAACAACACCCGTTCAATGGCCAATTAGAAGCCCGTCTCGTACACATTAGAATAGAAACAAAAGTGAATAAATAACACAGTAATATATCCAAGTTATCATTGATATGATATCTAAAGCAGAAAGCTATTTTATTTGATCCTAACTGAATAATTCATTGCAGCGCTTGGATGCTGCCTGTGTGAACTTCGATATTAAATCCCGAACAAAGATGAGCTGGATGGTGAAAACAGAGCTAGATTTGGAAGGATTATAAACCATTTGATTCGATATTATAGCCGGCTAATTCTAAGACTTTATGCCCCTTATTATAAAACGTATACTAAACATGTTTTCGGTTTAAACCTGGCTTTAGACTACCGATTTGTAAGAAAGTCTGGACTAAAACCGATTCTTTGTTAGTACCATCTTTAGTTTACGTTTTGTAATTACGAGAATTGTGAATTAGGACACGTGAAAGCTATGGATAAGGATTACGTTAATGGACCGGTCGTTAAATTTACAGATTATCGCAAAATCCCTTACTGCTAGCGTCACAACTGAGAACGTCCAGTTAACTACAACTTCAATGTTATAATTAGACGGTCGAATGGCGTAGTGGTTAGTGGCCCTGACTGCTATGCCGAAGGTCCCGGGTTCGATTCCCAGCTGGGGCAGATATTTGTTTAAAGACTAAAGCCGAAACCTACATGTGCAGCATGTAGGTTTCGGCTTAATATACCCTTTTTGCAACACCCTGTATTATATCCACGTTAATGAAGGTATATTAGATCAGTTCAGAAATCTTAAGGCCGAGGAAATTGAGGTAGATGTCTTATGTACTAGTGAATCATTCTTACGATCAGGCCAAGAAAAGATGGTAAACATTCCAAATTTTCAGTTAGTGGCGAACTTTTCACGTACTGATGAGAAAAGAGGAGGCGTCTGTATTTTAGTCAAAAACGATCACCAATGCAAAGAAATCAAAGATATAGCCAAATTATCTGTGACAAGTGTTGTTGAGTTTTGCGCAGTAGAGCTTACTGATCATAACATGATTATAGTGTGTGCCTATAGAATACCTAAATCCAAACAAAAGAAGAAGTATCTAGCGATTTTTTATGAAAGATTAGACAGCGTATTGAGTAGATTATGTAAAAAATCTAATAAAAAAAATTATCCTCTGTGGAGATTTTAACATTGACAGATTAAAGAATAACAGTGAGTCTAGATTTTTCCATGACACACTACTAGAATACAATCTAAAACTGGAGATCAATGAACCTACCCGTCTATCTAGCGGAACATGTCTAGACAACTATGCACATAACATAAGTAGAGGTTGTACAGCACAGGTACTTGATTACGGGTTATCGGACCATACAGCACAATTGCTATCGATTCCTGTAAAAAAATATACAAAAATGAAATACTGGTTGGTAAAAAAACGAGATTTTTGTGAGGAAAATCTTAAACTTTTTCATAAACACTTAAAAAACCTAACATTTGCAGATATGTATAGTCTAAATGAACCAGAAGCTGTATACAATTCATTCTTAGAGACATTTCTATTAATTTTTAATCTCTGCTTTCCATTTAAGATCATTAGAATTCATACTAAAAAGAAGCAAAGGTGGATATCAAAGGGCATACGGAAGTGCAGTAGAAGACAAAGAGAACTACTCTGGAACTACAGAGCACAACCAACAGAAAATAATAAATTACAATTAAAAACATATTCACAGAGATTTAAACGAATTATCAAACTCACACAAAAAGCACAAAACAACCACTTTATAAAAAACTCATTAAATAAGTCAAAAGCGACATGGAAAGTAATAAACAGTACCTCAAATCTCCCTAAAGAGGAAATTAAACAAATCAAAATAGGTAACCACTTACTAACTGACCCTAATGCAATAGCTAATGCCTTTAATAATTACTTTATAGACCAAGTTGAATATTCTCAAGTAAAGACAGCATCACTTAATAAACACACGGCATCCAGTACCGAATCTATTTTTGTGAATCCTGTAAGCCCTGATGAAATAATTAAGATAATCAAAAATCTCAAAAACACGAACAGTGTTGGATATGACGAGATACCTACTCATGTACTGAAATATGTAGCTGAATCTGTAGCCCCCCACATAGCCTACATAATCAACATATGTGTTAGTAGTGGAGTATATCCTGATAAACTAAAATCAGTGATTGTAATCCCGATATTCAAAAAAGAAAACAGAGAAGAACTGCAGTTTTACAGACCTATAGCTTTAATATCAATTGTCTCCAAGATATTTGAAAAATTTCTTTATAATTCCTTGACATCATTTTTTGACAAGCATAATATCCTTATTGACGAACAAAAGGGATTCCGTAAAAATATGACAATAAATTTAGCAATTTTTGACTTTTTAAAAAAAATTATGATATGTGTCGATGAGAAAACTCCTGTATGTGCCATATATATGGACCTTACAAAAGCATTCGACTATGTTAATCATAATATATTAATAAGTAAATTAAAATCATATGGTATCAGAGGTAATGTTATTGAACTTATCAAGTCTTACTTAAGTAATAGGAACCAATGTACACAAATAACAAAAATGTGCCCTAAAACTAATATGGAAATTAGATATCTTTCAGATAATAGATCAATACTTCATGGAGTTCCACAAGGCAGTGTACTTGGCCCGCTTTTATTTTTGACATACATTAACGATTTGCCGAGACATGTTTCAAATCCAATGATCCTTTTTGCCGATGATAGCACTGTCATAATAAAATGCACCGATGAGCTCAAATATGAGGAAACAATTAATAATAACCTGACAGAAATAATCAACTGGCTTGATGACAACTGCTTGGTAGCTAATCTCAGCAAAACTAAATTGATGATGTTCCATCAGAGGAAAAACACTCCTGAAGTCAGAGTTAATTATAACAATCAACCAGTAACTGAAACACGTGTAACAAAATTTCTAGGTCTTAATATTGACAACCAACTTACGTGGAATGATCATACAATAGATCTTTGCGCAAGGCTCAGTAAGCACTCATATATGCTTTACAGACTTAGGGGCATTGTTAGCATGGATACACTTGTGATAGCTTATCATGCATATGTGGCATCCACACTTCGCTATGGGATCATTTTCTGGGGTAACTGTAGTCAGAAAGAATCAGTATTCAAGGCTCAGAAAAGAATAATTAGATCTATGTGTGGCCTTAAAACCACAGACAGCTGTAAGCCGTATTTTAAGAAATTCAAAATTTTAACTTTGCCATGTCTCTATATTTACGAAGTAGGTGTATTTGTAAAATCAAATCCAAAGCTCTTCTTGAAGGCATCAGAAGTACATCACTGCAGTCGGATACGTTCGCTACATAGGAACAGGCTATGCACTCAAACCTCAAAGACAGCCTTAATGAATAAAAGTGTTTTTTGCATGTCACCGCTTATCTACAATAAAATACCAAATTGTATTAGAGACCTAGACATAAAAATATTTAAGAAAAGATTATGTGAATTATTAATTGCTAAGTGCTATTACACAATAACCGACTTTTTTGACGACAGAACACTATAATAAATGACATTTCTAACATAATTAATATTATCTTGTATGTATTTGTATAGGTACCTACCTGACTAATTTAAATTTCAATGTACTTATAAAATATGTAATTAATTGATTTGTGTATTTGCATGCATTTTTGTTATTTAGCATGAGCCATTGAGCAATTCAATATGTTCGTATGCTTAATGAATAAGCAGTACATGGAATGTACCTACTGATAATTGTATTAGATCTGAATTTACCTGTGTACACGAATAAAAGATTTGAGTTTGAGTTTGAGTTTGAGTTTAGATTTCCTCAAGTGAGAAAAAGGGCATCGGACAATAGGCTAGTGATGACTACATTAATTTACTTCAGGGCGAATGTTTTCATTTTTATCTACATACGAGACCCTGTATTAAGAACAAGTCTAAATTACGAACACAACCATTCAGCGGTAGGTAGGTACTCGTCTCGTATATAAAAGCTTTATTTAATTACTAAATGCCATAAAGGTTTTCATTAATGCTCACAAAATGAAAACAATTTAACGGTTTATTAACACAGCACTCAAGTGAGTCCAAACTGCAAATATTTGACCATTCAGCTATCGACATGATCGGTCAAAGCACTAACATTTCATAAATGATATCGCGAAATATTATGATTATGATAAATTATACATCATTAAAATATTTTTTAATTATATTTATTTATTGTCATTAAAAAAATATTGGAAACTGATCATTAACTAGATCGCAATAAGCTTTTTCATGATTCTGCGTGTATGAAAACTTATGTTAAGACCTAGGTCATACATTGAATAGCATCCTAGCTGTGTCCGTTGCACAGAAATTTTACCCTTACGTCGCACGAATCAAGAACTATTCTTTAGCGAAGGCATACAAAGGCTCTATTGTACGTTCAGCAAAAGAGACACATGTATGCCACCCCAGCGTAAATGGACAGACGATTAATACGTGATATGAAAAAACTCAATACTAAACCGACTTACGCGAATTATGAAATTCTGATTTTATTTTCGGGCTTAGATATAACATGCTAGACATGTAGGTTAGAAAAAGTTCGTATGTAAGTATTGATGAAATATAATTTGATGAATCTATCTTCCACAATTCCTCATATAAGTCTAATCAAACTGTTTGCGCTGGGGTGGCATACATATACATTTAGGCCCGGGTCTCCTATTTACTCCGTCGGTCGCGTCAAGTGTCACCGCCGTAGGCCGCGTCACGATGCTCACTATGTCTACGCGCCAACGTCGGCGTGTGAGGGAGACCGCATCAGTACATTTCTATAGTGAGCATCGTGACGCGGCCTACGGCGTGACGCTGGACGCGACCTACGGCGTAAATAGGAGACCAAGGCCTTATATATCTTTTGCGGACTGTACCTGAGCTGCATGGAACGCATCGTAGCGGCAATAACAATAAAGAGAGATTTAATAAGGAAACCGGGACACATACCGGTAGCCGTAGAAATAAGTACCGACATATATTAATAAATTATCTGATGCCTTCGAGCTCCGTATTGCAACGTTTTCCGTGGGAATTCCGGGACAAACGAAACCATTAAGATAATACAGAATGTTAAAAAATTGTATGGTAAGCTGAAATTGACTTCCTGACCAACTTCTGTTCTGACCGACTTTTGTAACATCCTGTATAAAATGTAGTATGACTCAGGGTCGATCTGTCAAACAACATGGCAAAAATCTGTTTAACCTCCCATACAAAGTTTATTAGTTATAACTGCAGTAGTTACGAAACTTTGTATGAGTGATTTAACTACTGAGTTCCTGTAGTCACCTCCTAGTTTTATGACCAGATCAGATTTATGACATCATAAGATAGTGTTACTACTGGATTATGTATGCATGCGTAAGTTCATCACATTCAAACGCCTGAAACTTTAATTTCATGTATAAAAATTCTAAATTTTGTTACAATCAGACGTTTAATGATAACGATGACGGAATGGCCATAATACACTCACAGGCGATGAACCAGTTCCACTCACAAAGTTTCGACACTTAACAATCCCTATTTTTTCAAACTTGTAATTTTAAATTTGAACAAAATATTACCGATTTTAGTTGGTAATATCCTGATGCTCTGTTAAATGTACTTTAATGTTGCAAAAGGCGTCGTTAAGGTAGCATTTGCCGTTTTAAGTAATTTGGTGTTTTTCTCAGTGGAACCTTTTCATTGCACGTGAGTGTATAATATTGATAGTAAAATGAGCATCTGAGTATAACGGATACCTTGGCTATCGCACTATATAGAGGGTGGACCTTTTGAACACTCTACACTCACGATATGAGTGTTCAAAAGGTTGTCATCCCATATACATATAAATAACAAAACTTTATAGGTGCCATCGCTCATCATCATCCCAAAACAATTTATGAAAATAAAATTGATAAATAAAACACTCCTTTCAAGATGGAATTTAATTCACCATATGGTGTTATTTATACGATCAAACTGGATGAATTTTTAAGTACTTCTACGCTATAAAGGAAACCTTTTACGCGCCGTATAAAAATATTTTACGACTATTGTCATAATAGCTTAAAAGAGCGTTTCTTTTTATATGCGAGGGTGAAGGGAAACACAGTTTATTTTCGCTGTCGTTTTTCACTGATATACAATGCCTATATATTTATAAATTATCTAATTTTGTTATGTATACTTTGGTGATAGATAGTAGTGTATCTAGAACCAAAGATATAACTCAATTTAACTGTAATAATTATTGAAGTTCATTTTATAATTATTACCAAAATGACTGTGAAAGACAAATTTACTGTAGAGAAAGAGTCATAACGTGGATACTTTCTTCAAACAATAGTGGTTAATATACTTATAGACTGTTGCTATGTTGGTGGCGCAACCCGTAATTTAATATAACACAACATAAAAAAAGTGAAAACAACTAGTATTGCTAGTTGTTTTGACCTAGGCATAGCATTTGAAGAATGAAAATTATGCGAAATTACTTAACTCGATCGATACAAACCACACACAAGTCTTTACATTGATTTCGAAGCCCCGTAGCCACTGCCCGATACACATATTTGTTACTCAAAATATAGAGTTTTTTCGTAGCACTATCAAATGAAGATTAGGAAATGTATATGTCGCAGCCGGATCGTATAACCCGCCGTATTACATGACGCCTAGCCGCATTACAAGACAGGGCCGCTTTGTAATGCGGCGGATCAACGTTTAGCCGTATTGAATACGGCTGAATGAAAATGCGCCGGATTGTATTCGACATCATACGTCATTCAATACGGCTGGCCGTTATGTAATACGGCGACAGATTAGCCGCCGCTTTGAAAGATTTTAGTTATGATTTTTAACACTCGTGGCGCTGCTTGACATAACAACGATAATGGCGTTGGATACAGATATTTGATGATGATTAAAACGAAGAAATCGTGTTAAATATGCTAGTAAACAGTACTTCAAGAACAATTTTCACGTGAAATTAAATAATTTCTATTCCGATCAATGCGGTACAGTGAAAAAAATTATAACGCACATCAATCAGCTAAAGTGAACATGGATTCTGCTGGTTGGCGGATTTCCAGAGAATACTACTGGGTCAAAAAATATAAATGTGGCCGGCAAAGGTTATTTGATCTTGAAGAGACTGCGACGAGGCAAACGTAGTGTGGGACGCTCTCAGGCTAGATGGGGTGACAACTTGCGAAAGGTGGCTGGTTATGATTGGATGTGGAAAGCTGTAGATCGCATCCAGTGGCGTGCTTTGGGAGAGGCCTACGTCCAGAAGTGATGTTGATGATGAAGAATAATAATTCCAAAGATCCTACAATCCGAGTAGTTAGTACCCATGAACAGTATTTTGATACTTGGAAGTCCATATGATATATTTACTCTATTATGATTACAAAATTCCTTCACCTGTAATGTCATGCTTTGTATGGACATGGTTACCCTACAATTCAGTAGTAGTACGATGCGGCTAAACGTGGGCCGCCGTATTGAAGAACGCATCGAAATGACAATCCGGCTAAACGTTGATCCGCCGCATTACAAAGCGGCCCTGTATTGTAATGCGGCCAGCCGTAATGTAATACGGCGGATTATACGATCCGGCTGCGACATATACATACGTATACGTATACTGTGGAACAGGGGGGTTACTCTACTGACGAAAAACGAACGAACGAAAGCTGTCGTGCAATCGGCACTTTTAATAAAACGAGATAGAGTCGTGGCTCGCGCAGCAGCGCTCCGATACTTCGTATTTCTTAATATAGAGTGACCCCCAAGTTCCCTACATGTACACATAGCTTTGATCCGGAAACCAAAACGGAAATCGTATTCGTAAAGTCGGATTATCCGGCGGAAGCCGCTGTAGGTACAACGCGCTCAAACACACACGGGAACCTTTCCACTACTCCCGTCCGGCATCCGGTAATTGCCGATCCGATTTAGTGTTTCTGTTATACTTCGTTTGTGTACCGATGGGGTGTTTTCCCAAAATATATGAAAACCTGAAAATGATATACCTATATATTATTTTTTTGTAACCGGATTTGAATCTGCAACTTTAGATACGCAACCTACCGTTAGGTACAGCAACAGAAATTATAGTGATTAAAAATATATGGAAATTCAAAAATCATTTGCAACACAGCAACCTCATACTACAGCTACTAGAGGCTGGATGAGGAAGGAAGTTTTTGGTCAAAAATAAACGTTATTATTATTTTTTTATTATCATAATCTTATTTAGGTAGTTTTATAATATTATTTTATTTATAGGTACTAGGTTAATTAGTTTTAGAGCTATCTGTTTTATTTAATAAAATTCTTTTGTCTTATTATTATTATTTCTAATAAATGAGCATCGTTTTAAGCTGGTGATTAATGAATAGATGAATATGACCTGTGAAATTGATAACGATAGAGGTTAAAATGAAACAAAGCCCCGAGGTACACCAACTGACCCCCCCCCCCCCCCTTACCCCCTAAATTACTTCCTGTCTCACCGTCTTTACGTGCCTAGAATAAGACATTGAGGCTACACTACCTTTGCTACCGTCACAGCCCGTAATACGACGGACTAAGGAATATTGTTGAATAGAGGTTTAGTGTTAGTAGTTAATTATATAAAAGCACGACAAGCCTGTCTCTTGAAGAGTCTTGTTTGTTTGTTTGTTTGTAGACAGTGTAGTGGTAGCCATTTAGTAATGCAAATTTAGACGCTAAACTTTTCTAGAAAGACTTTTGGCTAGCTTAGGTACTCTATTAACTACAGTAGGTACCTATCTAGTTTTGCAAAAACAACAAGTAGGTACCTATCTGAAATTGATTTATTCTTATCTATTTTTTATCACGATCTCGGTTTTTATACGTCTCAACAAATATCAAACCATTTCTACCACTGATATCTTATTTTGAATTCGGTTAGAAAAATTAAGACTTTATTTATTGGTTGGTACAATGGTTGTCATTATGTTGAACCACGTTAACGGCAACTTAAACGGTTTTTTAATTTGACACACTATTTTGTTAATACGGTTTTAGGAAAAGCGTTTCATATTACAATATGTGCAACCCTCGCCAGCCTCCGAATACAATAAACTATACTCAATTATATTAAATTACTGACTTAATTGTTCAGAATGTTAGGAAATCAACCTATAAACATACAGAACAAGGTAAATAATAAAATTAGCTAAAAAGGTAGAGGGCTACAAAGGCTTACACTAAATACATAAATAATACACAGAATCATTTAAAAAAATATGTTATAAATGGTCACTATTTGATGACTCGACATTGTGGCCTGAAGGTATATTGTTTAGGAAATATTTTTTGTTTAACAAACATAGGACCACTCAAGAGGTACAAATGCGAAACAGTACACAACAACAACCCAATGGATCAGAGCATAAATAACTGTAAATTAATAAGCTTCAATTGTAAGAACGTCAAACGTTCCGTTAATGATGTAAATAGATTATGTCAAGAATGTGATATCGTCGCACTTCAGGAATCTTGGTTGCTTCCTTGTGACATTCCATTCCTGGGGACAATCCACGACCAGTTCGAGTACTGCGGCAAGTCTGCGGTGGACCTGTCCGCCGGCCCGCTGGTAGGCCGGCCGCACGGCGGAGTGGCCATCCTGTGGCGAAAAGGTAGTTTCCACCAAGTATCGGTGATAAAGTGCCAAAGTGACAGGCTTGTGGCTATACGCGCGTCGGTGGACGATAGGCATTTTGTGTTCATAAGTGTTTATATGCCTACTGATAGCTTTGATAACTTAGCTGAGTTTACTGTGTGTCTGAGTGAAATTTACTCTATTATAGAATGCAGTGGAGTGGAAAGCGCGATAATACTCGGTGATCTTAACTCTCACCCAGGTGAACTATTCTGGAGAGAACTACTTGCGTTTAACAGTGATCATTTGTGGAGCTGTGCGGATGTAGACATTCTAGGTATAAATTCCAATACCTACACGTACATTAGTGAAGTGCACGGCTGTAGACGTTGGTTGGATCATTGTGTCGTGACGTCATCGGCTCGTAAAAGTGTAATTGATGCTTATGTCCGTTATAATGACGTATATTGGTCCGACCACTACCCTCTTGTAATTGTTTGTGATTTTACATGTATCCCGTCTAAGTTTGTAAATAGTAATAGCGTAAAAAACTTAATATTATGGGGACAAAGACCTCCTTGCTCTGTAAATAAATATAATAAGTTGTGTAATGCCGAATTAAGGGAGATTGATTTTCCCGCGGAGTTTGTTTCTTGCTGTAATAACATGTGTACCGATCAAAGTCATAAATTAATTTTAAATAATATGTATGATAAAATTGTTAGTGTACTGCAGTTGTCCTCCACAGAAACTAGTCAGTCGGGTCCTGGTAGGTCAGGTAAAAGGCCAATAGTGGGCTGGAATAAACATGTAGGTGACGCTCACCGGGAGGCTAGGCTCAAATATCGATTTTGGTGTCAACACGGGAAACCTCGAGAAGGTTTTATTTTCGAACAAATGCGCCTGAGTAAAAACTATTATAAGAGCAGATTAAAATGGTGTCAAAAAAATGCTGAGCAAATAAAAATGGACATCATAGCATCTCAGCATTTAAATAAAAAATTTGGTAAATTTTGGAAGGAAACGAAACGCATGAATCTGAAGCCTGGCCTTCCGGTTAGCGTGGAGGGAGAAAGCTGTCCGAGAAACATAGCTAATATGTTTAAAAAACACTTTACTGTTAAGTCACCCTTAGGGCAAGTTGCTTATGACAATAATGTGTGCACGGACCGTAGTGGGGTGCGCTTTACCGCTAAGGAGGTGAAACAGGCGATAAGGAGCATCACTGGAGGCAAATCCCCCGGTCATGACAGCCTCAGCATTGAGCACTTGGTTCATGCTGGCGTTCACCTGCCACGCGTCTTGGCTATGTTTTATTCGTGTTGTTTGGTGCATTCCTACCTGCCTGACGACATGATGCGATGTGTTGTTGTGCCAGTGGTAAAAGACAAAATGGGAGACTTATCGGTTACAAATAATTATAGGCCAATATCCCTGGCCACTGTATTGGCAAAGGTCTTTGACAGATTAATGGAACGGCAATTGGATAACTACCTAAAGTTAAATGAGAGACAGTTCGGCTTTAAAGAGGGTTGTTCTACCGAAAGTGCCATACTAGTACTAAAAAGTACGATAAAATATTATACGGATAGGCGCACGCCGGTATATGGATGCTTCTTAGATCTGTCAAAGGCCTTTGACCTAGTACAGTATGATATATTATGGCAAAAATTAATTAAGACCGGTTTCCCGGTGGCCCTTGTATCTGTCTTTCGCTACTGGTACAGCAATCAAGTGAATGTGGTCCGATGGGGCGGTACATATTCCGATGAGTATCGTATGGAATGTGGCGTGAGGCAGGGGGGTTTAACCTCTCCGTTACTGTTTAACCTGTATATGAATGCTTTGATCGAGGAACTCAGCAATCAACCATATGGTTGCTATATTGATAATGTTAGTGTAAACAACATAAGCTATGCCGATGATATGGTCCTGCTGGGTCCCTCGATCAACGCAATCACTAAACTACTCAACATATGCGGTGAGTACACTAAACAGCACGGACTTGTATACAATATTAAAAAAAGCGTATACATGTTGTTTAGTGCAAGGAAAAGGGCTCAAAGTGTTTTACCTCCAGTTGTCATGAACGGGTCGCCTTTGAAAAGGGTGGCAGAATTTAAATATCTGGGCCACTATGTAAACGAGGACCTGACTGATGATAAGGATATGGATAGGGAGCGCAGGGCGCTATCGGTTAGAAGCAACATGGTAGCTCGAAGATTTAGTAGGTGTACTAAGGCAGTCAAGATTACGCTATTTAAGGCATATTGTCTGTCTTTTTACGCCTGCAGTCTTTGGGTGAATCATATGCAGAAGACCGGTCGCGCCCTGCGTGTCCAATACAACAACGCGTTCAGGATGCTGATGGGGCTGCCGAGGTGGTGCAGTGCATCGGGTATGTTCGCGGAGGCCCGTACGCCTGACTTTTACGCGGTCATGAGGTCGCGCGCCGCGTCATTGTTGCACCGCGTCCGCGGCAGCACTAACACCGTCCTGAACACGGCTGTGGATAGGTGGGACAACTGTTTCCTTAACCACTGGGTGCAGTTGTCACTCCTACCAAATAAAAAATAGATGTGTGTATAGAGTAATTTTTTTTTTTGTGTGTTATGTAGTTATAACTAACATTAGGTTAAGATAAATGTAATACTAACACTTTTTGGATCGTTGGTCCGTAATAAACGATTATATATATATATAACATACTAGAGGTAACACATAATTTTTTTCGTTTAATATTACTTCATAACAAACAAAAGATATGCCTAACTGCTAAAATATATCTAAAGTCTATTCTTTTATCTCGGATTGACAAGTGCAAATGTCATGTTGAATAAAATCTGGTATGAATATTTCACAACTTAACATTTGCACTTGTCTATTTAGTATCTGAGATAGGCAGCGTTCCCACTACGCCGGACCGGCAGATCTGCCGCGCCGGTAAATCTGCCGGAAGAGCTAGTGGCTGTACAATTTATATGAAGCTATTCACATTATCCCGGGTCCGGCATTTTTGCCGAGCCCGGCATTTCTACCGAACGTTTTGTCACTACGAATTGCCGGTAGAACGGCCGGGCCCGGAGTAATGTGAACGAGTTTGTGCCGGTATCTGTCCCCCGCTCGCCCCGCTCGTGCTCCCCTCGCCCCTGGATGTAAAATGAAAAGAATGGAAAATCTTTCCCGTAAAATAGGGTGTACCCAATGTTTTCTTTTATTTTGCCTTCTATTAAGATACCACCACAACACAACAATTTCGTCGTCCATTGTGCGCGCAGGTCCAAATTCAACTGAGGACTGTCTGAATTTCTTCCGGGATCCGATGTAATGTGAACACTCTGTCCGGTGTCCGGTTTTCGGCAGATCTGCCGGTCCGGCGTAGTGGGAACGCTGCCTAAGGCACGCTGCCGCGCCGGTAAATCTGCCGGAAGAGCTAGTGGCTGTACAATTTATATGAAGCTATTCACATTATCCCGGGTCCGGCATTTTTGCCGAGCCCGGCATTTCTACCGAACGTTTTGTCACTAGGAATTGCCGGTAGAACGACCGGGCCCGGAGTAATGTGAACGAGTTTGTGCCGGTATCTGTCCCCCGCTCGCCCCGCTCGTTCTCCCCTCGCCCCTGGATGTAAAATGAAAAGAATGGAAATTCTTTCCCGTAAAATAGGGTGTACCCAATGTTTTCTTTTATTTTGCCTTCTATTAAGATACCACCACAACACAACAATTTCGTCGTCCATTGTGCGCGCAGGTCCAAATTCAACTGAGGACTGTCTGAATTTCTTCCGGGATCCGATGTAATGTGAACACTCTGTCCGGTGTCCGGTTTTCGGCAGATCTGCCGGTCCGGCGTAGTGGGAACGCTGCCTAAGGCACGCTGCCGCGCCGGTAAATCTGCCGGAAGAGCTAGTGGCTGTACAATTTATATGAAGCTATTCACATTATCCCGGGTCCGGCATTTTTGCCGAGCCCGGCATTTCTACCGAACGTTTTGTCACTAGGAATTGCCGGTAGAACGACCGGGCCCGGAGTAATGTGAACGAGTTTGTGCCGGTATCTGTCCCCCGCTCGCCCCGCTCGTTCTCCCCTCGCCCCTGGATGTAAAATGAAAAGAATGGAAATTCTTTCCCGTAAAATAGGGTGTACCCAATGTTTTCTTTTATTTTGCCTTCTATTAAGATACCACCACAACACAACAATTTCGTCGTCCATTGTGCGCGCAGGTCCAAATTCAACTGAGGACTGTCTGAATTTCTTCCGGGATCCGATGTAATGTGAACACTCTGTCCGGTGTCCGGTTTTCGGCAGATCTGCCGGTCCGGCGTAGTGGGAACGCTGCCATAGACATTAAAAGACATTACATTGGGTAATCCCAAATATAATAATTTTAGTTAATGTTGCAAGAGAGGTACAGACAGAAACGTCTGTGTGATAGAGCCTGCAGTCATGTGGATAGCTAAGTATATAAATATCTGTACAATAAATAAATAAATAAATAAATAAATATGTGGGGACATCTCACACACGGCCATCCGACCCCAAGCTAGGCAGAACCTGTGTTATGGGTGTCGGACAGCTGATATATCTACATAAATACATAGATAGATAGATACTAAATATAAATATCAACACCCAAGACCCGAGAACAAATATCTGTGTTTAAACAAATATCTGCCCCACCCGGGAATCGAACCCGGGACCTTCGGCTCAGTAGTCAGGGTCACTAACCACTACGCCATTCGGTCGTCAATACTGCAGGGTTACTCTATATTGAATAAAAACGAACGCACGAGAGCTGTCGTGCAATCGGTACGTTAAAATACAAAGAGATAGAGTCGTGACTCACGCTTCGAAACTTAGTTTTTCGTCATATAGAGTGACCCCCCTGTACATGGCAAGCTACCGCGGTCTCATCGTGAGAACTTCACTATAATTATTTGAACAAACTTGCACCTTAAAGAGCTAAGAGATTCCACCAAAAGGATTGCGGTTTGGTACAAGTTTTAAGAAACTGTTTTGAGCTAATATGAGTTTTTTAAACTCACTTAATTAAGCAAAATAAGCTTCCATATTGCACGTTTGTATATAGCCCATATCATTTGCCAATTAAAAAAAACACTTACCTTCTACAAAAAAGGAATAACTGTTCAACACTGTTACAACTAAGTACATGTATTTAAGGATGTTTTAAGCATCTTATAGGTAATTATTTGGAACCAGCTTCCTCCCCCGACTTGCGCCGCGCACTAAGCCCCTCTCGCGACGGTTTGGTATTAAGGTAACTCGGGTAACTTATTCACTCGGGGTAGCAAGATAAACAGTAATCTCTAAATGAGCTTACCGTGGGACGCGAAAAGCTGTCGAACTCGAGCTTTCATATATTCAGTGTAAGTCTGCACGTGTAACTAAAGATACATAAATATATTCTTAAATTAGTTGTGGCAAACTAGCTCGCACGCAAGCTTAAGGCTTTAAATATATTTCCCATGGAAATTAGAGAATGCATGGACCTTGGACCATGACGCATACTTATCGGTGACAAAGACGAGTGTTAGGGGGTTGGTTTGTCACTGCTGTTGAGAATATTGGCCAGACAGATTAGCGTCAGAAGCTGACTCACCATGCAGCGGCCAACGGAACAGGTGCACCTTATAATGCACCACCAGCCGTATATTATGTCCTTCCCAAGGTCGGGCTATTTTAATTTATCTCTACTTGTTTTTATAAGCTGTGTCTTTTCCATCGGGAAGGTTTAAAAATATCCATGTGTTGTGAACATTTTAAACTGAATGAAATGTCGATTTTTGACGTCAAATTCACGTGACTGTGATTTCCCGAAAACATGTCGGAGCAATAATTATGTATCGTTTAATGCAGGTTGACTTAATTATAAAGCTTGTTCATAGTCCGTTAATTTCATTTTTGTGAAACATATTATTATATGTTGCCAAATTAATTTTCATTCGACAACCACACTGTTGTTCCACAACAAAAACGTAACAATAAACTTAATTCAGATTAAAATTAAAAACACATTTAAGCACACAAAACACAAACTTATCCAAACTTTCGAACTCTTAAAATATATTTACATTACATTAAGAAAAGTTAGTCCAATCTTGGGTACTAAGTAGCGTAGCGAAAAAAACTTATCTTAGAGGACGCTATAAGTTTGTTAGATGCAAATCCGGAATAAATTGGTAGAGTAGAGGCGTCGGAATCGAGGCATTAATTTGGGGTAAATCGTACGGAAAATGGAAATTTTGTGCAGCCGCTGGCAACACCGCCGACCCTCCACGACGTGACGAGAATCAACGCTACTTTTAAATATGGCAACACTAACTTATTCAAATATTTCAAGTGGTGCTGGCGGTCAAAGTCACGAACTATTTTTATTATTAAAGATGTATCACTTGATTATAAGATAAGGTACCAAGTACATTAAATTAGCTGATTCTGACTGTATTCTTTTGTTTCTTAACGTGTAGGTGACACACACTTAAACTGGACAAGGGTTTGTCACTGTGGTGGAAGGATTAGCCAGTCAGATTAGTTATCACTCACTGACTGGTCAGGATGGGTCGGACTTATTAAAGCTTCAGTCTGGAGCAATGAAACCTGACCCTCTCAAGAGTGAATGCTAGCTAGAGGGATTAGATTTCCTTACCCCAGTCTGTACAACTGATACGTCTATCGAGGAGGTACCTTTCATCCACCGTAGGAGGTCAGATTGAGTAGACATTAGGTTTGTCCTGAAACCGTGCCCCACTAGCGCCACCAAACAACAACCCTCAACTTGCAGTTAACGTATAGTAGTGTGTTGATTCGATATACTCCCTAATAGGTTGAGCACTGCATTGATTAATGTTTTTGAATGTTTTATGAATTCACTTTTATGCATGTAGTCAACGTGATAATTGGAGGCATGTGTTTTTCATTATAATATGTTTACAGTTTTGTACTATAACTTCCGACCTCCGTTGCGGCAAATGTTCAAAACAGACAGTAATTTAAGTACTGTTACTTACATTATATTACTTGCCTACTGAAGTTTTAAAAGTTTTATCTATAGTTCTCATTAACTACTAATGTAAATATATTATTCTTATTTTAAACAGTAGACTAAACTGCCCCCTGCCCCACTGTTCCCTACTGTACCGTTAAAATTCAATCGAATAAATTATAAATAATAATTAAACTTACCTGAAATCGCCAAAACAGTGTACCTGTAATAGAAGCGAGTGTACGTTTGTAGATAGATAAAATCGTTTGGTCGTCTGTAGTTATCCCTATGTTTAAACCCAAAACCTCTATTTCCTAAAAGTATTTCAAACTAAATACTTAGGTAGCCTATCCTAGCTAGAGGGGTTTTCCACCTATAAAATGTATGGCCCATTTTGTTGTGCTTTAGAGTGGAGATAAATAAAGTAAATGTGGCAGACTCGATACCCAGTTTTGGTAAATAGGTTCGCAAAACTTCTAAAGTCCGTATCATTAGTGATATGGATTTTAAATGCAGTAGGTACTGTAGGGATTTTGAAACATCATAACAAGACTTCTGCAAGGACTGAAAGAAAGAATCACCTTTGTTCCTTATTTACTCTTGGCGCTTCCTGGGCAGTCAGCGACTGATGCTGATGGTAATCTGACTGACAGATCCTTCCACCACGGTCAAAATCTCTGTCTAGCTTTTGTGTTTATCACCATCACAATAAGATAGATAGTATAAGAGAGGACTTCTTAT
Source organism: Plutella xylostella (assembly GCF_932276165.1). Taxonomy (NCBI): domain Eukaryota; kingdom Metazoa; phylum Arthropoda; class Insecta; order Lepidoptera; family Plutellidae; genus Plutella; species Plutella xylostella. The sequence continues at coordinate 883,907 of NC_064002.1, forward strand.
TTGATACAATAATATATTTATGTGGTACCTGCAATACAAAAATCAGCAATGATTGCCAACCTTCGCTAGGAGACGGCATTAGAAGAAGAAGAGGAAACCTACTTAGATGTTGAATCATCTATGCCAAACGTAACATTATAAAATCATGAAAGCTTATAATTATGGATCCATCCATAGATATGTTACACTTTAATGGAATACGGATGGAGCAACTTTTACGAGATTTGGTTAGTACTTAATAAGCTGGATGTAACATAAAGGCTTCTTCATATCCCGGGATTTCCACGGGAAATCCTTTTAGGGCGAAGCGAAGTTCGCGGGAAAGGCAAGTAAGTACTTATAAGTTATAAAAATCGACCTGCTATTTGAAACAGCGAACCCATAATCCACAGCTCCGTATATTGCGCTCGATGCCGCGAGCTACAGTCACGTTCACAGTTTTCTTTGCAATTTCCTAAGGGGATAAATAAATCCATTTCACTTCAGACAACATCATATTACGGGCACGCACAAGGCATAAAGACTAAATAGCTAATAATGTTCAGTACCAAGAAATCCGCTCTAGTGATTCTGATATAATTAACTAGCTGCACTTTATATCACCATCTCTGCATATATTCATCTCGGCTACTACTAGCCACGTCTAGACCCATCTTATATCCAGCAACAATGGAATACAACCTCTATTCTAAGTGCTTTAAGTTGCTGTATCGTCATTGTATGGGTCAGGTTGCGCTGGCCTCCTTGGCTTATTAGCATAATATGAAAGTCGTCGCTGATTGGTTCAGGGGATAATCAGTTTTTGAATTGACAATTTTGTGCTGGAAGCCTCGGTTTTGGGACACTCTGTGGTATGATTGGATCCTACCAGGAAACTAAGATAATGAAAATAGGATACTAAATATACCTACTACGATACTTAGCTAAAAGAAAATTATCTTGTGAAACCGGCACTATATCCCACTCCACGGGGAAAGACATCTGATAGAACTTTTGTAACATTCGATTAAGGGTAGTTTTGATTTGTATCAGATGTCTTTACTCGTGGAATGGGATACAAGCATTAGCATAAAATATATTACTTTCCGTTCACTTTTGTGTTTTAAGCGCCACCTGCTTATAACGTCATAAACAAACCAACGATATAAGTTCCTTCTCTACATAACATTTTCCCATTTTCCTTTCCCAGCCTGCATGTTAGCTTGATTTCGCTTTAGTTCATGACCACAAATAGATGGCGCTTAATTAATAAAACTATAAAGTCCTGAAAACGGAAGTGGATCTGAACTAATTGTTACAGACCGTACTTAATCGCTGTATTTTATTTAAAAAAAAAAAAAACACGCACTCACGCCTTGTACTAATGTACTCCCTTGCGGGGTAGGCAGAGGTGCATTGCTGCACCCACTTTTCGCCAGAGTTTTATGTTAGTCCCAATGTAATAGGGGGCGGGCCTATTGCCATTTTACGGGCACATCCAAGACCCGAGAACGAATATCTGTGTTTAAACAAATATCTGCCCCAGCCGGGAATCGAACCCGGGACCATCGGCTCAGTAGTCAGGGTCACTAACCACTACGCCATTCGTCGTCGGTTGTATTTTATTTATTAAAGGACAAATCCGTTTAAAAGCCATTGCCAAACGGTTTTTTTTTTAATGTATGTAAATGTAAGTAAATAATTGATAATAATAAAAAGTCTTTGCAAAATCGCACTCTTTAATGCCAGGACTTTATTTGAAAACATTTCATGGAAAATCTATATTTGTAAAAAGAAATTCATTATACCGTTTTGCGATGAGCTCAAACCTGCTTATACATTCCTACAGAAATATAGTCCCGTTTTAGCATCCGTGTCCTACGGAACTACAAAAAAGACCTAGTTTACTTTAATTAACTGAGAAAACCTCTCATTATGAGCGTGCGTAGATTCCCCGTTTGCAATAGGCACTTAATAGGCGACTTCTTAACCCATCGCCCTTGTTATGATGTGTAAGACAAGACATGGCACGAACGAGATATCACCTTCACCCCACACTAGCGCAAGACCTAATTATGGGCTTTATAGAGCAAGCGGTGACGGCTACGTTTGTACCTATATCCAGCATTGTTATTAGCTACGGGGAGCGTACCTAACCTAGAAGAAAATCTATATATTATGTATACTCGCCTGAACTAAGAAATTCTAACATCAAAACCTTCATAACGATATTATTTAATTTCTTTATACGGATACGGATACTGGCGGTAGGACTGGTCCACCGATTTAAAGTCGCTCAGCGTGCTATGGAGAGAGCTATGCTTGGGGTTTCTCTGATGGATCGTATCAGAAATGAGGTTATCCGTCAGAGGACTAAGCTTACCGACATAGCTGTCAAAATATCCAAGCTGAAGTGGCAGGGTCATATCTGCCGAAAAACCGATAAGCGTTGGAGTAGACGAGTTCTCGAGTGGAGACCACGAACAGGCAAACACAGCGTGGGACGCCCTCCTGCCCGCTGGACTGACGACCTTAGGCGGGTAGCCGGTAGTGGTTGTAAGTGTAAAAATATAAAATTTTCTGATTAACGTCAATTTTTACAAACTACTCTCCGTTCGGAATAGTTCGGATAAGGGGGGCTCTTTCTGTCTAAGGAGAAGAACGTAGGCAAGAAACTCCTGACCTGAGCCATCTTTTCAAAAAAAAGTCTTGAAACTAGTTAGTATACAATAGTTATAAGCTTAATAATAATTATTATTATTATTATATGAGCAGAGCTAACTATTTATCACAGCTATGCATTAACGTCCTCTAAGTAATCATCAATTTTATAATAAGCTTTTTACAGAGTTTCTCTTTAATGTAACACTTATTCTCTGGCATTTGAGTAACTTCTGTTGGAAGCTTATTATAAAATCTAATACAGTACCCTAAAAACGATGTATTAACTTTCGCTAGACGCATCGCTGGAAAAGCCAGCTTATGCTTGTTCCTAGTATTAATGTCATGATTACTGCCAATGAGGCGTTTGTTAAAAAAAAAAAAAGTTCCTTTTTGGAGAAATAGATGGCGTTGTCTGGGGTTGTACCAACTTTCAAACCCTCAGAACACACTCAGATCACAATATGTTATTCTGTGAGGCTAACGAAATGTGAAAGTGACGTAGGTAGGTAGAATTGTAGTATTATTTTCTCTATGATGTCGATGTCACTGTTGCTTCAGCGTTCAGTGCGATTGTGCGTACAGCCGTTCTTTTCAAGTTTTCTCAGTTTCCTTGTGTTTCTCCTGTATTAATTGAGTTGTAGTTGAGCTATCTGCTCCTCCTCCCTTGATACTGTAGAGTTAGTGCACTTGAGATAGTGACTCTTTTGAGATAGTGACTCTTGTGAGATAGTGCATAGAGAAAAGAACACTACGTGACGGCGCGGGTAGAACTATTCACAGAATACTTAGCACTATCCCAAGCCAAGATTCCCAAGCCACATGCAGTCTGAGCCTCGGAAGGAGGGCTCGCGCTACCACCCGACATTTAATCACAACTAGTGAGTTCTTATTCTGAGTTTAGTACTCTTTGCTCTCTATGTAATTTTTGACAGTTGGTACACTGCGTTTTCACGCCATCTATCGGCTTAGCCAAAAGCTCAACTGACAGCTGTCAAGGAAAACGGCTCATTGTATCAAAAGTTGAAATATTCTTTCGTACATACATTAAATTGGAAAAAATTAACTGACATGGAACTGTAAGGTTGGATGTTAATTTCTTTAAATAGTTCTCTCAATGAATCCCTCGAACCAAGTTAGTATAGAGAGCGGATGGCTCTTTTTTGTAATACAAATATAGTTTCAATAACAAATGGAGCGGTGGTAGCTCAGTCGGGTGAGCGCCCGCTTCTCAATCAAGAGATGCGGGTTCGAATCCCGGCGCTGACATGTACCAATGAGTTCTTTTCACTTAAGTACAATGTATACCATCGCTCTTACGGTGAAGGAAAACATCGTAAGGAAACCTGCATATCTAGATTTAGCACATCAATCTAGATATGTGAACCCACCAACCCGCATTGGACCAGCGTGGTGGGAAATGGTCCAAGCTTAGGAAGGCAGTTTAGACCTTGGGGATATGCACAAAGGTTCCATTCGAGAGAGCCAGGTGCAGGTACTTACACCCCCACAGAGAATAGAATAGAATAGAATAGAATAGTTTCAATATCAGCGGCTCTACCCAAAGCAAAATGCCATACGACAATAAGCTGTGGAAATAACTAAAGTAAACTAATCTGGCGGTTTCAACGTCGGTCAGTTGTCTAATTTTCCGTACAGCAAAAGCTGCGGAGCTCAACCTTCCAGTCCAATTTGTCAATGTGAGGTCCCCATTGTAACTTTGAATCTATAGTCATCCCAAGAAAGACAGTATCATAAACTAGGTCCAATTTATTCCCATCTAGAATAATGTTAGTATCGCATTGTCTAACATTCGGCAGTGTAAATTTAATACATTTAGTTTTCTTAGAATTCAATAGAAGATTATGAACGGTAAAAATCGTGTATGTCAGATATAATGTGTGCGGCACTGTGCGTATTTAATGCCAAAACTTATTAATAAAATGGACCAAAATATTAGAAATCTACTTACACCGAAAAATATCAAACACAAAATAAAATCATACTATATATCATTACTTTAACTTACACTGTTCGAATATGCACCAACTGTCTTGTATGTTTGGCTGATGGTTTATTATTAAACTACCCGCTATTTTACTTATTTAATTAACATGTAATATTGAATAAGTTTGTCTATTGTATAAAATGTAAATAAGTATAATTAGTTATTAAGTACCTACCTAATTACGTAGAATGATTCATCACGGACAAATCTCTGTGATTTTTGTGATGCAATGTTATAATTAATCAATAACTTTGTAAAATAATTTGATAAATAAATAAATAAAATAAAAAATAATAGAATTATTAAAATTATTTTCACTTCTTTTAACTTTAAAAAGCAAAGAAGTATCGTCAGCAAATAAAGCTATATTAGTAAATTTTTCAACCATACAGGGCAAGTCATTAATATAAGTAAGTACCGAGTTATGTGGCGCTCCTTGGGAGAGGCCTATGTACTGCAGTAGATGATTATTGTCTGATGATGATGATGATACTGATTTAGTTTGTGAACTAATATTATTTTAACTAATAAGTTTTTCTATAAGTCATTTAGAATAGTTATGTGCTGTATTCTTATTTGCATGCTATTTGCCTTTACGGAAGTCAATGGAAATTTGCAGTTACCTTGCCTCGCGCCAAAACGGCGGAAGGAGCTCATTCTAATGATCCATACCAGCGCGTATCATGCTAATTGTTACACGAAGGGCTCTCTGAAAGCCGGCATCAGAAAAAAATATTTAAACACTTCCTTATTATGAAAAAAGATTATTATAAGTAATTACATGGCTGATCTCTATGAGATTTGCTGCCGTGGTCGAAATTCAGCTAGGAGGACATTTAATATTAAATTTATAAGTATTTGAGCATGTAAGTATAAATATTCTTGCTATATTGCAGTGTTTTTCAACCCGTGGGTCGCGACCCCCTGGGGGGTCGTTAAGCTCCTGTAGGGGGGTCGCCAGAGGTCGAAAAAACTGGGTACTTTAGTGAAAAAGAACCATAAAGATAATTCATTGAATTAATATTTCTTTATTAGATAGATCAGCGATCATAAGCATTTTACTCCATCCTTGCGAGCATGGATTTTTATAGCAAACTACAACAAAATCTGGCCAAAATCTGTACTTTTCCCGAGGAATCTTTTGATGATACCTACAATACAGAATAAGAATACAATTAGCTCGTGTTTACTCTAACCTCATCTTGCATCTCACCGTAAATTTTTAAATTAGAGAATGTTTTTTTGATTGATTTAGGTCATGTTTGCTTTCAATGAGTGCAGAAAATAATAAGTAATAAATAATATTAACTTTATTAAAGTACAATGGTTTTCAAAATTACGTCTAAATTATCAACTCTTTTCAGTTTTTTCAAAGTGAATCCAGGGGCTGTTAATAATAACAGATGAATTATAATACAGGGTGTTGCAAAAAAGGTATTTTTTTCGCGAATTTTGAAATTCTGATTTCATTTTCGGGTTTAGATATAGGTACGGTCAGGTGCAGATAAACCTGACCCCCCTCAGAAGCATTTTTACTATGAGAGGGGGGTCAGTTTGTTTTTCTGCACCTGACCGTACCATGATGCACATGTAGGTTTCGGCTTAGTATACCCTTTTTGCAACACCATGTATTTAACATAACTAATAAGATACTTTGACTATATTTAGGACCTTCTAAATGGTAGCCTTATTGGCTAACAAAACCCAAATTTTTTTTTCGCCCCTTTATACATAAGTACCTACATGTTAAAAAAACCGAAGGGTCAAGGGGGTCGCGAAATATTTTTTAATACCAGGGGGGTCGCGTCATGAAAAAGGTTGAAAAACACTGCTATATTGCAATGCGACTGACATAAACATGCTCCAAACGTAAAAAGTAGTAGTACACTCGATATGCTTTTTCTATTAAGTAGAAAGCTGGTTGATATACGTAACTACTTACTATAAATGGTAAAACTAGTAATAAGACAGTACCCAAGTATACTACATACGTATAAAAAGGTAACACTTCTATACCTAAGCCTACGCAATACCTAATGGGGAGTTCCTAAATGTCAAGATGAAGAAAAACATAATTATTAAATAACAGTATCATTAACCGAGAAACTAAATGCAAATTTATAAGTAGTCTTGTTCCGACCTAAGAATGTTCAGTCGCTGAGAAATCATGGGCGAAGGCACGGCTCGCGGCCATTTTGTTTAACTAAATTTACGATACGGTATCAAAATGTTCATTGAAATATTAGCAGTGATAGTGGTCGTCGCATTAGTCTGTGACCATGTGTACAGAAAGAGGCTGTATAAGTCCGTGTGGTCTATCCCTGCCGCTGACTACAGAGAATACCCGCTGTTGGGGCAGACACATGTGTTTATTGGAAATGCTGAAGGTAGGGTTGTTTATTTTTAATTTGTGTACTAATATAATATATAGGGTTGGTTTACTCGTGTGTGAGAGACGCAAAAAAAAATGAATTATGCAAATGTATTAATTTCGTTTGAGAGACCTAGGTAAGTATATTTTCTCATTCGAGTACCTAAGTATAATCTAGATTTAAGTATGAACTTTGAACTTAAAATCCTGATTAATTACATACACTTAACTTTTATCTTTTCAAAGCACGGGCTTTAAGCTTTTGCGCCCATTTATCTTAAGTTCACACATTACCAGCAAGCATTACAGTAATTAATTAATCGGTTATCTACGAATTGTTATGATGATGATGTCCTCCACGACGTATCCGTCGACGGCGACACCGAGCTAGTTCCGGGCGTGTGCTCGACAGTGGCTGGCGAACTGGTGTAGCAGAAGAGCTGGCCACTTGAGTTGTATGTGTAATCGTAGGTGGGCTTTCGGCGAGCTTTCCGATGTGTTCCACATGAGGTGCCTACGATCAGTTCTGCGAGTCACCTGGGAGGATCGTGTGCCTAACTCGGAGATTCTTCGTCGCACCAACATGACCGGCATGGAGTGCCTACTTATGAAAGGACAGCTAAGATGGTGTAGCCACCTGGTGCGGATGGACGACTCTAGATTGTCAAAGTCTGTCTTCTACTCTGAGCTGTCGAATAGGAAACGGAGAGTCGGAGGCCAGCACGAATTGTTATATATCTCCATACCAAATTCTAGAGTTGCCGTATATGAAATGAGGGTAGTTTAGATTTCTTATGGGTTGATTTGTAGTGATGAAATGGGTCATGTTATTGCAAAAGTTGCCTGATAGCGTATTGTGTTATTAAAGTCCAATTAGTGTCCAACAAAAAAGAAAATATAATAATTATATATTATCAACCAATTATCAACAAAGTAATTATTAACCACTTACTCAAGATAGATCTCTTTATAATAGTTGTTCAGGTAGGTAGGTAACAATTATTCTGAAGTAGCTTTTCCTGATAACTTTTCATTTTCCTTTCAAGATCGGATGACAAGCTTCAAGGACCTGTCTAAACAGAGCATGGAGGCAGGGGGAGTCAACAGATTTTCGTTTGGAAGACGAGTATTTCTGAGTAAGTAACTAAGGACCGGTTTTATGCTCCGTGGTCAACTTTAACCCATTGAGTAGGTACACCGAGTCTGCGTTGTTCTATGACAGCTGCATACGAATTTTGTATGCTTGCCATTTTTGACCAATGGTTGAGTTAACTATGGATCAAAAACTGGCCCTATGATATAATATCATATTTACCATTTGACATAACTAATATCATATTCACAGACTGACTGTGCAGCTCAGCTGGGCAGTCAGCGACTGAAGGCAGATTTAGGCCGAAATCGAGACAAGTCAGTCCTGACCGACTGACATCAAAATATTCATGAGCGAATTTAAAACTCAGCGCTAACTGGCCACCACTTTACTGATTTGAAATCAAATTGCACGGGGTTTTTTTCGGGTCAGCACTGACTTGTATCACACTCTATTTCGGCGCAGGTCACTGACCCTGTCACGATAATCTGACTGACCATGACCAGTTATATCATTCCTATCACCACGGGTTTATTGTACCCGAGTCCGCGTTGTTCTATGCTACGATAAGAATACGGCACCCGCACAAATTAGGCAAGTATATGATTTATTTTAATAAATCAATCTTAGGAATTATAAAAAATAGTCTAATAATGTACCTACATTTCATGCAGATGTGAAGGTAGGTAGGTATAGATCGGCAAGTTGCTTGGCGACCCTCCTTGCGGGGTGAAAGACGCGGAGGGGACGAGGTACCCAAGACGACAGCGGGTAGCGGGAGGGGTGCGGTGAAGGGCAACGCGTGCACTGCATGTCATTGTTACGGCAGTCTCGGCCGCGCAGCCCACAGAGTACATTAATTATTCTGAGAATAGAGCTATCAGTCACACGATGATATCAGCGCCAGCTGTAGATGTGCCCAGGAACTAAATTTCATATATGTATATATAGCACTAATGGTAATACATAGGTATTTTGATTTATATCTAGCTATTTGTATCTATTAAATACCTACGTGAATAAAATAACGGGGATAAATTAATACATCAGGATAAGGTTTTCGACATTTATTTATTTTTTATAATACTCCACACATAACATTCCACCAATACGGCTGTCCAATTTCAAAACACAGTAACAGCCAAGAGACAAAATGTTCAGGAGAGCCAAAAAACGTTTTTGTCCCTTGATTTCAATGCCCTGGTAAAACTATGATACATATCTAAACGAATGTAAGCTTAAAAGAACCGGCAGAACCTAAGCTTTACATACAGTACTATTTCATTTAAATATGACTAATATTGTTGCTGTAATGCACAAAAGAAAACACTAACTAGGTTTTAAATGGTTTTCTCACCCTAAAACTGCCCTAACTGACCATTTTATAACCTAGTAAGAGCCATTATTGTGTAATTTAAGACAAGTAAAGTATATTGAAATTGCAATAATAACGTAATAATTTATATGTTTTTTATTTTTTTATATGTTTTGGATCCTTCACATAATATAAATCAAATTTTGCAGCACTTTTACACGACCGCACTAAGTAATAGCTGAAATACCGGCATATTTTTAAGTATTATCTAAATGAACCAAATCGCCATATTAAGAAGGCATGTCTGACACGAACATTATTTATGGCTGCCTTAAATTAGACAATATTTCCTAAATTTAGAGCTAAAATTAGTTTACAATGTTTGAGTTTTTTTTGGTTTATGCAAAATAGGGCTAGTAGAAAGGTTCTGACGAGAAAGGTCTCTATAGCTTTTATAAAGAAGACAAAATTTCCTTATGTTCTACTTTTAATTCACCTCTCTAGGTCTCATTGGTTCAAAGATACAGGTTCTGAAATATCTGATATTTTTTCGAAAAAAGTGTTTGTAATAATGTATGCCATTTGTGACTTACTAAAATTAACGGGCAAAAATTGACCTTTGCTGACCATTTCAAAACCTAGTAAGCGCCATTGACAATTTTAAAACCTAGTAAGTCATTTTCACTTACTGTGTTTTAAAATGGTTGGTGGCTCTTACTGTGTTTTAAAATGGTTTTCGTGGCATTTTTGATTTCGCAGGGTGGAGTTACTAGGTTTTTAGAAAATTTATTTTCGTTTCTTAGCCGTTTTTTGATATTCTGACAATGCAGGAATGTGCGGAATCGCCTAAAATAATGTATAAATCAAACCTTTGTTCCCAGCCAGTCACACCTCAACCAGTCACACTGTTACTCGTTGGGAATTTTATGTTCAAAATTCCCATCAGTCCACACTACTCCACACTCTGTTACTCGTTGAAACACCCTTTTCCTTCATTCCCAACGTGTCACATACAACTGTAACACTGTAACTAGTTGGGATTATGAAAATAAAAATTCCCAACAAGTCACAGTAACTTGTTGGGATCTATCTATCATTCATAGAAAAAAAAATTGGATTTTACAATTCGGTTTTGATTTTATAATTTTATTGTTAACTAGTTTAATAAAACTTATTTGATTGTTCGGAATAATTATTTCTATTTTGATACTTTTTCAAGAAACGAAAATAAAAAAATTCGTAATAATAAATACTTATACAGTGTGTTGTTTTTCGGACCCGACAAACTTTAAGGGTTTCTACGAGTAATATCATCGAGAAAAAACCCCCATATGTGGGGGTCTAAGTAACTTAAATTAGATTTTCTTCTTCGTTTAGAAAATCATCGCGAGATTTAAACGTCTTACGGACATGAAATAAAATGCTATTATCCACAAAAAGTTACATAAAAAAAGTTCAAAGCAACTTTAAAATGGCCGCATTTCTAGAATATTGAGATTTGACCCCACATATGGGGGTTTTTTCTCGATGAAATTACTCTAAAGTTTGTCGGGTCCGAAAAACAACACACTGTATAAGTCACAGTACCTATCACTGGTTAGGCATCATCATCATTCATCATCACTGAACAAATCTTAACGAGTAACGGAAGAACAGTTGGGAATTTTCTAGTTTATGTTCCCATCCAGTTACAGCGGCTGGTTTGGAATTCAGAAATAAATCATTCCCAACGAGTAACACTCCCATCGAGTAACACTGTGACTAGATGGCACACTTTTCATGAAGAATTCCCAACTGTATACAGTGTGACAGGTTTGATGTGTGACTCGATGGGAACAAAGGAAATCAAAGACCCGTTTTTTTTTAAAGTTGGCGCTTACTGTGTTTTGAAATTGGACAGCCGAATAGCATTGGTCTATTTTCTGAATCTTCCAGCATCCTTATCAGGATTGGGGAACCTATGTAAGGTACTGGTGGTTTCACCTGCAATAAAAACATTTATATTTAACCAGCATGACGGAGAGCCGTGGTGGCGTAATGGATAAGGCCTCGTCCTCTCAATCGAGAGGCTGTGGGTTCAAATCCTGGCCTGTACCAATGATATGGAGTTCATAGTTTAATGCCGCGCGGGATACTGGTTTCTACTCTTGGTTTCGCTTGAGCGTCGATGAACTACGAACGCGATCCATTACGGTATCGCCGAGTTGCTATCAATACGGTATCAGGTCCATTCTTTTGGCAACCGAGTTGTACATAGCTTGATAAGCCGCCACTAAGCACCAATCCTTCAGCTAGATTACATCAAACTTAATTTTACGATGGTAGACACAACACTCGTCCAAAGTCGGAACATTAATTAGTGAATATAGGTACTTACGTTTTTCATTCTGGTCACAACCAGGAATAAAACACTTATGTTTCGACGCCATAGTACAAAATCCAAATCAAAAGGCAAATCAAGGTCAATTATAGTACTCGCAAAGGTCAGAAGGTGAGGAGGCAAATCAGAGTCCACGAAAAAGCTAGAGTTGTCGATAAAATCACAAAAATCCGAAAAAGTTATTTGTATTATGGCGGCCGTAATAACAAATAACGTTCCGTATTATGCACACATTGCGTGAATGACATATACACACTGAAATATTTTTAGTATGCAAATTCTATATTTTTTAAACATATTGATGTCAGTATTAGTGATATAAATATATATGTAATGTTTTATTTTATTAAATTTTCGTGAATGACTAGATACTAAAATATTTAATAACTATTATAGCAGTTGAATTTGACGTAATATTTTGACTGTAAAGAAACGTACCATTGCCGGAGTTTTAATAATTACCATTATTAAAAATAAATAATAGTAAAATAATGTTGCCAGATATTATTTGGACTCAATTATCATTATTATAATTCTCATTAAAGCGCCATCTATAGATGTGCTCACAAACAAAAAATTAGAGCTTGAAAAATAAGAGTGACATTTTGTATTAGCTGAAAAGCCCATGGCGCAGCCGAGGCGGCCACATGTTTTATATAGTCTGTCATAATTTGAGTGCGACCCACATGAGATCATTGATCCTGAGACCATTAGTCTTAGGATGAGTGTTGAGGCCTTTTTAATATTATCATTATATTATTATTAGGTATCTATAATTCGTCAACAAAATAACGTTAAAAACAACAAATCGTATAATGTCTCAATATAGGGGCTTCTTGTAGAACTGCGTACCGGATCAGTCATGCTACGCGGCTAAAGGTTGGTACTGCGCAGTCAGATACGAAAAAGTAAACAACAAAGACGAAGAATCCATATGACAGTGCGTCAGTTGTCAGTTCTTGTAACTAGGAAAGCAACCAAAATTTATGTGATTTAATGAAAGTAATTAATGAGCAAAACACAGAGAAAAAATACAAAATTAATGAAATTTTGAAAGAAAATGGTCATATCGTGCTTCGCCTACCCCCATACCACCCGGAATTAAATCCTATTGAACTTGTGTGGCGGTACGTGAAAGGCGAGCTCGCAAGAACGTCGATTGACTCTAACTTAGATAAAGAGATAAAAGACTTAGAGTTGCTTTTCTCTAATTATTCGCCTGAAAAGTGGAGAAATTGTGACGACCATGTCATAAAAAATTAAGACGAATATTATAAATCTGATAGAGTATTTGACGATGTATTGGACAGGTATGTTATTGTTTATTTATAATTTAATGTAAATTAAACATAAAATATTATAGGTGTACACTGAACTAATATGACTGGCGTACTCTAGTACATTATACTTCAAAGTAGGTTTAATGTTTTTTGGTTTTTGTCTTAGATTTATAATTGAAGTTAATGAAAACGATGATGAAGATGAGGATGACGACGACGATGAACAAGTTCAAACAGAGAGTGAACATGAAAGTGACATGGAAATTGATTTATAAAATAAAACACTTTTACATAAATAAATTCAAATTGGTAGATATTCTGAAGGTAAACATCCAAATTTTAATGCTGTCAAACTATAAAATTTAAGCTAAATATGACATTTACGGGAACACTCATAGAATAAAATTTTACTTACGTCAGAAATAGTTACAAGCTATCGCGAGATTAATCCGGGCACACTTTTCTATGTGTGTAGCATGTCGTGCTACCTCGCCCCCGCCACTTCTTTCACCCCGCAAGGAGGGTCGCCAAGTAACTTGCCACATTATAGTTACGAGTATAATCGTTTAGTTTGGACCTAGTTTACGTATGACGGTACCTGACGCAGGCTGCACACCAGGCATACATTTGTTATTTACGGTATATTTTACGTCGTCCCAATCATACCGTTCGTCCTTTAATAGTCATCAAAGATTTAACCTTTATCGCAGTCACCTTTTTTTGAAAAGCATACTCGTAACTATCAACTTTGTTTAACAAATTTATGGTTTTGCGTAAGTAACTGATAATTCTGATAAATGCAGTTAATTAACTTGATTGGTTATTTTGTGAAGTGATCACAAAGCCGACGACCGAATGGCGTAGTGGTTAGTGACCCTGACTACTGAGCCCATGGTCCCGGGTTCGATTCCCGGCTCGGGCAGATATTTGTTAAAACACAGATATTTGTTCTCGGGTCTTGGATGTGCCCGTAAAATGGCAATAGGCCCGCCCCCTATTACATTGGGACTAACATAACACTCTGGCGAAAAGTGGGTGCAGCAATGCACCTCTGCCTACCCCGCAAGGGAGTACATTAGTACAAGGCGTGAGTGCGTGTTTTTTTTTTTTTTATCACAAAAATAGAAATTCGCAACTGAAAATGCGATAGGCGTATAATTTGTAGTTTTACCTAAAAATAATTGATGAATGATGATACCTATTACACATTATAAAGCATGGTAGGTATTATTGCTCACTAATTTCGTGTTCCACATTAACAAAAAACTTCAGTACATACATAGTTATTATTTACTATCACGTATTTTTCAGTTGTAACGGATCCGGAAGTGATCGAGCTGATCCTCAAGACGTGTATGGAAAAGGATGAAATAATGAACTTCATACACGACGTATCAAGAACTGGATCTATTTTTGCACCAGGTAATTAACATCCTAATCCTAACTAATCCTAATCCTAACTAATCCTAACTAATATTATAAATGCGAAAGTAACTGTGTCTGTCTGTCTGTCTGTCTGTCTGTCTGTTACTCTTTCACGCCAAAACCGCTGAACGGATTTGAATGAAATTTGGTATACATACGGTCTAGACCCTGGGAAAGAACATAGGCTACTTTTATCCCGGAATTCCCACGGGAACACTTTTTAAGGCGAAGCGAAGCGCGCGGGGACAGCTAGTAAGTAATAATTTTTAAATAAGGAGATATTAAGTTTTCAGTTAATTTCATCGATCTTTCCATAGAACTTTCTACCGTGCGTTACACACATAATAATCATATTTATCACTGACTGTGACGGAAGTCTTTTGCCTTTGCGAATGTATATCATATTTATTTTAAATCCTGAAACCCTATGTAAACCTACTAGATATGCTTATTTATAATTATTTATTCGTTTTTATGGTGGATCCAAAGCTGATTTTTGCCTCGATTACTGTACCATGTTTTATGTATAAGTCTTTGAAATCCAGCACAATTTAGACCAGCACTACTTTTACCTAATGCCCACAATATAATTATAATAAGTGGTTAGGTAAGAACCCTGCAAACTAGATTATTTAATAATGTTGTGACAGGCTGGAGTCAAGAACGCATTAATTATCCTTTAACCATATGTTTTTCTCAGAGAAGTTATTATTCCAGTTATTAAACTTTGGCTACTATTATGTTCATTGCAGTCTACTGTCTAATTGCCTGTCTATTCTCATAGACTAATATTAGTGTATTAGTCTATGCTATTGTCTAGCTATAAGGCCTAACTAACTTAATTTCTAACTATTTTAATACCTCCTTACTTAGTGCAAATGTAAAATTAAAAGTTAAGTACCTATGTAGAAATTATAATGTTATATTCATGTTACTGCTTCGTAGACCACGATTGTATCTAGTGTCAAGACAAACCCTTTAGGTTTAATGGCATGTTAATTTAAAAACCTAACTATGTTACACAATGTTTTGTATAAATAAATAAAATAAATAACTAATATAACAAGATCGATGAGAAGCTTCACTAGCTTTTTGAAACCCTTAAAAGTTCGCTTCTGGCACCGGGTGAAATAGAATCAAGTGGCACCCGTATATAACGAACTTAAAGTCTGTCGGTGCACCCTGCTTTATTCTTCTACAAAAATATATAGTTTCGCTCGCGTGTTTGTGGCCAACACGTTAAAGAAATCACATTTGCATTTGCATTCATTGCCCGTGAGTGTAAATAGGAAAACGACAACCAGACACAAGGCACAAACACAAGTGCTCATCACACGAATGTTTGCCCTGGGTGTGATTCGAACGCGCGGCCCCAAGCTTCGGAAACAGCTTCACTACCGTCTTAACTACGGTGCATAAAAAAGTCTAAAGCATACTTGTTATTCTATGGCCTAAAGTCTATGTTGGAGGTGCACCACGGCGCATCACCAAAAAGGCCCCGAGCTCAGCTTAGCCATACAGTTAAGAAGATTCCTTCACTTCCAGTGTCAATCTGGCGTCCGCGGCGGCGCATGATCGCTCCAGCGTTCAGCTCGAAGGTGCTGAAGCAGTTCGTGCCGGTGTTCGCGGAGCAGGGCGAGGTGCTGGCGGCGCGGCTCGGCGAGGCCGCCGTGGGAGCCCCCGCGCCCATGTGGGACCATGTGGCCGGGTATACCATGGATTCTATTTGTCGTAAGTACATACATACATTGGCTCGTGCCTGTCTTCCAGAGGGGTATGCAGAGGCTATATACATATATAGATCTCCTCATGCCACGATCCTGACATACTTCTTACGCATCCTGCACATTCATAAGTCTTGAACAAACACGTAAAATAGTTCTTAAACACTAACACATAGGCGGGTTGAAGATATCACACAGCAAAGTTATGATAATCCGTCGTTGTCATAACCTTACAACAGTCAAACTAGGCAGGCAGACTAGCTATTATTTTTCCGAACTGGACCACCTGACGATCAGAAGGTAAAGCAAGAAGCCATGTAGATCAATAACAAAATCATCAACTTTCAACATTGTACCTATATATGTATACCATACCAGTCCTTTCCATGATAAATCCTCGAGGATTTAGAGCTCTGCCAGCTCTAAATCCTCGAGGATTTATCATGGAAAGGACGCTGATCTTAGCAACACTGCCAGTAAATATACCCATCCCCACATAACCCACCCATTAAAACCCAAATCTAGTCCAAACCTAATCATTCCAGAAACGAACCTCGGCATAAACATGAACGAGCTCGACGGGCAACAACTAGCCAAGCAGTCTCTGGTTCGAGCCTTCGAGTCCATCTTCCGTCAGCTGGCGTACCGCGTGTGCCAGCCCTGGATGCAGATCCAGGCGGTCTACCGTCTACTGCCGCACTATAGGACGCTGAAGAGCGCTACGGCCGTTGTGGATGAGTTTGTTTATAAGGTATGGTAGTTAAATATAGGTAATCTCTGGTCATTGCCACAGTAGGGTAGAAAACCAATTATGTTTGCTTATTGTAGAATGGATCTGTGTGTCTGGTTTGTCTCGTAGTTACGCACCGGATTGGAAATTAAAATCTATAAAACCTACAAAACCCATAAAAAAATATTTGCCATTGTAGTGCAATTTTAATTACGATAGGGTTAGTTAAACAAGCTTTGCAATGAAGCTGATTCACACAAAATTCATGCAAAACTTAATTATTGTAAAAAACTATCATATAAGATTTACTTTTCAGATAATTAAGGAGAAAAGGGACGAGATCGCGAAAGACGAAATCAAAATCGCTGAATCAGATCAGGAATGTAAGTTCAATGCACATAGCACAACACTTTTCTTAAGTAGGTACTTCGTTTCCTTCTCAACAACCAGAAAATAATATTCTCCACCAATTTTCTCCACCAGCAGCAGTCCTCAACAACAACCGCGCATCTCCACCGCCCAACACCCAAAAGTCCCGCTCTTTCCTCGACATCCTGATGGCTCTGCGAGACCCGACAGGGCAGGGCACTGACGGGCTGACTGACGACGAGATCCGGGACGAATGCGTGGTGATCGCACTGGCCGGGACCGACACGTCGGCCGTGGCCGCTTGTTACGTGCTGAGCATGCTGGCCCGGCATCCTGATGTCCAGGAGAAGGTGCTGAGCGAGTGAGTGTTAATGGAAAGTTTAGATAATATGTGCAAATGACTGATGTCTGCATGACCAGCTTATCGTATTGGCAACCTATGTTTTTTGTATCAAAATCTTTTTAAATATTTTTTCATCGTCATTATCAGCCGTAATATCAACGACAGGACGTAGGCCTCGGCCTTCCTCATCCAGTCATACACCACCAGTCCAGCGGTACCGAGGGCATTCTACGCTAAGCTTACCTATATTCATGGTCTCCTATCAAGATGTCGCTTACCGCGTCATCAGTACTTCTTCGTATAAGCCATGCGTGTCAAGAACGAACGATAGATCCTAAGGCCGCGGATACGAAACTTGCAACGGGCGGACCGTCGGCGGGGCGGGGCTCGATCGCGCCGCTCCGCCGTCGCCTGTTTCGTACATAACGCTATGATTTTAATGCATTCGCAAGTTTCGTACCCGCAGTCTAACACACACCCCCCCTATCTCCGCAGACTAGACGCTGTCCTCGGCCCCTCCCCCCGCCCCGTAGACCACAACGACCTGGCGGCGCTTCGCTACCTGGAGGCCGTGCTGCGGGAGACGCTGCGGCTGTACCCGCCCGTGCCCGTTATAGTGAGGAGGGTGGATAAGGAGCTCACGCTGAGTAAGTGGAGTTGCATTCTATGGCCGTGTCCCCAGAACGCAAACTGCTAGCGACTGACTCAGTTTGCTTCGTATGGATTTAAAACGCTCTTCCATATTTGAAATGGAGTGTACATAGTCTGCTAGTTTAAAGCGCAGTTTTCAAAGCTACGCGCGCTGACTGTCTCTGTATCTCGCCGCTAACAGTTTTCCTAGTGGGGACACCACGTTATCGGCATTTTCTAAACCCTAAAGAGTCGAGCGAAGCGAGGCCATTCAAACCGTCCCCGTATTTCCTAAAACCTAGAGTGCCAAGCAAAGCGAGGCATCTCAAACCTAACCGGAATTCCCTTAGTATGAAGAACCGAGCGAAGCGAGGCAATACAAACTTAACTGGCACTTTCCAAACCACAAAGAGCCGAGCAACGCGAAGCCATACAAACTTACCCACATTTCTTCAAATGTAAATAGGTAAGCATTGCATTTCCAAAAACGCCAAGAAAGCAAGCGAAGCGATGCCGGCATTTTCTAAAACCTAAGCCAAGGGCTTAGGAAATGCGGATTTGGTCAAACCAAATACTCGACGCATTTGAATCTATCCATCTCACACTACTAACCACACACACACACCAATCTTACAACACCAAACCGACTAACTTAGCAATTCAAACGATATCCTCCCCGTTTCAGAGTCAGGAGAGACATTAGTCCCTGGCATGGGAGTCCTCATCTGCATCTGGGGGGTGCACCACAACCCCCGCTACTGGGGCGATGACGTGGAGGAGTTCCGTCCAGAGCGGTTCGACCAGCCTCTGACGCATCCCGTGCAGTACATACCCTTCAGCCAGGGGCCGAGGAATTGTCTAGGTGAGTGGTTGTGAAACGATAAGATAGGTTTAAAGCGCGTTAAGCGTTACGATATTTTAAAGATCTGTTTTAACTTATTGTAGGTACCTAATCTAACTTTTAGGTAAGACGGAATGTTCTACTGTAGGTAGTTATGTTAAAAATTAACGGACGATTAACTTGTATTTAGAACCGATTTACATGTTGATAAGGCTTTCGATAGCCTTTATGTTTAGCTTATGTGTGTAATGTGTGAGTTTTAATAACAACGCAGACTCGGGTGTAACCTAATATTTAATTTCAATTCACCATCATCTAGAGTTCATCATTATTAGTTGTCAATCCTATCAACAAAATATTGAGTTCGCGTATGAACACAAGTTTTCAACAATAAATAAAATTAAAAGCTATTTTCTACAGGCTTCCAATACGCAATGATGTCAATCAAGACAGCGCTAGCGACCGTCCTACAACAATACAGGGTGGTCCCACATTTGACCCACTCCCCGAGCCCCAACTCTGACCCCAGCCTCACCGACCGACGACCAATGCGGGTCAAGTTTGATATCATGATGAAAGATATGGACGACTTTACCGTGCAGCTGGAAAGGAGGCAGAAATAGCTTAAAACTGGCCACAAGGCCGACTACGTAATTAAGCTACAGAAAGGCAAGCCAGTTTAGAGAAGTAGTGTCGCCAAAACTGGTCGAATTGATGTGATATGCCAAAATGATCAACCTGTATTTTAGAGTTATTTTTAATGCCCGTCCTAAGTTACATTTTATCTTTTAAGTACTTACTTACTTACTTAATAATAAAATTGATACAAACAGTAAGTAATTATTTATTGTTTCGCCTTTATAAGTAGGCTGCTTAAATCCATTAAAATATTACTATTTAAGTAAAGTGCTTGGGTATTAAATGTATCGTTTTTATGTAAGGTAGTCACAGAAAAGCATTTTACCGCGATTGCCTCGATATGAATTGTCAAATTTATCATTCTTCATTCACACTCAGTAAATAGCAAATATCGGGGTATTATCAAAATATCCACAATGCATACGCGCCGCACAAAACGCCTCAATATTACACCTACAATATTTTATTGCTAAGTCACCTTTATAGGCGATTACGTTTTCCAGAACGATGTGCGAGGAAGGTCGCGTAAATGGAGTAGTTACCTATTTTTTATATCTTCAGCTTCGTTGGTATTGACTTGGCAACAATGTAGGTATGTAGGTTAGTTACCTATGTTTAGTTTATAGCTGTTCCATATTAAAGTTAAATACTTAGCGGTTAGCGGTATAGGTATAAAGAACAGTACTTGTTTATTCGCGATTTCAGAGTTGGCCTCATGATGAACACAATATGATAGAAGACGTAGATCTTTGTCTTCAAGCTTTGAGCAATGACCGAGGATACTAGTTACCTAAAATTTGCTTGCCGAATGTACTTTACACGCAAAAACGCCGCATCCAAAGCTTCCACCCTATTCTAAAGCCGTGCCGTCGGAAAATCCACACAAAAAATCCGTCAAATCACGGCGATTAGTATTTGGTGTTCTATAAACCTTATTGTGAATGTCACAATAGCGGCTCGAGCCTTGCTTACACAATACCATAATACCACCCTAATATACCCCATTGTAATGTATCAACCCTTGAGGTATTTAAACGCGACTACCCTGGCGCCGCCTATCAGTTACCGAAGAAAATTCGCGGGGAAATCTGATCGCTAACAAATACTTTCTTGGTATACTTACCTCCTTAGATAGAAAGTTATTGAGTGTCCAGTGTTGTTTGGCCAAAGATACCGTGACTGCATAACCGTAAACTTAAGTAAAACATAATCAATCTCCTAAACCTAAATTAAAGTAAATTAGCGGTAACCCAGCAAAACATATTAGGTACTTAGGTAAAGTTAATAAAAATAAAAATATCTTGCAATATAACTCAATTCCCAAATGGAAATCCAAACCGAACCTCTAGACCTATCAACAAAAGGTACAAATTCTCGAGTCATGCTCAACATATTCGACTACAAATTCTTATCCGGCTTGAACAAGCACTTGCTCAAGTTGTACGAACGTACGCAAGTCCGGGGCAGGCGAGTGGACAGTCACAGGGCTAGTGGGAAGAACGTCTTACCTTGCCAAGTCTGCCTGAAGACCTTCGATCGACCTTCACTGCTGAAGAGGCATATGAGAACACACACTGGTATGTAGTTATAAATTGGCACATTTCACATCACTATAATAAGACCCTCACACTTAATTTCACTTGCACTGTTGCACTCGCATTATAGGTAGCCGTGTCGGCTATCCTCACGATAATTTTCTCGTCCGAAAGATATCTCTTTGTATTATTTTAATTAATTTTCGTATGAAAAGGATTCAACAAAACGTTTCGCGAAAAGGCTAAGGGCATTATCTTGTGGCATTATCCCATTACAGCCTGGCTTTATTTCACTTTCAGTATTAATATTTTTAGGAAACCACAGATTTTTTAATTAATTTAAATTGCTTGATATAATTATTTTGTAGGTGAAAAGCCACACATATGTAATGTGTGCAGCAAGGGATTCAGCACTTCTAGCTCTCTCAACACACACCGCCGCATTCATACAGGTAATGACAGTAAATAAATAATTCTAATTAGATATAGGTACGTAGGTAACGTACGTACACATACTACGAAAAGTTAATAAGTACTTACCTATGATTTTATGTGGTTTTATTCTCAGGTGAAAAGCCACACAAGTGTCCTGAATGCGGCAAATGTTTTACAGCCAGCTCCAACCTTTACTACCATCGCATGACTCATACGAAGGTATCTTTAACACTAATTGGGATATAGCAATTTTAAACGTTATCATCATCAGCTTGACATTGGCAATCTTCCAAAGGACGTCGACGTAAACCTGCAGTTGGCATTATAATATTAATCCAAATAACTTCGACTGCCGTCTAAGGTGGACGACCTCAGAGAGGAAGATCCTATATCCAGTTGATGATTGGTAAAATGACAGTTCTTAGACTTTTTGAAATTCTAATTTCAGTTTCGGGCTTAGATATACGATGCTGCACATGTAGGTTTCGGTTTAGTATACCCTTTTTGCAACATTCTGTATAAATAATTGGTACCTACAGTGAACTGAAAAGAAACCTGACGCCTCTCAGTCACTCTCAGAGCGGTCAAGTTTCTTCACAGTAGCCTGTAAAACACCCATGTTCACAGAACAAGCCCCACAAATGCGGCGTGTGCCCCCGCTCGTTCCCGACGCCGGGCGAGTTGCGCGCGCACCGCGCCTCGCATTTACCTGTGGAAATGCGCACTCGCACCGATGTGCAACTGGGGTATGTATTATTTATTATTATTATGTAATACTTTGTTGCACAAATATAAACATAAGAGTATAAATTTCATGCTATAATCATGTTCTACCAGTCAAGTGTATTGAAAGTTCTATAAAGTAGTAACTATTGAATAACCTGTGGACAAGTGCGGCACAAGACCGAATAAGTTGGCGTACACAAAAAGAGACCTATACCCAGCAGTGAGCGATTGAATGATGATGAATCTGTGGTTCATGCTGCCACTTTCCCAAACATATAATTTTAGGGACTGCCAGCATGATTTCTATACCACAGATAACTTTATCTGAACATAAAAAACTAACTACTAAGTTGTTATGTACATTGCTTCTAATTAATTATAAACTAAACAATGGCATCTCTTTTACAGGTCTATAATAGCCAGTGTTATGCTTCCACCAAGATAAGATTTCTTCTATTTCGCCAAAGTTAAGTTAATTAATGGTTTATATTAGATTAGACAATGCGTTCTTTGTAATAGTTGTTGTTAGTCCAGGTATAGCTGTAACTTATGTAAATAGTTTGTAAATTCCGCTATAAATAAGACAGTATGACTCATTGCAAAGAAAATAAACTCATCCAAATCGCACCAACAACCGTGTTTATTACTCATTTACTTTCGCTTTTTTCGCGTCCCCGTCAATTTCTTCCTCCATCTTTCTCTTCTCCCCTTTATCTTCTGTCTCGTTCTTTGCCTCGCTCTGACTCTTTTCCTCTGCAGTCTTGTGGTAGTCATTCTGGGACGCCTGATGGTCCCCTGAAGTGTCTACCCTCAGTAGTTCTCTAAGGGCCATTGTGGCGTAGCAACTTGCCGGCAGATCCATTACCAGTATTAGCGCTTTGTATTTGCCCTCTGGAAATAGAAAGATAAATATTAATTTATTTAACGAACCGTAATAGAAATGATAGTAGATGGCACCTGAAGAAGAAGAAGAATAGAAATGAAGTACGTAGTTCGTTAAAATGTAAAGATATGACACAATCTATAATTTAATTTAATTTAAAATTTATCATAATCTATAACTATAGTTCTTATTTGTTTACTTTTTTGAATAATATTTTATGTCAAGTCAGTCCGTGACTTCACCCAGGGTTCTAGCTGAAAACCAGCGCTATGGTTTATCATAGCACCAAGCTGAGCTAGAACCCGTTTCTGCACCGGGAAGCAACACCCTTGCTCATTTTCCTTTGGCTTTTTTTTTATTATTTATTTTTTGTGTTGTTTCCGTGTGTGTGTGAAATAAATGTATTTTCTTTCTTTCTTTCTTCTTTCAATCGTTTTAATTATAGTTGATATTTTTTTTGAAGTTACATCATTTTGCAGTTTTTATCGAAATTAAAATATAGGCTCGAGACCTATCACGTGTGTACAAACATACAGAAAAAGCGAGTCACCTCTAACAACCCCTTCGGGGATTACAGTCCTTAA
The DNA here is from genome assembly GCF_932276165.1 of Plutella xylostella. Taxonomy (NCBI): domain Eukaryota; kingdom Metazoa; phylum Arthropoda; class Insecta; order Lepidoptera; family Plutellidae; genus Plutella; species Plutella xylostella. The sequence goes on from NC_064002.1 coordinate 907,858, forward strand.
GGAAACCAGGTTATACAATACTAACTAGCACAGAGGCCTATGTCCAGCAACGGCGGATTATTGGTTAACGATGATGAACTCTGCCCCCACCAGTATTTCCCCAGCACGTGCCACATCTGCCCCTACCTCCACATGTGGCACACTCACCCGGGTCCAGCTCCAGCGTCTTCCCCTGCAGCTTGTCCAGATCTGACAGGATGAGGTCGGCCGTGGGCGCGCTGTAGCGAGCCACGCGCCACGACATGTTGGTAGGATGGACTACTATGTGGCGGTACGCTCCCGACATTGAGTAGCACCTGGAATTGTGAGGGAAGAGTTTGTGAGTATTGCAAATTAGTATATGCTATTATGATTCGTATATTCGTCCCCAGCAGTGGGGACATGATGGGTCTTGATGATGATTATTATTATTATTATGATTCTATTCTGAGAAGGGTGTGAAGCTCCTGTACTTGTCTCTGTCCAGTGGAACCTTTGTACATGTCCCCCTAATTCCAGCTCAGCCAGCCTAGCTCCCGTGTAAACTAGACCTAATCTAAACTAAGTAGAACTAGAGGTAAACTAGGGCTTGTCACCGTTGGTAAAAGAATTGGTCAGTCAAACTAGCGTTAATGACTGCAAAGGGTACGCCGGACGTATACGCAGGTGATAATATAAATCACTCGAGGTAGTTTAGTAATAAAGTCAACTTACTTAATTTTATGCCTCATCTCCAAAGTCATATTGTCTTTAGTCAATAACTCTTCATAATACTCCTTCATATTCGGTGGGTAGTCGATATGGTACCCTGGCAATGGCAATATTATATCCTTTATGCTATATTTTCCACTACCGATGTCCTCTTGAGTTAGAACTTTCACTGGTATTTTAGGTTTTGGCTGCGTTTGCTTCTTGTTTCGTTTCTTTTCTGGTGTTTTTTCCTTTTCCTCTGGTTTAGTTTCTGTTTGGCTGACATCTTGGTCTGCCTTGTCGCCATTTTGATTCTCCTCTGAATCTGATTCTTCATCGTCTAGGACTTCTGGAAATAAAAAATTACTAATATAAATTTCAGGAATGTAAGGCTAGTATGAATTTGTATATAAAAATATCCTATACTCTAAAGTTAGTACCTACATCAGTATCCAGTCAGGATTTTGTTGTGAGGTAAATATAGCATGGCATATTTGCCGAAGTAGTTTAATGTAACTATATCGCGATTTGCGTTAAACACGGCGATGCTGTTAGTGGAACGTTATTTATTTATGAAGCATGGAAAACAAACAGCATGGAATTATAAGTCTAGACATATAGTAACATTTATAGTAAAAAATATGCCAGTTAAAGGTTTTCGCATATAGAAACCTACGTCTACTTCTACAGATTTAAAGATACCATGCCGCGATCTCGGCACATTATGCTACATAAACACAAACTTAAGCATTTAAACCTAAACACAAACAAACCCCCTAATTACAATGATTTCAAAAGGAAGGACACGCCCGTCAGAACGTTTTGTCAAAAGAAAATGACACCCGCTCGCTGGCCCTAATTCATACCAATTATGACAGATTTATGACATTTTAGGGCCAACACGAGGGTGTAATTTTCAAGAGCGGTTCGGCCTGTCCTTACGCTAGTAATATATAAGTCAATGCCTCATTACCATCAGTATCACAACAGCTGGCGTCTCCCACCAACACCAAATCCCCTACAGCTGGGGTCAGGCCGAACCGCTGGATCCGCATCGACACGCACTTGTTCCATATGAGAGACTGGTAGGAATGGATGTAGAGGAGACGCGTGTTTCTGGGCACCTGGAATGGAGAAATTATATGTTTTAGTAAGTACAAAAGAGGTTATGAAAAACTTTGTTAATCAACTGTGGTGCTCGTTTTTGTTACGTACCAAAAAATATAGACTGGTATTAGAATTTATAAGTGACACAAACTAATGCGTCTTTCGAACACCCGTTAAATCTGGTTTAAACTTGAGGACACATTGTATCAAGTAGTCTTGCGTCCCTCATCAAATCTAAACATAGCGACTTTATATAAATTACATCTCTCTTTGTAACTGTGTAGATAGAACAGCTGTCCAATACCCATATTACAGGCTCTGACTAGCTAAAGTTCGTGTGTTAGATGTACCCAGCACATCTCGCGTCGCCCGTCGCTTGGTATGTGTCTAGCTAGAGCCACCTAGAGCGACAACCTGAACCTAAGTGACACCTAGCGACACCTAGCAACATGTATAAGGGGCCGTCCATTAATCACGTGAGGTCGTTTTTCTCATTTTTTGGCTCCCTCCCCCCTGGTGATATTTGGTGAGGTTTGGCACCAACCCCCCCCCCCCTCCCCCCCTGGATCACGTGTATTTTTTTGGAAGTCTATGTAAAGGCAATTTTTGACTAGAAAAAATATAGGTCATACTACAAATCGTTAAAATTTTTGCGCCGTCCAAAATATCGGTTCAGAAATACCTAATTTTTGACAAAAAATTAATACACGTGATGTATAACGAGAACCCCCCCCTCCCCCCTCGTGATGTTTCGTGAGGTTTTCAGTACCCCCTCCCCCCCCCCTTTGAGCCTCACGTGATTAATGGACGGCCCCTAATGTTACCTTAGACGTCGACGGCACCGTACCTTGGCGGTAGTGAAGCTGCTTCCGAAGCTTGGGGCCGCGGGTTCGAATCCCGACCAGGGCAAACATTCGTGGGATGAGCACTTGTGTTTGCCTTGTGTGTGTCTGGTTGTCGTTTATCTATTTAATATGTATCTGTGTAGATATATCAGCTGTCGGACACCTATAACACAGGTTCTGCCTAGCTTGGGGTTAGATGGCCGTGTGTGAGATGTCCCCACATATTTACCCTGTCTAGAGCCTGCAACAGGTCAGTGCTATTCTTGCCCAGAGCAGCCAGCAGCCGGCCCTCGGTCCCGCGGCGCGCGAGCTGGCTGGCTCTAGTCGCGTCGCCTGTCGCCTGGTATGTGTCTAGAGCCTGTTGGAGAGGCCCTTCGCGGGTCTCTAGGATGCCGTTTATTGCCTGGAAGGGGATGGAAGGTTGTTTATTGATAGAGGTGGTAAGGATGCTGTTTATTGCCTGGAAGGTTGGAGATGGAAGGTTGTTTATTAATAGAGGTGGTAAGGATGCTGTTTATTGCCTGGAAGGTTGGAGGATGGGAGGTTGTTTAGTGATACAGATGATCGGGAACTGTGGTCAGTTTATAAAGAGGCGTTTGCCCAGCAGTGGGATACAAAAGAAGCTCAGTAAAAAAGGTAGTAAGGATAGTTTGAATAGCTAATAAACCGTCCTTCGATCCGGACAAAGGCGCATGGAAAGGGGCACCACAAATTTGGTGTTAGGATCTTTCTCATTCAACCAGAATGGAACCACTAGTAAGTCTTATTCTTAATTGTGACGGTAACAAAAACAACAATAACCATGGGGAAAATTTTTGGAGTTTTGGTGATTTGACTCATTATTGTATCCTATATTAGTAATATTAGAAAAATGAAAGTTTTAAAGTATGTACAGATGTTTGGTACTCACTCACGGGAAAACGGTTGGACTAATGTTTATGTAAGCTGACACCCTGGATTAACACATAGGCTACTTTTCATCCCGGAATTCCCACGTATCAAACTTTTAAGCCCGCTCGGGAAAATTCATAAACATATTTATAATTACACATTTTACATACCTCCTGAAAGTTCCCCTGCAGCAGTTTCAGTCCTATCTCATAGGTGGGCATCTCGACTCTTGTGCCGAACCGCTGTAGCCCGTAGTAGTTGATGAAGCCACGCTCTTTGAGAGCTTCACAGGCGGAGTTTATAGTGTCGTCATCCGCTGTCACATTGCGGAGTGCTATTTGGAACCTGAGAAATATTAATTAACAATTAATAAAATTTTAGTAACATAAAATAAATAGTCATGACACTGTACTAACGTACTGCTTTGTGGTCTTTGTCCCTGCTTATCGGGTGAAAAATATTTCGTCCAAATGAAATAAGGGAACATCAAGGGAAGGTCCCTGTTGGCTGGGCCGATTTTGATACGCTGGCTAAGGACACTCGTATCAAGGTCAGTCACACAAAACATATACGATAAGTACATTCGAATCGGTCCATCCGTATTGGCATTGAACCTGTTTACCATAATCAGACAGTCTGTTCAATGCTATAGGTATACACCATAACAACACCTCTTTAATCAATCCCAAATAAACCAAAAAAAAACTCACCTATTCCCCTTAAGCATGCCCAGCTTCAGATGCGTATTACTGAAGCTGAAATTCCCAACTTGTAGCTCCCTCATGTCTCGACACGCGTTGACGAGGCGACGCGGCTCCACGCGACGTAGGGAGAACCACTGGGAGGTCTTGGCGCGACGGTCTTTGGTGCCGGCGTAGCCTAGCATGGAGGGTTTTACGCTGTGGGAGGAAAGGGTTGTTTTAGTGTGGGTGAGCAAGGAAAGTTTATATTTTGACGCATACACAGTGGCGCCTCTAGCGGAGGCCATCATATAACTTTTTACGAAAAAAAATATATACAGATGTTATGAAGTAAAACATGACCTTTTGTCTTTTTGAAAAAATCTATGTACTTACTGTAAATATAGATTTATATATTACGCAAATTGCAGAGTAAAACAACCTTGACAGACAGACAAACGACAACACAGGGTTATACGATCATAAGGGTTCATTTTATACCTTTTAACGTTCGGAACCTTAATTCTGCGGGTACGAAACTTGCGACGGGCGGAGCGACAGCAGGGCGGCGCGACAGCGATGTAATCAACTAATCAAATGCTTTAAAACATAGCGTTGTGTGCAAAACGGGCGACGGCGGATCGGCACGATCTTGCGCCGCACCGCCCCGCCGCCGTTGCTTCGCCCGTCGCAAGTTTTATATCCGCGGCCTAAAAGCGACTCACTTGTTGAGCTTGAGTCTGTCGGCGATCTTGTCGGCGGCGTCCATGGTGTCGCAGTTCATCTTGTGCAGCACGAAGCGCAGGTACTCGCCCGCCCACACCCACTTCACGCGGTTGTCTATTCTTACTGGAAGAGGAAGCGTTGGTATTGGTTAATGTTTTGTTTGTCAGGTGATAAGCAGACTCGGGTGTACCCTCGTACCGTCATAGTGATCTTTCCTCATACAAGAACTGAATGGGTGGTTTGGTTAGGTTAGTTTTTTGCAAACTTATACAGTTGTTTCGTTTGCATAGGAACATACATACATGATTATGCTCACGACTATAATCAGTGAAGGGGTAGTCAGAGGTGACTTGCAAGCTGACGTTTTTCACTGTACATTTGTACTTACGTGATAAGTCGCGAGCGCGAGTTACAATACACAGAGAGTTGTAGAGTTGTCCGATAAGAGGCAAAACGTTTTTAAATGGAAGTTATGATTTTATATCCACTGGCAGTGCTAGTTCTGCGTATAATAGCGCATTAAGCGCCTTAAGTTGAAAAACAGAATGGGTCATGATAATAATGATAATGATAACATTAACTTACTTCCTTTCCTATACTTCTCAAAGCAGACTAGTTTCTTGTCAGCGGCAGACACGGTGCTGCCCACTATCGCGTCACCAAAGGCTTTCTTCACTGCATCGTGGATCTTGGTCCGATGCTCCTTGGTCATACCTGTCACGTCTACCTGGAAACATTTATTAACATACAAGTTTTCAAAATTTTACGAGGGATAAGTTTATCAGTTAAAAGTTAACTACTGAAAGTGCTCCAGCTAAATGAGTGTCATAAAGTTTCATAGTTGTGCTGTGCTAACCGTCATCATCATCACGACCCATTGCGTCCCCACTGCTGGGGCACGGGTCTCCTTCCAATGAAGGAAGGGTTTAGGCCTAGTCCACCACGCTGGCCAAGTGCGGGTTGGTGGACCCCAACACAAGCAAGCTTGTGCTGAGAGAGTTGTCGGGTAAGTGGGCAACCCGACTGTCAGATGTTTTCAAGCCGCCCAAAGGCCTCTGACTAGGCTTAACGACTGCTGCCGAAGCAGCAACCGGGACCCACGGCTTAACATGCCGTCCGAAGCACAGAAGCGTCCAGAAAAGCACCACTTGAAATTGGTCACCCATCCATTGGCTGACCGTGTCAGTTGTTGCTTAACCTCAACAATCAGTTATGATCACTGAGGCCCGCTCGACTACGGACGCTTAAAAGGAAATTTTATATTTATTTGAGTAAACAAAAGACAACTTATTCTAATAATATCAATAGTCCCATACTAGGATACCCTGTGTTGTGGGTACTAGTAGCTCTCATTTGTTAGATTTTGCTGAGCTGCAGTTTTAACACACTCAACTACAAATATTACATGGGAAATGCTGGATCCATGCCGATTGATGCTTAAGATTATTTTAAACACATAAACTATTTGCCATAATTTACCTAATCTTTTTGAATTCTAACATCTCCACCTTTCAATCCTTACAAAATTACAATCAATCTCCTAACCTCAACTCTCTCCGAGGTTGCTTCCGTAGCCACGGCCAGCTTATTGATCCGGTCCCATGTCTCCATGGGCAGAAGCTCCACATTGTACTTGCACAGCAGCAGGTCCTCATCCTCCACCACCGCCTCATCGGCCGGCGGCTCCGGGGCACTCAGGTCTGTCAGCTGGGCCACTTCACCAGCCTCGTTGATCTCTGACACTTGGAAGTCAGAGTATCTGTGGAGGATGGGTTATAAACTTACTGATGATTTGTGGTAAATGTTTCAAGCTTGGGAAGGTTGTTTAGATCTTGAGGACAAGCACATACAATGACATACATACATTGCATTTCAGTGGATAGTGTTTGCTTTAAATATTTCATAACATGACAAAATGAGGTTACTAAGGTATAGCAAGCAAGGTTATTATTTTTCACAATAGTGAACAGATTAGCTAGTCTGATTGATATTATAAGCGATGCTACCTACTCTTATATCTGCTCTCCTCATTCAACCACTAGAACCTGATTCAGTTACTTCACATATGGCTTACTGCCAGCCCGAACCAAAGGGATGTCATAAGATAACGAAAAGCATACCAACCTGGACTTAATAATCCCATTGAATCCACTGTGTTCACTGATATACTCAGTCACTCCTATTTCTTGCTCAGACAGCCTCTTGCCTGGCGTATCCCGCTTCGGTCGGTTGTATCTGTTTTGATTCGAGTGTCTTCCGCCGAACGAGCTTTTCTGGAAGCCGCCTCGGTAACCCCCCGAATTACCATATGGTTGGTCACGGAATCTATTATTGTGGCCTCCACGCCAATTCCGACCATTGCCTGAGTTGAAGTTCCCGCCGTCTCGCCCGTAGCCCCCCCGCCTGCCTCTATTCGGATTCCTATTCCACCCTCTATCACTCATGGCTACAGGTTTCACTTCACTTCAAATCACCCACAAATAAACCAACCAAACCTAACCTATAAAAAAATATTTGCTCTTCAAATAAATTACTCTGAGGTAAAACTAATTAACAGGGTTGTTAAATGATGGCATTAATGTTTTGGAAGTCTTTTAACAGTACTTTTATAGTAAAATAAAATTAATATTTCACAAAAACACCCTTGTTGCCGCTATGAAATTTGACTTTGACAGTTGAGAAACTGTCACTGTCAAACTGATCTGATTAATTTGTTCTGTGGTCCTTATACCCCATTTACACTCTCGCCTCGGCCCTCGCCTCCTCGCTCGCCTCGTCACTCGTGCGGAGGCGCGAATGTAAACACCCACTCGCGTGTGACGCGAGTGGGTGTTTACACTCTCGTGCAGAGTTCAGTTGTCTTTGAGCTAGCAACGATGGAGGACGTCGAATTTTTAGCCGCAACAATAAAGAATTTATGTATGATCACCGATTACTTCGCCGTTTATGGACCGATTTTGAAAATTCTTTTTTTTATGTATTGGGCTGAGATCCCATGTGGTCCCATTTTTTTCAAATTTTGATTCCACCTCCAAGGGTGGGTAAAGGGTTAAAAACAGGCTATGAATTTCCATTTTGGGTACCTATTAACCGATTGTAGTTAATGAAATTTAGAAAGTACATAGGTACTTACCTATATTTTTAACATTAAAAAAAATATGATGGTGACCTTGAGCTGATCTGATGGAAACGGAAGGTAGTCAAGGAAACTCCTCAACGGTAGGTATATAGCAACTACTTCGTGTTTACTACTGACTAGTAGGACTTATAGGTATCATTTGCTTCTTAATTTTGATTGTCAATTATTGCAAATAAACTAAGTATAAATAAGTAATAAAATAAAATAATGATAAAAAAAACTACTTCAAAAAACCACTAAAACGTAAGAAATAATTTAAGGTTTAGACATGGTTTAGACCTATTCTATGTGACAGTACTAATATATCTAAGCAGGTAAGTACTGCTTTTATTTCTTACGTTTTAGTGTTTTTATATTATTATAATTTTATTGAAATATTTACTTATATGAAATTAAATGTTTTGTCTTGCGACCAATCCATTATACAACTGAGGAAAAAACACTACGTTATAATTATACGACGACGAACACAACCTGCGCGGCACGATGTAGAAGCCAGAATGAAGCGGACACGAGAGTGTAAACACCCGCTCGCGTGCGACGTGAGCTCGACGCGAGCTCCTTTGACTCGTGCCCCAAAAACCGCTCCGGACGCGAGCGCCGCGAGTGGCGAGGCGAGCGAGGAGGCGAGCCACGAGCGTCTGTTCACACTCGCGCCTCGCCCCTCGCCTTGTCGCTCGCCTCGCCACTCGTGCGAGAGTGGCGAGGCGAGAAATGGGGTATTAGAAAATACAGAGTAGAAATACAAAATGCTGCTGATGCTGCAAATATGGTGACCTCAAAATAATAAGTATCTCGCCTCGATGACCCAAGGAACATAAGTAAAAGAGCTTGACCGCTGCCCCTTCTCACAGACGAACTGCACCACAGTGGTCAACTGCAATGCAATGCACCAACTGCATGCAGTTGCTATATTCAAGTAGCATGATGGATGCATTTATACATTCGACTTCGTGCACTCATGATAGCAACTGCACAAGGTCGGCTGCAGTCGAATATTATTATTAAGTATTTATAGAAACTTTCGGCTTATCATACCACTTCTCCAACAAGCTGTTATGTGTAATACCTACTAGAGATTCCCGCGAGCTTCGCTTCGCCTTAAAAAGTTTTCCCATTGGAATAACGCGATACAAAGTAGCCTATGCGTTAGGTAATCCAGGTTCAAAGCTAGCTCCATACTAAATTTCGTTAAAATCGGTTTAGCTGTTTTGACGTGAAGAAGTAACAAACTTACAATTTCGCATTTATAAAAAAATACTTAAGTACCTATTATAGTGCCTCTCCGTCTGTTCATGTTCTGGTAGGTAAAGGACGATAACGAGCTGATGATGATAATTTCATCTTTAGAATGGGCATCATAGGTAAGAATGTTCCATATAAGTATAGAAGAACTACCTACTACTGATATAATAAATGTTGTCTGGTAGAAATTGCTTTTAGTGATAAGACCGTCTTATGTACGTATCATGTAAGATTAATTTCTGTGATTGTGTCCTGTTTTTGTGTACAAATAAAGTTTAATGTATCTAAACTATAGTTTGCCTGACAAATGTTCAACATTGAATCTAAAGTTTGGGTGAGTAAATAATAATATATCAGAAGGTAGAAATGCTAAGTTGCTGACACATTAATTAAGTACTTACTAAATCAATTAATAGAACTAAGTTAAAAAAAAATAGTTTTATTTATAAATGAGGTTTTGTATGACTTTTAATTTTATCTAATAAACAATGAAATGGTATGGGTATACCTCATAAAATAATCATAACATATGTAATACCCTGGTTACAAATTTACAATATTGTTTTCTTACATCTAATATCTTGGCACATACTTAATACAGTTTGATGATTGGAAATAGTTTTAGTTTTATAACTCGGTACTTTAATTAAACAATTATGAATATCATGACAATACAATATACTTAAATAGGACGAACCTGGATTACAAAATAAGAAACACCAATCAAATTCTAACAATTATCGTTTTATACTCATTAGCCGGAACTAATAAGAAAAAGTTAATCATGATATTTTTTGCGTCTACCTAGATGAACAAGATTATGGTGACGTCAGTGATTGTATCCAAATAGGTATAATATATAGGTACCTAAAAGGAATGCTTTTGAAATTACCAGTAGTAAACACTACTTAGAAGTAAAACCCGCTCCTGAGACATCATAAACAAAGTAAATAAAATGAATTGAAGAGTCTGTCTAATATCCACTTGTAAATAAGTAGGTACCTACTTAAATTGGTTTACATTCTGAAGATCTGAAATTATAGTTCCAGGAACTTTAAGTATTTCTACTGTAAACATCCACATTGAATTTACTATCAAACAGGTTATTAAAAATTAATGATTCATAATTGGTTAAGCACCTAACTACAATTTAACAAGTTTAGTTTTTGTCATAGCATCGTCTTTGAAAGCACCTACTTACTTGATTAAATCTAATCTCCACCTCTTACTCAATCTCATGTTTACCATGTAGATTCTTCCTCTTACAACGAAAGTTACAATTTCACACGGCTACACTAACACCACGTTAAACAAAACTCTAAACTTATTTTTCTCTCACATTCACAATGTGTTTTCTCTTAAAATATTTATATACCTTATTTATTACATTCGAATAGGGGTAGTTTTTGTTTGTATCAGATGTCTTTCCCCGTGAAACAAGGTATAGTTAATATAATCTTTAATTACTTAGCAAAGTGATAACGACTCTGGTATTCAACGATTAATAATAGGTGATTATTTGTATTAAAATTATGGCAATTAGTAAATGGCTATAGCCACAAAGACATTAATTTGGGCATTTAAAACTTAGTAAACAATAGGTAACTTATGTACTTATGTATTATATCCCAAAATTAAGGATTCACCTTTAAGGGGAACCCCTTAATTCAAGTATGGATAGATGTACCTTTACTTAAATCTACAAGTTTCCTTAAGACTAGAGATTGTAGCTTACTTAATAAAAGAGAATGTTAAAAAAAAACTTAAAAACAAGCACTTCTCCTTACGGCTGATCGAATGAGATAAGTTCTCACATAACCATTGTAGTGTCAAATAACTTATTCTTCCGATCACGCCAAACATTAATATCATTGATTTATAATTAAAAATAACAAAACTTGAATCTTGGAGATATTGGAGAGTCTATAAAATCAACAATATTAATAAAAATGACAAAGTTAAAATTTTAAAACAAAGTAAGAAAGTAACTTTAACAATAAGGCATAAAAATACTTTCAACGAGAAACACTAACAACTAATCGAACCTAATTTAAATGAATAGCACATCGACATCAGAATCACTGTATGAATTGACTTTAGAGCGCGGCTCCACTGAATTTTCACGATTTTTCAGGTGCTTCTTACCAATGATGTGTCCTTTTATATTTTCAGAAGTCGACATGTCTATGTTGCAAATCACACAATGCAACCTGGTTTTGTCCAGCTAGAAATAAAAAGGGAAAACTATTATTGTTACAGCGAGATATCAGCGAAACCTATACAACATAAGTTAAATTAATCCATCATAATTATTATTCGCAACTTTCTGCATTACTTTTAGGTACAAAAGTGCAAAGAATGTTATCATGTCTAACCGTTCGTTATCATCGATTGCATTCATTGACGCGACTAATATTATTATTTTTCTTGTAATAAACAAAAAAATTGCACGGTAGGTATTAGGAGAAAATATATTATCAAGTATGACTAGATATATGTTTACCTAAGTATACTCTTCTACATAAGTAGCTCAGTGACTCAGCTTTATTGGATAAGATTATAAATTGTTAGTAACGGGGATTTTTACAGAAAGTTTAGTCCTGATCAACATACATATTTTTCCACCCACTCCCATTATCAATAAATAGAGGGGTATAGGTAATTCTACAGAGTATTGCAAATCGGGTAAGTATAATAATATTAAGCTAAAAGGGGCTGACTCAGGGTCTCCCTAAATAATTTTTAGTCTACAGCTTTTAAAATTCGCGAAAAAAATAACCTTTACTTCACCTTTAGTTGATGATAAATGAAATTAAAAATTATTTAACATACCTGTCTTACGAGCTCGTTGTAGTACGCCGGGGCAAACGGCTTATCCGAAAATTGTTTATGTTTGGATTTCTCTACATGGCGTTCTGAATCATCTTTCCCAATTTCAACCGTGCATAGTTTGCATTTAAAACCATTTTTGAATGGTACAAGTCCATGCCAATTCTCCCATTTAATTTTAAATACTTCAGTCTTACCAATTACAATTTTGTTTTGTCTTTTGTAAGGTATCTTTGTATCTTCTGTATGTTTCTCATTATTATTGTCAGCTTCTTCAGATGTATGAGTGGTGGAAGCTTTGTAAGATCTTTCAATTACAAAGTCATAATGTACTTTTGTGTCATCAGTTTCTTCAGCCACCTTTTTCTCTTTTTGTGTTACTACTTCAATTTTTTCATATTCAGAAAGACTATCATTGAATTTGTTTGCGTCGTCGCATACTGACTTTTCAGTATTCCATACATGATTTGCCCATTTCAAATGATGTTCCAGGAATTTTCTTCCGACCAGAACATTGCAAGTCAAACATTGGTAGTATCCTTTGATCTGTAATAAAATTTTAATTTAATCGGTTATTCACATAAATTCTCGTAACTATTAGTTACATAATGAAATGAAAATTAGCACTTACTCGTCGCAGAAGATTATAGCCATAATTGTAAAGAATCTTATTCTCCTCTATATTTTTTAAATGCTTCTTAATGTTAACATGTTCCACAATATCATGGTAAATTACTTTTTTACACACAAAACAATATTGAGTTCCGTCCCCAACATGGACTAGTGAGTGCCAGGCAGCTGCGGTCACTTTCGAACAATTACTCTTAATCACCACCAGATAATAATCTGGGACTAGAGCATAAGAGGCATCACTATCAAAAACTTGATCGTCATTTTCGTCAACTTCTTCTGAATTCTCAGCATTATCTATGGCATCTTTCTTAGAAACTGATCCATTTTGATTAGCTATGTTTCCAGCATTATTAATTGTACCATTAACTTGTGGTACCACTACTGTGCCGATTTCATTGTAAGATAAGTTAGCCTGCGGTCCTACATTTGTGACAACATCAGGCACTACTGGTTGAGTAGGCAACACGGCTGTAGGACCCAACCCCAACGCCCTTCGTAGCATCATTGCATGTGCGTCGCTCACACAGTGGTTATAAACTGTTTGTTTGTCTTTCGGTAGAATTACGTTGCAAATAGCACAGTGGGCAAATTGACCAATCTGAAAAAGTTTTAGTAATTTAATTAAGTTACAAGGATAAATTACATTGAGCTGATAATGACGACAGAATATGATATAAAACATACCTAAGTTATTATTAGATTTTTCCAATTCATTTATTTTATGTGAAATAACAAAGAACTTACCACTCTTATCAAATTGAAGCTGAATTGTACCGAAAATGCCACCATTTTCATCATAGTTATGTGATTGATATTCAAGATGTGATTGACGACGTATGGTTCGTACAGACTCGAGTTACATAATAGACATAAGTAATCATTAGTTGGATTTGAAATGGTGTGAAAAGACAGCAGGGGAACAGAGATACGATGTCCAAATTTGATGAAAGTTATCACTGTATTACTATTGAACATTTTATGGATATTATCGTTATTAATGTTTGGTATGTTAAGAACACTCGCATCATATTGTATTATTGGTATTTGGAGTTTCTGTATGTTTTGTTTGGCCCAATCTGTCTGCTGAGGTGATTTCTGTACGAGGTCTGTTTTTTTGTTATTCTTTGTCAATATTGTATCATTATTAGCAATTGTTTCAGTTTTTTTAATACCATTAGCTCCTCCGTTGATTTGCTTGTCAGTACAGCCATTATCATTAGTAGTTTTCGTAATGCACTTGCTAGTTTTTTTGTCATCACTTTGGTTATCGGTTTTTTTCTTTGTTATCTTGGGACTATTAGGTACACTTTCAACAATTATATTTTTAATTTTGGTTCTTTTCGGGTGATATTTTTCCAAATGATCGTCCATTTCATTCTTCAGTTGGAGATTGTTGCAATGTCCGCAATGATACAGCATTTGACTTACCTGAAAAGTTGATACATTGTTAAAAAAAGTTTAATATTTCACATTACAGTTGTACGATTTAGATTAAGTATCAACTCTTACCTCTCTTATTAGATAAGTTTCATAAACATTAACAACTTTACAACGCTGCAAGAGGTCAATATGGGTACTATTTCTGCAATGATCACCTTTGAACCTCTTGTGGAGGGCCTGCTTGCATGCCATGCAGTAAAACTTATTGAGGTCTATTGACGTCACCATGTTCCATGAATCAAACTTCACTAAAACCTCCTTATCACCCAAATCTATTTTTAATGTTTTAGGGGTTTTATCTAAATTTTCTTTCTTAGCTATAGTAGCGTACGATGACCCTGTAGGTAGTTCAGATATATCACAATCGTTGGTTTCTATAATGTTATTATTAATGCCATAGATACTATTGTCGTTATCTTTAAATCGGTCGAAAAACCAATTGTTGTTATCAACTGTACTATTTTGACTGTAGTGGCTATTCTCATCCTCTTCACTGTCACTATTTACGAGAGTGGCATCTTTTGATGTTACTCCACTGTTCTCTAGTCGATAATCATACACAATGTCTGAAGCTTTGTTAACAGCAAACAACATGTTGTCTTCATGTGATTTGTAATCTTGATGTTCATTTAATTCACTTTCATCAAATAATATTACATTGCAAACACCACAGTGAAATCTGTCTCGAATCTGTAAAGATAAATTTATAAATATAGTTTTCTTTAAGTAATCATATAAATTGGTTGTTAGTTGTTACTTTTTGACCACTACCATGCAATAAGCAGACACACAGAAAGTACCTACATCAGATAGAAAAACCCCTCTATTTTGTTGGAGTTAAATATATAGAATCTAGGATTCTAGCATCTGATTATGTTTTTTTTTCACCTGTAACATTTACTGTTCAGTGTGAAGTGGACTCATTTGTTTTAACCGCTTACTCTAAACGTTCAATACAAGAAGCAAGGACAATGAAATGAAACTTGAAACTTAGTGGAAATTATCTCTTGCTACACGGTTGCATTCATATGATAGAAGTTATTATATTGTTGAAATTTCAATTTTCTGACTCACCTTTCGTGTGATACTAAGCTCAAATTTCTTAATGGGCTTGTGTTTTTGTAATGTAATTGAGTGGGTTTCTTCCTCTACATGTAGAATACTGGTGTCTATGTCAAGATACTCATCACACGAAAAACAATAAGTCTGGTTAATTTTATCATCAACAATCATAGCATGCCACTGTTCACTAGTAAGATAAACATTGTTGTTGATAATATAGCCTCCTGCCACCTTTTGAAGTTGTTTGATTTGTACGAATTCTGCCTCAAAATTTACTGCATCTGAAAAAATATTTATAAGTTACATACATGACATTGCATGCATAATCTGGTCATATAATATGAATCTGCATCCTGTAGGGCTGGCTTGACATTGATTTCCAACGTTTTCATGCCTAAAGTTGCAAAATGTTTCTATCATCCTTATCATAGGAAGAAACTATAAAATTGCCAGAACATGGAACAAAGGGAAGAATGTATATTAGGATCCTCACACCAAACTATAATTCAACATCTGGCCAATTTATATTTCCTTTCTCAAGCTAAAGGCTGGAAGGAAGGAAGTTTGAGTAGGTAGGTATCTGCTAAGTACAAATAAATAAATAAAAAATTACCTGTTTCATCATCAGAATAAGATGGAGTGGAGCAGTATTCTTCACAATCATCACTTTCATCCCAAAAGAAGGTCTTTTTCGTTGGTCCTTTTCTATGAACCTCTACCACTTTAAACTCGGAGTCACTATCCACCTCCATAGGCTCGGCATCCATGATGAAATATGAATCTTCTACCTTCAGTACCTTGGAACTATTGTATAAATACTCAAGACTGCAATCACTCCTGTTACCATTTAGCCTCCGCAGAAGTCTATCGTTCACAAATAAATTTGTTATCAAATTGTCTCTATCTAAATCTAAATTAGTTGGACAGACAAATTTTCTCATATCTTCACTTCAGAGCAGATTTAAGTAGTTAGCCTAAAACAAATGAGAAAAATAATAGACAATTGTGAAAAATGGATTCTTAATTGCCTCAAACACTGCATGAGACATGATGGCTGGACCTGTTTTAGGTTTACTTTTTATAACAATTGGAGAAACCCCACTTCATAATAAAAACCAACTTTTTAGACTTTAAAGGCCTCTACACACCAAAGCCGCTGACCCGGCGGCTCAGGTGGCCGGCTCAACCCGCCGGCCTCATTTTGTACAATCATGCCTCATTTTGTACTATGTTAACCCGCCGGCACTAGGCGGCCGGGTCAGGGGCTTTGGTGTGTAGAGGCCTTTAAGAGGAACTTTTTGTTAACAAATATAAATTGCATAGTGAATAGGTAATTTGAAAGACAGACTCTGGGCTATATGATTCATGTGTTGATGGTGCGATATTTGAGTAATACATAAACGAAAATTAGTTCTGGTTATAAACCATCTACTGATTGTTATGAAATCATGCGATTAATACCAGTTCCGCCAGATCCTAAAGATCCTAAACCAGGTTTTTTTTTAATACGGTGGAAGGTGCAGCAACACCCTTCTTCGTTTTCTACCTACCCTGCAAGGGTGCGATAGAACACATTGGTCATGTAATGTACCCACATGAAACATATTGAAGATTCAACAAGTCTTACTCAAACACAACAAAAGTAAACTGCATTATTTTTACCGTATGACCAGCCAACAGTAAGTAGTAATAATAATAATAAACAGACTGGAAAATAACTATAAAACATCGAAGTACAATGAAATTGATGAGCAGTCAAAAAATACAAACTTTTAATACTTTAGGCATATTGTGTTTATAGCACATAAATTTTAGGTATTTGTCTTAAAAACACTTACCAATCTCATGCAGTTTACGAAGACCTTACGACGAAAAGAATTAAGTACAACTTAATCAACACAAAGAACAATAGTTTTCACCGTCTTCCGCCGTGGACTAACAGCAAGCACCGGCGCCGAAGCGAGAGTGTCGCGCACAACATATTCAGTGTTTAACAGCCCATAGCTTAAACGGAAAACTTTGTTATCTCGAACTTGAAAGTAAATAAAGATTCTAAAATTTAAACAGTAATAAATTCAAACGATTACAACAATACGTCAACAAGAAAGGGGAATTTTGTTGATAAAAAAAACAAGTTAGTCTGTGAACAGATTATGTAGGTCTGTGTCAAACTAGTGATTGAATCATTTAGATTTATGATATTTTAAAGACCAAATTAGTTGAAGATTAAATTTATCATTGCTTTATGAATAAACATACAAAAATCTCTGTTCTTTTAACTTAGAGCTCATTCACACGAAGACGAATCGTGATTTTTCACGAATCGTGTTTTTTCACGATTCGTTATTTTTTTTGACGGGAGCAATGCTTTTTATATACGCATGTTCACACGCTTCACGAATCGTGAAAAAAGACGTAGACGGATACGTCGGTCACTACGGTCATTAGAATGACGATTCGTTAAAAATCTATTTCTATTCGATAAAAATTCGTTGAAAAAACACGATTCCGTATTCAATGTGAACATCTATCCGTCAAGGCGAATCGTGTTTTATACCGAATCGTCAAAGACGTATCCCGTGTGAATGCGCCCTTATTACTTCAATGTTTCTTGGGCTTTCGGTTGGCACGAGCATGTTTCTCAAAATCTCTAGGACTTCCTTCTTCTGAGTTTTCAATCGGTCAAATGTCCGACCCATAGAGGAAAACACTGATCTACGCGCGGATCCATGGAAGGGGAATCACTTTAGTGCAATGACGAACAGAGTAAGATGGGTCGGGGTGTCGGGGTCCACTGAGGAAAAAAAAACACTGCATTCGGGGTCATTATTGTGGCTCACCAAGAAAAAAAAACACGATGGTATACAAATACATTGGTATACTTACCTTGTTCTTTTATATATTATGGCGCAAGTGGTAAACAAAGGCACTAGATCACAATTTAAGAGATTCCAAACAAATCACGCTATTTCTGTAACCATCAGAGGTACATCAGCTCGGGCCGTCGGGATTCGAACCTGCATCTGTGAGAAGCGGGCACTTACCCGACTGACCTACCAGCCTACCTACCACCGCTCCACCCGACTGAGCTAGTAACATGGAAGTAATAATACAACAGGAATGCGCACTCACCAAAATGATGCAAACAAAAATAGACCTAACGTATTCACCTTAAGACTTATATTTGAAGTGAAAGAGGCCGCGAGCCGATAGAGAGGGTTACCACAGAGCCCTTCCTCTCTTTCTAACAATTGCCAGGATTTAGTTGTGTAAACTTTAGTAGATTTTGTACGAAGAGAGCTATGCAAAAAAAATATTAAATTAACTCATAGACTACTGTATATCATATCATTTTCAAAAACAAATTTATTATAAATCATTATTAACATGTAATTTTAATGAAATATTTGGTATTTGTATGAATAATAATTTCATAAAAAATATTGGTAGTTTTTCTAAATACTTTACGACAAGACCGAAGTTGTCAAGATGACGGATGACGTTTATACTGTTGTGAAAGACGTTATGGTTAGGGTGACCATTCATTCGTACTTTTGAATCACCACTTTCCATTAATTAGGACCTGTTTCATTCAACTTTTTGTTTTATTTTATACCTAAGTATCATTAGGTATTATTGTGACTGTTATCTTATAAGGCTGGTAAAGTGTTATGAGCTGTTGATTTTTTGGTGATAGATATGAGTATTATAAGATAATTTATCAAGCTTAAAACCGGCGGAAGCACTTAGGTTGAGATATTTTTTTGAAATCTTATTATTTTCATCAACTACACTTTACTAGACTATGTAAACGGAACACCCACAGAGTAAACACGTTTTAGGTACATAGTTGCGTTTAATGTTAACCTGTTTTGACAATCTATACAAATTTTACCTTCACCCCATTTGTTTACTTAATTGTCATATCACCAAAATACATTCGTACCTACATTGCAATCGAATTATTCGAGTAATAGGTGACTTTGAGACCATCGACACCTATTCTCGACATGATAGATTAGAAGTGATGTCTCATGAATTACCTAAAATTATGGTCACCAAAAATAGAAAGAGATGGAGGGCTCCGTGCTGACTATCTCTGTCGGCTCGTTTTTTTGGTGCAGTGCGCATTCCTGTTGTATTATTAATTCCATGGCTAGTAACGACGACGCTATCGTGAACTTGTTTTGACAACGGACTAGTTAGTAATGTGAAAAGACGAAAGTTTATTCCTTCATTAGGTACCTACCTACTTACCCGGTTTTGTACGTAGATATGCATATTTTTTGGTCCACCTATTTACGTTGTAATAAAGGTACTTAAGCGGATCTTTTTGGTCTTGATATAGGTATACTTAAGCAGTTATACACATTTTGTCATTCTGATGCAAAAATCAGTGTTTGACTCGAGTGAACCCTTTATTTAGTCCCTCGGGCTATTAGCTATTAGCGCCCTCGCCGTCGTCGCAGGCGCCAAATCTCGCCTCGGACAAGTCGATAAAAGTGGGTTTCATCCCTTGGGTAAGTGACAATACTAACAATGAATTTAACTTAAGTTAAAAATAAAAAAGGATTTTTTTTTAACAGTTACTTAAGTACCTAAAAAAAAGTCTAAAATCCATCTTGCAAAATGACATATTTATTGTAATTTAAATACTGTAAACAAGAGAGATCTGTTATAGTTTTTTCATATTATAATAATTATAGTAAATAGCATTTAAGATACAAAATTACTAAAATTATATTAAGTAATTAACAATAGTTTCACAAAGTTTTAATAACTACTTACAAAGGAGTTTATACAATGCTGTGGGAACTTATAGGTACATTTTTAAGGGTCTAGTGAATCACTTCCTACTTTTCCAACTTAATTTGAGCTCTAAATAAGTATGCGTTTTTTATGTAGCCTGATATAGGTATTTTTGCCACTTAATTCAAAATATGAATGAATCAAGTAATAAGTGCGAGTTTTTCTCACCGTTTGAGCAGTTAACAGTAAACGTCATTATTTTTAGCGCAGGTAGTACAGAGCCGGCGTCACTAGGTGGCGACTCTCTCGCGCCTGACAAAAATACGCATTTTTTTAAGTGAAATGTTTAAAAACTTGCATTCAGTATGCTGTTGTTACTACCTACTGTGTATATAATACTATGTTTGATCTGTATCTGAGTATTTTATAACTTTACAATGTTATTCACTGGTAATTTTAAGGGTGCCTATGCTCCAGAGCTGTGCTATGAAATGATGCTACGGATGCGTTTAATATCCACCAATCAAATTCATTGGTCCACATGGCATAGCACTGGTAGAAACGGATATCTTTCACATCATGGCAGAATAGTTCTGGAAAATTTCTGGTGGGTACAGGCAACCTAACAACTTTACATCGTGTATGTTGTTACAGACTTAAAAAAAGCATAAACACCTTATTTTGTTTAATAAATCGTCACACTAACTAATTGCACCCAGTTTTAAACACTAAAACAACACATTCTGTTTTTTTTAAATAATAGCATAAACTAAAATGTATGTGTATAGGTAGGCATTCTATTAATTTATAAAATGCATAAAAAGTTAAATAAAAAATAATCAATGACGAGACAAAAGAATACTATACCTAGAGGTTCCAAGATAAATTTTATCTGCACCAAAAACATTCAATTAATTACTTATAATTTAATGAGAGACAGCACATAAAATAACTTTTCAAATAATAATATTATTGCTCTCACTTAAAAATATACTTACAAAATTTTTACGACCTTACATCGTCTGTACAAAAATTAAATACATGCTTAAACAATAAAAATTAATACAAAAATAAAATATTCCAATACAAATACTTCGTTTCTAAAGTAAAATACAATATTATAATACTAGATTTAAGGATAAATGCAACATTACCTACGTCATAGCAAACAATCAAGCTTTTTTTTAAGGAGTACAATGATAGATTAATCAAAAACATTTCATCAACAAATTTGATGCGAATAAAATGATTGAGAACTGGAATCATACCTGCTGCACACTATACCATTCTTATTATAAAACAAAGACATAGACTAAAGATAGTTCTGGTTTGAACTATGTTTTAGACTACTGATTTGTATGCAATCTTTGGACTATAACCTGTGCTAAACAACCACAACTATCTTTAGTTTACGATTATTAATAAGGGGGCACAAGTTACAAGACATAGAATAATGTAGGTAGAAAATAAGACTTAGAAGTTATTAAAGTAATCAAAACATTTAAAAGCAACATGTGAAAACCATAAATACTCTGAATCTGCCCTTCAGGGAATCAAGAGTATCATACTTAAAATAAATGATTCCAAAACTACTCATACAAACTTTGCAACCAGAAATAAAATAATTTCTTTCTACAATATTCATCAAATCAATATCATTTGGATAAAGTCAGTAATGGAACAGATTCTGAAGGCATTTTAATTTAATTCTGGTGTGGCTTAAATTAGGAACATGAAAAATTATGTTTAACTGCAGTTAATAAAATAAGTTAATTTAATGATAAGTAGAAGTTTTAAATTTTAAAATTGGTGCCTTCAGAATCGCTACCAATTAATTTTGACTTACTACATTTGCGTATAAATTCTACAGTATTTTTTATAATATAACATGTCTCGAAGTGGATATTCGATGGATTGGAATGAACACGATCCCTATGGCTTTTTTTTAATAAAAAGAGATTCCACTATTCGCTTTTCAATTGATATACCTAGTGAAGAACAATAAAATATAAATAAATAAAAAAAGGTTTATTTTGTGTAAGTATGAAAAAATCCCATGTTCCCCATAGCTGAAAGGTAAGAAAGGGGCCAATTGGAATTCGGACTTGCCCATGAAGGGTTCCGTACCAATGCAGAAGATATACTTACGACATAATAATAATATGTCGCTCGTATATCGCATTACCTCCACTGTTGCTATACCAACATAACCAATGAAAGAATTGGTGTAACAAACACAGTCGGGTCCATCATTTCATCTGCATAAGATTTTAATTCTAACATTTCACGTCACCTACCTATTACATGAGCAAGCTATTACGTATATTTATAGCATTTGTTTCTGCAGAGAGCGTAGTGGAAGATTTTATTCCTTACGAGCAGTGATATAGGGGTGTCGCCACCTACTGGCACACTCATGTACTGCATAAACGTTCAGTTTTACGTTTTACTTCTCGAAAGGAGACCCACTAGGCCCTCAGTCTCAGTATCCCAAACAATAATATTTATATAACGTTTAAGGCGCTTGGGTAATAAAATATGACTTATTTAAACAGCTCAGTCCGGGAAGCTATTTAACTAATTAAATACTTACAAATTTTTAGAGGTAAGTACTCTCATTTAAAAAAATGTGCATCAAGATTTTGATTTCATAATTTTTACCTGATCTGTTTAAACGAGCCATTCTGAATATTGATAACTAATTTTGGTACAACACGGAAGGCCGATAAGTCTCAAACTTGAATACATAGGTTACTATGAGCAAGTTAGATGTATGTACATACATAATACAATATTCTACAAGTGTCTTAGGTACAAAATTTCCTCAATTTCCCTATAAAAATTGGCAACAATGTCAAATTTAGCAACAGGTATACAAAAATTATTACCCTAAAACGTTACGATAAAAATGCTTCTATTTGTTCTGACATAAACAACGGCGCTTGCGACTTATGGTATATTAGAAGACGTGTTTTGACTGAAATTGCATTATGAAAATTTTAAAGTGTCACGGTACTGACGATACGTAGAAAACCGTATAGCGTTGGCGCTAACGCTTCAAATAACAGGCAAGGTGCATTTAAGGTGAGCGTCCACTTATCAGTATCGTAAGGGGCAGAGAAACCTGACCCCCCTCAGAAGCATTGTTACTATGAGAGGGGGGTCAGGTTTATCTGCACCTGACCGTACGTACCAAACGGATTTTCATAAATGTACGGAGAAAAGGCGTCGGCATAGCCACCAACCCGCAGTAGGCCAGCGTGGTGGACTAGGCCTAAACCCCTTCCTTCATTGGAAGGAGACTCGTGCCCCAGCAGTGGGGACGTAATGGGTCGTGATGATAGCCGATGAAGTGGCCGTACAAACAATGATGAATGCGATGCGTCCGTTGCGTACGAACGAAGCCGAAAGATGGACGCTTACCTTTACTCCTCTTGCATGGATATAAAATCGATTTAACTTTAAACAACTAACAGTCTATTTGACCAATTCGAGCATTCGTAAATTTCTCTATTACACTTATAATATTTTTTTCTATCTATAAGTGTCAGTCTCGTCTAGATCTCCAACCATCCTCAAGTATGCTTAGATATGGAATTTAAACAGCTAAGGGATACAAAGGAAGTGAAATTCATTATTCCATACCCCAAGCATATTTAAAGCCTATACTTTTAATTTTGTTAGTCATTATTTGTCAATATCTTAAGCTTTTTCGTAAAAAAGTATTAAAGTATTCATCGCATTCGATATTTAAAAAAAAAACGAAAAAATAGGGCATAAGTATTCTGGAAAAGTATGGAAATTTAAATATAAGATCGTACGTTTTGAATCAAGCCCACATTATTATTTTATAAACCGATTTGCCTTGTTCATAATGTTATATCCATCATACTCGGTATAAACTGAACACGATTTTTAGCATTGAAAGTATACATTTAAAAAGTAGTGTAAAGATCTCTGTACAAAATCTGGCAATATTTAAAGATTGAAAAGTAAAAGTAAATTAGTTTTTATAAAAGTTTTGTATACATATAAAACGCCATAGTTGGCTTGCTCTGTTCAGTGACTAGTTATTCGATATTGCATTAGGCTGAAACATAGAAGCCTTTTGCTGATATTTATATACATTTTGATTAGCATTCACATAACATAAACAAATTAAATCATCTAGGTGATGTTTTTATATGTGTGATATAAATTGCTTCAGTGTTTCTGTTAAAAATAGGCTAAGATAGAATTGCTATATTTTTCAAGATAGTTAATAGATAACGCAAAATACTGCCCATAAGAGTACGCTTTTGATAAAAGCTGCAAATACAAAACTTCTCACATAAAATGCCTTGATAGGGAGATGTAAGTAACATCAACTTACCAAAAAACATTCACCGATTGCCGCATTTGTAGTGTAGGTATAACAAAATACAGGCAGCTTTCAATTTTATGAGTTAACTGAGCTGAGAGCACTCGCGTTATTATCACATAGTTTATTATCAGTCACATGCAGAACTAACTTCTGCATTGGGTCTACAATTATTTTAGATTTGTCTTCTTTCGATTTATCCTCCTTACTATCCGATTTCTCTAGTGAGGGGCTAGACTTATTGTCAAATACTGGAAAGAAGTCATACTGCTTACCGTTGCTCATTTGTTTGTTCTGTTCGGCTTTGAAGTTCCTAATCTTGTCTTCAGGTTCGCTGCTGGATATCGTAATAATGTTTCGTTTGGAGAACTCATCCCAACCGTCAGTTGTCTTACCGTGAACTGTGTTCCATTCTTTTCTGAACGATGTTGACGGTTTTGTGGTCTCCCCTGACAACTTTTGCTGGATATCATTGATTTGATTGTGGTTTTCTCTTGTGGAGACTATTTGACCGTAGACGGGGGTACAGTAAGTCGTGTCGGCATTTGTGGTGGCACCCCTGTTGTCTCTTTCTGTGTGGTTTTGGTTCAGTTGGCAGTTGTTCATGCCTGAGTCGAATTCAGACTTCTGTCCGGCGTTCAAAAGTATCTGTTTGGATGATTTGACGATCCTCTTGTCATTGTTTGGGTTTTTTGTTGGTGACATGTTCTCAGGTTCTCTGCAGTTTCGAAGGTTGTTTGAGTTTTCTTCACTGGCGTCTTCGTTGCCGATTCCGTCGATGTCGTATACCTGTAAATGGAATAGGATTAAGTATTAAAGTATGAAAAAGTGTTATATTGTCACCAATTAGCTCCAAAAACCACCTGATACCAGTAGTATTTCTGTCACATTAAAATGGCTCCAAAGCGATCAAGGTCCAACATGAATTGGGTACTAATCCTATCCTATCTATGCCTAATGAGATGGTCAATGCCATTCATCAATCAACAATAAGGTCTTCGCACATTATAACAACTCCATGCCAACGCGGCAGCAACTCTACTCACACTCTCGATGAGTAGTCAACTAGTTGATCCACCCAATGGTCACTAGTGAACAACGCGGTGCAAATTTTGACCAAGGAAGTGGTCACGCGTCAGTCGCAAACGCATAGTTGTTGCGTGGACGACGTGTGGTCATTGCGTGACAAACGTGTCGGGGTTGACCTTTAGTGTACAATGTGTAGACCACTCGTTGTACACTACTTTATAATCATTTTTTGAAATTAAACCTTGAACATATGACACAGGGCTTAAATATCAATGTCTAGCATAGAGTCGAGTCGCCAGTGAGTTGTTATAATGTGCGAAGACCTATAGAATAACACCCCTATATACCTTTCTGATTCAACATGAATTTAGAAGAGTACTTATGTATGTACATGTTTTATTTAAGTATACTTACTATTTATATTTCGGTTTGGTATGACTTATCCTATGTCCCTATGTCCCTGATGAGGGATAAGAGGATTTCATCATCATCATGACTTATCCTAGGATTCACTTGACAAATACACTCACGAGCAATGAAATAATTCCAGTGACAAAATCAACAAATTACTCCAAACCAGAAAAAGCTATCTTTCTCTACCTTTCATTTGATGTTGACATTTTATAAGTGGAACATTTTCATTGCTCCTGTGTGTATCATCACAACCCATTACTTCCCCACTGCTGGGTCACCTTCCAATGAAGGAAGGGTTTTAGGCCTAGTCCCAGTAGTGTGTGTATATTACAATTAAATTACCTTATACATAACATCCTGATTCATCCCCTTCTCCCGTTCCCGCTTGTTCTGGACAGCAAGCCACACATCCTTCAACTCCCCGGCCAGGTCGCGATCCCGCAGTATGGTGGGCTTGCGGCTCAGCACCAGCCCCGGGTTCATGGCCTCCACGAAGTCACACAACAGACTCACAAGGGCCTCTCGATCCTGGAATTGTTACAGGGTTTTGGTAAGAAGGCTAGTAAAAATTACCATGTTCCTAATCATAATACCTATTATGTGGAACAGATATGAATGAAATGAAATATTGTTTATTTGAGTAGAATTCTACAATTACTTGTC
Organism: Plutella xylostella; assembly: GCF_932276165.1. Classification (NCBI taxonomy): domain Eukaryota; kingdom Metazoa; phylum Arthropoda; class Insecta; order Lepidoptera; family Plutellidae; genus Plutella; species Plutella xylostella. The sequence continues at coordinate 934,339 of NC_064002.1, forward strand.
AATAGTCATAATATTACTTAAAGATTTAACTTCCTAGATTATGTATATCTCCTACCACCCCGTTAAGAAAAGAGATGATGGCAATAAACCTTCAGTCTTGGAAATCCAATGTTTCACAATAGACCATATTAACCTGTGCTTTTGTGTGTGCAATGGTATACTGAAACAGCCATTGTCCTCCTACTAAAAACAAATCATATCTGATTAACCTTACAAAAAATATTCAAAACTTACACTAGGATTAATAGCATTTTTTCCATTAGCCTTCAGGATGTCCGGATTGACCATCACCGCAAACACAAGCAACGGTGGGCGAGTGCTGTTGGGCCCACATCCTTGAGGGACCTGTAATGAGCAAGCAGATTTCACAATTATAAACATTTTAATTAAAAGCTTACATCCTGGTTACCAGAAACAATAGATTTTTAATTGTCTCTGATTTCTTGGGATGTGAGGGGTTAAATTCACATAACTGGTGTGGTATGAGAGGTACATAAGTAACTAGCTTTTGCTTCACTTTAAAAGGTTTTTCCATGGTAAATCGTATATATAAAAATGAATTGCTGTTCGTTAGTCTCGCTAAAACTCGAGAACAGCTGAACCGATTTGGCTAATTTTGGTCTTGAAATATTCGTGGAAGTCCAGGGAAGGTTTAAAAGGTAAGAAAGGTAGGGTAGTGTAGGGTAGTGTAGGGTAGTGTAGGGCAGTGTAGGGCAGTATAGGGTAGTGTAGGGTAGGATAGGCTAAGAGGCGGTATGAAGTTCGCCGGGTCAGCTAGTATGGGATAAAAATGCCAATGTAAAGGTATATGCCAAATTTAATAAAAACACATCCCACTGTTTTCCTATAAAAGAATAACCAACATTGTTACTTTCTTTCATGTTTATAATTAGCAGTAGGATTAACACATTTGTTAAAGGAATTTGTTCAGAGGGCATTTTTGCATAAACTATGCCATGCTGCACCCTTGCAACTTTCAAAATACTGTCTCTGTTTTATGTGAAAGGTTGACACACTTTCCAATAACATTATAAATTTACTAGTGTGGGTTTGTGTTGTTTATTTATTAGCACAAGTCAAACCCGAGCACCACAATACATGAACAATTTCTAAGAAATTCCGTAAAGGTAATACATTAATTCCACGAACCTGCATGCCGCCGTAAAGCGGTATTGGGTCCGAATACTGCTTCGGGTTCGCGATCTTCTGCCATCCCAGCACGTTTATAAACAGCTTCTCATTGGAATCCTTGATAGAGTCCTGTATACACATGTGTGGTTGCGGTGGATTTTTGAACTGGCGAAACGCACGAGAACTTCGCACGAACTGCACTGGGGGAGTCCGCTCTGGAGGGCTGTGATTTTCCATCATAAAACTAATATAACACTAGCACTATTTAACAGATCGTATAAATTGTCCACCAAGAAAACACCGATAAACGAAGGAAACGAATGACATTTCTGACAATCCAAAGTTTATTGAACTCGCCCGCTCGCTACCTACCTTCGACCATCTTCGTGTTTGATTTTGAAAGAAACTAACTAAGCTAAGATATCAACAAGTAATGGATTTATTTTCAGTAAGTTTATTATTCTTGCCTATTCAACCGTGTACACTTTAGATTAGAAACTACAAATCTTTCAACAAAGCAAATCCTCGAGAAAGTAAAAAACACTCACGGGTGGGAAAGAGATAGAAGATTTTAAAGTTTTTAAAAACAGAGTAGACGGTGTTGTCAGATTATGGTCCCGGTTTATCACCAAATTCTTTTTCTCTCAGAATAATAACTTGCTTCATCTATAGTCTATGAATCATTCATGATCATGATCATAGTGATGTGCAATCAATCCAATATGATCCATCTCATCACAGATTGTAGTTACTGTTAGTATGTCATCTTATACAAAAATAATGCCTAGAAGTTTATCAAAATCCTGTTCATATAATATTATACCTACTAACTACTCGTATGAAACGCTTTTATAGAGCACACTAGCTGTCCCCGCGCGCTTCGCTTCGCCTTAAAAAGTTTTCCCGTGGGAATTCCGGGATAAAAAGTAGCCTATGTTCTTTCCCAGGGTCTAGACCGTATGTATACCAAATTTCATTCAAATCCGTTCAGTAGTTTTGGCGTGAAAGAGTAACAGACAGACAGACAGACAGACAGACAGACAGACACAGTTACTTTCGCATTTATAATATTAGTTAGGATGTTAAAAAATTGTGTATAGTATGCCGAACGAGGCCAGTGTAATCACTTACTGCCAGTTTCAATAACTCTATCTATCCGTAGCTATTAGTTTTTTTTTCATAAGATTTTGACAGAATGCAACTTTTTATATAGCTGACTTAATTTTAGGATGTATGGCTTATAAAATAAATGAGATTATAAAAAAAACTTTTTATATAGCTTGATTAGAATCGATGATTAGATAAATATACAGTCAAACTATGAAGTTCTGACATCAAAGAATGCGATTTTGTTAAGACTTTTTATGATCATCAGTTATTTAACTACTTATATTACTTTAACATACATTTTAAAAATAAAATACCTACCGATTGATCATGGAATTTTGACGGATTTGTCGTTTAATAAATATAACAGATCGATTAAATACGATCTTAAACAATTACCTAGTTAGGTTTAGGATCCTCTTCCGTTTTCACGACTTTATAGTTGGACTGTAGTAACTATCAGCTATCGATAGATAGAGTATTGAAACTGGCTGTTAATGTTAATCACGCTATAGGACATAGTTATACTACCTGCTTCTATGCTATTTAGGTACCTATCTAAGTTTATTTAATTTACATGTAGGTCCTACAATCTAACATGAAACTTCTAGCTGTAAATAAAAATCACAGCATTCACAATCATATAATAAAAAAATTAAATAAATAAAAGCATTCACAATTTATCACGTTTAAAAAAAAATAAGGATAATTAAACACGGTTGTCGGTTGCCATTTATTATATTTACTAATACCTACCTTATAATATTACGTAGGTAATGCTAAAATAACCATACAATGTTTGGTGTTTTTACCTTTATTAATAGTGACGTCACTAAGTGGGTACCTCTACCTAATATACAGGCTGGCTTTTGCAAAAGGGGAATCTCTGAACAAGTTTTAGAAATTCGGGAAATATTGTAGGTAAGTAGGTATTACTTCTACATCAAAACTGAATTTAGAGTGTCATTACATTACTTATAATAAACCAAATATGTATGTACTTTATTTACTTTCTAAGCAACGTGTAATAGCTGTAAGCACCTTTCAGGATCTGTAAGAATAATACAATATTAATAATTTTATTTAAAGAACAAAGTGACTTAGTTAATATATTTTAAAAAATAGTTGGCTGTATAAAGATAATAGAGCGCTATGTTAATCGTTGTTAAAATATAGTATGAATGGAAGGTAATACCTACCATCTGAGTCCAAGTTGTTCTATGGTTGTTACAAACTTTTTTGGCGTATTCGTTTTAAAAAGTAAGTAGGTAGTTACGTCATTAACTTTAGAGTTTTATAAAGTACGCCATTAACATTATACTCACAGTTATGAATGTAGGCAAGGTGAGGTACGTGAAAGGGCCAGCTGTAAAGAATATGGTTTTGTTCAGTTGTCCGGTAAGCAGCAACAGGCTTCGCTGCTGTTTCGCAGACGTCTTCCACCAGTCGCTCTCATATGGCCCCAGGGTAACGCGTTCACTCTGTAATTACAAAATTTCAATAAAGTTAAAGTGAAACAAGTTTTTTTTGTATTATACCAAATAATATAATAGTGAAGTAGGTAGGTATTTACCTACGTAGGTAAAAACTTGCTCCCGAAAAACGTGCATAAGGAATTTAGGTCTAAATTTATTTGTTATTGTACCTTATATAGAACGTCATTACTGTGCCAGCAGTACATGAAAAGCTGCACTGTGCCAAATACTAAATATTCTGCCATCAGTAACTTCTGGGTCGCACTCCTTGCTGACTGTAACATAAAAATTCAGTTGTTCACATTCATAGGGTAACGTAACGTACCTTGGGACGCTTGTACCTCGGGACATTGATTGTATTTAAAAAACCGGCTAAATAAATACAATAAAATTCTACCCTAGGAATAGTATTTTACTCGCTTGGCAAAACTAGTGAGTCTCGTGATCATACCAGCATCGAGTGTGTGTTGAAGACAATATGAAGTTTTTTGGAGTCAAAAGTAGCTTTTGTATAGTTTTTTGTGTTGCTTTATCTCATTGAGGCATGCTCAAAATAAAGACATGGATGTCACGTATAACTTTTCAGTTATTTAATTTTATGACATGGCAATTATCTGAAAGATTCCTATTAATTAAAAATAAAGATATTTAAATTTTGGTAAAATATGACTTTTTTGTACCTTGGGACACGATTAAATTTGTACCTTGGGACACTGTTTCCTATGGCTTTGTACTATGGAAAATGCAAACATCTAAATAACGCCTTATATCTCTGTTCTTATTAGTGCCAGAGTGAAACTAGACAGAAGAGAGATGCAGTAAATCAATAAGAACAGAGATATAGGGCGTTATTTAGAAGTTTGCATTTTCCATAGTACAAAGCTATGGGAAACAGTGTCCCAAGGTACAAACGTGTAACGTACCTTGGGTCAAAACAAGCATTTTTACTTTTATCTTAATTTAATAAAATGTGGCCACACTAAAGCTCTAGCACAAATACTAGTGATAATAGATTATATATCCTACCGAATAAAGAAAATTTCACATTAATATCTTAGTTGTACGCTGCGATAGCTTCATTCAAAGTTGGGGTAGTCGAAAATGTCCCTAGGTACGTTACGTTACCCTACATAGTATTTTTATTTAATTTAATTTATTTATTTCAGACATAAATGTATGTCTATTAAATGTTTGTAACTACCTCAATTATTTCAAAAAATAATTTGAAAGTGCTACATACCTACGCATAATTTTACTAATGTAGAAATCTTAGAATTTCGTAAACGGTCCTAGTGTATAGTCACAAAAATGCATCACCTTCAGATTTATTCCACTAATTTTATCAAAAAGTGTAATACCTACTTAACAAAAAACTTACCGTCAACTGGAAGGCACTCGCGCACAACATCAAAGAGCACATCACCACATACAAGAACATTACTGGTGATAACATAGAATTGAACATCCTGGAATACCTGTAATATACAAAAACATCTTAAAATTAAGAACAAAATATTATAATCCCTCAAGTGATTGATCAATATCATTCAAAATATTTTAATCATAAGCATTTTTATTTAGGCACCTACTCTATTTTTACATAGTGACTGTAAATCCGGGCTCCTACGCGCCTACCTACTTACGTTGTATATTACTTATGATGTTATTGTTATTTACACCAAGCTAGCATGAATCGCAATGCTTAGCTATCTTAGTATTATTTTCATATAAGTACCTATTTAATCATAATTTTATAAATTTGGGGGTGAAATTTGTCGATGGTTGAAGGTTGTTGCGATGAAAAATAAGTTATCGATAAAAGTTCAAATATAATAAAATTACAATATAATATTATACATTACAATATTATGTCATCTGTATAATATTATATTACGATAGGGATATTCAGAAAAAGGTCGATGGTTAGGTGTCTACTGGTATATCTTAGATTAAATATTCACGTCTTATTAATTTACGTGAGATTGTCGAAAAAAACAATACCTAAGGTGGTTAGATAGTGAATAATACCTACCTACATATTAACACAGTCATTATATTCACTATTATACTACACTATATTTTATGTATTGATTATTATTTCATTAAACTGGAAACTCATTACTTTCATTGACGGCAGAATGCTTTTAGCATTAAGCCCACCCATTGTAGGTACTTTTATTTGTAATATTTGTACAATAAAGAGTAAAATAAATAAATAAACTTAAAGGTTTGTTAAATGTAATGTGGAAAATGCCGTTTATACTTTATTCTCATGTTCAATATACTTAATTATTTTTGCAAGCGTTCAACTTGTTACAAATGAAGACTGCAATTTTTACTAGTGTAGAAACATGGGTTTAGATGATTTGACCACGGCGATGTTTGCCTACGTCATTATCAGTGATACTGTGATCGAATAAAAATAACTTAGGTAAAAATCTAAAAGACGTCTAGACGACGTCTTTTTTGTCTAACATACAACATTTTTGACAACATTTAGCTAGGTACATTTTATCAGTGTACATATTGTTAACGATTTGCCACATTTGACACAGTGAGCAGGTCTATACTACATACAATACAATAATGACTGCAAATATTTAAAAGAAGTTAGATTTTAAATCTAGAGACTACCTTAAAATTACCGTACCTCGCTCAAAGGATAAGCATCGCCATACAGCGAGGTAACGCGGCCAGCGTCCTGGGTACCCTACCCGACAGTGGCAGCGATCTGGCCAGCATCTTCCTTTTAGTTTAATTTTATATTAGTTAGTTTCCGTTAGTGATTAATAATTATAATTGTATCATGTATGTAAGTATGTTTTTTGTATAATTAGGAATCGATTATCAGCATTAATGTGATTATTCTCAATATTAAATAAATAATTTTATAAATTTAATATACTCACCTTAAAATTTCACAAATATATTAAGATATCCACTATCCAACATAAACAATACTTAACGTGATTTTACCCGTGAATTTAACGGTGCATCAGCAGTCGATTATCCAATGAATTTTGTGTCCCACAGAACTTTTTGAGATAACAGTTCATGTGTCAATTGACTGTGGATGAAATGTTTCAGACTCAGCTTCTCCTTGTTAGATTAATAATATCATATGTGGGGACACACGGCCATCCGATCCCAAGCTAGGCAGAGCCTGTGATATGGGTATCGGACAGCTGATATATCTACATAAATTCATAGATAGATAGGACTAGGAGCACCCAAGACCCGAGTACAAATATCTGTATTTAAACAAATATCTGCCCCAGCTGGGAATAGAACCCAGGACCTTCGGCTCAGCAGTCTGGATCACTAACCACTGCACCAGTCGCCCGTCAAAGAATCGATTAGCTGATCATGGTAATAATATTTTTCTGAACTTACCTAAGCAGAAGAACATGGGCGCGATGCAAGCGGAGAAACATTTGACTAGTTTCTTCATCACTCAAGCCTTTTTCCATATTTCCAAATATGCCCTGACATCGTAGTCGCAAAAGATCAATTTTACCACCGAAAAACACCATCATTACCATTGCACTCACATCAAATGCAGCCATTGTCCCTGCCCCGTAAGCACATACGAACACGTGCCACGCAATTGTGATCCAGCTTCCAGGGTACTCATTTTTATTAAATGGCACCCAAGAACTGAAGATATGTTCGAAATTGTCGCTCAACTCTGATGGGTCGATATTCTCAATGTATGTCTCTGAGAGGTGTTTTATAAAGGGAGTGGTTACCACAGTTATAAAGGTGATGAAAACCAATACCCAGTAGAAATAAGTGATCTTCCTGCAGTATTTGGTATACGATTTGAGAACTGAGCTGCGCTGAGGATTTGTATCATCCCGTTCTTCCTTGTCTGTGGTGGTGATGTAGTTGATCACTTCAACCCAGTTTTTCTGCCATACCACGCATGTATTTGACTTCACAATACAAACGATGCTTAGCATTGATATTTTTAGATTTGTGAGCACAAGGTCCATATCCGATCGTATCACGTATAGTTCTATGTATTGCGTGATGACAAAAAATGTGACTATTTCATGTAATATTAAATAGCAGATTTTTGCGGTTTTATCTTCGGGGAGGATCATTCCAATCTTCTTAAGCATCCACAGGTTAGGAGCCAAAAGAGGATACCGGGGGTCCTCTAAACTTTTCAGAAATCTACGAATCATTTTTAAAACGTTAAGCTCTCGTGAAGTATTTTAGTAAAGTGAAATAAAATTTTATTTTATCACCCTTAAATAGTATTTTAAGTAGGTACTTAAGTACTAGCGAGTAGCGTGTTAAAATTAAGAATAGCTACAAGAATATAGAAAAACAGTGTATTCAAATATTTTTTTAGGGGAAGCAAACACCTGCTTTGATTTTGGGTATTTTTTTTGTTTCTTGCTCAGCAATTTAAGTAAATACTACCTTAACAATATTTCTCCCTTTTTTTGTAAAAAGAAAATGTGATCATACCAAATTTTCATTGCTGGTTTGACCACTTAGTACTGTATTTACAAAATCATTGTTTTACTTATTTAAAATATCATTTAAGGAATATTCTCATGGTTTGGTACCGTAAATATTTTAAAGAAATAAGGGAATGAAGTAAAAAATACGTACTTGATGGGAGGTAATATTTTGGATTTTGCTACAGCCTATATAGACCTAGGTAAGTACTATTACAATACACTCACTTATTCAAATCTTACTAGTCACTTTGGCCATCTAAAATGTGTTAGGTATTTATTATTTTTCGTTTGATTAGGTACTTCCGCAATTTTATCACGATCTTTGGTTATCTACTTATACCTTTTCAAATTAAAAATTATTGTAGGACAGTACCTACCTACTAAGTTATCAAAATAGGTAACTTTTATACTTCTTAAGAAACTTTACCAAAATCAACAACGAATCCAAAGAAATAGATTACCGACAGCATACCTACTTAATAGTAAGATACTTAGGTAGGTACTTAAAATCTAAATGTAGTTTTTTTACTATGCAGAATACGTTTATGTCATATCGATATCGCATAATACATTAGTATCGATACAGCTCAATCCTTATAGAGTTCTCCAAATAAACTGTCATGTCATGTTACATTCTTACCACCAACCCCTAATTTTGATGTCCCCTATTATACTCGTTAAATGTGGGTGGGGCAGACACGTTAGGGTGGTACGGTCGGCATAGGAATAAAAAAATAATGAAGTCATCAAATGTAACAACTGACACCGAAAGAAATCGTTCGGGTAATTATAGGGCAATAGCGTTTTAAAAATGTTTTACCGCAAAATGCATTAGCTATTAAAATAACCTATAGCCTTATAAAAATTTAACAACAGCGTTACTTAGCTTACTCCAGTTTCGCATAAATATGTATTAGATATTATGTTAACGTCCACCAACCCGCACTTGGCCAGCGTGGTGGACTAGGCCTAAACCCTTCCTTCATTGGAAGGAGACCCGTGCCCCAGCAGTGGGGACGTAATGGGTCGTGATGATTATGTTAAGAATATTATTACATATAGAACGACATTTTGTAAATAATTTCTTGGACTAAGGTAGGTAGGTTATTCAAAGATTGATAATTCAACAACGGCAACCCATAAACTTACATCGATATTCTTGAATTAGCACTTTTAATAGTACCTACATAATATCAGCTTCTATTGATAATACCCATTAACTACTACTTGCTGTGATTGGTTGCTGTTTCTGCAGGAATCGTTGTAGAATTTTTCTATGAATAAGGTAGCCCCCTTACCTATACACTCAATGTTGCCACAGGTAGATTTTAAATTTGCCGCCATTTTCTTAGGACATCTTTAGCTGGCTAAGCTCTGAAATTGAATCAAGATCCAATACTTACTAATTAAATTTAAATTAGTTAGTTTATATTTAATTAGGTTACTTTAGGTTATCCAATTTTTTGCATAAACCTTATAAAATAAATTTACTTACTTCCCTTTTGATTTGTAGTCGAATCTTCTCGTTAGAAAAGTTCTTACACTGTGCTTGCATGTTCCTTGAGCTGAATCATTTCAAATCATAGAGCTAAGTTGAGCGAGTCACTGAATGAAACATGGACATCACTATGACTATTACAAACGTCACTGTGTAACTGTCAAAAGTGAAGTGTCAAAAGCAAATCAAAACAATAACAAACAAATACAATTTAATAAACAAACGGCAGTGCCTATTTATTCTAGTATTTCTAAAATGGTTACTTGTGCTGTTTCTACATGCAAGAATACTTCAGCCAAGATATCCAAGAATAAAGACGGAATTACTTTTCATAGGTTCGTGTAAAACCGATTATACCTAGGTCACCTTTCGTGCCTGACTAAAAAAAGTCAAGTACTGTGTTTTTGACCAGTGCACCGGCGGAAATAGAGGATTGCTGTAACTTTATTGTTTCTGTGTGTCTTTGCCGATTTCGAAGCTCAACGGGTCTTCGAAACGGATGTATTTTTGTATGGGAACTTATGTAGTTCCATTAATAGACTGTAGGATGCCTAAAGAGGATAAGGACATGATAACATACAGTCATAATAAGTCCATCTTTCTTGTCTTGTTTGCTATTATTACGATACACTTTTCATAATGCAAGTATTTCCTAACTATGTAATGTATTTCATAAATTTTAATTCTAAACTCCTAAATATATTTCCCTCACTCCAGATTTCCAAGAGATGAGGATCGGAGACGAAAATGGGAAGTGGCGGTGAACCGAGAGGGCGACTGGTCAGCCACTTCTTCCAGTGCTGTTTGCTCGGAACACTTTGATGCCAAAGACTTCTATTTGACTGAAAGTGGACTGCGGAGATTATCGCTTTGTGCAGTGCCTTCTATCAATATCTCGGTATGTGTTATACTTAGTTATTTATTTAAACTCTTTATTTTACATTTCGCAACACAATGTAAAGAATATGTATACAAAGGCATACTTATTGCCTAAATGTGTTCCAGTCTAGGTACCTTAAAAAGTAAGGAAATATAAGTTGATCTAAAATCATAAAAAAATATTCTCTACAAAGATTTTTAACTACACATAAAGTTAGTAGGAAGTAAACATCAAACATCACAGAGCTCGGAGCTTGTACTATTAGCCAAGGTTCTATTCTGAATAGAAAATCAAAATCAATCCTTTATTTGTGAACATAGGTAATGTATGAATAACAGGTGTTAAGTACAATATTAAGATCTCTATGTTCTATCTGGTCACAGATGTACAAATCATCATGCAAATCATGCACACATGCTTTCTTCATAAGGAACCTTGTTGTTTGCTCTATGATTGTAAATTCTACTCTAAATCAACCTTTACATGAATATGATACCCACTATTATACCTATAGCACTTTATAAGAACTTTGTTTCACCAGATTATATATTTCCAATTTCATTTCAGCCATGCCAACCAACAGAGCCGACTATTTGCAAACTGGATCCCATTCAAATATCATCTACCGATACTCCTGAAGTGATTGAGCTGAAGCACAAAGTACGCAGACTGGAGGTGATTGCAGAGAACCGACGGAGACGCCTCAACCTCATGTGGCAGAGCAAAAGGCGATTGAGGAAAAAGGTGGACAGGATGAAGACCTTGATCAAACATTTGATCCAACATAAAAGAGAAAAGGATATTGATAGATGAGGTTGTAAGAGCAGAGCAAGTGTCGATGTTAGTAAAAGGAAAAATGGAAGAAGATGATGTAGAGAAGCTTTGCTCTGGCTTTCTGGTGAATACCATTAAAAAAGTTGAATGGTAAGTACTTCTATGAGCCTGCCTACATATATAAGTGTAATTTTCATGAAAGTTCATAAATCAATATTTGTAAATTGAGTAGGTAACAAAAGTTAACATAAAACTAATGTTGCTGAAACAAGGTGTGTGTCATTAAATAAGTTTTTGTGCCATATAAATTTTAAATATAGGTAGGTACCTATTTAATGTTATGTCTCATTACCTAAGTGCATACATTGTATTATTATTTAGGTATGTCGTTACTCTGATATTAATATGTTATAATGTATCAGTGGAATAATAAGTGAAATATGTGGCAGATGGTAGACTAATATAATAAATTTTAATTTTAAATTGTGAAACTTAATTAAAATAACATGAATTTTTCAGATTAAACTACCTAGAAAGGCCATGGATAAAAAGTCAATTTCTTAATATTTTAATTAGCAATAATAATAGTATGTACATAATGTAATTATTGTTAACGACTGATTAATATTAATTATATTTTTAAAGTAATAAAAAGTATACTATACTAATTGTACCTATACCTACTGTCTTTATTTATTTTTATACTTATTACAAAAGAACATAATTATGGTTTTAACTAAGGGCAGGCCACTTAGGTAGTATGTTATCTGCATCATGAAAAATAATACCTGCAGCTTACGGTAGTCAGCTGTCCTAAAAGAACAACTAAACAGCAAAAACCAACAAGATTCATATTTCACCATGAAGTAGCGGCATCGTTCCAGCGATAGCTTATCTAGCATCATTAGAAACCTCAACCGTAGTACTGCACGCGGCGACTCCATTGAGCGAAGCCTTGCGCACGCGCAGGGGGGGGGGGACTCCACGCACCAGTCAGCACCGCCGACCGACGGGCAACGCGCGCGCGCCACAACTTTCAAAAACCGAACTTTTATTCCGATTTCGAAAACTTTTTCTTCCAGACCCGAACGTTTGTGTGCCAGTATTTTCGTTCAGTGCTAAAGTGCGTAAAAAGTATTTCCCATAAGTGATTGTGTTCAACCAGTACTTACCAATGTTTGTGTGCAACACCTATGTCATTGAATGAAGTACTTCGACCAGTTGCAGCGAGCGAAAATGTGACTGTTCAAGCGCGGGGAAACGTGAAAATGGCTGTAGAGAACGTTCTCGCGTGAATCAGGATTTTGTTAGAGAAAATGCGGGTGTTTAGTGGGATTGTGCTGGTGGGTTTCGCGTGTGCTGTGATCGTACAATTGTCAGTATGTGAGGAGGTGGATGTGTCCGAGGAGGCTGGCAGCAGTCAGGAGGCCAAGAGCGAGGAACAGGATCCAAGGAAGGATGGGAAGGCCGGCCTTATATCAGGTGAGTTGGATATTCAACAACCGGTAGTTAGTGATGGTTTGTTTACATTGATGATGATGATGTGTCCGTTTGTTTACATCTGCGAAAAGTTTTACTTCTAAGCTATGTTTGGTGGGTAAATGCTTCCAGCTACAATTAACGATTTCTTGAACATGCAAGAGCATCGTGGAGCGCCCTACAGTCCGCTGGACCAACAACATGAGACAATTAGCCAGTATTAGATGGGTGTGGAAGGCGTAGGACAGACTGTCGTGGCGTAGGGAGAGGGCTATATCCAGCAGATCAAGATTACGTGCTGATGATTGTTACTCTATCACTTCATCCTCTTAATATATAATTACTATTCCCAAATTCCCGCATTGGCCATCAACTCGCACTAGGTGGTAGACTATTAATTGGAAGGAGACCCGTGTCCCGTGGGGATGGTCGTGATGATGATTCCCAAATTCCCTGATTTGTAAACCTCTTCTAAACTTAAAAAACAGTTTATGAATTTGGGGCTAGACTTTAGCTAACTTATTTACCCGCAAATATACCATCAACATGTCACAATAGGTATCAGTTGCGTAATTCTAAGAAATGATGAGCAGGCTTTGCCTTAAACGGTGCTTTAAGAACAACCTGTTATGTATGTATTAATATTTACTACCTACTATCATTCAACCAGTTTCGAATTCTTGCCTCCTAGCTGTTATCAACTTACGTCATTTGAGAACTTAAGACTTGTAGGCGGGCTAAGCTGTTACTTAGTTAATGGGCGGTCATTAATTTCAATATAACTGTTTCAGTTTGAGATAGTTTTAATTGCAGTTACAGTTAATGATAATATTGATAACGCAATTGTAACAGTAACTGTTGTAGCTCATTATTAAATCGATTTGTTATTTAGTAGTGGAAAATGTATAAGTAAGTATTAATCGTTTGGTAAGTTTGTACTTATAAGCTCCCTAGTTTATGGAAATCTATTAGTCGACTTATCTTAAAATATTAAAGAATTCCCATAAGATGTGTAGTAGTACTTGGTTGGATAAAGGTAAGCGTCTACCTTTCGTCATCGTACGCAACGGACGCATCGCATTTAGTATTCTTTGTTTAGAAATTCACACAAGTGCGTCCACTTCATCGGCATTGCCGACGCCGTTTCTCCATACATATGAAAATCCTTACGCTTACTTTAAAGAGGAACACCGACGGTTTGATGAGAAACCAGTCAAGTAGGCAATCGTTCTATAAGTATACAATTTAAATAATGCCTTGGATTTTCAACAATCTGCGCCCAAGAATCATTGAGCCAAATACTTGCTCTATGAAAAATGTTAATGAGCACCTCTGGTATTGGCGAGAAGTACTGAAGTCGGCCTGAATGCTTACCCTGGTTAAGGCATTGCGCCTTTCACCCACTACCTTAAATTCCGTGCTGTTTTTTTTTTACATTTAAGTTTTATTATGCATTAGAAAGGAACAATATTAATACCTATAAACAGTCTGACAAAGTTAATTTTGCAACAAAAACAAGTGCCAACATCAAAAAAAGTTTACCACCAGTTCATGAAAAGAATACATCATAATATATTTCACCCCTTGCAAAGTTAGCTCTAGGTTGACTCTACGAAATATCAAAGTAAAACATTTATCAATCGCGCCTAACGCCTAACTAATAAGTTTAATTGCCATTAAGTTGCCATAATACTTAAAGGTATTGCAAAGTAGCCATGAAATTAACAGGTTGGTATTATTTACAATAACCTGCGCAGGAAATCACTGTTGAATAGATTGTAATTGTACCGTCTTCCGGTCATTAGACCACAGAACACTCTGTATCTCAGTATCTAATATGACAATTAAGTAAAATACATATACATAATATACAATTCACAGTAGACCAGTACTAGCCGTGGTTGTTAGTCATAGAAATATGAACTTTAAATCAAATGTCCTTCTTAGCCCGTGGCTCTTTGAAATTCCTTAGAAATTATAGGTTATTTGACACTCATACCATCCCCGCAGTAGTATTCTCAACAACATTATATACCTATTCAATTTTATTATGTACTTATGCTTTAATAGTTATTGGTACTTGTTCGCAATAAGATTTGCAATTTCATTGTTGTATTGTAGCGGCTTTGCCACGACATAAGCTCCGTATTCATATGTCACAACAACACCATCTCATTTGATTTGTGAACCACAACTTCATTTGCCAAAATTATCTTGTGGTCTGCACAGAAACCCATTTCCACTTCTGTAATGTTTTTTTTTATCCAATAACGCTTGCGGTGTTTTTGCGAAAGCGTCTTATTAAAGGCTTGCATGTCGAACTAGTTCAGGCCTCAGGCAAAAGGTTTGTAAAATTTTGGTCAGTGCATCAGAAGTGATGTACAAATTGTACAATGCATTGCAAAACTTTAACTGAATAGAAACAAATTATTTCTGTTGTCGGGGCTTTATGGAACGAATGATATTTCCACTTCGGCCTCGGGTACTTTGCTTCACTTCATCACATTATTGGGTCCGACAAAACATACTTTAACAATAGATGCATGTTGCAATTACGCTGTCCAATCAATCAAGTTATATTGTCCGAAGGGAGTACAATCAATCGATGTATTCGGATGCTGTTGAAACGTCGACCTTCCGATTCGAGATCATAAAAAGAATTTACGTCTCATCGTATTTTGAATAGGTAAACATGTAACCTAAATAGGTTTGATTGAAAGTTGTGAAACTGTTTCCTCTCACAATACACCGAAGCCCTTATAGCTACACATCTGTACGATGAAGATGATCAAGAACTTGATTACTTCGTTAACGCATCGATGCTGTTGGTACCCATATGTACCTATAAATTTGGTCATACTGCGATGATGTAATTTAGCAATTATCTGCACACACGGTGGGTGCCCACAGTCGATACCGTCCATCAAGGTTCAGATTTAAGACCTTCGTGTTTGCGGTCACTTCAACTACAGTCTTACTAAACGAGTGAGTGTGACTGATAACTTATTTAAAGGTATTTGTGACGGTCTGAACTTTTGTTATTAGTATTGCGACACAGTTTACTAGGCATGTGTGTCGCTGCGATTAGCTACCCAACTTCTTGTTCTTGCAGTGCGACATAGCTGTCACTTCCATTATCGGGCGTGCCTATTGTTTCGTAGGCTTTGGTAAATAGTGAATATCCTTTTTGTAATTGTTTCCCAAGAGAACTCGGGCCTGGTATCGCTTAGCGTCAATACGTATGCGGTTTCCTGCATGCAGCCAGCACACAATGGAAACGGCATTTCCTCCCTCGAACAATACCGAGTGTTGCGCGGGCGCCGGCGCATGGGAGCATTTTCACTGGCCTTTGTCAAGCTTTAAATCGTTATTGTTGTGACGGTAATGTTTGGCTTCGGGTTATTATTGCTTTTTTGTTTGTTATTTGATCAACTGTGAGCACCCATTAGATACTTTATATGCTTTTCAGAAACCTAGCCAATGCCCAGCATGTGCTATTGATGATTGCACATCATCATCACAACCCATCACGTCCCCACTGCTAGGGCTCGGGTCTCCTTCCAGTGTAGGAAGGGATTTATGCCTTAGTCCACCACGCTGGCCTAGTGGATCATTGCACAATTGCACATACATAGTCTAATTTGGTTTGCTTGGTCAATGAATATATACTTACCTCGTATGTGTTACAAATTTATACCTTTAGGTACTTTAATGTGTTAGATAAGGCGACCAACACACTAGTTAATTAAATTCTAAAATACTAGTTCGACATAGCGTTGCGTATTCCATGATCGTAATATTGAATTTTGATTCTATAAACGACTTTCGGTTTTAAGTCCTTGTGTTAAAGGTGAATGATACTATTCCGAGTATTTGCGTAATTCATAAACGTATCACACTAAAACTTGTTTCGAGTGTGTTCGTAAAGGCGATTTGTTTTCTTTAGATTTTGTTAGGAATTTTGTCACCCAAAAACAAATAACGCAATAGGTGTAGGTACTTACGTACCTTTACTTATGTTTTATAATTATTTTGTTTACTAACTTAAAAATTAGGTTGATAAAAATTTAACAATAAATCTACTACCATAGATCTAACTTTCTGTGGTAAAAGTGGGGTGCACGAAGTGTTTTATTAAGATTAAAGACTCGGCTAACAAATCTAAGGCCATTTGGAATATTATTAATAACGAAACGGGGAAGAATCGAACACGCGAGACTAATTTATCTTTAAAGGTAGGCAATGACATAATAACATCAAATGACGAGGTGGCGACAGTCTTTGAAGAGTTTTTTACGAACATTCCTTTAGAGACTACTTGCAACCTAGATTCTTCAGCTACATTAGCTGAAACCCTGATGAAGGAGAACGCACCTTCAACCGATAAGGAATTTAAATTCAGATATATAAATACATTAACTATTATAAAAACATTTAAGTCCTTAAATATGAAGAAAACTGAAGACTTGTGGGGAATGTCAGTTAAATTTGTTCTTTCTATTATAAATAAAATCGCCCCAATTTTGGCTAACATTTTTAATAAATGTATCGCTGAAGGTGTGTTCCCAGATCTTATGAAATTGAGTAAAATTATACCTCTGTTCAAGAGTGGGGATATGGAGGACCCTGCAAATTTCAGGCCTGTCTCGGTTCTTCCAGTTTTGAGTAAAATATTTGAGAGGATCATACTCAGTCAGATGCTTTTGCATTTCAATGAAGCTCGATTGTTTCATAGCCAGCAGTATGGTTTTACAAAAGGCAAATCAACAACTGATGCCGGTACTGCATTAATTAAGTACATATTTGACGCCTGGGAAGACCATCACGATGCTATTGGAGTCTTCTGTGATCTGTCGAAGGCGTTTGATTGTGTAGACCATCAGACTTTAATTTCGAAACTGAGATACTATGGAATAGGAGGAAAGGCTTTAGATTTGATAGCTTCATATTTAGACAAGAGGCAACAAAGGGTCGATATTAATAATACTAAATCACAGGGGGCTCATGTAAAGATAGGCGTCCCTCAAGGATCTATTCTAGGACCATTTTTATTCCTCATTTATATTAATGACTTGCCTTTTATGGTTGAAAAATTGACTAATATAGTTTTATTTGCTGACGATACTTCTTTGCTTTTTAAAGTTAAAAGAAGTGAAAATATTTTTTATGAAATTAATTCTATTCTATCTGACATACACGATTGGTTTACCGTAAATAATCTTTTATTGAATTCTAAGAAAACGAAATGTATTAAATTTACACTGCCGAATGTTAGACAATGCGATACTAACATTATTCTAGATGGGAATAAATTGGACCTAGTTAATGATACTGTCTTTCTTGGTATGACTATAGATTCAAAGTTACAATGGGGACCTCACATTGCCAAATTGGCTGGAAGGTTGAGCTCGGCAGCTTTTGCTGTACGGAAAATTAGACAGCTGACCGACGTTGAAACCGCCAGATTAGTTTACTTTAGTTATTTCCACAGCTTATTGTCGTATGGCATTTTGCTTTGGGGTAGAGCCGCTGATATTGAGACTATATTTGTATTACAGAAAAGAGCCATCCGCTCTATATACAAACTTGGTTCCAGGGATTCATTGAGAGAACTATTTAAAGAAATTAACATCCTTACAGTTCCATGTCAGTTCATTTTTTCCAATTTAATGTATGTACGAAAGAATATTTCAACTTTTGATACAATTGGCAGTAATCATGACATTAATACTAGGAACAAGCATAAGCTGGCTTTTCCAGCGATGCGTCTGGCGAAAGTTAATAAATCGTTTTTAGGGTACTGTATTAGATTTTATAATAAGCTTCCAGCAGAAGTTGCTCAAATGCCAGAGAATAAGTTTAAGTGTTACATTAAAGAGAAACTCAGTAAAAAAGCTTATTATAAAATTGATGATTACTTAGAGGACGTTAATGCATGGCTGTGATAAGTAGTTAGCTCTACTCATATTATTATAATAATAATTATTAAGCTTATATGTATTGTATACCAACTAGTTTTAAGTCTTTTTTTGAAAAGATGGCTCAGGAGTTTCTTGCCTCCGTTCTTCTCCTTAGACAGAAAGAGCCCCCCCTTATCCGAACGGAGAGTAATTTGTAAAAATTGACGTTCATCAGAAAATTTTATATTTGTACGATGAATAAAAAATTTTGACTTTGACTTTGACTTTGACTTTTATAAAACTTCCTCTGGTGCACCAAGGTGACAGACCCTATCCAGTTCAGGGTTTTGTTACCGACACGCTATTAACAAGATAAAACCTTCCCACATGGCTCATTGTAATAACTAATAAATAAAATCACCAGGAAGCGTCTCTACCATTTTTCTTGTACCTACCTAGCAGCACAAAAAGTGCTTAAGTTGGACTTGAGTATTGAGCAAATTGGTAACAAAAACTCTGGTCTCATCCACACACGACGTTCCAACAAAGACATACCGATCCGCCCAACCGATTCGACGCCATTGTCATATTTACATACTTGTACCTTGTACGTAGTCTTTGCTGTTAGTTAAAACTATTAAGCTTAGCTACATATATTTTATTAAGACTATGTTATAGGAAGACTCTTTGAAGGAAGATTCTTCTTTTATTGGTCATTGATGGAATCGCAAATAGTTTCTGTTATACCTATTTTAAATCCCGAAAAAACATAATTAATAAAAAAAACACACACACGCACTCACGCCTTGTACTAATGTACTTACTCCCTTGCGGGGTAGGCAGAGGTGCATTGCTGCACCCACTTTTCGCCAGAGTGTTATTAATTAATTTGCCTGCAGAATTAATTTATCAGCAAATTTTTACTTCTAATTCGAGTGATGTTAATTAGGCAAAATAAAAGATAAAGGATATCAATAGGAATGCCATCTGTATCACAATTTGCCAATTTACATTACAAGATCATTGACAGTCAAGTTTAAATTAGCCTAAAAAATTAACTGTTGAAATCAACCATTGCATAAACGTTGTAGGTGTTAGCAATTTCGTTCACCTATCTGTTTGTGCCTTCCTGTTTGTATTCAGAATGGATGCTTTTACGCATGCGTCGTCGTCGCTTCGAAGCCATTTATCATTCGTAACTTGTGGCCTGGTGGTTTACTCTAGGTTTACAATATACAAACGAATGAGCGCTGACAAGAAATCGCTACGTTTAATGTGATGAGTAGTTTGACGGTCGAATGGCGTAGTGGTTAGTGGCCCTGACTGCTATGCCGAAGGTTCCGGGTTCAATTCACGGCTGGGGTAGATATTTGTTTACAGACAGATATTTGTACTCGGGTCTTGGGTGTTGATATTTATATTTAATGTTTATCTATGTATTTGTGTAAACATATCAACTGTCCGATACCCATAACACAGACTATGCCTAGCTTGGGGTTGGATGGCCGTGTGTGAGATGTCCCCACATATTTATTTATAGTGTCGTCGTTAGCACAGCACCGTTCGAAGCTACGTTTTTCGCAAGATAGAGTGAGCTGAGCCAGGCCTCTAGCTATAGGGGCGTCTACCTACTGCATGCATATCTCCTACGCATCGGCATTCATCTTTAATTTAAAAGCATTTAATAGTGTCAGAATGGAATCTATGATTACGGTGCAGTCAGTAAATTATTTATTAAAGGTATTCTTCAGTTGTCAGCATATTTACGTTTTGCATTCACGTATTTTTTATACTTTACGGGTTGATAATCTAACTAAACCAGTAATTTCATTCACTGTGGATATTTTCGGTGACATAACTCTAAAAATATGCCTAAGCCGAAGTTTGGGTCAAGGCGGGAGCAATGTCACTAGCCATTGTTACAGTAATCCGTTGGAATTGCTGCTAATTACCTCAACTATACACAATTATAAGGACACTCAGACATACTACCGTTTTTTCAATAAAAGCTCAGATAACAAACTGCTAACTGGTCTTGTATTGGCTATCGTTGTACTTGTTATACATTGGGAGAAGTATATCTATTATATTATGTGTAAATATATCATTATAAAGTTAACATTTAGCTTTCAGTAGGTATACCTATCACAGTACTCCTGTCAGCGAGTCGTGAAGTGCATAAACTATGAATCGAGCGTCCCACAGCCTACAGACTCAATTTAACCTTCCCTATATGGCCGCCTCACTTTACAATAAACAAGACATGTCAAACGAACTCAGATCTCGGCTGCGGCATTTGCAAATGCAGCGGCGAATTCTGTTCAAACATTTAAGTACTAGGGGGGGTCACTCTATATGATGAAAAACTAAGTTTTGGAGCGCTGCTTCGCGAGCCACCACTCTATCTCGTTGTATCAAACGTGTCGATTGCACGACAGCTCTCGTTCGTTCCTCTTACGTCAATATAGAGTAACCCTTTAGACCCCACAAAGTACTTGATGATCTTGCAACATATCCTACAAGGATCGCAATGGAAAGTGGGTTCTAAGTGTGTGGAGTAAGGACGGTAGTGGTGGTGGAGATGCATTCGTTTGAACAAGATGTTATCAGTGAGGTTGGCCGGCGGAAGACCGCTGGCGAATGGTGTAGTGGCGAAGGCGATATAATCGTGAAAACCACTGTTGAGGCTAAATTGGGTAAAAAACTAAAGATTGGGGTTGATTGTGTTGGGCTGAAAAAGTTGGATAGTGTTTATATCAAGTCAGTCCGTGACTTCACCCAAGGGTTCTAGTTGAAAACCAGCGCTATGGTGTGGTTTAGCATACCTGCCATAGCATCAAGCTGAACTAGAACCCATTTCAGCACCGAGAAGCAACATTCATGCTTTTAATAACTTATTTTTTTTATTTACTTTTTAACCTTTTCTTCTAAATGTAAGTATGTGTTGTTTCTGTGTGTGTAAGAAATAAATAATTTTTCTTTCTTTCTTTCTTTCTTTCTTTCTATATGTGAGCACTAAAATACGGACAATCGGTAGTTCCGATAAAAGCTTTTCTAGGATTCCTTGTGTATTTAAATACAGAAAAACTTTGATAAAAACATTAAAACCCTTTAGAATATAAATATAAAAATCGATAAAGTAAGTAGGTACATATAGGTTCGATATGTAACTTACTTACACAGCATCTATATCCCCATGCTTCGCTTTTCACATCATTTGGTTTCATTTTTAACCGTATAGATAGCGGGAGCTTTTGTACCAAGGCAGGGCGACTGATTTGATGATGTTAGAGCTTCACAGCGGTTCAAATTGGATGCTATCGCGCCTCTAGCTTTGTTTACCTACAAAATTAAGTAAATACATACATATACATAAATGTACTTATGCCTCCAACTATAATTAAAGATACCCACCTACATTATTATAATAAAACAATGCGGAGATTGCTCGAAGTCAAATTATAATAACAAAAAACCAACAAAGGTAGGGCAAAAAACACAAGGTGCCATGAAAACATCAGACTGATAATATCGTCAACATAGACTGACAATATGAAATAATTAATGAGTTTTTTAATCTTAGACCTTAATAGTGTTGTTTTAAGGTTTACATTGGATTGAATGGCGGGAAAACAACGTTCGTGTCAGAAGTGCGCAGGCGCATCAATTAGACGTGCGCGGGCGCTTTTCCCAGCGCGGCTTTCTCGAGCACCGGCCGTGACGAGCCGAGCGACCTCACGCCATCCCTCTCTCACGTATAGCCGCCTCTCTTTCGCACTCATGTAAATTATCATGGTTTTAGCGGACGTTATGCAATTTCGAGAGGCTCAGGTTGAATCCAATGGCTGACATAGTTCACCAAAATTGTTTGTGCCCAAGTAATTATCCGTAATCAATTTATTGGTCGAGTTAGAAGTTGGATGAATAACACGATTCGAGATAATTACGACACGACTTTTGATGTTTTTTTATGCCAGTAAGATCATTAATTTGGCTGTCATTATGAATATCTTCATAATCATTAGGATTCCCATGGCACAGCTTTTTGCTGTTACAAAGAATAATACATACAGGTACCTACTTACTTATGATTCAATACTTTTTGCTGCTTACCAAAGAAAATAATTGTATGCAGTTTTTGCTTCATAAATCAAAATAAGGTTCATGGGTTAGGAAAAAGGTTTAATTTTAATTTTATATTAGTTATTTAGATTGTATTGTGTAAGTACATAGATATTTACAGTTTCAATAAACGAGTAAGTATTATAAAAAAGGAAAAACTTAACTTAACAATAAAAATATCTGAGA
This sequence comes from Plutella xylostella, assembly GCF_932276165.1. Taxonomy (NCBI): domain Eukaryota; kingdom Metazoa; phylum Arthropoda; class Insecta; order Lepidoptera; family Plutellidae; genus Plutella; species Plutella xylostella. The sequence continues at coordinate 957,366 of NC_064002.1, forward strand.
TGTGGCAGTTTTACCTACTTAAATCGAGCTGGCTTATTGCGGAGTTTAGCGAACTGCGCATTGGTTGCCTTAATTACTTACCCAAGTGTGAATAAGTACCTACAGAACACTCATTAAGAAACCAATGGTGGATGGTCCCATTCAGGATTCAAACCCGAAATATGTATATAGCCGTAGTGTAGCCCATAATCTAGGCATAAATGTAAAGCGTTCATTTCTGCTTCACCTTTTATTATTTTTATTTGCTTTGCTCCTAAACGGCCCCGAAAGCACATTTAGGACAGTTTCAGACCAGTTGAATAAGAAGGCAACTGAACGATGGGAGGGAGTGCCTGAAACGCCACAAACACACGCCAAACAACTGCTTATGGTCACTTAAGACCGAATGCGCGCTAAAATGACTACTAAAAAACCTTTAATTCGTTGTATTGTTTATAACGTGCCCACTCAAACCCACTACCGTGGTGGTAATTTCTCGTTTTCTACAAGTAAGTAGTTTGCATTGACAGCATTCCTGTGGGGCGTTGTACGTTTTTGTCCTTTACTCGCAAGCAGGAAGTAACTTCGAGAAATTCAATACTTACTTCACTGTCTGCACTTTCTGTTTTATTTTATAGGTCATGGGAGAGATTAATTTATCATCAGCGTGCACTTGACAGTTAAGTTTCATCATAAGTGTAGGTACGTACTTCGTAATATAGGTCATATAAAGAGAGCTTCTGTTTTTGTCCATTTACCAATATCGGGAAAAGCTGCAGTTTCATATTCATGAATATGTTTTTTACATTAAGTGTAGACTGCGATCAACTTTTCGTAAATAAATACTCACTTCTCGACTTAGGCCAGGTATTTTTGTGACTACTTTATCAAAGACTTGGCTTGTATTTATCTGCATCAAAATCAAACTCAGCCGTTTCACCTCACAAACAGCTGCAATTATTATCACCTACACTTAACCAGGATCTACTTCACACTCTAATTCAATTTCACATTTTCTTCAGCAACATGTTATCATAACACAATATTCCGGAACCGACTGCGATACGATTTCCTGCCGTCACTTGCAATGTGAGACAGTTCAACTAACATGGGTTTATTAAGAACACAGGTACCGGACCGGTCCTCGTGTAACTCTTACTTTCGACCGGAGAAAGCGAACGGACGGCGCCGCGGATTATTGAAACTGTTTCTTGTTTGAGGCTTATTAATATCCCTTGGATAAGTACGTGCATATGCTCACGACTGTAATCCCCGAAGAGGTAGTCAGAGGTGACTCGCAATCGAGTCACCCACTTTTCGCTGTACATTTGTACTCAAGTGATTGTAGCCGTATAGCTGTATTTGAATTAATACAAAGCACTTAGGGTACACATCTAGAATCTAGAAGTGCAGGTTTCCTCACTGGCTTGAGAAGCGGGCGCTTACCCGACTGAGCTACCACCGCTCTAAAGGATAAGTGTTGTTTAAAATGTCTTCTTGAGTCACCACTCACCCCATTTCGGTTAACATAATGATAAACCATTTAGCTACGGAACCCTAAAAACTACCGAGTTGCCCAACTACATAGTACAGATCCGAAACCACAGATTGCCATAATTATTTGAACCTAGACAGTTGCGTCACAGAGTAATTATTGTAAAGAAGCGATCTTATATTTATGTTCTGCCGGCCATCTCGCCATTTGTGGTGGTGCCATAAACTTATGTAAGGCAATAAATAGCTTTGTGTTTTCCTGAATCTTCAATCGTTGGGAAATTGCTCATTTGTACCGTGAAACGAGGAAGAGAAGGTAGAACTGTTCAAAACCATATCTAGATCTTTTCAAGTCTATGATTTATTGTTTTATAGTTAACTTATCTTTATTTTAAAACTGAATGCAAATAGTTTCTTAGATTCGTTTTTAGTATATAATATATTTACGATTAGATCGAAAGTAAATAAGACGTATTTTTTATAGAGTAAATTAGTACATAATATACCTAGCCCTGAAATTAACATTTTGAAATAGGATTAAATATTAAGTACAAATTACTTTGTGATATATGAATTGTTTCGAAGTCATTTGTAAACGTTTTCTAAACTAAATATATATGCATGGTCTGTGAATTTGGGGGCTATTATTTACCGTAATGATAAATGTGTCTACAGAAGACGTGGCAGCCTCACAATCACATAGCAGAGCTGTCTGTGAGAATGTAGAGCACATCATACATCATGCCATGTGCAAGTAAACTGACCTTTGCCTGTTTACTTTCAATACTAAATTATATTCATTAATAAATGTGTTTATTTTTGTTGTATATGTAAATAATTTTTCTGACCGAAAAGATTGCAAATTTTATTCTGATCTCATTTATCTAATATAATATATAATTCCACCAACCCACACGACGCCAGCGTGGTGGACTAAAGTCTAATAAAACCCTTCATTCACTTGAAGGGGACCCGTAGGTTCCTCAGCAGTGGGATGATGATGTTGTGATGATGATTATTGCTTGCAGATTCCAAAGTTTTTCTTGGATTTGCATCTTTTTTCGTAGATAAGTTAGTGTACGTGTTAACAAAATTAAAACTAACTTGACCGAAGTATCGAATCCAGGATCTAAAGAGAATCGAGTGATACATCGCTGGATCGCTGCTCTAATGATGAGGAAATCTAAAGGAATTATCTCTAAAATTCTATTCACATTATATTCATGTATGAAATATGATCGCGCTCTACATAACATTGTGCTCTTTGGTCTGACCTACATACTATTGTAGGCAGGTCATTTTTAACCAAATAACAAATGTGAAATGTATGTTATATGTTAGACAAAATTGATTGTTCAAGTAACGCTCGATGTTATGATTTCGAGTGAACGTTTTCTTTCTGTTAATGCTGCTATATATTTAGCAATTTCTGTATTGTGTAATTTATATGTTTTATTTACTTTTAGGGGGGCTTGTCGCTCACGTCCGTAGGTACAAACCCTAGTTACCCTACACGTGTCCCCTGGGTGGTGCTAACGAGTGACAACGCCGAATGTCGGGCGGCGGTAAATCGACCCGACCTCCTCTCCTAGCAGAGGCGGCGATCTCCCGCCGTAAAAAAGGAGAATCACCAACACGCCTGCCAAGCGCGGTGATTATGGCAAATAAACCTCCTGATGGAAAAAACAAAGCCCCGGCCCCCAGTCCCCGGCAGCCCCGCTATCCCGGACTCCGGTAGCGGTCACGGTAACGGCGGGGCAGGGGGTGCGAAGAATCTCCGGCAGAGAGTCGGCTACCAGCCCAACCGACCCTTGCACCTGGCAACATATAACGCACGGACACTGAGGGAAGACGTGAAGATAGAGGAGCTGGAAGAGGAAATCAGCAAGCTAAAATGGGACATTATAGGGTTATCCGAAGTCCGACGAGAGGGAGAGGATACGGAAATTCTCCAGTCCGGAAACTTGCTGTACCACCGGGAGGGCGACCAACTGTCCCAAGGGGGTGTCGGGTTCATCGTCAACAAGTCCCTCGTCAACAACATCGTTGAAATCGGAAGTGTGTCGGCACGGGTTGCGTACCTCATCCTGAGAATATCTAAACGATACTCAATGAAGGTCATACAGGTTTACGCACCCACATCTAAGCACACCGATGATGAGGTCGAACTTGCGTATGAAGACGTATCGTCTGCCCTGCGTAAGCTCACTACTCATTTCACGGTGGTGATGGGAGACTTTAACGCGAAACTCGGAAAACAAGAAGGCGGCGAGACGAAAGTGGGGTCACATGGATTTGGAGTCCGGAACCATCGTGGGCAAATGCTGGCTGACTTCTTGGAGAAGGAGGGCCTCTATATGATGAACTCCTTCTACAAGAAGAAGCCACAAAGGAAGTGGACGTGGATTAGCCCCGATGGGAAGACTAAAAACGAGATCGACTTCATATTGACGGATAAGAAGCACATATTCAATGATGTCTCAGTGATCAGTAGGGTTAAGACCGGCAGCGATCACCGACTCGTAAGAGGCACTTTGAATATAAACTGCAAAATAGAACGCTCCCGTCTAATGAAGTCCACGCTCCGCCCTACTCCTGCTCAAATCCAGGATCCCGAAAGCTTTCAGTCTGAGCTTTGCGACCGCCTGATATGTTTAGAGAATTGCGTTACAGTTGACGATTTAAATAATAGGTTTGTGGAAACTGTCCGAGAGGTAGGATCGAAATATTTTTCGTCCCGAACCAACCGAGGACCTCAAAAACTCTCAGATGGGACTCTGAGTCTCATAAGAGAACGGAGAGAAATGAGGTTGCAGTCTTCAGTTGATATGGTCGAATACAGACGTCTAAACAGACAGATCGCCAAAGCAAGACGTTGCGATATGAGACGCTACAATTGCAAGCGCATTCAAGACGCAATAGAGCAAAACAAGGGCTCCAAAGTCTTTGCTAGAGATCGACCTGTTCGGCAGACTCTGTTGACCCAACTGAAGACCGACACTGGCAACACCGTTTCATCAGTGCCCGAAATTCTGGGAGAAATTGAGAGATTCTACGGACAGTTATACACCACAACACAAAACCCTATTACCAGCGGTGCTCACGACAGCCGAGCGCCACTCACCCGACACTATACCGAAGATATTCCGGACGTCAGTCTAGACGAGATTAGTATAGCTCTCAAACAGCTAAAAAACAACAAAGCTCCGGGAGATGATGGAATAACGACAGAACTTCTGAAAGCCGGCGGTAGACCGATTTTAATAGCACTTCGGAGGCTGTTTAATTCCGTCATACTCGAAGGCACAAGCCCGGAGGCATGGAGCAGAAGTGTAGTGACTTTGTTCTTCAAGAAAGGCAACAAAGCCCTATTGAAGAATTATAGACCCATTGCACTTCTGAGCCATGTGTACAAGCTGTTTTCGAGAGTTATTACGAATCGTCTTGAGCAAAGACTCGACGACTTCCAGCCACCCGAACAAGCCGGGTTCCGAAAAGGCTATAGTACCATAGATCATATACACACGCTTCGGCAGGTTATACAGAAGACCGAGGAGTATAATCTACCTTTATGTCTAGCGTTTGTGGACTATGAGAAAGCCTTTGATTCTATTGAGCTCTGGGCGATGCTTCAATCCCTTCAGCGGTGCCATATAGACTATCGCTATATCGAGGTGTTGAGATGTATGTACAATGCTGCCACAATGTCAGTTCGATTACACGAACATAGCACAAAACCGATCCAGTTGCAAAGGGGCGTGAGACAGGGAGATGTTATTTCTCCGAAACTGTTCACCTGTGCACTGGAAGATGTTTTTAAGCTTGTAGAGTGGAAAAGACTGGGCATTAACGTCAATGGCGAATATATCTCTCATCTACGATTTGCTGATGACATAGTTATTATGGCGGAAACGCTGGAGGAGTTAGGCGAAATGCTCACAGACCTCAATGATGCCTCTAAACAAGTTGGGCTGAAAATGAACATGGACAAGACAAAGGTCATGTCGAACGAACATGTTTCATCATCGCCCGTAACTGTAGGAGGTGTCACCATCGAAGTTGTCGATCAGTATCCCTACCTAGGACAAGTGATCCGATTAGGTAAATCCAACTTCGATAAAGAGGTAGCTCGTAGAATCCAACTCGGATGGGCAGCGTTCGGGAAATTACGACACATCTTCACTGAAAACATACCTCAGTGTCTGAAAACAAACGTTTTCAATCAGTGCGTGTTGCCAGTGATGACTTACGGAGCCGAGACGTGGTGCTTCACCAAAGGGCTTATCCACAAGCTCAGAGTTGCTCAACGTGCTATGGAAAGGGCTATGTTAGGCGTGTCCCTGCGAGATAGGATTCGTAATGAAGAAATCCGCAGGAGAACTAAAGTTACCGACATAGCCAAAAGGATTAGCACGCTGAAGTGGCAATGGGCTGGCCACGTAGCCCGCAGAGCCGACGACCGCTGGAGTAGAAAGGTTCTGGAGTGGAGACCCCGTGTCGGCAAACGGCGTGTCGGTCGCCCCCCAACCCGTTGGTCTGATGATCTGCGGAAGGTAGCGGGAAGCCGCTGGATGCAGATGGCGGGTGACCGTTTGGGGTGGCGATCGTTAGGAGAGGCCTATGTCCAACAGTGGACTACAGAAGGCTGAGAGAGAGAGAGAGAGAGAGATTTACTTTTAAATACGATTTGTATTATTACGCTCATATCAACATGATCTTCAGAGCTTAGAGATCACTTACCTCCGAGACTAATGAGTGAAAGGAGTTCATCATTGAGTAGTACTTAAACTTCAGAGAGTCCTTAGCAATGTTTGAGCAATATTTTAAATCAGTATTGCAGCAAGTTTCAGTGCAACGATGCGACAAATGGAGTCGCCCGGTTCATTTCATGCAGATTAATTCACGATTGCATTAATTTCTAGACGGTCATTATTTTTTTCGTGCAACTTAGAGTTTCATTGGTAGATAGAACTGACAAATTATACTGCATTCATTGATACTTGGCACAAAAGGTAAACAATCTTTGTGTGTATTTTTAATCAAAATACTATTAAACAAATAATGTACAGCCAAGATAAATGGTTTAATAACGAAATAAATAATTTTTGCATGTAAGTATTTCATTGGTTCAATCACTGAAAAAACAGAAATTTTCATTGAAATAAATTCAAAAATACTATACGTGTATAAGTAACAAACCAATCTATAACTCTATACCCCATTCCTTATAAGTTGCGACAGAAAATCAGTAGAATAGGTATAAATTATTTTTAGGTTTTTACGTATCTAGGTATTTTAATAAATTAAATAAGTAGGCCATAGGGCACTGGTTATTATGTTTAATTTTAAAACTTAGTTTTTAAATTAATTCAAATAAAAAGACACACTAAGATTGCTCACCATCTGTACCAAGTAAGAAAAAATGCATCATAGATACATTCTGGCCTGGGTCCCTATCGCGAACTTGTTATGGAAACTATTTTCGGATTCAATTTGTATTGAATTTGACAATAATTACTTCGTAAATGTTACTTCGTTATGACTCTCAGATAGGGCCTCAAAAGGCCCTCGGAACTTTCTTTTAAACAAAAAACATTTTATTCAATTGGCATTAGATTATTTTATTTATTTCGATATTTACCCCCGTATGTTTCGATTATCATTATTTGTTTAAAGTTCAGTAAGTACTAAGTACCTACTTATAGCTAATCAAAGAAATCGTGTTTCAAGACCGGAACCGCGTGTAGGTTTTCACTAAATTACGTTGCACAATCGTTGAAATGTTGAGTGCTGCTCATTTATTTCACTAACAATATGTAAGTACATAGCAAAATTTTTGCCGTCGAAAAAAAATAATAATATTGAAGTGTATGTTTTAGATATTAACTTGTTCTTAGTTTTAATTACCTTGTAGATTATGATGTTCTAAAATTAATAACTTATTAATTATAATATTAATATTAATAATAAGGTATTATTTAGGAATAGCAATAAATAGTTAATTAAGAGTAATTTATTAGGAATAATTATTACATTATATTTATTGTAATTAACTCTAGGTAGGTGAATTAACAAAAAATTATCCTATATTGTTTGTATAAGCTTATTATTCTTTAGTGTTTTGTCCTGCGTACAACTGTTGACTCCAAGCAACACTGTACTGTAGTGGTATTGTAGGTCAGTACTTATTTCCTAGTTCTGACACACCCACCTCTACTTACTATGCAAATAAAACTCGGCTAGTGTCTATAGAGAGGCTTAATAAGACGACAATCTATACTAGGTTAGGTCTAGAATCCAGACCTGCTAGATGTCTAGAATAAAGATGAAAGTTGTTTCTACGAGGCCGTCATGTCTGTTTCTCCTTAATCAGAACACAAGTGACTAAATGAGTAAAAATGTTATCTCGGAGTTAATTATTTTGATGAATGCACTCATGCATCTCTTAAAATAGGCACTAGGTCTATGTATTTTTAAATCCTAACTAATATTATAAATGCGAATGTAACTGTGTCTATCAGTCTGTCTGTTACTCTTTCACGCCAAAATTACTGAACGGATTTGAATTAAATTTGGTATACTTACATATGGTCTAGACCCTGAGAAAGAACATAGGCTACTTTTTATCCCGGAATTCCCACCGGAAAACTTTTTAAAGCGAAGCGAAGCTCACGGGAACAGCTAGTTTATAATAATTTTAAATATGTATTAAGTACATTTAAACCAAATTTAACACAAAATAGGCACCTTTCAAGAGGATATCGTTGTTACATTTGCTATGGCGGCTATGGGCACTACTTTAAGGATCCAGGATTAGCCTACTGTTTCATAATTTATACGATAGATCGTCAGATAATTTTCATAATTTATATGAAATGTTTCATAATTTATATGATAGATCAGCTAGAGCTGAAGAACACTTTAGTATTATGCCTATAAGAGTGGTAGTCGCGTTACTTGCTATGCCAAACAGTGCATATGTCGCAGGCATCTGGTTTAATCTCCTGTTTGATTGAACCGCTAGCCCGTTCATTGGATGACGCTATTCAGTTGTATGACTAGGCCGAACGTTGATTGTACAAGCGTCACAAAACGTCCAACTAGTTAGCGGACTTAAAATCAGTCAGGTGGTGAATAAAACAAATATGGCGTCTAACAGCGAACAGCTGACACAAAAAGCACTTGTATTGTTATTTTTTACAAATAAATTAGCTTTAAAGTGCGTTATTTATGTTAAAATAGTGTGACAACATGGATTTACCTATTATTACACAGCCGGCGGATAGTTTCAAAGAAAAAAATGTGCTGAAACTGGATAATTATGAACAACAATATCAAGGTACGTTTATTGTTATTGTTTAGTTAATTTGTGAGATGAGAGCTTTGTAACATAGTCTTTTTGTTGACTCTTGTCTGGTCTTGTTCATCCTAACCAGACATTACAAAGTTGCTATACTATATCCCATTTAACGACTTCGCTGAATAACGTTCAGTCAAGACGTTGGACGTTACAGTCAACCACTTGACGAGTTGTTCTTTAGTCATTCAACTAAGTAGCGTCATCCAATGAACGGGCTAGCGGTTCAATCAAACAGGAGATTAAACCAGATGCCTGCGACACATACATACCTACACTACCAGTACCAAATCATTAACTATGCGCAGAGCGTATCTGATTATACTAAACCCACATTGCCAAGTTTGGTGATAGCACTTCTGTTGCAAACTTGTTGCTAAATCACAGTGTGATTAGCTTTTGGGTGGCAGGTACTTAGCTGACATTGAAAATGTGACGGTTGATTTAACTTTAACAGATACACACATATAGGTACACACATAGACATGCTCTTTGTGTCGTCTTTAAATCCCCGAAGGGGTTGTCAGAGATGACTTGCAAGCGAGCCAGCCGCTTTTCGCTGTACATTTGTACTCACGTGATTAGCTCCCGAATCTTTAACTTTAATAAATAACCTATAAGTCATATATTTTTTTACCACACATGTTATTAGAGCTACCGTTTATCTGCATTTTTAAAAGAATATCCCGTGATATATGCTACTCTTAACAAATGAAACTAAAATAAAAGACTGCAGTTGTAAGAAATACTAATAAAAAATATTCTTCGAATTACTAAGGTAGTGCCAAATACAAAGTCTGAAAGTCATTGCTCCTTTGACCTCCACAACACGTACACTTATTTCCCAATCTATTTACAAAGAACATAGGTAGAATCACGACCAGTGCACAGTACATCTATTAACAAAACAAATTAAGTCTTCTTTCTACTAATGAATGAGGTATTCAGGTCAGATCCAGCGCCGTGGGATGAATGTGGAGTGTGACTTCAGCTGTTTTGTACAGATAGCAGAATATTACGTTTAGGTTTAGGAAACTCATCATTATTGGCCACTGCATCTTGATAGATTATTTTCTTTTATATTATTATTTTAAAATGTTTAAACCTAAACTTATTAATAAGTAAATAACTAAGTTAACTTAACAATCAATGCTTGTCTCTAAGAGTTACCTACTTTAGAAGAGCGGGTTTCCTAATACAAGTTTTTAAAAATACTTAAAAGGATTGCTCCAGTCATGTACACCTAGATTAAGTATGGTTATTAAAATAAAGATTTATTATTATTATTATTGAAGATTATTTTTACAGCGGCTGTGGGTTTTGAGAGCCACATTTTCTTATGTGACTGAACATGAACAGGCCTATACGGGCCTTACACTGCTAGCCACAGGTACGTGCTAGGTTTAGGAAACTAGGATAAATGAAAATATTTGTGTAATTTATGACATAAGAAAGAATGATGATATTTCAGACATAAGTAAGAATGATAATAAATAATCCATACTGTAATTACTAGTATGAATTGATACAAACTAATAATATAAACACTGATGATATTTTTTAAAATTTTAATTAATTTCCTTAATAACCACATTTATAAAAATATTCGGGGTACTTACGCACTTATACAGATGGTATTTTTTAATTATATTTTAAACTACCATTCTAATGGCGTAGCAATTCAATATTGATTATTAATGAATTTCAAAGCATATATTGAACTTCCACTCTGACCAATTTTATGAATGAATCTAACCAATATCATTCAGCTACAGCTTTTCATCAAAATGAATCTAAGTTAAATCTAGGTTGAAATAATATAAAAAATATTATCTTTCAGCATGCTCATTTTTCTGACTCTACCTGATCTGTCAATTTGGTTGGTTAAACATTGAAGTCGTTACAATTGATGCAAATGGTTTTGTTTCTACGAGATTAATCAGCGTAATTACGTTTAAACTTTACAACACCATTTAAATCTTTTGCTATTAATGCTAAACGTTCCTCTGTCTTTTCGTTACAGGTAAAACCTTGGTCTATTTAGCGACTAAGCATTAAGGATGAAGATGGAGTATGAAATTTTATGTAAGGTACGTGCGCCTTTTAAGGCCCATTTTTTGCAATACTTAAATATTATGTATATTCGAACGTTTAGATATATTAAGTTTTGAAGGTGGCCTATTCCTAGGGCTATCTTTGGCGCAGATACCTTATCTTTATACATTTTCTCCTCTTTCTACAGTAGGTAAGTCTATATAAACTTCTCGTTTCAGCTAGGATGATTCCTGCAACGTTATGAAGAAGTTTTGCGGTTTTAGAGATATTCCAAAATATTAATTTTTAATAAACAAAAAACACACACACACACACACGCACTCACGCCTTGTACTAATGTACTCCCTTGCGGGGTAGGCAGAGGTGCATTGCTGCACCCACTTTTCGCCAGAGTGTATGTTAGTCCCATTGTAATAGGGGGCGGGCCTATTGCCATTTTACGGGCACATCCAAGACCCGAGAACAAATATCTGTGTTTAAACAAATATCTGCCCCGGCCGGGAATCGAACCCGGGACCATCGGCTCAGTAGTCAGGGTCACTAACCACTACGCCATTCGGTCGTTAAATTAATTTTTATTGGGTATATAAAACCTAGATCGTCTCTTGAGTGTCGTTGATGTTACTGTGATAAAAATAGCAGGAATCGTACCTACTGCTGGAACTTAAACTAGCATTAATAGGTATACAGCATAATACGTTGATTAATTAGAATTACATGCTATTATCCAATTTATTTATTATGTTCCTACGTAATGTATTATGTACATTGCGTAGGTGCACCTATATATGTAAGTATAAGGATAAGTATATTTATGTATCGTGTTGCTTTTTGTCGGTATTTGATCGACACATCATCTTTAGTAAAAAAATACTATTGTATCAACTATGTGTATGGTGTAAGTACTTACTTATGAGAATAATTAAAGGCTGTACCACCAAAGCGTAACCAACCAACAAACAATAATTAAACTTATAACAACAACAATTTACCATAAGGAAGCATGAAACTGTGGTACCTAGTTTCCTACCACAAAAACAACAATTCGTGATGAGCAGAAAAAACGCTATTCAATTATAAATATTATAATATTGTTTGCTTTTCAAGTGTTAATTGATAATTACTCGGCCGGATTCGAACCTTGAACTGTCGGCTCGCGAGTCGGCGTGTCATGTCGGCGTGTGTTATTATCTTACAGCGTGTAATAAAAAATCAAGTATTCTCAACTTCAATTAGGTACACGTACGTTTATTATGATTTATGATAGACATTCGTGGGTAACATGTTTCTAGCGGCCGCTACACGGGTTTGTTATCAACGTCGATAAACTTGTTTAGCGCGCGTTCCACCAATCACTACCCCGTATTATATGGCGACACGATATAGTGTCATTTATCTACGTCGATACCGAACCCGTGCAGCGGCAGTAGCCATTTAAGAATAGGGTGCTTGATATATTATATTATGTGAGCTTTATAGTTGGTTTTGCGGTGATTTGGATAATTCTGTTTTCAAATCCTGTATGTGTTTACAAAAGTTCAAATCTATGTAGGTTGGTAAATATTGATTATTGTGTACTTAACGTGGTTAATTTAACCTTCGTAAGACTCGTAAGCTACCATGAAACACTGTGCGCATTAAAAGCGTTCAAAATTGATCGTATGTGTACACACGTAATTTACGCATACCTACGCTTTGCTCATATTCTAAACTACACTAGACTCCAATTTTTTATCTCGCGGAATTCTGACAGTTATCAATTTTTGACATGTCAGAGATCACAAACCTTTTTTGGCTGGGTACTTTTTTCAATACGAGTCTGAACTGAACATCAGTTGTATCCGGACAAATTTTTAAATATATGATGGTCTTTTCGTTTGGCGCAAAAGAACAACGAGGACGCTTGTTTCTGGGATAGAGAAATTCGGGCTCTTGTGCTCTGTCAGATGGGGCTGCTTCCCGGGAAGAGCCAAGTTGTGGCTCCTTAATGTTTATAAAAATCAACGCAAATCAAAACGATCACAACGCGAAAGGTCAAGAATAAAAAACCGGCCAAGTGCCAGTTGGACTCGCGCACTGAGGGTTCCGTACAAGTCTACTTACCTGAGATATTTTTCCTTTTAATTTCATCGTATTGTGTACATCTATAGATATAGCTTAGATTGTATTCGAAATATCAGCTTGATATCTTTAACCATTTCTGAGATAAAGGGTGGTGACAGACAGACGGACAACAAAATGATCATATAAGGATTCCTTTTGAGGTACGGAACCCTAAAAAATAATGACATCGGATCAATCGTTTCCGAGACATTCGCGGACAATCATACATACCAACAAGCATATAAACATACATACATAAACATATTTAAAATTTTGAATATTAAGTAGTTTATTGGCCCTAATAGATTATCATTATGAATATGGTGCAGTTCCATACATACATATACCAAACATAATTATGTACCTACTTACCAAATTGAGAATCTTTTTTTGGAATCGATTAAAAAGGTTTATCATCCCTGAATTTAGTAGGAAGTGATGCCATGCTATAGAATAAAATTAAGTACTTAATTAAAATTAATTCGATACATTGATCGTGAGTCGTGATCCTACTTAATATTATAAATGGGAAAGTTTGTGAGTATGTGTGTATTTATGTTTGTTTGTTTTGTTTTCAATGTATTTATTAAGTAATCATAAAAAACACAGTACAATTAACAATGACCCACAAAACCAGTTTACTGGTTTGTCTGTGGATTCAGACTTCACTCTTAATAAACTAATTATATTCTATTTTTAAGAAACTTAGTGCTTAACAATAAATTTAACTTGATACTTGTTTAAACATCAGACAATAGGTATCTATATTTTACTTAACAAATGTTTTTTTTTCGACGTAGTGAAAAATAAAACTGGTGATCTTGCCGATAAAAGTAACTACAGGCCTATTTCCCTTGCCACTGTCATAGCCAAAGTATTTGACGCTATGCTTAACACACAGTTAAATAAATACGTAACACTGCACGATAACCAGTTTGGCTTTCGTCCCAGACTCTCCACAGAAAGTGCTATACTGTGTCTTAAGCATACCGTCAAATATTATACAGATCGCAATACACCCGTGTACGCGTGTTTCCTCGACCTCTCCAAGGCATTTGACTTGGTGTCGTACGATCTGCTATAGAACAAAATGAAAAGTAATGGAAATACCTATAGAAGTCATCCGCATGTTCCAGTACTGGTACGCACATCAGTCCAACAGTGTCCGGTGGGCGGGGGCAAGGTCAGACCCCTACCGGCTCGAGTGTGGAGTGAGACAGGGCGGATTGACATCCCCAACCCTGTTCAACCTCTATATGAACGAGTTGATCGTCGCGCTCAGCAGTCAGCATGTCGGCTGCCACGTCGACGGTGTCTGCGTCAATAACTTGAGCTACGCAGACGACATGGTTCTGCTGAGTGCGTCGACCTGTGGCCTTAGAGCGCTGGTGCGGACGTGTGAGGAGTACGCCAGTGGTCACGGATTAATATATAACGCAAAGAAAAGCCAATGCATGGTCTTTGAGGCTGGTGCAAAACGACCCAGAGATGTACCACCAGTACTATTAAATGGCAAGTCACTTGTGATGGTCGATCAGTTTAGGTACCTGGGGCATATACTGACCACCGATCTCAAGGACAATGCAGATATTGAGCGCGAGCGGAGGGCACTGTCAGTAAGAGCGAATATGATAGCCCGCAGGTTTGCACGATGTACTCAACAAGTTAAAGTTACGCTCTTCAGGGCTTACTGCACATCCCTCTACAGCTGCAGCCTGTGGGCAGACTACACGAAGCGAAGCTACAGTGACCTCCGAGTCGTGTACAATAATGCTTTCAGGACAATGTTGGGACTGCCTCGATTCTGCAGCGCATCTGGGATGTTTGCCGCGGCGCGCACGGACTGCTTCCACACCACCATGCGCAAGCGCGCCGCGTCCCTGGTGCGCAGGGTCCGGGCCAGCTCCAATATTGTCCTGAAAATGATTGGCGACAGAGTGGACTGTCCATTTCTCCGGCACTGCTGTGACAGACATGTCGCTGTAACGATGCCGCTAAGGAAGTTTTGATTATTTTATTTTATTATTATTATAATGCATGTAATTAAATTAAATTTATAATCTGACATTATTATTATTATTCTTATATATATTTTTAAATATTGTATTTAATCCTGAATTTATGTATTAATTTGATTTACGATAAATTGTACCTACTTATGTTAATTCTTGTGCTCGTTGTTATTTGTATTGTTTTTTTGTTTATTGAATTTTATGACATGTACTGAATATGGATCAAGTTATCTGAAATAAATGAATTTAATTAATTTAATTTAATTAACAATCTTGAGAATCTTGCCTTATTTGTTTCATCGCTTATTTCAGTAGGTAGATCATTTAATAATTTAGGTAATTGTTTTGTTAAGGTCCGACCTCCATAGAAGTTATTAACCCTAGGTATTTCATATTTACCCTGAGTAACCATCCTAGTACCTATACCATGCTGGTGCTGTGTTATATGCTCCGTATGTATGTTTGTTACTTCTTCACGTCAAAACGGCTAAACCTATTTTATGAAATTTGGAATGGAGTTAGCTGACACCCTGGATTAACACGTAGCTTACTTTTTATCGCGGAAATCCCTCGGGAAAACTTCTTAAGGCGGAGCGAAGCTCGTAGGCACAGCTTCAGCTAGTATTGAAATATTTGTTATTTTTGTATAATGTATGAGAAAATGGTTTATTTAAATTTGAAAGTTCTTGGAGTAGGTATAAAATACTAACCTGGATATATAATTTTTGTATTAGTTCACTTGAGCAAGTAAATATTTATAGATTTATCTTTAAAAAAATATTGCCCTGAAATGGATCAAAATTTTTCCTTTTTTCGGTGAAGAGCTTTTTTAGTAGCATCACTTTTGAAATGTCAGAATTCCGTAAGATTAAAAATTAGAGATTAGACTGAAATAGACGGACCTTATTATTGTAGGTATATTAAAATAAAGTCGTGTTAGGTACACTATTTTTAACTCAAGAACGGCTAAACAGATTTGGCTGAAAATTTGCAGGGACTAGTAGGGAAGTAGCAAAGTGCAAGGAGAAAAAATCCTATATCCGATTTTTGTACCGCAATTCCCACAGGAAAACTGAGCGGAAAAAAGCGGAGCTCGCACCTAGTATCCTAACTAATATTATAAGCGAAAGTAACTGTGTCTGTCTGTTACTCTTTCACGCCAAAACTACTGAACGGATTTGAATGAAATTTGGTATACATATGGTCTAGACCCTGAGAAAGAACATAGGCTACTTATTATCCCGGAATTCCCACGGCAAAACTTTTTAAGGCGAAGCAAAGCTTGCGGGAACAGCTAGTAAATAGTAAATGAATAACATTATGTCCAATAAGTGACTAACTAAACACGTGATTAATTTAGTTACGGTGAATACATTCCGCGGCCGAGCATGCATGATGCCCATGACCTCTGTTGTTAAATGATGACGTCTCTATAGCGAATCAGTTCTTCAAAATTAATATACACTGCACCCAATCTCAATCTCTTATTCTATCTATCCAAAGGTTGTCTGACAGAGATCGCTTTGGTACCCTAATTCATTTTCAACTTTTTTGGTGTTAAAAGTAGGAGTATGATTTTCAGTGTCATGTCGGGATGATTTGTAAAAACTATTTGATAACACCGTCTTCTAACATATCAGTGTCAAATCTCAATTCAGATAGTAACAGAACATACAAAGACTTCATAAAATACAAAGCAAAATATGCCATGTACAAAACTCAAAAGCCAAGATAAAGTGCGGATCACATACGTGAATGGCCGAAACTTCCCACGTTTCGTGGATTTTTATTGTTGGAATGTAAACATGACCTTAGAGTCGCAGAGGTCGTGAAACGATAAATCCTATTTTTGAGATAAATAATGCTAAAGCCACGTTTGTGTACGGCCTTTAGATTTTTTTCTTGATACGAGTTGGTAGAATAATCAGAAAACGGCAAAAATAGCACAGGCAGTGAAATGAGGGTATAATATGCTCAACATGCTAAGCTTGTAAAAAACACGTACCTAAAGCTCGTAAAATGTGACGCTTGAAGCAACCCTTTTATTTTCGTTACATTAAGTATAGATACCCTAATACTTTGAAAATATTCCTTTTACACTTTATTTCCCCAGAAAGCCAACGTCCAGAAATTCCAGTTAAAAATAAAACCTTTAAAAACATTAAGTTCAGTGGACCCCAAAATGCGTAGTATCTTTATAAATGTTTTTGTTTTTTAAGGAGGTGTTTTGTTCGAGAGGTCTTTGTCCTGAGAATATGCGGTGGCGCGCGTTTAAATTCTGATTCTGATGTAATTTTAAGCCTTTTGACACTTTCGCTTAGTCGCATACCATGATTTGGAGGTTGAAAATGATGTTGGAATTTTATTGAAGAAAATATACTTCTCTGCAATCAATAAATTAATATATGTAGGCCTCTTTCAAGGAGCTCCACAACAACGAGACAACAACACAGGGGTTGGTCTAAGGTCGTCGGGCCAGCGGGCCGGAGAGTGTCTCATACACTTTTTTCCTGCTACCATGCCCCCATCGACACATTAGAAATTAACAATCAAACATTTGTCAGATCCATACAAGTTACGACAGATTTGACAAGCGCTTTGACAATTACTAATGTTCGGTGGTGGTAGCCCCACTGTTCGCTGTATTATGTATTGGAATTCCTATATCCTATATAATCCTAATATCCTGTTTTGTTTTAATGTTTAAATTCTTTGTGAAACTTTATTGGCTTGTGTATGAACTTAATGTTAGTTTATAAGTGAAATATTATAAAGCTGTTTGTTTCCAAATAAAGAAAATTAAAATTAAATTAAAATATAATGTGTGTTATTTCGTGAGTTATCTTGGTACTCACTATTAAAGTATCTGAATGTAGAATGTTCCGAACAGCTGCGAAGGCACGTAGTTTTCCACAACATCACCGTCATTGTATAATCATATCTCAGTATAATTTTATGATTGTACTCCACTAACATCTAAGCATAATATTAGCGAAAATACTCCCCATTCTACAGGTTGTTCCACTCTTGTGCAGTGCCCGTGATATATTAGGTAAGTAAGATATATTCATTCCAAAATGACATTATGAGAGTTAAACTAAATTTATACCAAACAAGTGTCACTTGGATTTTAAGGTTGTTAAATAGCGCCACCAATATAAATAAAAATATGTTTGTTATTGCTAATGTTTTTTTAGAACCTTGTTCCTATAGTATCTAGAGTCATGAAGTTAGGCAAGTTGAAGTACATTTAACAGCGCATCAGAATATTACCAACAAAAACGAAAATATTGGGTTCAAATTTTGAATGAAATATTTATAAAATTTGGGTGGATTTAGTGTCGGCATTTTGTTTTTATGTAACGAGTGTAGTGTCAGCCACGATATAGATAGGAAGCGCCCAATCTGTGACCCGTGTAATGATCGGTCGCGCATGCTCATCGATCACCGATCGCCGTGTGATCTCGATCGTCACGACCACTCACGACTTCCGCGTTGTGTCGTATTGCCGACCGTAGTGGGATTAGCCGCTGATTTATCGATACACAATTAGTTGTTATTGTTGTCGATGAGGCTAGTAGGCGGGTGTAGAAGCCTTATTAGTAGCCGTTCTGAAGGACATTTGAATAAGTCAAAAGTTACTACGCCAAATTACAAACAACACAAAATTCGTTTTCATCACGCATGCTCTGAAAGTAGGTGAGAATTTCCCGAAAAGAGGTATGAAAATAGCTCTTTTTGTGCTAAAGAAAGATTGCTTTCTTGCAATCTCTCAAAACCTTCGTAAACCAAGCTAATAATGATATTTAGTGTACCTTTTTTTATTTATCAGACAGGTTCCATCTGCTAGACAAACTGTACCTATTCTTGTCTAATTTGGATAAACAATGCTACACAATTTCGACCATTGTGATTGGCTGACCTTACCTTCTGATGTGCAAGTTGCCACATAGTAGACGTGTCAATCAAAACATTATGTGGAAAGTTGCTGAGCAAATTGTGCGTCGGGTATCAATTTGTGTTTAAGCAATCATGTTTGTTGTTGGCTTAGCATATCTCTTGTTTACACACATTACCCATTTTCTTAACTTTATTTTTCCTACGTATGTGGTTGTCTGGAAGAGATTACTTTTAGTCACATGGCCGCCGCACTTATTTTCAGTTCTTTGTTTATGAAACTGTTTCTGGTTGTGTGCAATTAATAGTATTTTTTTTTAAATCTTTAAGTATCTTTATCAATAAAGGCCCGAAAACAATAGAATAGGTTCATAGGAGTAAGTTCTATCTAAAATATGTCAAGCAATACTAAACATGCATGGCACAATAAATGCAAGAGCACAGTTTTGCAACTGTATAGAGAAGGAGATTGGCTCACTTGTGTAAATGTTATGACACCCCCGGCACCGCCCCGCATCCGCCCCTGACGTGTGATCGCGAGCTGTGGCGGTGGGTGGCCTTCATCTTCACAACCCATCACGTCCCACTGCTGGGGAAAGGGTCTCTCTTTCCAGTGAAGGAAAGGTCCACCACGCGGGCCGACTGAGGGATCATCATCAGCCAATAGTCATCCACTGCTGGACATAGGCCTCTCCCAAGGAGCGCCACAACACTCGGTCCTCGGCCTTCCTCATCCAACCACTACCCGCCACCCGCCTAAGGTCGTCAGTCCAGCGGGCAGGAGGGCGTCCCACGCTGCATTTGCCTGTTCGTGGTCTCCACTCGAGAATCCACTGAGGGATGGTGGACCCCAACACAGGCAAGCTTGTGCTGGGAGAGTTGTTGGGTAAGTGGGGAACCCGACTGTCAGATGTTTTCAAGCTGCCCAAAGGCCTCCGACTAGGCTTAAAGACTGCTGAAGAAACAGCAACCTGGACCCACGGCTTAACGTGTAAGAAACCCATGTTAAGACCTCGTTTCATGATGTAATAAACATCATGCTTTCTTAAACAACATTTCAGAGAGTATCAACTTGATTTTCATCTGACTGATAACCTTTTTACGGGTACACTACATAATTCCGAATTACTTTTTTACGAATATGAAAATAACGATTTTTTAAATTTCGAATTTTATAGTTCCGAATAATTCACAATCCCGAATTTTTAGTTTCCGAATAAGGAAAATCACGAATAGTTTATAAACGAAATTTCAAACAACACATTTATTAAAATGACGAAAGTCAATTTTCCGAATATTATTATTTCGATGTTTCAAAAGTACGATTTTTATTATATCGAATTATTTAAATTACGAATCCCGAAGTTTTAATATTCCGAAAATACAAATTCCCGAATGTTTCTTAGTTAACAAGAAATGGTTATCTATTATGAATGATGCAGCATAATGCGTATAAAAACAATATTTTTTAAGCTATATTATGTGAAACGCTCCGCTCCGCTTCGCTGCGCTCCGCTTTGTTTTTCGATATCAATGTGCACCTAACACGCTCCTCCTCGCTTTGCTCGTCGTCGCACCTATCTTTAGGTTTAGGTCCTAAGATTTTTAAGTTTAAACACCATAAAAATCCTAGCAATTGTTTTGCTCTATATTTGAAACGCTCCGCTTTGTTTTTCGATATCTATGTGCACCTAACACGCTCCTCCTCGCTTTGCTCGTCGTCGCACCTATCTTTAGGTTTAGGTCCTAAGGTTTTTTAGTTTAAACACCATAAAAATCCTAACAATTGTTTTGCTCTATATTTGAAACGCTCCGCTCCGCTTCGCTGCGCTCCGCTTTGTTATTCGATATCTATGTGCACCTAACACGCTCCTCCTCGCTTTGCTCGTCGTCGCACCTATCTTTAGGTTTAGGTCCTAAGGTTTTTAAGTTTAAACACCATAAAAATCCTAACAATTGTTTTGCTCTATATTTGAAACGCTCCGCTCCGCTTCGCTGCGCTCCGCTTTGTTTTTCGATATCTATGTGCACCTAACACGCTCCTCCTCGCTTTGCTCGTCGTCGCACCTATCTTTTGGTTTTGGTTCTAAAGTTTTAAAGACGTTTATGTTTTTTTGTCAAAATCACGAATTATCATATTTCCGATCGGGATTTGACTTTTTCGTGATTATAATAAATCGGTATTTTATTTTTCGTATATTAAAGTAATCGTATTTTTTAACATTCGTATATTTAACAATCGTAATAACAATATTCGTGATTATAATATTCGAAATTATAATTTTCGTGATTATTATAATTCGGTATTTTAAAAAATCGGTATTGCAATATTTCGTAAATTACATATTCGGGGTTATCAAATTCGGAAAAAAGTTTTTCGGAATATTTGGGTGTTCCCCCTTTTTACAAACGCCGTGAAACAGTCCGTTAATGGCAATGACTCGTTTAATGTGTTACTGACTAAACTAGCTACGCTTTAATTACATGTGCCTGATTCGAATGCAAAGCGAAATACAATTAAATAGAGACAAAGCTAATTTCATAATGACTTCGCGCGAAACCTTGTCAAATTAATTACAAATCGCGCCTCCATTGACGAAACTATAAATCCAACGTCACATTACGAGTATGACGTACAGGGGCAGACGTGACCACCCATTGTACTGTGAGTGGACTCTGACAGACCAACAGACAGTTATAATAGTTAGCGGACTGGGCTGACGGTAAATTAGTCATTAGTATGACTGCGGCCTGTCTACTTTGATTGACTTAGGTATAATTGTGTTTTATTAATTTGGTGACGTAGTATAGTGAGCCAGCCCCTATCGTAAACTTGTTATGACAACGATTTTCAGATTCTAATTGTTTTGAATTTGAAACTATAAAATACTTCGTTTGACTTCGCGATAGTGCCCCATGTTTATCACCCCTTATCTCTATAATATGTTACTTCTAATAAGCCTGTGTTACTTTTCTCTAGTTTCCATTAAAAAATAATTACGTAGCGATTTTCAGTTTTATGACTTACGAGTTTACGACAAAGTGGCATGTGACTACGTACGTACATATAGTGCCACAAACTTATCTGTTCCGGTGAGAGCGAACTAAATTGGTCCATATAATCTATGTCAATATGAAATTCATTAGTACAGTAAGTAATGAGGTATGGACCAATTTAGTTCGCTCTCACCGGAACAGATAAGTTTGTGGCACTATACATCCGTTGAAAATTGTATCTAATGTCAATAATATTATCTTTTTTCAGACTTATGTTTTTTCAGAACCCCATTTATAAATTTAATTGACAGCCAATCCAATAGACAAAAATACCTAGACACACCATTGCTTGCCTATTACGACGGCTTTTTTCAGATTTTGTCGTTTATAAATTGCAAAACATTGGACCCCATAACAAGATTTATTTCACCGCAATATGTTTATTGAAGTGAGACATTCGTGATCGGAATTGCGAGATGGGTATAACTAAATGGTATTGCACCTTAAATAAAAAAAATAGATACTCATGGTCCACCAGATTGACTCTGTGACCTGGCAGGTAATAAAATAAACTAGCTAAAGAAATGTTTAACGGCGCAATAAGTTTAGTTTTGTGTTTCCTACTTATTCCTAACTTATAATGTTACGAAATAACGTTACAATAATGGTTGCATTAGGAAATAGTACAGAAGTGTACCGATGTATAAACTAGGCTCTTAGTCGCCTACTGCTTTAGTATGAATAGTAAGAATGTTTATGTTTTAATTAGATATGTAGGTTTATAATAGTAAATACCTGTAGTAGCGTTATTGTAGCTACGTTATTGTAACTCTGTACTACCTACCTAACCTTTTAAGAGGTTCCTTATCTTCTCTGCTGTCTTAAGAAAAAGCGAAAGTCGCTTGTGCAATGTTTGCCTTTATGCTCTCCATACTTAGTCGCAGTGAGTTTTTTAACGTTCTCTTAAAGGAGGTGAACGTTTTTGTTTCTTCATAAATGACAAATGAGGTTTGTTAAGAATATTCCGACCTGCAGAATTTCACAACTCAAAGAATTATAGCTGGCTAAAATATAATAGTGATAGACTAAGAATTTAAATAAAAATAACCTATATATTATAAAAAGCCATAAAACTTTAATTAACTACAGGGAAAAAAAAACCTTGTACACGTTAAGTTTCTCATAAAAGTCGGCTAGCGTTATAATGTTAGAAAATGTCTTAAAATGGTCGATGCTTTTAATTTGTTTGGCTATATTACTAATAGGATTAATAAAATATTCGTTACATTACGCCGATAAAGATAAGTATCGAGCTATTAAATGAGGGGTATCGATGCTCATGGCCTTAGGAAATAAATTAGAACGAATAATTATTATTTATAAGTAACTATTTGTTCATCTAGCATTTATAAACATTGTTCATAATTAATTATTGGTGACGTTACATTTATTGTTGCTTATTACAGGTAAGCACGTTGCTTCCATCGAATGGTTTCATAATATTTGGTTAGTCAGAAAATTTATGTTTTTATCATATGCAAGAGGTTAAAAAAAGGTAGAAAGGGGGTTACTCAGTCACCACATTTAATTAAACTATGCTAGTGCTATGTACAACCCAATTATGGTTTACAAGCAGTATGTTTATAGTTCGATTCGGTATATGTAGAGACAGAGGTATGTATCACCGACTGACATACAATAACCTACCGAAATTACGATACCTATCATAACATTTACTGATATGCAACTTCGTAAGAGTAATAAAAAGTAAGCACAGTTATTTAATACGCCATTAAAGCCATGCATCACGTCTGCAAGTTTTTACTGAATCGCCATAATTCGATGACCCGGTTTCGCTTGTTAGATAACATTGAAACAATTTCGTAGACCGACGCATTGTTGTATCCAGAATCGAATTCAATTTCCCGTCTTCACTGGCTGGGGGGTTACTCTATACTGACGAAAAAAAACGAACGAGAGCTGTCGCGCAATCAGCACGTTTAATACAACGAGATAGAGTCGTGGACCGCGCAGCAGCGCTCTGAAACATAGTTTTTCGTCATATAGAGTGAACCCCCTGATCCGATGCAATCTTTGTAATCGATTGATTCTGTACAAGCGATTGACTCGATTACGCTAAATTGGTAACTTTATGTTGACAATAGAAAGGAAATGGCTTCCGCGTCTTGTGTTTAGGTTTAATCTCGATGCTTAATCAATTTCAATGTATAACTCGAGTAACATTGCGACCTACTGTCTAGAAATTACTGCTACTGCCAGATACTCACACTAAATATAATAATGTAGGAAAACCTTGATAACATTTAATTGTGATTGTGTAAAGCTATCTTTTGTTTTATCCAGGTATCTGATTTGTATTGTGGGTGTTTATAGTATATTATTATGCCAATTGATTGACGAAACCAATAAAAGACTTTACTTACAATTAAATAATAAAACTAGCATCTGCAAAATTGTCTATGTCAGGGTCAGAGACAGTGTCCACTGCCAATGACCTTTTCATATTTTACATAGAAAAGTAAATCACGCGACCGTGAATTTTTAATTTGTAAATTTAGTAACAACCAATCAAACTGCCCAAGGATTTTAAGGGTAATTATAAAGATTTTTGTAAAAGGTTTTGTGATGAAATTCTTGAACGGATGTGTAAATTTATTTTCACGCCAAAACTACTGAACGGATTAGAATGAAATTTGGTATACAGATGGTCTAGACTCTGGGAAAGAACATAGGCTACAATTTATACTGCAATTCCCACGGGAAAACTTTTTAAGGCGAAGCGAAGCTCGTGGGGACAGCAAGTAATGTAATAAGTAGTAATTTACATATATACGTAATATAGTTTCAATAAAATTTTGTATAAGTACTGTAGGTATCGGTTCATAAAACTTGAGTTAAATCAAATTTAATATACAACCGGATTAAGGAAATTGTTTATTTTTAATTAAGCCAGTTACATCGAGTAAGGTGAAAGTGGACTTTATCGGTTTTATTACGAAATATAATTTGACTTTAATAATCAATTACAGCTTTATGAATATGCAGAAATTTAATTTCTCCGGTACCTAGCCTATAGCTCAGAGGCAAATAGTTGATTTCTTTTAGAGGATGCTAGTGTAAAAAAAAGATTTTCCTAAGTCAAAGTCTTTAAACTTACACAGAATGCACCGGTCGTCATCGGTCCCAGTACTATTACGTTACACAGAAACAAACAGTGAAGCATTAGGACTAAACGGTACTTCCTATTACAATGTCGTAACTCTATTCATACCCTGGTCACTGTTTAGGTACTAGAGCTCACTGCATGGTCGGCCAGTCTTGTGACTGTAACTTGACTTGATAGCTTATCACAAGAAATAGACTCAAGTTTAACAGCTGTTTAGCTAAACAAAAACATCTGTTTAAAACGTTACTGGCAGAACGGATATCAGTTAAAAAAAAAGAAATATTTTTGTACCTTAATGTACACAAATTGAAGAATACTACGACAGTAGCCTCTGCGTAAACCTCAGTACAAACAGCTTTTGCTGTGTGACCTAAACACAATAATAAATCTATCTAAACATACAAGTTAGAGTGAGCAGTTTGTCTGTACGTGCACACGACACGAGGCTTGCAACGGTAACGGTATTGTCTATGGCGAGTAACGTAACGTGGCCATGTTCGTTGCGAGTGTGCCAACTTGTACTGTCCTACTACTTCCTTATCCTGACTACCTGTACCTACCTATATTAGGACGTACCTAC
The DNA here is from genome assembly GCF_932276165.1 of Plutella xylostella. Lineage (NCBI taxonomy): Eukaryota > Metazoa > Arthropoda > Insecta > Lepidoptera > Plutellidae > Plutella > Plutella xylostella. Next base: position 983,027 of record NC_064002.1, read on the forward strand.
CTATAACCGTTTTTGAAGCTAAGCCGTTGATTACGATAAATTTTGACATAAGGCTTCTTTTTTCTGTTTTCCTCTAAAATTCCTTCTTGGTGAAACCGATTTTTATACTGCAATAGTGCTACTATTATACAATAAAAACTACTGTAATTTTTTTACTATCCTGGAACAGGGAGCTTGTTATTCCTGCCTCATTTATTAGTAAAAAAAAAAGAGTTGACTCAACTTGGTTCCATAAAGCATATTGATTGCTATTGTATGTATTTGTAACCAGTAATTTATGTTAAGTACCAATAAATACCTAGGTAAATATAGGTACTGCAGTAGATTCTTAAACAACAATAAACAGTAAAGTCAGCTTCAAGTAGCTATACGTTTGCACCTCGTCAAACTTACAAACAGCGAATGTATAGGCGGTTGTGGGTTAGACAAGGTTTATGAACCGTGTCTTCTTCTTAGTGTATAGTTGACAAACACGAGACAGTGGTATACTAACCCGAAGGGGGTGACCCTGAATAACCCTCATTCCGAACAACTTTTTTTGTAAAAAAATATATTTTTATTTTCCATAGAAACTTTGTTGGTCCCGTGAATTTTGCAACACAGTTGATACATCACTCAGGGGGGGTCGCTACAAAAGTTATTATTTATGAAGTTATATACTGAAGCTGACAGTACATAAGAAGTAGCCGTAGTCACACACAGGTGTCCCGCTAGGCACGTGCTTACACACCACATTAGCATTCCTCCGGCCATTGTCTTTACGTAACTGTTGTGTTATGACGAACCGACAGAGACACATTATGCCATAACGTAACCGCACTTGTACAGAACTGACCAGTGTCACTAGCCTCACAGTGTAGGTATATACTATACTGCATTATTTTATACTTGGCATCAAAGGTAAACAATCTCTGTGAGATACGTAATCTACAAATGGTCGTTGTTAGTTGTACATAGATACTATTTTTCTTGCAAAAAATTGAGTCTTCTTCTGTGGGTGTGTTTCACCGACTTGAGAGCTAGACTAGTGTTTGTAACAGTGGTGAAAAGATTACCCAGTGATATAAGCGTCAGTCTCTAACTTCCCAGGGGTGCGCCGGGCGTATATGAGGTACAATTCTGAGTCCGCATCTATGAATTTATCCATTCTCAGCGACCTCAATTATGTCGGAATCTCCTGGGACGAAGCCAAGGAAAGTGGCCAGGACAGAAATGACTGAAGAACAACTTTAGAGGCCCTGAGCTCCTCGTGGAGTTAGATAAACAATCATCATCTATGAATTTATAGTACTATCGGTATAGGTACTTGCATTTAGTAGTAACAACTTATTGTATAACAAAATGCTACTTGTCTTTAAAACACACGAAGCAACATAAAGTGAAGTCCAAGTATAGGTCTCGTAGATTATTCAGGCCGTGACCAAAACGAGAGCTCATGCCATTTCTTTTATTGCACGCGAACTGTATTAACGTTCAGCAACACTTATGTCTACGGATTAAAGTTGAGTTTACAGCAAATTTATATTGAAATAATTGAAGTGTGTGTGCTAGATAATTACTGGGGTTTCATTCTAAACAATATTTTGTTAAACATGCCATCTGATTACATAAGCGTGTACGGGTTTTTTGTAAATAAACATTTCAGCTGAAAGGTTAACGCCTGCGCACTGCCCGAGTGTCTTTACACAACGCGACGCCTGCCTAGTGCCTACAACACGCACAGCAGCCGACTTACATGAGATTGCGACAGAGGACGACGCGACGTGTCGCAACACTCGCAACGTCACTGCTGGTTTATTTACAGTGAATCTACATTTGTAAGATATTCACCTGGCAGTTCTATTTACTATGTAAGTACCTATAATTTTTTGAAGCATTTATACCAGTCAACCTATGGGGGGAACAGGAAAATCTTGTTCAATATCATTGCGTGCTAGATAATTTTACCAGCTGCACCGTAGTTGTGGGTCACACACTGTATTGTATATGCATGTATGTATGTAGGGGGTGTAGTGGATGTTTAGCAGTAGCACCTTACAGAACTGCCGGTCGACCTGCTTGCGGGTGGTAGTGATGCCTGGTCTGCAAGCCTCCATAACCTCTCCACTAGTGGCTCCTTGGTGAATACAGTCTCATACTGGATGATCCTCCAATCAGCACACGAAGACCTTTTCGGTGTACAAGGCGAGCAACATCGATAGATACCGGCACCCGGCTTCTACAGCGAGGAGGCAAGACACCTGTGATGTGTCTAAAAGGGCGTACATCGGGATCCTTCAGCGTAGTATGGCCATTCACTGCATCTTCATCTTCTCATCAGTCGTATCGGTCCTCCGTTCCACTGGTACCCAGAAGTTGGAGAGAAGATAGTGGGTTTGTACCTGCGCAACTGCTAACCCACTTTAAAAAATATTCACGCGCGGATGACCCTGGCTATTCTTAAATAACAACGAGTCTCTAAGCCCTGTGGCGATCGGGGATTGGTGGTGGTGTTGGGGCTGGTGGGCCCTGGCTCTAGCTAGTACTCGGCACGCAGGCGGTCAGACGAGAGTGGTCGCTCCTGAAATCGATTGAGGCGGGATGACGGGTTCGGCAGCACGTCTGATGACAAAGCAGCCCTATTTAGGATCGCTCTGCTTTCCCCAATCAGGGGAGGGGCCTAGAAAAGGTGGCTCAAAAATAGTCCGTCTCACCGTTATTCAGGTGTCAAACCGCGGGCACCTGACACCAATCTCATGCGGTCGAAAAAACCAAAAATTGAACAAAAATTTAATTATAGGAGCTTGGAATGTCCGAACACTTTTAGACAATGAAAATAACCTGTGTCCAGAGCGAAAAACTGCTCTGATTGCGAGAGAGTTGTCTCGTTATAACATTGACATAGCTGCTATAAGCGAGACCCATCTTAGCGACAGTGGAGAGCTGTGCGAAGAGCTCGGCGGCTTCACATACTACTGGTCTGGTAAACCGGCTGCAGAAAGGGCAGCAAGTGGAGTGGGTTTCGCGATACAAAATAAACTGGCCAGATCGTTGAAGGAGCTCCCAGAGGGAGTTAATGATCGCTTAATGACTCTGCGTCTTCAACTATCAGCCACGAAGTTTGTCCACTTTATCAGTGCGTACGCACCTACTCTACAAGCAACCGATGAAGACAAAAATCAGTTTTATCAAGACCTGCGTGACACTCTCGGGAGGATACCACCACATGATAAGATTGTATTGCTGGGTGACCTGAACGCCCGCGTCGGCACTGACTACGGTGCTTGGGAAGGAGCCCTGGGACGACACGGAGTCGGAAATTGTAACTCCAATGGCGTTGAGCTCCTGACCTTATGTACAGAGTTTGACCTATGCCTGACCAATACTTTCTTTCGGATGCCAGATAAGTACAAAACGTCATGGATGCACCCTCGATCGAAACACTGGCATCTCCTAGATTATGTGATAGTGCGGAAAAATGACCTAAAAGATGTGCTTATTACCCGGGCTATGCGAGGTGCACAGGGCTGGACTGATCACCGCTTAATAAGATCTAAGATGCGGTTAATAATCAAAACTTCACGGAGAGCCGATCATAAAAGACCCGCTAGATTGAACTTCTCCAGGCTGGTGAACTCTACAGACACCCAACGTAATCTGGATGAAAATTTCGGTGCGAAGATGGAAAACGTAGACTGTGCTACTATTAATGAAGCGTGGAGCTCTTTTGCCAAGAACCTTCAGGAGAGTGCTTCACAAACAATCGAAAAGCCGCCAAAGAAGAACCAAGACTGGTTTGATGATTCAGACGCGGATATCCGAAAACTTGTGGAGAACTACAGACGCACACTAAACAACCCGTCAAATGCTACTGAACGTAAAACAGCCCAATATGAACTAAGATCTAAAGTGCGTGAGCTTAAAGATCAATGGTGGTTGAAGAAGGCAAATGAACTGCAGAGACTTGCAGATACCAATCAGATTGGCAAATTCTATGAGGCCATCCAGACTGTTTTTGGCCCAAGATCTAAGAAGACATCCCCAATATACTCGCGGGATAGGGAACTTCGACTCACTGAGAAAAGTGATATACTTGCCCGATGGGCGGAACACTTTAACGAAGTACTGAATCCGTGCGCACAGACTGTTGACCTATCATATGTGGATGGTATTGCGAATGAAGCCGTGATTGATGAACTTGCTGAACCTCCAACCTTTGAGGAGTTTATCTCGGCGACAAAGCGACTTAAAAACGGGAAAACGCCAGGAACTGACAACCTACCATCTGAAGTGTACAAATATGGCGGACCAAACATAAAGAACAAACTGTTTGAGCTCATATTAAAGATCTGGGAGTCTGAGACCATACCACAGGACTGGAAGGATGCCTCTTTGTGTAAGCTTTACAAGGGAAAGGGACAGTTGTCTGACTGCGGCTCTTACAGGGGTATTGCACTGCTGTCTACTGCTGGCAAAATTCTTGCGCATATTATAAATACCCGTTTGAGTAAAATCGCTGAACAGATATTACCAGAGACACAGTGTGGCTTCCGGCCATATAGGGGAACTGTAGATGCCATATTTGTTGTAAAACAAATACAAGAAAAAAGCTTAGAACAGAATCGTCCCCTATATATGTGCTTTGTCGATTTAGAAAAAGCCTTCGACCGTGTGCCACGTCATGCTCTTTGGACTGTACTCAAGAAAGCGGGGTGTCCTGAGAAGTTTACTAACCTCATCAAACAGTTCCACACGGACATGTATGCAAAAGTTCAGCATGAAAATGAATACTCCGAACCTTTTCCTGTCACTAGTGGGGTTAAACAGGGATGTGTTCTGGCACCCACGCTATTTGCCATATACTTTTCTTGCGTAATGACTGACGCGCTCAAGAAATGCAGTGGACATATCACCATCAGTGTCAGAACGGACAAGAGTATCTTTGATCTTACACGCTTTCGGGCAAAGACCAAAGTAAATAAGATCTCAATACTGGATATTCTCTATGCGGATGACCTATGCATTATGGCAGACTCCATTGAATCACTTCAACACTACATGGACGCTGTACATACCAGCTGCTGTAAATTTGGCTTAGTTATAAGTATATCCAAGACTCAAGTACTCAAACAACCCCCGAGAGGACTTGACGCTGACCGCTCTCATATTGTACTAAACGGTGAAGGTCTCGAAGAAGTATCAACTTTCAAATACCTTGGGACCCAAATAAGAAGCGATAACAGCCTCGCATCAGAAATACCTACCCGAATAGCAAGAGCAGCTGCAACGTTCGGGAAACTGAACAATAGAGTGTGGAAATCACACGATCTAAAACTGCAGACAAAACTCTCCGTTTATAAGGCTCTGGTACTACCAGTCTTACTCTATGCTGCAGAAACCTGGTGCGTTTACAAACCAGATATCAGAAAACTGGACTCATTCCACATGAGATGTCTGCGTTCCATTCTACGCATCAAGTGGCAAGATCGTGTACCAAATACCGAAGTACTGAGGCGCTCAAATATGACTGGCATAGAAGCCCAAATAATGAAGAGTCAGCTAAGATGGTGTGGACATGTAACGCGAATGAATAACTTGAGGCTGCCGAAAACTGTGTTCTACTCCGAACTTACCCGCGGGAAACGGAACCATGGCGGACAATACCTCCGATACAAAGACGTCCTAAAACGCCACCTAAACGCCTGCAGCATACCACCGAATCGTTGGGAGGAGCTCGCACAAGTAAGGCCAGAATGGCGTTCCGCAGTCCGGAAAGGTCTAGAGAATTACGAAGAGACCCGACTTAAAGACCTGGAAGCGAAACGACAAATTCGAAAATCTCGCCCAAAGCCCTCCTATACGTATACATTCAACGACTCCGGTCAACTATTCTGCGCCCAATGTGACCGGGTGTTTAAAAACAAGTTCGGATTCTCCAGCCACATCAGAGCACATGCGAGAAGATAGACAGGGTCGCTGTCGTCGGATACGACGAGGAGGCCATCATCATGTATGTAATGCCAATTACCTACGGATTCAATGACTGCGGTTAAGTAACAGGTACTTACCGGTGTTTTTTACGCCAATCGCTGAAGTGACAGGGCCTAAGGGCTCCAAATGTCAAAGTCGTGCGCCAATCCCACTTATTTTGTATCGGTGATAAGGGCGATTTATTACTAACGAAACGTTTAATTTTTTTTGTTGTAAATTTATATACGTGCTTTTTTGTCCGTATACATACTAGATATATAATTTTAGTCGTAAGTCATATTTATAATTTTGGAATGTGTTTCCCCCATTCGTGAAGCATAGCTAACCCTAAGCCTTCTGTAGGTAGAGAAAACTATATTGCGATTGTTTGATAAATGCTTTTTAAAATAATTTGAGTAAATGTAATAACCAGGAATTTACCAGTGAATGAAAAATTTTACTAATGCATAATGCAAAGAGTAAGAGATACTGAGTTCAAGTTAAAATTCTCATCAGCTAAACTTAAAACAAAACATAAACAGCAAAATGTTTTTGTCGGCAAAATGCAACTTTCCTCACAAACAGTTAAGATCATATCCTGCAATAAAGATTCACTTTATATCTCCACTGCCGAAAATGACGATCTTGATCATCATCACGACCCATTACGTCCCCACTGCTGGGGCACGGGTCTCCTTCCAATGAAGGAAGGGTTTAGGCCTAGTCCACCACGCTGGCCAAGTGCGGGTTGGTGGACTTGATATATTATGTATAATTGTGTACTACATATAATAAAATGATGAACGTGGTTAGCGCTCCTAAACTTCTTTATTCCTTAGGTGCGCTGCCCTAACCACGACTCTATCTCGTCGTATTAAGTATCGTATTAGTTATTTTGTTTATAGTGACCCCCTGAGTTCTGTTTCGTAATTCGTACTTATATTATGTATGTAACATGCGTGCCTACAAGTCATAATGATATTAATATAATATACATACATACATACATATAGGTACTCACGCCTGTCTCCCAGAGGGGTAGGCAGAGACTATGGATCTCCACGTGCCACGATCCTGACATACTTCTTTCGGTTCCTCCACATTCATAAGTCTCTTCATACACGCACGTCGGTTTCGGTTTCGTCGTCACCGAATTAATTAGTATACCGTAACAAAATTAATATCACCGTAACGACACATCGTAGAAAGAATCTATCTATTTAAAATCAGTACTTTAAATGTAGCAAATAATCGCGCTTTAAAAAAAAACATTCTCTTAGTTATTTGGCATTATATTTTCTGCTAATAAATAAATGTCATGAAAAAATCTTTCAATAACTATAGTTCTTTCACTGAGAGTTTAACTGTGCAGTGCCATACCATATGTCCGTGTTACATAACCTGCAGGTACGGCTGTGTAAATATGGTACGATAAATTAATTTCACGTTATGTAACAACACTTAAAAAGTTGAATTGAGGACAAAAGAGCCTTATTATCCAACGATTTTGGGCGAACTTTCACCTTTTAATTTAAGTATTTATTAGAAATTAAGAACTATCAAGCTGTGCCAGATTAAAAATTACGATAAAATAGGTTAAAAGGTGAATATAGATCCTTAACTTACTGCTCATTTTATTTTTTTAATTAAGTCGTATAGTGTACCTACTGTGAAATCAACAACGTATTGTGATTGAAGTCCAGCAGTATGATTCTATGAAATTAGTAACCATTTTTCAGTACCAAATGATGAATGTTACAAAGATGCTATAATATATTGTCAGACTGTCTGTAGGTTAGTCTTCGTTTATGTCTGATTATGACACTTTACGTTATGAAATGGGTGGACAGATTTCAATGTGGTCCAGAGAGCTGCAAATATATGCCAAGCAGTTAAAATCAATTTGTTTGCAAACTATATTTAGTTTCTAACAAATCTGTTGTTCACAAACTAACAATAAAACGGAAATAATTGACGACAAAACGACAGAATGCTATGGGTTTTCGATAGTCAATAGGATCACTCATCGAGACGAATTGATGCTATTCTTCGATAATCGATTCAAACGATTGACGTCCCACAGTTATCACTATTCTTATTTCATTGTTTTTAGTAAATAAAATGCAGGTGGTACCGCCCCCCAGACTATGGAGCATTTACTCTCCTGTCCCTTGTGCCCTTCCACCTGCACACGGGAAGACTTACTCCAGGCCAACCAGAATGCTATCAAAGTTGCTTCTTTTTGGTCTGGACAAATTTAAAAATTTGCATGTTTACTGACATGAAAGAAGAAGAAGAAGTAAATAAAATGGCTTGTAAATAGAGATTCACTGCCTGCAAGCGTCCCTTTCTTGGTTAATGTTAGGTTTAACCGGATTATCTAAAGTTTATATTCTCTACACCTAATATCGTGCGTAACATATATTATCATGTACTTACAACTAAATTTAAATAAATTTAAATATAAAAAAGAAGCAATACTTGGTATATTTCTTTCAAAAAAATCAACCGATTATGGAGCCAATTTAAAGAAATGTTCCAATACGGTGCTATTTCCACTTGAAGCCACAAAAGGACATAAAGGGCGTTAAGAACTCACGTAAGCGTCGCGGAACAACGCTTTAGACCCAGTTTCCCACTTCAGAAAATGTATATAACCATAAACTTAAGTCCTAAAGAACGCCAATTTAGTCAATCAGTGCGCTGCATGGAAACTAACGTTCTGATTAACGTGATATTCTCAGGTGTGAAACTGTGAGTTACCCTGCAGAAGGCAGCACCGACGGCCGACATTGGCACAGTTGCAGTCCACGATCTCTAGCTCTAACCTTTAGGAGAAGGGCTTAGGCTAAAACTACCTCGTCATCCGTTCCAAGATATAAACTCTACTCACAAAACCTCAGAGTAGATTTTCCAGTACCGAGAAAATTACCACCTGTTATTGCTACCGTTCGCTTCTCAAGCGATTTTGATAGCAACTGCTATAGTGTTATAGTTCATTTCGGTTTGAGTGTTACAGTTTTCAAGTACCGGAAGGTTTATGAAATATTTTATGCTAATATCAGTAGGATTTGCAGCAGTTCCGTTGCTTGTTAAAAGGTTAACGTCGGATATTAGATTGTGGGGAAAACGGCAATGTGCTGGAAATTGACTTGAACTGTTCGTAATAGATTTGGTGCCTATGTAGGTACGTAATTTATTTTATATATGTATTCCTAAATTGTATCTATGTTGGTGTACTGGTGTTGGAATTTAACATTTATAAGGCTTTTTTGACAGAATCTTGACATCATTTAGCATAATCATCATCAGCCTATAGCAGTCCACTGCTGGACGTAGGCCTCTCCGAAAGCATGCCACTGGATGCGATCTTTAGCATAATATCGAAGTTTTAATGTTAAATCCCTATCATCCAAGGCAAGTTATAATATGAATAAAGTTGCAAATAAAATAAACGTAGGTATAGTATATTCGGTAATTGTATTTAAAGTGTGACCTCATATCCGGCAATAAAGACTTCAATAAAGAAAGATGAGAAAATACAATGTTCTGTTCACCCAAATCTGGTTAATAATAATCACATTATGCAAGCATCAGATATGCTGAAAGAGTCTGTGTGATCGTCAGACTAAAATATAAGTATGAGTAATTATAAAATATTTATAGCTCTTGAAGTAATTGTGGTTGAATTTCATTGGAAATAGAAAAAACCGCTCCGCTTGATAAAATAATAATTATGTACTTACAAAATAAAATGCAGTTTTTCTGTTTTTTCCAAAATATATCGGGACACGACAATAGTAAAATAGTCATGAGAAATTTTGCTACGCTCGACAAATGATCAATACCAAACTTGTTTTTAATGATTCACTTTTTATACTACCTATACCTACTTAGTACCTATTAAATAGCATTTTACCGATAGTTATAATTAAAAGTAACTACTTAATAACATGAATAATACCTGATAAGTAACTCTTACTTCCGCCGGTGTGAGAACGGAGATTGTATGTGTATATATTTGCATAATCGGTTATGTTTATAATCACGCTTATGGCAATATTAGCATTGAAGCGCAAGTGATAGTATCTTATTTAATAAGAAATGGGAAAGTTTGTAAGTTACGCCGGGATGTTTGTTACTCAATCACACTAAACATGTACTCGTAAGAGCATGAAAAAGTTCCAATGTAATAGAACTAAATCAATCCTAAACCCTATCCTAAAACCGTCCTTTAAAAACAAAGTTAACTCTCTTGTGAGCAGAAAATTATAGATTACTTATGATGCATATTATGTACCTAATATATGTTATATGTTATATGTTATATTGCATTTATGTATAATATTTACCCCCCCCCCCCCCTTTCCTACCTAACCTATGTTTGTAACTAGTAATTAAAAGAATAAGATGTAAAACCTAGGCACGTAGTACCTACACTAATTTGTTAAATTAAAATTAAAAACTAACTTCTACACATAATATATAAGTACAGTAATATTAGAGGAAATCTGTAATTGGCCTTACTGTTATGTTTTTACCTTGTATTTGTACCATTGTAACGCTGTTGATTTTCCTAAATAAATAAACGAAAAAAACTAGCTTAATGAATATTGTCTGCAATATTGAAGTAGGTACATTTAAAAGTCCATAACAATACTACCACCTACAAACGTAAATATTATCTTCAAATACCTAAATATGGCGTCGGAATTTTGTGAGTGGAACTTTTTCATTGCTCGCGGGACTCGTGAGTGTATATGTAAAATGCAGGGTTGGTTTGAGTCAAGCACGAAAGACCATCGCACAATATTTAAATACAACGTTTTAAGCTTGTTTCAAGTTAAAATATTTTTTTAAATACCAAGACTTCCATATTTTTGTCCAAAATAAACATTTATGCATATTATGTACCTATATATTCACATGTGATTAATCATACTGTATTATTCATGATGTCCATATTCAACCATCAATGCCGTAAATGGGGAAGGCACTCGGATCATACTGAAATAACATGTACGATCCAAGGGCATGTCTTATTGTATAATTAAACATGTATCTTGGTTAGGTATAACACACAAAATGCACTCATCAAATCTCTAACGGCTTAACTTATTTTGATGAAATTATACAAACTAAACTATAGGTATAACACACATAATCATTAATTGCACAAATACCTACACTTATGTGCCTATTAAGCTTATTGGAGCGGTGGTAGCTCAGTCGGGTAAGCGCCCGATTCTCACGCCAGAGATGCGGGTTCGATCCCGGCGCTGACATGTACCAATGAGTTCTTTTAACTTAAGTACAATGTATACCATCGCTCTTACGGTGATCTAGATCTAGCACATCTAGATATGTGAACCCACCAACCCGCAGTGGACCAGCGTGGTGTGGAAATGGTCCAAGCTTAGGAAGGCAGTTTAGACCTTGGGGATATGCACAAAGGTTCCATTCGAGAGAGCCAGGTGCAGGTACTTACACCCCCACAGAGAATAGAATAGAATAGAATAGAATAGTGCCTATTAAGTGTACAAAAGATCAATTTTCAAAATGATGCATAAGAATTCAGGTTTTCTCGATGTCTGTCGAATGTACGGCGACAAACATGTAGAATCCGGAAGCTATAATTATATTCTTTGAGCGAAACATCACCATCCTTGGCATGCCTAATAAGTCGTGTGAAATAAATTTAAATAATTTATTTTATTTTGTCTGCGATTTTAAATGCGTTTCTTATACAAACTGATTTTTACTATAATATATCCTACTCCTAGAATCTCAGGAAGTATGATGGAGTCCACTATCTATAAAGCCCGGGAAAAATAATTGCTCTTATGTCAATAGCAAACAAAAGAATGCTGTTGCAATTAGCTGTATTTAATCTTTATTTACTGCCTTCATAAACATGGCAACAAAATAAACACAAAAAACAGGAACTTTATGTTATGAGTACAGCTCTACCGACTTGTAGCATCTTCCTTGTTTAAACAATTGTATTGTTCTGTTAAAGTTATCATGATAATCATAAATGGACGTGGCTGTTATCTTCAAAGTACATAAAGCACTTATTAAACTATGTAAAAACATGGCTAATTACTGGGTAAAACTGGGTAGTTTAACTTTTCCTGTGTTATTCAAATATGCTCTGTCTTTTTAATATTTTAAAGTTCTGATTGCGTGAATTTTGTAATCCACATGTTACATTTAGCATAGTCAAATTATGACAGAGTAACACGGAGGTGTGACATCACAGATTACTCTCACGTAGAAAGCGGACGTCCTTCGCAGAGAGAAAGCTATCCCGGAGAAAGTAAAACAGGCTGATGATGGAATTTTCGGCCGCGGGTGTGAGGAATAACACACACATACACACACACAACCCAAAATATATTATATCATCAGTTGACCTATTTAACGGACAAGGGCCTCTTCTTTCGTCCCTACATACACCGTGCTAGGTTTCAACATTAAACTTTTGAAAATTCGTGTAAAAATTCTTCTTCTGAGAAGTGTTCAGGGTGCTACATAGAGAATCATCGAGCTCATGACATTTAAAAATCCGAGAAATGCTCCGTGAGTGAGCGCTTTCGCATAATCAGGTTTCCGGTACAGGTAGATACAGGGAACCCGATTCTCTATGTAAGCACCCTTAGACAAGTAAACCGTAGTGGCAAACATATCTCTGATTAAGACATACTCTAATCAATTAGACAAAGCCTCTACCAATAAGCGCTACAACATAACCCATTGTATCTCTACAGTCTCTCAACTTTCTAAAAAATATGAAATAATAAAATGGAAATATTTATCATTGAGTCGCCGGGCGAAGAAAGCCGATCTGCTGCAGACGGGTGCGCACTGAAATTGATTTAGATTTTATACCTTTTACGGAGAAAGTTTATATAAATTTATGTCTATTATTGTGGGACGCCCTCGAGACCGATGCTCTGGCGAGCTTCTAAGCCCTTCGAGAGAGACCTATGTCCAGCGGTGGACCAGTCGGCATGAAGATGCCGTAGTAGGGAAGATAAGGAAGGCACTCTGGATAGATACATACCTAACTAGTTGTTTATCATGACCATGTGTTTATGTTACTAATAATGGTTTTTGTTGGTTTCAGGTAATTAAAGAGAGCATAATTGAAGCGAGGATTTAGTAAGTAGTAGAAGTTGTCAGTAGTGAATATTGCTCTTAGCAATCACCTTATTATACTTAGGTACTACATTTTCTATAAAACAATTAACAAATAAATAAGGCACCTATAAGCCGCAGTGGGGACCATTAAATTAAGCATAAGAACGTAACTTAAGTATACCATATTTATATATAAAATACATTTTTTGCTAACATGTCAAGTTTGTGCAACAGCAATTTCTCAAAGAATAATTTAATCATGTCAATTAAGGTTGGTAGTAACGACTGTTATATTCGGAGCTCGTTAACCGATTGTTATGGTCACGAAACAGACTTGTGACGGCTACTTTTGTTTTCACAATTTCTTTTTTTAGAAAGTTCATCGACGAATCTATAATAGGGTTTCTATGAAAGCCCTCTAAATTAATTATGAGCTTTATGATCACTTATATGAGACATAATACCGGATTATATTATCTTTGATGATGACACATCATCACCATAGTAGTCTATAATTATTATTAATTACTGAAACTTACAATAAACTGGATAAGATCAAAACTGTAAGATGTGATGAGTGATGTTTTCCCAATAATCAACTACCTGCTCTAATAAATACAGATTCAAAATGAAAGTCATAGAAATCAAAGTCATAGTCTAAAGATTTTATTCATCGTATTTTTTATGAACGTCTGTACTTTACAACCTACTCTAATATCTCAATCTCAGTAATGCAGTACCAATCCGACTCTACAAATTCATGCGTATTTTATTACAGTTACAGTACAATGCTGTTTTTACCTAACTGACATAAAAAGGCAATCGTAAGACCGTGTCAAATCGACTGTAACTCGCCACTGGTCAAAGACCTTAGATCATTCGCTTGCAATTTTTTTATACATCACGTCTAACCTATTATCATTTATTCGGCGAAGCGTAAGCGATATTGTTCATTATAACCTGAAGGATATTGCTGCACACACTCACTTTAGCTCTATATGCAGTGTGCATTGTATAGGACCTGGGCCTCCTCCAAAGCTACAGGGTTGTTGCCGTAATCTTCAAGTTTGTGAGATATCTCTAAAGCTGCGTACAGACCGGGCCAACGAACGCCAACGGTTATCCCAACGATGGATATTTATCATACATAATACAGCGCAGATTGCAGCAATGAAGTTCAACGAAAACGCCGGTGTTGGGCCGGTCTGTACGCGGCTTAACTCGATTGAGGTGGAACTATCACACGACACAAACATTTAATTTTAACATCCAAAACCCGACACATACGAATGCATTGATTCTGCCTCGCCATTATCAGCTACTCTGTATTGACTATCAGCTACAGGAAAGTGTTTTGATAATTTTTTACAAGAAATATTAAAAAAGAAAACACCCTATCCTATAACTCCAAAATAGGCTACAGCGTCAGCTTTTTGTAGGTATAGTTTTATTATGTAGTCTGAGCCTATCTGAAACCTAGTTAAACATTGTGAGATATGGCGTTTCGACTTTCTCCGTGTTCGGCATCATAAGGGTCACAGTGACAGTTAAATAAAGTCCATTTTTCTCTCCACCTTTAGTTTGCAAGGTGCGGGTGCCTATATAAATAGAGTGAGTCGCCCGCGCGCCTCAGTTGGTTTTTGATTTTTGAAGTGAACACTTCGGCAAAATGGCTCAATGTAGCCACGGTTCTCGTCGGCTTCGCTCCGAACGGGGAAAAATATAATATTGAATTTGCGGAGTCCTCACTGCCGGGAGCAGCGTGATGCGGACCAGGCGGCGCGGGGCGCGGCCACCGTGACACGTGGCGTCGGGGAGCGAGGCCTGCCGGCTGCTGCGCACGCAGCCATTGCTGAGGATTTCGCAACGAAGGTTTGAGCTGATAAGCCGTGAGTAAAATGCTATTAATTACTGCTTTTAAAAGCTCAGCCACTGGTCATAATGCTCCGGCGCTTGGGGTTTTTATCCCACGCAGTGGGGTCCGATTCAATAGTCGTAGTGATGATTGATCACATATTCCGGTCCTACTAGTGGCGCTTGAGCTAGATACTTACATTAATGACCGCTTTAAGTAAAGCATAATGTTTATTTTATACAGGAAAAAATAATAAAAATATATTTTTCTACCCTCAATTTCTAATATTTTTAGAAACAGTTGATAAAAACTTTGCTATTACAATAATGCACTTTATTAAAGCTTATGTAAGGCTTTACAAACAGGAGCTTTCCAGGACCGTCATAGGAATTTTACACGAAGCACGTGGCTCCGAGTTTCAGTATGTTGGGACATTGTGTCATGTGCGGCGAGTAATGTGATCGCGCCGGTACCTACCCGCTGAAGGGTAGGCAGGCCGATTCGGTGAAATTGAAGTTTCGTGTAACCTGCACCCGGCCCTGTGCTCCCGCGCTGGCCGCCGTCTCGTGCCACCTGCATCGCAGCGTACACCCGGCCCTGCGCTCAAATTCAAATTCAAATTTTCTAATTCAAATTCAAATATATTTATTTGTGAACACAGGTAGACATTATACATATATTCATAGAACATGATATAATATAATAGATGTTTTAGACAATTCTTGTGAACGCTATGTTCTGTCCAACTAGAGTGGGACATACAAATAAGTACATAATTAATTAGCACATGCACATGCATTCAATTGTAAGTGAGAATAAAATAAAAATATAACAGGCAACAAGATTTAAAGAAAAGGTCGATAAGTACATAGGTATAGGTCATAGGTTAAATAAGTTTTATGTCAAAGTTCATCATTTAAATAATCATTAATTGAATAATAGCATTTTTCTATTAACAGTTTATGTAGTCTATTTTTGAACATTTGAAGATTGAGAATTTGTATGTCATTGGGAATTTTATTATATACTTTTGGTCCCATATATACTATGCTTTTTCTGACAAGTGCCTTTTTTGCCATCGGTAAACACAGAGTATTAGCATACTGTGATCTCATGGTAACTTCTCTTTTGCGTAATTCAGAGACTTTTAGAAAGAGTTTAGGGTTTTGTTTAACGAAAATTGCTACTTCAAGTATATACAGAGATGGAAATGTTAAAATCTTGAGTGATTTAAATAGTGGTTTACAGCTTTCATCACTCTTTATTCCACATATAGAACGTAAGCACCTCTTTTGAGCCCTGAAAATAGCTTCTCTCTCCGTGCAATTGCCATAGAATATGATGCCATAGCGGAGCGTAGATGCAACGAAGCCGTGGTATGCCGATAGGACTGTTTTACGGTTCACTATGTGAGATAGTTTATAGAGCAAATATGCTAATTTGCTCAGTTTTTTGCATACCTCTGAGGCTTGCTCTTTCCATGTCAGATTATAGTCAATTTTTAATCCCAGAAATTTTGTAACTGTGACGTTTTCAATAGGATGTCCATCATAATTTATATTTAAAAAGTCAGTAGTATTAGTATTTTGATAAAATGTCATAAATTTAGTTTTGTCAATATTTACTATTAATTTATTATTATTCATCCAATTGATAATGTCTTTTAAAGCCTGATTAATGGAAGATTCGTATATGTCAATATCTATACATTTAATAGTCACTGTGCTGTCATCAGCGAATAAGACCATTGGGTGAGGTATGTCTTTGGGTAGATCATTAATGTATATCAGGAACAATAATGGACCCAATACACTACCTTGAGGTACACCGCTCGTAATTTCTCTAGAGTCAGACATATATTTTATTTCTTTTTTGGCTGTTGGGCAGACTCTTGTTATTTCCGTTGTCTGTTTCCGGTTGCTCAGGTAAGATTCTAAGAGACTGAGAACATTGCCTCGGATACCGTAGGAATTTAATTTATTCAATAGAATTTTATGATCTACAAAGTCGAACGCTTTTGTCATGTCCATGTATATAGCACATATTGGCCTATTTTCATCCATGCATGTCAATATATCCTTGAGTAGGTCATACACTGCAGAATTTATAGTTTTTTCTTTTCGGAATCCCTTTTGTTCTTCTATTAGGATACTATATTTGTTGAGGTAGGATAATAGCGCCCTGTAGATAATTGTTTCAAAAACTTTAGAGAAAATAGATATTTTAGCTATTGGTCGGTAATACTTCATGCTATGACTATCCTCTTTCTTAAAAATTGGCTTAACAATTACAGGTTTAAGCTTTTCTGGGTATATGCCGTTGTCGATACATAAATTCATAATGTGGCTAAGATGGCCTGAAATTTCTGTGGAAACTAACTTGATTGCTTTTGTATGAATGTCATCGTATCCTACACTATTTTTATTTTTTAGGGACTGAATAGCCTTGTGGATTTCCTCTGGTGTTGTTGGCAACATGAACATTGAATGTAGGCAGTTATCAACTACTGAGCCTGTTCTTGGAGGAATATTGTTAGTTGGACTTTCAGTTTCTTGAATCTGGTCGATAAAATAATTATTAAACGCATTTGCGATTTCTGAAGGATCGGTGATAGTACAATTATTTGTATTAATTTTAGTAATTGATTCGTTTGGACAGGTATTTTTAGCACTTTTTATAATATTCCAGCTGGCTTTGGTTTTGTTATCCGAATTATTAATATAGTTATTGTTTTGTGCTCTTTGTGTCAATTTCGTAATTTTTTTAAATCTCTTCGAGTATTGTTTAAAAAGTGCTTTATTGTCAGTGGTTGGATT
This sequence comes from Plutella xylostella, assembly GCF_932276165.1. Taxonomy (NCBI): domain Eukaryota; kingdom Metazoa; phylum Arthropoda; class Insecta; order Lepidoptera; family Plutellidae; genus Plutella; species Plutella xylostella. The sequence goes on from NC_064002.1 coordinate 1,000,790, forward strand.
TTTCCTATAATTCCATAATGATTCACGTTGCCTTCGGCTGCATACTTTTATTCCTTTGGATACCCATTTGGGTTTGTGTTCAGATTTTATAGTCTTGTTGAGTAGCGGAAAGCAGAGATTATATATTAATGTGAATGTCTCAAGGAAGCGGTTGTAAGCATCATTGACGTCATCAGTTTCATAAACGTCTGAGAAACTTAAACTACTTATGCTAGATTTAAATTTGAGTAGGTTTTCTCCACTGAAATCCCTTTTTTCTACGGTCCATGATTGTATAGTACAGGTTTTTTTTACAGGTACTCTAAGTATTTGGGCTGTATGGTCAGACAAACCGTACTCTACTACCTTACCCTTGCATTTTTTCCCAGCGTTATGGGCGAAATTATCGATGCACGTTTTACTTTTCAGTCTAGTGGGTTCTCTTATTTCTAGGACAAGGTTGAAGCTGTGTAGTAGGTTTTGAAATTGCTGAGTTAGGCGATTGTTTTTTAGGATGTCGATATTGAAGTCTCCGCATAAGATTGTGTTTTTCTTATTTATACGCATACAAATTCTCAGTAAATCCTCAATTTTTTCAAAAAACGTTGCAAGATGTTTTGCAACATTTTTTGTTTTTGGTACTCTATAAATACATATAATTATAGTATCTAAATTAATTAGGTCTATGGCACAACATTCAAATATTCCAGTGATAGACAGTTTGGAAATATCCTTTATTTCTTTATATTGGTGTCCAGTCCGGACCAAAATACATGATCCACCTCGTTTTTGGGTATCTCGAGAATAGTGTGTTGCTAATTGGTAGTTGGGTATTGTCAGTAGATCCTCATGTCCTGCAGTCATAAAGTGTTCTGTGACACATAGTATATCTATTGTTTGTTGTTGTGATGTTAGATCTTCCAAGTGAACTGTTAAGCTATCAGTTTTTTTAAGGAGGCCAGCGATATTTTGATGGAGTATATTGATATGGTTAAACACGAAAAAGATTAGAATTATTATTTACTGATTGCGTGGGCTTTTGGTTATCTTCTTTGCTTGAATTGTTCTGTATATTTTTTGTTACGCTGTTGTTTTGTATAACATTTTGTTTCTTCAATGAGTTAAGTTCTTGATTTAGCGTCGACAGTACAGTTCTCATGCCTCTGTTATTTAGATATCCTCCATACTTTGAAAACATGTAGTTGTCATACGTAAGATTAGCATTTGAGTCGAAGAAATACGCATATCCATGACTCTCCACATCAGAGTAAAGTAGGTTATTGAATATTTCAACCCTCCAATTGTACATGGTTTGATGTCTTCCGCAGTTATATGTCGGTGTACATAGTATAACATTTGTATGACTTATATTTTGTATCGTAGCTCTTAAGTACCTAATTAATTCATGATAGTTATTTGTTTTGGTGAAGTCTTCCTCACCTATCATTATGATACAGTAGTCCTGGTATGTAAAATCAGTCAGTTTCTCATTTATGCATTTTAGTTGTTCTCTTATTCCAGCATTTGGTGTTAGGTAGTGCATGATCTGATAATCGCCTCCGTTGAAAATAGTCTCAGCGATATCCAGTACCGCATTTCTCTTATAACAACTCATAATACATAGCTTATTCCGAGGTTTTACTGTATTTCCGTGCTGTAGTGTATTCATGATTTTTTTACTGTTATCTTGTACAATATGTGCAGGTTGTTCTGAATCACTGTGTGAAATATAATTTGTATTATTGGAGCTATTGGGTATATTTTCTAGCTGTGACTTTCTTCCCTTTCCTTTCTTCTTTTTCGGCGTCACGCAATTATTTTTAAGGCTTTCTGTTACCTTTCTACATATAATATTTTTTCTGCTCATATCATTCATTTGACTCTTCATCTGTTCTATTTCTAAGTTAAGATTAGCGATCTCGTTATGGGCCACTTTAAGTTCATTTTTCAGTTTTATTACTTCAGATTTTAGGTCTTTCATTTCCTCATTTTCTTCATCCGATAGTTCTGGCATGCTATTAATTGACGCATACGTATTATTTTTTGAAGGGTTACTTTCCTCATCAGTTTCATGGGACTCAGACTGTGTTCTATTCTTCTTTCTAAAGGTGATATTTCCGAAAAAACTCATTTTGTATAAGGTGTCTATTATTAATCATATAACATCAGCAATATTTTTCCAGCAGTTATATTTTTTCGTATAACGTAACGTTTCAGTCGGAAATATTTATTTCATATGGCAACACTGATTGGAAATTGTCATATTCTGTGATTATATTTGCGCGTCAACTTGACTTATGTCGTTCAAGTGTCAATGTTGTTGTGATTTGCGCTTGCGCACGATGTTTATTGGTCCTTATTTTGGAAAAACTATTATGAATTTGAATAATTTGACCGTTTATATTGCTTCACGGCGAAAAGTATATCATAATATAGTCGATCTCACCGTTATTGAGTGATATAAATGTCTGGAACACACTCGCACAGGTTAGTTAGATGATTCTTTACAGGTTTCACAACTTGATGAGGGAAAAAAGGTAATATTTTCTATTTATTTGTAGCAGAGGTACACAATATCAATGTTTACTTTTTGGCATCACAGACCAAGCTTCATCAAGCATCACAGAAATAGACTTTTCCTCCTGCCCTGGCCACCGGTTTGTGCCACCTGCATCGCAGCATACACCCGGCCCTGTGCTCCTGCGCTGGCCGCCGTCTCTTGCCACCTGCATCGCAGCGTACACCCGGTCCTGGCCCTGGCCACCGGTTTTTACTACCTGCACCGCTGCATAGACCCAGCCATGCGCTCCTGCCCTGGCGGCTGTGTTGTCCCACCTGCATCGCTGCGCACACCTGGCACTCCTGTTCTGGTTGCCAGATCTAGACGCCCCCTGTCTGGGAAGAGATTTTATGCTCAGCGGAACCGCCTGCACTATTGCTAGCACGGTCATCATCATCATCATCATCATCAGCCATCATTGTTAGTGACTTCTTTAGAAGGTATCGTGCGCTATTCATCAGTGATTATGGCATATGCGGACGAACGTTTACTGCCAAGGTTGGTCATGTTAGCCATACAAGGGCACACCAACGAAGCCTGAGTACCCACCTGCAGTCGCCGTAGCCGCATCGGCATGGATGACGACAAATCGGGTAACGTGCACCGCTTCTACAAGTGTTATAGCACTTCAATTTGATGCCTCCGCTGAGGTAGGGTATTCTGTTAAAGCAGCTTTCTTCTGAACTGCCCAAAGTGACCTGTAGACTGCTCCTGGGGATAGTTGTGCAAGAATTTTTTATTTTTATTTCGATGTCTCTGCTGAAGAAACTGTCTAATGCAGCTTTTGTTCTAAACTGCCTTAAGATCATTGGACTGCTCATGGGAATGGCGACGCACGGTAAGTACAGGAGCGTTACTCTAAACTGATGAGAAACGAACGAACGAGAGCTGTCGTGGAATCGGCACGTTTAATACATACAAACAGATAGCTCGCGCTGCAGTGCACTGAAAGTTCGTTTTTCGTCATATAAAGTGACCCCCCAGACACTATCTTTAAGTGTCATGACACATCGGCAGATTCCAGCTTTGAGTCTTTTCTTTTCTCGGCTGTGAGCAAAGTGAATCCCACCGGCGGCGAGTGTTCAACCTGAAAGCACTGAGCTAATTCCTGATTTCGTGAAAGTCGCTGTTGCTATACCATACCGCTTCACAAGTTACCGAATTTATTATGATTCTACTGTCGGGTGATCATGATCAGAGTGTCATCGCGGTTTCTGAGTGACACCATATTAGCTGTCTTCCTTATGTCCCAGTGGATTGTGAGTGTGTGTCCGAGCTCTTTGTTGAAAAATGCGTGAACCTCCTACGCAGCAGCTGTCTACTAGTTGTGTATCGAATAAATCGAGTAACGGTGCTCTTGCACGAGACGACTACCTTTTGGTAAAATTATAATTTCCACTATTCTGGGAACATGCATATACCTACTGTGTACTGTGTATCACATCACGTGTAGCCGTAGCCCAACTCAATTTTCTGGGCTAGATAATAAACAATGGCAGTCGTCATTAAATTTCTATGAATTTCGAAGGTCATCATTTGGAGCACAATTCAAAGGGTGAAAGTACCTATTCTTGCCTAAACGGCTTCTCTAATGAAAATGTATTTTTAATTCGATTCTGGCGCAAACGTTTCATAACTATTTTTCAACACTGTATCTGTTGAAACTACTTAGACTGACTGGTTAAGATGCAGACGTGCTGTTTTCACAATTCCATTTTGGTTAAGTTTTGTGACGACCGAATGGCGTAGTGGTTAGTGACCCTGACTACTGAGCCGAAGGTCCCGGGTTCGATTCCCGGCGGTCTTGGATGTGCCCGTAAAATGGCAATAGGACCGCCCCCTATTACATTGGGACTAACATAACACTCTGGCGAAAAGTGGGTGCAGCAATACACCTCTGCCTACCCCGCAAGGGAGTACATTAGTACAAGGCGTGAGAGAACTGCAATACCAGGTCGCTGAAGTAGGTAACCTTCCTTAGCTGGACAACAACAAGCCTTTTTGTTTTAAAGAATGTCGCTGTTATTCGCCGTTCCACTGTCATATCGATGTCCAAGGACTTTTTCTTGGGTATAGCTAACTACCTAAGTTTACCTATAGATAGCCGCAAGCTATCTGCTGTTGGCGAACTATCAATTAAAAGTCTGATTGATAAGTCAGGCTCGAGGTGGCTCGTCCAACTGTCCATGTTCCCGCCACCATGATTGTTGCTTCCACAGATTAGAGAGTCTATCTATGTTGGCTGTCGTTGCATCAGGTCTGATCAGGTACAACTAACATCTTTACGTACCATCTTTATTTAATCGAGCTATTTTATTTTGTTTTGTCTTGGTTGACTTAATGGTTTTAAAATCGAACCGACCAGAAAGCTTTGTGTATTCTACTTAACACGCTTCAACATTCATAACCTACAACAATGTAAGTAGGTACCTACGTACCTTTGAAGGTGCAACAAGGCGAAGCCTAAATTAAGGTTTTGGCCGGGACCTGCCCTTAGTATTGACGAACATACCTAAAGGTGACCTTGTTAATGTTTTTCATATGAAGTACTGAACATTTTACTTATCCTGGGGGCATGACTGATCATTTACTTACGCAGTTAAGACATTTTAGCCGGTTTTCATTTATCAACTATTATAATTGTTATTGTTGTGTTAATCAATCTTTATTAATTGATGTCATCTACCAAGGAATGCTGCCAGAACTCATAATATTCACACATGATGATACAGAATGATAGTAGCCAACAAAATCGGTGCAAAGGCTTATAAAATAACTTTCCTTCCTAGTAGGACTGCACAGGAACTCGTTAACCGCCGAGTTAGTTAGAATACAAAATTAGACTGTGTGTTACTTGTCAATCTAGAATATGAATATGGTGACCTGCATCATGTTTTGAAAAACTGCATACTTAGTTATCCGCCAGTGTCACAGCCTTCATCTAATCTTTTCCAGTAGCTGATGAGGCTGTGATATTTAGTAAAATTATCTTCCCTTCAAGCACCACTCCTCGTTCCAAGGACTAGATGCCGCGCCAGGTGTTGCAGGCCGTGTCGTCGTACGGGGCTGACTGAGCAGGTCCACGAGGCTCCAGGGTCGGCTGCTGCATTTCTGAGGTCAGTCCAGAATTACATACCCTAGTCAGCATGTGCTGGCCTGAGCCCCAGCGGCTTGGATCGATATTCTACATTTTACAGCTTTTAAATATTGTTGCAAAGTATTTCACTGGTTCCATCCATTCGGCTAGTGTATGTTAAAAATATTGCCTTGACAATAACAAGATTTTGATTAATAATTACATACTTATAAGTATTGCTTTCGAAGAGGCACTGTGTGTATCCATATGTATAATACCTACCTATATGTATAGGTACATACCTTCCATAACTTTCTGACAAGTCACGAATAATAAGGAAGTACTTAAGTCTTATGTATACTTATACCTTTCTTTTTAGTATATCTACTACCTAGAAATCTATGCATTATAAATTTATAGATTCAAATATTTATCTACTGATATACTCATCAGTAGCTTATGGGTCACAGTTGGTTTTCTCTCCACCATGCGATAATAAACACATCTCACAATGTTTAACTAGGTTTCAGATAGGCTCAGACTACATAATAGACGCATTTTTCCTGAAATAAAAATGACATATTATGTATCTAGCCTATCTGAAACCTAGTCATTTCTGCATGGTGATATTACAACTGAGGCGCGCGGGCGACTCACTCTATTTATATAGGCACCCGCACCTTGCAAACTAAAGGTGGAGAGAAAAATGGACTTTATTTAACTGTCACTGTGACCCTTATGATGCCGAACACGGAGAAAGTCGAAACGCCATATCTCACAATGTTTAACTAGGTCTCAGATAGGCTAGATACATAATATGTCATTTTTATTTCAGGAAAAATGCGTCTATTTAACACGGTCATCTTGGTCGCTGTTTAGCACCTACATGACCTCTCGCTGTTTCCACGCTCGTACTCGTACGTACATCAGCGGTAATAATTTAATAAATACAAACAGGCGAGCACAATCGGCAGAGAACATTATTAACATAAATCAGTAGATTCCTCGAGGGCAGGCCCGAATAAGGCTAGGTCCGACTGAGCACACGAAATGTTGTGTTTGCACTGACAGTGCTAATAAATTGAACATTCGATGCAGTGCGCGCTGACCTCAGTGCCTGCTGGTATGAAGAACTTATGTGCCCAGTGTACCCACTTCCTTGTATTTGTTGAAAAGGCTGAAACAATAACGACTTATACGTACTTATATATATAAAAAAACGCTGTTTTAAGCTGTTTGCGTAGTTAATTAGTTATGTATCGGATTTCACTTACAGGTAAGTTCGTTTGATGACATAATTTTGACTTTAAATTTGACAATTAAGTATAAAAAAAATATTAAAGATATTTTTACGAATAAGGTCTGCACATCTACCTACTATTATTATGTGTGTATGTATTCACTGTTAGCTTATTATGAAGATGTTGCCTTTCTATCTTTGATCAAACATACTCAACACACACCTGTAGGTGAGGGCTTGAACTTTGGCAAAGCCTTAATACTTAAGTGATTTACACTTAAGAAAGGTTCATAGTTGACATTTACCATGCAATCACACCTTTATTTGTACTATCTTCATCTTAGAAACCCCGCACCGATCCCATTAACCAAAAAAATATTATGATAAGTCTTTGTATTGTTCTATTGTTATAATCTTGCATTATTATTTTCGGACACTTATCATTTGTTTAAACTTTGTGGCTTTATCTGTCATCAGAGGTTTACTGGCCTCGGAGTATTAAATGTCTATTATGTTGGTATATAAAAATATAAGGTAGAATACAGGTTTTTAGAATATTGTTGGTTGGTTTCAGGTGATGATGATTTTGAACGAATATTGAAAACGTGTAATTTTTTTACTTCCCTACTACGAAACAAAAAAAAAAACTTTATTGGTCACTAATCCTTTTAGTAATCAAGAGTAGATATTTCTTACGAATTCAAATGTCGTAAATAAAATTAATGTTTTACAAAATGATGACTGAACTGAAGTCATTCCCTTTCGGTTCCCAATATGCCCTTTCTAAAATCTAGTACCTAAACGGGAATGTACATTTTGTAAGATGATGATGCATTCTCAGTCACTCTCACCTCACTTATCTCACTACACCACTACACTACCTCTAGAATAATTGATACTCAATATTTACACTGACGTTCGAGTAATTTCGCCCACAAAATTGGTAATCACACGATACCTACTTAAGTAATATTACTTTACCTTCTAATAAACACTCCTTCAATGTAACATGGTTTTAATCACTCAAGTACTAAGAGCTATATTTCCGTGCATAGACCATTGGATTTTAGCATAGTATTAAGTAGACTAGACTGTATTGCATAGTAGCACATTCCTGGAGATTTTGCTCTAGAATCTAGATCTACACAGCGACCTACACTGGGCAGCTAGGATATTGACACACGATTGAGCTAATTCGTACACCTGTGCTTTTTACACTCATGCCCGAAGAATTTATTAAGCTAGTTAAATATTTTTGTGTTTTTTTTTTATATTAGTCTTAGTTTTTTACCCTACTCATGCACGTAGATAATATTACCTAAATACTTATAAGAACAATGGAAATTTTCATACGCTGTATATAGTAAAGACATAAATATTTTCTTTACATTTAAAGCAACTTTTTTTGTATTTTAATATTTAAATCGTAATTATATCGTATAGTAAGGAATAGGAACTAAATTAAATACATCAGAGTAGGAAAACCATATGACACTGTATTATTTATTATTAATTGTATTATTTATCTAAAGAATTGTGATAAAGGCGTGGTATCTTGGTCATGAATTTATGAATCAAAATATATCTGGTATGCAATAATACTTTACTTCAGTGCGCAATTAAGATTTTATCTCTGACCATATTGGGCAAAAATACGGAAATATAATGTTAAGTGCCTAAGCATATAAAACAGATAAAGCTTATATACCACATAATATATTTTTTCTTTAGTAGTTTGACAAAGTTAACTTGCCAATTGGTAAAATATATTAGATTACTTTTTGAACTAAATGTAAGTATGCGTAGGTATAGACGATTTTACAAAAGACAAATTCATAAATATTGTAATAAAGGAGAATGGCCATTTCTCTATGGCGCCATGACCCAGAGCGGCCATTGATGAAACATACACTGATGTGTAGTCCGTGACTACAGCATATACTGGTATTAATTTTATTATTATGAAGCATGGGAGAACGAAGATGTAGGTGCTGAAAGATCAAGTCTTTCTACTGTACTAGATGTTACCCTCGAGCTAAAAATTGATTTTAAAAGTGTTCCCGTGGGAATTCCTGGATAAAAAAGTATTTTATGTTACTTCGGGATAACGGGAACTTGAATAGAATGAAATAATTTTTGAAATTGGTCTCTTTATAAAAATAGGTTTCTGAGTGTGAAATGTGCAAAAATAATTATGATATTATTTGCATAAATAAAGTCATGTAATACATTTTGTGATGCGCTTTGTATTGGGAATCCCATGATTTAGATTATAAAACTTATTTGTGCGTGTACCATTCATCAAAATCTTATTTAACGAAAAAAAAATATTTAATTAATTTACTTTTGAACCCTAATATCTCAAGAACCCCATGGTTTAGATTTTTTTTAATATTTTTCCCTGATAATATACATTTTTATCAATAACTTAAAATAGGTTTGGTTAGTGGCTGCTAACTTATGCAAAGCGGGTCAGGTTTCGCCATTCTTCTTTGCAATATTCACAAACAAAACAAACTTCCTTCGTTAAACGTCCGTCCTTGTTTTGACGGAAACAGGTTTTTGTGTCGTCTCACTATTGACACAAACATGAATATGCATGTGATAATACGTAGGTTATATGTTTAGAAAGTATCTTGCTTGTATTGTACATTATGCAAAACTGGGGCAAGTCTATGTTTAAGAAATAAACAAAACAAGCTGAATGAAAATGTTTGGTTTTTTAATTTATACCTAACTTTTCCTCATTGAAAGAACGGTGTTCTGTCTTTTCCATCAGATATTTGGTATAAATATAGCTATGGTCTATCTATCTATGTATCATGGCGAGCTGATTTTCCGAATTTAGCCTCTTAGGTGGGCCATTATGCGTGAAATATCTCGTGAATAATCTTGTTCTCAAGCATAAATTGCGCATGGCTTCATGATTTTAATTTAATCGAATCCTAGAAATATTAACACAGTAAGTGAATATTTTAACGTTTAAAACTATTAAGCCACCCAAGCTCACACCAGAAAGCCAGTAGACGACCTAGGTTGCTCATGACTTCCCGGAGGGACCCCAGAAATCCGATGGTTTTTGATCGTAGTGTCTCCACGCCTTTGCAATGGTGCTACGTGGACCAATTAATTTGATGATCGAATGTTGTAGTGGTTAGTGACCCTAGGGTCTTAAAGATTAGTTTGAAGAACCATTCCTCACATACCACACATACACTCACGCCTTGTACTAATGTACTCCCTTGCGGGGTAGGCAGAGGTGCATTGCTGCACCCACTTTTCGCCAGTATTATGTTTAGTCCCAATGTAATAGGGGGCGAGCCTATTGCCATTTTACGGGCACATCCAAGACCCGAGAACAAATATCTGTGTTTAAACAAATATCTGACATACCAACATGATGTTGAAAAACCTATAGTTGTGACAGAATTCGCTTAATTTCTTCACAACTATTTCATTATCTGTTCCCATAGCGAATATGTTCTAACAATGAGAAAGTTAATGCCTTTAAACCCTTTGTTCCCAGCCAGTCACACCTCAACCAGTCACACTGTTACTCGTTGGGAATTTTATACTATAAAATTCCCATCAGTCCACACTCTGTTACTCGTTGAAACACCCCTTTCCTTCATTCCCAACGTGTCACATACAACTGTAACACTGTAACTAGTTGGGACTATGAAAATAAAAATTCCCAACAAGTCACAGTAACTTGTTGGGATTTTCAATTTAGAATTTTCCACCATAGACCAAACCGATTATAGAATAGAATACACTTTATTTGTACACCCCAAAAGAATAATAAAATATACAAGTTGTAACTTAATTTGGATGCGGAAAGCAAAATATCACATCCAGTGCTTTGGGAGAGGCCTACGTCCAGCAGTGGACTGCTATAGGCTAAAGATGATGAACCTAATTAGGGTACAAAAGGCGGTCCTATCACTAAAAGCGATCTCTGCCAGACAACCTTTGGATGGAGCGAATAAGAGATTAGGGTAGATGGCGCTAGTGAAACCTCATCAAGTCTTTTGAGCCAATACAAGAGTCCAATGGATCTGAATTCCACCATATGCGATAACTATAACTACTACATGGCTGTTATGCAAATTAGTAATATTAAGTTTTAACTAGTTTAAGTTTTCCGAATAAAATAAATAAATAAGTACGTAAGTACTAGATCGGTGTTGGTCCCCATAATTTTCGCCATTATTTTGGGATCATCTGCATCTTCCGTCTATGTCCGAGGCGCGCCCGCGGTGTAAGCGCCAGATCATCATTAATCTGCGGTAGTTACTTCGGAAGTACCTAATTATTTCTTCATGGTGAAGCAGAGCAGATATGAGTCGATAAGTAAATATCAAACTGCCATAAAGTCACCTCCACGCAAAATTTGGGAAATGAAAGTTTTCATTTTCTCTATTATTTTGTGGCTACTGCTGTACTACCCACCCAGTATCTATCTATCATTCATAGAAAAAAAATGATTGGATTTTTCAATTCGGTTTTGATTTTATAATTTTATTGTTAACTAGTTTAATAAAACTTATTTGATTGTTCGGAATATTTATTTCTATTTTCATACTTTTTCAAGAAACGAAAATAAAAAAAATCGTAATATGAAATACTTATACAGTGTGTTGTTTTTCGGACCCGACAAACTTTAAGGGTTTCTACGAGTAATATCATCGAGAAAAAACCCCCATATGTGGAGGTCTAAGTAACTTAAATTACATTTTCTTCTTCGTTTAGAAAATCATCTCGAGATTTAAACGCCTTACGGACATGAAATAAAATGCTATTATCCGCAAAAAGTCATCTCTATTCATTTAAAATATTCACAACTGCTTAAAAGTTACATAAAAAAATTTCAAAACAACTTTAAAATGGCCGCCATTTCTAGAATATTGAGATTTGACCCCACATATGGGGGGTTTTTCTCGATGAAATTACTCGTAGAATCCACCCTTAAAGTTTGTCGGGTCCGAAAAACAACACACTGTATAAGTCACAGTACATATCACTGGTTAGGCATCATCATCACTGAACAAATCTTAACGAGTAATGGGAGAACAGTTGGGAATTTTCTAGTTTATGTTCCCATCCAGTTACAGCGGCTGGTTTGGAATTCAGAAATAAATCATTCCCAACGAGTAACACTCCCATCGAGTAACACTGTGACTAGATGGCACACTTTTCATGAAGAATTCCCAACTGTATACAGTGTGACAGGTTTGATGTGTGACTCGATGGGAACAAAGGCTTTAAACAATTACATTACTAACTCAATTAACTAACATTAGTATGATGTAGTTCTATGTATTTACAGCTAATAACTTCCCACGCAAAACCACCTAATTGGTAGTATAATAATGATGTAAGATTCGATGACATGAATTTTTATTGTATAGGTACAGCCAGGGCAAAGAAAGCTGACCCCTCTCGGGTAGCATTGTCACACTAAGAGGGGTCAGGTTTACAATATAATTTAATTGAAATACCCTAACCAACGTTAAAAATCTCCGATATTTAACACTAAAAGTCGCATTACTTTTGAACGGCTAAGTCGATTTTGATAAAATATGTCTAAGAACACTCGGGCCAATATTAACTATGACATAAAAAAAACGAATCGAAAATCGACAATTACACAGATCCCCATCCCTCTTCTTTGTCGGGGGTTACATTTAAGAGTATGATAAGCAGAGCCTCTTTTTCAGGTAACCTTTGGGTGAATGAAAGACTTATATAATAATTGAGGAAGGCTTACACATAAGTATTGCATTTGAATAAGTAAGACATATATTTTTGTCTACTGTACCTACAAATAATTGTACTTAAAATAATTATTATATCTCCAATGAATGGTATTATTAAGTACCTTATGAATGGAAGTAGCTTTATTGTAATTATAGTTAATTATTACGTATCTTTATGTAACTATGCGTTTTGTAGTCAGAGGTCATTGTGTGGGTCAATTTTTATTGTCTGATTATTGGGGTAACTAGCATTTTCTGAGGTTACATGACCATATCTCGTCTCTTTTTTATGTAGCTTTTATTGTTAGGATTGGATCGCTCATTAGTTAGTAACTCTGGAGGTTATTTCGAGGGTTCTGGGTTCAATCTCTGTCCGGAGCAGATTGTTCTCGGGTTTTCTATAATAAATGTTTCTGTTGTGAGATATCTCTTTGGATTGGCTGACTATGGTAATGACTGCTAATGCTGAAAAATTGCATATACCTTAGCAAATCTTCATATTTGTTTATATATACCTAGATGTTTATAAATAATGCTTAATGATTCTGCCAAATGATGTGATCGAAGATATCACTTACCATTCAAATCGGAATGTAATTTGATCCTCATCAATCATTGGCCAATTACTACATTACAACTTCGGTGATGGGTGTTGAAATAATATGTCTCAGTGTTTCCCAAAGTACCTACACAGAATTGATAGCAAAAAATATTATGTACACTCACGGCCAATGAAAAGTTTCCACTGAGAAAAGCACCAAATTACTTCTAAACGAAAAAGGCTAGCTTAATGCCGTCTTCTGCAACATTGAAGTACATTTAACAGAGCATCAGGATATTAACAACTAAAATCGGTAATATTTTGTTCCAATTTTAAATTAAATCTTTGAATGAATTGGGGTCTTTTGTAGTCGGAATTTTGCGAGTGGAACTTTTTCATTGCCCGGCAGTGTATTTCATAATAGAGTAGGTATATAACATTATGATGCCTAATATATTTTCTAAGTCATACCACCAAACTACTCCCAAACAGAAAAGGCTAGCTTAATTACGCCATATGCAATATTGAAGTAGGTAAATTTAAGAGCGCATCAGAATAATACCATAAAAATATTAATATAGTGTTCAAATTTTAAACTAAATGTTTTAAAAAAGTCAAAAAAATTTGGGGTCTTTTGGTGTTGGCATTTTATGGGTGGAACATATGGTATATTGCTACTGCAACTGTGCTTACTTGTGATTCGAACGTTGTCGTGACAATATCATCATCATCATCAGCCAATAATCATCCACTGCTGGACCTAGGCCTCTCCCAAGGAGCGCCACAACACTCGGTCCTCGGCCTTCCTCATCCAACCATTACCCGCCACCCGCCTAAGGTCGTCAGTCCAGCGGGCAGGAGGGCGTCCCACGCTGCGTTTTCCTGTTTTTGGTCTCCACTCGAGAACTCGTCTACCCCAACGGTTATCGGTTCTTCGGCAGATATGACCAGCCCACTGCCACTTCGTTACAATATACGACTAACTAACTAATCGTCGCGGCCCGCAGATTGAGAGGCACTGGGCGAGGCGAATGGTCGATGATCGTTATGGTTCAGTAATCATGAACATTGGTATGCGATTGATATGTCTATGTTTTTTATGTAATTCTTGCCACACAAATATATCGATACTGGTTTTAACCCACTTTGCAATAGTTTTCCGTGGGAATTCCGGGATAAAAAGTAGGGCCAAATCATTCAGGAAACGGATGACGAACTCAATAAGGATGTGCGCCCGTTGAATTCTTTTATATGGAAACCAAAATTTCTGCCATGTAAAACTAGGTAAGGACTTGATACAAATCACATCTTATTTGTATTTAGGAAATAATTTAGTAAAAAAATATAGATCGTGATTTTATACATATCTACGTACAGTACTTAAAAAAAATACACATACATATGCTCACGACTGTAATCCCCGTAGGGGTAGTCAGAGGTGACCCCGTCACTTGTGACTAGCGTCACCCGCTTATCGCTGTACATTTGTACTCACGTGACCTATCACGAGTATCGCATCGCCGTTTTTGAATGAGAAGAATAAAAAAATCATAAGTAGTGAAAATAATAACAATAACAAACAACATTAAAAACAACGCCCGAATAACAACCGGCTACACGCAGCGCGATGTCGCAAGCACGGGGGACGTGCGTGCAGTTTGCGAAACGGCCGGCTAGACGTGCGGCGGACGCGCGATAAGGAAACGCACAGTTTTTGCCCTTTCAAATAATTGGTAAAGATACTCTGCGAGTGATATTTTGATTTGTGTGGAAATTGCATAAGGTTCTATAGGTATTTTTGTTTGGAAAAAACATACAGGCCCAACGGTGTAGACTGTAGTGCATCTTATTTAAATTTATGACAGGATATCAGTAAAGTTATCTTATTTTTTCTTTATCTGTTTACTAAGAGTGCCTTTTATTTCACGTGCTGATTCAAACTTGTGAAGGCTCAGTACAATAACTACATTAACTACTGGTAACACGAGTTTATAATCCGTACGCTCACATATTTCTGAAACGCTCGTATGGATGCGGCGAGTGTCCGCATTGCCACGTTGCTTGCGACAGACCGCGGCCGCTAGGCGATGGCGCCCCTTACATAGCGTGTGACGTTTGGTAACACGACGGTACTTATGTCGGTAACAAGCACAAGAGCTAGTCTAGGGTTTGTCATCGTGGTGAAAAGGTATACAGTCAGGGTAGCGTCAGTCGTTAACTGCGCAGGGAGTGCGGGCGTTTACATATACTAAAGAAACGTTGATGTGTCACTCGGGGAGGCTTCGTTTACTTCATCTGCTAGTTTATTTACTATGATTCCCGCCACCACCTCTGAAATCTTGTCACAAAAATGTGAGTAATTGGCTGATTGGTTTCATTATAGAAAATATTTTTCGAATCGTAGTAAACATTGCTACAGAACTTATTTTTAGGTGCGCCCGTTGAATTCTTTTACACGGAACTTTTTGATGGAAGTTAATAATATAAGTTCTAGATTTTAGAATTCTAGATAGAGATTTATGACTTAACAACACAAATATATAGTTTATCTGTTTTGTTGTAGTTTGTAAGTGTGACGATGATATTATTATTTTTTGTTATAGTAACTATATATTTTATTTATGTATGTAGGTATATGTATATTATGTATTTATAAGTATATTTTTTAAGTTTATTTTATGATATTATGTATAAGTAAGTATATATTCTAGTGTTAAACAATAGATATTAAACAGAATTAAACTTTTCTCATTGTCTTTCGCACTACCTATCATTTTCTCCACAACGCCCAAGGTTAACTGGAAGAGAATGCTTTTAGCATTAAGTTCGCCTATGTACAAATAAATTTATGTGCAATAAAGAATTTAATAATAATAATAATAAATATGGATTGTACCTTATGTGCCATGAAATAATGGTATTTAATATAAAATATTATATTAATTATGGTTCAAAGCAACAAGCCTAACCGGTTCAAACTCTAATAGCCTACGGCATGGTTACTCAGAATTATAATCTCAAGTGTTAAACAAATAAACGAAACGAATGGAAGCCATTTATTTATATAACACACTAGCTGTTCCCGCGCGCTTCGCTTCGCCTTAAAAAGTTTTCCCGTGGGAATTCCGGGATAAAAAGTAGCCTATGTTCTTTCCCAGGGTCTAGACCGTATGTATACCAAATTTCATTCAAATCCGTTCAGTAGTTTTGGCGTGAAAGAGTAACAGACAGACAGACAGACAGACAGACAGACAGACAGACAGATACAGTTACTTTCGCATTTATAATATTAGTTAGGATATGACAGAGCTTTTTAATAAATTATTGGTTCGTTACAAAATAGTGTACATAGCGTTGCATTAGGAGGTTATAATTATGCTTGTTGGAAGTTATCGACTTTTATGAAACTATAATTAACATAATGTCAAGATACATTGTCAGATAATATAAGATGTTATCGATGTATAATTATCGTTAGTATAGATTTTTTATATTTTTTATTCGTATCCCCATAGGCTATGTTATAGTATAGTCTGAAAGTGTTTACATGTCTGTATTACGTAGCTCTTCGTGATACGATCGAATTTAAATGTCATTGGTTTTGACATGGATTGGTTAAGTGATTGTACCATTTTACGGCCGAGCACATGTTAAACCACTATTGTAGTAGGTATGTGTTTAAGCATAGATTAGTTCTAGGAGAAGCTTTAAAAGTTTTATTTTGGAACGATACAGGTTCAGACTTAATTTTTACCCTTCCCGGCACGTTTGTTTAAATATTTGAGTTTATTGAAAATATCTTGTACCTTTTACTTTACAAAGTCATGGCAAATAAATCAACTATGTTCCAACACTTGATCAACACCCATTGCTGGACGTGGGCTTCTCTGAAGGAGCGCCACAACACTCTGTCCTCAGCCTTCATCATCCTGTTACTATTATAAAATGAAATTAAAACGTTATTTAAACTTTAATACACAAAAGTGGTATGGTGCAAGTAAAACATATAACACATCAATTTTGTACGCAAAAGTAACGCTTCTATGTCAAATGTAGTAAAGAGTCTGACGCAATTGTTGTTGATCAGTATTTTTATCTCATTATAAAGAGAAATTAACGTGAACTCATTATGTAAACACACCTACATAATATGCATACATTATACCCATATGACCTGATTGCTTAAGATATAAATAAATTATGTGTAGATAAATGATTTTGAAGTTAAATTTTCCAAGAAACAACCTCACGTATTTCGATATCAGCTGACTAATCTACTTTCAGATAGATCCCAGTGGGTTACTTCAAGTAATTCTAAGATTCCAACTTAACGGCCCTAGTTTCACAAAAAACTATAAAGTTGTCATGCAATTGGTACGTTTAATATCGACATAGATCTATCTATCGATCTATCTATCTATATAGATAGATAGATCGACATAGAGTCGAACATTTAGACTATTTAGAGGAATGACTAGTGGTCGTACAAACTGCAATAAGTTTCAGAATCACTAGGTTAAGCGAAACACATATTGTACACTTTTGAAATTAAATAAATAATAATAATAAGTCGTGGTTTAAAATACTAGAGCACATCAAGGGTTTGTCACCGTCGTGTAAAGATTAGCCAATCAGAATAGCGTCAGTTGTTGACTACCTAGAGTGCATAGGACGTATAAAGTTCAGACGATATAGTTCCTCACTCGGAGAAGTTTCTTTACTCACCTAACTGTTATAGTATATAAACATAAAAAGCTTACAATTTACATTGATTGTTTCAGGTAAACCAGACCCCAAGAGTAGCGATGTCGCTATGTGGCTATGTCGAATGTCGAATATTAATTCGAAGGTAATGTGATTCATTCATTATTCAATATTATTCAGCCGCCAAGTGTCGAGTTAAGACAATGGCGGTCCCGTAGCATATGCGATACCACACGCGGCCAAGGCTTGTGAAAGCTACGCATTGTGTGCTCAGATCTACCTCCAAATTGCTTGTTTTGGCACACCCCTGACGAATTGCATTGAAAGAACGCAGTGCCATTACACTAATTTGTTTACTTTTGTCTTTTTTGTAGAAGTGGGTCGCGATACTCGCGATGTTCAAAGAGTATTAAAAAGTTGATTGATTATTCGATTTAGTTGATTGTTCATTGATCTGAGGTGTTGGTGTGTTACATGAAATCTTGGAAAATGGTAGGTACTTATAGTAGTGACCCTCTGCCTACGGTGAGTTTATATTATTGAAATATGGATTACATAAACTATATTGGTATATGGTTTTCTAATGTATATTGCACATGTCTATACCTGTAACTTAATATTTCATTAGACAGTGAGCCTTGCACGGTTGTAAAATCAGAGATAACAAAGGTAATGTTTATATTGTCTTAGAACAATGTTTGAGAAAAACATTTAATGGACACTTATTTTCTATTTATTTGTGTTTTGTGTCTACAAGTTGAGTGTAAAGCAATGTTATACTATATCTATAGACAGTTAATCCCATACGAATACATAAGATGATTGTATTAAAACATATAAAATGCTAAACATAACTTTCTAAGCTATGATAGAAATTGGTTGTCATAAAATGAAATGAGAAGAAAAGGCTAGAGACGGTGAAAGCTGATGAAAGTACTTACATGTAATACCCGTGTAACTGGTGCCCTTACAATGTGTAAGCATGTTTCGGATGGTAATTTAATATACCATTTCTCTTTAAAAGTTCATTCGCTACATTTATTGAAGTACTTGAAAATCTGATAAACTGTTTCTCTCGATATGTTTATATTGAAAGTGTGATTATTAAATGAAAACTTTACTGGCGGTGAGTAGGTAAATCAATTTTATCTCATCGTTTTTGTTCTATTGAATAATCTATATCGGCTATTTATTTATATAAATAATAATATGTTATGCATACAATATAAAATGTTATTTATTCTTATAACAGAACCAACATTTTTTTTTATAATTAGAGACCTTTATACGAATTAAAACCCTATAATTTACAATACGTCCACTAATCATTATTTAATCAATGAAGACAAGTATGCAGGCAAGTTCAACTAGACTAGAAATCTGCAAATATCAGTGACCGTGCATAGAAAGTGATACTGCGCGGTCGGCTGAGCAGCATTAGCCAGCTGTAGTCAGTACATGTGAGCCGAGTGTATAGTCATTACATGTGAGCCGTATGTATAGTCATTACATGTGAGCCCAGTATATAGTCATTACATGCAGTGTGCTGTGGAACACACTAATCCGTTAACTCATCGTGAAATATTTAATACAGGGTGTTGCAAAAAGGGTATACTAAGCCGAAACCTACATGTGCAGCATGTTATACCTATCTAAGCCCGAAACTGAAATCAGAATTTGAAAATTCGCGAAAAAAAATAAACATTTTCCATAGAAACTTTGTTGGTCACGTGACTTTTTACAAGGGTTTTTTTTTTTACACTTACACTTAATTTAGTGTATATTTTTCGTGCAACAGTTGCAATGCACAACTACCACAGCGCCAATAGTATATGATTCGAATGAGATAATAAAGAATTGATTGACTCCAATCGATTACTAAAACAATAAATTACTTCATAGGTGCAGAGTTTTAGTTCGTTTTTACGATTCCTTAGCTGAATGGCGAAAACAAAAACCTTTATTATGATTTTATGATATTTTTATGTCTCTGTGATTGTTGTAATTTTGTTTCTGAAGATCTTTATCGAGTTTTAAAATAAGTTGACAAATAAACACAGTCATTCTAAAAATTAATAGTATTGTCTTTTGTATGTCGCTTTTGTAACTGTCACAGTTGGTCAACCAAATAATTATGATAATCTAAGGTTTGGAAACTTTATATTAGATTAGTTATGAGTAATATTTACAATGCCACCTTGAAATCTATGAACAAACTCGCGTGACAAAAACAAATAAAATTACGTAAGTAATTGTTTCATTATTAGTTTACTTGCATACATTAGGCATCAGACACGTTAGCTCAGTGCTTTGCCCACTCAGCTTATTAGCATCTTAGGGTGTATTCAGAGTAGAGCTGTGCTTGAATCTAGCCCTACATTAAATATCTTGCTAATCAATAGCAATTGCAATGGCCAATTAAAAGAGAATAAAGGGTAAATAAATTATAAGACGATTTTATTTATTTGGTGGAAAACACTTAATACAAGAAGACACACATTTTTCTTACATATTCTTTTCTTTTCTATTAAAAAAATAACTACGTTTCTAGTAGCATATTTTGATATTTTCTTCTAAGTTCTACCTTAAATTATACCCAAATATTCATTTATTTTATTATTACCCCCATTAACCCTAGGCTATATATTAATCTTAGCACTAAACAGTGAACACATCTTTACAAATGATCAAGTATGTTTAGGCAGAACAAAGGTGTCTCGACCTTGTGTCAGAACGGTATCAGCGAGCGCTCACACGAGAACATGCAAGCATTACATACATATTAATGAAAATATACCATGTATATGTGTAATTGCATAATATGACCTTATTAAGGTAAATGTGATGAAAATGTAGGTTTAAATCAAATCTGTATCAACTTCTGAATTATTTTTACGAGTGATCTGTTTGATATTCGGATAACTCTTAAAAATTCAATATAAATCTTTCCTGAACCAGGCAACACTTTATTATAACTTGTTCCCTATTTAATAGGTTGGTAGAAAATGTTCTATAACATTTTATAATATATTTCCCAGTTTCTTTTCTCTTCTCGTTTTACTATAACATTTTATAAACAAACCAATGTCAGGTTCTACAACGATCACCAAAAGGGCGATGTCTGCTGCAACCTCATCACTATCATCCGCCGCCAATTAACACCTTAATCATTTATATGTGTAGCGCAGGCACCTTTTGAAATTGAATCTTAAAAACCTTCAAGCTACTCATGCACAAATGCAGCGAGACGCCATCAATCACCAACATGTCGGCACCGCCGCTTGTAAACACAAGAATAATGATGACGGGACGAAAAGCCACAAAACTGGGCCATTCGGACAAGTAAACCAGTTCTAAGGTTTTTTTTTTTAAATCTAAAGGTTCATTTTATGGTTTATTGGTTCTGAAAGAGGATACGGTCACGCTGAATGACTAATTAATAATAATAATAATCTAAATGCACAGGATCGAAAGGTGTGGAAGATTAAAGGGGAGGCCTTTGCCATTTGCCAAGCAGTGTAGGCTAAATAGGCTATTTTAAAAAAAGAGTTATCGAAAGGTTTGTTCGTAAGGGCCCGTATACATTGCAATGCAAAGTCGCAAATATCTAAACTGCCCATAGGTCATGTATGCCAATGTGGCTATAAAGGCTTAGTATGCATATAAATATTATATAGGTATATACTGTATGCATACAATTAAAATAAACATTACATTTACTAACCGTTTAATTATACAAAAGCACTCAGTTTTTTAACACTTATGAAGTCATATTCACCCATACTCATATTATAATGCGATTAATGATTATACCACATCAATTAATCTGAAAACATTAGTATAAAGGACTGACAAGGTTAAAACACAATTACTAACATGGCCACATTAATAAATAGTAGCAAATCAATCGTTAGTAGCTAGGTACAGCTTTTGGTCTAGGTAGGTAAGTAAGTATACCGATTTTTTATCAACCTACGTTGTTTTTATTTAGTTGAATCGTAAATTCACGTAATTACTATATATACGAAATAAAGCAGAAGTACCATTCAGCCCTGACTTCCTTACAACAAAGCAGGCCTACGGTTAAGCTTCCATTATTATAATAATTGTTGGAACCACAAAAAAATACTATTCTATGCCTCTAATTACGCTATCCCAGCTCTGTTTGCCGTCAAGGGCTCAGTTGACACAAATTGATGACAGCCATCAAGCGCTGGCACTTCCCTGACTGCAAGGTTGGACTCTCGTGGTTACAATTTACACAAAAGTATAGGAACTGGGAGGTCACTCTACAGGACGAAAAACGAAGTCGTTCCTTAGATTTTCGTCATTATACCTTGTAGGACGCAGAAATTCAGTGACGCTTCAAAATAATTGTTTCCCCGGGCTCTGTTTAATGTAGCTCTTGTTGGTATAAGTATTTATCTATTGATTTTTGTTGTGCTATAATAACAAGCAAGCTGAAGTGGTAGTGGGCCAGGCCAGCCATGTATGCCGAAGAACCGATGGACGGTGGGGCAAACGTTGGCTCGAGTGGAGACCACGAACAGGCAACCATAGCGTGGGACGCACTCCTATCCACTAGACCGACTATGCCGGTGGTGGCTGGAGACTGGATGAGGATAGGACAGGGTGCTGTGGCGCTACTTTGGATAGGCCTATGTCCAGTAGTGCACAATTATGGGCTGATGATGATGATTAAAGGACAATGACAGTCTGTCTCTAACTTTTTGTAGTATAAATGTAGATGTATCCGTCTCCGTATTGTAAATAATTATGGATAAATACAGAAAGAGCTTAATTTGGCATGCAATCTGCATAAATATACTCGCATTATGAGGATGAAGTCTTATTCATTGTTGATTACAATCGGGTTACTGGCACATGTTTTCAAAACATATTTTGGTTCTGCTTGAAGATTAATTTACTTCTTTGTTATTTATGAGTTTTCCGCATTCATTCTTATATGAAAGGATGTATCAATTTATCAAATGTACTTTTTTCCATTTAATTAATTATTTAGGTGGAATTTATGTTTGTGGGTCAAAAAAGAAAGTTGACTTATTTTGGATTTCATAAAGGAGCTGTAGTAATGACTCTTAGGGCCACTTGCAGAAACATATTAAATCTCTATTTAGTGTCAAATCTCGATTTAAGAAACGTCAGTCCATATAAAATTTGACACTAAATCGAGATTTAACACTAAATCTAGATTTAATATGTTGGTGCAAGTGGCCCTTAAATATGTAGCTGGGATGGTTTATGCTATTTTTTTTACCTATGTACTACTTACGTTATATAATCAGGTATTTACCTAATATTAGGCGAAGGTCGGGGCAATAATTACATAGATAAAACACGAGAGGAAGCGGTGTCTGTGTCACGCCATGCGATACTTGAATCAATAATCATTTCCTTCCGTTTGTATTCAACTTTTGACATGCAGATTGCAGATATTTTTGGCTACTATTATTTTAATTCTATAGGTTTTTTTGTAGCTAGGGGTTTAAATTTGGTCAATGACATTGTAGAGAGGTCAAAATAATTCCGAGGCCGGATATGAGGTTCCTATGGATGTTCAATGCGACAATCCATAGGAGCATCATTTGATTATCATTAATTTGCCGTAATGGTGCTTATTTTCAGGACCATGTCATTGATAATTGATTGTACCCTATATAATTTGTACAATGTTTAGTAATATATGAATGCATCTCATTATAATCTAGATATTAGTAGACTTAATTATCCCTCGCAATCATTGATTTCTTTTAAACTTTCCATCCATCACAGTACTGTGGTAACCATACTTAAATTATTAATGTATTTTACATAATTAATTTCGTTTGCTATGCCGTTTCTTAATAGAGTAATTCAGTAGGCTGTTATTACATCAAAAGTGGGCGTCACCAGTTGTCAAAACTGAAGTATAAATGCTTATCTCATTCCTCAATTATCTAACAAATTTGCATACTGTCACGTCTATTTGTGTGACTGATGTAATGCAGCAGCCTGATAAACTAACAAACGGTTTATTCAGGAGGCGGAGCCGCGAGACAGACATAGTTTATACAATGGAAGCCAAAGGTTAGCGGATTGTTGCGAGTACCACAATAATTCTGCAACGAACTTCTTTACAATATAACTTTTTAGATTACAATACGGATTAATAAATATTAATTTACGAGACTTTCACTGTATAAGTAGTTTGCTATATTTGAAAATGCCACAACAAAATTAAAAAACTTAACAAAATATTAAACCTTTGTCTGTCTGTTTTGTTGCAATTTTTCATTGCAACATATTTCAATACTTTTTTTATGATGTTAATATAATGTTCAATTGAATCGGTTAATAACTTTCCAGAGTTAGCGTGGTTCATATAGAGACTCGACTCGATTCGAGTATGCAATGCAATGCAGTGACTTTCAGTTGTATCCAT
Source organism: Plutella xylostella (assembly GCF_932276165.1). Classification (NCBI taxonomy): domain Eukaryota; kingdom Metazoa; phylum Arthropoda; class Insecta; order Lepidoptera; family Plutellidae; genus Plutella; species Plutella xylostella. The sequence goes on from NC_064002.1 coordinate 1,025,091, forward strand.
AGACTATAATTTCAGACTAATTTATTGCCGCTGGAGGTTGTCTGGTAGAGATTGCTATAAGCAATAAGGCCGCCTTTTTGTACTGTTTTATTTTTAAGTTTTGTTTTTTGTAATTTTTATTCTTGGTGCAAATAAAGTGTTTTGTATTGTATTGTATTGTATTGTAAATATTGATGAGTTCATTTTATCGTACAGTGTGAAATTTTATCAGTGTACCTACAGGTCAATAGGATGGGAATTATTTATTTTTCAGGATTTCAGTGTAGGTATCGTAATTAAAGTTGATCAATATCGGCATATTGATATTATGATACAATGACTCGGGTTTTCCTGTTTGATGCTCAATATTAATTTTTTAAGTTGTTGGGGTTATTTTACCCAAGTTGGGTTAGTTAAATTAACATAAACACACACGCACTCACGCCTTGTACTAATGTACTCCCTTGCGGGGTAGGCAGAGGTGCATTGCTGCACCCACTTTTCGCCAGAGTGTTGTTTTTAGTCCCAATGTAATAGGGGGCGGGCCTATTGCCATTTTACGGGCACATCCAAGACCTGAGAACAAATATCTGTGTTTAAACAAATATCTGCCCCAGCCGGGAATCGAACCCGGGACCATCGGCTCAGTAGTCAGGTCACTAACCACTACGCCATTCGGTCGTCATAATTAAATTAACCTAAAGACGTTTTTCTCGTAATAAATATATAAGTAGGTAAGTACACACTCTTTGCCAATATATTATTTTATAGTCTAAAAATACTATTTATTATATTATTGTAAATTTAGATAATACTAATCAGCCATTAAACATAATTGTTAATTTTACAGTCTCAAAATTCAATAGGCACTAGATATGATTTATGCATGCAATTATTTCCCAATGACCTCCCGTAGTTTTCAAATTATTAGATAGGTACCCATAGAACTGCAAAGGATCAGCCCCCCTATTGTGTAACTCCGAGTGGGGTTGGTTGGTATAAAATGGCTGACAATTTAGAGCATTATTAATTAATAACTTTTTACTGACTTATCTGATTACACAAACGTTTATGGTGAATGTAAGGATATATTGTTAGGCTTCTTGCATATTTCTTTCACTAAGATTTTTGGTGTTTTCGGTTAATAAGTCTCTAAGTTGATACCAATTATCACCGGTTGCCAACTCTCAAAAAGTTACAAAATACGGGGGCAGACCGATTCGATTTCATGTCGATTTTCACTATTAGATACCTATTGAAAACAATGTACACGTTGGTATAATATTTGGTACGGAAAGAAATGTGTTTTCATAAAGTATTTAAATTGTGTATTGAAATAATTAATATAAGACAGAAACAGTGGCACAGGCCCGAAAAAGTTGGCGTCTTCTTCTTCTTCTTCTTTCGTGTCGTGTCCAAGGTGGCGTAATAAAAGGAGACATACCTATACACAACAGTGGGCGGTAGAGGACTGATGATGATGACGAATTAATTTATATTTATATTTCAATAGTATTCATAATATTTGTACCCTGTACAGTTTCATTATTTGCGAGGACTTCAGAGAGAGAAGTGTACAAAATACACGTAAAGCTCATAGTCGGCTCGTACGATATCCGACTATCGACTGCACTTGAATCAGGTCCTACGATGCCTACGGCCGGTGCCGCGCAGCCAACATGTTGAAACTCCGAGGTGCCTCCGCTGACCTCCGCTTGCCAAACAATATTCATTGTTGGGCTTTTAGGCATAAGCCCTTCGAGGTATTTAACCTGCGCATTTATGATTATTTTAGTATCGATTTGGACAAATTGGGAATGAAAATGCCATCTATATTTCTTGCCATCTCAGAACTGGGTTCTCTAAAAAGCCACTCCTAAACAAACATTATACATAGCCGTTTGTGACTGTTGTTTTAAACTATGCACCTAGTAGTGATAGGTGAACCTATAGGTTTCAACGAGCATTGATGTAAGCGCCAAGATTATCGATTATCGACAAGGATATGCAAAATAGGAAGGGATTGTATCCTGATCTAGTTTTTATGACCGCACAGGGCTGGCATTTATTGATGAATCAATCACTCAATATAATAATACTAAAGCGTCGTGGGGTATCGACACGACTGCGTGACGGACTGTGGACTATATAAAGGGTTTTTCAATTGGCGCGGGTAGATTTTGGGGGCCCGTGGCGGCCATTTTGTTTTGGTGACAATTGTCAAATCTTTTGCTTATTATTCAGTTGCTTATGCCAAATCACCATGGCAGGTTACACGATTGAACAGCGCGTACAAATGATAAAACTTTATTATCAAAATAAGTGTTAGTGCAAACGTTGCGTGCATTGCGCCCATTTTACGGTAGACGTGGTGGCCCTTCACAGTCGACTCTTCAGCGTTTGGTGGCCAAATTTGAAACAACCGGTTCGTTAATCGATCAACCCACACCTGTACGTTCAAGAAACACAAGATCAGCCGAGAACATTGCGGCGGTCTGTCAAAGTGTACAGCAGAACCCGAGGCAGTCGATCTATGCGGAAAAGTCATTGAAAATTGGACCACTCGGATCCGTGCCACTGTGAGAAGCTGAGGCGGGCATTTGAATGATGTCATCTTCCATACTTAATGGCATATATGGGCCTTTTAAATAAATAAAAAAAATTGTTGATACCTCATACGCAGCTTGTTTAATTTCGTTTCAAAATCTACCCGCCCTTATTGAAAAACCCTTTATAATATTACAGTAAACAGAAAAAAAAAATACCTCACACACACACACACTTACACCTTGTACTAATGTACCTCCTTGCGGGGTAGGCAGAGGTGCATTGCTGCACCCACTTTTCGCCAGTGTTTATGTTAGTCCCAATGTAATTGGAAAAAAAGTAATACCTACAAGTGAGTATTAAAAATTATGATATTCCACCGATTCATAGTGATACTCCAAGGCATGAGGCTACTCCAAAAATGTAGGTCTGCCATAATTTTTATGCTTGGCGAGGAAGGTAAGAGGTTAATAATTTCATCACTCTAAAACTTTATATCTCAAAAAGGTTTAAGCACTGAAAACTGTCTTTACCTTCGCAAACAAGTTTTAAAAGTGTATAATAAATTAAACAGAGGTATCTTTTCACACATATGTTATTGAGCTCTATAATAAACGACATATGGGGAAAAATTTACATTATCCTTGAGCTATTAGGATCATTAACTGGGTTCCAAGTATGCGTTAAACTGATTGACCTCTTGACAACGCGCAGTGTCAACAATCACTTGTAGCTGCTACTTTACTCAGAAATACAAGGAAATAGCATGTTTTAAGGCAAAGGTGGCCTTAATGGCAATAAACGTATGAAGTATGAATAGATCAACGTGTGACCTAGATATAATTTGCAATATGGTGGTAATTTTAGGAACTGAACTTTATAAACTCGAGTTTATAAAATAAGTTATATGACAAAAAAAAATATCATTTTTTTTTATTGCGTCTCGGATAAAATCCTTATCTTATCTCATTCCACCCTTATTAAATAGACAAATTATACCTCTAAAACTTCTACATCGTAAGTGTCGTAAAATTTAAATAGCCATTACTTTCGGTCTTCAGTCATTGTGAATATAGCGGACTGATTAATAACAATAATATTAAATATTATGATATTTTTTCTAACATCATGTAACGTTGTAGACGTACATGTCTTTAATAAAACATATTTTTAAACTAAATCTTGCTTATTTTCTTAATTTTAACAATTAACTTCATAATAAATAAATAAAAAACATTAATTAAACCTAAAAGTACAATCACACTGATTTATTCATAGACAGTTTATGGTAGAAATTTAGTTTCATAAACCTGCCCACATTTTAATATTGGTAGAAATTTATTGTTCATAACCTGGTATAATTTTTTACATTCCGTGACATCGTGACACTTTCAACGGCTGTCGCCGCTCGCTAGTCATTCATTAGCTTTGCCATCACTGGACTCGAACGTACGCTTGCGCATCTAAATAATAATTGCTTTCGCACATATCATTGCGACTTAAAAGTAAATTTTTAAATAGATAGTGCACCTTAAGTGTCCTAACCGTTCCGGGTCCGCTATACAAGGCGCTGCTGGCTCTGTGTACCTGTGTTTTACATAAATCCTCAAACCCCATATTGGGTAAGTTGTGAACAAATGTTATTTATTTTAATTTGTGTGCTAACATTTCTTCTTAGCTTTTGAATTGCTGTTGATTGTCTTTTTATTGGCGGTTACGGTGTTCAACCGACCGTTGGAATATTCCAGCGGTCGCGTCTTGAATACCGTATCCTACATTCACCTTTTTAATATTTTCATTTTTAAACTTGTAACTTAAATATTTCTTTTTAATTGCCTTCTGCATTCATTATCTTTTGTTAAATTTAAAGCCTACTTAATTCTTCGCATTTGTAAACTCCGTTCTGATTGTTTTCACCACGGCACCGCTTGCTACATAAGTACTTACCTACAATGCGTTGCCGTCGGTGGTAACACGGAACGTTATGGAATCATTCCTAACGTATTTCGTTGGCCATTCCAGGGTTTCAGTACGGGGTTTAAGAAGATTTCAGTACGGGATTTAGAAGACCTAGGCTTCGCTTCGCTACCTACTGCCGCATCACCCTCTGCTTCGCTTCCGCTTCGGACCTACAGCTGAGCACGGCGACCTACAACCCTGCCAGTGGCTGACGACCTGTTCCACCGGCATCTGACCATCCAGGGGAGTGCTTGAACTACGCAGTGAAATCAGATACTAGGCCGACACACCACGACCCGTTCTACTGACTTAGGTGGCCTGCGGCCATCAATAAATTTACTTTCGTTGGACCTACCTACCTCTTTCATTTACCTCCCAGTAGGGACGATAGGTAAACAGGTAGGGAACGACACACTGGCGCCCAACGTCCGTAAGACAGGGAACGTCACACTGGCGCCCTTAAACGTGGTTGTGTCTGATTTTGCTGCGCAGTAAGTAGTAAAGTGTTTGTTTGTGTGTGCGTTGTAAAACGTTTTTTTTTTGTTGCTCTGCCGTAACTGAGGTGTATTTTGCATTTTTTCAAAAGTATAATTTGTACCTATTTGTTTTAATTTAAAACGGATTTTTTTTACGTTATTAAATTTTGTTAACGGTTTTTTAACTGGCAACATTTTTTTAAAGTACCCTAATTAGTTAATTACCTCTTGACATTTTTATTCTGTGATACCAGCGTAATACACATCAGTTGCATTTAATTTTATTTTTCAACGCTTCTTTTATTTTTGGTTCTGTGCGTTTTTTTTTTGTTTTGTGTATTTAGTTTAAAAGAGTACAACGTTACCTAATTTTTTTTTGTAACAGAACGGAGTAATTTTTTCTTCTAACTCTTGTTCACATTTTACCCAAATTGTTGAATATCCATCTTGTTGCTTTCCTCCGTTGTAATTTTTTTTCCACCATGTTCCCCATAAAATGTTTGTCCTTACAAAAATCGGAACTGGAATACGAGGTGTCCATCAGAGGTACAGTTCCAGCGACCAGTATTGTGGAGCTGGCTATAAACTTTCCCTCTGACCTTATCCTCGAGTCCGGTTTGGATGCTTACAGGGTGTGTTCGAGGATTTGTCGAAAACACAGGCTAATTTTGAGTGTATTACACCCAATAAAGCACTTTTCCAGCGGACACGGAACTAGAACTAGTCGGAAATAGGTTTTTTTTATTTTGCATATTTGACATTTTAAACCTTTTTTTAAACATCAACATTATCTATAAGTATATTTTAACCAGGTGACATAATAATAATAAATTGTGAAAGTATTAGTCATTTTTTGATATATTTTTTTTTAAAGAATGACTTTTGTTTTGAATGGTTTGCGTTAATAATCTAATATGATTTTTATTGCTTAGTTTGAATGTGGAAGTATGAAGTTGATGATTGAATGTTTTTTTTCTGACAGGTAACTATGTATGAAAGCGTAGTATTTTTGCATTTTATTTTTTTTATTTAACCGGATTTTATTTAGGATAAAATCCTTTCCGTGAGACGTAACGTTGTAGACGTACATGTCTTTAATAAAACATATTTTTAAACTAAATCTTGCTTATTTTCTTAATTTTAACAATTAACTTCATAATAAATAAATTAAAAACATTAATTAAACCTAAAAGTACAAGTTTCGTTGGACCTACCTACCTCTTTCATTTACCTCCCAGTAGGGACGATAGGTAAACAGGTAGGGAACGTCACAATCAATTTAAATTAAATTCAGTTGTCGCATGTGGATCAAAACAGGCAGTCCCAAGTCCCAAATAACCTTTATTTAATGAACATCTCAATCAAACAATACGAGTTACATGTCAAGATTGACAAGTCAGAAAACAATACAGCGTATTTGCTGTCCCTTTTTCACCAGTTGTGATTAATTAAGTTAGAGAGAGACATAGCACTCGCACGGAAGGTTGTTAAAGAGACAAGTCAGACACACCTGCTGTACTTGAACATAATAATAAATCTAAGCGCAGGAGTTGATAGTGGTATGAGACGGACTTGGCCTTTAGATTGGCCCTTTAAAACTTTTCATAAATGGTTCTTTTAAACGAGTCAGTTAGATTTCCTATGCAAAACATCAGATTTGGTCTGCAATCTACATGCTACCTTCCAGAGAAAATACTGTTTTTAAGGTATTATTCAGACTGTAAGATACCTTCATTTTGTCACTAAGTATTATTTTAAAATACTGGACCACTGAAAAATTTCTTATCCTAGTGACGATATAATACCTCAGTAAGGTCAAAGCTTTTGAGTCTATTTGAACTAACGCCAAAGCTCGTACATTCTAATATGTAAATGTGGCCACAAATGTACATGGACACTATTTAAGTACCAGCCTAGTACCTACCTGCCGATATGTACGTTTCATACAGTTGATTTGATCAAGATGAATAATGTGGAATTGATTAAATCGGTATATATGATGGTAGGTTAAATATAAATTGTCTGAAAGAATTGGGTTCTATTTTATATTTTGACTGTCTTAAAATACGAGTATATCACTAAACTATATTTTTAATATATTTAATTGAAAAACTTAAGCGCTATATTTTCTATAGATATACGAGCCCAAGTTGACGCTTACTGAAGAAGTAAGGAATTGCAAGAAGTTGACTTTGTAAATGAAAAATATTTCCTAGCACTTTCAAGTCTATCCAACGCCACCACGACGCTGCCACCGCCTCGACTCTAGCAGTGGGGCGACTAAGTGCATATATACATATATATACTTATTAGTTTTTCCGTAAGTTGAAAGCAAATGTGATTGCATTGGTATCACACGCACACACCGCTACCACACCAGCTGTGTCAGTAACTGCACGCACGGTGTTGCAATATGGATGCATGTCGCGGACATGTTGCACACATCGACAGTTTGTGTTAAGACTGTGAGTTTTTATTTATTTTTAAGAATCTATACTTAGTCAAAGTTTCAGGCAGATAAGTCTACATACTATATGAGATAAGCATCACAGTCTCGAATAAGTGTTGTTGAAGCCTGTTTATGTAATAATAAATACATAACGATGAAGTATTTAACAAATAACTTAGGTCTAAAATACGAGTCCGATCGATTTCTCTTTGTCTCGACATCTATTTAACACAATTTATAAAGTGTTTCATTGCATGAGAATGGAATATAATTAGTTTCCGGATTGATTTATGAGTTTTATGTGAATCACAGTGTGATGACAGGATAATTATGATGTTCTTAGAATTGTAGACCACTTTATAAGCAAAGGATCTCTTTTTTAATTAGTAGGAGTCAATTCTATTTAATTTTAACCTCTAAAATTATTATGACGACTTCAATTTATGTATTTAAAATTAAATTATATACACGCTTGTAGGATTCAACAGTCGCTGATAATAAAGTAGACATTGAGAAACAGGGCCTAAATATTATTATAAGAGTACAAATGGGTTATATATTCTTCAATATTAATAAAAAAAAAATGACAGCACAACATATTTCCACATTGGAAAAAACTATTTCTGCGTTAAAATTATTCTGTTGTTGGCTTTTTTAGAAAACCCGGAAAAATAGAGTGAATATCATACGAAACAAACGTTTGTACTCACATACACAATGCCGCGGCAGGGATGGCGTGAACCTTTTACTTTTTGCCGGTGTCGGTGCAATGGGAAAATGGATTCCTTAGATAATACACGATTAGAGCAACATTGCAAGCGTTTGAGCAATGATGATATATTTAACTGGTAGAGATATAGTTATCAACGACAGTTCGATTATAGCAGACAAGTTATTATAATCATGCATTTATGATGTATGCTGGACAAAGGCCTTTCCCAAAGAGAGACAGAATACATTTATCCTCAAGCTCCATAAACCACTGGAGAGATATACGAGAGAAATAACTTATACTACTTATAGGTACATAGGTACTTGACTGTACTCATACTTGCTCTATTAGGTAAGTAATTTTGACTCGAACGGTAGAAATCTCTCGACTTTAAGATATCAAGTTTCTTTTCCAACATCCTTTTAAAAGTAGTCCGGCCAAACAAGACCACATTTTCAAACATTTAACTTATGTACAGTGATATGTGAGTGCGTAACGCCATATTGCTTAACGCAAGCCTGCCAGCCGTGAAATATAAGCGCACACATCGAAATGTATATGCGACGACCGACGGGGACTATTCTAGAACTCAGCTTTAAAATAGTACGAGTTTGATAGCGTTCGTAAGGGAAGCATACTAAGTGGCAATTTTTCCATAGTCGGTTAGAGCATAACCAGGGAGTAGTGGTTGATTTTTGACACATCTGTCATGAATTTTATATGGAGATGACGATTAATTTATAATTCAATCCCTGTCGGTTAAATAATTATGGAGAAATTGGCACTAAGGGTGACTGCACGAGACATTAAAACGTATTTAAATATACTATTGTCATGCTCTGATACTATACTGTCAAAGCAAGCGAGCAATAGATTTAAATACGTTTCATGTCTCGTGCAAGTCACCCTAATTGTATCGCATGCGATCTGTGTGGGCTGCCAGAATAACTTCCATTCAACTGTACTGACCGTGTTGGCGGTTGCGGTTGGGAGCTCTAGTTTGAAGAGATACATTCGTAGTGTTAAGCTCTACTGAAATCTCTATTGCCATTGCTCATGTTTTTATTTTATTGCATTAACGAACTACGATAAGAATAATTATGTATTATTCTGTCGAATACGACGACGACTTTGAAGCATTTTATAAACGAACAAAGTGGGCACTGAGAAAGTGACCAATTGCAAAGGCGGGAGATTATATTCTTGTTACCGTTTAAGATGTAGACAATTACTGGCTCCTTGTAAGCTTGGAAATACATATAAATATTTAATTTCCTACCGAAATCTTATAAACCAAACCACCAACCACATAACATCCATTGCCCGTGTATACGCAACCTGCGTTGTCCACCAGCCAGCATGTTCAGGCTCACACACAGTTGCGCCACCACCGTTCCCAGCCTTCAGGCCCTTCTACCGCGGTTAGTCTCAGACGGGTCACTTTATCTTACGAAAAACGACCACCACTCTGTCTTGTAGAATGAAACGTACCGATTCCATAACCGCTTTCAATCCTTCGTTTTTAGGGTTCCGTAGCCAAAATGGCAAAAACGGAACCCTTATAGTTTCGTCATGTCCGTCTGTCCGTCTGTCCGTCTGTCCGTCTGTCCGTCTGTCACAGCCGATTTACTCGGAAACTATAAGTACTACAGTGATGAAATTTGATGGGAATATGTGTTGTATGAACCGCTACAAAAATATGACACTAAATAGTAAAAAAAAGAATTGGGGGTGGGGCCCCCCATACATGTAACTGAGGGATGAAATTTTTTTTTTCGATGTACATACCCGTGTGGGGTATCAATGGAAAGGTCTTTTAAAATGATATAAAGTTTTCTAAAAAACATTTTTCTTAAAGTGAACGGTTTTTGAGATATCAGCTCTCAAAGTCGTAAAAAGTATGTCCCCCCCCATCTATTTTTATAACTACGGGGTATAAAATTCTAAAAAAAATAGAGGTGATGCATGCTAATTAACTCTTTCAAGGATTTTTGGTTTGATCAAAGTATCTCTTATAGTTTTTGAGATAGGTTGATTTAACTGTAATTGCTGCTACGGAACCCTTTGTGCGCGAGCCCGACTCGCACTTGGCCGGTTTTGTTAAGCTAGAGTGCATAGCTAGAGTGACCCTTTAGAGACGTTAACTTACAGATCTTTATGTTCCTAGACCGCATTGCGAAAGTGTTGTAAATAGTGGAGTCGATAGCTGAGATCTGAGAGGATCGTTGTGGTGTAATTGCATGGGAAAGGGACGTCGGGACACTGGCAGGTTATTGCGAAGCTCTAAAGACCGAGTTCCAATTTGTTAGTGCTTAGCTGAGTTGCCGGTGCGATAAGAGAAAGAGATTGGTTTTAGATTGTTCTAAGAACTCGCTATTAGACAGTAACTAAGGCTTGCTATTAGACAGTAAATTTAATTTCATATATAGGCGTTAGTAAAATTCGGGTCTTGTGCGATTTGCCTCCGACCACTTCTATGGATGTAACAAATGACTTAACTTTATAAAAATAATTATTAATTTTACACTAGATATAAAATGTACTTAACTATAGGTTTTTAAGTACATACATTCATTAATTTGTCATCCTCAAAAAGATTTTTTTATTGTTACATAAAATAAATACATTATGTATGTATAGGATTAATATTTAGGGTTTATTACAAATTACTCTATTACAATGTTCCTGGTCATAAATGGTCTCTGCGATTTTGAAAGTCCAAGATTCGTTTAAGATCTCCGCTATCTACCTGTCCATGTAACTTGAGGGCAATGAAGAAACAATAGTTTCGATAGACAGATGCCCTTTACTGGTTTTGTCTTAGTTTGAGATAAAACGTGGTCGAGCGTTTCGTAACCGCACCTGCTATAAATGTTGTAGACAGCTTGGTAATCTTAATACTGTGCATTGTGTTTGGAATCTAATGGGAGACTGGAAATATTATACTTTTACTAGCATATGGATGGTGCATTTAAGGTAAGCCTATCAGTATCGTACATATCGGGCAAACGGATTGTCATAATCATCAGCCAATAATCATCCACTGCTGGATATAGGCCTCTCCCAAGGAGCGCCACAACACTCGGTCCTCGGCCTTTCTCATCCAACCACTACCCGCCACCAGCCTAAGGTCGTCAGTCCAGCGGGCAGGAGAGCGTCCCACGCTGCGTTTGCCTGTTCGTGGTCTCCACTCTTTTTGTGTGGATTGTCATAAATGTATGGAGAAACGGCAATGGCGATGAAGTGGTCGCATTTGTGTGAATTTCTGTACAAAGAATACTGAATGCGATGCGTCCGTTGGTGGATGCCAGCTTACCTTTATACATTAGCCGAACGCAGAAAAAGTGTAGATTTCCATTATGTGGAAAGATTATGATGCTCCATTAATTAAATTTTCCTTACCAGCAGAGGACAAAAAAATATGGTTTTATTTGAACCATATGTACGGTCAGCTGCATATGTATCTATACGCATTTGTACCTTGTCAAACTGAAACCGCCTATCCATTCAATGAAATATTGACGGTTCGTCACTTTGACAAGGTACAGAAGTGTATAACGACTTATGCAGCTGACCGTATATGTTAAATGATTTGCCGGGATGTGAGATAGTGGTATCTGCTCCTAAATGTGTAAATCAATTATAAGTTACTTATTAATCAATCTATTTCATTAAGAATAAAAGATAAAGTAAGTATATAATTTTCATGATAATTTAATCTGGACATCTTCTCATTGCAATAAAAATAACCGTTATTTGATGATGAAATACATACTTAAACAAAATTAATTATGTGGCATTATCCTAAGTAACTCTTCATTAATTATAATAGTTATTTTTCAATGCTTTCAAAAAATAATTAATTATTGCAAATACCAGTAGGCCTTTGAAGTTTAAAGAACAATTAAATATTTAATTAAGATTGTTAAATTCTTTTTTAACCCTGACTCGGTAGTATTTTAATAACAATTATTTAAAATACAATTGAAAAGTAATTAAAACTTAATAACGAACATAATAAAGGTGTAATGAATCTTGTATTTGTGCAATGTACGTAATTATGTATGTTATTTTGACATAAAATGATGAAGAAATATACTTACAGCAGCTTTGTTAATCATATTAAATATTTAATAGATTTAGATAGCCATACTTAATCTAGGTGTATATTACTGGAGCAACCCTTTTAAGTAATTATAATAATACTAAGCCTAGCCAAAATATATAAATTTACCTAGTTATTTTTCGTTTTAATGCCCTTCTTTAGGCAAAAGTGCTTTGATGCATCCACTATTTGTCGTTGATATTTGGTGTTTCAAATGTATCAGGAAAATCCCCTATCGGAGTATTACCCAGGACCCACACCATTAACCAGTCACCAATACGCGGTCCCGTCATAATTACAATGTTAGAGGTTTATCTAAAATTTAAACGAAACGGGAGTACGTAATCGATTTATTTTTGTACCAACTATTATTATCCCGTTATGACATTACATCAACTGATATAACGTTACTTTTCACGCTATTTTTAACCTTACAGCTGTAGTGTTAACAGTTGCGTATTCAAAGGTTCCAAGTCACAGCAGTTGACAGCTGACGACCGTGACCAATGGGTTTAAACGGTTAACGGTCACGTGGTCGAGTGGGCCTAAAGAATTCGAACTTCGAATCCGTGTTAAATTCTAGGTTATGTTGAGTTTCGTAATATTTACAGAGAATACCTAATTAGTTTCGAAGATATCGGAAATATGGGTGGAAGTACTTATGACTCTTTTGTCTGTTGTGTTTTTAAAGGAAATAATTATATTATGTATAACGAGAGGGAGCCAAGAGCCAACCTTAACGCCACTCTAGTACAAAGGTACTGTGTTTGAATTTTTGTCACACAGGTATAGTACATACCTTAATTTAGGTATTTACGTACAAATGATATCGGTCTTCCAATAGTAAAAGCACTTATTGTGTAATGATGATTATATCTAAGGTACTAATTAAACCCTCGGGGCTCAGCAAGAGAAAAAATAAAAGAGCCGCATTTTTTTCCCATTTCCTTACTACCACAATTTATCTGTTTTTTCTCTCAATGCTGTAAACACCACTTTTATAGAAAACCCTTGTGCCTAATAGATTTTAAAACGCAAGTCTGCCTTTAAATGGTCATCCTCGATTGTCTTACGATAGTTTCTGGGTGAAGGCTGAAGAGGAGCTGTCAATAATTATAGCAAACGAATCCAAAATGGCGGAGAACCTCGATGTAATTACTAGGTATTGTTGCATGCGACGACCTCTCAGACCTTTGGAGACAAACATTATACTCATTAGAAGAGACATCATTAGTTAGATTGAGCACAAGAAATAATTTGAACCTGGTAACCTTGCTTCGTACATCAGAAGTAAGTACGCTTTATTGAGTTTCGTAATATTTTCAAAAGCCTAATAACACTGCTCGTCCAATCACAATCTCATCGAGGTAAAAAATCGATAACAATCACGATAAGATAAAATCTGTGGTCGATGGTTTTGAAATGTTAATTATTGGTGGCGTCAATATAAATCGAGAAGGGCATTTTAGATGATAATCAACCACAACATAAAATCTATTGTAATAAAATAAATGTTTTAATGAGCCTACACAGAAATGTCTTAAGAAATCATCAATATAGTTATCAATGACCTTGATGAGTCAATTGCCATGACCCTATCATCTATCATCCATAGATATCTGCTAGATTAATCGTAGGTGCTACCTAACTATGTACATCTGTTAAATATTTGCAGTTTAATTGTTAATATCTGGTAGTTATAAATTATAATATAAAGCATAAAGATGAAAAAACTCTAACAAACCGCTTTTTTATCATATGAGTGAAGTGTAATTCGGAAAACGAATTGGAGCTTAACAACATATTCCATAATTCATATGGCGGAATATAATTATAATACCTACTATAATTATTTCATTTTGGATTGTGAAATTCAATATTTAATTGATTTAAACACGATGGAACATAAAGCGACCTTTACGCTATGTATGATCCATGTTCCATCCTCAACACGTCATTGTTCAGTGAAGATTTCGAGCCTATAAATTGTTCCTAGTGACTCGTATGGTTGCATCAACTTGTATTATTAAACTGTTACTGTTATCTTCTTTAGGGCGGATTCGACCAACGTCGAGTAACTTTTTACTCACGAGTAAAGTACCCGTTACTCGCGAGTAAGCAGATTTTGCATTCTACCAAACCTGAAACCAAGATAACTAGCTTATCCCAAGAATAAAATGTTATACCGCCAAAATTGACCGTGTAACGAGCTTATCCGAGAGTAATTTTGTAATGGCGGCAGCACATCAGCTGATTAGAAAACCGTCATAATGACATATAAACACATCTGTCAAAACATAAACAAAAGTACGTTAAAAAGCAAAGTCTCAGAATAACAACAGCGAATAAAATTTTAAAACATAAACAATTTCATACTTTTATAATCCATTCAAACTAAGTTGGCATGTCATTTCTATTGCATGCTTTGAAACGCAGCTATTTTTATTTTAGTTGCATTACAGTTTCGTTCCTCGTTCATTCAATTTAATCATGGTATAACTTGGTAGAATGCAAATGTACTTATCCTAGATATTTACTCGCGTATAATTTTAATTCCGGTATAGTTATTCTCGTGTAACGTGATGTTTGGACGAATTCACCCTTAATCACACAACTGTGAGAGAAAACGTCAACCCACCAATAAACCATCTTACCACTAGCAAATCACAAACAACAATCTAACCAACACCCCATCCATTGCAGGCTCCGGTCGGCGCACCACCACGCAGTCCAGTGCCAACGCGACGCGGGACTCGCAGCTACTGTCGGTGCTCGCGGCGCGCCGGCGGCTGCTGCTGCACGGGCGGTTGGCTACGCACATCAACACGCTCGCCTCGCTGGCGCATAAGAGCAATCGGTGGGTGTTCTTCTTCTTCTTCTTAATATGTCCACCAGTGTCGATATAGATTGACTATGTGCTCAAAAGAACCTAATAAAACTAATTTTTTTTTATCTGAAATGGTAAAAGAAAGCATAGTTCAGAATGACCCTCACAGTCAAATCTTTTCAGATTACTGCACCACTTTTGCAGTAACCTGTATATCTACTACCTAATATTTTTGGCAAATTAGTTTATTTTTGCACTTATTCTGTACTTACTCATATCCTTATTGATTGTAGAGAATCTAACATAAGATTTTTCTTTCGTTTTCAGGACTAACACAACGTTTGCTCAGTTAGAAGTAAGAGACTCAAACAGCTCCGTTGTCAAAAGGATCACATTTGAGAACAACAGTAACGACTTTTCACCGACACTGAAACTTGTCACTACCGACGGCTCTACAGAAATACGACAAGACGTTAAGCCGCACGAACTAAGACATCTATTTATACCGAAGGTATACCACGACAACAGAAGCAGAGCTGGGTTTCTAAATAATAGAAGGAAAGAGGCTGCCAATGCATCAAAAGCTAACAGCACGAGTCACAAAACAGCATCGGAGAATAATGGAGCTGTATATATCCCACCAGAGAAACTAGAAGGATTAGACAAAGAGATTGAGCTTGACCCGGAAGAAGAATTCCAAGTAGATGAGTCTAACCATGGGCTTTATCTGTTGAATTATTCCGATGCAGACAATGTGACTATCAATCAGGAATTAAATAAAACTGTAAATTCTAATGATACCAAAGATACAACTACAATCAAAATAGAAACATCATCTTTAAATACAACACCGAAAGAAAGTGCCACTCCAGAAGTCACCAGCAGTAAAGACGAAAAATTGAGTATAAATTCAGTCACAAACAATACTGAAAATAAGAATACTAAACTTTTAAAAGTTGAAAATGAAAAAGATAAAACTAGCAATACAACTCTTTTTATGTCAGATGAAATTTACAACCACTTTCGGCCTCTAGAAACTGAATTAAATGCAGAAGATATGGCTCCATTTATATATTTTGGACAAAAACTGGGAGGGCAAGTCATAAATGATAATTTAACTAATTTACCTTCACTATCAGCTTCTACAAAAGCGGTAAACTTTATTATAGCACCATCAGATAAAAGAAAATTTAATTCGAGATACTCAGCAACGGAAAAGTATCAAAACTCAAGTGTCGATGAAGAAGAGATCAATGAAGACATGGATGTGGCAGTTGTTAAGAATGTTATTGAAAAGAATAAAATTAGAAACTCGGTTAAAGGCTCTGCTCCTGGTAGACATGTCGGTTTAGTTAATGCTTATAGGAAATATACAACTGTATCGACTTCAAAGCCACCAAGCATAGCTCAATTAAACGTAACTGAAAAAATCATAAGCGTAACACCTAGTACTATAGATAGAAGTAAAGTAAATAACCGAACTAGTAATGCCAGTATAAAGGAAACTATTAATAAAACGAATATTTCTAATTCTACGGATATTACCATCGAATTTAATACGACCAATGGTACTGATACAACATCTACAAATAAAATCAATTCTACAACTAATGCAGCTCCTAGAAATTACACAAGAAACTATCACAATGTAAGACGGCGCCCATCAAAAATCACTGCTGCATCGAATTCGGAAAGTCTAATACCGATTATTGTAGTAAACGCCACGACAGAGAAAGCGTCAACTTTAGTTTACACTGCTGTCGTAACATCAGTTTCGATAACATCTTCTATGAAAGGCAAGAATGCTACAGATACGAACAACGGAACCATTGATGAACCTACCAATTTGACTGATAATAATATTCCAAAAGCAATTCTATTGAATGTTAGTGAAAGCACTCCTTCAATACCTACGCCAACTATTCAAACAACAACAAAATCTAACAAACATAGAATAAGGATTCGAACAACTACTACTGAAAGCAGTTTGAACAGTTCTCCTTTAGTTTACATGCATAAAGCTACTGAATCACCAATTTTAAGCGAAATAACCACAAAAAGTGTAACCGATCTGAAGAATGAAGCAACTGCATCTAGAATATCAGAGAGACTACAATCTCTTTACGGTAATAAACCAGAAATAGACAATTCAACGGATTCAAGTACGATACGACCCAAGAATATATTGAACAGGAGAAGAAGACCTACAACTGTAAGCACTACTACAACTCAATCAACGACCACTCCGTTCCCTTCAACTTCTTACAGTACAACTGAGAGACCTGTTGCTACCACGTCCAGCAAACCATCTGTTACATCCAGCTTCACCACAACTACAGAAAAAGCAGATTCAACAGAAAATACATTCCAGCCTTTTATAGTTACCTCAAGAACTTCATCTAAATCTAGCTCAAAACCGTTGCTAAAGCCGTCAAATGCAGTAAACTCTTCCCTCACAAATAACACGAAATTGTTCCAAAATTCGGGCGCAGATAAAGAAGACGAGAGTTCCAGAGAAGAAGTGGTAATTGAAGCCGAAAAGACTTATACAGCGTCATACGTTTTGGCGGGCATCGGATTTCTCCCAGTTGCAGCTATAATAGCATTTGTACTTCGAAGTATTTTGAATAAGAAAACTAAAGAGCTAGACACTGATTATGATGGATATTTTGAAGATAGTGACATAAAGAAAGAAAATCCTATTATTCCTGTAGCAAGACCTCCAATGCCTCCGCCATCGAAGCCCGATCAGAAATGGGAGTTCCCGAGAAATAAGTTGAGACTACAAACTTTGTTGGGACAAGGAAACTTCGGACAGGTACTACCTTTTTTATTTATACATTCATACATACATTTACAATATGTTACAATTTAAAAAATTCAATAGATCGAGCTAAAGACCCAAAATCTATCCTTTATTCTTGGTAAAACATAACACTCTCTTAAGCAGCCACTTTCTCGTGCAGCCACTATCAGCTATTTCTCTAACACCATCGTTCTACATTACACTTGTACGTGTTATGCGCTCAACATCTCGCTAACTCCTTGGTTATCGGTTCTTCGGCTTCTGTTGTAGCTAATACAACTTCTACATACTTGCACATTTTTATAAAAAAAACTTTTGGTACTATTGCAGGTGTGGAAAGCAGAAGCGGACGACCTCACAGGCCACGACGGACTGACACGACTGGTAGCAGTCAAGAGCATCAAGGAGACGGCCTCACAGAAGGAGAAGCAGGAGTTGCTGCACGAGATCTACGTCATGCAGAAGATAGGGACGCATCCTAATGTGGTTACACTGCTCGCTTGCTGCACTGAACAAGGTTTGTACAAGTTTTTTATTTATTACGATTGTCTTTTCTGTCTCAACGACAAATTCTATGTTGAGGTTTGTCTTTTTTACTTTATAATATGTCTATTAAAATTTGGACATCATTAAAATGATATAAATGGACAAATTTAGTTTTATAATAATATCAATAGCCTCTGATTCAAGATCCGAAATTTGTGTTAAAGATCCTGAGTTAAAATCCTGGGTGGGTCGACAAATTTCAATTTTTAAATTTTGCTTAGGGCATAGAAGACTGCCTGATGTCCGAAGAGTTAAATGATCTATGCTACCAGGGCATGTTGGTCCGGCATCTATCTATTGTCAGTCGTCTCGGAATGACTACGCATTATTTCGCAAGACGGAACCCCAAAAATACACAAACACATATATTATGTACACGACGGTAACAAATCCAATCCTCAATTCCAGAGCCCTATCTCCTCATAATGGAGTACGTGATGTGCGGCAAGCTGCTCACCTACCTGCGTGAGCGGCGCTCCCGCCCGGACCGGTTCAGCGGCAGTGGCGCCCTCACTTCGAGAGATCTTACTGTGTTCGCGTACTGCGTGGCTCGCGGCATGGACTATATTGCTTCTAAGGGGGTGAGTTTTGAACTGTTTTGGACAAAAATTTTCACTACGTTTCTAGCTAAGGAATTTAGCTGGTAGTGGTTGGAACCTTTGTTGGTCTTATCTCTTAGGTCTAATTCCTGTATAACTTATTGGAGAGGCCCATATTTGTATATGCGACAAGCTGCTGACGGACCGGTTCAATGGTAGTGGTGCGCTGACGTCCAGAGACCTCACCGTGTTCGCGTACTGCGTGGCACGGGGGATGGACTATATCGCTTCTAAGGGGGTGAGTCTTGAGCTGTTTTGGACATAGACTTTCTCCCCCGTATCTCTCCCCCATATCCAGCTGAGGAATGTAGCCGGTTGTGGTTGGAAACTTTCGGCCTCTTATGTCTTGTATAACCGTCTGCAGAGGTCTATGTTTACCAGTAGACGATTATTTAATGGCTGCTGATGTCCGAAAGTTATTTGAAATTGACTTAAAAAATAATTAAACCTCACTAAAGCTACATTACTGTTCGGTCACATAGGTGTTAATTCTACTATTTTCATCCAGTTAGCATCGGAGTGGTATTTTGATGTAACTAGTTTGTGTCTAATTAGTTATAGTCCTTTGTAAATAGTAAAGAAGTTGTTTAAGTTGTATCTGTATATATAATTTGAGTAAGTATCTTTATATTGGATTGTTACTTGTATTTAAATAGCTACTACACTATCGCATTGGTGCCTCAACTGTAATGGTGGTGTATGTAAAGATAAATAAATAAATAAAAACGTCGACGACCGAATGGCGTAGTGGTTAGTGACCCGACTACTGAGCCGATGGTCCCGGGTTCGATTCCCGGCTGGGGCAGATATTTGTTTAAACACAGATATTTGTTCTCGGGTCTTGGATGTGCCCGTAAAATGGCAATAGGCCCGCCCCCTATTACATTGGGACTAACATAACACTCTGGCGAAAAGTGGGTGCAGCAATGCACCTCTGCCTACCCCGCAAGGGAGTACATTAGTACAAGGCGTGAGTGCGTGTTTTTTTTTTTTTTTTAAATAAATAAAAATAAATAAACGTTACCAGCACGGCAGCATTGCCCCACAGAATCTTACATATAATCACATCAAATATGGTCTCCAGTCTCGTATACCTTGATTCCTCATCATCATAATTAGCCAATACCACTGCTGGGCATACACAATTACTAAGACCACTCCCAAGACCTACCAAGTCATATCTGATTCTCATACCACAAACGTCAATTCCAGATCGTGCACCGCGACCTGGCCGCCCGCAACGTGCTGGTCGACCACAACAAGCTCTGCAAGATCGCAGACTTCGGCATGTCCAGAGAGGTAACTACCAAAAATGTTGTTATTTTAATTAAGGAGTGTTAATAACCCCGAGAAACAACTGTGTTGTTTGGGGCATCATGTTTGTACACTCACGCAATGAAAGAGTTCCTGTGACGATAGCACCAAATTAATCATAAATGGAAAGAAGTAGCTTAATGACGCTGCATGCAATATCAGAAGTATCAAGTATCAGAATATTACCAACTAAAAACCTAAATATTTTGGTCGAATGCTTTATTAAAAGTGTTATAAAATTGGAAGTGAGTAAGTGGAAGTTTTTCATTTTTCGTGAGTGTAATTTATTTTATTTATATTGATAACTTACATAGGTCTTTCTCCTGAGACTCAGAGACCAAAAATTTCACACTGCCGCTTTGTCTGAACACTCTGAACCCTGTGGTGGGTCTATGGTGGGTCTCCCCATTATGTCATCGTCAGTCTCGGGGTCTCTAGAGGTTAAACTGTGCACTTTTTATGTCATAATTAAAATATAAATTATTATTCTAAGGTGTCAGGCAACGAGGAGCGCGCCAAGCAGCGCCACGCGCTGCCGGTGCGCTGGATGGCGCCTGAGGCGCTGCTGTACAACGTGTACAACCACGAGACCGACGTGTGGGCCTACGGGATACTGCTGTGGGAGATAGTCACGCTTGGTGAGTGTTTTGGGGTTCCTTGTTTTAGGCTAAACCTTCGTTTTGCTATCGTTTATCTCGGTAGAAAGTTAGCGCTATTTCCGAATGGAGAGAAGTTTACGAGTATTTGTCTTTCAATGACAGTGAAGATGAGTTACAAAGACATAAAACTAACAAAGAAAGAAAGAGCTCAGCTACTGCCGATGCCGCTGCCCGTGCGCTGGATGGCGCCTGAGGCACTACTGTACAACGTGTACAACCACGAGACCGACGTGTGGGCCTACGGGATACTGCTGTGGGAGATCGTCACGCTTGGTGAGTGGTTGAGGATCTTTTTGTTTAGGCGAAACCCTAGTTTTGCTATCGTTCTTCGCCGTAGAAAGGCAGAGCCATTTCCGAATGGAGAGAAGTTTATTTGTCTTTCGTTGACAATGAAGCTGAGTTACAAGGACATAAAACTAACAAAGAAAGAAAGAGCTCAGCTACTGCCGCTGCCCGCTGGATGGCACCTGAGGCACTACTGTACAACGTGTACAACCACGAGACCGACGTCTGGGCCTACGGGATTCTGCTGTGGGAGATCGTCACGCTTGGTGAGTGGTTTGAGGTTCCTTGTTTTAGTCCTGACATTCATGTCGATTCAATTTTTTATTGACCGAGAGGAGGTTTCTTTTCTTGAACCCCATTTATGATCTGGGGGGTAATGCGTGTCGAAGATATTACTTACATATAATTTAGAGGGGTTCACTAAAAGCTTTCACAAGTGGCTTAAATGTTTTTTTTTTAATATTATAAATGCACCCTGAGCAGTCTTTCTAAGCCTCCCATCGATATCGAAAACCGTTTACTAAGCCACTGTTTCTAATCAACAAACATATCCACTAACAACCACCCACCCCACAGGTTCAACACCATACGCAGCGATGACAGGCCGAGAAGTGCTGGCAGCCGTCACAGAAGGCTACCGGCTAGAGCGCCCACCGCACTGCAAGCCGCAACTCTACCGAGCCATGCATTCCTGCTGGCATTCAGACCCGACGCAGAGACCGTCCTTTGCGACCATCAAGTCTCAGGTAGGCAGTCGTACTCGTAGGTAGTGTTCGCGACAATCGCTAGATCGAGTAGATCATTCGTGAATGTTCTGGAACATTCCATCACTTTCCTGTAGTTTCGATAATGTTCTAGAAGGATAAGTATGGATTCAATAGATCTAAAATAGTCTGAAAGGTCGAAGGGGCTCACAGGTAGTATGTATTGGTATCCTAATCCTAACTAATATTACAAATGCGAAATTAACTGTGTCTGTCTGTTATTCTTTCACGCCAAAACTACTGAACTAATTTGAATGAATTTGGTTTACATATGGTCTAGACCCTGAGAAAGAACATAGGCTACTTTTTATTCCGGAATTCCCACGGGAAAAGTTTTGAAGCGAAGCTCGCGGGAACAGCTATATACCATAAATATTAAATACTATCTGTTCCCGCGAGCTTCGCTTCGCCTTAAAAAGTTTTCCCGTGGGAATTCCGGGATAAAAAGTAGCCTATGTTCTTTCTCAGGGTCTAGAGTCTTGACCATATGTATACCAAATTTCATTCAAATCCGTTCAGTAGTTTTGGCGTCAAAGAGTAACAGACAGACACTTACTTTACTTTCGCATTTATAATATTATTAGTTAGGATTCTTTATTCTTGATACACTTAGCCCTTTGCATCGAAATATCCTTCCACCCAAAGGATGTCTGGAAGAAATCGCTTTAAGCGATAATACCTCTATTTGTACATAAAATATGTGATAGATTAAGTTTTTTGTAATTTTGAACATGTTCCTTGTGTACAAATAAAGAATATCAATTCTATTCACAGCTAGCGGAGCTGCTGGACAATGAGCCAGCTGAAGGGAATTATGTGGATCTGGATTCTTTCTATCAGGAGTCGTCGGTGTATAGCGACCCGTCGGCCATCATACATGATGAGGAGGGGTTGTCGGCCGAGTATGATAGAGAAAGACGGGTGTTTAGAGAGTAAGTTTTTTTTTATATAAGCTTGTTAATAAATTAATAAAGTGGGGGATTGGGCACAGACTTACACAGTAGTAATTCATAATCCAGAAACTGAAAAAAAATATAATTGGTGTCTATAAAGAAGTAGGTAGTACGCTTAACCTAATTATATTTTAAATGAATATTTTATGTCCTTTCTGCCTTCAGTATTATTCCCAAACACCAAGAAACATAGGAGCCTTAAGTAATAAACTTCATCTTTATATCATTACACACCGTTACTAACGCATCAATTCCTCCCCAGACTGGCGACGACCCCCACAAAGTACGACAACCGAGCCTTCAGCTTCCGCGACGAGGACCTGCGCAAGTTCGGAGTAGGCACTCCGCGCATGGGCGGCTTCGGCATTCGGGACGTGCCCTTCAACGGAGACTTCAACGAACGGTTCAATGACCCCAACTTCACCGAGAGGAAAGACGGGAAACTATCCACTTCCAGCTTCCACAGAGAGAGAGAAAGAGATAACACGTTGGTCAGCAGAAATAGCTTCAGTGGGTTCCCAAGAATCAACTCTAGAGATCCACATTTTCAGTTGATATCTGAAGGCCGCAACAAGAGAGTGCCCGAGTTCGAGTGTGATATTTAAACTTGAGTTTTCTATTCGAGAATACGTAAATTGGAGTTCCGAGTCGATTTTTGGCAGTTTTCTTTCGCACAGTGTGAATACATGACATGAACTCTTTACTTTTAAGTTCAATTTCAATCAGACTTGAAATTCTGCAACTTAAAAACGTAATTGTATTGTTGTAAATAGTTGTTATTTATGTACCACAGGTTTATATGTTTATGTGTACTTATTGTATAGAGATTTTATTGAGTAGGATTATAATTATATGTAAATAAATATGAAAGGTATTAATTGTAAACCATTGAAGATATTATGCAGTAGTGTAATGTTTATAACGACTGGAATAAATTGTAAATATTGCTTATAAGTTTAGATTTTGATATTGTGTTCGTGGGTTTTGATTTTAAATCGCAGTTTATTTTCATTAAATGGTGCAATTTTTTGGTTTCACTTTAAAATGTTTTCAATGTAAGATTTTATATAACTCTGGTGCTACATTTTTATGAGTAGTTTATTAAATGTTAACAAAAATGTTTTCTCTTTAAAGTACTAAGAAATCTCTATTTGTTACTGTTATTTCTCAATACTTTCAAATCTCAGTTCAATATTACTTTCTAGTCTTTAATAATTGTACGATATTAATGAATTGATGTAAGATATGAATATTAAATGTTTGTGTGGAGTTTTTTTTATATGAAAATATAAGAGTATTAAACTTATGGAATTATTATTTTATTCCTTGTTACTCCGAAACTATTTGAATGAAGGAAATAGCTCAATTACTATTTGAATGAAGGAAATATCTTAGGTAGAATTTGATTTCACATAATATTTTCGGTACCTAAGTGCGGAATCGTGTAAAAGCAGAGAAATAAAACACATCTCGGTGAGAATCAAAATATTATTAGGAATTGGTGATACGTTTTCAAGAAGGCTCGAAGGCTTTTAGTGTACCCCATTACCAAAATGATAGTAAAGTAAATATTATTATTATGGTAATATACGATATATAATACGCCAAAATTCTATACCAAAATCTGTGTCAATTAATAATATTTCATTGGATACGACTCCTACAATAAGTTGATAACAAAATCTATTGAAATTCAAAATAGAATATTATATCATAAACTATAAAACTCAAAACGTCTCCATAACGTCACAGGAATCATATTAACTGAAACGAGGTATACTCATATAAATTTGTTTTACGTACTAAAACACTCTGCTGGTATTATCTAACGATAGGGCCAAGGAACAAAAGGCAATCAGGAATAGAAATCTTCTACAATGTAAGCGATGAGTCGACGAACCAACAACTTATTATAGAGATTGTTGTGAAAATGAAAATGCAAGTAAGTAGGTACAATATTAAATATTTGCGGTAAGTAAAGTCAAGTCACTTTCTTTCAAATGGTGCTATTGTATCTGGCAAGTTGACGAGTAATTCATTTTAAATGCATATACAGCATGATTGTGCTTTTAGCAATTTTTAAAATATGTATATTGGCATTGTATAACATTTTATAAAAAATATGCATGATTAAAACGAACAATTTTGAAAAACATTCTGTAACGAGAAAGATTAATTTGTTTCAGAAATTACTCTTTGTCAGTAAATTAGCTTTCCAAACAAATTTTGGACAGAGTTAATAAGAAAGGGATAACATGATTATTACTAGAAAACAGAAAATAATCAAGCCAACATGTTGGAAAAACTTTGCCTCTATCTCTTTTCTGACAGATTAAATATACAAGGGTCTATTCGATAAAAAAAAATGGATGCCGTTTTGTATTATTAGTTATCTTCCTAATATCCCCCGATTTCTTAAAGATTTTTGTCACTTTAAAGTAGGTTTACAGGTGACTAACACAAAGAGTCTAAACTCCTATGTCTGTAAAACCATTTTGTGAACGTTCTCTAAACTTAAAATAGTTTTATACTTGATAATTTGAGGGTAAATATAAAGCAACAGCCTGTATACAAACCAATAGCAACTGCAAGTGAAGAGATCTTGCGCCACGTCCTATTACGGAGTGGGCGGCGCGCGGTGGCGACGAAAGTAATGTGATTCCAACAATTACCATAACTGTTACAGACATTGCCTAAAGGATTAATAGGGAGTAGGATTATCTTTGTACTCCTAAAGACTTACAAATAGAAAAATTTCCACTTACAAAATTCCAACACCAGGCCAATATTTGTTTTTACACAATACTTATTTAAGTTTTTGTTGCCAATATTCTGATGCGCTGACAACATAAGTTTGTCAATATTGCAGACGGCGTCATTAAGCTACGTCTTAAGAAGCGTCTTTTCCGTATTGATAATACAACTATTATTGCCTATGCTATCGTATTGAAAAAAAATACATGTTTACGATTAGTTAAGTAGACTGACAAAGAAAAAAGAACTACCAGCATTTCCGAATATATTAAAGGGTTCCGTATTAAGCTGATTACAATGCGATTCTATTTGAATAAAGTATAAACACCTTCACACTTTCTAAACATAGGCACAAAATGCTCACTGCTTTATTTATTCATGAATTGGATAATTTATTATTAAACTGCCTATAATACGTGCATGGTCTTAAAAATGAGTGTAGAACTGTAATTTCTTGAATTAGTTAGGATATACATTATGCACTTACGAGCAATGAAAATGTTCCAAATTATTCCTAAACGAAAATAATTAGCCAGAACATCTCATAGGGTCGAATTTTAAACTTAAGAATCGACACCAATATCTTGAGACAAAGGATTTAATTAAAAAAAAACAAGTTTGCAATTTGCTTGCATGTTTTTTGTTTTGCTACACTACATTTTTTTAAAAGAAATAGTTAAATTGAGTAAAAATAAACTTAATACATAATCTCCAGACTGATAAGTTTATGACTAATAAAAAGAGTTTAAAGACTCGTTTAACCTCTACTAATCACACGGTTACGTCACTATTACCGTCGGTGTGAAAGCATCGACTCCAAATCGATTTATCGGATAACTCGGTGAAATAATCGATAAAGTTTTGTTCCGCACTAGAAAACAACAATTTGCCTATGAGGAAGCCATAAAGAGGAAAGGATTCTAATTGATTGATTTCAAAAAGTATATAATAGTATTAGTTAATTTGAAACACAGTTAATTTTATTACCTAATTATATTTTGTAAGATACAAAAATGTATGAAAAAGGAGACAGGTAATATCCGTTTTGCGCTAAACATCCGTTTAAAGCTTATTTAAAATGTGTTCTATTTATTTATTTGCGAGACTAATTATGCAATTTGCCGTAAATCAATATTTAAAGTCCAATACCTAGTTTGTTTACATAATAAAAAATGTAAGTCAGCATAACTAGACTTCCTCATAAGCTTTCTCAAAACAACGAACAAGTGTAAGCGTGTATCGTTTTGCATTGTGCAAGCCACTTGTACTACTGTACGGTAAGGGTCAACCTGTGTACATTTTGACAGTTGACCCGCGATCGGAGAAAGCCCCGAGATCCGGCAAGATCCGACACCCACTAGCGGAGAGATGAGAGAGCAATGCTCGCTCACGTGTGTGCAGGCATTCGCGGCCCGGACGGGAGCGGCGACGTACGCGCATCCATACTTTAGAATTCAACGCGGAGCCTCGCAAAAAAAAGTTTCGCGCCAGCCAAGTGAAAAGTATGTGAGCCGGTGGAACATGACTTTTTGCTGAATTGGATGGTTCAATTAATTTTGTTGTTTTTTTAAATTATGATAGTTAAAGCAGTTAGATTATAGTGTAAATTTAATTAAATAAAAAACTGTAGCAATGGCGTCAATAACGACAAAGTTGCTCATGTGCGCAGCGCTATGCATCGTGCAAATTCACTCGGAGGAGGACTTGAGAGACTTTGACTTCGACTCGGACCCGGAGATCATGATCGCGCAGGAGTCGCGGCAGTACCAGACCATCGTGAAGGCGCCCTTCAAGCCGAGCAAGACGCCCATCAAGATCCTCAAACCCAACGGCATCACCAACTCGCACCGGCCGCAGTACAACATAGACTCGGAAGAAGAGATGAAGACGCACAGATCCGACAGTTTCATGGACTTGATTGAGACGACGACGAAGAAGACATTCGAGAAGGGTTACCCGGGGTACCAGACGAGTTACAAGTGGCGGTCGAAGGAGGGCATGATCCGGGAGGCGGTGCTGCGAGCGCTGGAGCGCAAGGACCACGTGGGGCGGTTCGCGCAGATCCTGCCCATCATCAGGTCGATGTCGGGCGCGCAGCGAGGGGCGCTGGCGTCGCTGGTGGCCCACCAGGTCACCACGCCGCCCGGCCGCGCGCCGCTCAACTTGGCACAGGTAAGTTTGGACTGGTTTAGTCAACTAAAGTATGAATCACATAATTTTTGGCGAGTAGTTAGGATGTACGGTCAGGGAAAAAGGAACCTGAAAGGGGGTCCGGCTCATAGTAACATTGCTTCTGACAGGGGTCAGGTTTCTCTACTCCTGACCGTACTTCCTAACCACTCGCCAAACTTTGTTGGACATGGTAGATTCAAAAGTTTTATGTTAATATTATACAACAAGCGATTTTATCAGTGACTGACTCTCCAGGATGCACCTATAATAACAGCTTCATGCATCATTGGTCGAGGATTCTTTAGTCCACCCCTAGGCAAAGCAATAGGCAATAGATAAAGATATACCTAATACAATACAGGAGGTGTTGTAATACCCCGTTGTATGTCCGATAGAAACTTTCAGGCTGCGTTTTTCTAGTTATGTGCGGTGCGAGGATTCGCAAAATTGTATATCTGTTACAGTTACTGGCAAATGGAAACACTTCATTTTCCTAGCTTAAAAATATAATAGACAAAATCTATCGTAACAGATCCTTAGGTATCTATTGTGATCATGACACAATTTTTTTTCATTCTGTGGCTACCTACATTTTAAATAGTAAAATACGACGGTTAAGGCTGTGTCCGCACCGCGAATATTTTTCTAACCTCCTACGCAAAAAGAGAGGTGTTATAAGTTGGGCGATACAAAAAAAGTGTACCTAGTTGCAGATTGCACCAAAACAACAACCATCATATGGCTACGACATCTGAAGGGATATAATGATCTATGGTCGATCTCTATAATGGTCTTATAAACTATAACCATCGCACAATCAAGACGCATCTGATGTTAATATTTGTCTTATGGCGTCTGACATCCGAACATAGGGGTAAATACACTCACGGGCAATGAAAAAGTTCCACTCACAAAATGCCGACACCAAACGACCACAATTTTTTCAAAATTTTCATTTAAAATTATAACAAAATATTACTGTTATTCGTTGGTTCTACATATATCCTGATGATCTGTTAAATGTACTTTAATGTTGCAGAAGTCATCATGAAGCTAGCTTTTTCCGTTTAGGCGTAATTTAGTGCTTTTCTAAGTGGAACCTTTTCATTGCCCATGTACATCATCAAGATATAGAATCAATAGGGTTTTGTGAGATTTTAATGAACATCAAACTACGATTTGCTTATTTTTACCGTTTTTTTTACTTAAATAAAGGCATTTGAAGTTCAATGAAATGAAACCACTATTTACCTTATAGATTAATCGATTAAAAACACAATACACGATGAAAAGAAACAAATTATACAAATCAAAACCCGTCTGCCAGCTTATTCCACATTTACATATTTTACGACATAATCGAATAATTGATTATATTATTCAACAAACTTTATGCCGTCATGTAAGCTTGCGTAATATCTTAAAATAAATGCTACTTTCAAAACTAGATATGGAGTTTTCGCGAAAAGAAAGTCCAAAAATCCACAGTCATTTTAAAAGGTTGACATACGAGGATACTTTAGCATTTTGCAATAGTTTAATGTACATAATTTTCATTATTATTTTAATGTAATTACTGTCAACTAAATAAATTCTCTCTGTATTAAGAAAAGGAATTATGCAATAAATAAATATATGTACCTACTTAAAGACCACGAATGCTGTATCATTCTATAGTTTGATAATACAGCTGAGTCATATTTGATTAAGCTAGCTATCATAATGAAAGACATGTAATTATCTTTCATCATATTATATTAGAAAAACGTCGATCAATACGTCTTTATGTACTTACCTCTATTGATTAATTTCAGCTTATAATAGTCATTTCATAATTTGTGTATGTATAATAATTTGATGTTGCTATGTCGACTTTTCCAATCATTTCCATTTATACAGATTTAGAAAACGTGATTTATTGTCAACTTATTAAAATTCAATGACAGTATGACAGCATATTAATGCATAATCTTTTAATTGAAACTTTTAGATAAAGATATCATTTAAATTTGGGCGGGTCCAGAATATACTGACTATACCTTGTTTCACGGGGAAAGACATCTGATACAAACAATAACTACCCTTATTCGAATGTAATAAGGGTCCTGTCAGATGTCTTTCCTCGTGAAAAATGGTATAGCAAAATAAGTAGATGGTTACATATTATCATAGTATCATAATTATTTGCTTTATTGAAAAATAGGTGTATTTCAATTATTAATTTCATAGATTTATTAAATTTTTGAGTTATACCTATATTCCATTTTTGAGTTATAAAGATACAAGAACAAATTGAACTTTACGACTACATATTTGCACCGTTAACCACCATGCCGTTTATCGCTGACGTAATTCCCCTCATTAATAATTTGTCAACTACAATCTACAATATATCGGGCAACAGTTTGCAGAATATTTGCGTCACCATCGCCGGTTTCCCACAGTTATTCTGTGTTCGATACGAAGAAATGGAGCAATCCGTCACAGTCTACTTGCCTGCGTGTGGAGAAAAACTACAGTCTCGCCTATCGATTGACAGATATTTAATGCAATTCAATTGCAGCATAACCACTTAGGAAATTCGTGGATTCTTACGATTTGAGATGATTAAATAATTGTTGTGTGACGATGAGATTATTAGGTACGGGTCTTGAGGAAAATGATTGAAACTACAATGATATTTTTTGATACTTGGTTCACTAGCGTATAATGAATTGTAGGATCTGGTCTGTTCCAGTATGGGATATGCAAAAATTGTGATCATCATCGTCATCGTCACAGCCCTGTTTCGAGGAAGACGTCGTTATCATTATGGCAGAATATCTGCATGTACTACAAGAATAACCAAAATATGCTTATGCGTACATGTCTTATGCAATATTGGAGACGTAAGTTATGATTAAGATACACCCACTTATCTTTAGACCCTCAATTTTAAAGTTGCATCAAGGGGTCAACACTACATTACATCGTAAGAAGAATTTAAAAATAAATTTATGATTATACGTCCGGTATCTCTTGTCTGTTAAACTGGTGTCTGTTCTTAGCGTGATTTAACATATTTATTTAAAGTGCATGATTATTGTAACATGCCATTTTTGTACAATATGCCATTTGCAGTTGAAAATGATTGTACGGGTCAAATCACATAATCATAGAATTACGTGTGGTTTCGATTTATAAAAGAATTAACTTCTATTTCAAGTAATAGTGAATTATATAACATAAATATGTGATTTAATCCAAAACGGTTTCCTTCAGTGCAGATACAAATAGCTAATGCTATATGGCTGACGGTACTTCCAAATGATCCTGTAACTTCTAGTTATGCTTACAACTTAAGTATAATATGCAGCGCTATGATAGGTTAAACTGTCATTGATGACTTCAGTTAATGTTACATGAACATTAGTTATGTTATAGAAACTTTGTTGGTCACGTGACTTTTTTACTATGGAGAATTAATACATTTATTTGCGAATTTTTACATTCTGAATACATTTCCGGGCTTAGATATAACATGCTGCGCACACGTAGGTTTCGGCTTAGTATACCCTATTTGCAACACCCTGTATAAACATACACGGTGGCGCCCATTCGTCATCATGACTGTCACGGGTTTATCTCCGTACTCACTAACAGTACGTAGCAACAGTTTCCGCCAGATAATTGCGATCAATTAGAAAGCTACCGATACATCGCACCGTAGATACCATCTTCTCATGAATATGGATACGCACCGAGATGCTACTCTTTACCAAGTTTCTTGAGTTTGTTTAGTAGCAGCCCAGTTATTTTCACTGATAAATACAAACGGTTTGTTTAACTGTAAGGGTTGTAGTCTATTTTCATCTTCAAATGTGGATGTACTTTTAAGCTGTAGGCAGTCAGTCAAAGCTGTACATCTAAAATGAAACCATAAATTAGGTAGAGACGACGACGTTCACGAACCACACATAATATTGTAATGTTCTTGCATTACATACGTAGCACAGACCACGGAAAGTTCTATCATAGAAAAGATTCTGCTCACACAACCTCACAGCAATCGGCCGGGAGTGCAAATCAGACAGTAACTTAAGCGACAGCTTGTCATAATATGGTCATAATATCATGGTTGGAGTTGCTCATGATAGAATCTAGAAATTTAAACTTCAGTTTAAGCTTCTCAAGAAAGATAATTTTGTCTTGTCGTTCACATATCGAAAAAATATTAATCAGACTCTACATAACGCCTCGATACGGCGTCGGCGCCTCACTTAACACAAGTCAAGTCTATATTCATATGTCCTACGTGCTAGCTACGTGTGGAGATAACACTGAATAACACAGCCGCATAACGTCACACTGTCAAACTGTGGCACTAAGCCCGTCTGTTCACAATATAATTGCTCACATTGCAATATTCATCTAGAAGACACATACCTAGTGCGCGTCCAATGGACTATATCTCGCGTGCGTCACGCCCGACGCATCGGCACGCGCGGGATCGAATCCCGGTAACGGATTTGTGTTGGGATTTTGATTAGAGGCATTCTTATTGCCTGTGAATAGTCTTATGCCGTTGCTCTTACGGTTAAACGTAATATTGTAGACTGCTAGAAATGTTACGGATAAGTGGTATTCGTTACATTTAATCCATAGGTACAAATTGATAAAATGTGATATTACACTATTTTTTCGGTCATTTTTGTTCGTTTTTCTTACATTGAAAAGTGTAGTGTAAGTTTTTATTACCTACAAAAGTAGCAAGTATTTTTAATTTTAAGGGAGTTTGACAACGTTGTAACGAGCGTACTTTCGCTGTATGTCCGGAATATGCATAATAAAACTTTATAAAATATGCTTTCTATGATTATTCACAAACCTGTTTACTGATTTTTTAACACATTCGTAACCCGGATTGTTTATTGTCATTCATACATAATTTCTATACGGATATGTCTATAGTAAAAACGTAGGACATCCTCTGTTTTTATTGTATTAATTAATGCAAATATATTAATTAAAATTCTACTATTTGTAAACATAAATATTTACATGTACACAGTGTCTTGAACATAGTAAATGAATTAATGAGTAGGATTGGAAATGTTTTCTTAATACCTACATTCGTGTAAAAGGCCTACTACTAGCTATTCAAAACGATCTTTAACACTTGATAATTTACTGTCATTCCTGACACGATTTAAAATATAAATAATGTAAGAATTTTTATTTGGAACAGTTCCTACCTCGAAACTCGCAAGTGGCTCAATCTATTCCTATCAATTCAGTTCTGATGATGAGGGAGGAGAGGGTCAAAATTAACGTAGTAATATAATATAACCCGACAAATTTGGGAATATGTTTCAACCTAGCCTCGGCGAGAATTTTGCTGGTAAAGAATGCGAGAAATTAGATGGTAACTCTAGCTTAAGGGTAGAGTGACCATTCCACTCTCCGGTCACCATTCACAACAACACACTTGTTCCAGGTGAGATCAATGTTCGGCAACCACGAGAACACTTCATCCGAGCTGATGCTTCCCATTCTGCTGGACATGGCCAAGATGATCCGGCGCGCCGTAGGGCCCGGCAAGGAGCCCCGCTCAGCCCCCCCACTCGCCCCACACAACATGATCCGACGTTCATCCATCGACGATGACACACTACTCGACAACGACCCCTTCGAAACCTACGAAGACACCACCACAACCAAAGCACCGCGCACACAACAGAACATCAACAGATCTCGCGCTAGGAACCGCGTCAGAAACGCGCCCGTGCAACAGAATAGGACTGCGGTCAAAGAAACAAAAGACAACACAGTTGACAGTGACACTAAGAAGGATGACGTTGATGACGATGACACTCATGTGAGTACACTTACAAAGCACTACTCCTCATCTATCACATCACAATTCATTTAAAGCACTGCCAAGATGTTTTTTTTACGTAAACATAACTTATGCGATTATTATGTTGAGAATATATCTGATACCTAAACAACTTAGATTATATATTATTGTGCTTAGATTAACATTCGCTATTCACTATTCGCTCACTTAAAACTTACTACTATACTCTTCAAAATTTACTTTTCAAAGCTCCACAACATCGCAAATAATACAGTGAACATTGCCTTATACCTTTTACTTAACTAAGAAAACTAAACAAAACCATTTTCATCTGCAAGCGTCTTCAACTCTTTTATTTTCCGTATAATAATTCTACACTCCTTAACAATAAATAACATCGCATTACCGCAAAACATATACCTATGTAAGAGAAAATTAAAGGCCAATGACCATAATGCAACCACCATAACTATTGTATTTTAAACCGCTAAGGTTCTAACAATGTAAGTAGCTGTGTAAGTGAAACCATGGTAGTAATTTTATTATCTATGGTCATGATCAGAGCAAGCGCGTTACTATGAAAATAAATGGCGGCTATGAAAGAGATTTATCATCGTTTAGAAGGCGATAGTGTTAGCTGTTTTCAATGCGCGGAACTGATACTAACTAAAGTTAATGAGCATGCATTACCAGTACATACTTAGTAGTAAAATATGCACTTAGACTCCGAGTTATATTCCAGCAATGTATAGAACTCGATGTAGAAATACAAGTGTCACTTAGTAATTTTTGCCTTTCCACCGTCGTAAAATCTTTCCACCTTATTCATAGAAAAGTTATATGACGTTTTAGCTATTGAACTGTTTATTCTTTGACAGAGAGTGACACAACAGTTCTATAGCTATAAAGTCCTATAACTTTTCTACGAATAAGGGGGTTTATTTATAATATAGAGTAAACAAACAACACTGCTCGAAAACTTCCAGAAGACCACTCCTCAAATGTCTCCATCATCATCCACCACTGAGCCGTCTACCTCGCCTGTCGCCCGGAGCCTGGACAACGGCACTCTAGACCTGGCTACCGACGCCACCAACCAGACACTGGTGGACCTGCCTACGGCTGAGAAACTGAGGGCGTTCAATAGATACGTTGATAGGAAAGGTGAGTTGTTTTGTGGTAAGCGCAATTAATTGGGCATGACTAATTGACTATCTCCAATTTTCATAGGTTTTTGTCCTTAACTCATACATAGGTACACTTAACACTTACGATATACATTATACCAATAAAGGGTTAAAAAAATCAGATAGGAACAGATAAAGGATTTAGGTACTATCTAATTAACAACTTCCCCAGTATTATTTAGTGCCTATGTACCGCATATAGCGCCACACTTAGCTAGTCGTGCTTCATTTGTTATAAATTTATGGCTGCATTTCTTTCATATTTAGTTTATTTTAATAAGATTCAGTTTATAAATACCAACTTTAGTTCGAAAGGGTTATCTTCAGTAAGGAAAGTTGCTCCATGAAATGATGTGTTAATGGAATGAAATCAGGTATTTCATTGTTGTAAAATCTCTCCAATAGACCAAGTTCATCTCATAATAACAGTGATTTTCCCACAATTAAACAGTTTTTCTTATACAAAGTGCTCTATGAAGTCTCTGCGATAATCCCGTGTATACGGAGGCACGTCTCAATAAAGTATTTTTATGGTCTCTCGTGTTTAAATGTAGGCAGTTCGTGAGAAAATATGCTGAGAAAACTATAGAGAAAAACCGTAATATTAACGATATCTGCTGTATTAACATGTTGTGCATTTTATAACCGTAACTTTATAGTTCTGAAACGGAAACGGATTTACATTGTTATAACTAGGAAAAGTAGGTACTTACAATACAAGTTTCGCTGCAACTATACGAATCCTCTATCGCATGAGTTCTAGTGAACGCGAAGCATTTTGACAACCATCATAGAATCATACTTTGTATTTAATTTTTATTGGAAGAATGAGCCCACAAATTACAATCACTAATATATTATTATGTCATAGCTTGGAGTTTTCGATTGTCCTCCTGTGTGTCAACAACTTACATTCCTCTCCCTACACCAGGCAACCACATCCACCGCGGTAACTTCCCCAAACCATCACCCGCGCCGAGCCGCCGCAGCACCCCCGAGCCCGGGTCAATGGGGTCATCCGGGCCGTCCGGGTCAGCCGGGTCCGTCGGGTCAGCCGGGTCGAAGCCGCGGCGCCGGCCCGCTCCAGCCAGGAAGCTCCCGGCGCAAGCTAGTGACGGGAAGTGTGAGCTGTTTACTAACTCCTTGTGTCTTCACACGGAAGACTATCCTACGTGAGTGTTATAGTTGTTTAGGTTCAGAAGGATCACTATAGCTTTACGTAATTTTATGAAGTTTGAGAGCGCTATTGTTCTAACCGCAACGTACCAATATTGCATGAAACCGAATATTGATTTGGTAAGGAAATTTAGTCAAGGCGAGTTAATATTATGAGGGTGAGGTGTGAAGGTATTTTCTTTTGCTTGTGAAAACATTAGACGGTAGTAAAAATATCGATATATGGATAGCTAACGAATTTGTTCTTTTCGGCATCACTCGAATCTGCGTGGTTCTACATTCTTTGGTTATTACCATTTCATAGAAACCATCCATTTTCTATAATGGCGATGGCGCCAATCATCAAATACAAAACACGATGACAATCGTTATCGGAAGAAAACCTAATGGTGTTTATTTACTTACATAATTTAGCCGACTTAACATAGGAATGAAATGAAAAGGGCCGAAGATACCATCATCTTAACACCAAAAACGATTAAAACACTCCGCTCCAAAACTAAAATCTTATCCAAATTATTATAATTTCATACTGAACGTTGTGCTTGCATAACAGTATTTTATAACATACTGATACAAAACTCGATTTTGAGAATGAAGAAAGTGAAGGTCACTCCGGTATTACGTGTTAAAAAAAACGCGTCCGCTAGCGAAAGTGGTATCACACGTTTCTCTCAACTGGTTCGAAGTCTCAGAAGGCATTGTCCGAGCGATGTCGTCATTCTAAGAAACGACATTTCTTTGCCAGGAAATAGATATTAGAAGCAGAGAAGAATAAGAATAAGATTATTGTGGTTAATATACGATAGCTATACCTACTGCATTCATTCTTACTTGCCACAAAAGGTTAACGTATATTTTTGTTTGGTAGTATATATTTTTATTTGATTTTATTATTTAATGCTTACTATTGTCTGGTAAATTACCATTAGGGTTTAGTTTGTCAAAATTTTTCTATGCTGTGTGCGAGTAAGACACCTGTCAATAATCATCATCACTATTTAATGTTTCTAGCTTCTATCGGCTATTACATCACCTCTACAGAAAGTTCCGTTTCATGTAGGAAGTGACCTTCCGAAATTGGTGATATAATTGTAATTAACAGACTACCATTATCATCATCAGAGATCATAAATCAACTGCACGAAAAAAGCTCTCTTCTTTACCACTAGATTCGATTTAATATTAGCTTTTTACCAATTTTCCATTGACCCTTTATTTCCAATTTCCCATTCCATTTCATTCAGGCAATTTCCAATAGGGGGGAATAAGAATAAATAATAAAACGGACACATCAGGGGTGCAGTGGGTGCACAAAAAGTCTCTACTCGAGGCTCGAGTGGCGTATCACATTTTCATTATACACGTATATACGTCAAGCGCACTTTGGACAGTCGCTAAGCTGACTGGCCAATCTTTTCATCACGGTCATAAACCTTCTATCACCGACATCATAAGCAGAAGAAGT
The DNA here is from genome assembly GCF_932276165.1 of Plutella xylostella. Lineage (NCBI taxonomy): Eukaryota > Metazoa > Arthropoda > Insecta > Lepidoptera > Plutellidae > Plutella > Plutella xylostella. The sequence goes on from NC_064002.1 coordinate 1,062,667, forward strand.
CATAAACAGTCTATGAACCACAGTATAACCTCTCCACCTATTCCAGCGACCTAATAATCCAGTCGATCCGGCGCAACAAGGCGGCGGCGGGCGCTCTGCTCGCCGACTACCGGGACCCGGGCGACGGCGCCGTGGACGGCGTCTCCGCGCAGCAGGAGGCCCAGTACACGCCGGAGCATTACCTCGTGTCCAACAGGTACCTGCCTACATACATGTACATACATCCCACTAAGTACTCAGTCGATCTGGTGCAACAAGGCGTCTCCGCGCAGCAGGAGGCCCAGTACACGCCGGAGCATTACCTCGTGTCCAACAGGTACCTGCCTACATACATGTACATACATCCCACTAAGTACTCAGTCGATCCGGCGCAACAGGGCGGCGGCGGGCAGCAGGAGGCCAGGTACGGTCAGGTGCAGAGAAACCTGACCCCCCTCTCATAGTAACAATGCTTCTGAGGGGGGTCAGGTTTATCTGCACCTTACTGTACACCCCGGAGCACTACCTCGTGTCCAACAGGTACCTGCCTACATACATGTACATACATCCCACTAAGTACTCAGTCGATCCGGCGCAACAAGGCGGCGGCGGGCAGCAGGAGGCCAAGTACACTACCCCGTGTCCAACAGGTACCTGCCTACATACATGTACGGTGGCCTGCGCCTATAAGTATACAGGCGTAGTTTTTAAAATAGCAATCCCTGATGATGAAGGGGCCAGCTACATCTGTTATAAATCCGTGGATGTGTTGTGTGTGATGTGTGTAGCAGTGGTGATTATGTGGATGTGCTTGAGCAGCATGTGAGCTTGAGATCGCTATTTTAAAAACTGCGCCTGTATACTTTTAGGCGCAGGCCACCGTACATACATCCCACTAAGTACTCAGTCGATCCGGCGCAACAAGGCGGCGCGGCGGCGGGCAGCAGGAGGCCAAGGAGGCCAAGTACACGCCCGAGCATTACCTCATGTCCATCAGGTACCTGCCTACATACATGCACATACATCCCACTAAGTACTCAGTCGATCCGGCGCAACAAGGCGTCTCCGCGCAGCAGGAGGCCAAGTACAACCCCGAGCATTACCTCGTGTCCAACCGGTACCTGCCTTCATACATGTACATGTACGGTCAGCTGCATAAGAAGAACTTTTGAACCATGTCAAACTCACTATACTCTATCCATTATATTATTGGTTTTAGACGTTCGAAATCCCATACATATTTGACGACCAACTTTACTTACCAAACATAAAGAAACGTCAAGAATACAATAACATAGTGGAAGCTCTATAACTGCCTATTCATTCATTCAAACAATGAAGTTTTGTTTAGTTGGAAGTTTGACAAGGCACAAAAGTGTACAGCTATGTACTTATGCAGCTGACTGTACATACATCCCACTAAGTTTGTTTATTGTTCATTTATTTATAACATTTCTTAATAATACAGTGCTCTTAAACCTATTAAGGTTTGAATGGGCACTCATCACTCATCATCACAAGTACTCAGTGGATCCGGCCGACCCAAGCCGGGGTGCACTAAAAGAGCCTATGTGAAATGTAAAGAGCGCGAGCGGTGGTAGCGATGGATACCAGTTCAAAGGGTAAATCCCTATATATGATAACAACATGATTAGATTAAGAATAGTTGTAGGCACTGATAAAATCAAATGCGTATAGAAAGTAGACAGAAAACAATTAATGATTAGGATAGCCAGATGTTGTAAACTAAGAGTATTTACCAATTGAAGAGGTACCTATAAGATTGGCGAAAAAGAGATTTAGAAAGTTTTTGTCACTAAAACTGTAACTTGTTACATTGTTAAATGTGGAGAATCATGCTCCACTTAACGGTATTAGACAGGTGGGCCTTTGTCTTTCTATTAGTGATCTATGGACGACTTTCTAATTGAAAATACTTACTAGGCTGTAAATATATTACAGGTACCTATTATAAATCGTACACCTTGTAAATGATATTTATCTTGCAACGAGATCAAGTACTGAGATGAGCGACATAAATGCAATCAGTCATTTTTACGCTTTGTTGCTTTTCACTGCTAACTTTGTACAAATGTAAGACAAAATGTTCTGTGTTTATGTTTGCGTGAGTATTATCTGTTTCAGAAATCATTCCATAATTAATTTCAACCAGTGTTTTGACGCATGTTTATTTCTTTTAGGGCCGATTTTTCAATGCTCAGATAGACAACCAGATAGCGTTTATTCGACAGATAGCGAAATATTGAATTTTTCAACCGTCAGATAGAACTTATTCGTCCAATAACTCAGTTAACTGGAGAATAAATCTATCTGCTGCTTGAGCCGCCAGATAGTGCTTATTCGATTGATAATTTGACATTTGAGGTTATTAAGTAAGTTCTTTTTAGTGTTTATACCAATTCTAAACTATACAAGCGCAGAGAATAATCGTCTTTTCAATGGATATTTTCGATGATATTGATGATTTGGCGATCGAAAAAGAGGTAGTAGGTAATGAACGAATGTATTAATCCTGTTGAAAGGAAAGTCAGAGTCGTCAAAACGAGGCCTGATCATTACAGCATGTGGGATGCAAAAGAATTTCATCGCCGAAAGGCGCCAGACTACAAACATTATGTTGATTTATTTTCAAGCATTAATTTTTAAAAAAAGAGGAATGTAGTAGCACCTCCTTCATAATAAAATATTAAGGTACATTATAGATTTTCATTTTATGATAAGTAGGTAACCTATGCTACATATACCAAAGTATCTAAGAGATCCCTCCTGCTTGGCGGCATGATCTTCTATGTCCAGTAGTGGACGGCTATAGGCTGAGGAGAAAAGAGAGAAACCATCCAGTACTTGATAATAAAACATAGGTGTTATTTCTTTCAGTTTTTATTCATTAAATTTAAATTAAGGATACGTTGAATGCTAATGTTGGAGCAAATGCCTAACACCTTTTCTTCTACATCGTTAAATGAAGGAGCATTTGAGGGCCCAGCTCCAGTTTTTCTACATCTCCTGCCTTTGCAGGGAAGACTTCTTCTTACGACTTCTTCTTCATTGTTTTTTTGATGCCCTCGTACTTAAATTAAAGGATTTTCAATGAGCGGACTGGTTATACCACTGGAGTTAAAAGAAACTCAATTTTCTTCCATGCAGACTGCATGGAAGAAAATTATTATTTGTTGCTGCATCGGTCTTTTTATTTTCTATGGCATGTTTGAATAAAATTTACTCACTCACTCACTAACACAGTAACTTCATTAATATTAAAATTCACCGAACGCTCTCTTTTTTGTGATTCCATTGCGATCCAAAAATAACAAATATAAATACCAAAATTGAAACAACCCAATAAACAACCAAACAAAACAGTCAGTGAGGCTTGTGGCTTGACAGTGACAGTTGACTCTGACAATCAAAATACATAGTAGTCTGTCCTGCTTTAGCACTAGGTGTCTACATATACTTGTTTCACCTTTCCAGAGTTCAAGTAGAAAAATCGGTAAGATAGTTACCTATGGAATAAATCACAATTGAAAAATGGTTTAGCAACTACCAAGCCGATAAACAGCCAAATAAAATTATTCGCTAGATAGTTATTTGACCTTTTATCCTGGCATTGAAAAATCGGCCCTTAAACAATTAAATAAATGTTATAGCCAGTTTTATATGTACTCATGCTCAGTTTTATGAACTGAAGTGACTATATAGCTTACTTTTCACACGTACTTCTTTCACAATTGGCTACCATTTTTTCATATCGTCTCAGATCTATCTGTATGGAAGGATAGATGTATTTTACTCTTTCACGGATGGATATTTTTTGATGAAATTTCACGTGTAGTAAGCTGACACCCTGAATTAACACATAGGCTACTTTCCACCCCGGAATTCCCACGTAAATTATGGCTCGCAGTCAGGCTAATCTGATGATGAATATCGCAGAGGTCGTCACTAAGCTAGCCTTGTTCGTCCGAGTATTCTGCTGCTAATGTCCCAGGAACTTTTTCACCTCATGACTTAATCCTCTCCTCAGACGCGGCGACACAGCAAGCCGCGACTTCGCGAGCGCGGGCGAGGCCGGCTTCATGTGTCCCAGCACCGTGAAGTACGCGCGGCCGCAGCGCGCGCGCGCCACCAGCGGCCAGTGGAAGTACATCGTCAACACCGGGGAGCACACGCAGACGCTGAGGCTGGAGAAGTGCTTGTAAGTGGCTGTTTTAACCCTCAGTAGGGCTTACCAAGGGCAAACGTGGTGTAAGATGCCCTCCGGCAAGATGGTGTGACGACTTGCGTAAGGTGGCTGGTAGTGATTGGATACGGAAGGCTATGGATCGCATCCAGTGGCGTGTTTTAGGAGAGCCATACGTCCAGCAATAGACTGCTATATTCTGATGATGACGGCGTGGGAATAGGGGCTAACCTGGTTTCCAACTTTAACCATGTAGCCATGCCCTATGAAGGGTTAAGTAAGTTAGGATACGAGGGATGGTACAGGTGTATTAGTCAGTATCAGGGCGAGGCCGGGTTCATGTGCCCCAGCACAGTCAAGTACGTGCGGCCGCAGCGCGCGCGCGCCACCAGCGGCCAGTGGAAGTACATCGTCAACACCGGCGAGCACACGCAGACGCTGCGGCTGGAGAAGTGCTTGTATGTGGCTGTTTTAACCCTCAATAAGGCAATCTTAAGGAGTCTCTATGAAAATTCGCATCCGTAAAGTGATCTTACAGGTCACCGACATAGCTCACCGAGTTATAGCAAGTGCTATAAGTGGGCTAGTCACATCTGTCGTAGAACCGATAACCGATGGGGATAAACGTATTCTGGAGTGGAAACCGCGACTAGGCAAACGTAGTGTAGGACGTCCTGCGACTAGATGGGGTGACGATTTGCGAAAGGCTAGTAGTGATTGGGTGCGGAAGGATATGGATCGCATCCAGTGGCGTGTTTTAAGGGAGGACTTTTTCCAGCAGTGGATTGCTATAGGCTGATGATTAGGATGATGCAGGCAATGGGGATAGGTAAATATTGTTAGTGCAAAGTAATATTAATTCATTGTTCTACCCTACAAAAGTACTGATAAGATATGTATCGGCTACAGCATACATAGAGTTAGAGGCATACCGTACCCAGTAGTAGAATGTTGTTACTTTAGGTACAGATTATGTTCTTTATTTCAGGAAACCAAAGGACTCCTGCACCTACCTGACTGACAACTTCAAGTCGAAATGTGTTCAAGTTTACAACTACCACAGACTGCTCACCTGGGACCAACAGAATGGCCTTCATATGGACATATTCAAGGTACGTGGAAAGTTGTCTAGTTTTCAAGTTTCAGTTATTTTTAAAATAAAATTTCATGCGCGATAAGATTGCTATATACGTATATACCTTACCACTAAAGCTTCGCTGTATATTCTGTAACAGTATATTTTAATTTGCCAACAAAACATACCTACCTAGGTATCTGTGTATTAATAGTATTGTGCCTATAATATCTACCTGAGTACTCTCAATGTATATGACATCAAACTAATTCGAAGTAGCATTTACAATTCCATAACTGAATCCTCCAGGTCCCCACATGTTGTTCGTGCCACATCGAGGGCTACAGCGTGAACTTCCCGCCGCTGGGCCACCGCGTGCACGAGACCTCCTCGGCCGAGAGCTTCCCCGGTGAGGACCTCTCCGCCGAGCACGGCAACGGAGCCTTCGAGTCCGTCCAGCCCAGCATCAAGCGCCCCAGCATCGCCAAGACCCCGCCCTTCGCCGTCAAACCGCTGGAGACCTTCCCGTCGATTGGGGAAAACCACAACATCATACCCGGGAATAGTTACCCCAACATGAATTTAGATGATCACGACGGGCATTCCAGCAATCCGATGGATTCGTACGGAAACTCGTACTTTCCTGATTCGTTTAATCAGGCTAGTAATAATGTCAGGAATGTTAAGAGGCCGCCAAGTGCTAGGCATCCCGCGGGGGCCACCGGTGCTGATGGGAAGACTCTTCCTAGCTACCTAGAGCCGCCTACTCCCGCCGCACCATCATCATTCTCTTTCATGAAAGAACCTACCAGCAAATACAAGATCACCAACAGTAACCATTTCAAACGAGGCGCCCCGAGACCTAACCGAAGACCAATAAGAAAAACCATTTCTGGTGCACCAGACGACCTAGTTTCCTCAGGAACTTCTGCCGTCGAATCACATCCCGCCAACATTGAGAGTCTAGAGGATTTCAACGACGATCTAGAGGAGCCTGATATTATAACTGCGAACAACCCACCGAGCCCAGTCACTATTGCACCGAAACTACCAGCCGTTGAACCGAGTTCGACTACTGCTAGACCTCAGGAACCCACCAATAATCATAACAATAGGAAACCAGCCAAAAAAGATTCGATGAACAATGGTAAAAGGGTGAACTATAATTACCACCCGATAATAGATTTCTTTGAAGAAGACAAGGAAAGCTCATCGATAGACAGAGAGGACACTATGGCCGAGTATATGCCCGCCGCGCAGTCGGAGTGGAAGCCCATAGACCATCCCGTGTCTAGGAGTAAGCCCAATAATAACTTAGTGGGACGAAGAAAGCATTAATGCCTTCAACTGTATTATTTTTCTTAAGTATGGCAAGGTAAACGCAATGTAGGACTACTTACCTAATAGTTGGCTATTATTAGTTACGTATATCTGCTATATTTTTAGGCACAATATTCTAGTTAAGTTATTTATGTCTAGGTGAGGTGGTGCAATATTTTACGTTTACAGGTAAAAATTTCTGTTTAGCATTTAAATTATTTAACCTAGAATTAGGGTTTGTATTATATAAATTACCACGTGAACGATGCCAAAAGGAAGTTGCAATATAAATTATAGCTATTTATGTCATATTTGAAAAATGAATATTTGTAAATTTTATAAATATTTAACTTATTTATTGTAATCTTTTTGACTAAGCTAACTATGTATGTATGTAGACTTTAAATTATAGATTTTAAGTTTTAAGTATTGAAAGACTTATTAGAAAAATTAACTCTTATAACGTTTGTTTTTTTTTACTTCTTCTATTCGTGGCGGACAATAATACCCTTGCAGAAAAGTGACATTGATAGAATATCTATATCTCAGATCAACTACAAATAGATTCGCAATCGCCGTGTGCACTATTCTCTTTCTCACTCAAACCATAGATGTTGCCGACAAAAAAATAAAACCTAAATATGGGGAAATTTAACTTATCATAATAACAAAAACAAAACTTGAGTATATCGTCGGTTGATAGGAAAAAGTCACTAAAGGCTAATTTTTCAATAGCCAGACAAAAGTTTTGCTGGGAAATAATTTTGATGCTGTTGCGTCTCAATGTTTCTCAATGTTTGTATTACCCAGATAACATTTATCTGAATATTGAAAAATCAGCCTTAGTGAGTTTTTCCTGTCAACCGACGATATAAGAAAAAAAACTTTACTCATACTTATTTGATTTCAATATAATTATTTAATATACACAAACTGAGTGGATTGTATAATTCATTGTCTTCGTCCAATCGAAACAATCCTCTTCAAAATGTGCCGAACACAATTTTTGTATGTTTCCTTGGTTCCCAATTTGTGCGACCGGTAATGTCTATCCATTTTCTTGATATTTTTTTTTCTGTCGGAAACCTATGAAAGAGATAAATGGATGAGCATGAGCATTATAATCGTGGGCCAAATATGTGATGGGGTTTTTTTTAAAGGAAACACGCATTTCGTATCAATACAATAAACTTTATATTATACAGAAGAAATCACACATAGAAGAAAAAAACGAAACGAACGTTTCCTCACAATGAGAGGCACCTCATTTGAAAGAGGAGAATGACTTCTACAAAATACAATCTTCACAAAAACCGAATTCGTGCGCCCCATTTGTAAACCCAACCCGAGTCCGTTACAATTTCTAGTATTTTCTTTGCATACTATAATATTTGTGGGTAAAATAAATTTTCAATAACTTGCAACACCATGTGATTTGTTATGATATGGTACCTCGTAATTTTTACTTAAAACTGATACTAAAAGACCTTACAGTATTAAAATTAGTATCGTTTTATATTAAAATCGAGCCAATAGATAGTACTATGATGAATGTAAGCTTGTTAAACTTGATAGTATCTACTTACATGTGAAAATATATCTCATCCATCATTCCATCGTGTTTTCGTTCATTATGCTCTATACAACCGAACAAAATCCACCCACCCATGTCACACACTCGTTAAGTGATGATAATAGTCTAATAAACTTAATAAACACCCACAAATCACTAGCAAATCAAAAATAAATAGCATTTAGAAAATTTTGTTGTAACTGTCAGCCTTTGTTTGGCACAGATTTTTCATTTGTTTCATTGTTTGGCACAGAGAACTGACGTAAACAGGCGCCACAGCAAAAAGGACAAAAAACATTTACAGCTTAACGTTTCTTTCTCACGCTTAATGTAGCTAAGCGTCTCTTTTTCGCAATGTCAGAACTGTCACGATTATACCCCTGTGATCTATATCGATAGGATGGCTATGCCGGGCTTGAGTCATCTTGGGTCAGGTTAGATACAGAGTATCGAGTGTAGTGGCGTCCTTTGGGAGACTCATATGTCCAGCAGTATGGTTACGGGCCGATGATGATAATATGATGTAACTTGAACAAGGTTACCTACTTACCTAGTGTTAGTATTTTATTCAAAAACTAAGGCTTTGGTTTTAAAGTTGTAATGTAATTATAAATCAAAGATGGCACTGTAAAAATATAGCACTTTATTCAATAAAAAACACACCTATATAAATTTATCACAGAATAACACACTAAGTACATCAATAAAACGATACCCTCAACTACAATATAATTATACAACATCACAATTAAATTTGTAGACGAAAAATTGATAAAAGATAAAAATATAACAGTGGCACTTTTTTAAGTTAAAGATACGATACTTAATTTACTACTATTACATATATGTATTTTATTATCAATCAAACATACAACATACATTCATGTGACAATCCTTTTATCTTTATATTTTACTTTACAGTCCTTAATTATTACATTAATTCAGTGATCCTCTTTTTACATTATAAAATAATTGCATTAATTAGTAGGTATTTTTTATTAAATCTAATCTGAGAAATATAACGCTATGCAGCTTGGCAAGTAAGTGTAGAAACGCAAGTAAGTGCAGCCTAGCAAGTAAGTTTTAGATTGGGAGACTGACAAAAGATACCTATATGCTGTTTTAGAAACGGCGACAGTATTATAAACATAAATTATATTGTGGGGTGGAGGCCAACGTCCAAATATTATTTTTATTTTAACTAATTAGAATCCACATAATAATACATTCGTTTACTAGGATCTAGAATATAAACGGGGGTCGTGGTTAGAATAGGAACCGCTTGGGCGAGACTGCTCAGTAAATCAGCGGCCTTGTTTCTATTAATTTTTGATCTCTTACTTTTAGCTTTTAACTCTTCCCTTTGAATTTCAGAAGACATTTCACTTTGGACATCGGGTTCAGAATTATCACTGTTCTGACGATTATTGCCAGGGATACGTCTTATAGAGTGCTTGGGCTTAGTGGGAGTGTTTTCTTCTATATCTTCTGAATCATTTTGAGTTTTTATGATATCTTCTGTTATTTTTTGCCGTTTTCTACCACGTTGTCGTCTTTTCCTGTGTGAGTTAGGTACTCTATCATTAATCGCTAGTTTATCGTTCTCTTTTGTATTAAAATCTTGTTCACTTATGGATGTTTCGGCAACTTCTTGAAAACTCTTTAAATTTCCTCCGTGCATTTTTGGTTCATTTCCATCGTTAACTTCACTATCAACAAGTTCTGTGAGTTTTTCACTTCTATAATTGCCACCATGCTTAGGATTTGTCCCAAGATTCTCTTTAAATACTTCAACGTCGCTTAACTTATTCACTTCTTCAGCTAAATTTTTTTGTTTATATAGGTCTAGAGATTCTAAATTTTTTCGCGATTTCAGTGATGGGTACTCTTTTATAATTTCTTCTTCATTAATGTCTTGCTTAAAATGTGTGGTATTCTGAGCATCATTCACTGGTGTTTCTTTATGCACAGCAATTATTTTTTTCTTTATAATAGGCTTAGTTTTTTTTCGGCCTCTATAGACTTTTGTAGATTCTGTCGTTACAATTTGCTCTAAAGGAATTTCATGATTTTGATTTTCTTCGGCATCTTGTTCTATTTCTTCATTATCACCATGTTTCTCATGATCTTGATTATTATGTTTTTTTCTTTGCATTTTGATTTCATATAAAGGCAAATATTCTTCCATATTATGCTTTACACCAATCATAGCATCAATTTCATCTTTTACTAAATCATCGTCGCCGTTGCCGTAGCTTTGAGAATCTGTTAATATAGTTCTATGAGAAGATTTGCTAGATTTTTCTCTATACTTTGGCTGTTCAACTTCTTTTAAAGGTTTGTTGCTTTTATTGTCATATTTTCTATTTTCATTACGGAATCTAGTAACAAGCTTCAATTTACTTTCGCTATCGTTATTTAATGGCAGATTTTTCGTAGTTTTTTCCTTATTTTTTCTCCTAAAAATTGGTCTAATGGTGGTTGTTATTACTGGTGTTTGTGTATTTTCTTCTTCTTCTTCATCATCATATTCTTCAGAATAGTCTTCATTAGAAACTGCAGGAGCCACAGTAGCTTTAGTTTTTTGTTTGTGTGAAGTTATGGTAGCAGTAGTAGCTCTGTGTATTTTCATCGGTGGTGTTGGTTCCGGTGTTTCAATGGCTGATCTAAATTTAGATACATAAGAAAATGGTCTCTGTCGATTATTAACATTGCTTTTATCATTATTTTCCTCATTATATTTATAATTTTTGTCATTATCTTCATCGGTAGATGTTATATTCTTTGTAGTATTATTTGTTGGAGAGGTTGAATTTTCTACATCATCTTCATATTCTTCAGAACTGTCTGCATTCTGGTCAGTGCGAGTTTTTGTATTATTTTTGTAATTAGTGTCAAAGGTACTAGGAGTTACGGAGCTAGGTGTGTCTACTGCTGATACGAATTTCGATACATAAGAAAAAGATGGCCTTGTTGTTTGTTTTTTGATAGGAACTTTAGTGTTTTTAGCTTCATCTTCATAACTACCATCATTATCATCATCATAATTATCATCATTACTATCATTATTTTCATCACTATTTTCGTTTACGTTTTCTTTGTTATCTTCTGGAACAGGTAATTCTCTGTGTTTTCTACTAATATGTTTTGGTGTGCGGTCTTCATAATCTTTATTATTTTGATTTTCTTTTGAGACCTCTTCTTCACTTTCCTCTTCCTCATCCTCATCAGAGTCGTCGTTGATTTCATCAGAATTGTTTTTATTGTTATCTACGGCAGGTGTTGTACTTCTTACAACTCGACGACTAAATCTAGATGCCTGTGGTTGATGAGTTGTTATAGGAGGTAAGAATTTAGACACATCAAAAAACGGACGATCCGTGACTTTTATTGGTAATATTTTTTCAGTGCTAAAACTTGTATTATGTGTTCTTTTTTCTTTTAAAAGTGAATTGTAATCATTGATTGACATGTTTGTTTCGTTGTTTACCTGTTTATATTCTGGATGATGATTTTTAAATTTCATTTCATAGCGAGGTTCACCGCGCCTAGAATCTAAGCTAACATCAATAAATAATGATGAATCAGTTTTATTTGTTTGTAATTTTATTCTATCATTTCTTCCAATATCTTTATAATGAAGAGATGAAACATTTTGTCGAGGATGAGACTTGTTCATATATGCTGACGCTACTACTTTGTCAATAATATTATTAGATTGTAATTGTTTGATTAAAGGACTAATATTACTTGTTGTTGTAGTTTTTTTAGAATCCTGACCTTGACTATCTCTGACAATTTTATAGGGTTCATAAAAAAATCGTGTGTCTCTTGTTCTTCGGGTTATTTGTAAAGGATCACTTTTGTAGGCACTCAGGGTCGAATTATTATGCTTAGTTATATTAGGTCTTATAGTATCTAATGTGTTCACAAATGACGATATATTGAATACAGGTTTAATGTAAATATTTTGAATATCATTTAACACACTCGTAATGGATGTTTCATTGATTGGTTCCTTTTGTTCTGACTTCACATAATTTTTTGTTTTATTTTTCATGACATTAGTTTGTGAATCTTTGGGATTTCTTGTACCATTAAATAAACTATGATTGTTATTTAAATTTGATGCCATAAATTTTTGATTTTCTTTAAATACATTAATAATTGGAAATGTTATCTCATCAGGATCGGATATTTTGTCTTCATAAAAAAATGGACTATCAAGTGGGTTTTCACCGAAATATTTTGCTTTGAAACAGTCTATTTTATCTCCTAATCCTTTTAATCTAGGTTGTTGTTTATTTTGATCAAAATCAGCTTGTCTTTTCTTCCTAACAATTGTATCGTCATCTGATTTATTTATTTCATCTTCGTTAGAATTATTAGTGCCGTTATTTTTAATTTTTTCTGATATAGGATCAACATCTTCATCGACTTCAGAGCACTCAAATAAATTTCTAGAATCATAAAACTCACTGCCTCCTTCTGACTTCTTAGGAATAAACCTTAAATTTTCAGCGTATTTTAATGGTGAATTTTTATTTATTTGATTAAGGTTTCGGAAATAGTACGGATATTTATCTTCAAGTCTTATCATTTGGTTCGATACAATTTTTTGTTTGGCTAAATGCAATATTTCATCAGCACTTAAAAATGTGTTGTTTAAATTTACTTCTGGAACTTTAAAATCTATGTCTGTTTTGTTGATTTTATCATTTATATCCCGAATGTCTTCTGGAATCTTTACATTTTCTCTTTTTTCACGTGTAATGTCATCGGTTTCTGTTTCTGGATTATCCTCATATATGTCAGCTTCAATATTTTCGTCATGATCATCATCTTCATAATCTTCATCTTCTTTTTCTTGTTGCGAATCTTTATCACTATCACTCCATTCTTTTCCATGCTGTGTCTTATCACCGTGTATAAATCCACCTGCATCTTCATGAGCATTAATAACAGAAGGTATTTTATATTTTCCGTTGCTAAGCTCTTTTTCTTTCAAATAACCACCATGGCCTTCGTGGTCTGATGCATGTTTTAGTTCTCCTGCGTGATCATAGGCACTATCTTCATAACCTTCTTCAGAATAGACAGTTTGGGCTTTAGTACTCTTTACGGCTTCTTTTAAACGAGGTGCATTTTTTAACTCGTCAAAACTTGTAGCTTCTTCTAACGCAGCAGACTTTGGTAAATGCTTAGTGGTTTCTGTTTTGCGGACTTGAGAATAACTTTTTACTGGAATAAATTCTAAACCACCCTCTTGAGATTCATTACTATCAGCTTGAAGTTCCAAATTTTCATAATTTTTTGGACGGTTTTGTGTTACAGCAGCATTCATAGATTCATCTACATTATTTCGTATGTTATAATATTTATCTTTACCTTTTTCAAAAATATCATATCCATCTGGTATTTCTCTCAAATTTTCAGGGGGTGAAATCTGGGGATACTGATTTTGTTCATCATCATATTTTAGAGCATGGTGTTGTCTCAGTTTTGATAAATGGTTGTGAAGCGGGCGATAGTGGGCTGGCCTAATTTTTACATAGTTTTGTTGTAAAGGATGTCTAAAGCGTTGATTTAGTCGATGAGGTCCCACATTTAAGCGCGGCGATAGTTGATAGTAAAACGGTCTGCGCAGAGGCCGGTGTTTTTCAAATTGAGCTGGAACATTTTTATGTGGAAATATTTTTTTATCTGTATCTTCAGGGCTTTCTAAATACTCATCTTTTGAAATTGATGGGTCACCAGTATTTTTTTCATAATTTTGTAGCCTGTCTTTACTATTTTTTAGGTCACTTCTTATTTTATCCAGTACAGGATCTTTATAGATATCGATAAGGGCTTGTTCTTCAGATTTATATGGATGAAATACTTCATAACTACTTTCAAACGGTACAGCTTGGTTTTCTATTTCTTGCTTCTTATATTCTTGTAGTGGTCGATGAAGAGCATTATTTTTGTCATACAGATGATGAGTCCCTAGGTTATGTTTCTGAATACCTGTGTGCGGCAGGACAGCGTGTGCACGGTAATGCTGTTCAGGCGACTGCACTCCATGGAAAGCTGCCACATCAACTGCGAACTGAGGTTTTTTCGCTGTGTACTGGAAGTATTCTACCGGAACAGGTTGCGTGGAGATCTCGGCTCTGAAGTTGGCATTTTCGGGTTTGAACTGTTCGACTGTGAAGTCATCCGCACTAGAACTCACATCACTGTTAAAACTTTGGTCATTCCACACAACGGGAACCTTAACGGCTGCGCACAGTTCACAACACATCCAGTAGAGGAGCACAGAGGTCACTGCGGTGGTGAACATGGTGCGGACATCACGGGGACATCACGGGCGACCGGCGGCGTTGAGGCTACTGAACCGTCTCGGTAGATAGGAGACTCTATTTATCTCCTCGGTTGAGCGTTGCAGTCCAATTGCTGGGGCCATTCGCTTTGTTGAAAAAGATCGGTCTAAGACACAAGAGATCGGCAAAGATCGAATACAACACAACATTTCGGGCAGCTCGTACACATGTTTTTTACGTTCAAACTGAAGGAAAGCAAGTTAAGAAGGTAATGTTATCAGAAAATTTCAAGTTAACAACAATTTCTTCGTCAACGAAAACATTAAACGATTGTTTTCCAGTTAAAACAGTTTTCTCGATGGATTTGTGGCTTGAACTGAGCGCTGCGGCAGAGAAATTGAGAAAAAAAGTATGAGGAGCGATCGTGATTAACGTAAGCGATAAGCTAACGGTTGAAAAACAAAAAAAATATGTCGAGACTATTGTTTAAGAGTGAAAGATTGTTTTCAGCTATTTTTGAATGGTCATTAGCAACCTATTGAAGACCGTGAAAGAAACATGTAATGGAGAGCCTATTTAAAGTTTTCATGCGTATGAATACATACAATACACACTTTTGTGTGCATCTTTCATCTTTGAAATTATGTGTAAATGTTAAAGCTTTTATAAATTAGGATGGGTTTATCTTATGTCCATTTAATATTATTTTGTCAATAAACAATATAATAAAACAGTTGCTTAGGATAATTTTTCGCCGCATTATTGTATTGTTAATTGATTTTGTAAGGCACGCCGCTGACCCACTGGCCCATTGCACAACAGTTGAATTAAAAACTAAAATAATATCGATTATCTCTATGGTGGAAATGCAACTTAGTCATGTTGACTGATGCAATTTAAATAAAGAATGTAATGTTGTTGAACAACAAGCAAGAGCACGAGGAGGTATTTCTTTATGTAAGTTTTAAGTTACAACGCTTGAAATTAGATCAATTGTTGGAGCTGATGTAATTTAGATTGTCTGAAAAAGGTATCTGCATTTCTTTTGATGTGATGATTTTTTTATTTAACATACATAGGTCACAAAGTAAATAATAATGGCATGCCCAGAAGCTCTTTTTCCCCTCAATATTTTTAGTATACACAGTAGGTAGAAGCTGCGGTTTAGCACCTGAACATAACGTAACATTTTGTGCTGTGCATACAATTCGACAAAAAGAGCCCTCTTGATTCATATAATAAATATGACAGGCTCTTGCAAAAAGGAAAGGGGGTGATCTGGGTTGCTCTAAACAACTTTTGTTGTACGAACATTGAAAACGCGTCAAATTATTTCCTTAACAATTAATCAAATAATTAAAGTTTAGTCATTCGCAGTATTCAGTTGCGCAAACTATTTGACACCGAATATTGACGAGCGATTTACGCAATCATGTTAAAACAAAGCCAAACTTTTTATCGTTTTTGTACCATTGACCCATGGGGTCTAGGTCTCGATCAAAGATTTCTTAATAGAAATGTTAAGTAATATCCCATCAAACCATAATAAAGCCACAACAAACATTTTATAAATATATATGATTTCATTTAGAACCAAGCTTTGTAGTTCTAAACACTCTTACTCTGCAACTCTACATCTTAGTCACAATATACCTATATGACTTAGGCCAAGCCACGTAAGACCTAAGCAAGAGTTCGTGAGCTTACTGAAAAGGGCGTGAAAAGTTAGAGATTAAATCGTTAACAGGCTGAAACCAAAACCACTTGGGCGGAACCAAAACTAAACTGAAACTAATTTTGTAGTTGTTGAAGAATTTTTGGTAGAACATTCTATGTATGTCGTATTGTAGCAGGCTGCACAGCTTCCAAGTTGGCTTAGTTGTCGTACTAGCTATGTAACTATTATGGGCCAATAATATGCATTACACCAATACAGAAGTTTCCAGCAAAAGGTAAGTAATTTATTCTTAAATAAACAATTTACTGCTATTAGTCACGTATTACTGCTGTTGTTGCAAGTTTTTGCTTTAATTTTCCCGTAATTAGGGTTCCGCAAATCGATTTCTACAAAAGCCTTGTACTTATACAAAACCGGCACTCACGGCTGTTACCCCAATGAGTACCTACCGGTGTTCGTAAGTCTCAATGTGCGGAGCAAAGGGTATAAAAAAAAAAACTTGGAATATTTCTTGTAAAACAAATTAAATATGGAAACACTTGGGACCATAATAAACGTTGGTTGAAGGGTTTATCTACGATCTACTTAATTATTTATTTATTTATTTATTTATCAATATGGTACACAAAACAGCAGTTAATCAAAACATGGTACACAGTTTTAAGTTTCTAAGATACAATCTAGATCAACTACCGAGGTATGTATACACATCCTGGAAAGCGTATGTAAACAAAAGCACTAATTTACAATCTAAATATACATATTTAATTATACATTAGTAGCAGGTGAATTAATTTAGGTACTATATAAATATAAAGTTATTAAAAATATAAACTTTCATGCAAACTTAAAAGTGATGATAATAATATAGTTATAGTTACTCTGTATCAAATTTTAACATTCGTACTTGCCTTTTAAATCTGATGACTTTTGGATCGAAAACATCAACAACAGAATCTTTTGTGCTGGCATAATCATTATATAGACGACACATTCTTGCAATAGGGTTAAAAAATGAAATATTATTTTTATAAGATTGAAGGTGGAATGGTTTGGGATGTCGGGGGTTTGGTTTAGTGTTGAAATTAATCAATGACAGCAATGTGGGGGAGTCTATAACGGAATGGATAATTTTATGGAGATATAATAAGTCCTGATGCATGCGACGAACATAAAGAGGTGTTACATTAAATTGACCTAGTCGCTGAGTGTATGAAATCAAACTTCGACCGTAACCTGATTTGAAGCTCAAAATTCGGAGCATTTTTTTCTGGACTCCTTCAATCCGTTCAGAGTGCACCGCGTAATGTGGTGACCAAATTATAGAGCCATATTCCAGAACACTCCGAATCAGGGCGTTATACAAATAAATAAAACTATTTGGGTTTTTGAAGCCTTTTGTAGATCTCACTACGAACCCTAGCATACCATAAGCTTTGTTTATAATGTGATCGTAGTGGTCTCTAAACGTTAGTTTTTGGTCAAATAGGATTCCAAGATCCTTCGCCACTGTTTTGCGTTCTAACACCTGGCCTTAAGGTTTATATTTGTTTTTTATATAAGCTTTTTTGTTTGTAAATGTAATAATAAAACATTTACTCACATTGAGATACATATTGTTTGCATGACACCATTCAGAAATTGCGTCAGCATCTCTTTGCAGCAGAGCACAGTCATTGTCAGTCTCAATACTATGGAATTCTTTTAGGTCATCCGCGTATAGAAGACACCTACATGACAATCTATGAATGAGATCATTGATAAAAACAATGAAGAACAAAGGACCCAGGTGAGAGCCTTGTGGGACCCCAGAATCAATTAAAACAGGAGAGGACTGGTAACCACCAATAGCAACTAACTGGCTCCTTTTATGTAGATAAGACTCTACCCAACGCAGAAGACTACCATGGACTCCATAACACGACAATTTCATACAAAGCAAGGAGTGGTTAACTTTATCGAAGGCCTTTTTAAAGTCAGTGTATATAGAGTCGACTTGTCCTCTTCTAGAAAAAGCTGTGCAAAGGTAGTTTTTGTATTCCAGGAGGTTACTGGAGATGGATTTTCCCTTAACGAACCCATGTTGGTGTTCAGACAAGAGTGGCTTAATATGGCTGAAAAAGAAGTTGTACACCAACGATTCAAATAATTTGGCGATGCACGATAGGATACTTATAGGTCTATAGTTTTCGCAGTTAGTATTATCACCGGCCTTATGTATTGGTACCACATGCGCCAACTTCCAGCAAGATGGAAAAACACCCGTTTCTAGAGAACGATTAAATAATAATGTTAAGGGATATGATAGTTGGTCGCAACAATTCTTTATGAACTTAGCCGGTATTTTGTCGGGCCCAGCACCCTTATTAGTGTCAAGACTTTTAATTTTTCTAATTACTTCATCCTCTGATAATATAATTTTTGATAGAGAGTCATTAACCATGTTATCAAGCTGAAATTGCTGAGTGGGTGAAGACGGTTTCTCAAAAACTGAGGCAAAGTATTCTGATAATAGTTCGGTTATACCTTGGCTATCCGATGCAGTTTTACCACCAAGTGACATGCTAGATGGAATGGTTTTTTTACCCTTTCTGTTATTTATAAATCTCCAAAACGATTTAGTGTTTCCTTCTAGAGAGGCTTCAGTAGAACTAATAAATGATTTATAGCAGGATTTCATCAGGGTTTTTGATCTAGTACGGAGCATAGCGTAGGTATCATAGTCCCTCGGATTGCCAAACTTTTTGAATCGCTTGTGGTACTTCAGCTTTTCGTTTAAACAGTGTTTAAGAGGAGGACTAAACCAAACTGGGTAAATGTGCGAGTCATCTTTACTAAGCGGAACGTGTTTAATAATAATGTTGTGCAATTCTTCATAAAAAGACTCTACCGCCAGATCTATGTCATCATCGGAAAGTACTACGCTCCAATCTACAGCCGTAAGTTCATGACGTATTTTTACATAGTCGGCCTTTTCGAAGTTTAAACGAAGGCGTTTTTTTGTTTTAATCCCCTTTGAGGACAACGAGGAATTATCTAGTTCAATTAAAAGTGGGGGATGGTGTCTATCAACTCTAGAAATTGGATCTGTTTCAGTCACTGCAATGGATTGCTTATTAGATAGCACAAGGTCAAGCCATCGGCCATTTTTGTTAGGCACGTTATTAAATTGGGACAAGTTGCAAAGTGCTAGAGTACTAACAAGAAGAGTAGACCTGAAATCAGACGGACTTGAGGGTTTCAGTATGTTTGGATCATTAGACATACTATGCCAGGATAGAGTTGGGATATTAAAATCGCCAATTATTAAATTAATATCTGAGGTATGGTTCTCGAGTAAATTATTTTGTAATTTATTATAAAAAGAAGTTGATTTATCATTGGGCAAGTCAGGGGGGAGGTAACATACACATAGATTGATTTTTGGGCTGGAGGGGGAGTTGGGTAGGATGGATATCCAGATATCTTCAACATCGCTACTCATACTGTGATGTTGTAATACGTTTAAATGTTTTTGAACAGCAATTAAGACGCCTCCGCCATCAGATTTACTGCTACTTGATGTAAAACGATCTCTTCTAAACACATTGTATCTGTTGTCAAGGACTTCACCATCAAATACACTACTATTCAAATTAGTTTCAGTAAGGCAAATAATATCAAAATTGCTATTTAATATATTAAGGTAAACATCTGTGGTTTTACTTCTTATTCTATTGACATTTTGATAATATATGTTGTACATTATAGAAAGTAATATGGACAGAATATATGCATTATAACTACAGAAAATAATGATAACTTATGACTATACTTAATAAAATTAAGCTAAACTATTTAGGAAGTCCAAGTCTTTCACATACAAAGGGGGAGATATGTCGTCCTTACGCACATAAACACGATTATATTTAACCCACACATATTTGTAGGATAGATTTTTGGCCATTTTCCTTGCCGCGGCATGCAGTTCCTTGCATTCCGGAGACACATGTTCAGCCAGGTATATCTGTGTGCTTTCACCTTGAATTCCGAGATGTGATGAGTTGAGTGGGTTTGAACTATTGGATCTATTAAATCTTTTGTAGGCTGAAATAAAATTTTCTCTCTGTCGTTCGGAAGATAGCGTCAGAAGAATGTTGCGAGGGCGAGTACTTGCAGGGTTTAATTTAGCCACTCTCCTTACTGAGCAAATTTCATGATCAGCAACTGATAGGTTCAAATTTTCACACAGGCTTTTCATCTGCAAGAATAAGTTTTCTGTACGTTTCTCTGGCACACAATGTATTTCTAAGTTGTGACTCCGCGAGGCTCTCTCCAATGTAGCTAGACGGCGATTAGTAGACAGTAGATCCGATTTCAGAATGTTATTCTCAGTTTCTATCGATTTTATTCGGGCGTTTGCCTGAGTTATATCCTTTTTAAGGTCTGCTTGCTCTTGGGCCAGGAAGTCCGTTGTATGCGTAAATTCTATTTTAAGTTTTTCAATAGCGGAGTTCATCTCACGGACCACTGCTGCCGTTATATCGCGAGTAATTGCATTCCTAATACTGTCAAGCTTTTGGTCTAGCTTCGTCTCTAATAGTGCGCTAAATTTATCAATGGTAATAGAGTCCTGCCCTGATTTAGAAGTCGAGGGTGCTTCCGTTGATATGGGGGACTGGTTTCCGAATGAGGACCGTATAGGTGTTGCATCGTTTCTACGGCGTGTAGTTACACTGCTGGTGCACTTGTGGCAGTACCATGGCAGGCGAATTACATCAATACTAAACAAGGTAAGTAAACTACTAAAGGAAATAAATGAATTTATTATTATTATTATTAAAGGTAAAGCTGTAAAATAATTTTAAAACCAAATCATTCGTAAAGATTTCATCTATGTAGAAGTAAGAAATATAGATAATTCAATTAAGAATGAATACATTTAATTACCAAGTTCGCAATCGGTAAATCATTTAACATCGTATGCAGTTTTCACTTTACTTCTCTATTATAAAGCATTAGATGCAAGCTTGATTTCAATCTTCATAAATTTATCAATTTAATCATAGACCGAATCTCTTTGATTACTCTTTGAAACTAATCACCCACCTGGTCCCAAAGTCTGCTAAATCTTATACCTACATATCAAGTGGATGTAAACACCAGGTATTTCATATTTCCAAGTTATTTGGTAGGCAAAATATGTATGTATTCCTCGTGTTCAAATCCCGTGCCATGCTATTGACATCTATACAATTTTGCAAACTTCGGGCCCTGGTTCATAGACCAAAACTATCGGCAAGGATCAATGGTGCAGTAAGTGATCCTTACGCTAGAGAACAAAGAACAGAGATACATGTTCTGAGGGCCACCGCCGCGATATAAACACAGCTCTCGATCCGCCCGCACTCATTTACCGACAGTACTTCAAATAAACGACATGATCTCCACAAAACAGGTTAGTTGCTTAATTTTTACAATTATTGTGTGTTATGTGCCTTTTTTATGGACGATGAAAGTTGGAGAAAATCTGGCTTTGAACGCACTGTGTATCATATCCGCTTTGACGTCCTTTTAAGAGCTTTTGTCGTTCAAAATTCGCGTAATGTTACAAGTTTGAAAGTTACTAGTTTATGTTTGTTAACATAACTACATATATATTAAATTTATTGCTACAGTTAACATTTACTGATGTTATCTATGTAAATTATGAAAAATAAGTAACTGTGAATATTTTGTGCTGTGTTGTGAATTTGTGATGTTACATGTTGAACGGGTCAAATTTTGCCCAGATTGGTACCTTGTACAGGTGACCCAATCTAAGGTGCATACGCGAGGGTGCAGAAATCATACATATAAAGAGAACTTTATTTATCGTAATGGTATTAAGCAAATAACCTATAGCATGTAGATTCTGGATTTTTCCAGAATTCTTACAGTACCTGGTATATTTTGTATGTGATATCATGATATCATATATAAGATGTCAAAAAACATCAACCTGTAGGTACCTAACTAAACTTGTTTGTAGCAAGATGTGAGGCTAACTATAAGACCTAATTGTAATGAAAGAGAAATACAATCTTGAAGGCAAGTCAAGTTCAAGAAACTGGACCAGTTTAGGACAAGATCATATTAAAGAGGAAATATTTTTGTTCATCCTACTAATAAACATGAATTAAATAAATAAATACTGCATAGATTTATATACAATGCCTGAAGCTAAATTTTATCCGCATAGGAAACCCTCTAGGGATTCCATACGAAAAGCTCCGACGGAAAAGCTAGTTGTTAATAAACACGTCACGTCACACACCTATCTTTTCAATAATAATGAAATCCAGACAAAGGGCAAGGTGTTCGAGCATATTAAATTATATAGGCACATTCAAAATCATCAATTAATAGATAGAAAGCTCTTCATCTTCATGTATATCACAGAGGGTAACGTAAAGTTTTCTTATCTCGTCCCCTGTCTAAGGTGCCTAGGCCGTTATCAAGTGACATCACACAAGCGAGTCTGCATTACATCACACACGAGACCAACTAAGGTTGTTCTAACAATAATATAACATTGATCTAGATCGTTGACTGACATTTAGCCGACGGGTGACCTTGCATCCGTATATATATAGTCCTGCCCTTTTGTAGGGCCGGTATAGAGGCAAAGCACCATATGGTTTGAGCGAATTCATTTGTACTTTCGTAAGTTTTAGGAAATCTACATTTTAATCAAGACTATTAAATGTCATAAGGAATGTATTCTATTTAATGAATTGTGAGTTTAGGGTTGGGGTTCATAAGATTTAATTTAAATCATACACAGGAAATCAGTATAAAAAATTATGTGATGGATGTGTGTTTGCTAGGTATTCTATCACGGGAAAACGGCTGGGCTAATTTTGGTGATATTTGCTTCTTCTTCGATCTTGTGAATGCACTAAGCTAACTTCCTCCAGTGTTTTGCTACTCTTATTGCGAGATCATTGGCCTTCATCAGGTCTCCTTGACTGCACTTTGGGGCATTAGGACACTCTAAAAGATGTGACGTAGTCTGGAGGCTTCCGCAACTGCATAGAGTGCTGACATTGGCTGGGAGCATATCCCATCGCCTTAAATTGTGATATTTGCTGTTTATCTATCACTTTAAGTAGCTGGACCCCTAGAAATAGGATTCTTTTGATACCGGAATTTCTACGGGAAAAAAAACAAGTCAACTACTAGTAGGAACATGTGTCTCATACATCATACATCATAATCGATTTCGAATAGTCGTGCGTTGTTTTGGCGGGCAAGGTCGCGCAAGTTCAGTATGATCGTTTGAGGAGCAGGGACACTTCCGATTACTCAAGGTTCTTCCGAACTGGTTCCTATTCATGACCAGCTAGTTATGTGAGCTTAGGAAGTAGAGCTTAATTAGATAAATCATTCAAATTAGTTAAAAAACAAGTACGTAATAAAAACATCGCAAAAAATTATCATTATCGCGAGATGGTAGACTTTTCAACCCAAAACCTTCCACATGAAGGTTGTCTGGAAGAAATTGCTTTCAATAAAAGCAGTTTGCATATTTTTTTACATATTTTTGAGTACAAATATATACATAATATATCTCTATATCTCTATCTTAAGAGTTGACAAACTTGGTTACAGCTGTTGCTTTTTTAGCATCTTCTTTATCAGCCCATAGCAGCCTCCCCCAAAGCACGCCACTGGGTGCCATTATATAGCTTCAAATTTTTTAACATACCCTTTACTCTGTCCATTATATTATTGGTTTTTTGACATTCGAAATCCCATACATATTTGATGACTGCAAAATAAAACCAACTTTACTTACATAAGGAAACGTCTAAAATAAAATAACATAGTGGAAGCTCTATAGTAGTAATAAAACATCCCCCTGTATGTTTCCAGCTAGTATTCCTGCTCTGCGTCAGCTCGCTGTCAGCAGTCCTGTCAGCGCCGGATAGCGCGGGCGACGTGCCGCTGCCCGGACCCGGACTTGTCTATGGTAAGTTCTTTAAAATTTATATGGTAATGATGGCCAAGTAAGCTTGTGCTGAGAGTGTTGGGCCCGCGTGGTGGACTAGGCCGCAACCCTTCCTTAATTGGAAGAAGACCCGTGCCCCAGCAGTAGTGGGGGCATGATAGGTTGTGATGATGATGATAATTGTGGCAAAGTGTATATGGCAGGGATAGGTAGAAGACTCAAGGAAAGATCTTTGATCAGAAGTGAGACACAATAGGAAAATGGTAATGGAAACCGGCAAAAATGGTATTGTAAGCCAAAAGAGGGTGGCTCAGCTTGCATTCTGAACAATATTCATTGGAAATCCAAAATAATGTGTTAATTGAAAGATTATATTCAGTGAAGTTATTTTCTAAGATCTAGCTCTAAATATCACCTCCCTTTATTTTCAGGTGGTATTCCATACGGCAGTATGAGCGGCAACGTCGCAGAGTTTTTCAGACAACAGGCGCAACCTAGCGGGCGCAGCGGGAACTACGCCCACTTCAACGGCGCTGGCAACTCATTGGAGCACGGTTACGCGCCAATAGAGCAGTATTTATAATGTAGATGGCGTTAGTTTCTCTCTAGAAAAAAGTGATTTTGATTTTAGTTATTTTATTGATATTAAATAACAAGGAAAGCTAGTTGTTAATGAAAACCAATTTGCCAAGTGCCATAGATTAATCATCTCTCTTTTGTTAGTTTGAGTAAATTAAATAAGTTAAAACCTAAATTAAGAGCCTTTGAATCAAATGAACTTAATGGTGAATATTATAATCGTTTAGATCTTTAGATGGTTCAAAACCCATGCGACATATTTCAGCAGCGACATAAAATAACAGGCGGGTTGTACGTACGAGTATTTCTATAACTGATTATTTTTTTTATCTAATACCTGTCCCTTATATTCTACGTATAATCGTAAGTAAGTAAGTATGTTGGAAATTCAATCAAGGCTACACCTACCCCAATCATATTTCAATAAAAGTCTCATTGTTCACAAATTTAGGTCTCGCCAAACAGTAGGTCCTGCTAATAGCCCGTCATTTCCGAACAACAATGGCGTCTTGTTAGACGAGTAGTCGCCGTGGGAAGGGCTACGATATTGTTCCTTGGAGCCGTTTATTCGGTTGTCGTGTACCGAGAGTACGAATCTATTACTATTGTGCGTTTTAAAGATGTGACTTTTAAAGATTGTCTATATAATTGACACCTGTCACTCTACTAGGAGTACTGGGCACAAGTCATAGTCTATTTGCGACATTTCTCCTTCATTAGTCACCCTGTGGGACACCGGGACCATAGGGACTTTGTTGGTTACGTGATGCTTTAGTATACCGAGTGTTGCAAATAGGGTATACTAAGCCGAAAGGGGGTGACTCAGGGGATCATTCTAAACAACTTTTGTTCTACGAGTTTCGGAAATTCGCAAAAAAAAAATATACCGCCTTTCGGCGTAGTATACCCTTTTTGCAACACCCTGTATATACCTAGTTCGTTTCTAAAAATGTATTTAGAATGTCGAGTTGAGCCTCTTCAGCTTACTACAGCACTTTAGAAATCACCTGTATAATACTTGTAGATCGATGTTATAATTCAAAGTAACACGCGCATTTAGAAGTTGCAAATGCTATATATTGAGTGTTGTTACGTTCAATCATAATGATAAGTAGCCGGACTTTTTACTGAAGTTCAAATTAACTTGGCAAAGATTACATGAGCACGCCTTTAGCTACAATAACTATTGAGCGAACAATAATATGGGGTTTCTTATCAATTAGAAATTAAACACAGTACCGGCAGCAAACCTTTATGAACTAAGACAGCTCTTAAAGTCGACATTCGTTTGTTTCTGTTCAAAATTATGTCAACAAATGAATAATAATGACATTATAAAACAAATGCCTGTCAGTGGCTGTCACGGATGGTGTGTCAACGCCATGGTATTATACCTAGTACTAGAGGTAGTACCTACACATAGTATCTACTTATACAGCGCAGCGTGCTATCGTGTTCTTTTGCTATTGCAGAAGCTAAGTGGAATGACCCACTGCACTCATCATTCGGTTAATTCGTTGCTGAATATTAGATTTGTGGAAAATGGATTTTGAGCTGAATGTTTTTAGGGTTCCGTAGCCAAAATGGCAAAAACGGAACCCTTATAGTTTCGTCATGTCCGTCTGTCCGTCTGTCACAGCCGATTTACTCGGAAACTATAAGTACTACAGTGATGAAATTTGATGGGAATATGTGTTGTATGAACCGCTACAAAAATATGACACTAAATAGTAAAAAAAAGAATTGGGGGTGGGGCCCCCCATACATGTAACTGAGGGATGAAATTTTTTTTTTCGATGTACATACCCGTGTGGGGTATCAATGGAAAGGTCTTTTAAAATGATATAAAGTTTTCTAAAAAACATTTTTCTTAAAGTGAACGGTTTTTGAGATATCAGCTCTCAAAGTCGTAAAAAGTATGTCCCCCCCCCTCTATTTTTATAACTACGGGGTATAAAATTCTAAAAAAATAGAGGTGATGCATGCTAATTAACTCTTTCAACGATTTTTGGTTTGATCAAAGTATCTCTTATAGTTTTTGAGATAGGTTGATTTAACTGTAATATTATATTTGCTGCTACGGAACCCTTTGTGCGCGAGCCCGACTCGCACTTGGCCGGTTTTTTTATCACATCACATCACACTAGACACACTAAAGTATTAATTATTAGATTAGTTAATGATAGGGATTCGGTAAGTAATTCAATATCCTGAGCTTACCTCCCCAAACCTCTATCGGATAGCTGAGCCTATATCATCACCAGCCGTCAGATGACAGAGTAGTTTGTAAAAATTTACGTTCATCACAAAATTTTACATTTTTACGATGAATAAAAAAAATTGACTTTGACTTTGACACTACTACGGTCAGGTCATAAAATTAAAGGCAACGTAAACCATCAACTTACAATACTATGACGACAAAGATGTTATAAGAACAATGTAAGATGTAAAGAAACAAAATACTCAATTGAATGACATAACGAGCAGCCATGGTCGTGAAAATCTAATTATAAAACAATCAGATGGCAGAGCTTCCGTTTCAAACACTTTGTTCTTTGGACATGGTGTTGAAGACCTTTACCAAAGTTAGTTATTTATTTAGGCATCTCTTCGAATACAGTTTGAAGATACATCATAGCTGTGTACTTCTTGGCAAGATGATTATCACGTCTTTCACGTATAAATCACTGAACGGATTGAACCAAAAAATACTTATACGTCATACACATACATAGGTAACTTTTTGTACCAGTTAATTCCTACGAGATAACTTTTAAATCCGAAGGGAAGCTCACGAGAAAAGCTATTATACTACCTATGTACAATGTATGTAATGGTACACACATATTAATGTAGAATTATATTATTCTAACATGCGTGATATTTGATTTCGTCTCTACATCATCTTTTCCGAAATTATCAGAAGGCTAAAGAGACAGTTATAAAAAAAAGTCACTTGATATTCATTCCGCCGCGCCTATTTGGTATTTCGTCTCGTCCCGGTGGGACTCGCGAATGTATCACCATAGTTTATACAATGGACTGAAGTGCTACCGTGACTTGTTATAGCGATTTAAAAACAATCTTATCGAGCAATAATAGTTTAAACTTGTCAAATATATATTTTTTGTAGTATTTTTAAAAGTCAGTAATTTAATTTTCATTATTTACGGTTTTTACAGGTACTTTATTCTTATTATTGTAGACAGATTATTTACCGTTAACAAGAAATTGAAGAATAAATTTTAGTGGAATAGAGCAGTCCAGTAAACATCTATTCCCTGAAAGATTTTTCTGTCACCCATTAAATAATAGTTACTTTATTTGTGGATCTATGCTCCGGTAATCTCTCTCTCTCAGCCTTCTGTAGTCCACTGTTGGACATAGGCCTCTCCTAACGATCGCCACCAAACGGTCACCCGCCATCTGCATCCAGCGGCTTCCCGCTACCTTCCGCAGATCATCAGACCAACGGGTTGGGGGGCGACCGACACGCCGTTTGCCGACACGGGGTCTCCACTCCAGAACCTTTCTACTCCAGCGGTCGTCGGCTCTGCGGGCTACGTGGCCAGCCCATTGCCACTTCAGCGTGCTAATCCTTTTGGCTATGTCGGTAACTTTAGTTCTCCTGCGGATTTCTTCATTACGAATCCTATCTCGCAGGGACACGCCTAACATAGCCCTTTCCATAGCACGCTGAGCAACTCTGAGCTTGTGGATAAGCCCTTTGGTGAAGCACCACGTCTCGGCTCCGTAAGTCATCACTGGCAACACGCACTGATTGAAAACTTTTGTTTTCAGACATTGAGGTATGTTTTCAGTGAAGATGTGTCGTAATTTCCCGAACGCTGCCCATCCGAGTTGGATTCTACGAGCTACCTCTTTATCGAAGTTGTATTTACCTAATCGGATCACTTGTCCTAGGTAGGGATACTGATCGACAACTTCGATGGTGACACCTCCTACAGTTACGGGCGATGATGAAACATGTTCGTTCGACATGACCTTTGTCTTGTCCATGTTCATTTTCAGCCCAACTTGTTTAGAGGCATCATTGAGGTCTGTGAGCATTTCGCCTAACTCCTCCAGCGTTTCCGCCATAATAACTATGTCATCAGCAAATCGTAGATGAGAGATATATTCGCCATTGACGTTAATGCCCAGTCTTTTTCACTCTACAAGCTTAAAAACATCTTCCAGTGCACAGGTGAACAGTTTCGGAGAAATAACATCTCCCTGTCTCACGCCCCTTTGCAACTGGATCGGTTTTGTGCTATGTTCGTGTAATCGAACTGACATTGTGGCAGCATTGTACATACATCTCAACACCTCGATATAGCGATAGTCTATATGGCACCGCTGAAGGGATTGAAGCATCGCCCAGAGCTCAATAGAATCAAAGGCTTTCTCATAGTCCACAAACGCTAGACATAAAGGTAGATTATACTCCTCGGTCTTCTGTATAACCTGCCGAAGCGTGTGTATATGATCTATGGTACTATAGCCCTCTCCGGTAATCATTAGCCATTAATCCCTATCACCATCAACCAACAAAAAGTTCCATAACTAGACAATGGTAGCACCGCAATGCTTCGTATTTTGACTGGGTGAATACGAAATATTTACGATGATGATGATGACGTAGTGACGTAGTCATTTAAAACTCTCCCACCATTGATTCTGCCAGCTTGACGTTTAAACGGTCATGGTGTGATGTGATGGTTTCTAAGTGGACTATATTTCAAGTTCAAGTAATAATGTTACTTAATAGTTGCGTTTGTAAACATTCCTCAGTCTATGCGGCTCCTTTTGTATGCTAAATGTTTTTTTTTTCATGGGTATCTAGTTAGCAAGTTTAGGGAAATTATACAAAACAATAAAGACGCGTATTTAAAACTGTAACAGCCCCTAGCAGAGGCTGATTAGGTGACTTAAAACGAAATTCATGGCAGGCTCATCGTTGACTCTCATAAATATAAATGTAAAAATAAATAAATAATAATGTTTTAACGTTGACATTAGCCTGGAATGATTTTTAACATATTCGCTGCAGTTACTTATGCCATGGATGCTCCACGACAATATCATACTTATGCAAAATTGATCGACAGGTAGGGCAATAGTCGACTACACCGACAAACCTAAATTACATAGGTACTCTACATCAAGTGTGTGGTTAACTCAGGGTTAGTTTTGAAATGTTTCAACTGATAGGCAATGTCAAAGGGGCGGTAGCGACACGAAGTCTGCGAAATTTACTGGTGCTTCCATCCAATTGTCATAATCATATAAAATTTAGCAGACTTTGGGCCCTGGTCCCAAATATTGCCGAAACTCCAAGGTCCTATACCTAGTGTACCGATGTCATTTTCATAGACTAGACTAAATGTAAAAAGTGTCTCATATTTTAAAAGCGGTGGTAGCTCAGTCAGATAAGCGCCCGCTTCTCACGCAAGAGATGCGGGTTCGAATCCCGGCGCTGACATGTACCAATGAGTTTTTTAAATTTAAGTATAATGTATACCATCGCTCTTACGGTGAAGGAAAACATCGTGAGGAAACCAGCATATCTAGATTTATATAAGTGAACCCACCAACCCGCAGTGGACCAGCGTGGTGGGAAATGGTCCAAGCTTAGGAAGGCAGTTCAGACCTTGGGGATATGCACAAAGGTTCCACTCGAGAGAGCCAGGTGCTTACACAAAAAAGTGTCTTATAATGTAATTTAACTGAAAAAAAAGTGATTTAACTGAAAAGAAACATTATAAGTATTATAACAACCCAATTTCTTAGATGGCGAATAAAACAAAACACTTGAATCAAGATAGTACTACATTTTACAAACGGCACGTCAGCTATAAAACGCTCTTAAACGACAATCAGATAATCCGCCGGCAGTTAGTCGTATAAATAAGGTGAATTTGGGTAAATTGGCCGCGTCAATGACACAGTCCGACTAATCACGTGGCCTCAGGAAGGAAGGAAGGACAGGACAAGTTCGACAGAAGAACACACAATTTTATTGTCACTTTCGGGTTACCATCGGTTGTGGGTATGGTCATGAGCGGTGGCGATTTCGGTTTGAATAAGGCTTGTTGTTCTCGAATGCGTATGAATAAGATATGAAATTGGCCTTATGGTGATGCAAAAGTATAGTAAAGTATAAACGTTGAGTTATAGTACACTCGTACTTATTAATGAGTGTTCAATGTACTGTAGACACCTATGTATATTTTCATTATAGTCTAGTAGACATGAAAGTCACCTGATGTACGAAAAGAGTAGAAGAGTACGAGCCGCCGCTGGTCTTAGCTGGAGCGAGGGCAAAAATACAGCAGTGGCAGGCGTTAGTATCCCTCTGCACCTCTGGGGTGCCAAATAGCTGTCGCCTCCGCTCACGCTGCCACCACGTACGCCCCCTACCGGACGCGTGTCGCAACAGTGTCGCATGGCAGCCGTAGGCTAATTGCCTCACTTATACTCACCACTCATTACTCATTACTACTACACGACAACGGGGACCTTATTCTCGAATAATATATCTACTTTGTATCGCGATCATCTGTTGTGATTTCCTTGGATTGTGTTGAGATGGGCCGTTTAGAAATGAGTATTTTTTATTTAATTGTTCCTGTGTGTAACT
Organism: Plutella xylostella; assembly: GCF_932276165.1. Taxonomy (NCBI): domain Eukaryota; kingdom Metazoa; phylum Arthropoda; class Insecta; order Lepidoptera; family Plutellidae; genus Plutella; species Plutella xylostella. The sequence goes on from NC_064002.1 coordinate 1,093,998, forward strand.
AACCTTACAGCAATATTATCGCCATGTTAAAATTATGAGATATACATTTAATAAAACATTGTATGCAGGCTAATTAGCCCTAAGTATTATGGAAATAAAATCCCTTTCATATTTAAAGTAGAAGACTATTATATTCTACTGGTAAATACCTCTACCGGCAACTTGAGTTTTCGTGTAATTTCGGATCCAAAGTGATAGCGATAGATATAAAAAAATACAATGGGGCTGCAGATTATTGTTTTATTTGACCAAGGAAGTCCTTGCAAAAGGAATATAGTTAGATTCACTGCGCCTTGGGCCGGGAAAAAAGTAATAATTGCAGGTTACGGGGTTGAGTACTCGTGTCTCAGGCTTATGTAAATCTAGTGTTTATCTAAAAAGGTCCCTAATCTACTGAGTAAATGGCAATTTATGTTGATGACACACTAATGTGTTGGTGGGATGAGCATGCGTTCTTTACAAGTACACGGTAGAATGTTTATGGAAAGTTAAGTAGGTAAATTTGCTTTTTAACAAATTTCAATGAAAAAAAAGTTGTTTGCATAGAGCTGTAAGCCAAATTCATGCATTGGTACAGGGGGGCTATCGCCAATAACGAGGTAATTAGAGTCAAATTCAATACAATTTGAATAAAAAAATCGTTGTCAAAACAAATTTGCGATAGGGAGTCAGACTCTCTAACGAGATGGTTAGAGACCTACTATTCTCGAGAAAAACAGGGGTGTGAATAGAAAGAGTTTGACGTGTATATTATGTGTTCGTCATCATGACGGGATGTAACGTTCTTACGATGACGTTTTTACACAAAATTAGCGACTAATTTAATTTCCTTTGAGTCAGTCATCTCTGCTGTTTGTAGTTAATTATGTTTTTATCATTAGTGATATTATGACAGTTCATGTAAATTGTCAACATTCCCTATAATACCCTTCCCTTACCCTTACCTAAGCTACGCTAAGGTTCATATCCAAATTTATAGGTAAGTACGTAGACTTGGTCGAAATATCTTCATCATCATCATCATCATCATCATCAGCCACTGCTGGACGTAGGCCACTCCCAAGAAGCGACACAACACCACGCTACGTTTCGTAGTATTCACTCGAGAACTTGTTTACTCCAGCGGTCATCAGTAAGGCCGGCACTGATTGAGTTCTCTTACTATTTACGACCCATCACGTGCCCACTGCTGTGGCATGGGTCTCCTTATAATCAAGGAAGGGTTTCAGGCTTTAGTCCACCACGCAGGCTCACTGCGGGTTGGTGGACCCAAACACAAGCAAGCTTGTGCTGAGAGAGTTGCCGGATTAGGCAAGCCGACTGTCAGATGTTTTCAAGCTGCCAGAAGACCTCCGACTAGGCTTCTGACTGCTGACGAAACAGCAAGTGAGACCCACGGCTTAACGTACTGTGCGAAGCACGGAAGCGTCCAGAAAACAACCACTTGAAATTGGTCACCCATCTTTTTCGTGAGTTCTCTTACAAATGACCTCATTTCTGATTTGATCTTTCAGAGAAACCCAACCTAACGGCCAGATAGCGACTTCAAGAAAGTGGACCATTCCAGCCGATTGATATGTGCAGACATCACTGCGATAGGTCGTTTAATATAGCTACGAAAAACTACTGATTTCAATAATCGCAGCCTGAAATTTCTCCAACAAAACTCACATTTGGTCTTAATAAAACGCAATCTCGTCCATCCAACATCAAACGACACATCTCAATTCTATCGTAACTAAGAAAAGCTGTATCTACAGGTAGTTCACCCAACCCCGTACCGTACCCATAGTCAGCCTTAACCTCTCAAACAATACCTGGATAGAAGCCACTCATCCGTGCCTCTCTAGGACGCACGCCACATATAAAGCAGCCGCCCCACGTTACTCAATATCAGTGAAGTTACACGGTTCTTGGTGACAAGTGCATTACCGGACGCGAGACATGGCAAGCCAGGTGAGTGGAGGAAATCAGTGGAATTTGATTGTGATTGGGAAATTGGCAATGTGTTGTTTTGTAATGTTTAGAGTTTAGGTCTACAGACCCTTTATTAAAAAATATTATGATGAAAATTAATGGAAAGAACCTAACCTACCCTAGTATTACCTAATTTATTTTTAGATAGCAGAGAATTATACAAATTAAATCTACATTTTAGGTACCGTATTGGTAAAAGTTTATCCAACGTAAAAAAATATGGCTATGATAATGCAGTGAAATTCATTGAGTACTGTTATGAATATCACGATCTTATGATAATACGATACTACGACCACTAATCTACAGTTGTTAAGTTAGCCGAAATTTTATGCCTGTATATTTACGATTCAAAATGCGTCACGGTGTACGGTGGCTGTAAGTAGAAGAAAAGCAAAAATCTCTTAAAATATGTCGTGACAGCTTGGAGAATATACGTATACATATGATCTATCAATATTAAGTTTATCTAGAAGTAGAGATACGTTTATCTGAATACCTAATAAACGAGTCTTTACAATTTTATTACAGAATTGAATTAACAACTAACGCGTTTCACAAAAAACATCACAAAATTCATGGAATCTATGATATTTGACATCAAGATCACATACTGCTTTTAATAATGGCAAATTGGGATAATAGAATGTTAATTACACCCACGGTAACCCAATACGCACATTAAAACGGCAATAAAAAAACTTTATTGTGTGTAGATACAACAATATATAGGTACAATTACAACTATTCTTACAATGTTTTTATTAGGTCGCGTAATTATTGTTGGGTGTGTTTAGAACCTTAGAAACTTGTAGTATTTTACTAATCCAATCAATAGTGGTATTGTTACTTTTTGATTTTACCGCCATTACTATAAACTTTTTTGTACAAGCGCTCTTTGCGGCCCGAATTGTTTTTTTCCCAATGAAATATATTTTTTTTTTACACGATACCACATAATAAAAAAAATATTTGATCCGCAACCAAAATAGCAGCCGTTACGTTTACAAGAACCTTCCCTTGACTATTCTCTCCAAACTCTAAAACGTTCCCTTCTTTCCAGTTCACCCTCCTTGCATCAGCCCTACTGCTGCTCGCGGCTCTAGCGCTCGCCGCTCCAGCCGAAAAGACCCAGCGGTTAGAACCCAAGCCCCAGCCGAACGACCAGGCCGTGGAGGCAGAACAGGATGACCTCAAGCCAGCAGCTTCACACTGGGGCGGCCACTGGGGCGGCTACGGAGGTTACGGACACTGGGGCGGTTATTCACCCTACTATGGCGGCTACGGCTACGGTTACCCAGGCTACGGGTATGGATATGGCCTTTACGGCGGGTACGGAGGCTACGGGTATGGCTATGGCTGGCCGTATGGCGGATACTATGGCGGCCATGGCTACTGGTGGTAGGAAAAGATTGTGAAGGAATTTTGAAATTATATATGAGGATTGTTTTAAAAAGAGTGTTTTTCGGAATATGTATTTTAGTAACTTCTAGTATTTGTCTGAAAGTGCTTGCCGTTTGTATTTTTATGTATATTTTGTAATATATAGCATAATCTAAGTTAGTGTAAGAGTTCAAATGATTTCATATTACCTACTGCCGTTGGGGAAATTGTAAGAATAATAAACAACATATCATGTACTTAAAGACCTGGTTATATTTGTTTTATTACACAACCTAAGTTTAATTACAGTAGTAATCCGGACCACAGAGTAGGTAATATATCCTGGCAGGCAAAAGAGACCTTTTACTTACAAATTATCCATGTGCCGCTCAGACCAACTACAAATTGCCGGATTATAAATTGACAAATTTAAGACCACAGATAAGCTTTATCCTGACATTGTGAATGAAACAGACTTTTAAAATACAGTATAGAAATCTAGGAGTAAATTAAATAGCTATAGATTTTGCTCATGACATTTCGGACACCTTAATAATTGAGCAGGTTTTTTTGCTGGACATATCTTTGTAAGATGTAAGTGAGTGTGAACGGGCCGTGGAACTTGGCGCAACATAGAGGAAGCCTGCAGTGGGTTGACATAGGCTGAAGATAATAAAGATTTAAGAAATGTGACACCAACCGACGATTTTCCCTGTGCAGACTACAGAAGTGTGTACCTTCATTAAAATATGATAATTTAATAGTGTAATAACCTGTTATACACACATACTCGTCACGCATTCCCTTATAAATTAGGCTGAAGATTAGCAAGCAATATTATTTTGAAGTAAATTAGTAATCTTAATAATTTTAAAGATCCGAATAAGTTGATACTAATTCGGATTAAAATAGACAGTGGGTACTTACTTGAGATCATTTAAATGAAACGAACTTAGAACTATTCACATTAAAAGAACGAATCAAGACCACAACCACAAGGGATTTTTAAGTAAAAGAATTCAACGAGGTCATATAATTTTTATTATGATACATGATTGTCGTAATTTTTTTCGAATATTAATAGCAAGCATTTTTCAGTTCATAATAATTCCGAATTACCAGAATACCCTATCCAATGTCTTCTCTCCGTCTATCCAAAGATTGTCTGGAAGAGATCGCTCTTACCGATAAGACCGCAATTTCAATTACATAGTTTTAGTATTTTTCCATGTAGGTAATTTTTCTGTGAGTTTTCCTTCATAGCTAAATATCAGTATCTATCCGTAGTTCCCAACCTGTACTACTTAGTAGGTATAATCCAAGTTCGTAAACGTATGTAGTAAAATACATACATTCAGTCCAATGTTTACTTAGTGGTTGCACTTCCAACTTGGGAGTCAGATTAGTGTATAGCAAGTTGACAAGTGGAGCCATTGCTAAGTAGGTTCGCAGCGAAATTGATTGTTTGATAAGTAGGCACTTTATGTGAAATTTACTCTTGGACAGGTAGGCAATATGGCACCTAAATCCGGAAGGTGTGTGACATACACGGAAAAACTACATACACACTCTGGAGCTATGTAAAAGTTCCACCAGCCACTGCCATGTGCTATGTGACTGGAACTTTTTAATTGCTCGTTTGTATAATGGTTAGTTTTTTACTACGAAACCCTAAGCATGGGCTTTAGTGGTATATTCTACCACTCACTAATCCGTATAAGACTCTCTAATCTATTTATTTTTTTATTTTAAACTCTCTTCCATCCAAAGGTTGTCTGGTAGAGATTGCTATAAGCAATAAGGCCGCCTTTTTGTACTGTTTTTATTTTTAAGCTTTTTTGTATTTTTTCTGTATTTGGTGCAAATAAAGAGGATTGTATAGTATAGTATTGTGTAAAAGTAAAAAAAAAACCGCTAAAATGTTCAATTTAAATCCACAATTTCAGTTGCCAAAATTAATAAGTTCAGTGCCCCCGTTGAATTCTTTTATAAGCAAAATGTGTCTAGGATTTAATGGCAAAATTTAGTGCCGTTTTATGAAAGAATCGCAGTTCCACAAGTGAAACTTTGCTAAGTATACTGTAGTCGAATGTTTAGTATAGATAATAGGCATGAGTACATTTTTTATATTGTTTTAAGACGTCGAACGTCCGTTTTGACAGACCCACCTTTTCGAGTTTACTATAAAAGTGGTATGTAGGTGCAAAAACTACAAAAGCTTCCTTTTAGCGAGTTGGTGACAAGCACTAGCTATATCTTATATTGGTGGGGTTTGTCACCGTGGTGAATAGAAATAGAAAGTAGGATTTTCAACATTTCTTTTCTTACTATTAGGGTGGGTTGCACCATTTAACTTTAACTATTACAAACTTCAAATCTCTTGAAGATTGATCTCTCTCGTCAAGAGATTTGACGTTTGTAATAGTTAAAGTTAAATGGTGCAACCCACCGTTAGTTTGCTCGTTAAGTGCCAAATTCGCCATAGTGCATAACCAGGGATTACGGGTTGACTTTTGATACATCTGTCAAGAATTTAATATGGAAATGATATATAATTGATGAACCGATCCCTGGTTACGATCTAAACGACTATGGATAAATTGAAGCTAAGCTTTACTATTCATACAAATTATAGATGTATGTATATTCTACACACATATGTAGGGAGACACACTAAGATTGTTTACCTTTTTTGTCGAGAATGAAAAAATACAGTGTAACTACCCTGTTCAAAACTTCACATTATATTTTCAATAACTACACATTGCTATTAATACAACAGACGGCGTTGGCTGTCTGAAATTGCAACATATGAATGGTTTTACCAACCCTCACCGTATTAACAAGTGTTTTGATTTCACTAATTTGCAGTAGATTTTGTGCCAATTTCTCCATAGTCGGTTAGAGCATAGCCAGGGAGTAGTGGTTGACTTTTGACATAGACACATCAGTCATTAATTTTATATAATAATAATAATAATAATTTTATTTATTTCAGATATAACAATCCATATAATGTGTTAGTAACAATGTATCCTTAGTCTATGTTAGTAAATTATATTCATAAACATGCATGATATTATAAAAGATAAATAAATAAATAATTTCAGATGTCAAATAGTTAATATTACAATCATAATCAGCAAGCAATTAGGTGAATTAATAAAAACAATAACAAAAGAATTTTAAATTTAAATGTCAACAAAATTTAAGTGCATACATAATAAAAATAAAAAGGAAATTCAAAATATACAAAAAATCATTTTAGGGTTAATAGGACCGTTGCGATGGCATGGATGGAACGTGCAGACCCGACCAATGTCGCAAAAAGGGACCATCAAACCTATCAGATACAATCTTCAGGAGGCTGTTGCCACCACCGCGAGTCCTGCGCAGCAGTGATGCTGCCCTTTTTCGCATGATCGCCTGGAACCCGTCTGTCCGCGCTTCAGCAAACATCCCAGATGCGCTACAGAATCGCGGTAGCCGCAACAGAATCCTGAAGGCATTGTTATACTGGATGCGCAGGGCATTATAGGATTTCTGTGTGTAGTTAATCCACAGGCTACACGTATACAGCGAGGTACAGTAGGCTTTAAACAAGGTTATTTTAACCTCCTTCGTGCAACGCGAGAACCTGCGGGCCAACATATTGCACCTCACTGACAATGCCCTGCGCTCCCGCTCCATGTCGGTGTCGTCTGTGAGGTCCTCATTTACCCAGTGACCCAGGTACTTAAATTTTTGGACTTGAGCCAGAGGAGATCCATCTAGTGTTAAGGGTCGCGGAATAGTAGAAGTCTTTCTACCCGCCTTAAATATTAGGATCTCACTCTTTTTGCTGTTGTACCTGAGTCCATGGGCAGTGGCGTAGTTTTCACATATACTTAGGAGTATTTCAAGTCCACGGGCTGAAGGCGTCAACAGCACCATATCATCGGCGTAGCTAATATTGTTGATCATCTGACCGTCAATAGAACAGCCGACTGTGGCACTGCTGAGCCTCTCAATCAGTCGGTTCATGTATAGGCTAAAGAGTTTTGGTGAACTCAACCCCCCCTGCCTCACCCCACACTCCAGCCTATACATGTCCGACACAGAACCTGCCCAACGCACACAATTGTTTTGGTTTTGGTACCAAAATCGGAATGTTTCCGTTATCTCTACAGGCAGGTCAGTCTCGCTGTAAAGCTTCTCCCACAGTATGTCATAAGACACGAGATCAAATGCCTTCGAAAGGTCCAGAAAGCATGCATATACAGGCGTACTCCTATCAGTGTAGTATCGTACAGTGTGCTTGAGACATAATATGGCTGACTCCGTGGACAATCCAGCACGAAAGCCAAACTGCCCATCATCTGCCCATCAGTTGAACGTGTTTCTCCAGATATGAGTCAAGCACACTGTCTAACACTTTTGCTAATATGGTCGCCAGTGATATTGGTCTGTAATTCGCCTTATCCGAGGCATCCCCAGTTTTGTCCTTAATCACTGGGACCACAACAGTTTTCATAAGCATCTCAGGAAGATACGCATGCCTTATACACAGAGTGTAAAACAGCGCTAATACTCTAGGTAAGTGTACGCCCGCATATTGCAAATGCTCGATACTGAGACCGTCGTGTCCCGGTGATTTGCCCCTGCTCATCTGCTGAATGATTTTAGCGACTTGTTTAGCTTCGACTCGCACAGGCGCGTCCCCGGAACACCGGGCCCCAGGCCCGAGCACCCGCGGCGTCGCCTCTGGACCCAACGGAGACTTCACCTTAAAGTATTCGCGAAACGCATTCGCAATATCCCTCGGCTCGCTTACCCCGTCGACACTCACAGGCAGGCTCGCTCTAGGGTTCAATTTATTTGTCTCCTTCCAGAATTTACCAAAATTTTTAGTTTGATGGTGTTCGGCTATAATATCCATTTTAATTTGGTCCTGATTATTTTGACACCATTTCAGTTTTGCTTTAAAAATTTTCCTGGAAAGAGACATCTCATCGTGTATTCGACCCGTGGTGGGTTTGCCATTCATGGTCCAGATTTTAAAATAGAGTCGGGCCTGACTGTGAGCCTCCCGTACGTGCCTATTCCAACCAACAATTGGACGACCCCTTCGTGTCTCCCTAGCAAGGGAGCTAGTTACAGCAGCATCACTAAGCACCGATACAATACGTGAGTATAGTTTGTCTATAACCCCGTGATGCTCCACATTACAACACATGCCATCGCAACAACCTATCAATTCTAGCGGGATATCTATTTCCCTAAGTTCACAGTGACAGTATTCCGTATATTGGTTAATTTCTGCAATATCTCTTTCACCCCAAACTGCTTTATTGCGAGTCGGTTGCAACACATTTATTTTTGCTTTGATAATTGTAATGTCACACAGAAGTTCCAAGGGAAAATGATCCGACCAAAATACGTCATACTGTACCTTAGCGCTTACTACCGACTGCCACGCCGCCCCGGTTACTACGCAATGGTCAAGCCACCGCATGCAATTGTGAACATCGCTTATGTAGGTATACGTGTCAGGCGGTAGTATCGCCATGTCAGCACATAACCACTTCTGTTCAGAGCAAAAAGCTAACATCTCTTCACAAAATAATTGCCCAGGATGGGAGTTCCAGTTATATGGAGATGACGTTTAATTTATAAATCAATCCCTTTCGGTTAGATAACCGACTATGGAAATTGGCACTTAAGTAGTTTAGATGTTAAGATTCAAGCCAAGCCCACTAACGACGCCAATTGAAAAAAAATGGTTCCGTTTAAAAGCATTTTTAGTCAAACTGACACGTTTCTTCATGATATATATTTTTTTAAATCTATGTCTAATTTAAGGGTCAATTTATATTGGGGCAGAGTCGAAGCGCAGCGAAGCGTCAAATTCTTCACAACTAAAGCAAAGCCGCACGAATGGTTGGTTGCGTTGGTCACGCGTAGACGCGCGAATCGCGAAGAATGCGCGCGACTTTTTAAAATCTCAGTAGCAATGTGTGCGTTATGCTGTGGAGTTAATGTTGTATTTGTAATGTTCAGTATTGAATAGACGCTTCGATGAGCTTCGACTCTGTACTAGTATAAATTGACCCTAAATCTTTCCATTAGTTGGTGCCAGGAGTTTGTACTTACAGATCATAGAATATTATAGCGTCTTGGTAACAAACATTTGAGCTGTACTACGGTTGTCAACACTGGTGACTTTCTAGTCAGCGTAGGGATATCTATGATACATCCTTCATAGCTATCCCTATAAATATAAATATAAATACAAAACACAAATATTCTAGCTACTTAAATCCATACAGAATATTTGCTTATTCATGTAACACACTGTAATACAGATTGTATTAAACTAATGGACGTGAAAAATTATGTCATAAAACTTGCGATTTTATGAAGTCTCATTTGATTCAAGTAATTTAATATATATATATATAATAATAATATATAATATATATTTGTATTTGTATTTGTAACTTAGCGGTTAACCCTAGTTTCCTTGTTCATTTATTAGGTGGTAATAAAAACATTTTTTGCAATAACTAAAATTCGGACATTTTGCATGATTTAACAGGTCTACTTATTAATATTACGTTATTATTATTAAATTAGGTATCTCAAAACCCAATAGCTCGAACCAGATAATAAAGATGCTATAAAATAAATTCAGTTTGTCTTCATTATTTTATTAGGTATTAAATTGCATTTAAATGTATCGAAATCAGTTTGATAATTGGATTATACGGAACTCTGCCATTAAAATATTTGTCCGTTATAAAACTGTCAATGTATGTAATAAATGATCTAATTTAACTTTGGCATTGGATAAGTTTACATGTAACATCTTCAGAAATATAAAAATGTATTAACTTCATGGTCATCGAAAACCAGATTGAAAAAAGGATATCTGGGGTCCAGAATTTGCAACACTGATAGAACATTATGACAAAAGCAGTCTCGTGATTCAAAACAAACCAAACAATTGTCAACCCCCGCTAAGAGATTTGTGACAATTGTGAATTGTGATAAAATCCTACAATACCAGGATTCTGACATTGTCCCTCTGATCTGCAAGAGTTCTCCCTCCTCCTCCGTACCAGGAATGCTCAAGAACGGTAACCGTAGTCGAATTTTCAGTCCCTCATCTTTTGTGCTATTTCTTACTTATAGTACTCACAAATTATTTTTCATGCCAGAGACAGCACCTATTGAGTATTGACTCTCTAGCTAAACGAAGGTAAGTCTGAAGGTACAAAGGTACAAAGAAAAAAGTAAAACAAACCATTACCTTTCACGACCAGGGCACAGAGAAAAATCTGTTGAGAAGAGCTCTCTAACATCTATGTATGGCTATGTCATTCAATGTTTGGTAACGTGAAAATGTACCCGAGTTCAAGAGTTTTGGAGAACATTAAGTTAATATCATTTAATATATTTATCACATTTAATCAAATGCACATATTCCTTGCATTGAATATCTCTTAGTCCGTGTACCTTCTAATACATCACGTATGCATTGATCAAAGTTGCATTGTAAAGGTAAGCGCAAAAATATAGTTATGCTTAATGAATCGAGCAATCATACAGATGATTTGGCAAAGTCTAATAATCTAAATATAATGTCAAACTTATGCGACCTTCCGGAAAGGTCGCGGTTCGACCTTCAGATTGATCTCAAATAGTCAACATAATGAGAATCATGTGGAATATAGGCTGTATTCTGTAGGTCGTAAGGTTGCGGTGCGTTACGCTAGTTAGTTGACTGTTTATTGAGAACACTGTGTCATCTTTGTCGCTCTTGAGTCCAAGTTGAGGTTGCGTGGGCGTCATTAGGCTTGTTGAAGGAATAGTGGAATTATTGTATTAAGTATTATGAATTTAATATAAGGAGAATTGGAGATAAACCGTACATACTAAACCTCTACTCATATTACAAACCGTAATCCCGATGCAGTGTTTGTCACCAAGACCAAAAGAAGTTTTATTAATTTGTTGAAAGTAAAAAGTTCTGAATTCACAAAAAAAGGTTTAAATAATAATGTAATTAGTCTCTACATTTGATAAAAATCTATTCAATAAACCTATTTTCATTTGCATTTATCTACTTATTAGCTATACATACAATATACTTTTAGCAATCGCTAAGTACAGCCCTAAAGTAATTTTATGTGACTTTGAAAAAATATACATAGTTAACATTTATATATTTTTTAGATAAGTAATTAATATTTATAATGTTATTGAATAACATTTAACTTGTTAAGGCTGTTTACGATGGCAACATATTTTCTAAGCAATTCGAGGATTATGTTAATTCATTAATTAAATAGTGCCATCCTTTGTTTTTGTTAATTAATATCACTTAAAGAAGAATATTATTTTCAATGGATGTAAACATAGTAGATTTCGTTTTTGAATGCATAACGAATTTAGCAATAAGTCAGTTGTTGATTTAACTTAGATAGATAGATAGATAGAATATTCTTTATTTGTACAAGATAATACATTACACAAAGCTTAAATATAAACACATAGGTACAAAAAAGGCGGTCTTATCACTAAAAGCGATTTTTTCAAGACAACCTTTAGGTGGAAGAATATTTATGTTCAGATAGGGTCAAGTGTACTAAAGAATTTATTAATTAACTATAAATACCTACAAACTAAACAATATACTTACGTGAAATTATACTTATATACCCATAACAATCATATATATCATATAATAAACTACATATACCTACATAAATATAATTATCAGATTTTATAGGATTATATTAATTCTTGTCTGAGCTCCGATAATAAGCCAACGGAAAAAAAAAACTACCTAAACACTAAGAAAATGACCCTTTACCATTCTTTTAAAAGAAGCCAATGACGGCGCTTTACGTATGTGTAGTGGGAGATCATTCCATAAGGTGATGGCTTGTATGGTAAAGGAATCACCGTAAAATTTTGTTGAATGGGGAGGGATATTGAGGCGAAGATTATGTGATGAGCGAAGTGTCCGAGTATGAGATTCATACCGAAAGTTAAAGCGCTCTTTAAGGTACGCAGGGTATGCTGGGTTAAACAGTATTGAATGCAATAGTGAAAGGATGTGGGTATTCCGGCGGAGGCGAATAGGGAGCCACTTGAGCTTGGAGCGAAATTCAGAAACATGGTCATATTTGCGTAGACCAAATATGAACCTTATACAGACATTTTGGAGGCGCTCAAGTTTGTTAAGTTGCTCCTCGGTAAGATCGGTGTAACAAGAGTCGGCATAATCTAGAATAGGAAGAAGTAAGGATTGAGAAAGAACAATTTTGGTGGCCGTGGGTAGGAAATTCCGCAATCTCCGGAGTGAGCCTACAGAAGCGAACACCTTCCGGCTCACCTCGTCGAGCTGATTCTTCCAAGTCATAGCGCTGTCCATGAAAACCCCTAGATTAACTTACTAACTGAAAAGAAACAGTACAATATACAGAAGCTGTTTCATTGACCCTTTTTGCTGCTTGTATGCTATATTTTACTATGCTTCACTTTTCAAGTAGTTGTTTTGAAATAAAACGGATCTGTGTTTGTATGATCGAGCTTCCCCACTTGCAAGCAGCATTAGCATTGTAACTGAAAATTTTAGCTACTAAGGTCGTCTTTTGTTTAATTATTAATTTTACTTTGATACTGAAAATACATATTATAGGTACTCGTAAGTATAAAAAAACGGAAGTGTACATTATTGAATGGTTGACTTCTGGAGCTTGTGTCTGTTTATTTGCACGTCCTGCCAAATTGCATGTCAATTGATTATTTTATTTACTTAAACTTGAGTAAACACTTAATCAATGGCAGCGCCGAAGTGTTAATTTGATTGATAACACAACGTTAATAAAAATATAGTGAATATGTCAAGTACGTCACACCTAATATGGCTTATTTCCGTTAAGAAGAGACAAATATGAAATAATAAAACGGTTTGATCAATTACTCATGTCATCACATCAGCAAAGAGGGGCTAAGACTTAATTTCGACAAATTGTTATCTGATAAAAATTAACGACCTTTTTAGCTATAGTAAATGTCAAAGTAATGCTTTGTCGGACTTAAAATTTGTGGTATAAAAATTTGTTGACCCCACCAAAAAATAAGAAGTAGTAGTGTGTATTACGAATGTTTTCATTAAAAGTGAAGGCTCCAGTAAAGTATCAACTGTACCATACAGGTTATGGTACAGTACAGGAGGCTCATTATGTGTATTTTCACATTTTGGATGCATTCATGAACAGTGTTTTCTTATATTATTAATTTCCAATTACTACCTATAAACCGAATGAAAGTGCTATAAGTAATAAGGCCGCCTTTTTGTACTGTTTTTATTTTTAAGTTTTATTTTCTATGTTGCTCTATTTAGGTGTAAATAAAGAGTATTTTATTGTATTGTATTATGTATCGATCGTGGTCGGTTTTTACGGGTTGCAATATTTGTGCAAGAAACAAGCTACAACAAACATAACATCGTATACGCATGTAAGTCGCATCCGATCTCCTTATTGAGTAGTAAACCACGCTAGGAATGGCTATACGGATCTCGAGAAACAAGATTAGAACAATTAACATGCCCCGTACATTGTAGAGTTATTTCTTAATTAATTTACGATTACTATGATGTGAATAGTTTTATTAACAACAAAATCGTCGATTATGGAGCAATCGCATTAACATATTCCAAGTGTTTTTAACAAAGAAAATCATGTTTATAAGGGTCGTTATAGTAAACTTAACGACCTGCATTGTATTGTGTGAAGGTGTCGAAACTTCTTGGGTTATTTCGATGTGGCTCTGATGGGTTTTATTTTTATCGCACTAGGAGCGCACTATAATTTTGCCGATTCACATAATCCGATAAGGGATTGTATGACTTGCGTGTGAGTTTCTTTATAACGTAGAAGTAAATTGTTTAGGTTATTTATTAACGTTATGAAACAATCATATCCCGACATTGGTGAACAATTCCACAATAAACTAACAACAATTCGTGAAGTTTGTGTTTTATTAAAATAATACAAAAGGGATGAAATTTATCAGTGAACTACCAGTTGGCTGGTGAATGTATAAATAAGCACATACCACACGGAGCACCACCCCGTATAATTTGGATCATGGACGGATATAAAGTAAGGCCCTGTTTTAAGGATACGAATACGCCGTCATTTGAAGTATCACCTTAGTCCTTCGTTCTCATCTAATAAACTGTCACCTTATAAGTAATTTACGAGTTGTAGCAGGACTGTGCGAGATGCTGGAGGGTTACTCTAGCTACGTACACGAAGTGTCATGCAATTTGTATGTTTACTCGTTTGTACAGGAGCGCTCTGAATTTTTGTTTTCCGTAAGGTAAAGTGACCCCCTGGGCCTGCTGCTATGTGGGCAGGATTACTCAACGCAGTCGCAATTTGTTACTGAGTAATAAAACTAAAGATATCGTCCGTAATTATGTGGACAGTATTAATGGCCAGAAGACCTTTAAGTTTTAATATGAATAAGTGGGCAAGGTATTCCGTATTAGACAGTTCAGTTAGAGCGGATATGATAACGCAGACACACCTAAAATGTTAGTCATTATTTTATTTCCAATAAACCCAAAAAAATACAAACAGATACAGCAATTAGCTGGACAGGAGGATTCTTTGACATAAATTGCTTAACACATCTTACTAAAGTTTAAAACACATCTCTCATATCAAATAAATTTAATAATTTACCACACTCCGTATAAAGTCAGGAATACGCAAGATTAATAATACTTAGCCAAAACCGTCTAGCAAGGACAAACACTTACATTATGTAGCAAGTAATTTACAGAGTAACATGCCACTCAAACAGTTGCTGCACTTATAATCAATAATATATTTGATCAAAACAAATTATTATGATCTTGAACATCACCTAAGTTGGACTCTGCATACCTACCTTTCCATTCGCAAAATTGTAAATGTGAATCTATGTATATTTTTAAACAGAGTAAGACATGTATTTGGTGGTCCCTGTATAAGGATGTCCAGAGGTCAGAATGATTGATACGAGTACGGGTGATGAAAATATTATACAATCGTAAATAATATTTATACCTTACCTACTAATTATAGAGATAGATTTATTTTATAAATTTGCAAAAGTCTTGATTGAGCATGAAGGAGTTAAGAATGATCCTTTGAGTACGAGTAGCTAACCCTGTTTATGTAACTATCTTGAATATTAAAAAAATATATAAGTACAGTTCCCCCATATTAATAAAGCGCATGCAAATCTTCGCAAACTGTCGTATTCCCGGAAACACCCGAATCATTGAATCGTAAGAGTTTTAAACAAAGCACTTGCATTTTGATCCTTGTTCGAAAGAAATAGTAGTCAATATCATGTGACACATAATCGAAAACAATTTGGGCGGTCGGTGGCTGTCACCGATCAGTCAAAGTTCTCAAGGTCAAGATCAGTATTACTTTTGTGTAATTATAAAGAGCTGCAATTACACATCGTTCTTGTTATTTTTTTCAAATGTGAATTTAATTTCAACTTAAATTATTTTTGACGACGCCATATTATGAGGCACATTTAAGAATAAAATATACGTCACATTGATAGACTTCACTTTGCCAATAAAGCCACACCCAAAGTTTGTAATTGTAATATTATTGTGAATTATCAGCGCTGTAAATACTTTTGAACTGAGATTTTAATGTAAACCTGTGTTTGAAATCCATATTTCTTCTTCTAATATAAACCTTGTGTTATTCAAACCTTATTTCATCCATATTAACACCAGCTTAAGTAAGACATTTGAAAAGTAGGTACTGTAACATTTTCGAAGTAAATTTTAATATTATGACAATATTATGAATTATCGACTCAAATTTCGTTACTGATAAATCAATATCTCTTTTATCACCACTATAAATCTAAAAAAAATGCATGAAGAAAATGCACTTAACCACTCTAAATACATATCGTTTTCTGGCGCTCGGGAAATACGGCCGTTGCCGAACAATGGCGAAGATTTCTATGCGCATTATCAATTTTGGGGAACTGTACATGTCTAACTCATAATATGAATTCGTGGATTGGAAGTCCAGTCATTTTATTGGCAATAACTACAATATTGTACATCGTAGGTATAGCCTACGCCTAGCCCAGCTAGTAAATATCGTTATGCTAAAACATACGCTCACAACTTTTTTCCTGGCTAATAGATGGACTAAGAGATTTTGGATAGTGTGTACACTGTTGTTCAGTGGTAATTTCTTAGTGACCAAAAGCTCATTAAATTAATCTAAGGTCACGCCAGGTCAAGGTCGATAGGACTCGTCATTTCAATCCGAAAAGAACATTCCGAATAATTTAGTATTCCAGTTAATCGAAGCTCGATTCGGTGTCCGATCCTAATTATGATTCCGAGTTTATGACAGAAGCTTGTGGGCGACCCTGAAATTATACAGAATACTAGATGTTTGATATTTAGTGTGAATCGAACGGATAGCACGGCCATTCGAAGATTCGTAAACACATTAGGTGTGGGTTGTCACCTCACTTTTTACTACCAATTGTGCATCCTCGATGGTAAAATGTATGAACGTTTCCGGAATCTGCAAATACCACGAAAACTGCTTCAGTATATTACCAATAAAAATAAAACATTCATGTACTTGAGATACTACGAAATCATCAGTAAAGAATTCAATGTATCGTTTTAATAACCGATAAAAATAAATGGTTATTTTAACACCTTCACCTTATATTGAAAATTGTTATAGCCATTCTTTCATTTTGCATCAATTTTGTAGCAATTTTCATAAATTTTACAAGAATGATTAAATGATGTTGTAAAATATAATAATATAAAATAATGTATACTATTTTACTAAGGTGTATATTTTTTGTGAACAAAATCATCATTGCATATATACAGCGAAAACCGGGGACTTGCTTACGAGTCACATCTGACCATCACTTCGGGGATTACAGTCGTGAGCATTATTATGTATAAATGTATATCATATATAGGTAATATCATAAAAACAGGGTGGAATTTTATTATTGACTTTGTCCATCAATGAAAGTTGACCAGTATGTCCGGTACATATCCTACCGAATATAAGTTCAATCATAAAATTTCACACCGTATTTATGAGTATCTGTAGTTGTAGTAAAAGGAAAAGGTAATAAGTTATTCTTGCAATGAAATCGTCTCGGTACTACGAACCTGTCACTATTGACCTTTTGTAAACCCAACTGCCCAATGCTGATAGGTATCGGTTGATGATTCAATATAAATCGTATCTTATAATAATCTTATCGCTCATTGGTCGACCACGACTTTTCCATGACGAGGGAAAATATCAAAGTTCATAACTTTCGTCATAAATATTCTTAACTTTTTAAAAATGAAATCTTGGATTGATAAGGTCTCTTACCATTCATACTAATACTACGACGATGCCACATGAAAGCGAAGTACCTTAAATACGAGTACTAAAGATTTTACTGAAAATTACAGTAGTTGCATTCTATTAGCACGATGCCTTATGTGATCGAGTGGTCAGTCGAGGCTTTTTTACTTTTACATGAAAGAAGATAAACATTGCGGACATATGTAGGTACATTTCACTTTACCTTGAAAATTAGTCACTGACACACCTGTTTCGCAGGTAGGTATTTGACAAAAATACTGCAGAAATGCCTTAAACATGAAATATTTGACAACAAATAATGCAAATTTATGTCAATAAATAAATAAAAAGTTTTTGCAACTTTACAAACAAACATTTTAGTACTAACAGGCCTTCCTTCTTAGTAAATACATACATAGATAGACTTGTTATCTACTTTCGAAATCTGGTGTCGAGGCGTTAAATAATGAACTATTGTTTTCCTAATTGGCAAATAGTTTTTTAGTACAAATATTAGCCATTTATCTTTACCAAGCTAAAGCTGATTGCTAAACCCTAACTGGCTGTTAAGCGTTTGGTCAAATGCAATTTATATGGTAAAAAGACAAGATTTAATTAATTTGTATTTTTACAGTTAGCCTCAAAATATTATATCGGGGTGAGTAGCCTTTATATGGACACAAAAATATCGGAAAGTTTTCTTTGTTTTTAATAAAAATATAACTGTGTATTTAAATTAAATTGGTCATTCGAGTGTAACTGTAAATAATTTTAAGTTTTTGATAAATACAATTTAACGTAAACCAACAAATTAGGACTATAGGTACATATTTAGGGTTTGCAACTGCACCATAATAATGGAAAATAACGGGAGGTTCTAGCTCTACATTATAGATTCTTTACTTATTCACGAGAATCTAAATAACATTTAACACTCTTTACTAAAATTCAACATGAGTTTTATTGCTCTAAATATGTACAAAGTGAATAAGAGGTCCTAAAGCAAATTACTCTTTCTACAGTTCCTGAAACCACCTCTTTCTCAAGAATTATGAGAAAAGAACCTATTCATTCGATAAAGCAACGATACAATTCATTTAACACAACAAAACAAAGGAACAACAAATTTCCCGCCATTGGACTTCGGCAACGAGGTTGAAAATGTTTCTGTCAACTCCTATAAATGACAACTGAAAGGGGATTCATTAATACTCCACTTTGATTTTAGTAAACGCACAAACCGTGAGAAGTAGTAACTTAATATACTAAGGTACTTAAAAATGGTTTGGTACAGTAACATCAATATACCTTCATAATATAGGGTGAAATTGTGTCAGTGATTAGATAGAGCGGTGCGCGGTGGTAGCGCAGTCGCGTAAGCGCCCGCTTCTCACGCCAGAGATGCGGGCTCGAATCCCGACGCTGAAATATACCAATGAGTTCTTTGAATTTAAGTACAATATACATATATTATGTACTCGTATACCATCGAGAACATCAAGAGGAAACCTGCACATCTAGATTCTAGATGTGTACCCTGAGTGCATTGTAATCATTCAAAAAACGGCGATAGATACGACTTGCAACCTATCACTTGAGTACAAATGTATAGCAAAAAGCGGGTGACTCGCTTGCGAGTCCATGTTGTATCAGTGATTATATTAATGTATTATAACGTCCCATCGGCTGATCAGTGATTACTATAAATAACTTTCGCTGTTACAAAATTGTAGATTTTTACCGCGCAAACAAGATGGCTGTTCCACAGCAAAGAGAAATATCTATTATAATTCAATCACTCAAGACTACGGAATGGCGAGATATATGAATGCTACAAGTTATCACAAAGTACCCATTGGAAAGTCAAGGTTTCAAAATTAAATCAATAGGTAGTAATCTTCAGTTCATTTTGTTTGATTGTAAAATAGTTAAACTTGTACTTGACTGGCCATTAATATGCATACGGAGTATCCTTGCTTGTTTTTGTAATAAAAGTCATAATGATCTAAGATTCTAATAAATACTGGTCATTACATTGTAATAAGTGTTATTTTATAACTGACCTGTTAGATAACTTTGCATTTTAAAGTACTAGTAGTAAAAAATGCTGTAATAACAATTTGGTTTCTACTTCAGATATTTTGAACGACCGCCTTTTTGTTTTTTACTGTGTTGCAATGAGAATGTGGGTTAGATAAATAATATTGTAACTCGCACTAGGCCAGCGTGGAGGACTAGGCCTAAAACCCTTTCTTCATTGGAAGTGGAAGGAGATCCGTGCCCCAGCAGAGGGGACGTGATGGGTCGTGAATCGTGATGATGAAATAATATTGTATAAAACATAGATTTACTTTCCCATGATTATTGTAAAATTTTGTGTAATTAATTGTATATATTATTCCCCTGAGACTTACAGGCTACTCATCTACCGAAACTACCAAGGTATAACCTTAAAAACGCGAAGCTCGTGTCAAGCTAGATTGAAATACATAATAATATTTCTTGTCCCAAGAATTTCAAGGCAGATCACAAGTGGTAATTTTACGAGCAGTAAGGATATCTGTTTCCAAATATGATTTAACAATCGTGCAATAAAGAAGATGGGTATCAGTGGACACAAGTTCTCCGTGAGCCAGGCGTCAGAGACCCGTTTCATATAACTTACAATTGTAGTTCAATATAGTAGGCAGAGTAACTGCAACGACTAAAAAGTACTGAACCTATTTCCGCAATTATTATTTTACTATTATAAAGCTACATTATCCCTGGGTTTGGCCAGGTTTTTGTGTTGTGATTGTCAGTGAAATCTCGCGCGAAAATGCTGAATAAACCATCAATAAAGCAGTGGCCTATTTCCATTTATCAGGAATACTGCAGAATATTGAATAGCGATCGACGGACGCTGACCTCTCAACAGGTGTGGGAATCTTTAACGTACCTATAGCTCACCGAACGATAAACGTTCAACTGTCTTCAATCAGAGTCACGAGCACAAGTTTCGATCCTCCGTTAACGTTGCGTATCGTCAACTGTCACTGTCAAAATGTAAGGCAAAGTTGGTTCCAAAAGTGACATTTGTTTTTTCCATATGTTAGGTGGAATTTCACCAAACGCTAAACGTATTTAGTAGCCTGTCATACGTCTGTCAGTTAGTACAAAATATATTTAAAATTTGATTTAAATACGTTTAGCGTTTGGTAAAAGTGACCATTCGTGTAGATTCGAAAATAGTATCGAATCCGGTGCTCGCTGCACAGAACTCATAACAAAGCGGGTCTGAAAATATCTGGTGCAGGCTTTCCCATACTGTCCGTTGTTTATCTTTTCCTCATCGTGCTGAAAAGTTCGGCTAGTCACATTTGTTCTTAGTCCTAGACTTCCTAAGGTACGGAACATACGTCAATCGGGGAGGCTTCTTTGATTCATCGTTCTTAATGTCACACTCTGTATACTACAATTGAAGATGATATTTTTTACACTACTGCTTCATCGATTTTATTATCAGAAGAAGTCGCCTTTTATTTTGAACTTTTTATAAAGGTTGCCGTGGAAGACCTTAAGTTTGAGTAGCAATTACAATTAAAATTTTACTTTATGAAGAATTTTATAATTCTTTAATTTCTTTGTGTAGTTGGAACTGTCATTGCTTCAGAACTACATAAATTTATAGTTTTGAGCATATATTTCCGACTTATTACAATTTATAATAGGTAGTTTAAGGCAAGGCAGTGCCTATGCCAGTGTTTAAAGATGGACGGCAACAGAGTGATCCAGTAATGGTGCCGTTTTTACCTTCTGAGGTAAAAATAAGCAATGAATCATACGTGCCTACTTATTAAAATAAGTAGAGTTTGACAAAAATAATAGTACCTATGTGATGTATATCTATAAATTTCTTACGAATAAAACAGAAAGGAGTTTTTCTAAATTATGGAAATGACAGCAGTTGAACTATAATAAAAAATACAATATCTAGCGCTATAACTGAAGTAACATACGAGTACCTACATAATATTGACATAAATCAGGATAAGTTACGTAAAAAATACCGTGCAATTTTTGACCTTTTAATTGGCTAACTCCAGGCAGTGCGACTATGGCAACTATGCATTTAGAAATTCTAAAACACAGAGTTATAAATGCCATAACAAGCTGCCGAAAGTCTTAATAGAATTTATACACGTGTTTTTTGTGTGACTTTGAATGTTTACATTGACGAAAAAAAAGTTTTTTTGCACAGAAACGAGAGTCTCTAGCGGCCAATGTTATAAAACAAGAGACAGAATAAGAATGCAGATGACAGATGATAACGCTTGCACCTACATTTGCGTACTCTTCAAATATTGGGCTTCGACATACGAAACATATACAGGTACTCTTAATATTGTAAAATAATTACGATAACTATAAAGATAACATTACTTCTTCACACACATCATAATTTCTATTATCTTGCCAGTAATGGTGGCAAGAGTAAACAAAGGAAAACTTCATATAGCGCTAATCGCCGGAAAATAAACAAACTAACCATTCTTCTATTAATCCATGGGAACGCTTTTTTCAATATGCCATGTCAATATTTCTAGGAATATCTATACTCATATGCCATTAGTTTTTGGCAGCTGGTAATTTGTATGGATGTCGTATTTAATTAACTACGCACAGAAAGTACGATTTTAATCATTATAATTAACGAATTTTACTTACATATTTTAGGAGGTAAATATATAGTAGATGGTACCTACTTAACAAATGGTATCATCCTTAAATCATTCATATACTTAATTCAAAAGTGTATAAGAAATGACGGACTGTCCATTTGTGTCCACTGCATATTTGACAAAGTACCGACTAAAAGTACCTGGAGGGTCACTCTCTAAATCGACTGTCGATAAGAGAGTGACATCCCTGACAAGGGTACAAGCAGTCATTTTGTTCTTGCATTCGTTACGCACCCTTTGAATAAAAAATATAGATATTTTTTTATATTTGTAATTATAGTCATAAAACACGAAATTGATATTATTATACACCCATTATGATTTTTAAAACTGAATTAGGAAAATCATAAATGGCTTCGTATCCATAATGTATTTAAATATAAATCATTTCTATGCAATTTTATCGCACATTTTTATCTTTTAAATCATCATCTTAGTAATGATCCTTGACCTGAACTAAGATTTAACTGTAATAAATTAGTTTATTGCTTTTTCGTATTGTGATGCATTCGATCTGTGCATATTTATGTTATTGGTATGTAGGTATGTAGCGGTAGTTTCTGAACGGTATTTTACATTTAAACATCATGTTCTCGTCTGAAATTTTGAACGAGCTGATGATAAAAAAAAACTCGGAGAGACGATTGTAAATTTCACTATCTTAAAAATAATATGAAAGGATATCCTTTTTTATCAAACAGGACTTCAAAACGCTCTCACACCAACACCATGTGCTGTGGTGGCGCAAGTTCAGAAGCTCCGTTGATATTTTATAAATATCGTTCGAAGCTTTTTGTAAAATCTTGGTTTGACACTGCTTTAGCTTCTTGCTTTTTTATTTTTGTTTGACGGTTTTTTTCTTTCAGGACATTCTTGGAGCAGCTTTATAAAATTGGTGGTAGCTATGAGAGTTTAGTTTTAAGATAGCATTCAACAAGTATACAGTTTCTCTCTTTACAGGAATTTGGAAAGCATAATACCCTATATGAGTTTTTATTTACAAACTAGAAGTTAGGTGGTAAGGTATAGCTGTGTTTCTGTCTTACTTAGTTTCACAAATATTTTGCAAATAAAGTTCCACATGTCTGTTTCATGGGTTCATCAAGATGCACTTTGCACCAGCCATGTTTAATTCTAACTTAATACTACGTTCACTTATGAATCTATGTAGCCGGTCCACCCTATTTACATACGAGCTTAGTTATTGTACTACAACCACTGTACCCTACCACCTTTCTACGTATATAATTACGATAAATATTCAAGAATTAAATGAAGACATGGATATTTTATGTTTTGCTTGTGAAACATTGAACGATGCCTAAATGCGTCATGGATTGCCATGAAAGAACGAACGTAGAAAGAACATTACATAGGCACACAAACGTATATGGCCTTTAAAATATGTATATTGCTGTAGAAATTTCTGCGATACGTCCGGTGGTATGATAAATACAGACGATACGACAATCGGGGAGGCTTATGCACCCCATTAAATGACTCAATGTGTTTCAGTGTCGAAAAACTAAGCCCGGATGTAGAGAACGAACCAAGCACAGAACGACAGAACGACTTAGAAAACAGGATAGAGAAAAAAAAACTGTCTTTTTATACTATTTTTGGCTGATGATCGTTGACTTCATTAGATAATATTATGTATTAACATCCTAGAGACCAGTATTTTGAATTAATTTGGAGTGTTTGAAGATGCTAAGAAAAGTATAGCACACAGATTCCTGCAGTGATCAAGCAAGTTTAACGTGTTTTTTTTGAAAGGTTACATATACTTGATTTACCAATTTTATAAATATGTGAGTAAGTAATTTGTTTTTATTTTTACATCTAATGGCTTACAGCTTCTTTACGTGTTCAATATACCAACATAATATGTTTATTTTGTTTTGCAGATTACTAAATTACATTACACCAACTAACTATATTCCTATTTTTACTGGCAAAAAACAGCTAGAGGAATGGGATGGATTTAGAAACAGAAAATAACTTTCGTTGGTGTATGGGTTACCCCGTTCCACGCATTGGGGCGTGGAATGTCATTACATTTTGACTACGAAAACGCAAGCATAATGTCCAGCAGTGCAGTTGTCCTAGTAAGTACTTGTTATAATATCTATCTTTACTTTCGATGAAAAACAACCCTTGTAAAAGAATACATAAAATCTTAAATAAAGTTGGTAATAATAATATGGATGAAGTTCATTACTCCACTAACCGACCAAGGTAGCTATAAGAAAACGTATCCGTCACACATGCAAAACAAAAAGAAAACCCAGTATCCTTCAATCAAAAATCCCTGAAGGAAAACCGATGCACCGAAAAGCGAAGCTATATAGTAGTGTGGCGTCCCGCGCGCCTTCAAACGAGTGTGTGAGCGCGGGCGGCACGCGCGTGTGACAGTGAACTTGTGCGGGTGATCGCGCACCACATACACTATATATTATGCAGTGGATTTGTTGACGAGCCGATCTAATTATGGTGAGCTATTTTGAGATGCATTTTTTACGATGAGGTTTTGTTGAGGAAAGGAATAAGGTTGAAAATTGGTGTTCCATTTGTGGCGTTTGAAGTTATAAATTGAGGTAAAAAGGGAAAATATTTTTTATTCAAAACATTTTTGTATAAGAAATTTTAATTGATAAGACACGAGCTGTAAAGGCGGCACACGGCTGAGGTGATAAATGAATAAAAAGTCACAATGAATGGATCTGTGAAAAACTTTAACAAAGTATGATAATTACTAATTCACATGTTTAATTAGCAGTTTTATAATTTGTTGTGCACTTGCAAAGCAAATGGCCTTTACGTTTTTGTTATGATTTGATTTTTATTTTAATAGTTATTACAAATAGTTATAAATGCATCTAAATTACATTTCCTTTAGTTCAGTTTCTCGGCATAAAACAGTTGTTTTATAATTCATATCCTAATTATTTAGGTAGGTCATAACGCTATAATCCTTTCATACTTCTCAACCCACAGGAATTTTAGGTATACCTACATAACTAAATACAAATAACTACACAAAACTTTACAAAACTAAACCTACGGTCGTCCAAAAACACCGGTTAACCAACTAAGCCAGTAAATTTTCGTACCACTACCTTTAATTCTATACTGTATTTTTTATTAATAAACTAGTCAAAGATCCCTCTACGAATTTCCTCTTACTCCTAAGTAGGTATAAGCTGGCAATTTACGAACGACAAATATAATATATTTAAGCTACAAGCGGAATATCTTACACGAGTGGGCCAGCGCCGTGACGCAAGCGCCACGGCTATATACGCAAAGGTCACAGCTGGGGACGCCACCGACCACGGCTGGACGCAAAATGACAATTTTAACCGCCTTAATTGTTAATTAATTCTGGTTGTGATATATTTTTTAAAATTTTACTAAGTTTGGTATACTGCTGCTTTGATAATTTTGTGTTGTGATTCGATACTTGTATTTTTTTGTACAATGCTAAGAAGAGGAATCTTTAGGTATCTACCATGTCCTGAATGACTACGTAACTTAAAAGATTTGAATGATAATTGAACACTAAGAATCTAGATAGCAGCGTCCGTAGTCGAGCGGGCCTCAGTGATCGTAACTGATCGCTGAGGTTAAGCAACAACTGGCACGGTCAGCCATTGGATGGGTGACCAATTTCAAGTGGTGCTTTTCTGGACGCTTCCGTGCTTCGGACGGCACGTTAAGCCGTGGGTCCCGGTTGCTGCTTCGGCAGCAGTCGTTAAGCCTAGTCAGAGGCCTTCGGGCGGCTTGAAAACATCTGACAGTCGGGTTGCCCACTTACCCGACAACTCTCTCAGCACAAGCTTGCTTGTGTTGGGGTCCACCAACCTGCACTTGGCCAGCGTGGTGGACTAGGCCTAAACCCTTCCTTCATTGGAAGGAGACCCGTGCCCCAGCAGTGGGGACGTAATGGGTCGTGATGAATCTAGATAGATAATTTTTAGGTAACACGTTGCCTGCGATTGTGTACGAAAAATGATACGTACACTGCAATACCATTTGACATACAAAATAATGATCTCAGAACCTGCTTTATGATGATTGGTTAAAATGCATCCGAGTGATAAACGACATAGTGTTAGCTCCTCAAACATAATTGTCAAAGTATCAGCATTATTTTCCTGCATATAGCTATTATCCAAATATTGTGAAATAGAGGGTAGCCACTCTACACAGTACCTACATACTCGTATATTATTTATTAATAATTAAAGCTATATACGCGTATGTAAACCAATTAATAACGGATCGTACACGTGTCAATTAACAAGATTAAATCGATGCGTAGGTCAAACAAGTCAAGAAAATATACGTTATTTCACCCTAAAATGATTTGCCTTCTAAATTCTGTAATTCGAAACCATTCGGCATACGATTTCCATTTATTAATAATTGATTTGTTTAATAATTCTATAACAAAATTACGACGAATTTGAACTGTGCAGGAGCGATTTTGTAATACAAATGTTGAACTGCAAGGTTGTCTTCGGAATTTGTTTTACTAATGCGAACTTCAACGGTTAGTTTAACACCCAATTCATCATCATGTTAATGATTTTCCTTCTTCTTCTGTCAACATTCGAGGTAATTTTACTTATCGTTCACCATCCGCCAGTTTTGGATGTCCTTAGGCCTCTCCCGCCCGCAATAGTCTTTTGCTAGCTCCCATCTAGCCCCTAGCCGCTATCTGGATAAGGTCATACAGCTGGTTCGAGGGCGACCCACATTTCAGTTTTTACCAACGCGAAAATAAATAAAATTACATTAAGCTAAAACTTTCTATACCTACCTTTATTTTGGTTCTACATTGCATAAACTTACATATTTATCTTATAAAAATAACTTAATTGGCATAACAACTGAGCTTCCATAAAGTTGTATCGGTTTCAGCTGAACGAACAATGAAACGGCTGTAAAACTAATTCAACTTACCTTTTATTAATAGCTACATTATATTCGTGACTAACATAACCTCATTAACGCATACACATTACACATGTTGTAGTAAAAAAAAACTACGGAGCTCAGGTGATAATTTACATAGTGAAGGATACAATCATAGCACGTCCATCTGATGTAGGATTCCTGACCAGTGACCGACGCAGCCTGTGCAATAGAATTCCTATGTTAATTGAAATAAGCTATTAATGGACACTGCAGCTTTATGGCTGATTGGTCACGGGATATCAGACACTATGCGGACTTCGAGAGGGACTAAACGTATATTATTGACCAAGATCTTTAGGGACTATATAATAACTAGGATAACTGCCTTATATTAAATATATGCTTCAGCTGGTTAGGTTCTAGAAAATATAAACGAACACTTACGAGTACCAGTTAACTATTTACTTGGTTTTTCGTATTTTATAAATCACTATGTTTATTGTATACAAATAGAATAGAATAGAATAGAATGTATACAAATACAAATAATTATATGTGAATTAATATTATAAAATAACCATATAAAACTAATATTTTTAATCTAAAATTAAGATAAATTCAGATTTTTAAACTATAATAGCAACAAGATTAGCTATTCCACTAATTTACAAAGAAAGCAAAACCTGATTTAGTCTAATATATCTTCGATTCTAACTAACTCGAATCATCAAGGTGGGTTTTCCCGATGAAGTCGCTACACAGATCGTTTTTGAAGAGAAGCTGTAAAAATACAAATACATATATTTAATTTATTTAAGTTAATATGTGCACTTGCCAATTCACAATACAAAATAACATAGGTTATTATTCACTAAAATAAAGATAAGTACTTTCTTTTCCAAGACAAACTTTTTGTAGTTAACAGCAGTGCGCTTGATTTGTTAAATGTGTACAATAATAGTATTTCCCTTAGAAAAGAAATGTTTAACAATGGTGAACAGGAATGTTGTAAATCTCGATTATTTCTTGGCTTAAGGGCCCTTACAGGGTGACGTGCCGCGCCAATTTTGGGTTTTCAATGCTCTTCACACAGCACACGCAGTGACACGCACACATGTAAGTTTGCACAGTGGGTCGATAAACTTTTACTCGCCAACTTTATTGACAATTATGTTCAAGTACATTTTGGGTGATTTTAGGGTAAGTAAGTATAATTCTTACTTACACTGGTAGGCACCAGGAAAGAGTAGAAATTAATAGGGGTGCCACTTTACTCTATACTCGGAACCCGATTAGCTTTCTCAAACAAAAGTGGTATTTACTTGTAGAAAGGTAACTACAAGTATTAAAGTGTAGATAATAAGTTTCGGGCATTCTCCAGCCAACTGAACCCCGACGACAAAGCAAAGTAAATACATAGTGTCGCAAAAGGGCTATACTAAGCCAAAAGGGGATGACTCAAGGGGTCATTCTGAACAACTTTTGTTCTACGAGATTTGCAAATTCGCGAAAAAAAATATTCGTTTTCCATGGTAAAAAGTCACATGTCCAACAAAGTTAATTTCCAAAACTCGTAGAGCAAAAGTTCAGAATGACCCCCTGTCTTACTCCTTTTTACCGGACTGCCGAAAGAGGAGGGTAATGTTTTTTGATTGTATGTATGTATGTTTGTCTGTTTCTTTGTTCCCTCCTGTAGCCTAAACGGCTTGATAGATTTTGATGTATGAGGTATTGTTAGAAGCGTATTGATGGCGCGATGGTTATAGGTTATGTGACGTTCCATTAAAATGAACATAGCGCCCTCTAGAGGACATAACGTGATGATCGAAAAAATAATAATTCAACTTTGCCGTGTAAGGTATCAAATGAAAGGGCTTGATTTTCACATTATAAAAATATGCATATTTAAGGTATTTAAATAACAACACCAAAATTATTGAAATAAAAAAATGATCATGAACTACTGACGTAAAATTTCATAAAATAAAAACAACTAAAAAGTTACAAATAAAAAAATACAATTATAAACAAACGAAAAACCCGACTGTACGCTAAAAACATGAAAACAAGTCCCAATGTTAATGGAAAGTATCGCAGGCGGGGACCAATTTGACCGCCACTCAAGGCCGTTTTCTAAGTAACATTCAGCTAAATGGTGAACCCTCTGCTGGTCCCCGCCTACGATACTTTCCATTAACATTGGGACTTCTTTTCATATTTTTAGCGTGCAGTCGGGTTTTTTGTTTGTTTATAATTTGTTTAGTACTATATACCGCTTTTTCAATACCTACAGTACATTTTTTGGTAGCAGCATAATATTTTTACTTAATTTTAGGGTTTCGAACGTCAAAAGAAAAAAAGCAACCGTTATAGGATCTCTTTGTTGTCCGTCTGTCACCGCCCTTTTTCTCAGAAACGGGTAAAGATATCAAGCTGATATTTCGCATAGATGGGGAGTAACCCAAAAAAAATATTATGGTACTCCCTGTCCCACACAAGTAAATTGGGGCTTATATTTTTTCCAGTTATTTTGATGTGTATCCTTTTTTTTCTTTGATGTTTTGTATAAGTATGTGTTTGTTTTCTTTAAATCTGTATTTTTTTTTGTTGCTGTCTATGTGTCGAATAAATGTATCTTTATCTTCAAATCACGCCATCTATCGTTTGTTTTTTTTTGTGTCTACTGTCTATAGAAGAAATTCCGTCATTGGCAATTTTACGTTACGAATTTATTTTTATTTATTTTATTTTTATTTTTACATTTTCGTGGAGAACCAACAGCATTTTGTTAATAAATAATTATTACTTATGAACACATAGCAACTTGATGCCATTAACAGAATGAACTTAGTAAACCCAGTAAACCTAACACATCCAGAGGAAAAATAAAATCTCTTTCTCTCTCTCTGAAAAACATACTTAATAGCCCAAACTCGATGCTTTTAGCTATTAACATCTTTGAAATAAAATTGAGCCACCACCGTGTTACTGCCCTCATCAGATCCTCACGAGACCATACCTCAACCAGCACCAAGAGACTGTATTTTTGATCCCTAACCTAATGTCGTGCGTATTGTCATCACTTAGATCCATTCGCTATATTCCTGCTCCTCATCAGACCTTTACGAGACTGTAATGTCACGAGAATATTGCACACTATCTAATTTAATTTAATGTATTGAATATACTGGAAGAATTATGCTTCCTCAATTTCAAATCAAATTATGTTGGTGTCATTAAAGTTGAAAAAGTGCAATGACAACCAATGTGCAGTGATTTTGTATCTGTACACGATAAGATCGCGAGCTGTCAGTGCTGCCTAAACCGACGTGACCCTTCTTTGGAGGCCAGCGGCCAACTGAGTCAAACGTCACTTGTGTTTATGATTTTATAACACAGAAAACCGCCATAGATATTTGTATGAAGATTTGAGGGAAAAAAATTGCTCAAGTTTGGGATTAATTTACACAAAATAAGTGTGTGTTTATTAAAAAACAAGGTATTTAGCGCCTAGTCCAAGCCTTTAACTTTATAATATGATAAAAATCATATGAAAATTCTTGATGATTACGACACAGTTGTTACAATACGGGACTGGTTTTTCGTCATATTCTGAATTTAATTTACAGTTATCCATAAGCTTTTACTTAAATTCGAATGATTCAGCACCTAGCTAGACTCTTCGACTACCGGTGTGATTTTTTTCAAGGCTGTAGAGCATCATTTACTACATAATTCTATGACAATGCCAACCCTCGATTGCCTATTGCCGACCCTTAATATGAAACGCTAAGCGACTTAATATAATTTTATACATTACGTATTCAAGTCAAATATTCTTTACTCATTGTGAACTCCTATAAATAACAATTAAGAACACTTTGTCCACTAGGGCCCGATACCCACTATTGGCATCCACAGGCATCAGAATTTTAGGTGATAAATAGCATTAGGTATACATTAAGTGTCACCGGACATTATGTATTAATTTTTGTGAACTTATATTCATTTACAGACTTATTTATGCTTTAAGTTCTCTACTTGTCCCACACAGTCAGTGGCGGTCTCACATCCACCATACGCGATGCAGCGCAGATATGCCTGTGTTTCGTTTACCGTACTAACAGTTGCTTCACTCTTGCCATAACATTGCTTACGGTAGCGAAATGCTAGTAAATTTTATGATTTTAGACTATACTATTACTACTGAATAGTGTTTGGGGGTTTTACGTGAAATGGAGAGAAAAAAGAGCTGAGGTATAATTAAAACAGATAAGGGAATAATTAGACCAGCCATGGATTTTGAACTTTGCATTGGATGTTTTCTAATCTTTTCTGACTCTGATATAAAAGTTAATAGATCGTATAAAAGATCAATGGATTAAGCTTAATATAGCTTTTATTATTATTTTGCTATATTATTGATTTAAGACAATTAAACTGAAAAATATTTTGCCTAACAGGGCCGCGTCGTAAGAAGTACATTATATTTTATAATAACAATAATTCCAAAACGCATAAGTAACTAAACAACTGAACGTCATGTACAAGTACATAGGATAGCGCCCTATTTCACCATATAAGGTAACCAAACTTAAGAAACACACATCGAATCTAGGGTTGTCAATTATTTCGATTTTATAGTTCTGGGTAATGGAAAAAAATTATTTTGGTTGGTTTAACGAAATCTTAAATCGAATCGAAATATTTCTTACTAGTTTATTTAATATCTATTCTAATTTTGTATAACTATAATATGATAACGAATGCTAAGAATTTTAGTTCTGTACTAGAAAAAAAACTTTGAACGACATTATGTTCTGTATATTGGAGCTTTTTAGAATAGTATGGGTGGAAGATTAAAGCTAGCTAACGCTGATGACCCTACTGGTATTAGACAATGGGCTGTTACACGATAACATCGGTCGGTAAAACGTGTCACTTTTTAGACAACCTGTGCATTCTATTCACTTCTTCTCGTACAGTCGTAGTCTGGTTCAAATTCGATAAACTCAGTCTTTTGTTTCTTGTCACAAAGTGCACTCGTATCTTCGTTTCGTTTTGTACTTCTGTGTGAAGCTAATTATACACTCAAGTTAATTGTAATGAGTTAAAACACGCCTAGTGTTTTAAGAGTTGGGTTTTTGTTGACGTATCCGAGATAATTTTCTAGCTGTACAAAGCTTAATTTTCCTTTTTTATTTGATGTAGGAATGTATATAGGTATGATTTGATGTATCGAGACCTAGAGGTAGCCCTCTTTTGAAGGTTCTCAGAGACAATAAGCACACATAATTAATAACTGAATACTTGTGACTACGTTTTAAGATGGTGTGAAATCAATTTAATACTTAATAATAAAATAATTTTATTTACACTTACGTTTAAAAACGATAATTTTATTGCCAGCCATTCTGATAACAAAAGATTACGAAGGGTTTTGACACCAAATATTCGTTTTGTCCGTGCACGCTTGAACTCTTACGTAGCTTGTTGTAAAATGTGTTTAAATTATGCAACTTCCTATAGTTCGAAAAACATTGTTTACTTTATAAATTAGGAAGTAGGAGGTATATTTTCGTTTATTTTTATAATAATTTAGACATTTACCGATAGGATTTGTATTCTTTTTATTAGTTTCAAACGTTATCGACCGAGGCGCTTATCTAGACTTCTTACAAATTCCGGTGAACCACCGATCGAATAACCTATCGAGAAGTGCCGAAATGATTCTGGATGCACTTACTCTACTGAGGTCAAGTTAAGGGACCCACTCATACCGAACCAGCCCGACCGGCCGAAATGACAAATGGAACTTACAGATGAACTGAAGGTCGTACGTTAAAATCGTCATCGGTTTCACAACCCAGTAATAAGAGGTTTCACAAGTAATGATACATCAGGTGATTACAGAAACCTGTATTGAATACTTGAGGATTACTTTTTTGTCAAAGGACCCGGCTATTGGACGCCATATTGAAATTGAGACACAGACATGTGTGACCTCATTTCTCCGACCTTCCTGTCTAAGGGTTGGTATTTTTGTATTGAAATAAAACGTAAATAGATTCCAAAAATTATTGTTTAAAAAAATATTGAAACACGTTTGTTGGTTCAACGTTGGTTTATTTTGTTGCAAATTGCATATTGTAAGATTATTTGATTGATATTATACAAATATTTTCGTAATGGATTACAAATTTTAGACAAACAAAGGAATATTTTGTATTTCGATAGTTACAACTTGTATTTTTCCTGGTAATAACTTTGACTATTATATTTCAAAATTGATATGAACTCATAGAATTATTATTGAGAACTAAAACTTGAACAGAAATGTTCTTCTTAAAAACATACGTAATAATAGGAAGAATAATATAATTACAGGTAGGTAATATCCGTAAAAATCATGTTATAATTAAAGTTGTCATGACACATCTGACATGTTTTAATGATTCTACATACCATATTCGGGCAAAACCAGAGAGCATACTTGTATGGCTACATTTTTGTATAAGATGTTTTATAATTAACTTTTATTTGCATATTGTTCATATAACTTCAAATTTAGCCTTATTTTTACATTATTCTGAGTACACGAGTGCCCGTGACTTTGACATTCGTCGGTACTTTCGTAAGTGCAATAATATTATACAATTTATTTGATGTTTTAACACGCTTACTTGGAATGCGTAATCGTTATGCTTTTATTTATATTTTTAAGGCTACATATATTCATTTCCTTTGAAATATAATGATAGATATAAGTATATTTTAGAAATCACAAATTATGTCAATCATATTAAATGCAAGATCCTCTTGCCTTATAAAAATGACTTCTTCACCTTTATAAAAGTTTGATATTATTAATGTTTGCTGAAATACAGCACATCTTGGTAGTATTTTTGTTTCTTCTCCGAATTTTCAATGCGTCAATACAAGTCCATACACACACGAACCTTGTAGGACGTTACTTTAGGTACCTACATACCTAGGTCACAGGTTTTTACATATCAATATCTATGCATAAAACATTTTCTCCAGCCTTGTTTCTAATGGAGGATTCCAACACGGCGCCTACTCATCATAAACATTGAACTACTAAATAACTTATTCAGTTACGCCAAGGCCCAATTTTATTTGACAGCAGCGGTCAACAGTAGGCCACAGGTAAGGTCACAAGTTCGATTCTCAACACGGTGTCATCCAATCAATTCTATAAATTAAGTCGTCGAGTTGTTAAATTGTTACTTTATTTGGAAATAACTAATTAATTAGCAAAAGCTACCTGCTCCTCACGGTCAGTTCGAATTAAAGTTTGTAGAGCTCATTATATTAAGTTGTTCTGTTTGCTTAGTTTAAAAGGAAGTATAAATTTAAACAATAATCTATATGATTTCTATAGAAATAGAGGAATAAGCATGCCTTTGCCCAGCAGTGGGACACTAATATGGCTACGTAAAAAAAAACTATTGAATATGGTAAATGAACTTGCGCACCGCGTTGAACTCTTTTGTATAGCAAATTTTATAAAAAGGTAAAATCTTGACTTAGCTATTAACATTTGCTTTTAATTATATGTATATATTAAGAATATCAAATATTTATACCTTTTAATATATATAAGTCTAACATCTAGTAAAAAAGTTGTAACTTACTGACAGCAATAAAGACATTTCATTTTATTAACATATTTGTATTACTACACTCACGAGCAAAGAAAAAGTTCCAGTGACATATGGAACGGCAATGGACGACGATTTGGTCCCGGGTTCGATTCCCGGCTGGGGCAGATATTTGTTTAAAGGCAAATATTTGTACTCGGGTCTTGGGTGTTGATATTTATATTTAGTATCTATCTATCTATGTATTTGTGTAGATATATCAGCTGTCCGACACCCATAACACAGGTTCTGCCTAGCTTGGGGTCGGATGGCCGTGTGTGAGATGTTCCCACATATTTTATTTTTTTTATTGCTCGTGAGTGTATTTTAAGTGTTAAGCTTAATCACAATGAACTCTTAATTCTGTCCCCCTATTAAGTCACATTCGTAGCATAACTTATCTAATACTTAAGTAGTGGCGCATACAAGATTATCGTTCAATGTCAACGACATACCAATGCCACAGATACACTAAACTGACACTCCACAGACTCAAATGTCAAAGGTGACGTGGCCAGGCGTCGCGGAACTCAGAACAAGGATCTTCATTACTTTTTGAGAGCAACTCAAGTGACATTTTTGCATACTAATATAGATGATGTAATATTTTGACCAACAAATTAAAAATATTTGGTGTATTTCTAACGATTCCGTATACGTGTTTTTTAATTGAGGATCTATAAATAAATTTGTGTAGGTTTTTTAAGTCACCTCTGACTAGAGTGTTATCCGAGACGAGAAGCTATTAGTAGATAAATTTTTTAGCCACTTTAGGTAATTTATGTTTTACTAATGAAACTACATAAATAAGGTAAATCTATTTAAATACAAAATGTACTAGTATTGAAAATTATACATAATAAACCACATTGGATTGTAAGGTTTGAATTTTAGCGTTTTTTAACGGTCGTATACCTTTAACGGGTTAACAAACTTATTAGGTTTTTTTCCTACAAAATAAATAATTCATGTGTTTGAATGAAAGGTTAATTTATCACCTTTTTGCTTATATTGGTATTTTCTTTAAGGTTCTCCAAACGACAAAAAACGAGCTTTGTTATGCTTTATGTATAGCTAAATGCGCGCAATTGCATTTAAAATAAAAGTCAAGAAAATATTATAGAAGATAGCTGTGTTCTTTCTATATCGTCACTTTTCTATAAACATGCACTAAACACGTGTTTTTTTTAATGTTTGCACAAATGAATAGAGCGTTAATGAATACTTTAGACACCGGCACTTAATCCATTAATTATTATCTGAGGTTACACTTTAGCCATCAGATAAAACTTAATAGAAATAATCAACTCTTTGAATTTGCCGACACAGTAGTGCGTGTCTAAGTAGGTAAAGTTTGTCAATCAAAATTATCTGGTCAGCATTATAATTATTCAACACAAATATTTGTTCCATGATAATTTGGTATTCATTGAAAAATCATTAATGAAACGTATAGAAATACACTACTTGGAATAATTCATTAAAGCCATTATCATTATTGTTTCACATTTATAATCATGGAATAAATATTTTTTCAATAATTATAACGCTTACACTACGGTGGCAAACGCTTGTATAAGAAAAAATACTGCAAAATCACAAAATCTAAAATTCAATATTAGCTACGAAATCTACAAAGTGTAAACTTTTGCACATAACTTCCAAATGCCACAGATGTGACAATTACTATCATTAACCATCGAAACGGTTGAATAAAGTTTAAATTCTAATATTGAATACACAAAATATTTTAAATGTCAATTTGCTATTAAATGCTAGTTGTGAAATTGAAAAAGTTGCATCATATTTTAGCAACATGTGATGAATACGTATTTTTTATTTGAAAAAAAAATGTTTAGAAGTATCGGAAATCCTTATTTAAACGAGTAGCATAAAATAATAATAGTAACGCAGTCGGAAATACCGATGCAAACCGATGCATGAAACGACAAAGATGCATGAAATAACGTCAACAGGACACGCGGCTGCTGTTTTATTTTAACCTTGACTTATTGGATTAAAGACTCATCAACGGTTGACCTTGCACCGGATTAGTCTATGCCACAGACATATATGATTAGATGCCACAAATGCACTCATTTTTTTGAGAACCGGGCGTGCCGATTTTTATAGGAATTATTATTTTTGACACTGATAATGACAGCTGGACAGAACTAAATGTATAACCAAAAGTTTAACATATGATCAATATTTTGACACTCGCAGTACGTACATGTACACTTGAGGAATCTAGTGTCATATATCTCTGTGCTCCGGTCCGAGTCTTGTATTGTGCAACTGTAGTTGTTACTTGACTGAGTGACGTCCATGTTTGTCATCGTGTTTCGTAGCTCAGGTCAAGAATACACAAAATACCTGGTACTTGGTACTTTATTCATGCTAAGCCATTGAATGTATAGTACATCAATGATCAAACGTCACAATTGAATGAAGAAACTAGTTTAATAGCAAAATTGTATTGCAAATTCAATATCGTCTCGATAACGCTTAGAAGACGTGAATACGGCAGCTGGTAACCTATTCAGAATATACCTCAGTATTCAAAACGATAATAGAAATATTAAAGACAAGCAGTTTACTCTGAAGCATTAGTGTATAGATTCTACGAATAAACTTAAAACAAAAGTGTTCTCCTGAAAGGAATCAGGGAGTTCATCAAATGTCACGCTGTGGCCTAAGATGTTTGCAAACGTTCTGTAGTTAAATAAATTAACAACTACCTGGCATAATTTAACTTCGGTATATAGCTAGATACTTTATAGCATATAATAATAAAAAATATAACTACATCATACACAATATTTTACAGCAAAATATAAAAACATGAAGGTTACATCTTTGTAAATTTATTGTAAGAGTCGAAATAGAGTCAAAAATGTGTCGATGACCTCAATAGATAGTATTGAAGCTCCATAAATTGGTTTAAATATGGTAATGTAATAAATAGAGTGTAGCGAATGATCATAATATATATAGTCTGAGGAAATTATGAAATAAATTCACACCCATGAGGATTCAATAGGACAAAAGTAATTAAATATGTTCCTGTGAATGTTGTATTCCAAACAGACATGGTTTATGTTTGTATCCACCTATTGTATGAAATTGTTCATAAAATAGTTATCCCATGAAATCCCCGATGATACCATTTAATAAGCTTTATTATACGTTATACCTAGTTATTTTAATCACCACCAAAATAATTCAGACTTTCTACACAATTAAACCTGGATTCTTCAGGTAAACAACCTATCATATATGACGATCGCTGGTCAGAATAGTCTCGACAAATGTCAATGATCTTATACTCTTGACTCCTTGAGGTGGTTATGAAACAATGCATTAAACAATCGACACTTTGTTTTGTTGTGACGTAAAATATTCGTAGCTGCCCACAGATTTAAGGAATGTTTTTAAAATATAATTTTAACAAAACTATGCATAATGTTAGCGGAAACAGTAAATATATGATTAAAGAATGGTCAGTGATCATCCACTGTTATGTCTGAGGTTCGATACCCTGCCGGGGCAGGTATAATACATGTCATTGACGTTCTATACGTCTTTAGAACTTTTTCATTGCTCGTAAATGTATGTAATAAATTTTTAGTATCGCTTGGTGTTCCTTGACATATCTGCATAATTAAAATATTTCAACTTTAAATCCCCTTTCGATGGATGAAAGTATGTTTCACGGACATCCTGTATAGGTTATGATCAAACCTGCCATAATTGAAGTAAGATCCATAATTATGCTAGCAGCTCTATTTGACTCGATTTATTAATATAATTTCAATTGATATTGGAAAATCTTGAAAAGGGATGCGGTCATATACATGTAACATTACGAGTATAAACATTTCGTATTGATTAGAAGGCGTCGACGCTACGATAATCCTATTCAGTTTATTTTGCATTTTATTAAAAGTTGACAACTGTTAAGGTGGCGACTGGCATTGAATTTTAGCTAAATGAATATTTGTTAGACGACCGAATGGCGTAGTGGTTAGTGACCCTGACTACTGAGCCGAAGGTCCCGGGTTCGATTCCCGGCTGGGGCAGATATTTGTTTAAACACAGATATTTGTTCTCGGGTCTTGGATGTGCCCGTAAAATGGCAATAGGCCCGCCCCCTATTACATTGGGACTAACATAGCACTCTGGCGAAAAGTGGGTGCATCAATGCACCTCTGCCTACTCCGCAAGGGAGTACATTACTATATACGAGGCGTGAGTGTGTGAATGTGTGTTATTTGTTCTATAGACAAAATTATTTTATCGGCT
This sequence comes from Plutella xylostella, assembly GCF_932276165.1. Taxonomy (NCBI): domain Eukaryota; kingdom Metazoa; phylum Arthropoda; class Insecta; order Lepidoptera; family Plutellidae; genus Plutella; species Plutella xylostella. Next base: position 1,133,400 of record NC_064002.1, read on the forward strand.
TTTCAATTTAACTCTGCGGTGATACGTGATTTTCTATGTTAGTATGAATTATAGTAGTTGTTAATACGAAAAATATGAAGTCATATCACAAACCAAACCAGGTGCACTAACGGCGGACGTGTTAAAGCCTAGTCTCAATTTAAAACTGGAACCAAATGATAAACTTGTTATCTGTATTGGCGAAAATGACTATGATTTAAATGTTTTATCGTTACAATTACGCAATTTCATTGTTAGATTTAAGGGAAATGATATATTTGTACTGAATATTTTCGGCAACAGGTATTTGAATGCGGCAGACCTAAACAGCTGTATTATGAACGTATGCCAAGAATATAAAAACTGCCATTTTCTGAAGTGCGAATTCTCTAAATATAATAATATCTCAATCATGTGTAAAACAATCAACTATAAAATAGATTGTATTGATTACGATTACAAATATTTAAATGTCAAGCAATTAAAAGTACTTTTAAAGTGTAGTAAGCCAACAACACCCAAGTCAGACCAATGTGAAGGAAAAATATATGAGAAAGGTACTATTCCATACTACTTTGCTCGAAGCTCAAACCAGAGCCTACAAAAAGACTCTACAAATGACCCTGAATCACTACTCACAACACCTAAAAAAGGTACAATACCCCACTACTTCCCAGTTATAAATAAAAAATCATTTTTTCGTGAAGAATAAAGATAAGGAACAGTGCATAAATGAAATAAAAAAACGTAACCTAGGAACATTTCCTCAAACTATTTGTGGTGCAATGATTAAGATAGATGATAAAGAATTGTATTGTGATAATTCAGGATATAATAAAAACTCCATTAGTAAAGATAAGCACAGCATTAGTAAAATAACTAATGAATTAAGCTCTGTGAACCCTATTAAGAGTACTAAGTTAAACTTGTTTCATCAAAATTTATGTGGAATTTCCAATAAAAAAGCACCTTTAGAATTATACCTGAGCGAACAAGATTCAAAACCGCATTATTGTGCTGTCAGTGAACATTTCCTCTATAAAGACTCTATATCACACTTCATTCTTGATAACTATAAAATTATATCCTACAATACTAGGCCAAAGAATAAGAGAGGTGGTGCTCTATTGTTAGGTATAAACGGTAGAGAATATGAGGAGCTACCTATTTGTAAAAAGCTTTATAAGATAGAATGCTTCGAAATTTGTGGGGTTAGAGACAAGCAAACTTCTATAAACATTTTGTCATGTTACAGAAATCCCAAGGAAAGTAATTTTGATGAATTTATGAATAAGTTAGAGATAGTGTTAGAACATTTCTTCAATAAAAAGTGTATAATTTGTGGTGACTTTAATGTGAACTTTCTAGAGGATAATAGGCAGAAAAGAGACTTCTTGACCTTGCTTGAGTGCTATAATTTTAAACATTTAATCTCGGACGTTACGTTTGTTAGAAACAATTCTGAATCCTGCCTTGATAATTTTATAACAAATATTTCTGAACATAAAATATCTGGGGTTCGCATAGATCACAACGGTCTTGGAGATGGCCATGCAGGTATTTTTTGCACACTTGAGGTTGATAAAGTTTGTTCCACCAGAAAATGCCAATATTTAACGGTGGAACGTAGACTTTTTAACCAGAAATCCAAATTGAACTTTAGATATCAAATAATGCAGCAAGATTGGAGTAATATGGGCATAAACCAATTTATCTCTAGATTTACCTACATTTTTAAAAACAGTTTCAAAAAAACTAAAAGTAGGATTAAAACTCACACTGAATCATTAAATAGGTTGAGATGGGTAACCAAGGGCATCCGAGTGTCGAGCAAAATGAAAAGACATCTTTCTATGCTAAAGTGGAAAAATAATGAAAATTCTAAATATCGCTGCTTATATATGAATATTTATAACAGAGTTATAAGACAGGCTAAACGCTTAGCAATTGTGAGCGAAATTAATAAAGCTACAAACTCATCTAAAGCTATATGGAAAGTGGTTAATAAACAAAGAAATAAATTTAATGGAAACGTACATAATAACATAATTTTAAAAGTAGAAGGGAAATTAAAAAACAAACCAGGTGAAGTAGCTGACGCTTTCTCCGAAGAATTTTATAAGAAAAATATATGTAATAATCATAACATAGACTCTGCAGTCTCTCTTCTAGAACAAGGAAGTAATAGAGTAGAGAATAGTTTAAAGATTAGATTAACATCACCAAGAGAAGTCATGAAAACTGTCCAAGAATTCGAAGTTAAACATTCCTACGGGCACGATGAAATTCCTATCACCATTATAAAAGAACACGTCGACATACTGGCTGAACCCCTAAGTATCTTCTATAATAACTGCCTCTTAAATAAAATTTTCCCCGAACAACTAAAAATAGCAAGAGTCGTGCCCATCCATAAATCAGGATCTCGTACTGATTCAAAAAAATACAGACCAATCTCTTTGCTACCAACATTGTCAAAAATATTCGAAAAACTTATTAAAAAACAGCTCAGTGTACATCTTTACAATAATAATGTTATACATAAAAGGCAATTTGGTTATCAAAGAAATATTGGTACAATCGACGCGGTTGACCTGTTAGTTGATGACGTAATTACTAAGTTAAATAAAAAACTAAAAGTTGCAGGTATATTCCTTGACCTTAGCGCTGCTTTTGATACGGTTGATCACGCTATTTTGCTAAAAAAACTGGAATATTATGGAATTCGAGGAGATTTTCTAGAACTTTTAACATCATACCTTAAAAATAGAAAACAGTTCGTAGAGATAGTCAGCAGAGATGAAGAGCGTGAAAATACATATAAATCAAAGCTGGTTAAAGTCGAAAGAGGAGTTCCACAGGGATCAATTCTAGGTCCACTATTATTTATTGTGTTCACAAACGATTTAATAGGCTTCATCGAACAGACCTTCCCAGACACTAGTGTTGTAGTGTTTGCAGATGACACTAACGCGATAGTTAACTCTAACAACATAGAATCACTTAGTATTAAGACTAATGCTTTAATAATGACATTTGACAATTGGTTTAGGATTAATAATTTGACATTAAATGCTGATAAGACTAATGCAATGCTGTTTAAAACTACAAGTAGAAATAATGATGCACTTGACATTTATATAAATAACAATAAAATTAATCAAGTAAATTCAGTAAAATTCTTGGGCATTCACATTGACTCTAAGCTAAATTGGAAAGTAGAGTTAGAATCTGTCTCTAGCACAATAAGTTCTGCGTGTTATGCTATTCGGAGTCTGAGAGATGAATTAGGCATTATTCACCTTAAACAGGTGTACTATGCCTTAGTTGAGTCCAAACTAAGATATAGTATTCGTTTTTGGGGAAGAAGTTACGATTACAACTTCAACAGGGCATTTGTTCTCCAAAAACGTGCAATTAGGACCATGGTACGAATATCCCAGCGGCAGTCTTGCAGGGAGGTTTTTATTAAATTGGGTATTCTCACCCTGCCATGCCTTTACATTTTGGTTGTCACTTCCCATTTAGTAAAGTACTTACCTACACTAGAATCTGAGTTAGAGAGGAACACTAGGTTACAAACTAGAAGAAAGGACCTAAAATCGGATTTCTGCCCTAATATTGATATAGCCAAGCACTCACCAAGGTTTCAAGCTCTTTATTTATATAATAACTTGCCTACAGAGTTTAAAGAATTAACTGCTCATAGAGTATTCAACAACAAGCTGAAACTATACCTATTGAAGAAGTGTTACTACTCATTTGATGAATTTATAAATGACAAAGCTGATAATAACGATGTATAATGAATATATAAACTGTGTAAATATTATGTATGTACTTGTAAAATTTGATTTTGCATGTTGTCTATTTATAGTATTTAGTTTTATATAATTTTAAGTTTTAAATTCAAATACAATGAATGGATTGTTGTTGAATAAATAAATGAAATGAAAAATGAAATTGTTGCGGGTCGGTAAATGTGCACTTTTACATAATTGGTACAAAGACCAACATAGATCTGAAGCACTTTTAAATATACTTTATATATCTAGGTATCTCTGATGTTTGAAGTTATTTAGATTTGCAGTCATAAGGCCCGTAAGGAGAATCTTCTTGTTATGAAGTAACTGGCAGGGACATTTGTGTCAATTGCATCCTACATCATACGTTTAATTGGTTAATCTATGAACAGCAAATATTATTGATACAATCGAGTGGTGGATAAGGTTAGAGGAAAAAATTATAATATTTAATATCATGTAATGTAATAATAAGCCAACTTACGCTACCCGTTGAATTCTTTTGTATGGAAAAAATAGTTTTGTACTATCTTTTCTCCAAATTTATAATAATAAAGTTGACCCTTAGCACGGTAATTTCAATATTTGTGCAATAAATTGTATTTATGAAAGACACAACGTAATATGTATAGTACAAAACAATTCTTACAATAATTATAGCGGTTTTAAATACAGTTAGAGTATATTCATCCGAGCTTGACTAACTGGCAAATAAATAAATAGGTAAATATTCTTATGCCATAGACAATAATACGGGGACAACCTAGACCTATGTTGAACTCAAACAAGAAATTATCCAAGGTCTGTATTTAGAAATGTTTTAACAAGTAATCTTACTTAACGAGTGTAAGCAAATAAGCCACACGTTCGCAACCGGCAGAGACCGCATTGTATTCGACTACGTAATGCTGTGTGTTTTGTGTGACATTGTATAGAAAATATGCGCGAAAAACTGGGAATTTTGATTACCATTTAAACGGAGCAGTTAGTTGGCGTTTCGAAATACGAGTTTATATTTTCTTTATTGTATTATATTTCGGTTGTATCCGTTGTAAAAGTCAAGTCAAAATTATTGGTACATTATTATAAGGGTCTGTTTCACAATGTCTGGTTAGTGGCTACCTGACGGATAAAATACATGCTGTCACTCTCTGTTATTATTTTTTAGACAGTGACAGCATGTATTTTATCCGACAGGTAGCGATTACAATACCCAAATAGAAAAATAACATTATAATTTAAAACCAAATTCGATGCACCTTTGTAAATTCAATAATTGAATACATATGACGGAAAATATAATGCTTCCTGATTGGTTCATTTATTTATTTTAAGAATTACATGACTCAATTAACATCTTAAAGTCAATTAGCACTGTGTAAATTTTACCATTATGTTCTCTAGTTTGTTAAGTAAATAATTATTTACCAATTCCTATAACGGATTCTTACGGGGTCTGGCATACTCGTTAAATATGTAATGTAATTTATTTACAAAAACTGAAACCACGTGATCTACTGGTCAAATTGAACAACTTTTTTTTCGACCTCCTATACAAAGTCCCACAGTACCTAGGTATATAACGTCATTTCATTTATACCCTGTATATTGATTAGGTTTGAGAGATTAGGTACATAGTATTTTACTAAATTTAAGATGTTCATTGGAATATTTTAAGTTGTAATTACCTGATAAATTCGTGTAAGCCGTCTTTGATATTGCAACAATAGCCGATAAGTATTATTATTATAAAGTAGTCCCGACATGTAAATCATCACCCACGCTTGCCTAAAATGTAGCCTGTATGTAATTACCTGCCCAACGAGAGAATGCCGAGCTAATACTAATTGTGTGGGTGACAGGAATGTGCACCCAACATTCATAGAAAGAAACATTACTAACATGTTTCAATTCAATCAACTGCTTATTTTTCTGTCAAATAATCGATATTATAGGAATAAATTAGTCACTGGCTGCCTTGGCTGCGAGCTCCGCTTTTGCCCTATATAGCCACGCAACTGATCATTATGTCCACTTCTCTATAGTTATATTCGTAGTCATGGCACCTACTAACCCTAGAAAACAGTATTTACTACAGAATCAGCGTGGTGACCGATGAGTTGTGACCCGAACAGTAAACAAAATGTCCTTCGATAAATCCCAACCTGAGTATACATAAGTGCTGAATTAATGCATCAGATAGATCTACCTCTAGCAGATGGTATTCCTTTATAGTTCTTAATTAATGTCACACTGAGACAATTAGACATAGACATAAAATATCGCCATAAAATTGATTGATGAAACATGGCATTGCATTTCAGCATACTCCTCAATAGACAACAATAATATTCAAGTTGTGATTGGTGGTATTAAAAATAAAAAGTGCTTATATTTTTAAATGATTGTAACCTAAATTTATATCAATGATTAACTCAGTTTTAGTTTCGTTTTTTAAAGCAATAAATGACCTGATTCTTCCCAAAAGTCAGTAAAGACTTACAGATAATGTCAAGGATACAGAAAACTGGTAAAACTTGAATAAAAAAAGAATAATCGGTCGTCTTCAATACAGATTAATACTTAAGATCTTTTTACCAATCATTTCGTAAATCAAAGAACCTTTTTGGAATGTATCATTTTTTTTTCGAGGCGAACATCTAATTAAAACATCTGTTCCTACCAATAAATAAGCCATATATCAGAATATCAAGTATAAAAGTGTATTTTTTGTATATTTTTTTATTTCGTTTCACTGTTATATATCATATAGGTACTCAGCGGCTAAGCGCAAAAATGAATCCAAAAATAGCGCTCAAGTCATTCTTCCAGCCATAACTCAAACCGATATTAAACCTAGACAGACGCAAACCCGAGTCAAGTTCGGCGTACAAAAAGGGGGTAATTACCCAATAAAAACAAGTGTCCGGCCGCCAATATTTTATATTGATTACTGTCATTATTACAGGACGGTTCAAAAGAAGCGTCACCAGAGATCTTGATTGTACTTGACTCTTGACCGGTTTGACGCGAGCCTTGGGCTTGTTCGCAACTTGGTCGAATTCAGACGCATCCCGCATGTATTCTATAGACCAATAATACTAGTAGTAGTGCATATAATAATATAATTCTTCAACATCTTTTACCACAACTGAAGTAACTGTAAAACCAACTTATACTTTTCTATGTTTATTATTCAAATAGACACCGTCCCCCTAATTATATGACGAAGACTAAAGATAGTTTCTGTTTAAACCCGGCTTTAGACTATTGATCAGGACGCCTCTGGGGTATAACAGGTTCTAAACCAGAACTATTTTTGAACCCTCTGGGCTATAACCGGTCCTAAACCAGAACTATTTTAAGTCTACATTTTATAATACAACACAACACACAAACACTCACTCACGCCTTGTACTAATGTACTCCCTTGCGGGGTAGGCAGAGGTGCATTGCTGCACCCACTTTTCGCCAGAGTGTTATGTTAATCCCAATGTAGGGGGCGGGCCTATTGCCATTTTACGGGCACATCCAAGACCCGAGAAAAAATATCTGTGTTTAAACAAATATCTGCCCCAGCCGGGAATCGAACCCGGGACCATCGGCTCAGTAGTCAGGGTCACTAACCACTACGCCATTCGGTCGTTTTATAATAAGGGGGCTTATATTTAAGTGTTAAACATGGTATCAGCCGCAAAACTTTAAACGCCAGCGCCGGTGCCTACACCAACAACATAGCTGTATTTCACACAAAGAAAACATACTATTTAGAATTTAATAAAGAACGGACAATATAATAATCTTCTAGCATACGTGCATGCTAAATCACTATACCTACTCGTAGTTTTTTTTTAAATATTTTCTTGTATAAAATATAAATAACTGGAAAAATATATGTAGGTACGGGGTATAACATTAACTTTATTAAGAAGCATAATATTTATTTATTATAGGACTAACTCTGGAATTTTGAAAAAGAAACAGTATGTAGTTATTCGTTTTTGTTGAGTATGAATTAACTTTAGTATTTCCTAAAAGAGATATCCGGTAGTTGCTGGATGAGGAACACTGAAAGCAGACTGTTGTGGCACTCGTTGATAGAGGCTTATGTCAAAAGTAAACTATTACGGGCTGATGATGATAAAACGCTGTACTTATACACTTTATACAAAGGAAAACCTAGGGATTGGGTTAAATGACCTTAACCATAAAATAAATGTATTGTATTTATACCATTATGATATGACATTCACTATGATTTGTTATTGGTAGGTGTTATTCACAAGTAGCTGTCAATCAATTATGTACTCAAAAACAAAGTTTACTCTTCAAAACAATAAGTTATATAACAAGATATGTACAAACTGACAAAATGTTTTGGCATTGACTTTTTATTAGGCATTGTGAACTGATGAATAAGTTTTGTTTAGTTCATTTTACCAGAAAATAGCTACATACTAATGGCATATAAACAGAGCATTTATAGCTGACCTTGACCTTATTAGATAAAGCTCTTATCATTTATTATCTAAGAGGTGTGTGACATAACCCCTACCGTAGCTTCATTTCATTGCCTTTCTGGGATTTTGTGGCACTTCTGAGATTATTCCTACCACTACATTTTGTTTTGTGTTTGTATCAGAGAGCTTTTTATGTATACCTATACATTTTCCATCATATTTTTTAATAACATGTTATGAATAAGTGACTAAATGTTATATTTATAATATACTATTTATTTAAACTTCGTTGTACTTTTACAGCCATTCAAAGGTCATGTTTAACAAAATACAAATGCATACTTAATGTGGTTAAGAGTTTCGCAAAAGAACCTGGTATTTAACATTTAATCTCATTTATCTTGGCTTCGTGTTAATATCAAATGATGTCTTGCTAAAGTTGATGATTGGTTGACGCAACTATTTTTACATTAGTGTAAAAACTTACCTTGTGCTTATGATGACTTTAGACCGCAAAACCTAACAAGTGAACTTTCACATTCAAAATAACTTGATGAATAAATTTAAAGATAAAAACAGTAGGTTTACGTTAATTTTAAAGCATATTTTTCTCACATTTATACTAAAAAGCGAACATATTTTTTTGATCTTAAACGGTCGAACACTACCTAATTGTATAATACATAAATACATAGCGTTCATTTGACTAAGACTTAGCACAGTTTATACATATAATTTCTGTTTGTAACACCAACGAAATCCGCCCCCATACAAAAATTAGCACTCAAAAGACTAACCATATCTCGTCTGTTCTATTCCAGAGGCTATCCCTGCAAGTATGCGCGGTGCTCGCGGTGCTCGGCGGCGGCGCGGCCGAGCCCGCCATCGCCAACTACCCCAGCCAGAACTACGCCGTGTTCGGCTCCCCCATCCGGGCGGACCTGGACGAAGACGGCTACTTCTACCCGAAGCCCAATGTACCCTTCCCGCCGCCGCCGAAGCCCGATGAAGGCTATGTTTACGAGAAGCCGAGGATACCCTTCCCGCCGCCGCCTGCTCCGACCAGGCCTCCGCCCCCGCCCCCGACCAGGCCGCCCCCGCCGCCCCCTACGCAGCCGCCCCCGACCAGGCCGCCGCCGCCGCCGCCGACATTCTCCACGATCCTGCCCAACTATCGAACAACAGGATACGTGTACGAAACGCCGAAAGTGCCGTTCACTTTGCCTCCTCCAACTTACCTGCCGCCGTCGACGAGGCCGCCGCCTCCTCCGACGACTAGGCCTCCTCCACCGCCTACCACTAGGCCTCCTCCACCACCTACCACTAGACCGCCTCCACCCCGTACCAGCCCAGCCCCGACTTACTCGACCATCCTAAACGTCTACCAGACTACTGGCTACACCTACCCCACTCCTCAAGTGCCGTTCACTTTCCCGACGACCACTAGGCGAACACCGCCGCCGACTTACCTGCCACCTACCACTAGGCCCAATCCTCCCCCGACTTACTTACCTCCAACCACGAGGAGAACTACCACCACTCCACGACCAACTTTACCTCCTACAACCAGAGCTACTCCTCCTCCAACCACCCGGCCGCCTCCAACTTACTCCACTCTGCTGCCGGCGACCAGGACCACTGGCTACACGTACCCCGTGCCAAATGTACCCTTCACTTACCCCACGACCACCACTCCTAGACCTACCCCACCTCCAACTTACCTGCCACCTACCACTAGAGCTACCCCACCTCCTACCTATTTACCTCCTACAACTAGAAGGATCACAACCACTCCGCGACCAACATTACCTCCGACTACCAGAGCTACTCCTCCTCCAACCACTCGTCCTCCTCCAACTTACTCAACTCTCCTCCCAGCTACTAGAACCACTGGTTATACTTACCCTATTCCAAATGTTCCGTTCACTTACCCCACAACGCAGCGTCCAAGGACAAACCCACCGACTTACCTGCCGCCGACCGCACGGCCAACGCCTCCGCCAACTTATTTGCCTCCTACTACTAGGAGGACCACCACGACTCCTCGACCCACTTTGCCTCCGACCACCAGGGCCACTCCGCCACCTACCACTCGTCCTCCTCCAACTTACTCCACACTCCTCCCAGCCACCCGAACCACTGGCTACACTTACCCTGTGCCGAATGTTCCTTTCACTTACCCAACTACTCAGAGGCCTACGTTGCCGCCTACTACTAGACGAACTCCCCCTCCTACCTATTTGCCCCCCACAACCAGACCTACACCTCCGCCGACATATTTGCCACCTACCACTAGAAGGACAACCACCACACCAAGGCCTACACCTCCTCCCACCACTAGGGCCCCGACTTACTCAACATTACTTCCTGCAACCCGCACTACTGGCTACACTTACCCCGTGCCAAACGTTCCGTTCACTTACCCCACTACGCCAAGGCCTACACCCCCACCCACATATTTACCGCCGACTACAAGGCGAACTCCTCCTCCCACTTACTTACCTCCCACAACTAGACCCACACCACCGCCAACCTATTTGCCTCCTACAACGAGGAGAACCACCACAACGCCGAGACCCACCCTGCCTCCTACAACCAGGGCTACCCCTCCTCCAACCACCCGCCCTCCTCCAACTTACTCCACTCTCCTCCCAGCCACTAGAACCACTGGCTACACTTACCCTGTGCCAAATGTTCCATTCACTTACCCCACATTGCCGCCAACTACCAGGCGCACGCCTCCACCAACTTACCTACCTCCTACAACTAGGCGCACTCCTCCTCCTACTTACCTTCCCCCTACGACGACTACCACTACTACTACCACCACTCCCAGACCAACCCCGCCGCCGACAACTAGGCCCCCACCAACTTACTCCACCTTACTACCTGCCACACGAACCACGGGCTACACTTACCCCGTCCCAAACGTTCCTTTCACTTACCCCACGACACCAAGGCCTACACCCCCGCCAACTTACCTGCCGCCTACAACCAGACCCACTCCTCCACCTACTTACCTTCCCCCGACTACTAGAAGGACTTTCCCTCCGCCGCCTCCTCCGACTAACCCCCCAGTGAAAGTGACAACGGGCTACAACTACCCCGAACCTTCAGTTCCGTTCACTTACCCCACGCAAGCTCCAGTGTACATTCCACCTCAAACGACAAGACGACCAGTGTATATCCCCCCTCCAACGACCAGAGCCCCAGTATACATCCCGCCACCCACCACTCGGCCACCCTTTGTACCTGACCAGGGGTATTACTACGATAAGCCGTCGGTACCTTTCAACTTTTAATTATAATTGATTCGAATTTCCTTAAGTTGCCATAAGTGTGATACCAAATCGACCGTGCGGTGCGTATTTCGCAAATACGGATTGACACGGCCGCTAATCGAAAAGGTGTTTTAATTTAGATTTAGTCTGTAACAAAATATATCGCAGTGTTTGTTACATATTTTACTGTAATGAATCATGAACAGTGGTTGGCATACGATATATTTTGTTATAAGATGAAAATTAGAGACAATATTACGTACAAGTACTTATAGATAATAATCTTGTCGAAGTTACCAAGATTCTAGTGATTTTTTTATTAGATATATGTATTTTTATTGATAGCATAATGGTAAATACTCAAAAAACGATGTAAATCACTGCCTTAACTAATTCTACGTCTAAGTTTTGTAAAAAATATATTTTTAGTAAAATTATGGTGTGTGTTATTTATTGACCTCTCACTGAAGTACTAAATAGGTATTTATAAGACAAATTCAAATTAGACCACATTAAAGTTATTAAATGTTGCTTTAAGTTAACGAGCGCATATGGTAAGTAATTAAAAGATATACGACGGACACATAGAATGTAATCTACTATGTTTCAATCAATTTTGTGAGGGGAAAATACTGGAAAATGTATGATTATGGACTGATGAGGGTAGAAAATAAAGATGGATTTGGAAATACATTTTTGGATAACTGTGTTTTTTCGTTTGGACGGGGATCACAACTGAGCGGTGTAGCCAACGTTACATTAAAAACGGTGAGGCTGTTAAAAAAAATTCAATCACATAAATATTTTCGATTACTTACTTAATTAATAATAAATGCCTAGCAGTTACATTCTACGCTCCGGCCATTTCACGCTGACTGACCGACTCATGGGGTATGTAAGTTAGCTTTCTTCAAAGATATGTGTCGAGATATCACTATCAAACGTCCATCACGATGCATTTTGAATCTAACGTTAAAGTACATTACTTATGAATTAGTTATTTGTCGAAACGGTAGCAGAATCAAGATTCAGATCATTGAGTAGGGGTACGGTGTAAAATGTACTAATTGTTTTACAAGTCATATGAAAATAGATGCAATGGATGGTACACTCACGAGCAGTGAAAAAGTTCCAGTAAGTAAAGCACCAAATTAATCCTAAACGGAATAAAAACCGGCCAAGTGCGAGTCGGGCTCGCGCACAAAGGGTTCCGTAGCAGCAATTACAGTTAAATCAACCTATCTCAAAAACTATAAGAGATACTTTGATCAAACCAAAAATCGTTGAAAGAGTTAATTAGCATGCATCACCTCTATTTTTTTTAGAATTTTATACCCCGTAGTTATAAAAATAGAGGGGGGGGGACATACTTTTTACGACTTTGAGAGCTGATATCTCAAAAACCATTCACTTTAAGAAAAATGTTTTTTAGAAAACTTTATATCATTTTAAAAGACCTTTCCATTGATACCCCACACGGGTATGTACATCGAAAAAAAAAATTTCATCCCTCAGTTACATGTATGGGGGGCCCCACCCCCAATTCTTTTTTTTACTATTTAGTGTCATATTTTTGTAGCGGTTCATACAACACATATTCCCATCAAATTTCATCACTGTAGTACTTATAGTTTCCGAGTAAATCGGCTGTGACAGACGGACAGACGGACAGACGGACAGACGGACATGACGAAACTATAAGGGTTCCGTTTTTGCCATTTTGGCTACGGAACCCTAAAAAGCTAGCTTAATGACGCCGTCTGCAATATTGAAGTACATTTAACACCGCATCAGAATATCACCAGCCAAAAACGAAAATATTTTGTTCAAATTTTTAATAAAATATTTTAAAAATTTGGGTCGTTCGGCGTCGGCTTTTTCTGAGTACCTTTTGATTGCTTGTGAGTGTATACTACTGATTGTATTACGTCTGTGAACGATAACGGCAGGGATGCAGTTGTGTACTGGGACAATATTCTATATCCAATTGTATTTATCAATCAGAAATCATTTATTTATTACCACCGACAATAGCTCAATAGCTCTAGCTATTATGTACCTTCCTTATTTATAAGAAAGAGTGTGAATATTTGCAATCATAATGGCATGGTGACTCGCTCTACGTAGAAAGTCTTCCGTGATAATCGATTGTTAGGAAAATAACATCCATTATGATAATAGGATATATGTATACGCAATGGACCATATTATGTGATCATGCTGTGCGGTTATATCGACTTGAAAAGTTTGAGCATTAACTTATCTACATAGATGAACCAGAATAAAACAGTAGTTTTGATACTGTTACATACATAGTAGTGTTGCCACGAATAGTGATTTGGCCGAATACCGAATACCGAATATTCGGTCAATGCTCTCAGCCGAATACCGAATATTCGGCCACCGAATATTCGGCAGGTGATCCAGTATAATTCAATAAGTTAAAGTTTTATTTAAAGAGTGTTCTTCTTAATCTTACGGCAGATCCGTATAACTGGTTGACCACCAGTTGTACCAACTTGATTCAGTAGCCAAACCTTATATATTTTGTTAAAAAATACCTATGTTTCAGTAGCAGGTATTGTATATTTTATGAAGAAAAGCACAACTGTCGCAAGCGCGATGTTGTATTCAGGTTTTCGCAATTAATTATTGTTTGATAGTTAAATGTTTCGATTAAATTGTTTATTTATTCCTTTTTGTAAGATTTTTACTACTTTTTTAAGTATTCGGTATTCGGCCGAATAGTACTTACTATTCGGCCGAATACCGAATACTGAAAAAACTGGCCGAATAGGCCGAATACCGAATAGTTGCCGAATATTCGTGGCATCTCTAATACATAGCTGTGTATCAAATAATGTTTTCCCATCCCATCTTAACTAACATATGGAAATAAACTATGAAAGTCTTAAAAATATGTTTATCTTCATTTTTCATTATCAGAATCTTCCTCATACATCCACTGCTAGCCACCCATCCCAGTCCAACGAGCTGGAGGAAAATATAGAGTTTGTGTGGTCGCGTGCACTCCACACCAAAATTAGTTTTCCGAAGTTTCCAATAGATCCCCTATTCAGATAAAGGTATATGAAGAGTCCAGCGGATTTTGGTTTGAGGTTGTCCATAGACATTCACCATTTACTAATCTACAGGTCTGGCATAATATAAATTTAATATTTGTCACTTCATATAAAAACTTATGAGGAAGGTAGACCCATCAGATAAAAACTATGATTTCCCTTTCGCTGGCAAGGAAGAGCCATCGAAGCGAGCAGCGGTGTACAGCAATAAATCAATACATTATAATATTCTGTATTGGTCCCACGTCGCACCTCACTTCACTACAGGTATTGTGGTTTCAGATTTGAAATCACATACAAAGAGTATATAGGGTGATCATTTTAGTATGTTAATTCTCGAAGGCATTTATTTGTAGGATTACCTACAAATGTTCTTCAGTAGAATAACTTCCATTAAGGAAACAACTGCAAAATCACGAGAATAAAACAGCTGTTCAATTTTAATGTATGAACTTTCGTATGGATTAGCTATTTTATTTATCGTGCTTTCAGGAAAGGTAGGGACTTATTTTATTTTAATTATAATTTAGATGGACCCGACTGCAATCGGATCACGCACAAAAACAATGAAACCAATAAATCGTTTTTCGACTGGCTGCAGCCGTATGAAAACAAAAGTTCTCTGCATGTCACCCGATCGACTTACATAAATATTTAACAGCATATACTTACGTACATAAAAATACAATTATTTATGTGTCCATAAAGATTTATGTACTGAAACGGTAATTGATTTCAAAAGACAATGATACTGTCAAGGGATTGATTTAGTTTCGCGTGTTGTCCGTCAAACATGAAGCGAGTGTGAATTACACGATACTTTGAGTCGGAGAATTGATATTTTTTCAGTACAATCGATAGGTAATCATACATAGCTATGTAATTAGTTTGTCTTGGGGTATGACATACTCACGCCCACTGAACGAACGCGTTGAACGAAACTAGTCGAGCGGGAAATATGAAGCTGGGGGGTCACTCTACTCTATGTAAAAAGGATTTTTTATGCGATGCTGCGGTAACCGCGACTCTATCTCTTTTCATTAAACCGATTAATCGTCTTTAATTTATTGCCAAGCTAGAGTGACGCTTCAGAGTCAGCCGCATGTTTCCTCCGATGACGAGGCACTTCGGAATTCTGTAACGTATGTACTTAAATAGGATATAGAGACGTACCTAGAGGGTTACTTTAGTTTTAAAAAAACTATTGAATGAGAGCTGTCGTTCGTTGATAGCGCAACAGCGCCCTGAAATATAATTTTAGTATCAGAAATGTTTTTAGAAAGACTCTACTTCGTATTTCGTGAAAAAATAGTAGACCCACTACTATTTTTTCACGAAATACGAAGTTTTTAAAAGTTTCTGTCATGCAATGGGTACAATAAATACAACGACATAGATTAGTTTGCACAGCAGCACTTTGAATTATCGCTTTCGTAAAGCTAGAGTGAACTTTTCCTTCAGTGCTGAAGTGCTCTTACTCTCATAAGAAACTTTCAGATACCATCGGCTAGGTAGATAGATAGATAGATATAATATTATTTATTTGTACACACACATAAAATAAACTTACATAACTTAAATACTATCACATATGTACAAAAATGGCGGCCTTATCACTTAAATCGATTTTTTGAACCTTGGGGTGGAAGGATATTTATGATCAAAGAGGGGTAGGGGTTATGGGTTTCTTACATCAAGCTGTATAACTATAGATTAAAAAAAAAACACGCACTCACGCCTTGTACTAATGTACTCCCTTGCGGGGTATGCAGAGGTGCATTGCTGCACCCACTTTTCGCCAGAGTGTTATGTTAGTCCCAATGTACTAGGGGGCGGGCCTATTTCCATTTAACGGGCACATCCAAGACCCGAGAACAAATATCTGTGTTTAAACAAATATCTGCCCCAGCCGGGAATCGAACCCGGGACCATCGGCTCAGTAGTCAGGGTCACTAACCACTACGCCATTCGGCCGTCTTAAATAGATTAGCGGTACTGAAATAACGTCGGATGTAGATAGGTATGTGTGGTTCACCCGTAAGCAATGCTCATGTACAGCTCGGGACGGACCGCCAATTAAAGTGTGCAGCCGAGTAATAAAACAGTTACATTTCAATCCGTCGACGATGCATTGTTATTACCATATAATACCTTACAATATAATGCATTACCTATAATATTAAGGTTAATGAAATCCTTGGATTTCAATAATAGTGCTAAAGGGGCAAAGCTCCTTCATTAATATTTTTTATGATTAACAGACTTCATATTATTCCATGTTCCTTCTTGATGTATCTCGGTATAACGGCAGAACATTCCTAATAAATATTAAAAATACTAGAGCAAATTCTCAATTCATTGAAAGTATATGTATAGAACAAAAATGCGTGAACGCGAAATTTATTCCGCTCAGATCGTTTACGTGATAGTGTTACATAAATCAAAATGAAGAGCCGTTTGATACAATCAATAAAATTGTTCTACACATAGTCATGTTCATAGTGCAATCACTCTAAATTTTCAATTTAAAACCAATGTTTTAAATTGAAAATTTAGAGAACTCAAGAATATTCGCCTCCGACGTCTTCGTCCTTTCCGATACAACCGTTCATCTCTGTAGGTTTATTAAATCAATTCGATTCGTTTTTTTACATAATCTTCATAACGTGCTCACTGTACCTCCTGCAGATAAAATTGTATGGTAAAATGTACCTGGTTGTATATAATTACTTTTTGTAAAATGTGCAATACAAAAAATATCGTGTCGGTGACAAACACTAAAGCTGGACCAGGGCTTGAACGTGGTGAAAGGATCAGTCAAATTATTGTCAGTTGCTGACTGCCCATGGAGCGCCGTATAGATGATACATGACTGAAGAAGCTCCTTTCATGCACCCATATATCAAAAAACAAAAATACAAACACTCACACCTTGTACTAATGTGCAGAGGTGCATTGCTGCACCCACTTTTCGCCAGTGTTATGTTAGTCCCAATGTAATTGTTGGCGGGCCTATTGCCATTTTACGGGCACATCCAAGAACCGTGTCAAATATCTGTGTTTAAACCATATATCGTACATATATAGTTACATTCAGGCATATGAATTTGAAAACCAATAATAGACCAAGTACACTACACCGATGAGAATCAAGACACTTATCTTCTAATCTCCAGACATGTTTATGGAGCATTCGTTACACTCAAAAAAAAACTATTAGTGAAGTAATAACTATAACCCAATCGTAATGATAGCTTCTGGACAATAAATGTGATTTATGATGAAATATTTGTATGAAGCACAATTTAAAAACGATTTAAGTGATCTCACATTATGAAATGACAATCTTTACGGCTTTCAAAGCTTTTTTTTTTGAGAAAAAGATACCATAATCCGTAGTTTATACGTTTTTTCGATGGATGCAATACATTTAACTATGTATTTTGATAATGAAGTACTCGTAAATGCTAGATCCTCGTAGGTCATCTCATACGTATCTTAATGCAAAAATACCTTTGTAAAATCGTGGTGAGCGATGCAAACATCCAACAAAATCAATCATAAAATTAATGGACATGATTAATAACGACTTGTAGCTGATAAAACTAATAAGAACCAGGCACCCAGGCGTCGATGAATAACTAATCCAGCTCGTATCTCAGGATCTAGATGCGGTAGGCTGTGATAATCACGCTACTCCGAGCTGGATATAATAAGTTTCACCTGTCACAGAGGAGTATTTCAATACACAATACGAGCACTGCCCGTAAACACTGAACGCTCCAATGCCCTGCGCTAGAGCAGATAGTGATGTAGTGGACTCGGTCTGTCGATGTCGATAATGGAATTTGAAAGGTCCCATCTCGAGTGACGTTACCATGTTTTTTATAAGCAACTAGGGAACTCTGGGCAGTCATAGACTTACTTTAATCTGACCATACAGTCTTCCTATCCAGTTTCCAGATAACAAAACCTAGTCTAACACTAGTTTTTACCACCGACACACCAGAAGAATTCAGTATCATAGAATACACACGCGTAGGAGATGATTTTCCTTTAACATAAGACTATATTATATAGCTATAGTATCCAAGATTTAGGTACAGGCGTATCATATTCATTTCCAAATCAGCAATTCGTTTGGATGAGCATATAACAGATTTTGAAAGAAAGAAAGAAAAAGGCATTTATTTCGTCCAAGACACAAAACATATAAATAAAACAAATAAAAAAAATACACTAGGTTACAAAGTGTCTCAAACAAAATGGTCACCGTCTCAACATAATGTCACAGAAGCCTGTGACGCTGATTTTCATCAGGTGGCCGCGAGTCGTGCTCGGTGCAGTGTAAAAAAAAATATTATAATACTTAATTTATATTTTAGAATAAACAGGATGGCTTAACACAACTAGGTAAACACACACAGTTAAGTAACATACCAAAAGAATAGTAATGCATGACAACAATATAAAAATAAATAGACATACAGTTTACAAATTATTAAACGACAGTTTTAGACGGGGTACAAGCAAATTCAAAATAATAAATATGACTTGGCATATGTTGCGGAATGTGACGTATTACAAAGTTTTTGAAGGGATAGAAGGTATTTTTTAAGAAGATATTTAAAAGAACTTTTAGTTTTAGCTCGTCTAATTGGTGGAGGTAAATTATTCCAGCATTTAGATGATAAATATCGAAAACTTCCGCGGAATGCCTGAGTTTTATGCTTGGGTACTTTTATCATATAAAGGGATCCTCGGGTAAAGTGAAGGGGTGGCTCACGAGAGCGCCCCAGTTTGTCAAAGGTATTTAGGGGTTTCTTGTTTAATTACTCCGAATAAAAGAACGGCAAAATGAAGCTGTCTGCGAGCCTCCATCCTAAGCATACTGGCAGCGTTTAGGAACGGAGTAATATGTTTTCTTGGTGGAATTCTGAAACAGAATCTAGCACAGGCATTCTGTACTCGTTGTAATATGCGTTTGGAACTCTCAAGCAAACATGGGCCGAATAGTGTATCACAATAATTTAATTTCGATAAGACCAGAGACTCACACAGTTTTACGCGCAATT
Organism: Plutella xylostella; assembly: GCF_932276165.1. NCBI lineage: Eukaryota > Metazoa > Arthropoda > Insecta > Lepidoptera > Plutellidae > Plutella > Plutella xylostella. The sequence goes on from NC_064002.1 coordinate 1,153,081, forward strand.
CTTTACTTAAGCAATCTCGTATCCTGTATAAAAGCTTTAGTTTGTATAAAGAAACCTTAGCCAGTTCGCTAACATGATGTTCAAATTTTAAACCAGCATCCATAATCACACCGAGATTGCGTGCTTCCCAGACGCGTTCAAGCGGTTGCTGTTGTATTTCTACAATAAAGTCGTAAGATTCAACGGCGGAGATTTGTTTTCGCGATTTAAATCGGGAGCTTAGTCTCACAAACGTATACAATTTCAATACAATAAATAACAATCCATATTGCACCTAAAAACAATCGACAAGCACCCCAACACTAAAACAATCTTAAAGAAAACACACATCACCGCGCCACGCGCCGGCATCCACCATTTCCCTCCGTCCACTTTTACCGAACGCTCGCGACGAACACAACACAGAGAGAACAGATAACAAAAACAGTTGAGTGCGAAATGTACAAGTGATGACAATGTCTGAATCAGTGTCTTCCTCCAGCTCCAAAGTGAGCCAGTTCGGACTGTACCGGACCATAGACTCGAGGACCGAGGAGTTCCTGAAGCTGTCCAAGAAGCGGCAGATCCGGCAGGGATGCGCTTGCGCAGTTGTTACTACCGCCATCACCGTCACCGTTGTCGTTGTACGTATTTTGAATTTGTGTACGTTTGTGTGTGTATGTGTGTTTTGTGTATTGTGGTTAGTGTACACGATCTAAAGAGTGTTTCTATGTTGGTGCTTTTTCGGGTTTAGTAAAAGAAGTTATATTATCAACTTTATTTTGATTATACAGGTTGAAATGAATTAATTATCACTGTAGTGTTCAAAGCAGTAAAACAGTTTCAGGTGAAAAGCATATAAGAGACGCTTCAAGTATTTTGTTTCTATAAAAAGCCTGTATGTAACGCCGCAGTAAGTCTAACTCTTCAGTGTGTAATAAAACACACATAAACAGTGTATTAAAGCAACCAAAAAAAATACATTTTATACTGTGGTTTAAATTTCATTACGCGGCATAGAAATCGCACGCTACTTAAAAAGGTTTTTACTAATTACCAATATATGCAGGTAAATAATGAAAATTGTAAATAGTGCTATTTTAATTGGTATTGGTATGTTTACAATTAAGAACCTGAAAAAGCGCTCACTCTATATTGTCATTCGTAAAAAGTCCGTTTAGATCGTTGTATTGATATAATTAGTGAGTGTCGTTAAACAAATCGTGCACGTAAAGCGCTTTTAACATGTTATTTTATCTGTCTCACGTAGCATTTAGCCATTTACTATTAACTTTTTTTAAACTAGTTCAATGTCTTCATTAACTTAGTATTTGAACCAACGCATCATAAATTTCCTAATGCCGAGAGTGGGCAAATGGCCATATATTTACATAGGAAATCATTTTGTGCTGAAATTGTTTTAAAACTAAATTAAATCTTCAAATTTTCCACATTTGAAGATTATTCTTATTTCCGTGGTAGGTCTTATACATAAATAAGCAATGATAAGAAAAAAAAACATTTCTTATACTACCACTGCATCTAGCATGAAGTATACATAATAGTATTATAATAACTATCAATATAAATAAATAAATAAATATAATTTTTTTTACAAGTAGGGACGATTTTTTTCCAAACATTTTAAGATTCCTGATTAAAAGAATTGAAACCGAAAATATTAGCATGGATGTATCAAATATAATTCAAATCCATATCATCATTCTACTTAAAATATCTTTCTTTTCATATCTTCTGATCTATTTTTGTATACCTATATAAAAGCCATAGAAGATCGATTTTTAGGTAAGTTAAGGTTTGCTGCGAAACAACTCATATCTATCTTATATTTACCGTATTACAGTGAATTATATTTTATATTTCATCAATGAAATAGTAAAAGAAAGCTTGCGGAAACCACATTTTATGTTCAAAACGGGACAGTTTTGTGGTTATTACTTACTTTATTAGTTATTATAAGCTAACGCTTGTCGTGATTTCCTTATCGATTCAAACTTACCTATCTACCTATAGATAAACCGGGTATCTTATCATCACTCATCTACTGTTGGACATCCCCACAGGGGACAAGGATCGTATCATCTTTTCGGACGGAATATTATGCACTTAGGGGGTACTTTGTACTATGCATCTGGAATTGAGATGTGCAGGTTTCCTCACGATGTTTTCCTTCACCGTAATAACACGTGCATGGTTAGTATATTCGTTATTTATACAACAATAATAAAATAAGTTACATAACTTACCTATATACCTCATACATAGGTACAAAAATGGCTTATGCTCTTGTTGCTTGTGTACTGTTTAATTATTACGTTATGTTTTTGTTTATTATTACACTGTCCTGTTTAAATGACGAGAGCCGAAACTGCATCCTGGGTAATGTTATAACTGTATTTACTATTACTAGTAAACAATTCACAATAAGTAAATAAAAATGCGGAGAGTTACAATCACATTGCATCATCACAGTGGATTATGAATACAAAAGTTATGATAATACCAGTAATATAAACAAAAAAACAAAACTTAAGAGTGCGTGACTAAATAAGGGCTAGATTAATGGTTTGATTATCTGAGCACGAACTTCGAAGATAAAAATATAAAGCCCGTTAATTATAACAAACTTATTTGGTGCAACAAATCAACCCTGTATATCCCACTCCGTAGGTTATTTCCATGTTTTGTTCCTATAAATTGTATGGGTACTCGTACAGTGAGGATCTCATAATAATATAAAGTGACATTTGGGCTCTGTAACATTACCTAAGTTATTTACACTTTCGTAAATCATAAAAAGGTCACATTCCCATAAATCGATTCATTTTTCTAAACAACTGTTACAACTGGAAATATCCTCATGTTTTATTATTGCCTGATGCACAGCTAAAATATGTATAGAACCTAGGTTAGTTTTTAAATCAAAAAAGAAGATTTTTTGTCTATACTTTTCTTTAGAATTAATTGTTAGATAAATTGTTTCATTCGCAACCAAAGCAAAATATCTAAGTACCTATATCTAAAAACGGGTTTCCATATTTCGACTAGGCAATGTAATAGGTGCCAAGCCTAGCCTAATCCATTTGTATACACTTGTCTATTCCTACGCCTTCAAAAAAATCGTAACGTAATCCTTACATTTCGCACTCAGTCTTTCAGTCACGGTGGCTGGTTGCGAGAAGGCGTTTGACACGAAGAATTATAAAAAGAAAGCGCACGCGCGTATCGCGAATGACATCACTTCGGAGATGCGTTCGAATACTTCTCTCTCGTATGCAAATGCAATAATATTGTTAATAACTACCTACTTAAGGATATCTTGTCTAGTTATTATGACTAATATATTGTCGTGTAGTGTGATAAAAGTGAACTCGTAAGTATATGTAACATTTTTTTGTAACTAATCGTAATTATAATATATAGGCAAAAAATAGTTAGAGCAGCTACAGTATAACTGTCTTACTATAAGAGAGTTTTAAATTCATTGAACCTCATTTCATTTTATAAAATTTTAGCTCTCCTGTTCATATTTTTTCCGCTCTATTAGTAATATTATGATTATATCACATGAAATTGTAAAGATAATATTTTATTTTCAGGTCGTCCTACTACTCTATGAATACAGTGTCATTCCAAGTGGATCCAATAACAACTTTAAATATCAAAAACCGTACCATGAAGTGAAAGAAACGTCTACTAAATTTACTGATGAAAAAATATTGAATTCACAAGCAATAAACTTTTTACCTGGTTTATTAGATGCTCTGAAGAAAGAAAAAACAAAGAGTTCAAGTAGGTCTCCTACAAGTGGCACACCATCTCTTGTTACTAAATCGAAATCAGATTCAATATTTAACACGAAGTATGTGTTAGACGAAACTACAGATTTAATAAGCAAAATCACAGAGCAGTTCCAAAGTGAACCAAAAAACGTGCCTGAAATGTATCAACCACAATTAGAAGACAAACGAAAAAATATACGAAATAGAAATCATAAGACAATGATAGACTACCTCAATAAAATGATTGATAGGTCAGCAATAGCCAAGACTAAAACTATTAGTATAAAACAAGGGCTTTTTGAAGAACCCCTGACAGGATACGGCACAACGTTACAGCATACACTGTCAACATTATCAGAATCTATAATAACAAAATCAAATGACAATCAACCTTTTGTAAGTGGAGAGTCTGAAAATTTTATTTCAACTATACAAAGTATGAACGAAGGCAGCAAGCCTCCAAGAAATTCGGCTTCGACATATCTAGAAAAATACTTTATGACCACCAATGCTATAAGAACAACTAAGCATTGCCGTTGCAAAACAAGTTTAGCTTCAATTGTTAATAACTTAGTAATCAGTGTGAAAAAAATTGAGTCTGATATAAAAACGTTAAGTACTAGAGTACCAAACGCTCGGCCTCACAGTTGTTGTGATAAACATAAATTAAATAAAATTAAAACTACAACACCCATAAATGAGCAAGATGTTTATTCGACTGCCGCAACTACTGTGCCAGATAATGTTAATGTTTTTGATAACTTTTTAAATAATAATATTATGAACAACCAGCAATCACAGCATCGAGAATTTATGACAACTTCCGATGACAAAAATACCAAGAGTGCAATCGCTAGTACAATTCCAATTACTATTACGACGGAATTTATTCCTTCAACAACATTTCCTGTTCCAACAACCACAGACATGGTAATTTTAGACAACATAGAAGAAACTACTGCTAATGAATTTCATGCGCTTGACATTATTAACACTGAAATTAAACGAAAAAATAAAAAGGATATAGAACCTTACGCCAGTTTCCAGACAGGATCACAGATGGAAAATTTACCAATAGATAATAATGTAAGACACAATAGTACAGAATTAGAAAACCAAATTCAAGTCAATCTACCTTATTCGGATCATATAAATAAATCTGGAAATACTATTAAACCTCCTGAAAAGAAATTAGGTCTAAACAAATCTAAACCAAGATGGTGTCCTCGTAAAAACAGTAGCAAAAAGCGGAACAAAAACAATAATGGTCAAAACTCTATGAATGAAGGTGACAGTTTGAAGGCAAATATTTCTGTTCGGCCTACATCTATAGATTCAAATAACAAAAATACTTGGTCCATGATTGATAACAACGAATATGACAATATACACGAAGATGACTTTAATTAGCATTAATCACTATTTTAAGCATAAGGTACCATAGAATAATGTGTGTTTATATTTAATATTTTTCAAGTTTTTAAATTATTATCGTTAAGTATTATGTTTATAGACTATATTTTTAAAGTTGGGTAGATATTTTATTTCAAGTAAATGATTTTGCGAATAAAGTTGAGAATTATTATGTGCGTTTAATTTAATGAATTATTAAATATGCCCTTCTTCTTAAATTTAAGAGCCTTTCTCTTGTCGGTGTAGTTCCCGCCACCACGGCCTGTCAAATGTGCCATTACTTTGTAAATAATAACAATCAATTTTATTTCATGATGAAACTTTCCTATATTACAAATAAAATAGTGTTTATGAAAACCGTATAATCAAAACTTTGTTAAAGTATAGCTATTACTCTGTCCTTGTTCCTGTTGTTTCAGGTAATTCTACTCATCTATGAATATGCAATCGCAGTAGAATCAAACATAGTACAAATAGGAGGCAATCTGATGAGACAACTTAACGATAGTGTAGTTCTCAATGATACACCCGTAGCTGACCGACTTGATAGAGCCTATCTTGGATTTGACCAAGATTATTTTGAGCAAATGCCTCTTCTCGTCAACGCAATGCAAGAAAATAGTTATAGTGACCCATCAGTGGAGTCTTTATTACCATCAATCAAACACACCCGCGATCCGAAATCATATAATTTGACAACAGAACCAGTGGTGAAAATTGGTTACAAACCAACTGTATTAGGAAAAACTAGCCCAAGACCATTTATTTTTGAATACCGAAGTCCTACACCTGTTCCATTCCACAAAAACTACAATTCAAGAAGTTGGCTAGAAAGTTACCGAAATGCTCAAAGATTGAAAAATTTAGAACAAGTGATTAATTACTTAGAGAAGACCATTCATGCTAAATTTGGTGACGTACATAATTTACCATCTAGTAAACATAGCATTGCATTTACCGGAGTACTTCAACCAGCAGATCACAGTTCCTATCACGTCAAACAAATTCCAGAGTCGGACTTAATAACGCAGAGTTCAAATAATGTTCAAAATGTAAAGAAAGATCATCGAGAGAACCACCAGGCAGATCCATATTTTAATTTCAAACCAGATAGTCCAGGTGACGTTAATCTACTGGCTGATGTTCCTTACAAGTTTTCACTAGCAAATATGCCAAGTTTTGCTACGAAACCGACTTTTAGATATCCTTTGTTCAGACCAGTCACGCGCTTAAAAGGATGTGTGGGGCCGAAGTGTGTCAGTCAAATAATAGAGAAGAAAATATTCCATTCAGCAGAAAAATCATCAGAAGTAAGAAGCTCAGAAACAGGACTATTTGATACCGGTAATCATAAATCTTTTAATGTCATAATGAGCCTCTATCCTGTGACTACTCCTCCTACAGTTCAATATACTAAAAAAGATACCCCCGATAAGATCTATATTACTACATCAAGACCTCAATTTCAACTACGAAGAAAATCTATATACTCTCCAAACCGTCGGAGAGTTTATGTGAGACGGCATAAAAGACCTCGTATTTTATCCGGTTCTTCAGAGGAAAACATTTCAAGCTCACATTCTTCTGAAAACCTCAGTTCAGAAGTCTCTGGCAGCACGAACGAGGCAAAAGTGACACTCCATTTAGATGTTGTTCCAAAAGTAGAATCTACCACTGATTTACCAACAACCTCAACTGAAAAATTTACACCTTCACCAGAAATTGTGTATAATCCTGCATATGTTTCAACTTGCTCACCGATATGTTCAGTAGAAGATTATCATGTTGGTAGTTCAGGAGTAATCCCTATCGAAATGCGGACATACCCAACAAATTATGTCCCACAAGTAACTAATGCTCCGTCAGTTTTTAACAGTGCGTCAACAACAGAAGAATTACGACAGTGGACCACACCACAACCAGAAATATTAAAATTTAGCAAGGAAGATGCTAGAGTTCCTGAAAATTACATGCAGTACCAAACCACTTCTCAGCCAGAACACAGTGTTGATTTACAAACGGAGGCAAATAGAAGAAACTTCCGAAGTTTTGAGGAAGATGATGACAATAATGATGATGATGACAGAAAGGGAATTGATCAAGATGACGAAGCAAAGAGACGGATGCTTATAGTTAAACTAAGAAATTATTTAGATGACAGTACTTCTACTAGTACGGCAAAAAATGATATAACATCACAGGAAACTATCGAAAATGACACAGAAGATAATATAATGGATGAAACAACTACAGAATTTCTCAATATTGAAAGTACTACATTGGATACTTATGTTCCACAAATAAATGGACATTACAGGAGTGTCAATCAGAATTCAAGGCAAGTAAAAACGTGGTTTGACGAAAACAGTGAAGAAGATCATAAAGCTAGATTAGAAGTGATATCTGTAACTACCCAAAAGAAGCCAGCTCTGAAATACGTAGAAATTAAAAGGCACAAAAACACTGAACATGATGAATAGTTACCTAGTAGGTAGGTAGGTTAATTGTATAGGTATTTTTATGTTTTCTATCTTGTTTTCGTCACCCACCGACTATTGCTTTTTTGTTCTTGTCTTTTAAATACTTTTGTGAATATTTTACTTCCACGAATATAGTTGTAATTTGTAAATAATTTTATAATAAAAAACGATTTAATTAATATCGAGTTTTACTGATATTTATGAAATAAACATTCCCCCATAAAGAGCGCTCAAACTCCGCCACTTCGCCTTCTTATGACTACATAATATACACTATGTATTATAACTACCGGTAATGTATACGTATGTATTATAATATTTATAATACAACCCAGCAGTATGCCTCTGTTATACGAGTCTACTCAAAAACTACCTAGTCTAAGTACGCCATCAGCATTTCAACGCTTTATTTATCCACAACAGTCAACAAAGCAGATTCTAGCGGCATCTGTGTACTAAATAACGTAACTTTATAATCGTGCGCACGCGCATGCGCTTATTGAGCTTATCTCACGTCAGATAAAGAGCGTAATAGTACTAAAATTTTACAAAAGATGGCGCTGTCACGACTTTTTGATCTAATTCTTGTATCTGTACACAGGTCATAAATAAAAATATAATTATTATTAATAGATACTATGTAATGTTTGGTATTGAGTGTTTAATATTTGTAAGCGTCAACTGTTTTAATTAACCCGTGAACTCAAATACAAATGTTAATAAAAATCGCTTGTGTCTCTCGTCTCTCCTACACGGAGTCTACGTTATCGTTAGGGTCTAAAAAAAAACAAAAAAAAACCTATGTCAGATATAAGGAATAAGTTGAAAAGATGCTCGAGGAGTTTCTTTCGCCATTTCTTTCCTCCTTAATGACGGGGCCTTTGTGAAATGGTGGTAGATTATGACTTTTGACAAGTAATTCTAATATTCTACGTCTAAAAAATAAACGATTTCATTTCATTTCATTTCATAAAAGGGTAGTATGTACATACCTATCTTTATACTATTATCATTATGTTCTCAATTTCTCCAATATAAATTACAATTATCCCATGGATTGCATATGGTATGGTTTATTATACTTATAGACTTTTTGATCTGATTTGTCTTTATTTCAGGCTAAAAATTTAGAGCACTCTACGTATATCTCACCTTTTCACTCAAATGACCTTAATATAATGCCTCTATTCTTTTCGCTCACCCTTTACGACATGACCTACAGTTATTCTTTCCTCTCTCTTGCTCACTACTGACCTTACATTTTCTATCTCGTCTCTCGCATCTTAAGAAAATACCCGTTACTTTTACCTGTGCAAAAAGGCTTTATCTACAGTCGTTCAACGGCCGACTCGAGTCACATATCTTTGTCTCTTTTCAACCTACACATTTACACCAAGCTAGTTGAGTAAGAATGATGCAATACAATCCACTGCCTTATACCGGTACTACAAGATTTTGACAGAACTTTAAACTTTACGGAGCAGGCAAGCAGAGACAGTGTTTAGATGAAAATGTGGTATTTTGAAGTTAAATAAGTGAAAACTAGTCGATTTAAGATCTACAATGTGGGTATTATGAAGTGTTAGTGTTTTAAGTGCATTGTGGTATAAACTCTACAAGGATTGTCATTCCATGGGATAAATAAAGGTAAGATATTTTCAAGTAACTGTTCATAACTGTATGTGTGGTTAAGGCTGTGTTTACATGCGAACTTTCTTTGTATCATTAGCTTTTGAGTCATTGGAAATTAATGACTCATTTTGGTGTTTTTAAATCATTTAGTGACATTAAATCTGGTCTCTTAAAAATTCAATATGTGGGCTGGAACCTACTCTACATTTTACCTATCTCAATAACTGGATAGTATGAAGTATAAAAAATGTATAGAAGGGTTACTCTAGCTTAAGATCATTGACGTAGGTAGTGTAGGTACCTACGAACGGAGTACTATCTTATTACATTAATAATTTAAACGCACCAATCGTATGACAGTTCAAGTTTGTTAGTTTTTTGTTAAGTAAGAGAGTGCCCCTGTGCCTGTAAATCCTACAAAAACAGTAGATTTTACAGATCAAACAGTATTTTTATAATGGTAAACCTACATCATTTGGTATAAAACCACATTCCAAGCAGTGAAATTGCAGACATTTTTCACGCATTTTATGAAAGAAAGTGTTACGGAGATATTTCTTAAATAATTTTATTTCCATACCTATGTACAATGTGAATAATAATAAGATAAATATTTGGATGTCTATTGATGAAACCTGTTTTCTCCCGCGTAAGAATATAATTACTAATTAATGTGCTTAATCAAATAACAATAGGTGTATGTATAATCCTGATAGGTGATACCTACCAAGCTCCAGTTGCCTTCCTTATTTGTAATTAATTTATTGATACATGCCAGGATTTTAACCCAGTCTCTCGAATAAGAGGCCGAGTGCTTATCCGCATCCGCAACCATCAACGCCCCGACGACGGCATTCGGGAGTTGAAGAATCCAGGAAATTTTTACATTCTACATTATTTTATCCCAAGTTATTCTTGGACCAACAGAGCGCCTATCTCACCTATTGCAACACCCAGGCTTGCTGCTCCAGTTTACTCGGGAGCTAGGCTGGCTGAGCTGAAATCAAGGGGATATGTACAAAGGTTCCACTAGAGAGAGCCACGTACAGGAACTTCGCCCCCTCTCAGAATAGAATAGAATAGAATCCCAAGTTTCCAAACCGATTGTTTACTTATCATTTAGGCTCTGCCACGCGGTCTAAATTCTTTCGTTAGAATTGATGACGAATCAATGACAAAATTTACAAACATGCAATAGGTACATTGGAAATACCAAATTTGAGATAAGAATGTGATGTATACCTACGCCACAGTCATTGTCTTTGCATCTAGAGGAATATTTTAGATATGTATGCCAGCATTTTTCAGCTGAATCAAATGTTAGGCTCATGTTTTCCTAATGCAATAGCTATCGTAACAATAATCAATCAGAAAAGTCATAATATGTATACATGTAAATCATGTAATAGTGCTTTGATACCAAGAATTCTACTTTCCAAGTTCCTTCCTTCGCTGAGTAATTTATACTTATTACTACCGCTTCCACTCAAGAGAACACACATCAGCAGTTATTTATCAGTTCACTAATAGCTGTTCCCACGGCCCACAACCATGCACCATGAATAGGAAGGTACTCATATACTACATGCATGCAAACATACATAAATAGTAAACGTTATATGTATACGTCTTACGATATTCTCTACTAAACAAGACACTGCCAAATATTAGTAATGTTTGTGGTTTAGATACTTATAAGACTTTATTATACAACAGTACAAATGTAAGGTAAGGAATGGTTACTGTCAATTTTGTTTTTGAATTTTCTATTTCCATTGAGAAGACAGTAGGATATACAGGGTGTCCCAAAAGTCAACTTCATCCCTTAAAGGGCTGATAGGTCAGCTCATGAGAGGCCAGAATATCACAATATGACCATGTAGAGTCAAAGTTGTTTATAAAAAAATACGATTACCTTTTATGACTTTGAACGGTTTTTTTTTTTAAAGATACAGCATTACTCGATATTTTTTTTGTCTGCGATCAATAGCAGGGCTATACAGGGTGATGCAACACTAAACAAATTCTTACAATATGGATTTTTGTACCGGCGGCACGCAAAAAACTGATCCAAGGTGTCGATTTTCATCAAATTTATAAAAGTGTCAATATCTCGAAAATTATCGAGTTTTCACTAAGGTCATATCGTGATATTCTGGGCTCTCATGAGCTGACCTATCAGCCCTTTAAGGGATGACGTTGATTTTTGGGACACCCTGTATATTTATCCGATATGTATGTGTAGTTCAAAATATGCTGAATATCTACCGGTTCTCTAGTCTCTACTCGTTATAATCCAGTGAATTGCATTCTAGTGACCTTCAATTAAACGTGATGAAACAATACTTACTATAGGACAAGTAAGTACATTATCGCTTTAGTGAGGCACATACCTTCTTACAAACTTAGCCGCTCTGCCGATCATGGAAAGTTAATATCTTAAATACAAAAACGCTGAGCAATCATTCACATTCTCTCTATCAATCACTGTTACTGAGATAGTGCGTTTGCGGTGTTTAATCACTTTTATCGATTACCAACGAAGTGTGAATAAAGCACGCCTCAGGTATTGCGTGCTATAGTATCAACAAGCAGCCAATAATTTACTCGCCATTAAGCCCAATAATACCAGTATTTTATGAGACAACGTTCCGCTATGCTGTTAGGGAAAAGACAAGGTCGATTATAAGTCGGGCTAAGGGGAATCCGTAGGTAAAAACTATTGGTTAGGCAATTAATTATTATTTACATATTCCTCCTTCTCTTTTAAGTAATTTCTGCATGAAATGAGGACTTTAAGTGTTTGTCACCTTAATGCTAAGAAGAAGACAGTTTCTTCCAACGAGATATTACGGAAAATTATATTTGAGACCAGGTCTTAGGTATATTATCCAAAGGAACTCTAAAACCTTGTTTTATTGCATCTCGAGCTATTCGTGCGTTGAAAAGTTATTCTTGTGGCGTAAGAAAAGTATACAATGCATATTTCCTATTCATCGCCGGTAGCTGAAAGAAAGCAACACAACAATGTCAAAAATATGCCGGGGAAAACTTATAACTACTATTAAAATATACATTACGTACCTAGATATTTAGGGACCATTAGATACAGTATAGAGTATGATCTAGAATTATCAAATCTGAAATATGATAATTATGCTCAGATATGTATGGTCGTGTGTTAGATTCCTGGTTGGGGTAATTCGATGTAGGCTACGTCAGCGGAGCCGACAAATTTAATATTTAAACAAGGAGTTGTTACATTATCAAGTCTAGTGACCTTTGCTCACACGCTAAAAGTGTCCATTCTCAAAAAGAACAATTCACATACAATACCAAAACCAGTTTAGTTACAACCGGCATAGAATAGTACCTACCTATGCGTATTTTTGTTCAAGTCGCTTAAGAGAGCTGTTGTAATTTCGTCAGAGATCTAGCGGCAAGATCTGTGCCACACTGTGACGTAATGTCATTGTTCTACTCTGACACCTCTGGAGGTCTGTGTTGTATCTTGTATCATGTGCCCACTAAAATTATGAAGTAGCCTATAACAGAAGTCCTTTAGATAACCGGCTCTACTATCCATAATATCATCTTGGATGTTGATTTTGGGCCAGCATGGAACAGAAGAGATATTTTATAATATAGATAGGTAGTATCAATAATTTTTTGCGATTTAACAACAAAGACATGGTATGAAGACGAATGAGAGCATAACTATAAAAGCGAGAATATTAGTAATATAATAACTCATAGTTATAATAATCATGAGATGGTAGACTTTTTTGCGGAACATAATTTATTAATGCAGAAGTAATATTATAAAAAATCCCATAGTATGACCATATGTCACAATGAGATACTTTAAATAAAACGCGATAAAATTAACGATTGTGGCTGCATTAAATTTATTCTTAATAGTCACGTACTTTTGTCATAACTCTCATAAGAGTAGGTACCTAGTCAATGACTTGAGAAACATCGAGTAATAAATAATGATATCCAGTTTTATATTATATCATTGATAAGACACGATTGAATCAAAATGGTATCTTAACAACCATAGTAGCGTTTTAACTAAAAGTACATTATAGGTCTATAGATAAGAAAGACTTCTAAAATACGACACGCCATATAATAAAGTTCAATGCAATCAAATAGCTAATGATACAAATAAAGTTCTGATTATGAATATTCACTGACTCAAAACTAAAATAGTAACAATAACCTTATACAAACTAGGTAGGTAGGTAGGTACATCATGAAACTTAAAAATAGAGAAGTTTTGTCGCCTTATTTATACATTGAAATTATGCTTAAGGGATGTATTATTGTTATTATAAGTATCATCACTATATCCCACCTATAACACCTAATTTCCAGATGGCCGAGATAATATTCCAGAAGCGCAAAGCGGCGACAGTGTTCAGCGATCCGAACCCTCTGGTGATACTCCTACTGCTGTCAATATGCCAGTATTGCGCCAGCCAAGTGATCAACCGAGCACCACACTTCATACCGGCAGTGGGGGACATGTCCCAGTTCTCCATACTAGAGAACACTCCAGTGGGGACACCTGTTTATCAACTTAAAGGTAATGTGGAATCGGTAATGAGGTGGTTTAAAATGTCGTCTAGCCGGATTTTTGATGCAATTGCGTTCTGATTGATATTTTTATGAATTTGTTTGATGGAAGTTACGAGTATCTACTTATTTAAAGGGAAATCAAATACGTATTTATCGAATCCCAGATACGGTACTTTTAATAACGTCCAGGTATTTCGTAAGCCGTTTCCGTGTATCGTATCTGCTCCGTTACGTGGCCTCAGCGTATATCACAGCAATGATAAATTTGCGTCCAATCTTTAAATTACGCTCAATCGACTAATAACAAACGAAAAAACGCTTAAAAACAAAAACAAAAAAAACAGTAATCTTTGTCTAATGTGAATGCATGAATTATTCTATCAGGAATTGACCCGGAAAACGGTCAGCTGACGTACTCGATATCCGGGCAGTACTTCACGGTGGACCCCCAGACCGGCGTGGTGACGCTCGCCAAGACCCTCGACCGGGAGAAGCAGGCCACGCTCGAGATCATCATCAGCATCACTGGTAAGATACAGCAAAATCCTTTGAAGAAGAAGGTAGTATGATCTTCCACTGTTGGGGATTGAAACGTTTCCTTTTGGGGTCACTTTATATGACGAAAAACAAAGCCCTGCTGCGGAGCCAAGACTCTATCTCGTTGTATTAAACGTGCCGGTTACACGACAGCTCTCGGTCAGTATAGAGTAACCCTCCTGTGATGCTCTAAGAAGTACTATATGACTTTAACTTATAAGTGAATATTAAGTCCGGTTAACTGCTACTGCTGCAGGCAATGAGTCAGACATTGAAATAATTAATATATCACTAATTGCTTATATAATAAACGATATCTAAAAATAATTATGAAATTTGCTTCTAGACGAACCTGTGGCTGAGACTGAACCGAACACAATATCATTACGCCGAGTTATAGCTGTGAAAGATATCAACGACAATCCACCGATATTCATTAACCGACCTTATATCGTCAACATTAGTGAAGCTACTCCAGTAGGCTCGGATATTGAGGTAACTTCTAAAGCAATTATGAAAAACAATTGACTAATCGGAATGATAATGGGGTCACTAATATAATAAGAAAGAAAAACCACTTAAATATAAAATAATTGCTAAGAGTATCTATGAAAACAATGTAGCCTGAGACGACTACGAGTATTTACATGCCTGTAAATTGGTTTTCAGGTCTCTCCAACAATTATAGTAACTGATAAAGATGAAGGAGTGAATGCGGAGATCCAAGTAAAATGCACCACAAACGAAAAAGGAAGCGATGTAGAAGCATGCTCCACATTCAAAGTGATGACTGACAAGGTACGAACCAAATTTTTATACGATAGCGTTTTGACGGCCATGGCGAATGGCACCAATATTTTCGAATACTTAATGTTCTTTTAGAACTGAAGTCTATGAAATATTCTCGTTCGATGTACGAGTATATTGGCTAATATAATAACAACAAACTTATTTGAATTTCAGATATCACCAGGCATATTCCAAGTGCGCTTAGTTCTTAAACGCGCCCTAGACTTCGAGAGTCGGACGGCGTACATTGTCAGTTTGGAAGCGAAGGACATATCTGATAACCCTCTGAGAGCCGTGGCCAGTGTAGCCGTGACCGTGTCTGATGTACAAGACCAACCACCGGTGTTTGTCAATGGACCATACTCGGCTACTGTACCAGAAAATACACCTGAGGTATGTATGATTTAACGAGTCATCGGCCAGGATAGGGGTGGGTATTGACAGGTTTGAATTTTAACTACGTGTAGGTCATTAGCAAACTCTTATTAATTTGAAATTACTTTTTAAACATTTCTGTTTTCTAATCTACTTATTCTTTGACAGGGCACAGTTATAATGGACATTCTAGCAAGAGACGGTGACACAGTGAATCCCAGACCAGTTTTGTTGACTCTAGAGGGCGACACTGAAGACTACTTTGCGTTAGAGAGTGATGAGAACGGAAAGCCTATGCTGATTACAACTGACATCCCTATCGACCGAGAAAGCGATACGGTCATGCAAAACGGTGGTGTATATACTTTTTTCATAAAAGTGAGTATTAAATTAAATAATTTAATATTTTTTTTTTTTTTTTTTTTAATTTTATAAAGCTAAAGAAATTGAGTCACCATCGCGCAATGCTAGGCATAAAATATATCTAAAGGACACTTTATCATAGGCCTTCCTCACACTAACACTATCGGAGATCGCCTCCCTACTTTTTCCTATTCGAGTAGGTAGGTAGGTAGCGTGTTTTGAAACTATACAAGGCCAGAACGCAGAGGTTGGGACTGCTCGCGTATATTTTCAAATTAAAATGGTGCCATGATTTACTTGAAAGTATACAAGGCCATAACGCACTAATCGCGTATATTTTCAAGTAAGTTGGGCCAAAATTATGGCTTGAAAATATACTGCAGCAGTTACCACTGCGTACTAATCGTGTATATTTTCAAGTGCCAAGCGGCAATGCGAGCACTTGAAACTATACGTTATTAGTTACCAGGTAGCCCTTTTGAATTGTTGCTCTCTCTTTCTTTCATGCGAAATAGTAATAAGTCTATTGGTTTCTAAACATTGCATCATCATTCCGCACTTGGCATTGTTTTCGTAACGTGTTTTTTGTTTACATCGTACAGTTAAAAAGTAAATTGATTTAAATTAAACTGTAGAACTGTTGTAAATACTTAGTAAAAATTATCGCAGAAGAGGGTGTAGTACAATTCATAAAAGACAATTACGGTCTGAAATAGGTCTATACGGTAATACCTACTACACTCACGAGCAATGAATAAGTCCAAGTAACAAAAAGTCAACACCAAATGACCCCAATTCTTTAAAACATTTCATTTTGAATTCGATCCGCTGCCGAAGGCGTCATTAAGCTAGACTTTTCCGTTCAGGAGCTATCGTCACTGGAACTTTTTCATTGCTCGTGAGTGTAGTAGGTATTACTCTTAATTCATATAAATAATAAGATATTAGTATTCTTACTTGCACGTATGATTGCTATAAATATCAATTTATCAATGAAGAGCTTGTTCACCTTTATTTATTAACATTCTATCCTCCTGACACCTGGCGTGCTATGAGTAGGACATTGAAAAAAAATATAATATATATTTTAAAAATACCTATATTAAAAGTTTTATGGAGTATCCCTGTTATTCCTTTAAAGTTTTATAAAGTACCTATCCCTTAAACAATTTGTTCTTTGACAAAGTGACAAAACAGTTCAGTAGTAAATTATTTATTTTTTTAATTTAATAACAGTGCATACATTTATACCTCTCGGGGTCAGGAGGCTATAGGTATGACAGGCAGAACAAGTAAAGTTTAGTTATTTACATTTACCGAAATAGTTAAATTAATCAGAATCAGCATGTATGTATAAATTATATGCGACAAGTACGCCAATCAAGCAATGTGCGTAATAGCAATGTATATTTTCAAGAACGATTCAGTAAATCCCAACTTGAAAGTATACGCGATTAGAACGCACAAATCGTGTATATTTTCAAGTAAAATATTTATTTTTTTCACTTGAAACTATACAGTGCTAGTACACTATGGATGCGTTCTGGCCTTGTATAGTTTCAAAACACGCAGGTAGGTACCATGTTTTACGAATATTTGTTATGCAATGCAACTCTTCATAGAAACCCCGATCGTAATTCACATATTTATCGAATACCATCATATGTATATAACAATTATTTTTCAATAGCATAAACTAAACTATTATTTTAATACTTTAATTTCAGGCGACAGAATTAATTAACCATGAAATTCCATCAGATTTTACTGTAAGTCAAGTTACAATTATAGTGACAGACGAAGATGATCATATACCAGAGTTCAACAAAGAAGTGTTTGATGTGTCTATACCTGAAAATATAGAAAATGGTAGTCCTATACCTAGTCTTTCTATTTATGTTCAAGACGATGATATAGGTCAGAACAGTAAATACGATTTGCGACTGAAAGATGTATTTAATTCAGAAGGAGTATTTGATATCAGCACTGATCACGGAGAAGGAAGAACGCCAATAAGCATTAAAGTAAAAGATTCGTCAAGATTAGATTACGATGTAGATGATGAAAAAATGCGACTGTTTAGCTTTGATATTATTGCATCAGTCAATGGAGAGGACTTATCTTCGGCTAGAGTAAACATTAAATTACTGGATGTCAACGATAACGCACCTGTTTTTGATATGTCAAGTTATAAGTTTAGTGTACACGAAAACGCTACCATTGGATCGAAAGTTGGAGATATCACAGCCATGGATAAAGATTATGGCATATTCGGAGAGATAGAATATTCTTTAAATGGTTTTGGTTTTAATCTGTTTAGAACTGATAAATCTAAAGGTGGTATATACGTTGGACATACATTAGATTATGAAAATCAAAAAAGCTTTAGTCTGACACTATTTGCAAAAGACGGAGGTGGAAAAGTGTCATCCACAAGTGTCTTAGTAGATGTATTGGACGTTAATGATAATGCACCAGTTTTTGAGCTCGCTGAATATACACGGACCATAAGGGAAGGTGCAATGACTTTTGAACCGCAATTAATCATTAGAGTAAGTATTCATAAGAAAACATGTAAATTTATATATAATATATTATATAGTTTTTATTATTGCAACCATAAACTGAACGCTATATGTTTATTTACAGGCAGCAGATATTGATGGAATAGATCAGGGAGATGGAAGAATCAAATATTCTATTGAATCAGACAACAGTATAGCTAATCATGGAAATGTATTCAGCATTGATGAAGATACCGGGGAATTAAAAGTTGTAAATAAAGCTGAGTCAATGGATACACCCCGTGGGCAATATGAACTAGTTGTCAGAGCTACTGATTATGGTAATATACATTTTATGAATATATTAATTTACTGTTATTATCATTTAAGGTATTTTTGAATTCATACGTACATAAATAATATTATTATTTACAGGACATCCACCGCTCCATAATGAAACCAGAGTTTACATAAGGGTGGGCGTCCCTGGCAATCAGAGACCCACTTTCAAAGGAAACTTCCACAACTATAAATATACCACACATCAACGAGTACCCGACAGCACAGAAGATTTTACTTTTGAATTGAACCCAATGAACTACAAGGCAAGCATAAGAGAAGACGCTGGTCCTGGAGAAAATGTAACACTGGTTATAGCAAATGATCCTGACGGCTTAGATGATTTGCTAACATACCACATTGTATCAGGATCGAAGGACAACTTTATCATTAACGAAAAGTAAGTAACTGGAAAGCTAGAGTACTGTAATGAATGTACTAAAAAGAGCAAAAATAGACCATTTCTAAACCGAAGTATTATTAACACATTCACTTTATTGTTTCAGGACCGGATTGGTAACAGTTTCCAATGACGCAAACCTGGATAGGGATATAAACTCTGATAAATATGAAATCATAGTATCAGCTGTAGATAGTGGTGTACCAATCCCTGAAACTGCAACAACGACAATTTTTGTTACAATAGTAGATGTCAATAACAAGCCACCTAAGTTTAACGTGTCTGAATCAACAACTTATATAAGTGAAAAATCAAAAATCGGAAATACAGTAACTAAATTACAAGCTTATGATACCGATATAAATTCAAAGTTGAAGTATAGTATAATAGAGCCTATCAAAGCATTATCAAAGGCCGGGGTACAACTTCAATCTAATTCCAATTATGATTATAAATCTCTATTTCGTATAGATGAAGATACGGGTGAAATTTTCGTTAATGGAACATTGGACTATAGCCAAGCTTCTATAGTAATATTAACAGTGAAGGTTGTGGACATACATGGAGAGGTAGATAAGGAAAATCAATTCGCTGTTATAGAGCACACAATATATATACAACCGTATGCTGACAAAAATCCACAGTTTACTAATACCGGTTGGTCAAGTGCAAACCCTATAATTTATCAAAAAGTTAGAGAAGAACAACCAATTGGAAGCACGGTATTAGTTTTAACTGCAGAAGACCCGATATCAGGACATGTAATTTCCAATTTTAAAGTAATAAACTCTGAAACAGGATTATTGCAAGTTGATCCATTAAGTGGGCAGGTTGTTTTAACAAAACATTTAGACTATGAAGAATTGAAGAATCCTAACTTGACTGTAACAGTCAAGGCTGCAAGCAATGATGGAAGTAAACATAGTATTGCCAAGATAATAGTAGAGGTAGTGAACATCAACGACAATCCTCCAATGTTTGACAAAGAGGTAAATAGATATTTTTATAGAAAGAAGTTATGAATACCTATATTTTTATGAAAAAAATCTATAATACTATTCTGTTTTTAGCTATACAAAGTAAGCGTATTGGAATCTATAAAACATCCAGAACAAATATTGGTAGTAAAAGCTACTGACGCAGATGCCGTATTAACAGATGTTGATAATGAAAAGGGATTTTCTGATATTCGCTACGCAATAAGAGGAGAAAATTCTGAATTATTTGTAATCGATAATGTCACTGGAATAATTCAGGTAAAAAACTGAAGCTTAATACCTTTTATAAAATATAGTACACTCTTAACAGTATAAATAATAACTTTACAATCATTTTGAATTCACAGATAGCGCCCAATAAAACTCTAGATAGAGAAAGACAATCCGTGATGAGATTAGAACTAATCGCTATGGACACTCCTAAAGGTGGTTCTGATCGTTTAAAATCATCTTCAATTATCTTTATTGATGTCCTTGATGTAGACGACAACACTCCTGCATTCGACAAGACTGTGTATACCGGTAAGAAATCTTAAAAATCATTTGTAATTTCTTCTAAACAAAGTAATATAAATTAAAGTCACCCATAATTTTTCAGCTGTTGTACCTGAAAACGTGCCAATAGGAATAAGTGTTACTACAGTTACAGCTGTAGATCCAGATGAAGGAATAGGTGGTGAAATATTGTACGAGTTTTTAGACGAAGGTGAAGCTAATGGTAAGGAATACAATATTGAAAGTTTGTAATTTAATTGTAGTTCAGTATTCAAAAGATACCTAGCAATAAAACTATGAAATTTTGTATTTTTCAGGATTCTTTACAATCGACCAAACGACGGGTGAAATAAGAACCAACCGAGACCTCACAGGTCGTGGTCGAATAGAGCCATACCGGCTGCTGGTCGGAGCTACTGATGGTGGTGGTCACACCGGTGATACATCCCTACAACTGTACATAGGAGACGTTAGTGCTAACGACGGGGTACCTAGGTTTATAAGACCTGCGGCGGAGGAGGTTTTGCAAATCAGCGAGGTACGAGTTGAAATTTCAATTGATTAATAATTAGCAATAAATTATAGATTTATAAAAATATATCCTTCATCAATTTTTACAGAATGCAACAATCGGCTCTCCAGTATTCCAGGCGGTGGCTAGTGACCCTGATGACCCTACGCAACCTTCGGGGCAGCTCTATTATTCGATACAACAAAATAATGCTGACTCTAAAGTTTTTGCTATAGGTATGTGTTAAAATAAACCCTATTATGAAAGAATAAGGGCTTTGAAATTAGAATTATATAATTTACAAAACTCTTACAACTTTATATTACAGATGCTCAAACTGGAATCATAACTACAAGACAACCACTAGACAGAGAATACAAATCTTCATACACACTAGTATTGGAAGTTTGGGACCGAGGACAACCTCCACAGCACAGCGCTAGAGTAGCAACTGTAAATGTTACTGATGTAGATGATCATAAACCAAGATTTATCAGGAGTATTGTAAGTTTACTTTACTTTATACTTAATTTGAGAGTTATAACATAAATATGACTTCAGACTTTTACAACGTGAAATATATAATCACTTTCAGGATGACTCCCCTTACATAATGAACGTTAAAGAAGAAGTTCCAATAGATACGGTGGTTGGGACACTCGAAGCAATTGACGAAGACGTTGGGGAAAACGCGGCTATAGATTATGCCATTAAAGGTATGTTGCGAAATCATAATAATAGATAAAGGTAAGAAGAAGACTATGCAAGGTTATTATTTCGTAACTAAATTAACTTTTGCAGCTGGGAATGACATGGGACTCTTCAAACTGGAGCGCACAGATGACAACAAAGGTGTCATTAAAGTTGCAGCAACAGTGGACAGAGAAATGGTCGCTCGACAAGTGCTTACCGTGAAATGCTACAAATACGGATCTAAACCTAAACTATCTAAATCTTATAATCGACTGGTAAGAACTATAAACATCCTGACATGTCTTTGGAAAGTATTCTAATATGATAGCAGTAATACTTTAAATTTAAACTATACAATTTCCAGGATACTTCGGAGATGCAAGTCCTTATCAAAATCAACGACGTCGACGATCACTTACCAGAATTTGAAAGTCCAAACATAACTATCGGGGTAAAACTGAATGTTCCTATAGACACTCTTATAGGTAAAGTCAAAGCCACAGATAGAGACCCAGAAGCACTACCTATTAACTATGAAATCGTCAACATAACATTTGTATCGCCAATTCAAAAGGAATACAAAAATATAAGTCAAGTTGTGGTTTTGAATAACATGACAGGTGAACTGAGGATAATGAAGAACTTGATGCAGTATGCCGATGGAATATTTAGACTTGTAATTAGAGCAAATAACTCTGACGATCCTGATAGATATGGCGATGTTTTAGTTGAGGTAAGCAGCTAAGAATTAATACTATACACAGGGCGGTAAAGATAGGTAAAGCAGGTAGATCAGTCCAGCAAGCAAGCAAGTGTATGGAAAACAGCAAGTATATGGAAGAATGCCTCATGTTCTTATTGATGGTAGAAATAACTTACCTATAAAAATAAATATAGATGGAATTGTATGCAGCGGATATTGTAGATTCCTTTCTATCTTGTGCCATCCTGGTTGGTATGTTAAGTACCCGCGAATACAACCTTGTTTACTATAAATTAACCGAAATCATTAAATCCTTTCTTTGGCTTTTAGGTAGTGGTAGTTCGAGAAAGAGACCTCCTCAAACTCATTTGGGACACCGGCGCAACCAACGTCCGCTCCAACCTGCCAGCGCTCATGGGGAAGTTTGATAAAGTTCTCACACCCTTGGGCCTAAAGTTGCAAATCCATGACGCTGCCCCATTGGCCGCATCGGACAGAACTTTGGACTTCACTAAAACTGGGTAAGAATGGACAGAACCATAGATTTCCGCGGAAAAAACACGGATTTTGAAAGCTAGTAGCACAACAGTCTCTAGAATTATAATTCCTGAGTCATCTTACTATTATACTTTTTTTTACATCTACCTTTGTAAAGCAGGTCATGTACCTAATAATAAATTTATCCAACAGTGCCTGCTTCCAATTCCGAAAGCTCGACTCAGGAGAAGCCCTAAACCCGAAAGCCATGAAAGCGACCATCCGTTCTCTCGGCACGGAATTCCAGGAGATTCTGGAAAGTTCTGGAGTCAGAAACGTGTCCAGTTGCGGCATATCTAGACAGAGGCATTCAGCTGTTCAACACGCGTTGCTCGGATTGGCAGCCATACTGCCGCTGGCTGCGTTTATAGCGGCGCTTGTGCTGTGCTGTATGCATTCTAGTGGTAAGCAACGTTTTTTATTACTTTTAGTTTATGAGAATCCTTATGTCAGAAAAAAAGTGCAACGGCAATCGGCTCCCTGAGTATATGAGTTGCAAAAGAGGTATAATCAAAAACATAAATGTGAAATGAGAGCCAAGTTCAATATTATTATACTTACCTAAATGCCGAATGTTGACTTCAAGGACAAAAGAAGTGAGATCTAAATGGGTGCCAAGTTCAATGGTCAGTCCTGAAATTTATTTATAAGTAACAGTATTACATAATCATATCTTCTTATAACATAAAATAATGTATTGTAGCCTAAAGTCTGATTTGGCTAAATAACCGTTTGAGATACGCTTATGAAATTTAGAACACATATGTATCTCGCTAGTGTCAATATATGAGGGGAATTATAAAACGAGCGAACAAAAAAAAACTTTGCGACTGATGATGACATACTGTTTTAATAACTTGAGCGGTATGAATTTTAGTAAGCGAAAAATTAACTAAACTGACGACGAATATTGATTTATAATAAAATCCAAAACGAGCTTACAAAAAGTGGATTATGATAAATCCATTTCAGATATTAAAATTTTATCCGAGCGACTTAATTACTAAGTGAGCGACTGGAAATACAGAGAGGGCAACTTCAATAGTAAGATAGATTCGATTTTTCTAAGTGAGGTTATACTTAGCGAACTACTAAAAAGTTCACTTTGAGCAAAGTTTTGTATGCTGCTTTATTAATGATTATTGGTTACTGATATTCTATTTGAGGGCTTATGTTTTTTTTTTGATACGCTTCTTTTGGCTTTGCTTTGCAACGAAAATGCTACAGATTTAAACTATACTATAAGTTTAGTCATATAAGTTCTTTTGTTTTATTTGTTGTTTCCTTGTGTATTTTTGGTGTGTGGTGCTGGTCACCGAATAAATATTTTTTATCTTTTTTATCTTACCCTGACTACTGAGCCGATGGTCCCGGGTTCGATTGCCCGGCTGGGGCAGATATTTGTTTAAATACAGATATTTGTTCTCGGGTCTTGGATGTGCCCGTAAAATGGCAATAGGCCCGCCCCCTATTACATTGGGACTAACATAACGCTCTGGTGAAAAGTGGGTGCAGCAATGCACCTCTGCCTACCCCGCAAGGGAGTACATTAGTACAAGGCGTGAGTGTATGTTTTTTATACTCTGCTCATTAGTGTATTTTTCAAAGTGGTTTTTGTATTCGAAACACTTCATTTAAGATAAAATGCCGCTCAGTATAAAAAATACATTTGCCAAATATTGAAAAAAATGCAGGACGTAACGTTGACACTCAAACAAATATTAGGTCGCTCAAATATTATGAAGCTGCTCATTTTGTATTTTAAGTAACTCAAATTAATGTTTGTAAGTTGCTGTTCTGTTGATTTCTCGTCACTCGCAGTCAGTCGCTCACTTAGTAATTCTATAACCCAAATTAATTAATTTTGACACTTAGAACTGTAATTTACAGTCACTCGTTTTATTGCTACCCAATATATGAGCCAAATTTCATACGTTTATATGAAATAGTTTTTGATTTATGACCCCTCAAAAGTGTCTCGAAATGGTTCGTGTAATATTACACACGGTGCGGCTCGCCAGTTCTGTTCGCGTGTCTAGATAATGTGTAAAAAAACATTTATAACTACAACTCGGGCTGGGGTTCGCTTTCGTGGTGAATGGATTGGCCACTCAAATTAGCCTGTGCCACTGTCTGCCCAAGGTGCGCCGTGGCCCTGATGGCCCGTAGTATACGAGTATAAGGTACAGGGGATGCGTCTCTCGATGAGGCACCTTCCGTAAACCCCACAGAGAAATCAACTAATTTACTTTTATTTCCAGCGAAAAGGCGAGCGCGCCAAGCGCTATTAATCCACCGCGAGCCGCCACCGATAGGGGTCGCGCCGAGCAACATCTCAGCCCCGACCAGACTGTATGCAGAGCCGCTGTACTCCACGTGACATGCTCGGAAACTTCTAGAATAATGTACTGACTGGTTGAGAGAGTATGGGTTTTAAATTGTTTAGGTACTAGAAAAGTTTAAACGCAAGAGTAAATTCATCAGCGCCCAAAAGACTTCACGCAAAGCCGCTGTACCCTACGTGACATGATAGGAAACTTTTAGAATATTGTACCGAGTAACTATTGAGAGAAGATGGGTTTAAGTTGTTTACTATAAAAGTTAAAATGTAAAAGCAACACCGCGCCGGTTTTATCGCGAATGGAGATGGTGTCTGCTTGGTTTATGGAATAGAACGCGCAGCCAATTCGTAATCATGATGTATACTTAGGTACCTAAGTTCAAAAAAATACTGTAGTACCTACTTGCTTTAGTAAATTATAATTTCAAATAAATTATGATGAGTACCTAACTATGATTATGTGGCAGATACCTACTTGCCCACATTATAATCTGAAATTACCTAGATAAGCATAAGTTATTTATAATAATAAAAAATCTTTTAGATTCGTCGCGTAGTGTATAAAATATGTACCTAGATTTGCCATCCGTCCAATATATTTTAATAGTAAATTAATAATGTACAAATAAAAACAAGCTTGAAAGAAATAAATATTTAAGTTTATTTCAATTATCTATTTTGTAATGCTAAGTCATATTTAATATATTCTACGTAATCTAATTTAGGTTATTTGTAAATAGATAATTATTAGATAACATTTTTGCTTTTACAATAGTCTCCTTCAACATAAACTATCTTATTCAATATTTCCATGGTATCACCACATCACAAATTAACTAAATAATAGTGACATTAGGTAGGAGTTAGAGGTAGAATAGTTTTAAGTTATGACTACCAATCCAATGTACGTAAGTGAAATGTATTAGATTCATAATTATGTAAATATAAGAAGAGTATTAAATATTTTAGATATTTATTCGTTTGTTTTGGTTTCCATATGGAGTCTTCAATGTTAAACTTACTTAGATTAGAACCCTTTAACTAATATTTATCATATAGTCACAGTCTTTTCATATAGGATGGATACATGATAATTATAAGTGTTATATGTACAGACTAGAAATAAAATCGCATAAATAAATTCTATTAAAAAATAAATACAATTATTGTTATCTAAATTATTGGTAGGTAATCAGTAGGTATTTTTAATGAATTGTGTATTTATAAATACCTAAGTTGCGCAGCAAAACAAATACTATCCACTACTACAAGACAACACACATACAATATTGTAATATAATTATTATCTTATACTATTTTAGTAAGTATATTTATCTTGTTCTATTCTAATATATTTATTATAAAAAATGGGTACAATAGATTCCTCCACCGATAAAAACTACACACTACAAACTAGCTTCCACAAAGGGGTAGTGTAGCATCTGCATCCTTACATCGTGATTCTATTATTATTATTTGATGTAAGTAGTCAAAAGTTACAAGACAAAAGTTATATGTATATTTTTTAAGTATGATGGCTGCCACTCTACCCGTTATATGATGTGAAAGAACAACTAGGCACTTACAGTCAATAGCAAGTCATGTGGGAAAATATTATTTTATAAAGAGGTATTCTTCCATTTTTATTTTACCCTGCTGATGACTGTACCTTGGGACTATAATTCTAGAGTCTACTTTACTTTAGACATACGTTATTAAATCTTAATATGTATTGTATACAAAATAAATCATAATATAACAATGTTCTTCTACGGTATATACTATAAGTATATTATAAATTTACTAATGAATATTGCACAATATATTTGAGCACAAAGTTTGACTAAGACTTCAGGTAGGTACAAATAATTATGTCGGTATCCCACACATCACATCAGTAGGTAACTAATTGTGATAAAAAACAAGCAAGAGTCGCTGTTGTCGGATACGACGAAGAGGATATCATCATCATCATCGTTACAAATGACTCTTCGTGATACAAGGCAAGCCAGCCTCTCCATACAGTTTGTTCCAGAATTCGACTCTTTCCCTGTTGGCAAACTTACCCGCAGTCAACTTGTCGTCAATGCTCAAATATTCGCCGCCGCTTTGCGAGTAGGGCCGCCATTTCACACCCAAACTGTCGTCTGGAGTTGGGTTACTGTAAACAAATGTAGAGTAATTCATTAATTACATATTACTTAATGGAATATGGCACGATACAATCTATACATAAACATTTATGTGGTACTCAAGGTTCAGCTAGACTATCAGTAATTGCACTGATATACCTACTTATTTTTATGTTTGATTTATTAGATTATTATCTATGGAAGACATAATAAATCAAACATAAAAATAATATCTTACCCAGTTTTAGCGAAATCCGTCCACAACTTAGTCATAACATCCACTTTCTGCCTCGCATCTTCTTGACCCCTGTAAGTATCAGCGGTCATATTTGTACTGAACAAGTAGAACAGCTCATCCACATGACTCGCTCCTGCCACTTCTGGCACGCCCATAATCACATTCTTCATAATGTTCAAATCGCTTTGCGTATTAAATGTGTACAAGTATGTAGAGTTGTTATGTTGAGACACAAAATGGGCTAAACGGTGCACTCCATACACGAAGTGGAAATCAGACTCCAGCGATATAATAGCCTGTGTATCTTTACTGATATCTTTGTCGCCAAAGTAGAACTCCCTTATTCGTTCACCAAACTCCTTTTGGACGGATTCAGAAACTTTTTGGGCTAATTCTCGTGGAACTTTATATTGAAAGTTCTTAAGTATGAAATCTAGTTTCTTCAAAAACAGTCTGATAAACATTATACCCTCAGAAGTATTGTAGCCGATCATCATAGGAACATTTGCAACTTTGTTTTGTAAAACTATGTTTAATGGTGTATCATTCAAGAATGGTTTTACATTATCAAATGTCTTTTCTACAACAGGACAGAAATGTATGGGCAGGCAGCGGTGCTTTTCATCCATAGTGACTGTTTTGAATGTCATAAGCACTAAGTCTTTTGCTGGTACAGTCTGAAAGAAGCTAAGCAGTTCATTTGGATCTGTTATGTCCTTTCCTAGGACTTTAGCTGCTCTAATAGCTCTTTCCTTGCCGTCTTGTCCAATAGCCCAGTCATTTAACGCTACACCACTCTGCATAATTGCTTTATGAAACAAGCCACGGGAAAGCGGTGACAGTACATGATGGTTAACCGAAACACTCCCAGCACTCTCTCCAAACAATGTCACATTGTTGGGGTCACCACCAAACTGGGATATATTCTCTTGCACCCACTTCAAGGCGGCCACTTGATCTCTCATTCCAGCATTACCGGGCACCTCTTCTGTATCCAAGCACAAGAAACCGAGTACTTCCAACCTGTAGTTGATTGTGACTAATACAACATCCTTTTCTAGCAAATAGTGGGGTCCAAATAATTCACTGTCACCGGATCCTGATACGAATGCTCCTCCATGTATGAATACCATCACGGGTTTCTTTGTTTGTAGTGAGCTGGTGTAGATGTTGAGGAAGAGGCAGTCTTCACTTCCTTCCAGGAACCGTCCACTGAACATCTCCACTTGAGGACAAACCTTGCCGTGTTCTACAGCTTCCAGCACTCCTGTCCATGGTTTTGGAGGCTGCGGTGACTAGAAATTTAATAAAACAATAGATGGTTAGTTGGTTTGTTAGCAAACTTTCTTGTGGTTATACTTATGGCATTTCTTTATTTAAATATTTCTGAAACTTAATATAATTTGCCTGAATATGTACAGACAATCTATGGGGTAGTTTAACTATATTTGACTGTAGTAGGTTTAACCTATCAAATTTATGTTATTTTTTTATTAATAATTTATAAAAATAAACCTTGAATCTAAGTTTCCCGACTGGAGGCTCAGCGTAAGGAATGCCTTTAAAACTGTAGTATGGAGTTCCATTGTATAACTGCTCTACAGATCCTCTCAAACGGCCTTGGGCTACACTAATTTCTGGACTTTCCTGTCAATTTACAAAAAATGAAAATATTAAAAAAACAGTAAGTTTTGTATTAGGTTAAGTAGATTAGAGTGAAGGTTTGTATACCTTTGCATTAACACTTTGTGTTTTGATAGGAACTATATTTCTAGACATCATCTTTTTTGATGTATAGTGATGTTTTTTCAATGTAGTCTTGAAAGTCTGAAATGGATGAAAGTTTTTGTTAGATAAATAAGGATAAACTCAGAAACATACCATACATTTAAATGCAAGATTAAGCAATTATTAAAGTAGTAACCATCTGAAACTAATGATAATAACACTGCACATGCGATAAACTAATGTGATAAAATTATTTCTTCTTGTACCTACACAGATAGGTACCTAGTAGGGCATGCAATACCGCAATACCGGTATTCGTAATACCGGTATTAGGGACAAAATTCACGCTTTTTTCAATACCGGTATTGAAAGTTAATACCGGTATTGAAGTAATACCGGAATCAGACTTTTTTATGCTATAATGAAGCGATTAAGATATAGTATTCCTATGTACTGTGAAAGCGCACTTGTTTCCAACTGTTTGATGTAGTTTTCGGCCGTTTGATATCTACTGTTGTCCATGCGTAAACGGACACTGGATGTAAAAATATTAATTTATTGTAAAATTTAAACTCTAATACTCAATTGTCGTAAAAATCTATTACAAAATACTGAATTTTATTGCTTTTTCTCGTTTTATTTTGACCTATACGACCTTTAATCACAATATATGCCATTTATTACAAGGAAATCTAATACCGGTATTAATACCGGGATCCCGGTATTGAGTTGCAATACCGGAACTCAATACCGGTATTGAAAATAGTTCCGGTATTGCATGCCCTAGTACCTAGGCACAAACTACTGAGCTTACTTTAATTTGGACTTTGAACCAAACTCGGTATTTTCAATATTTTATTGGGTAAGTAATACCTAATTACTTTTCGATTGTTACTACCTGTGTACCAAGGTAAGTAACTAATGGAAACCAAGTTAACTGGGCGAAGAATTATGAAGTTATAAAGAGCAGAATAAAAAGATAACATGGTGAGCAATTAACTTACACGTATGAAATTAAGTGATTCAGCTAAATACAGTGAACCTATACCTTGTCGATTGATGTGCACTATTGTTTGAACTAGTGAATATCCGCGCATAATTACCCTAGTAATAGAATTGGTAATTTAATTGCACTTTTAAACTTTGTTTGGTTACTCCGCTCAACTTTTTAAATTAAGTTTTGAAGTTTTATCTGTCTGTCATCTGTCGTTTTTGGGTTTGTCAATTTCTGCTAGTGTCGTGTTCTGGAAAAGTTCAGATAGATACATAGAGAAAGGGAAATATAGTTTACTTTATTTTGAGAGTTGGTAGGTTTGATGGTTGGTTATGTTATTTTATTAGTTTGTTGTTGATCTGAATCGATCTTCCAGAAGATCGATTCAGATCGGGCAACCCTAATTAGGAGCACATAATGCTGTAAGTATATCTTAATTTATGATTAACCTTTTGACACAATCTGGCTATATGCTACCTGTTATAGTAAGATCTTTGACCACCGGCCGCTAAGCGGCGGTAGGTAAATAAACCAGTTCACGTTTAGCCGTTGTTTCATTGACACGTACATATCACTGGCGACAGGCTGTTCTAAAAAATACCACGCGTGTGCACTTCGTTATCTAATTACAATGCCTATCGGTCACATCGAACCTTACACCATCGGGAGTAATAACTGGGACACCTATATTCGTCGTGTAAAACAATTTATCACGTTAAATAACATCGCCGACACGTTGCAAGTAGCTACGTTAGTGACGGTAGTAGGCGCGGAATGTTACGAATTAATGTGTGATTTGTGTTCGCCGGATACTCCAGAATCTAAAACGTTTGATGCGTTAGTTACTCTTGTGAAGGACCACCTGGAACCAGATCGCTCTGAAATTGCTGAAAGGCATATATTTCGCCAAAGAACGCAGCGACCGGGCGAAAGTATTCGCGAATACCTGCAATCTTTAAAACATTTGGCCAAAACGTGCAATTTCGTCGATAAATTGGAGGAGAATTTAAGAGACCAATTTGTTTCGGGTCTAAACAATGAAGACATGAGATCTAGGATATTTGCGGAGAAAAACGTGGACTACAAGCGCGCCGTGGAGCTGGCGCAGGCGCTGGAGGCGGCGGAGCGGCACGCGGGCGTGGCGTGCGCTGCGGGCGCGGGCGCCGGCGCGGCCTGGCGGGCCCGGGACCCCCGGGAGGCGCACGAGGACGACGGCTTGCACCGGCTGGGGGCGCGAGCTGCCGGCGGCGGGGGCTCCCGGGGGGCGTCCCGCGACGCGCCGCGCCCGCAGCGCCCATGTGCGCGCTGTGGCAAATCCGGCCACACGGATGGCAAGTGTCGGTTCAAATATTACAACTGTGATGGGTGTGGCGAAAGAGGTCATATAAAGTCAGTGTGTAAAAGTGCTAAAAGTGATAACAGTGCAATAAAATCATCAAAGAATCAATTCTTTATAGATGGATCGGACACGGATGATGAAGGTTGTAACTTTTATAACTTAGTAGTAAATAGCGAAGGTGATGGGCCTTATTATGCGACGGTCACTGTTGAAAATAAAGCATGTAAATTCGAAATTGATACCGGAAGTAAACTCTCTGTCATATCAAAAAAATATTACGATAGCAATTTTTCTAATATTCCGATTGAGAAACGTCAGCTGAGTTTAAAGTCTTACACTGGAGACATCATCGATACTCTTAGGTTTATTGTGGTAAATGTTTGCTACGGCGATAAACAGGTCAAATTAAATCTATTTGTCATTGAGAACGGGGGACCTCCACTAATGGGTCGCACTTGGATCAAACAATTAATGTTAGCTATTGTTGAATGCCACAGTTTAACCGAAGATGACTCGATGGCGGTCTCGTTACGTAATGAGTTTCCGGATGTATTTGCCGAAGGTTTAGGTACTTTTAAGTCGGAATTTAAACTTTATCTTAAAGATGAGTCACCAGTTTTTATTAAGTCACGCCCTATGCCTCTGGCCTTGCGCCAACCAGTGGAGAGGGAGCTCGATAGGCTGCAGCGGGAGGATGTCATATACAAAGTGGAGCGCTCAGACTACGGGACGCCGATCGTGCCGGTCATCAAGTCCAACGGTAGTATACGTATATGTGGTGACTACAAGGTCACGATAAATCCGCTTCTAAAGGACTACCACTACCCGCTGCCGCGCATCGAGGACCTGTTCGCCACCCTGGGCGGCGGTGAACAGTACACTAAACTAGATCTCTCGAATGCATTTCAACAATGTTTACTGCACGAAGACTCGCAGGCTATGACGGCCATCACCACTCACGTAGGTACCTTCGTTTATAAGCGAGTTCCCTTTGGTATAAAATGTATACCAGAAAATTTTCAGAAAATCATGGAGGAAACGTTAAACGGGTTACCGTCGACTGCTGTATTCGCTGATGATATTTGTGTCACAGGAAAGGACAGGGAAACCCATTTAACGAACCTTAGGGCAGTGCTACAACGACTCAAAGAAAATGGATTGCGTATAAATTTTAAAAATTGTAAATTTTTAAAAGACAGTGTTACTTATTTAGGTTACAAAATAGATAAATTCGGTTTACACACGGATGCAAAAAAAATTGAGGCCATTGTAGCAGCGCCACCACCAACCAATGTCACTCAGCTGAAGAGTTTTATGGGATTAGTAAACTTTTATTCAAAGTTTTGTGTAAATATGAGCGACATTCTTAAACCAATGTATGACTTGTTAAAAAAGAATTCTAAATGGAAGTGGACATCTGATTGTGATACGGCATTTAATAAAATTAAGAAGGTGTTAAGCAGTTCCCCTGTGCTGGCGCACTACGACCCGAGCCTCGAGTTGATACTGTCGGTGGACAGCAGCGCGTACGGGCTGGGCGCCGTGCTCACGCAGCGCGCGCGCGACGGCTCCGAGCGGCCGCTGTGCTGCGCGTCCCGCACGCTCAACGCCGCTGAGCTCAATTACTCGCAGATAGACAAGGAGGCGCTTGCGATTGTGTTCGGGGTCAGTAAACACCACCAGTACCTGTACGGCAGGAACTTCACGTTACGTAGTGATCACCGCCCTTTAAGTTACATTTTTGGTAAAAATAAAGGTTTGCCGGTGACGGCTGCAAGTCGACTTCAGCGTTATGCGGTTAAATTGGCCGCTTATAACTTCAATATAGAGTTTGTGACATCTGCAAAAAATTGTTTTGCTGACGCTCTGTCCCGTCTCCCTCTGGAATTGACTAAACAGCAACCACGAGGTGAAGACCAACATGTCAGTTATCTAAATTTTGCACAAGAATGTTTCCCGATAAGCTTTAAAGACATTAAAACAGAAACTTCTAAGGATGCGACACTCAGTAAAATTTATGGATTTATTATGTACGGTTGGCCGACAAACAAAGACTACGACGACATAGAAAAAAAATATTATAGTAGAAGGGACAGTTTGCACATAGATCAGGGTTGCATTGTATGGGGATATCGTATCGTGGTTCCGGGCTCATTGAGAAATTTGATTTTAAAAGAAATTCACGACGGTCACCCGGGTATCGTTAGGATGAAACAAATCGCGCGTAATTACGTTTGGTGGGACAACATAGACCAAGACATAGAGGAGGTGGCGCGCGAGTGCGCTGCGTGCCGGCAGCTGCGGCCCGCGCCGCCCGCCGCGCCACTGCACTCCTGGGCGTGGCCCGCCGAGCCCTGGAGCCGGCTACACCTCGACTTCCTCGGTCCATTCAGTAATCAATACTACCTTATTTTAATAGACGCGCATTCAAAACGGATAGAGGCAGAGAAAGTAAACACGACATCAGCTGTTGTTGTTTGTGATTGTCTCAGGCGTCATTTTGCGAGGTTCGGGCTGCCAAAGCGTCTGGTGAGCGATAATGGACCACCCTTCTCTTCCGCTGCCTTTGCGGAATATTTGAAGAGCAACGGAATAGAACACACTTTGGTGCCGCCTTATCACCCGTCGAGTAACGGAGCCGCGGAGAATGCCGTGAGAACGATTAAGCGCGTTCTTAAAAAGGCTGAATTAGAAAATGAAGATTCGAATAAAGCGCTGAGTAGGTTTCTGTTTATGTACCGGAATACCGAGCAGAGTACCACGGGGCGCGAGCCGGCGGTGGCCCTGCTGGGGCGACGCCTGCGGGGCCGCCTGGACCTGCTGCGGCCCGACGCGGCCGAGCGCGTGCGGGGGCGCCAGCTGCAGCTGGAGCAGCGCGCCGCCGCGCCGCTGCGCGTGGTGCAGGGCGGCCAGCCCGTGCTGCTGCGGGACTACTCCACCACCGGAGACAAGTGGGCGGAGGGAGTCGTCGCGGAGCGTCTGGGGCCGGTGTCCTATTCGGTCAAATCTAATGACGGCCATATGCATAAAAGGCATATTGATCAAATACTAGCGCGAAAGCCGCGTCATTCGCTTAGCCAAGTCACGATTGGTCAGTCAGATGACGTGAACTTGAAGGTAACTTCACCTAATGTCACGTTTGGGTGTGACAAGGACGAGTCGTTTGATAGTGCGGAAGGGGGCTCGGACCCCGCCTCGCCGCGAGCCGCGCCGCCGTCCCCCGACAGTCCCGCGACTGTAGACAACACTCGCCCGCACAGGGAAGCTGCCATCACATGCCGCGATAAACTTAGAAAAGTTAAATATTAGAATGCCTACTTACAAATAATAATACTAGATGTATATAATATACTTATGTAGGTATATACTAAAATGCCTACCTATTACTGTTCATGTACAATTTAATAATAATACTTGTACTTACCCTTTAAGAAAAATACAACATGTTTAGTGATGTTAAAGTACTGTGGTTAATTACCTACCTACACTTTGTTGTATATGCTTAACTATAATGTATACCTATATCGTATACCGAGTTATGTATTGCAAAGTTAATTAAGAAACAATATGTTCATCAACTTTAGACTTTGGTTAATTAGTTTTAGTGTTTGCTTGATTAGTTAGTAAATAGATCACTATGCATTGATTTTGGAAGGGAAAAGTATTGTGTATGATAGTAAGATCTTTGACCACCGGCCGCTAAGCGGCGGTAGGTAAATAAACCAGTTCACGTTTAGCCGTTGTTTCATTGACACGTACATATCACTACCCACGTCACAGGCTTAGCCTAGCGTGGGTATCCCTCCAGCAACTTTAACTTAGTGCTACCAACTTTTCGTACTTAAGTAATAATAATAATAATAATATGTGGGGACATCTCACACACGGCCATCCGACCCCAAGCTAGGCTGAGCCTGTGTTATGGGTATCGGACAGCTGATATATTAACACAAATACATAGATAGATAGATATTAATTATAAATATCAACACCCAAGACCCGAGTACAAATATCTGTCTTTAAACAAATATCTGCCCCAGCCGGGAATCGAACCCGGGACCTTCGGCATAGCAGTCAGGGCCAACCACTACGCCATTCGACCGTAAGTAAGTAAGTAACTACCTATCCCGAAGAATCTAATACATATCTATCCCTAGCACGTATCCTGATGAAAATAGTTCGTATCTATAGACTACTGCAGCTACTATGTAGTTTTTTTTTTTTTTTTTTTTTTTTTTTTAAGATTTTATTATCACTCCACAGACTTTATGTCCGTGCCTTTTTGAGAGATCAATATATTGTGAGAGTTTGGTTGTTTTTTGTCTTCATCTTTTAACTACTCACTACTCAATGTGGAAGCTTATAATATATATATTTTATCTTTTATATATATATACCTATATATTATTAATATTTTTTTTTTTTTTTTGCACTCCTGGAGGAAAATCTACACAGACACCTGGGAAGGGGGACCCAGGTAGTGTCGGCCTTTAACCGACTAAAAACCCCCAGTTGTGCATTTCTTGTTTTTTTTTTTTTTTTTTTTTTTTTTTCTTTGTTTCACACAGTCACACTTACAATTATAATGGCAACAAACATTTGAAGGGTAGGGCCAGTGTCAGCTGTCTTCAGAGAACTTAACAGACGCCTGTCAGTGGCCACACACTCCTTTTGTCATCGCTGTTGTTTTGCCTGGTGTTAATGTGTGACAGTGTTCTTAAAACTATCTTAATTTTATTGGTTAGTTCTTATACAGATAATATTAATTCATGATATACTATACAATACCTACATATCAAAACTATACAATACATGCTATATACTATACATAACAAAACTATAAAATACATGCAATACGGTTTGGCCGTCAATATAAAATTAAAATCAAAATTCTCCTATTCCGCTCCATTTTGCGTTGCCAAAAGCCTTGATTGCTGGGCAACGACCTCTTTGTCCCGATTTTTTATTGCCATCTTTAGGTTGTACTCGAGGATCCGTTTTTTCGGTGCTGTTATTGCCGTTTTAGCGAGGTTGCCGATAGCGTCCTCGGTGTCATCCGCATAGTAGGTGCAGGCGGAGGTGTGCCTCGACAGCGCCACTACTGCGTGAGGTATGCTATCGTGCAACTTTATTTTATCTTTTGTTTTTATGATAATGACGGATTCGTACGTCAATCCCTGTGCTTCGTGTATGGTTAAGACGCGTGATCCCGTTCCTTCTCCAAACCCTTGGCTGGTCAGGGTCTCTTTTTCTTCCTGTGTATGCGTCAGGAATAGAGTGCTACTATGTAGTTACAACTTAAGTAAGTAGGTGCTTTTATTATTTTAGAAATTAATTAATAATCAATACCTAAGTGCAATGGGTACAAGTGCAAAAAAAGGGTTTGAGCTTATATTTTTATAGCACTTAATAATCATACAGATAACATATACATACTTACATAAATATGCTCACGACTGTAATCTCCGTAAGGGTAATCAGAGGTGACTCGCAAGCGAGTCTCCCACTTTTCGCTGTGCTTTTGCACTCACGTGATAGGTCGCGAACAGTATCGCCGTTTTGGAATGAGTAAGTACACACCGCGGCTCTTCACCATCTATCGTCCTAGATTGCCCTATACCTAGATTGTGCTAGATCATATACCTAACCATAACATAGTATTGTAATTTAAATTACAATACTATTAGATTACTAGATGTAATCATCAGGCAGGTTTATTAAAATTATATTGTAGGTAATTATTATTTAATTTTCCTACTTGTCGTTAACTATGGCTACGTCACCTACTTTTTAAGTAATAAACCTTTATTTAATCGGTATGTGTATCTCAGTAGGTTAGGCTAGAAGGCTCCCTTATAATCACAACTTCGAAACATTACCCACGGGGCTATGCCATTGCTACAAGACGTGGTGTAGAGAACTTAAATTTATAGGAGGCATTTTACTTAAATGGGAAGGTATCTGAGGTGCTACCACATAGGGTTCATCAGACTCCCCACACTGGTTTGTCTTCATTAAATGTCTCATCCCAAATTAGATTACTAGGAAAGCTCGATAGGCGGTAGGTTAAGAAGTGATGATGAATGATGAAGTATATTATTCCGTTCAGAAATCGTTAGCGATTCTAGGATTCACCTGAACCAAACCGTGAGAAAACAATGCATTATATCACCTGTGCAATAACAGAATCAGATAGCAGGATTAATATAATACTTATTATGTTTGCAAACGGACTTTGATTTGTTATATTTACGTAAGCGCCACTGAAAGGCAAAATATTAGGTTATTATTAGTGATATTCTCCATATTTCTTGTTTGTATTTTGGTAGATAACCAGCTTAATAGAAATACATTTAGCTAACGGCTTCCGAAAAGATAATTTAAATTACTTTTATAGCTGATAATGATGATAATATCGGAAAGTATTTATTCAATATTATACGAAGTCTAGGCTACTCATTGTTAAAGATACAATGACTAACCCTATCCCTATCATCTGGTCCCGTGTTCCTTAAAAATTTAAGCTAGCTTATTACTGAGATACTTTAAAAGTTCTGAGAGTCACAATCAATAATATATGGTCTTGAAGTCCTTGGAGTCACACTGAAGAATCCCATTCGTAATATAATAACATTGGTAGCAGGTCCAATAACAATACACATAGGCCAATAGAGAGAAAGACACAGATCCGGAATCCGGATCTATATTATTGGCGTCATTAGTTCTGTATGCAGTAAGCTGTATGCAGGCAAAGGGATAGTTTAGGTATGCCCTGTAGCTGAAAAATTATATGCAAACAACCGTCTGTAACGTCTAACATAGTTCCGTGCCTTGGAAACGACAGACTTTAACAATTCAGTCAAAATTTCTCCTCTTGTCTAAAGTGAAGATAAGAGTAAAAGATGGCATCGGATGAGGTTCAAATTTAAAGAGTCTCATTCAGTTCATAAAAGGTTTATAGATTTTTAACCGTTAGCCCACAAGATATTTTAGCCCACGAACGTTTTGTCCTGAAACTGTAAGAAAGACACTTTCAAAATCATGCTTCCGCAATTATTATTGTCGGCATTTTCATCCTCTCGATAGCGCTCTTGATGTGGTGCATATGATTCTGACATAGTGAACTTGCATTGCAGAATTCACCAATTTTGCGTTCCCAATGAAAATTTTGATAGAGGTCTTACAACTCGTTTCAGCGAAGCGGCTTACAGCAGCCTACGCAGTTTCGTAGCGCCTCGCTACGGGCTACGACGCCGCGTAGCAGCGGCTTCCTTGCTACGAAACTAACCACTGCCAAAACCACACGTGCAATACAATAACAGAAAATATTAAAATATATTATCTGAATATAAATAAAACCAAAAAACATTAGCAGTATTTGCACAATTGTTCAATTTCGCACTTGCAGATATCGCCTGATGCCGATCTAAAACTCATACCTGACCACAGTATAAAATTGATAATCCGACTAATCATTGTTTGCACTGAAGGTGAGTGAAGTGGGTGCCAAGATAACAATGCAAGTAGACTAGATTTCGCTTTTGTATTAGTTGATTTTTGAGCTCAAAATTGAACAACAACTTTCCGTTCAGCGTTCTACACGCGCGTTAAAACTGTGGGGAACAATTCGCTATCATTATTTATTGTAAAACTTATTAAATATAATATTATTAATTCGAATTTACCAAGTATACAAACATTTATCAGAGTTAAAGAAGAAAGAGCAGTAAGTATATTTAGCGAGAATTAAGCGCCACGTAAAAACGCCAAAGCATTTTATTCGTCGACGTTGCTGAGTTCACCAATTTCCCAACGTATCGTATCTAAAATAAAAATTATTAAGCCCAGCATTAGTAGGTAACTAGGTACCTACATTAAAATTTTATTAAACTTATTTTTGAAAAATATGCAATCCAAAATATTTAATGTAAAATACAGGTCAGGTGCGTCGCTACTTTTAAAACTCTCGTTAGAAGCTCAAATTCCCCATTCAACCCTTCAATGGGCGCCCGTTTAGTTTTTAAAAAAGACTTGCACCGTCATTATTTATACCCCTTTTCGGATAAACCCTTAACAACAATACTTTTTAACATTTTAAAACTCCATCCCACAATGGGTTGATGCATTGATTTTTTACAAACAGCCAGGGATTATGCTCAGAAACTTGGCTGAATAAATGTTTTAATGTTTAAGAGATTAGCGTCATGTTCATGGCATTGTAAATAAGCAAGGTATTACTGAGATGTTTTTATTTGCCGAAAAGTTTTGAATACTTTATTAGCTCTTCAATATTTTAGCTGGATTAATATTTAGGTACGACTACGGTTTAGTTCTTAGGTATACGTACTGTCTACTGTCATACTCTGTAACTCCATGCATGGCGTTGTTATTGAGAGTTAATTTATAAAAAGGTTTTAAAAAAATAACATAAGTAGTATTTCAATATTATTACGGATAAAACTACACAAGTATTGTTTTTAACTCCAATTTGCAATACTTACCAGATACGTATAGTACCTTACAAAAAATACCAATGAAGATAAAATATAAGGAAATAATCCTTAACTCACAGTAAAAATTAAATAGAATATCAACCGAACTAAGAAGGTACCCGTAAAATCTTTTTTTTCATACGATATAAAACTACAACGTTATACCTACATGATGGTGGTTTGGATAGTACGTTCATGATTAATTATCGCGTCTTAACCCGTTGACTGCAGTGTGAGGTCCGCAGAATTATGCTCGGTGGCGGCCGCTGTTGACTAGCCGGGGGGCGCGCGTGCGGGTAGTTCACGATAGTGCTGGGAAATATATTATATCGAAAACTTTAACGTGCGTAATAAAATATGCCCAACATTTTATATTTGTATTGTTGTGCGCCGACGTGGGGTCTTCTTTTGCACCGTCTTAGCCAGGTCCTGGAAGGTGGTATGGGGAAATGAGACTATTTAACAGTTGTTTGTTTTAAGGCTTAAGTAAAATATATAATTTTATAATAGTTAAGTATAATTTGACATCGATATGATTGACAGTCGCCGCGAACTCGTCGATATTTTTTTTACAGAATAACCGAGCTTCTTCACTTCCCTGCAGGGAAGATTCTAGATTTTTTTGTAAAAAATACACTAATTTTGAAATAACTTTGTCGAAACTATAATCGATACTTACGTCTCTCTGTCCCAAGACCAACCCTATTTATTAACCCTTCGGTGCGTACACGAACCTACGAGTACATTTAATACATTCATGGCCACTCGAGCGCGGCGACTGCAAAGTAACTAAACGGAGACCAACCCCTTCGCCCCATTTTTTTTTATTATTATTTTAAACTGCCGGGTCATAATTTTCAGATTTGCGCACAAGAGGGTCAAGAGACAGTTTCTAGTGTGATGTATTGTATGCACCTGTTAGTTTTTAGTTTGTTACGTTGGGTATGTACTCGTAACACTCTAGGTAGGTAAAATCTTAAATTTTTACTACTACTGAAATGAAACCTGAAACTCCACTAATGAAAGAGATCCAAATAAATTGAATAACTACATGTATGTTTAAGTAAATAGCTTTAGTTACCTTTATTCTTAAAATTTCTGATATCAATTACTTATTTTATTTTAGGAATTGCTTATTTATTTTTGTCAAACGTTTTATCAAACCCTTTCTAACAGCGTGACGCGATTTTTCAATATTTTACTAGAATCACCATTGAACCGTATCGTGTAACGTTTAGCGTAAAAATGTAACACATTGTTAGACGCAGCGTTGACTGATCGTGCAGAAATTATTACGTGTGTCTAATGCTTGTCTTATAAAGGGTATTTTTTTTTGTTCACATCTTCGTAACAGTTGTATTAGGTATAATTATACCTAGCCATCGGCTTAAACATAGTTGGGTGAGTACTTAGATTAATATTTTTATAACTTCTATGAAAACTGTACCAGTTGGCATTTAAGTAAGTAAATCGTCAGTGGTTCAAGATATTAAAACTAAATACATTTATAGATAGCATGGAATAGCTTAACAAAGATGCTGAGTCTTGTAATATACAAGCAGTTGCATTAGCGAAGCGGTACCCAACTGTTGCAAGCTACTCTGTGCTGGCTAAATACTCAAAACATTACCCCAACATCCATGTCTGATCAAATATTGATGTAATTTATGGCATGTCAATACCGACAAAGGGTTAAAGCAATAAAGAAATAGTACAGTTTTTACGCGCTATTAAGATATTAGATGTAATAAAAGTTTTGGAAGTAAGGTGTGGAGCGTAACAACTATGATTATGTTACCCATATGCCAAATCATTCAGTTAAAGTCAATCTAGAAGAATAGAGAAACGGATTGTATTTTACGTTTTTATACCCTATGATTAAACTAAAACGTTTTAAACTGACTGTTTATAATACTCTTAGAAAGTAGAATAAATCCGTGAAGTTCCAGGACGAAAAATGTTAACATATTATTATGTATAACTATGTACAATTAATTAAGTATAGAGATTTTAGGTACCTAAAAGCAACGTTTAATAAACGACCTATCATTACTACATTTGACTACTATTACGCACATACCACAGCGAATTTTCCGGTCACCCAGTGCATAGGGGGCGTGTCTTGATCACAGGCAGTGGAGTCCCATTGGAACCTGTCTGTGCAATAAATAGGGTGGCGCGGTCCGCCAGGCCACAGTCTCGATGCAGCGTCGACGCATGCGTCGGCTTGTGACCACTCTAGTCATGGGGGTTTAGAATACTACGTAGTGTTTAGTTGTGATTAAAAGTGTTTATTTTTTTGTATTTTTTCGGTGTGGTGCTTGAGTTTCAGCAGTTAATTGCAGTGCAGTATTTTGTGCATTCATAAAGTGAGTATATCTGATATTGACAATGAAATTGACAGAATTACTACCCAACAATAATAATTATCTAAATTCATAATGAGTAATAATTTAATTGCTTTAAATTAATTCATTTTGTATAAAAAAAACTAGTTAAGTATTCTTCGTCCTTAAATTTAAAATAAATACGTCATAGGCAATCTATTTTATTACAAACTTATAAGTCACGTACATCCCTAATTAACCAATCGTAACCAAGGCATACCTGCACAACGAAACTAGAAAACAATTGAATCGTCCACCCCAACTGTTGACTCGGTGACTCGGCCACGCTCCGGCGCGCGCCGTATAAACTTCATTATGACAAACAAATGAGGGCGCTAGCGTCGCGTGTCGCGCACACGCCGCCGCCACCGCCGCAGC
Organism: Plutella xylostella; assembly: GCF_932276165.1. Lineage (NCBI taxonomy): Eukaryota > Metazoa > Arthropoda > Insecta > Lepidoptera > Plutellidae > Plutella > Plutella xylostella. Next base: position 1,196,248 of record NC_064002.1, read on the forward strand.
CGCCGCACAGGTGGCGTTGCGGGCTCGCGCGGCCGCTGCAGGGTTAGACGGTGGACAGTGGACACGCTTGTGTTTTAGTAGGCTGCCTACTATTATAGTCATATACATATACAAGGCTGCAACTAGGCCAGGTGAAGTGAAAAATAATGTCGTTGACTGAGTCAGTCATTTACTTATACAATACATTTATACATACCTACCTATAGTACCTATAGTTATGCTCTAAACAATCATTGACTCGAATAAAATTTATTTCATTAGGTATTTCAAATGCCCAGTAATCTGGATGTTTCCGAGGTGTGCTATCTTATACAGGATAGGATTACAAAATAAGTAGGCAGACTTTTCCACGGCGTAGGTAGTACTTGTAGTTATGTTTCCTATTAGGAGTAAATAAAGTTAAAACAATAATTTAATAATATACTTTACCGTTAACTATTGGCCACCCCTAAAAACCGGAAATCACACGCCGGAAGTAGGAAGTGATAAAGTTCAATTGACTTTCCGTAACATACTCGACACGCAAACCTCGTGTTTGCTAGGGGTAGCTCACCTGTCATGGTCCGATTTGATTTTATTTTTCTTGTTCCTACACACAATGTAAACATACCTTATTCATTTAATACCGACATACTAACATGCGTTTCTTTTCCTTCAGGTAAAATGTTCAGCACCAGTTTCGAGGACTACTGTGACTTCAACGACAGTATCTGCAGCAATGACTCGGGCATCGACCGGACCTACAACGACTCCCTGGCGACCCCGGGCTCAGCCCACAGCACCCCCTTGAAGCATGATGTCTCAGACCTCGGCATCTCTCTGACGACGATCAAGACTGAACCAGTGAGAAGGAAACTATTCAGCGACGATGGATACGAATTCCCCTTTCAAGATCCAGTGGAAGATATTAAAAATTTCAACACCGATATTTCTAACACAAACACTTCGACGCCAGTTAAAGGAAAGGAGAGGAAACCAAAAGACCCTAACAAACCTAAAAGGAAATATGCGAACGGGAAAAACAGAGTGACTAGATCCAAGAGTCCAACACAGATTATGAAAATCAAAAAGAACAGAAGAATGAAGGCCAATGATAGAGAGAGAAACAGGATGCACATGTTGAATGAAGCATTGGATAGGCTCAGATGTGTACTGCCGACGTTTCCAGAGGACACCAAGTTAACTAAAATAGAAACTCTTCGGTTCGCTCATAATTACATCTTCGCCTTGAGTCAAACTTTGGATTCTCTGGATAACATTGACAATGGAGAAGTGCCACCTGAAAATTTCAACCTGAACTGTGAGAAAATTGCCAAGGACGCATTCCGTGAAATATTTCAACCCAACAAAACTGAAGGTTACAATAGCGAAGGAGGATATAGACACTTTGAAGGATACAGCAAACCTTTCCCGAATGGATCAAACTATCTTCAAACATCAGAGGGAGTTCTTATAAACGTTGGAAATGTAACGGTCTCAGTCAACAATAAGGGTGGTAATTGTATCACTTCTACAACTGGCAGTGGATTCTTTACACATCCTTCCAGTTATGGAGAAGATTTAAGCCAACAAAGTTTTTATTACCAAAGACCCCAAGAACAAAAGTATAATTATGGAGAAAACATGTACTATGATAGCACCTGTGTGAATGAGACAGGTGAATACTTTAACCACAAAAATTATGAACTGTTTAAGTCTGCTTTTGAGACTGCCAAGAATAATAATAAGTATCCTAAGACTGAAAATTTCGGACAAAGCTATGGTATGGAATATAATTCAATGCATGATTACAATTCTAGTCAAAGACAATTTTATATGAATGGTAGTAATAATTATGCTCAAAGTCAGTATCATTATAATGATCCAAGATGTTACAGGAATTTCTATAATAGGTCTAATACTGTAGTTAATGCACAAATTTGAGTGATGTTAGATAATTATTTTATACAGGGTTTTGCAAAAAGGGTATACTAAGCCGAAACCTACATGTGCAGCATGTTATATCTAAGCCCGAAACTGAAATCAGAATTTGAAAAATCTCGATTTTTTTCAATTAATTTTTCATAGAAACTTTGTTGGTCACGTGACTTTTACTATGGAAAAAAAAATTTTTTTCGCGAATTTCCAAATTTTGATTTCAGTTTCGGGCTTAGATATAACATGCTGCACATGTAGGATTCGGCTTAGTATACCAATTTTGCAACACCCTGTAAATAGATGTATTTAAATAATGTGAGAGAATATAATGTAAAAATAATTATTTTTAAGTAAGCTAATCTATTGAAGGTGTAAGACAAAAAGTAATGGACCTCAGGAACATGCCTTTTCCATGACAATAAATTTATAAATATTGTAGGATAGAAAACAATTTTTTTACCAAAGCTTTACTCTAGTCATTTATAACGTGTATAATGTATACCTATGTACTACTTATGTAAGTGTAATATGAATAAATATATTTTTGAAGGAGAACTCATAAATTTTTATTTCCTCTTCATTAACATCAACCCGCATTAATTCTAACTGCTACCAACAATTAAGTAGAGAAAGAGAAAGCATTTACACTTGATTTACCGTTTCATAATAATAATAGGAATAAAAATCATGAATATAAATCAAATTGGAACAATGCCGTCTAAAGAGCGAAAAGTTGTGAATGGTCCTACGCACCCCTGCGTGTACGCATTGTTTGGTACTTTTGTCCAAAAACCAACTGTAGTATTCACCAAAAACAAGCAAATTTCACCCCTTATCCATTGCCTTGAAGAGTCATGGTAAGTTGTGTACTGGGCTTGTTTTCAGAATAGGGGCACCCGTTTAGGGATCGAGTTGCGAAAACTAATGTTTGCTTTGGAAATTCGTTACGGCCTATATTGTTGAGTCCGCGCGCGCGCTCCAATGATTCGGTGTCAAATCGTTTTGTAGTTTTTTTGTGTTGCAACTGGATCATTTTTGCCTGGAGTCTGATTGATTAATGTAGTTCTTGACCCTGTTTTTTTTTTAAAAAATTTAACCTAGGTACGTACTAAATCATTTATGATGTGTTATATGATTTCCATGATACTTAATAACGTAATACTTAGCTATATATGTATATGGGATATGCTCCCAGCCAATGCCAGCACTCTATGCAGTTTCGGAAGCCTCCAGACTACGTCACATCTTATAGAGTGTCCTAATGCCCCAAAGTGCAGTCAAGCAGACCTGATGAAGGCCAATGATCTCGCAATAAGAGTAGCAAAACACTGGAGGAAGTTAGCTTAGTGCATTTACACGATTGAAGAAGAAGAAGCTATATTGTCTGTAAATTGCAAGCGGTAAATGCAGTTTTCTAGAAATCGGAAGAAAGTATTTAAGTTTACCTTGCTTGGATATAGTATAGATGTCTGCTCTAGCTGATTTTTATTTATTCTCTATAGTATCATCGCTCACGGCTGGATGCAGGCCTCTGACCGACCAACCACCCACAGTAAAAAACAGGCCTTAATTAACACCACTTCATTTGAAAGAGAAATAAAATCTTAAGTTAATAAATTAAGTTACCACAAACCTCGCTTCATAAACCTCACTATCAAGATTAGATTTGGTATCGATAAGCTGAACAGACCGACACCTGCCAACAATACCAACTGTCGCGTTTTCGTCCACTAATTACGATGGTGGTTAGTAAATCTGAGCTTTCGTCACGCATTATTGCTTGAAATAATACAGCAGCTTGACAGGAAATTGACTTCCGAATACAAATCAACGGATTTTATGTGGGGTTTGTAATATACCGAGGTTTGGGATTGGCACATACAGCAGATTTGTTAGCATTTCAAACTCAAAACACCTTAGGTATACCTAATTGAAAATATATACACTTTTCAGTTCTTCATCAAATTCGCAACTAATGTACCTAAGATGTATTTTAGGTAACTAAATGTATACTTCGATGGAATTAGTTTAAAAATATTCGGGAAGAACGGTTTTAACTTCATCAGTAATAGTAGTTGGAAATGAAACCAAAATATCCAGTAAGTAGGGTAAACATTGGTGAAATTGGCCACCCCCAATAACTGGCCACACAGCTTTTTATTCGCCTAAAATAAGAAACACGATGACAGCACGCCATCTGTTACAGCTTGACACTAACCATTAGTAAGTTGTCGTTCATTTTAGTTCACACTCATTCCGCTTGAAGGTTTGGTCTTCAAAATACCCGCAATTTTCTGACAGTCGGCGACAGTGCGTCTGATAAAATGGTTGTGCGCTAAGAAAACGTTAAGCGAAGACATTATTTCCAGAGGCGATATTTTTTGTCCCCAGCTTCTGTGAGTGACTTTAAATAGTGACAACGATAGATTTTGAGGTAAGCAATCATAATTTGTACTGATTTAATCCTTAATTTGTTTTTTTATTGCATTTTTCGACTTGGCCAGTTACTGGTTCCAGTTTTATAGTATTTTTAGTTACTGGCCCCCCTATGCCAGTTACCCCAATTTGCTACTTGCAAGTAAATTAACTTAAAATACAGCTTATTACCTTGGTTTTAAATAGCATTTTCTGTGGTATAAATTTTGTAAAAATCGTTCAATATTTAGTAGTAACTGGCATAGGTATTCTAGTGGCCAGTTACTACATGGCCAGTTACTGAGAACTATTTTATGTTTCAGGATATATGCTAAAATCTCTTCAAGATAATGGTGGCCCAGCCCACAAACAGTCTTCACTATTTGGACTGTATCCTCGTCAATATCCGTAGAGGTTAGCAGCGATTCGAATCGGCTCTGTTGTTCTCTTTGGAAGCTGGTGTTGCCATGCCAACTTCAATTTGGTGCAGCGTGGGACGAAGGGCCTGCTTCATCAGTCGTCTTCTCTCCAGCTTGAAGTTGATATTCAGAGTGCCTCCACGAAGTCGGTGATCACTCCCAGTTTAAAATCTATTGATCACTGTGGCATCTCTGAATATGTGCCGCTTGTCAGTCATAATTAAGTCGATTTCATTTTTCGTCCTACACCATCGGGGCTTGACCATGTTCACTTTCTCTGGGGATGTTTCTCATAGAAAGAATTCATCAAGTACAGCCCATTCTGGTCTGTCTCATTCGAGGAAGTCCACAAAAAATTTCCCTCTCCGATTTCTGCTATTAAAGCCATGGGGTCCTACCCTCAATTCTTTGCATTCTTGCACTCCCACTTTGGCGTTGAAGTCCCCATCACAATGGTGTATTGGGTCTTAGCAGTACACTTGATAACCCTAGAGATATCTTCGTAACGATACTGCTACGACTTCTGTGTCAGAGTGTGTCGAGGTTGGTGCATATACCTGTACGACCTTCAAGGAATCCCTCTCGGTTAGTTTAAGTACAAGGTACGCTACCAGATTCGACACACTACTGATCTCCACTACGTTGTTGACAAGGGTCTTGTTGACAAGAAATCCTACGCCACCTTGGGACAGTTGGTTACCCTCCCGACGGTAGAGCATGTGGCCAGACTTCAGGGCTATCGTGTCCCTCTCTAAGGATTTCCGATAGCCCTATTCTATTCTATTCTGTGTGGGGGTGTCAGTGCCTGCACCTGGCTCCCTCGAATGGAACCTTTGTGCATATCCCCAAGGTCTAAACTGCCTTTCTAAGCTTGGACCATTTCCCACCATGCTGGCATTCCACTGCGGGTTGGTGGGTTCACATATCTAGATGTGCAAAATCTAGACATGCAGGTTTCCTCACGATGTTTTCCTTCACCGTAAGAGTGATGGTATACATTGTACTTAAGTCAAAAGAACTAATTGGTACATGTCAGCCCAGCTCTACCTCGTGTTACACCATCTTCTCGTCCTCTCTCAGTGTCCGTGTGTTGTATGTAGCAAGTTGTATTTTATACAATCTTAAAATTAGTTCAAGAAGAAGCTAAGATATAAGGATTTGACTTAATATAAACTTGAAATAATACAATATGATTGTTAATAAAGATTTGCGATGATTTATAGATAAGAAACTTATTTTTGTCCTAATAATATGTGAATTGTGACGTTATTACACTAATTACATTGAAGGAGTATTGAATTGTAGAAGTATTTTTGTTTTTATATTAAATTTTGTTAGAAAATCCTTCCTTCATTGGAAGGAAACCCGTGCCCCGGCAGGTGGGGCTGGGGACGTGATGATGACGATGAACTGTTTATTTGTTAAGAAATATAAGGTATTTCTCATTATTAAGTGATAACAAATATATACTACGTCATAACACATTAATTATAATAGGTTTTTTATAATGTTTGCAGTAGTTATAAGGTTTAAACTTGTCATTTTAGTTAATTATATTAGGTGGCCAGTTACTGCAAAATAAGGGTGCCAGTTACTAAAATTTGTGGCCAGTTACTACACAAAAGTGATAGTTTTCCTTTAAATAAAGATATTTAAATAAATAGTTCTTATTGATTATTAAATTGATCAAAAAAACAATCAACAGGATCTAGTGAATCATTAGATATATAAATCACCTAAATCAGATCATGCATTTAGATAAAGCACACACGTAAAGTGGCCAAGGTGCTTAAGTGGCCAGTTACTACCCCTTTTCCCCTATTATATTTGAGTTAACTTCGGGCTTCTTGAAGATCGATGTGAATGTTTCGGCATCTATTAATAGGACTTTCATCTAGGTATAACTAAATATGTAGTGATAAGGTGCTAAAACCTTTACTTATAAATATGTCCATGTAACGACAGAACAAGTCTAAACAGGGGGTTACTCTATACTGACTAAAAAAATTACAAACGAGAGCTATCGTGCAATTAGCACGTTTAATACAACGAAATAGAGTCGTGAAACTTAGATTTTCGTCATATAGAGTGACCCCCCATCGCCGGTAGCGGACAATGTCACAATTTAATGGCAGTAACAGCCGCGACCGCCGACAATGCGACCGGAGTGAATGGATTATCGCGGCTTAAGCCCGCGGCGAATGTGCGTGCGACACCCCTGCCAGGGGGCTGGTACAGTCAGACTCGATTCTTTACTTCGTTTTGTACCTTGTTCTTTTACTTACAAACACCTTTGCATTAATCCAAACAGTGACGGTTAGCTGCTAAAGTAGCTGACTGTACCAGCCGGTGCATTTTGGTATTCGGAATGGGTTAGTTCTTTGAAAATCTATATTTTATATTTTCGTGTTGTAGTAGTCTTAAAACCTATGAGTGCTTTACAAATACCTCAGCAAATCATAGTGAAGTATTGTAGTCTTCGTATTTTTTAGCTAGTTTTATTTCCAGAAGCTCTTTAACAAATTCCTTTTATATTTTCAATATTAGGACTTTCCCCTATTAATTAAAATAAGCAAACATTGCCCACATGGCTGCTCCATGTTCATATCAAATGTCCAGGATTCTGACCTCAGGCTAATTGCCCGCTGTCTGTTTGTCCCACTTGTATTTGTCTACTACTGCTTTAAATTCATATAGTTGTGGAGCTTTTTATCAGTAGGTAGCCCTGTTTGCTTAGGCCGCTAAGCTAATATGCGTTTTGTTTGATTTTTCAAGTCCCATTGTGTAGTAGAAAAGGGTCATTCCGATGATGATGTTGTTTTGTTAAATTGGATTGCATTTTTATTGAGATGATTTTCGTTTGCTGTAAGCACTTACTTACCTACATAGTACTTAATATTATAATTTATGATAACTTTGTAAGTAATTTTGCAGTCAGTTCCTGCTGAGCAACCACTCCAATATAGGCTATACGTAATTTGACATTTATAATGCTTATGACAGCGTTTAGCATGAGTTCTGATCATGTTCTGATGGTACGGCCAAGACATGTACAGTGCTCCAAAATTGATAATGCGCATAGAAATCTTTGACAGATCGGTTGATTTCGATTATGTGACACATGATATTGACTCCTATTTCTTTCGAACAAGGCGCAAAGTGCAAGTGTTTTTTTAAGGCTCTTACGATTTAATGATTCGGGTGTGAAGATCTGCATGTGCATTATTAATTTTGGACAAGTGTACCTAAACCACTATCCCTGGTACGGCCCGATAAATTTAGAACTAATCGAAATGACGCTAATAAAATCGATTCAATAATTCTTCATGCTTAATGCTCAAAGATGAATTGACAGCACCACAAATTGGCCTTACATCTGACATGAATATTTGCTTAATTATTTTACATAGTAAAATCACCTCTACGCCCTGGCAACAAGATTGAAATCAATAAATATTCTATTTCTATTATTGACCAATGCTTCTGGGTCTCTCAAGCACACTTATTTTTTGAAAATGAGTACTGACTAAATGGGGCACCTATAGTATAGGTGGTAGGTCATGTTATACTGGTTACGCAAAATAGGGAGCTTTATAGTGTGTGCGCGTAATACAGGCAGGATAAAGTATGTGTCGGGACTGTTAGTTATAAATATTAATAAATCCGCGGGGAGCCGAGTAAATATTGGTTTGATTGAATTTATCTGATGGTGATTTTGGCATTTTGGTTTTTAGATATTTCCAACACAGATTTTTAGAAAATCATGGAATCTCTACAATTAAATTTAGATTCAATCTTATACGTTATAGTTTGACGCGTGGCGCATTCATAGAAATTCAATAGTAAGTACAATTTACACTCATAAATATTTCTAATCCACTGGTGTCTTACCCACAATTGCATATCTAGTATCTACCTACTCTATTTATATGTAGGTACCTAGGTTGCAGGTGCCTAACGTTTACTTATATTCAACTAGCTAGAACATGCAACTGTTAAAATTAGCCTCTACCTTCCAACCGAAAACACTTCAAACTTAACATTTGTCTAACATGCAACAACGGACGCTATTGCAATCTCTCCCTTGCCCCATCTACACAAGGACTGCACAGTTTTGTTATTAAAACTTTTAGTAACATTTGGACCCTTACCTCGGGTTGCTACTTGAGATTGATTGAAAACTGGCGGTATCTTTGTCCGTCTGTTTGTGCAGATAATACCGATGACGTATTATTTAATTGAAGGGCCCAGATGGATTAGGTTTGGTGGCCACTTGCTGCAAATGAAACAAGTGACGAATGTTGTTTCTAAGCCAAGAGTTGTAAGGGATGGTAAGTAGTTTGTAGTTTAGCAAGCTAATGCGATGGGAAGTTGGAAACCACATGATATAACATAGATAGATAGGTAATCAATCCTAGATTTTAGAACCACCTTTATGTTTTCTTAATAAATAAAATAAAATAAAATAAAATAAAAAAGCCTTTATTTCTACTATTTAAAACTTTAAAGGTGTACATGCATAGAATATTATAATGTAAGTACTTAAAATGAATTAAGTAAAACGTTTTCACAATAATCACATGAAATATTTATAATAATGTACATTCTAATTAATTCACGTAAAATTTTGCATGCATAATTCATAATATAAATAAAATTCTAAATAAAAACATTGCTAATTAATGTATTGAATTCATTTAAAATAATTTCATTTTAATTTATTATTATTATACCTAATTCTAAATAAAACATTTGTAATTACCTAAATGAAATCAAATTTAAATATAAGCGTTCATAATATTAATAAAATTCTAAATAAAAACATAACTAAATAATTGATTGATTTCATATAAATAAATTAATTTAGAATTTATTATAATTACAACTATGTTTAATTTTATTTAAGAACATTCTTATGTAGTAGTCGCCTCCACGGCGTAGGCCTCCCCCAATGATCTCCACAAGCTTCTGTCTCTAGCTTTTGTCATCCAGTTCGGTCCACATGTTTGTAGGAAAATGTCTGCCCACCTCTTTCTTTGGCGTCCTTTACTTCTTTTTCGTGGTATCCATTCGGTGACACGCTTTGTCCATCTGGAGTTTTCTTAATATTTAAGTTTAAATGGAAATATTTTAATATTCAATCGCTGATCGTGCCCAGTGGAAATCTGTAATCTCTGCCTACCCCTCTGGGAGACAGGCGTGAGCGTGTATGTATGTATCAATCGCTGACCGATGTCTTTGACTTGCTAATGTTTAATATTTAGATAAGTAAGTACCTATACATATATAAAATTAGGTGTACAAAGGGTGGTGCTATATTTCGGAATAGTCTACGATGACTAAATGAAACTAAGTGATTAAGAGTTTATGTTTCTTATGGTTGTTGAATGATAATGCAAGAACTTTTGAATATATACAGTCTTTTAATCACGTAACTTTACAATATTTGGTAATTCTGAGAAAATGCGTGCGCTTCGCTGTACAGTCGGTTAGCGTCTGCTGGCCGGCGCGCGGAGGGGCGGTGGGGCGGCGGGGCCGCGGTGCGGGAGGAGGCGGCGTCTGGGCATCGTGACGTCATTTGACCATGCGAGCAAAGTTGTGGCGTTAACACTAAGTTCATCCGTTTGGCATGGTCATGGACATGGTCCTTAAAAAAACGCCTTTTTAGTGTCGCGGCTTAAAAACTAAGTAAGTATATCAATATCAACCCTAATCTGCAGCTGTGAAGTGCGAACCGCGTCTCGACACGCGACCAGCACGCGTTCTCACTTATTTAGGTAAAATAAACATACATTTTAGGGTTGACCGTTACGGAAACACAAAATTAACACAGACATCTAAAAAGTGGATTCATAATTAGTTATTAATTAAGTATGTAAGTTAGAGATTTGAAGCTAACCCTACTTGGGTTAGCTACTTTGAAAGTCATTGTGTAAAGTTGTACTACAGGATTATGTAAGAACTACAAGCTAGGCAAAAACAGTTGTATATTGCACCCTTCAGAAATTAAGTTAACCAGATAATTAATTATGTTCTGTACAGATTTTCCTCCCATTAGTCCCCGATGAAAAAAGAAGGTTGTTGTAAGTTCAATGTGTATGTGTATCTGCCTGTGGTAGCTTAGAGGTCCCAAACGGCTGATCCGATTTTCGTTTTGTTTTTCTTACCCTATCCCCGATGACTTGTTTTCCAGAGAGCTAAGTATTTTCAGCAGTCCAGTCCATAGTTATGTAAATAACTTAATAATTATGTTTGTATTGTATATTGTATAGTACCATGCGTTGATTCCCACGGAACTTTTTATCAATATTCGGTGCTCACTACGTTCTCACCAAAAACTCACTTCAAATGACAATTCCTGGCACTTCAAAGCATACATTTCACACAGTTCTTTACAAATTAACCCTATCATACGCAGATAGTTGTTAAATACTGTATTATGTCATTATGACACTATTAGTGTTGGTATTATCCCACTTGAGGTGGTGCGTGTGGCTTTTTCAACGCAATAGTCCCATCAACATACTTTCCTGCATTGTGATTGGCTAACGAGTGTGAAGTGTCGTTTTAGGATGCTACTATAGGAACAATTTCTTTTGTTCACACATTTTTTGTTAATTTACTTCGAGATTTTTCTCACGGAACTTATAAAAAGTATGAACTTAACAATCAATTATTATTTCAATGGAATATATAGATTGTCAATACATTGTACAAATTAATTATTTTTCTATCTTTTTATACGTAGAGAGTGGTTGAGCTTCCCACAGCAATTACCTAAGTGTAACTCGTGTAAGCGTTACACTTATAAATAAACTTATAGCTACCAAAATACATAAATCCCTTACTCACACCTGACATGAGTCGAAAATGAAACCTCAATCGATTGAACAAGCTAGTCAACAGAATTTTGCATCCTAGTAAAAGGTGTAAAAAGGTTTTACACCGTAAAGTATAAATGTAAACTACCAAAATTATGATTGTTTCATTAACACATTAAAGGCCATTCCTCGGGCAATTTTCCGGGTAGTTTACAGCCACCATACCGGCCATACGCCGTGCGCGTGCGTGTAAGTGCGCACAGTCGCCGCCACGCGCCTTGCACACTCCACACCACAAGGGTCACTCCATCTTGACAAAAAACAAATGAACTAAAGCTATCATGCAATCGGTAGGTTTAATACAATGATATAGAGTAGTGGTTGGCGCAGCGACGCAACGAAACTTCGGTTTTTGTAAGCTAGTGACCAGTTTTTACCAAACGATGCGCAGATTGTCGTGTTATGATATCGCAATTAGGGGCTAATAGGTGTAGTGTAAGTATTAATTTGTATGTGAAGTGTGAAAACGTGTGTGGCACGCGCTCGTTTAGAGGACACGCAAATGTTAGGATTTAGTTTTTTCAGCTATGTTAACATAACAACTTTATTTTCGTTTTGCAGCTTGTCCACATAAAGTTCACACAGAAAGTAAAATACTTACTGACTAGGTCATTTTATTTAGGTAGGTAAACCTAAATAAAATGACTTAGTCGTACCTAACTACAAATAGAATATATCCACAAGCCATACAATTGTATTCAATAATATCCATGCCCTAAAGCCCGTAGGTAAAAATTATGCGTGAAATAAGGAAGATAAACATAAATAACAGTGAGCGAGGGAACTTATCGAACGCCCTCAAATGCTCATTCGATCCTGCTTGCTACTCCTACGCGTGACGAATGCACTAATATCACCAATTTTATGCTTGTCCATAAAGTTAATTGGAATACAAATAACAATATTATTTAAGTTAGTATGGGAGGTAGGTATAATCACATTGTACCTATTTCTGTATTTTTTATAAGTAATGTAAGCAGCTTCTTCCACCCAGTCCCGAGTAGTCTCGACAAACGTTAATTATCGATCTGATTTATAGGTAACTATCTGTTCCCGCGCGCTTCGCTTCGCCTTAAAAAGTTTTCCCGTGGGAATTCCGGGATAAAAAGTAGCCTATGTTCTTTCTCTGGGTCTAGACAGTATGTATATCAAATTTCATTCAAATCCGTTCAGTAGTTTTGGCGTGAAAGAGTAACAGACAGACAGACAGACACAGTAGTTAGGATTAGGTACGCATCACAATAAACATCTCTAGAACTTCAAAAAGAGAAGCATAATTTTATTTTGGCTTCGGATATTTTATTCCTATTTCCGACACCGGGGAAATATCCTGACAGTATTACCTAAAAAGAGCAGTAAATAACCCAGGTACCCTGGGGATTCCTAACTCCCTAAGCATAACCCAAAAATCGATCGTTCCACCAAATTTCATAACCACCGAATCATTGATCCTCACACTTTCACCCTTATCGCGGTCTCTATCGCTTCCATCTGTCACTCCGCCGCATTTCACCAGAACAAAGAGGTGCATTCATGAATGCAACGATATTTTTTATCGTAAAAGTGGATTTTCGGCCAAAAACACGCGTTTAGTAAAGAATAGTGAATAGCGGCGGGGAACGCTTTTTATCGCAAGTGAGGTAACGATGGATTACATATTTGACGGTTAATTGAGTTTGGAAATAGTAAATAGTAGTTTTTTTGGTAAAAACACAGTAAAACATGTATGGTTAACGTGCATACTTATAAGTTTATTCAAATAACTAACATCACTGTGTAGATAACATGTGTTTTTGATTTTTATTATTCTTAAATATATTGATAGCTCCTAACCTTACTACTAACATCTACCAGATTAACAACTTTAAGTGCAACGTGGACTCGCGTGTAGAGTCAGCTTCATAAGGCAGTATCTATATTATATTCAATAGACTATTTAAAAAAACTAACTTTACCTAAATACACTTTCACTCCTTGTACCATGTCAAACACGTAAACCACCCTTTAGCCGCCCTAATGTAGAGCTACTTATGAAGCAGACCGCCCATTCAGATTCCGTCTACCAGACAAAAAAAATCTGTGTCTTTTCAGATTATAACTCCCAAAGAATAGCCCATAGTCTTTATAAAGTGACCGAATATCATGGACAGTGAAATATACGTTGACTCCGCAAATTCCCCATTGTACAGTAGCGGCCCTAACGACTAACTAGACTAGCTTTTACGACACAGGAATTAAGAACCTATAAAGTCCAAACCCAAACTTATTCGTTTATTTATTCCCCCTTTGTAGATTCGGCACCTGGCTCGCTTTGTTCACCCTGTGGGGTCACTCTATTATACTTACGAAAAGGGATTTTTTTTGGGCGTTGCTGCGGTAACCGCGTATGAAACATAAAGATTGCATGGCAGCTCTCGTTCATTTGTTTTTTGTCAAGGTAGAGTCACCCTTCTGGACCCCAGCCCCTGCGCAGCACTCGCAAGATACAATTAATGTCAAAGCCGGCTCGTTAAACTTACTGTATTGGGAAACCTATTTATTTAGCTTTGTCCTATTTATTGAACGGTGAATTTTAGGCAGTTAAAGTATCTGTGTTTGATAATGATGATAAATCTAGAGATGCTTTTCTTTGAAAGGAAAGTGGACAGGTTAATAAAGGTTTACGCCACCAAGACTCTTACTGCATACCTATACTTACTTACTTAAATAAGAAAAGTTAGAAAAGGCGCAGTAAAATTAATAACATTACTTCACATATTTCCATCAATTCAGGACGAAACGAATATCGATTTCTCTTTAGAAAAGCACCTAATTCTTCCTATTCCCAATGCATAAAAATCTCAAATTTCTTTCGACATAACTGAATTACATCCATGTAGGCAGTTAGCTTTTCTATTTGATCCCCAAACGTATCTAAATCCATTGGGAATTACCGGACCTATCATGAATATCAAACGCACATCACATTAGGGTAAAGTTGGTCAAGTAGAACTAACTCGTCTCATCCCTGCAAGTGCCAATATTTGCAACTTTTACAATCGATATGAAAGTATTCTACGCTGGAGATACTTTATTAGGGCTACTTAACTATAAGCAGAGTAACTATATCTGAATCACAATATTAGGTGTTCTAGATATATAATGAATAAAGTCTACTAACAAAGTAACGTTTTCAACCATTGAAATGACAGCAGCAAGCGCCACCAACACGGTCAAACATAGCAGCGATCGACCTGTATTTATTACGATCAGGATTAAACCGGTAAAAAGCGGTTATTATTCCGCCTCTACGCTCGCGGAGACAAAAAGAGGATTTAGTGTTCCACACACACCTCCGGGCTTTGTACTCTGTGTACCCACTGGGTTGCACAATCCAGATTGGATAGAAAATGATAAAAAACGATTTTGGAATTGGAAAAGACGACGTTTGTTAGTTAGGTATAGGTACGGTGGCCTGCGCCTTAAAGTATACAGGCGGATTTTTTAAAATAGCGATCCCTGATGATGAAGGGACCAGCTACATCTGTTATAAATCCGGGGACGTGTTGTGTGTGATGTGTGTAGCAATGGTGTTTATGTGGATGTGCTTGAGCAGCATGTGAGCTTGAGATCGCTATTTTAAAAACTCCGCCTGTATACTTTTAGGCGCAGGCCACCGTACATGACCCTGGAATGGGTCCGTTGGTTTGGTGTTAAATGTTTATTTTAGCTCGTTAGTAAGACTACAGCTTATTTTAAACAAAATACAATCGCGAGCAATGAATAAATTCGACTCACAATAGGGAATATGCATAATTTTTTTTAATACTTTTATTGGATAGTTTTACATCACTTTATTATAGTGAAAAAAAATTCAACGCCAAAATAAGTAATTTAAGGTATTTTAAAGAAAGTTAAAAAATTACAACCATCACGACCACTTTGAAATTCTCGTCAGGATGGCGGGCTGGTGTGACGTCATAATCTTTTAATTTCACGGCTCAGAATAATGAGTCCCGTCAGTCGGCATAGATTTTTTAACTAATCAAGTAATCACAGAGTACTTTTGTATTTTCAACAAACCAATGTTGTCATGGTAACAAACGAAAAAGGAAGTGTATAAAGTGTGATCAGTGGCTGTTTTGTAATGGTAATAAAGCGTGACCAGTGGCTGTTTTGTAATGGGAGCTCGTAAATAGCTACTAGTAGCTCTTTTGAAATGGGAGCGCGCAAACCAGAGGACCTTTGTACACAATATTACGCTATTATGGCAATATGAATATAAAGTAATATTTGTATTGTAAGTACTTACTGTAACTTTGGTTCTCAGTAAGAGAGGCTAGGGTTAGTGGGTCATTCTATTCTATTATCTGTGGGGGTGTAAGAACCTGCACCTGGCTCTCTTGAATGGAACCATTGTGCATATCTCAAAGGTCTAAACACCCCTTCCTAAGCTTGGACCATTTCCCACCACGCTGGTCCACTGCGGATCTGCCATCGAAATGTGCTTAATCTAAATATTGAGGTTTCCTCACGATGTTTTCTTCCACATGCTACATGATTATCCCCGAATTTAATTCTACAAAAATAATAACGTATAACATACATATTATCTTTTATTTATAATAAAAACTTTTCCGCAGCTGGCCACAGTTTACTCGTTCATACTGCGTAATAAATTTAATGTGTCCAGTTCTTCTGATTATGAGAATTCTTCCATAACTTAATTTAGAAAAAAAAATCAACTTTTGAAATATACTAACGACTGCCATTATAACCTAAAAGTAGAAAGAGCAACTTGTGCCATGTTCATGTCATAATACTTACAATACAAATTTAATTTTATTGTGTTGCTATATGGAGCATATTTGAGTGGCTCGTTGACTAGCGAATGGCTGTTTACGCCTCATTACAATAGAACAACTAGTGGCAGCCCATACACTACCAACAAAAAATATAAAAAGTCCTAAACTTTGCAAACAAACAAGCATATCAAACAAGAAGTGGAGAGGTTATAGGAGGCTAGGATCTATTGGAAGAATTTTTATGTGATCCATCGTATCTGATCACAACGAGCATCACAAACACTCGGTGACATTAACATTTCTTTGTTGGACATTTATTTAACTTCCGCCGTAAACACAAAGAAGTTATTATTCTGAGATTGAAATATAAAGAATTTTGACGTCACATCCGCCCTAAGAAAATGGGTGACGTTTCTCTGAAGTTAGAATTTACCGAAGTTTTTTTGTACTTTTCAACTTCATTTACTTGCTCAAAAATAAATTATAATCAAAAATATTGATGGAGGCGTAGTTATGAAATAGCAAAGTTTATTTTAAATAATATTTTACCTTTATTTGAACCTCTTGCATATTCCCTATTCCGACATTTAATGTACATACCAATTTTTTTAAACATTAAATAAAAAATTTGAGCACAATATTTTTATTTGGTAATATTCTGATACGCTGTTAAATGTACTTGTATTGCAGACGGTTTCAATAAACAAGCTTTTCCAAAAAGCCATGGAATATTTAATCCAAACGTGAAAAAAACTCATCTGTCCCCTAAATCTCTTACAAGATTATATCTCGATGCATTAGCGTTCATTTTGAAGATAATCACAAAATATCTGCCCTGTGATCTCCCCTCCATCAAGTTAGTATCAAATAACCCACAGATTTGTCAAGGATTCGTCAACTCCCGATTTGAGCTTGTCTGGTAGATATGTTAGTACTTATAAATGAGTCTAATATAACTGATACTTAATTGATTATGTTGAAAAATATACATTACATAAAGCATAGGAATATGTGTATTTTATTTTTCAGACAACTCTTTCAATGCAACGGATGACCGAAGACACCTTACAAAATCTGAACATCCACAATTATCTTCAGATAGCCAGAAAAAATACTGGTAAAGTCAACTAAAGTCCCAATAAGCCCTCTTAGTAAACACATGCGCAAGAGCAAAGCACAAGCGTCGCAAATCAATTGTCACCATCCCTGTGACATCACGGCCACAAACAATGTCACGCAATTAAAAATTCAAAATACTCTACCGACTCTATGCTCAGTGCAAAGGGTTCAAAAGGAAAGAGTTTGCATATCAATAAAATGTTTACATGGATTAAACAGCACGGCTGGCCGTGGCGAATGTTATTAACTGTTAATAAGAGAGTGACATGATTTATTTTAAAGATTATTTACATAATTTTGTGGTCACATTAGTTCTACGCTCAGTTGCCAGGAGCCACTCTAGTTCAATTACCTTCAGCGGACCTTGAGTATGAACACCCGAGTCCGCGTTGTTCTATGTCAGCGGACCATAATTAAAGTTCCTTTTGGAGTTTGAAGTACCAAACCTATACTAGCGTAGACAAAATAAAATAATTGAACCTTAATATGACTGCCTATATATGATAACCATGCAGCGCCACCATTCCCATCTATCTACTTCATAAGTAGGAACACAAACTCTGTAGCTTTATCTATCTAGATTTCTTATGAGCCTTTAGAAAACTCACTTATCTAAAAGTCACCGCATAGAATGCAAAGTGCCACCAACCCGGAGGGATCCGTATAGTCAGTTCGATCAGTCAGTCTCTCTCCTATACCAAGTACCAACAATAGCCACCCATCAATCGGCCATTGTACCCTAATAGTTCTAACTGCGGGGTCCACCCCCATAACTGCAACCCCACTATATGAGTATGTAACATACTTGCCACCCCAGTATTTATGGTCGTGAGTAGAATGTTTGGTAGGAGTTTATTTATTTTTTAAGTTTATTGCCTTTAAAGTTTGATAAAATTTTGGGCACACATATTATTTTCTTCACGACGGAGAAGTAAGATCCATTTTTTTTATGAAACTATGTACTTATATTTTCTTGCCTACTTTCCGTAAATTATAAAAGCCTTTTTCCTCTAATGGTAATGGTTTTCATTTTACGCAAAATTCTTATTTTCTGCCGCTCATTTTCGTGTATACTTATTTGTAAAAACCTTAAAAATATGACCTCCTTTTATTTCGGAAAAAGGTTTCGATTGGGATTGTCAGTCAAAATGACGGCTTCATATTCAAAATTCGAAATGTAAACAAATCATGTCAGTTTTCTCGCAGCCGTCCATCACATAATAAATTTTTGTATATTTTTTTTCAAAATTGTTTGTTCACTCGAAATTTTTGTAAAACTGTTTTAATTTATACCGTTTATATTCAATAGCATTCAAAATTGCAAGTTATCAAAATGGTAAGTTTTACAAACTATGTAGGTACTTCACGAGATGATCCTTTAGACTCTTCAGATTTGTGCAGTTACTTCGGAAGCTTCCGTGACAGGTGGAAACCGTAGCACTAGTGAACTTGTATAAAAAAGTTGACAGTATGGGGTTAGACACAACCTGACCCTTAAACAATAACATCATCAGCCCGTAGTCATCCACTGCTGGACATAAGCCTCTCCCAAGCAGGAGCAGCAGACAATCCGGCCATTACCCTTTCACCTGCTTCTTAACATCCAGCTACCAAATCACCTCCCATTTACAACATTGATACTCCTTACCCCCATCCTCCACCAGAGGGAGTGCATATCCATCCACGTGGGGCAAGCCGGCGTGCAGATGGGCGTGGCGTGCTGGCAGCTGTACTGCCTTGAGCACGGCATTCGGCCTGATGGAACCCTGCCCCAGGGTAGTACCGACCACTGCGTTGTGGACTCGTGTTTCAACACGTTCTTCTCGGAAGCGGATCGAGGGAAGATGGTGCCGAGGGTTGTGATGGTGGATTTGGAGGAGACGGTTATTGGTGAGGGTTGCTTATTTTGTAGAGTTGTTTTTATTTTAGTGTTTCACTTCGTTTGATTGTATGTATTTCAAATGATAAAGTTTATGAACAATTAAGGCATTAGATATGTCAGGAAACAACTGTATTCTCTTAAGTGGTCCTCAACGAGGTTTTATTCCACACTTTTCTAGAATACTTTTCTAACGTCATCCTCTTACCTTGTCGTAAATAGACAGCTAGACGGGGCATTACCGCGACGTGACCCCAGAATGAAGAATTTTGTTCAGCACCCTGACGTCACGTCGTCACTATTATCTCAATAACCCAACAAAACCCCAATCCTTCACAGACGAAGTCCGAACAGGCGAATACCGGCAGCTGTACCACCCGGAACAGCTGATCACGGGCAAGGAGGACGCGGCCAACAACTACGCGCGCGGACACTACTCCACCGGCAAGGAGATCCTTGAGCCGGTGATGGAGAGGATCAGGAAGCTGGCTGACCAGTGCACTGGGCTGCAGGTTAGTTGTTTTGTATGCTGTAGTTTTTGTCATTTACAGTCAGTTCGCTGGTTCTAGGTAAACAATGCAACTGGATGTGATGTAAAACTCGTAGGTAGGTACATGCAGCACTTATCAGCTGCTTTTTCCCGACAGCCAAGGCAGTTTTAGTAACGTTTTCGTAGTCATGATCTTAATACAGCTGCAGTGCTTAGCGAAAATCTTATAGATGCACTTCTCGTCTGCCAAGATACAGTTATAATTTTCACGAATATTTGTCACGAAAAAACATCGTGTGTGCATTACTGCGTATGTCTATTGGTAACGTAATGGTAAAAGTAACATAAACATCTAGTCTATTTTGTCTATTGGAACTCACAATCAAGTCTACTTTACGCGACAAGCTTCACGGTAGCCTCAATCAACAAATCTAGTCTATTAATTGTCTATGGGAACCCACAATCAAGTCTTTACCTTGCATGCTTCACGGCAGACTCAATCACAGCCAACCATTTAACACCTACCTACCTCTTTCAGGGCTTCTTCGTGTTCCACTCGTTCGGTGGCGGCACGGGCTCGGGGTTCACGTCACTGCTGATGAGGAACCTCTCCGACGCGTTCGGCAAGAAGAGCAAGCTCGAGTTTGCTATATATCCCGCGCCACAGGTTTGTATTTCAGTTTTAACGTCTCATCACATCATCATCATCAGCTGTCCGTATTTGTCCACTACTGGACATAGGCCTCTCCCAAGCAGCTCCACAACACTCCTTCCTTGGCCTCCCTCGGTCCAGCGGGCCGGAGGGCATCCCACGCTGCGCTTGCCTATTCGTGCTTTCCACTCGAGGACTCGTTTTCCCCACCGCTAATAGGGTCTTCAGCATAAATGGGCGTCCCACTGCCACTCCAGGTTTCAGTTTTTTTTTATTATACCTAGGTAAATACGGATATAGTCATGATAAACCCCAATTTCGCATCACAGACTTGTTGATAATCATTCGTCTTCTTCTTTCTCATCCGTTGTCCTTGACGATTTCTCTTCCTTTTAACCACTTCCTCAAGAACCCTAAACAACTCTTCTACATATTTAACCACACTCTCTCCCCATGCTCCAGGTGTCCACAGCAGTGGTAGAACCCTACAACGCGGTGCTGACGACGCACGCCACCATCGACCACTCGGACTGCGCGTTCATGGTCGACAACGAGGCCATCTACGACATCTGCCGGCGGCGGCTGTCCATTGAGAGGCCTACCTATGTGAACCTGAACAGGCTAATCTCACAGGTGAGGAAAGTTTTATAGGAGAAATACAAAGATCGCCAGCAAGGAACAATAAAGGAAACATGGAATAAGCACTACCAATATAAATTCCATTAGAACTGGTACTCGGCCTAGATAATTATACTAAAATATACGAGCTTTGCAGGTGCATTGAAGATATCAGAAATATTGAAAACTGCTACACCATCATACATCATACATCATTGACATGGAGCATCTACGTTCTGTTTGATACCTACTTGAGCATAATATAAATATAAATATAAATATGTGGGGACATCTCACACACGGCCATCCGACCCCAAGCTAGGCAGAACCTGTGTTATCGGTGTCGGACAGCTGATATATCTACACAAATACATAGATAGATAGATACTAAATATAAATATCAACACCCAAGACCCGAGTACAAATATCTGTCTTTAAACAAATATCTGCCCCAGCCGGGAATCGAACCCGGGACCTTCGGCTCAGAAGTCAGGGTCACTAACCACTTCGCCATTCGGTCGTCAAATAATGTTCACACCTTTATTTATTATAATCACCATGAGTGCAATTTCCAGGTGGTATCTTCCATCACGGCGTCCCTGCGGTTCGACGGCGCCCTGAATGTGGACCTAACGGAGTTCCAGACCAACCTGGTGCCGTACCCGCGCATACACTTCCCCCTCGCCGCCTACGCGCCCGTCGTGTCGGCTGATAAGGTTGGTCAACTCAGCATGGGTTTTCACTGAGGGATTTTGAATTTGATATTATTTTGGTTGTGGCTTGCAATAATAATGCAATAGTTTGCGAACGCTCTACGTTTAGAAAGACACCGTAATGTCACTTAATTATTTATCATTAATTTAATGCTTGGTATAGGATAAGATAGCTTACTAGTGCTTCTGTCTAAGAAATAAAGATATTTTTGCCTACACAAGCCTCGTGTTCCCCGAGCATAAGCCGCAGTAATAGAAAATGCAAAGTCCAGTACCCTAATAAATATAATTCTTGACCTTGTTTTCATCATTAGCTTAATTTCATCCTCCTCAACTTACAGGCATACCACGAAGGCATGTCAGTATCAGAGATCACGGCGGAACTGTTCGAGCCCCAGAACCAGATGGTGAAGTGCGACCCGCGAGACGGGAAGTACATGGCGTGCTGCCTGCTGTACCGAGGAGATGTGGTGCCTAAGGACGTGAACGCGGCTATCGCGTCGATGAAGGGACGCGCTGGCATCAGATTTGTGGACTGGTGTCCTACGGGCTTTAAGGTTTGCCTTGCCTCCTATTATTATACTAGTGTTTTAATGGCCCTAAAATTAGAGTCTCAACGGTCTCGTTGGTTGTAGCTGTCTGTATTTAGCCTGAATGGCCCGAAATAAATTAACCAACTTTATTCCCCTTTCAGTCTGGTTATGGTCTATGGTATGCGGTCAGAAGCCTATGCATTAGTCCGATATTATATGACAACAGGCCCTCGGAGATTCAGTTCCAATGCGTCTACTAGATCTATTTCCCTAAACATTATTTTCCTAAAAATCTCTAAAAGTCCAATTCTTCGTCAAAAAAATCTCCAAATACCACATTTCCACAGTCACATTCTTTAAACCAAACGCTTGACTTTCCCCAGGTGGGCATAAACTACCAGCCGCCCTCCGTGGTGGTGGGCGGGGACCTGGCACAGGTGAAGCGCGCCGCGTCCATGCTGTCCAACACCACCGCCATCGCCGAGGCGTGGGGCAAGCTCGACCACAAGTTCGACCTCATGTACTCTAAGCGGGCGTTTGTTCATTGGTAAGTTATTTGGTGGAAAGCTAGACAAATGTTGCAAAAAGGGTGAACTAATCCGAAACCTACGTGTGTGCTTTGGGAGAGACCTACGTCCAGGAGTGGACTGTGCTATAGGCTAGCTGTAGACGATAAAGTTAGCTTGGGTGGTTGCTTTCGTTAAGTACCTTGTTTTTGTTTCTATTGAGTAGCTATAGATATTTTCAGTACAATATTAATGTATCATTCATTATACCGATCAGTTTTAACTATGGATACCAAGATCCATACCGCATTCAGATAGAAGGATTTTCCCTTTAGCTACATTTGATTGTAAGTAATTGATGAAAAACCAATGGTTATAATGACTGTGACCTTTCACTCTCGCAGGTATGTCGGCGAGGGTATGGAAGAGGGTGAGTTCTCGGAAGCACGGGAGGACCTCGCAGCGCTGGAGAGGGATTACGACGAGGTGGCCATAGAGACGGCAGATCTACAAGCAAGCGAATCACAACATGATACCTACCCGAGAAACTAAATACTTTAACATCAGCTATCCCGCCACGAAGTTCCATCCTCCGACAATAGATGGCGCTAATAGCGAAACATTGAAATGCTGATGCACCAGGGATACGGAGCTTGAGAACCAGAGTAGCTGATACGGCGGACACCACAAAGACACGGCTGCAAGTTTTTTTTTAATATTGAATATGGCAGTTTAGCTAAAATGCTGTTAAAGGATAGAAAAGTCCGGGTAAAGCTACCTTGGAAACTTGGATCTTCACAACTGGGTCATTGACAAAACCTGATAAGAAATTAAGTTCAACTATAGGTCTGAATTTAATTAATTGTATTTGCTCAATTTAAGGAACATTGAAATCTTGCAAATGTGCTCTCTCATTTTTCACTTTCTTCATGGATTTTTCATGTATTTTTTTATTATATTTATTTAGCAAACACTCGGGGAAATATTTTATATCTTACTTTATATTTTTACTTTTACTTTGGATAAATTTAGAGGCGAGATAGTGATGTTAATATTTATGTGTAAGAGTAATTGTCACGTTATATTTGTCTACTTAGTTCGTCCCGTGTGAAATTATGAAAAAGTTTACCGTGATCGTTAATTGCCTGTAACGTCTTGTTTTTAATAAATTGTCTAGCATTATTCAATTCTTTTATTTTCTTAACTGTTGTAGGTACCATGGAAGTAGAAAAAAAGACGCACCCACACACTCTCATGTCGCCGCCATTGCTGTGCGTCAATGTTTAGTTCGTGAGATTCCTTCCGTCTTTTTTTCTACTTCCATGGTAGGTACTTACTTATATCTAAGTAAATGAAACAAATCATTTAGGATTAACATTACAATTCCATTAGGTATATTTATTTAGTAACAAAAAATATACAGGTTTATCTTACATTCAGATCTTTAAATTGATATTTTTTGAGAGAAATATTAATGATTAAATTACAAAGAGTAATTTAAAAGAATACAATGCAACATTCAATAAATATTCCACATTTCTATTCGTTATTTCTATGCATATTCTAAATGTATCTGTTGCCTAGATCTTTATAACTTTTATAAGTATAATAATGACAAATAGCCGAATAGGTACACTTGGCTGTTTGAATGAACTAAGTTATTAATTTATTATGATATCTATAATATAATAATAGTCCAGTCAAGGAATGAGGTGTAGAGTGCGTGAGCAGGTAACTCAGCGATTCCTTCAGAAACTTGTTCAGGGGGCTTAGGTTGTTAACATACCAAAAGTCCTGACTCCTAGGTGATGAGCGGGGGGGAGGAGGGGGGGATAAAGATACGAATTTTTGGTTTTTTGCTTATATCTCAAAAACGGTGGATCGGAGACAAAAATTATAAACTATTAAAATGGAGGTCTTAAAATTATCTAAAACTTTTATATCATATGTTTTTTTCTAATTACTAACCGTTTTCGAGCTATTACCCTCGGGAAAAATTGAAATTTACAAGAAAAAGTATTCATGTCATAAAATTCATAAACATTGCATCATATTGTCTTAACCAATTCATAAACGAAAAAAATGAAGAGGAAAAAAGTTGTAGATTTTTTTATTCTCTTTTAGAATATATTACATATGCTGGTCAATGTCTAACCCGCCTAAAGTTAGAGCTATTTTAAACTTGCATTTTGGTAAAGTCACTGACATAGCTCACCGAATTAGTAAGGTTAGTGTGAGTAAAAATAGCTGTACCTTTAGGTGGGTTGGACATTAACCAGCGTATGTATATATATTCTAAAAGGGAATTTAAAAATCTACAACTTCTTTTCTATTCATTTTTTTCATTTATCAATAGGTTTAGACAATATGATGCAATGTTTATGAATGTTGTGACATGAATACATTTTTCTTGTAAATTTCAACTTTTTCCGAGGGTAATAGCTCGAAAACGGTTAGGAATT
Source organism: Plutella xylostella (assembly GCF_932276165.1). Classification (NCBI taxonomy): domain Eukaryota; kingdom Metazoa; phylum Arthropoda; class Insecta; order Lepidoptera; family Plutellidae; genus Plutella; species Plutella xylostella. The sequence continues at coordinate 1,221,636 of NC_064002.1, forward strand.
AGAAAAAAACATATGATATAAAAGTTTTAGATAATTTTAAGAACTTTATTTCATTAGTTGAAAATATTTCTCTCCGATGCACCGTTTTCGAGATATAAGCTAAAAACCAAAAATTCGTACCTTTATCCCCCCCTCCTCCCCCCCGCTCATCACCTAGGAGTCAGGACTTTTGGTATGTTAACAACCTAAGCCTCCTGAACAAGTTTGTGAAGGAATCGCTTAGTTACCTGCTCACGCACTCTACACCTAATTTTGAGTCATTTATTGACTGGACTATAACGTGTTCATTTACCTTCTAGGTACTTACCAGAGTACCCAGTTACTAAGTGCCTGTTTCAAAATATCTGAATAATGGCTACCTGTGGGATAAAAGACATGCTGTCACTGTCTGTTTTATCCACGTTTTATCCCACAGGTATTATCCAGACATAGTGAATCAGGCACTAAAGATAAACTATATGCGTGTGCTATTCTGAACATTGTAGTTAGCAACTTAGTGATAAAATGGTGTATTGTGTATTGCACTTCATTTATTTACTTTGCAGATATTATATTAACCTTTTTTATTTCCTATGTTAAAAATAGAGCTATTACAACAATCATGTGTTACGAACGACAGCTAGGTAGTATTTGCTCATCAATCTCAACATACTTTTACAATCTTACATCAATAATAAATACTCTTCTAAAACTTGTGCCACTTCTGTGACCTATAAAAAAAATACATCCACTTTACAAAACCCTCATTTAGGTATATTTGGGAATGCACACAGACGATCCTTCTTAACTACCAATAATCGTAATTCCGTGAGCCAATCAGAGAATCTAAAATCCAAAATGGCGTCTAAACTAACCAATGACAAGCCAGCTTTTGTTGACGTTTGCGTGCATTCCCATTGCACCGCCGCGCTATTCGGTTAGAACGTCGACGGTGAAGGCTCGCCCCTACACCTTCCGTGCCGGGGGTGACTCCGAGGCGCTGGGGGTCAGCGACAGGCGGCGGATGTTGGGCTTGTCGTACTCCTCCATGGACATGGCTCGAGACATGCGGCGCTCGACGCCCGGCGGCGGCAGGGACGTCAGCAGACCCTGGCCCTGGCAGAACAGCAGCAGCGACTGGGACACCTTCGCTGGCTGGAATGGAAACATAACGGCTAAACAAACTGGTGAGTTGACTTGGCGCTGACAAGAACCGGGCTAGTACGGGGCATTTAAGACGTGTCAAGAGTTTTTAACCGACTTCAAAAAAAGGAGGAGGTTCTCAATTCGTCGGGATATTTGTTTTTGAATCGCACTCACTCACAGCGCGCAGCCTCAAGAGCGAGCGCGACGGATAACTTTTGTCACGTCTTAATAGCGCCCCGTGCAACAGGGCAGGGGTCAAGCCTATGCATCTAGTTTTATAAGTGTTTATAAATGAATAATAATAATGTAATCTCTATTTGACTCACACCGAAAAACATTGCAGATGAAACTTAATTTAACATACTGTACAAATGACGGTCTTATCGCTAAAAGCCTACTCTTCCGACAATCAATGAACATACCATTAATAAATTAAACATACAATAATTATGTACTTAGTTGCTAAGGTAGGATGATTATTCAGAGTCATGCTTCTACATTGTTAACTTTTTACTTCATTGTTCATGTTTCAGATGAGTTCAAATGTAAATTAGAGTAATAATATCTTCATTTATAGGTAGGTAATACTTACGGCAATAACAGGTCATTTATAATGATATGGCTGTAAATAAGGTCACGTCTTGTACTACGTGGGTTAATAGCTTTGGCAAATGGCCCTATCATATCTCGTTTAAAAACTTTGCAATCACCATAAAACATAGATAGCCTAACTGATTGTCAGGTTGTAAAATCAAAATGCATTCATTAACCACCTTATTAGCTATAAATAAAACACAATGGACTGCAAAATTTATATTGAGGAAAATGAATGTACGGCATACGATGTATAAAATAATTACCCTACATTCTGCAGGAGGCCCATGGCATTAAAGTTACGAGTAGGCAACGCACCTACTTCTCACAAAAGAGATGCGGGATCAAATTGGTATTTTTTCATTATGATTGAAGTGTAGAAGTACCAAAAAATTCACGTTACAATAATTATTACTTATACAATTTATTCACAAAAAACTCAGTTCTTCTTTGCTTAATTTCACCAACTTGATGGACTCTTCCCACAGTTCATCTGCAGTCTTGTCACTGTAAGCAGACGATGTAGCTTTTATTATCTTGCAGTCTTTGAACAGTTCCCCGCTGACTGACCCAGCGTTTTCATCCACAGCTACATGAATAGCTGTCTGTGCTCCCTCCATAGGGGTTTTAAACATCACATTGCAAATAATAGTCAAAATACGTCCCACAAACGGTACCCTACCACTGGACCAAATTCTTGTTCCCACCAAACCAGGATCCACGCAGTTTACTACGACATCCGATCCTTGCAATCTTTTCTTTAGGGCTCGAGCGAACGGTATCATACAAAACTTGCTGTTGCAGTACAACTGAATCAGATAGTAATACCCCGAGCTATTCAGCCACTTGAGGTCCACTTCTCCAAATCTGTGCAGTACTGACGATGTGTTCACTACCCTGCTATGTGCTGATTTCATTAATAATGGCAAGAGTAGCACAGTTAACAGAAAATGTCCAAAATAATTCACTTGCATGATAAAATTGAGTCCATCATCTGTAAAGAATTCACCAGGTATTCCAACACCAGCATTGTTCACTAAAATGTCTAGTCGATTTTCATTCGATAATAAATTCCCTGCAAACTTTCGAACTGATTTTAAAGATCCAAGATCAAGGTTCATAAACACCACGTTTTTGTTTTCCGTTTCTTTCTCTATCAGATTTTTAGCATGTCTTCCTTCTTCGTCAAAGGGACACACAATTATAACTTTTGCGCCACGTCGTGCGAAATCTTTGGCTATTTCGAGTCCCATGCCAGATGTTCCTCCTGTTATTATAGCTGTCTTTCCATCGAGCTTTGCTTTGGACGAGCACACCGCATTGGTTTTCTTTTGATATACACTAACTAATACCAATATAATTAAAGATATAGTTGTTAAGAAGAAAATCATTGTCGACTTCTTGACTAAACCAGGTGTGGCCTAGAACTGAGCTGATCTCTATGAGACAGTTGCACTTTATGAAGAAAATTATAATTGGTTAAGTAATGTGAACAGGACAATAATGCACATTAACCTTCCAAGCACTATTCTTTTATACCTACCTCATATAAAAAGTCCTACATACTATAAATACTTAAGGATGGTGGAAGGAAGGTTTGCTTTCTGCCACGATCAGCCAGTTGTTATCAACCACTGCTAAACATGGGCCTCTCACAAAGAGCACCAGATTGAAACATTCTGTCATCTGCCTATCTCATCCAGCCACTACTGGCTACTTGTCTAAGACTATGGTCCAGTGGATGGAAGACTACGTTTGTTTATTTGTCGTTAGAGCCTCTAGAACTTGACTATACCAACAGTTATCGGGTCTTCAGCTGATAAAATATGATGCTGGGGGTCACCTACGGGAGATTAGTATTACTACGAGTAGTAAATCTACAACAAGTGTTAAACTGAGTATAAATGATGATGGGCACAAATATATGGAAGCTGGGACCATCACCAATAGAAATGAGTGATACGTCGTTGAAAAGGTATTTTTTGCAGAATATGAATAACGGAAGCGCATCTCCTGATTTACTGTCCAATTAGAATAATCGTACCTTGAAAGTTATTATATTTTATTCCTGTAATTTTAATGTTTTTGTTATTGTTTCACATTCATTTTGTTTTTTTTTAAATGATCATCATTCATTATAATATTATATTTGTTTATTATCTCAGTAAATAAAAACAGTTGAAAGTAATTTCTCCTATTTTAGTAATACGTGTTTACGTGTATTACCCCCTTAAATGTCAACAGGAGAGAGAGTAAAATGCCATAGAAAAATACTTCCTTCCGACGAATATATTTCAAAATGGACAACTTATACGGATTTGTCGTCATAATATTTTTTTGCTCATTTGAAAAGAGCTATCCAACCATGTATGACTCATTTTTATTGGACATAGGTCCCAAAACGCCCATTGTCATTTAGCAATGAGTTATTTTGAAATACGTTATGTTAAGTTATGCGTTGTTCCTTCAGAATCGACATAATTGTAAACGTCACTTCATAATAATTGTCGCTGTTATTGCTAAATGATCTATTATGATATATTTTTTTGGTTTTCAGGGCGAACTGATAGTATTTCAAGAACTTCAGGAATAAGGTAGGTATATTTCTTAAATCTTCAATCCATACTGCAAATGCACCCCCGGCCGATCAAAAGAGCAAGAATCCATTTTCTTAAATAATATAAAATGAAAGACATTTTCTATATTAATTTATAATTATAAATAATAACTTAAGTATACCTAACTATACCAGTTATATTTACAAGAAACTCTCAGACAGTTTCTAAGGAACTGCCAATTGTATCTAATTCAAACTAAATTAAATTCCTAATTTAAACTAAATTAATTACTTATTTCTACATCCGTATGTTTTAATTACATAATATACATATACATGGTAAGTTTCTTAACCCACATATAAATAAATAACCATAATCAGCTAATCACAGATAGGTCGTTGCCCCGATGCATGCATAATATTTAAACAGAACCAAGGTCGCTGCGCGCACGCAACGTTCGAACTCGGTTATTATAATATTTTTAGGCCAGTTACATAAGTAACGTTACGTTACGTACGGTTGTTATAATAAGGTGAAGGTTCTAGTGAAACATTGGCTTCTCGGTTTAGTCACCGCTTAATGGCACTATCACAGTAGATGACTATTACTTTCTATTCACTCTGCATCTACACAAATTCGTAGAAATTTTAATCCATCACTAAATTCGCTACTAGGCCTACATCTAATTTTATGGATCTATGCAAAAGATTGAAAACATTCTTTGAGTTCCTCTTTTGTTAATTTTACACACTTCACAGATTCCTCCCACAGCTTAGCAGCCAGCTCGTCGTTGTACGCCCATTTGACTCCTCTAGTCAGCTTACAGTTCTTGAACAGTTCTCCGCTGATCTTGCCAGCTGTGTCGTCTACCGCCACGTATATGGCGGTCTGCGCGCCCTCGCGAGGAGTCTTGAACGAGTGCTTGAAGAAGAAGCTCACGATGTCTCCAGCGAAAGGAATAGGCACGCTGTGGAATATAGCTGTCCCCACGGCACCAGGATCCACGCTGTTGACAACCACACTAGAGTCTTTAATTCTTCTCGTGAGTTCCCGAGAAAACGGTATAGTGCAAAACTTGCTCTTCCCGTAAATCCAGATTTTCGACCAATGATTTGAATTTAGATGATCGACTCGAAGGTTAAACCCGAGGTTGTGTAAAATTGAGGCCGTATTCACTATCCTACCAGCTTTGGATTTCTTCAAAAGCGGTAGGAGTAAAATCGTCAGCAGGAAATGGCCGAAATAGTTGACCTGCATGATGAAGTTTAGTCCATCCTCTGTATCGTTAGTGGCGGGGATTCCCACGCCCGCATTGTTGACAAGGATATCCAGGCGCTCTTCAGTAGCCAGGATATGCTGCGCGAAGTTCCTCACAGACTTCAGAGACGCCAGATCCAGATGCTGGTACACCACATTCTCGTTGCCTGAAGCAGCTACGATTTCCTTTCTTCCGTTGACGCCCTCTTTCTCGAAAGGGCAAACGACGATGACTCTAGCTCCGCGCTTGGCGAAGTCTTTGGCAATTTCGAGGCCCATGCCTGCGGTGCCCCCGGTCACGAGGGCTGTCTTCCCGTCGAGGCGAGCAGTGGACGTGCACATCGCGTTGGTCCGCTTCTGGTGGCGGGCGACCAGCAGCAGTAGGGTTGCCACAACAAATACTACGGCAAGCAGCATGGTTGAGGAAGCGGCGGTGGCAACGATCGATGGAGATGTAAGAAACGCCCCGGTGGCGGCTTGGCGGGCCGAGGCTTCAAGTCGGACTGGCGAGCGCTCTCAAGCGAATCCGATTAAATGAACGGATCGTGAGGTCTCATAATTTAGGGGTTCAGAGAGCTATTAATAGTTATTACCTGAACATTATGTTAGAGGTATTCAGTATCAGATGTAATTAGGATTCCTATAATTAATCTACCCGTGTAAGTGACTATGTAACACTTAGTATCAGTAAGTAGATGTAGGTAAGTAACAGTACAAATAAATTTGCTCGATTATATTCATTGTATACTGCACTTATGAACAATTTAGTGACTGTGACGTGATTTTATTAAAGTTCTAACACGATGTTAGTTATTTACAAAACGGAGCCTTAGCAGTCCAAGAAGACAAGATTTTTTTTACACCGAGGTGATCGAAGCCAAAATAGGTCAAAAAAAATTCTGCTTCGCATTTTTATGTCTTTACCGATCAAAAAGAAATTCATTACACCTTGTGCATTACATAAAGTTTTTATGTATTAATAATTATTATCAAAGTAAGATCAGCAGTTCATTAGAATAATATTTTGTAGTCAATACAATGACTATATTCAAAAGCTGCAATTTTCAACTAAGTAAACTAACAACATAATTTCAGTTTATACACACGACCGAGCGTATGTTAATACATACCACTTATTTCAGGAAGAACCTGCATATTAAGCAATCAAATTATTTCATACTAATATATACCTATCAAGACAAAATTATATCTAAACTTCATCTGAAGACTGAATTACCTTATACACGTGCCGGCAATATTGTGGGTGTGGTTTAGTAATCCGTGATATACTTACCTAAAATTTACTTGACTTTAGTGACTGGAAAAATAACACTTATGCTCGCCTATCGATGGTATTATGTTTATCTAGAATCCTGTGTGTTAAAAGAAGTTTTGCTTCCAAATCTGTAGGTCAATGTTATGCGAATGAACTTGGAAAAAACCCGATTCTGCGAGCCTGTTTAAGTTGAACCGTGGCCAGCGGGACATAAACATGACTGTGATTATTTATCACAGAACTAAGTTATTATAAATCAAAGTTGAATTAATTAAATAACGTATGCTATGCGAATAACGTTGTCCACCTCAGCTAAGGCTATTGAAAAAATGAAACGGATATAGGTACTTAAGTAAAATTGTACTAACTAGATATAAGTAAAAATTGTAATAGATTTAAGCAAAAAGTTGAAATGCTCGAGGAGTTTCTTTCGCCATTTCTTTCCTCCTCAATGACGGGGATTGTGAAATGGAGGTAGATGACTATCGACAAAATTTTAATAATTGTAAAATTTTACGTCGATTAAACCATTTGACTTTGACTATATGCCACCTAACTAACACAATAACGGCACCTCGGAAGACTCTCCGATTATCTGACATGTAAGTACACAAAGCAAAGGTGGCATTCTAAATTCGTATATAGAGTAACTTTCCTAAATCGTTATAAACAGTCAAGCGGCAGAAAAACTACCAGGAATTCATAACAATAAGTAGATATATAAATATACTGACCGCCTCAGCCAGTACGTCGCCCACTCGCTCCACCTTCAGTATGGTGACCCGCTCCTTGTGCTCCATCTCCTTGTACATCTTCTCGACGACGGCGGAGTAGGGGCTGAGCGTGCCCGTGATCAGCAGGATGTCGGGCTGGCACCCCTTCAGCACCAGGTCTTTGCGGCTGCGGAGATAGGGAGGTTTGAGTCTAATAAAAGTCTTCCCAGAGTGATGCGTCACAATAGCATTGCCACTTTATTTCAACATAGCATGTTACAGGGTACCTTGATTAAAATTAAGTAACTCTTTTTAAGACGCCTGCCTTGCAAAGAAAAAGAGTTGCGCATGACAAGACGTCGCGTCACATCAGCGGCTAAGGCCTGGGTCTCCTATTTACGCCGTAGATCGCGTCCAGCGTCTCGCCGTAGGCCGCGTCACAATGCTTAGGCCCGGGTCTCCTATTTACTCCGTAGGTCGCGTCAAGTGTCACCGCCGTAGGCCGCGTCACGATACTCATAACATCTACGCGCCAACGTCGGCGTGTGAGGGAGACCGCATCAGTACATTTCTATAGTGAGCATTGTGACGCGGCCTACGGCGTGACGCTGGACGCGAACTACGGCGTAAATAGGAGACCAAGGCCTTATTATGTCTACGCGCCAACGTCGGCGTGTGAGGGAGACCGCATCAGTACATTTCTATAGTGAGCATCATGACGCGGCCTACGGCGTGACGCTGGACGCGATCTACGGCGTAAATAGGAGACCCGGGCCTAAAGCTAGCGCGACGCAAAACTTTAGCCACGTACTGTTTTGCGCTTCTTGCACCCCTCGTAGGTTAGCTGAAGGATATACAGGACTCGCTTGACCTTGACATAAAGGGTACATTAAGGACTCACTTGATGAAGGCCTTGACGTAGAGCTTGATGTTGTGCGTGTTGAGGTTCCCGCGCAGACGCGAGCGGTACTCGCTGAGCATGCGCTCCCGCTCCATGGCGTCGCCGCCTTCCATCGAGATTTGCTGCAAGGTGGAACTTGTTATGGCAGGTTTAAAGAAGGTTTAAAGTTCATTTTGTGTTAGGTTTTATGAGGTGGAAATGGATGGAGGCATCAGATTTGCTGCATTATGCACCGTGTTATTATTGTAGGTTTAAAGAAGGTTTCAAGTTCATTTTGTGTTAGGTTTTATGAGGGTGGAACTCTTTTCATCGATTTGCTGTAATGTGGAAATTGTTACTGTATGTTTTGAACTGCTTTTGTGTTGTATGTGGTATTATAATGTAGGATCGAGGGTGGAAGTTAATCATTAATCCGGTATGTGCACTGTGTGGTTATGTATTGTGTTAACTGGGTGAAAATTCATCCCGTTGATCGGGTATCTGACATAAGCAGCATTTTTCTATTAGGAAAACTGCTGCACTTTGGCAGCGGTGGAATATTAATCCATGTTATACTGTTTGTTAGAATCTAGATTACACGACAGGACACGGATTAAGAAAGCTATTAAATTCCAGCATAAAAAGGTTAAAGTTATAACCAGTGATTGCTCTTAATTGACAATAACAATTATGATTTAATGCATGAACAAGCGCCGGGAGGGTGCAAAAAACTATTCTATAGAAGTAATAAAGCATAATTAACGAAGCACAGTAGGGGAAGAAAAAGTCAGAACAGTTATCAATGCAATAAAATGAAGATGAACATTCGTTAAATATCATGCATCTACTTTACTAAGGAGTGTAAACACTGTATTATAAATTTTGCTTTTAGAGATAAGTATATTAAGATATGTTTTCCTGTAATTTCAGCTCATCAATATAATTATTATTAAGACAGATGAACAATAATAAAATAATAGTAGTTACAGACTTTTTACTTTGCAATAAACACATCATCAAAAACTAATTGTGAAAAATACATAAACTAAAGTTACAGGAAAGCATCAATCAATATTAGCATAAGGGGTATTTTAAGAAACTAGGTAAATAAAGCTATAAACAAGTTAAAGGTGGTTAGTATGTTAGTATCAAGCCGTAAATACCTACAGTTATATTTGAACCATGTACGTACTTTATAAAACAATCCAGGCCCCCATTAGTATCATTCGCAACAACAGAAAACCAACAAACCTGATATCTAAAGAACGCGGGCTCTGTCTCTAAACTCACATGTCCGAACTTGTGGTAGATCAAAAAATCCTCCTCTGACTGGGATATGTCTGTCCCTTTCCACCTCGAGAAGCGGGTGCGGAAGGCGTCTGCGACGGAGGAGGTGGAGGCGGTGCAGTTGACGAGAATCAGGCCCAGCAGGCGGCGAGGGTGGGCCAGTCCGCAGCGCGCCAGCACGTTGGCCCCGGCGCCTTCGCCGAGCCCCACGGCGTAGCGGATGTGAAGGAAGTCCAAGACGGTGATCAAGTCCTCGCCCAGGGTTTGGAGGGACGGGAATTGGTAGCTGTGGAGAAAGAGAGAGTTGGTCGTTTAGTAATTGTTGCTATGTTTTGAACAGTCGATAGACCAATGAATTGGTAGCACACAGTTTTTTTGGGAATCCGATATGGCATCTGTTTATATATTTTAAGGTCATAAAGTCATAAGGTCTCTGCCTTCTTCCACTTCAGACAGTGTTCCACATTTCTGGTGGTAAGGGACATTTTCATTACTTACATAAAACCGCAAAGATACTAGTCAAAAAAGTTATAAGAGCAACTCACGAGTCGGGCAGATCGGGAGAGTTCTCCTCGTGGCCCGGCACGTCGATGTGGATGAAGCAGGAGCGCTCCTTGATCTCAGACATGGCCGGGCAGTTCACGTAGTCCACCATCGACGAGTCTGTGGAGAGAAAGAACCTCCAATTTTATACGAGCGAGATGCAGGGTGTTATTTTATTTGTGATGTCGCCTTTCATTTTCAACAACTTTAATTACCTAGTTTTATTATTACTGAAAAAATTGCTTCAGTTCTTTATTTACCTACTGTATTTTCTCATTGTCTTTGTATATTAAAAGGTTAAAGAATGTCAGCCTGCGGAGTAGTAGGTAGGTACCTATACTGAATCAGGATGAAATTATAAAACAGGATGACTCTGCTTGACCAAAAACGAAGTTTCCTCATTCAAGGTACAATTAATTCAAAGAGATAACAATTAGCGACTAATTTGAAGGCGCCCTAATACTCACGGTTGGTGCCGAGGTCGTGGACCGTCACGAACACACATCTCTTGTCCTGTTGGCTCAGGTCACCCTGGAAGTACATATTGAAAAAAATATTAAAGAACTGGATTGATCTATCACGTATGTGCCTTCTACAATGTGAGTAAGTACAAATAATAATATCCACACAAGTGCTGTAAAAAATTTAAAATATTTAATCTAAGGCATTTTTCTGAAAGGGACACCCTATATATGTATGAACTTACCTGCGGACGCGGCAGATGCCCCTGTTCAAGCAGCATGGAAAAGTTATTTCAATATAGTTTAGTTATCAGCTATCAGTTTCTTTAAAAAAGCGTCACTTTTAACCTGACTGACGATACTATATGGAATGAATATACATGTTTGTAGGTATGTTGTAACACAAGAACATAAGTATAATAGAGCTTCCATACCGTTCGTTCCCATCAACAATAATGCATACATCTATATGAAGGCATATTCTATTATTTTAATAGAACCTTTACATTCCATTACAGCTGAAGGCAGTCGCCGCTATCGAGACGCAATTTCCTGGCGTTCCGGAGAAAACAATGTTATGTCATGGAATACTGGATTCTAGCCGCTCTCTTTCTTACTAGATGGTTAATAAAGAAATTCTAATGTGATTGGAGATTGAATTTTGAACTTGAATAGAATTATGTAAGTATTTTCAGGTTAATCCAAGGAATAAAAAAATTATCAGTTTTACTTTACTTGTATTGGTTATACTCGTTTTTAATCAATGATATCACTGGATCCCGCGGCATCTCCATTAACGAATACCTATTGAACCCCGCCTTGAGGAAATAATTCGTAAGTACTTTATAAGTAACAATTATTATTATCGTCCACCAACCCATATTTTCCATGCTCCATCAATCGGCAACGACGCAGTTTACCATTACGGTAACATTTCCACCCTCACAGCCTCAAAGACCTTTACAAATACACAAATTTTCACGAAACATTGAATCCGAAAAGATATCAGGGAAATGCGAAAGTTGGGGCTAGAAATAGCTACTTTTGAAATGCTAATATTTTTTTCTCTCTATATTTTCCCGGGTAGGTAATGAAAGTGAATCGTTTTCGAGATTCTTTTTAATCCTCAACGGAAAAATGGCTTGCTTTTCTGTGTATCTCTGTGTATGTATCTGTCTGTGGTAGAGTAGCTCCCAAATGGCTGAATCGATTTTCGTTTTTAAGGGTCATCATAGGTAATGATACCCCGAATGTACTTAGCCATGTTTCATGAAAATTGGTTCAACCGTTCAAAAGTTATGCGTTTTATTTTTGAATCTTGGGGGTTTTTCACGTTGTAGGTGACTTGTTTCAGTATCGTTTATCCAATTCTGGGAAAGTATACCGATTCAGGGTGTTGCAAAAAGGGTAAACTAAACCCCGAAAGGGGGTGACTCAGGTGGTCATTCTGAACAACTTTTGTTTTAGGAGTTTTGAAAATTCACGAAAAAAAATATACCTTTTCCATGGAAACTTTAGTATACCCTTTTTGCAACACTCTGTACACCGATTATTTTATTTTGAAGAATTCCTCTTGACACTGAAGCTGTAAGGTTCTCACCTGAACATGGACGTGGATGTCGCCGCTGCGGTCCGTGCTGACCACATATTTCTGAAACAAAAGAAAACACGTTCAGAACAATATTACATTTACAATAAACGGAGGTCAAGAGGAATATTTAGGATGATAGGGTTTTGCAAAAATGGTATAAGTATGCCGAAAAGGAGTGACTGGGCTTTTGTCAAAAAATGAACATGGCAAAAAAACACTTCGTTGTAGATATTTTAATATGAAATAGATGGAGTGTAAGTGCATAAGTAACGTTTCGACAAATAACACCTCAATTCTACCATTGACCTATTTTATTATTTTGAATTACCTAGTTCTATTAATATTATTTTGGTGAGAATATTTGTGCCATTGATACAATGGTAAACTCAAAACTGTTTGACAGTAAATAAAATAGGAACAGTTGTATGCTTTGTTTTTATATGTGACATATCATCTTGTTAGTATATCGTTTATCTAAGAGTATAAAACAAAAGTGCTGTTAAGATGTAGTAGGTAGCCCACGCCAAGAGCGTTGTTCGTCTATTTCCGGACGCACTGAAAACGCACCGGGCGCACTGTAAACACATTACAGCGCGACTGAAAATGTTAAATGCCCCACCTCACAACTAATAGTTTTTTTGTATATAAAATGTTGGTACGTAGCTGAGAGTATAACGTCAAATAATGTGTGAAATGGTATGCTTTGGCTCACATGACAAGTAAATGATTTAATTCATCGTAGAAATACAAATTATGAACGTATTTTTTTAACAAACACCAACCGTTTGAAGAAGGGGCTCTTTGTCTTTGGAGAGAGCGGAGGCAAGAAACTCCTAATAACTAGTAGATACATATATACTTATAGAATAGATTTTGTCTATCTGCTTATTTTATGAGTTGCATCCATTGAAATGTATTTTAATTCACTTAGATTTCACAATAGTCAATACTATCAATGTATGTGACAAAACTAGCTAAGAAGATAAGGAATCATCAACCTGGATCAAACTGCACGTGTAATGTAGATACTGTTATGTTCGTAGTTCATAATACATTATGTGCCTACGTGAGGCTAGGGGAGCCTAAGGGGTCACTCTATAATAACGAAAATCTAAGTTACGGAGCGCTACTTCACACGTCAAGACTCTCTCTCGTTGTATTAAACGTGCCGATTGCACGACAGCTCTCGGTTTGTTTTTCGTCAGTATAGAGTAACCCGCCTGCATCAGTTACAGAACACACGTATTATTTATTCCGGATGCGATGCATCGTCGCTCCGTAACTAGGATGTGACGTCATCAACGACAGGCGAAGGCTGATCATTCTGAACAACGCATGTAAGTAGGTATACAGGTTGTTGCTAAAACAGGATTTTTAAATACAGGTCGCATTTACCTTCAATCGACAACTGCACAATACTGTTAAAAACACCGCATCTTACGACATTCTGGAAAATTTTGGAATGTTTTTAAACACTCATTCATTGAATTGGACAAACTTGAAAAGGATAACAACTTGCGTGACCTACGTACATTCGGATTACCTTTCTTTAACTTCCGAACAGAGCATGAACTCCACTGCGTGAAGTATTTACTATACATGAGTATATAAAGTCAATCAATTACGCTCTCGCTGCGACACGTATTATTTCACTGTCCATTGATAATTAATTTAATACAGTTTAAAGTTATCCTTATCAGTTGTGTTGGTGGTAAATTTGAAGAAACAACTTAGAGCCACTTAATTGTGCCTCGGTGATTCCTGTAAGTCACTTATTTTAACTACAATATCGAGAAAACTGAACAGAAACTAGTTCTTCATACGCCCCGCCACCCGCACTCGCCCCTCCGAGACCTGCCGCTCGCTACTGACCGGCCGGTATTGTACCGAATGCTGCGGGACGCGCACTGCGGGTAGATTTGAGTCATCGCCCGCGCGCCGATATCACACCAAATACACCGACGAATGCTTCGGGACGCGGCTTTGTGACGTCAGACATTCCGCATCAGACCTACAACTCTGTTGGTAACACGTCGTTAATACCTGAACTGCGAACATCAACATGAACTGCGAAGCATGTAGGACTAGCGTAAGCATAAAGGAGCTGCTAAAATGCTATGCGTGCAGAAAGGCATTCCACTACAGGTGTCTTAACATAACTGATGCGGAATATACAAGCCGCATCGACGAGCTTAAGAATGGGTGGCGCTGCCCGCCGTGTTCCAATATAACCCGACGCACCTACAAGGAGAGAGACAGCACTCCGGTCCGGGCTCGGCTCGACACACTGCTGGATGAGACCCACATGTCCTGCGACGAATCTTTAACTGGTGCATCGATCTCATTTATCGATACACAATCAGACTCGAAGATGGTAGCAGGCGATGATCAAGTATCAGCGTCCTCTAAAGCAAACGTTCTGCGCCCTGAAGCAATTACTCGCGAACCTAGCAGTTTTACTCTCGACACGAAGATGCGAGATGGCATACTGAACGGCATACGATCCGATATTTCAAAATTAGTGCGAGAAGTACTATCGACTGAACTAAAACTACTTCAGGATAAAGTTCACAGTCTTGAAGAGGCGATGAATTTTGCGGACCTCGAACGTGCCGATCTCAAAAAACAAATTAACAAGAGTGAAGAAGATCTCAAGAAATTAAAACACGAAAACACATTTCTATCGCAGACCTGTAAAGATCTTAACTCAAGAATTACCGGCCTTGAACGTGAAACACTACAACAACAACAGTGGGCAAGGCTGCAGAACATAGAAATTGTCGGTGTGCCGGAAAACAAAAATGAATGCTTACCAGACGTAATAAAAAAGCTAGCGACCCATCTCAATGTAGAACTTCAGGCCGATGACGTTGAGTTTGCGCATCGCGTGCAGCCGAAGCGCACTGCGCCGGCGCGCCGTCCACGCACCATAGTGGTTCGTCTGCGTCGTCGCATTGTCAAAGACACGCTCATAGCTGCTGCGCGTAAATCACGTAAAACCCTGACATCAGAGTGCATTGGAACAGGTGGAGAAAAGCAAAAAATATACGTAAATGAGCATTTAACGCTGCATTCTAAACAGCTACTGATGAAATGTAAAGAAAAGGCTAAAGAAACTTCTTATGACTTCGTCTGGACAAAAAACTGCAGAATTTATGTTCGGAAGAACGAAAAGTCACCGCATTTGTTGATTTCATCAGAAGCCGACATAAAGAAAATGGCGTCCTGATATTTATTTTGCTCCGAGTTAAAAACAAATCTTTTATTATTTTTCTAAATGTAAAAGGCTTATTTTCATCTCTATTATTAAGTTTAATTAAATATTTTTACACAAACTCGCATACACACTCACTGTCACACTCACACATCCTCACATCCCCTAACACGCTCACTGATTATACAATACAAGACACTAAATACCTACTTACCTGCTACAATGTGCAATCAATTAATATAAGTAATACTTATTCCATTCTAATTACATTATTAAAAACACTGTTCTTTAATACTTTAAAAATAGTTAGCTGTATAAACATATTAGATAAGTTTAACTCACACCGTCTTATAATTCGATCCTAAAAAACTATCAATATTTTACCAAAATGTTAATGGACTACGCACTAAAACAACTACATTCTACAACAACACTATCGAGTTTAAACACGATCTGATACTCATAACGGAAACCTCTCTTTGTGAAGGCATTTTGAACTCCGAACTCGTAAACCTGGACCGCTATGACGTTGTAAGACGCGACCGCTCCACAGACACCACCGGTGGAGGAGTGCTGGCGCTCTGTGCTGGGCGCCTTAACATTATCCCGCGTCTAAACTGGGAGCGCCCCGACTTAGAATGTATATGGTTTACTGTTCCTGCCAAGGCTATTTGCTCGCCTAAAAACCTTCATGTAGCTGTTGTATACATACCCCCAGATCGTAAACTATCAACTCGTCTACAATATTTTATGGAACTCCTAGAAGAGGTGTTGTCTAATAATGCCGAAGACTTTTTCCTTGTCACTGGTGATTTCAACTTGCCGTGTATTTGCTGGGATTCAGACTCGGCTATTGTGTTAAAAAAAGGTTCCCTAGAACTACAAAATTCGGCAACTGAATTCCTTAATATAATTAACTTCATTGGACTTGAACAATCAAATACACTAAAGAACTGCTGTAATAATGTTTTAGATCTTATCTTAAGTAACTTCACAATGGACTGTCACAATGCATGTCTGCCTGTTGTCGCAGAGGACCGTTTTCACCCTGCCATCGAGGGTTCTTCCACTGCCTTTGACATGGAAAATATTCCAATAACTAAGCAATGGAAATATCAATTTCGTAAAGCTGATTATGCGTCTATTAAATCCTTTTTAAATAAAACAGATTGGAATAGTATTTTAAATAGCGGCACGGTAGACGACGGCGTTAATCAACTATACACTCAGATTAACGAAAGCATTGAAAAACACGTTCCTAAAGTGATGGTGGGTGGTTCACACCAATATCCGATTTGGTACAGTCGTGCTTTAGTAAAAATTATAGCTGAAAAGTCAAAATATCACGCTAGGTGGAAGAAATATAAAAATCCAATCGACTACAACACTTTTTCATTATTACGATCTAGACATAAGAGAATTCAAAGAGAATGTTTCAAAAACTACATTAAAAACTCTGAAGATAACATTATAGCTAATCCTAAACTTATTTGGACTTATATCAAATCTAAACGGAAAGGTAAAACCGGCTACCCTAACGTAATGACATATAACGCTACACAGTTGAACAGTGAAAAAGACATTTGTCAAGCATTCAGCTCTTTCTTTCATAACATGTTCAGTGTTCCTCCACAAAGTTACCCTGCAATGAATTTTCCCGATCCTAACATAAACATTATAACCAAAGGAATATTGGTAACCGAGGACGAAATACTTAAAATCTTACTTAACTTAGATAAAAATAAAGGAGCAGGTAGTGATGGCATACCACCCGTGTTTATCGTGAATTGTGCACACGAACTAGTAAAGCCTCTTCTTATAATTTTTAACAAATCTTTTCGTGAAGGAGTGTTTCCTACTGCATGGAAAGTAGCACATATTGTCCCAGTGCACAAAAAAGGCTCAAAAGCCGTAGTAGAATATTATAGGCCTATATCAATGCTTAACGTATTTGGTAAAGTTATAGAAAAAATATGCCACAATCACATTTATCACAATATATCCTCAAACATCCCCAGTGAGCAGCACGGATTCATCAAGGGTAAATCTACTACGACTAACTTGGCCATTTTCATTGATGACATTCTTAGGGCAATGGATGATCGAATTCAAGTGGATGTAATATACACCGATTTTGAAAAGGCATTTGACAGGGTAGATCATTTAATCTTAATGCTTAAATTGGAAAAACTAGGAATACGTGGTGACTTACTGCGTTGGGTGCGTTCATATATTTCTATGAGGAGTCAAGCCGTGGTTATTGGTGGGCATAAGTCGGACTTTGTAACAATTCCTTCAGGCGTCCCACAGGGCTCTATTTTGGGCCCTTTACTTTATGTGGCATACCTTTACGACATTGGGTCTTGTTTTCAACATGCGCAGTTTCTCCTGTATGCCGACGATAAAAAGATTTACATGAAAATAAGGTCCCTGAATGATTGTTTTCTCTTGCAGGAAGATCTGGATCGCCTTGCCGATTACTACGTTAGAAATAGAATAAACGTTAATGTGCCAAAATGTAACAAGATAAGTTTTTCTAGAAGTAACAATAGAATTTTACACACATACAGCATAAATAACTACCAAATTGTAAATACTGATGTAGTAAGGGATTTAGGCGTTATCCTAGACCATAAACTTACTTTCAGCAATCATATTGAAACAATAACATCCAAAGCTTTTAAAAACCTAGGGTTTGTGTTGAGAGTGAGCAAACCATTTCAAAGCCGTAAGTGTGTTATCAGTCTTTATTGCGCTTATGTTAGGAGTATTTTGGAATACTGCAGTTCAATATGGAATCCCTCTTACCTCATATATAAAAACATGCTAGAACGCCTTCAGCGTAAGTTCCTCCACCATATGAATTATAGATTCCGGGCAAGCCTCTTCACTCCTTTAGAAATGATGACCCTGGAGAAACGCCGTCAGCTGTTGGACATGCTTCTGCTCTACGATATTTGTCATGGGAGTATAGACTGTCCGACTCTTATAACCAAAACTCTAGCCTTGCGTACTCCTACCACTCGCACTCGCCATACTCCCCTGTTTTACACTGCGTCAGTTCACACAAATTATGCACAAAATTCTATCAGCTGTCGTTTGCCCAGAATGTTTAATAATAACTTCCGTGAACTCGACATATTTCATTCATCTAAGCCATCGTTTAAGAAATCTATAATGTCCTGTCTTCGTTCCTAAATAAATAAAACTCCCAAAGACACGCTCAAACACACACACACATACAGACACACACACAGACACACCCAAACACACACGTACCACTTACATACTAATACACCACACAACATACATAAAAATAGATACATAAGCCTTTTCCATTTTCCACTCCATTTTTATAATGTTCCAGTATAAAGTTTAATTGCTATTATTTTATTAAAATTGTAATTTTTTGAACTCAGTAATTACCCGAGTATATGTTTCTTTGCTTATATACTTACTTACAACTTACTTTATAACATGTTATTATGTAATACTTGCTTAGTAATATAATATGTTGTCGTTAAATGTTAAAAAAACGTAATAATAATCCTTAAATGGCCTATGTTAAGTTAAATTATGTTGGTTTATAAGTAATAATGTTGAGCTGTGGATTACTGTAAATAAATAAATAAAAATAAAAAAAAAATAAGTATAAGTAAATATCGATGCTTATGATTCTCTAAATTTAACACTAAATCTAGATTTAATATGTTGGTGCAAGTGGCCTAATGCATATTATTCTTGTGAATAATTCTGCAGTTATTCATACTATATATTATCTATTTTTAATTGGAGGTTAATTACTTTGTCTAGCTAATGGATAAGGGTTTGGGGTAAGTGGGGGAAATAATTTCAACGACGCGTCGTGCCAGCTTTACTAAATTAAAGAAACATACGCATCGATATTTACTTATACTTTATATACTCATGTATAGTACATACTTGCTTATAGGGCCACTTGCACCAACATATTAAATCGAGATTTAACACTAAATCTAGATTTAATATGTTGGTGCAAGTGGCCCTAAGACCGAAAACCTCTAAAAGCACAAATAAACAGGCAATCGGTTGTCAGTTTATAACCCACAGAACTTATAACACCCCATATTTTCATTAGCAGTTAAATTTCCTAACAAACCACACAAAGCCAAGCCATTACAATACGTTATAAGTGGATTATCAACTACCCAGTCACCCATATATATGTACCTGCACATAGGATATAGGTTAAGTACTAAAAATTAAAGAACGAGCTGGGTATTTCGTAATTAGTGAAATAGGTCATCGATTGTGTTCCTAGGGCTTCTGTTGACATACCGTGTGTGATATAAAGCCAGTTCAGATTCACTTCATATACCTGTACAATGTACATGCGAGACTATAATAGCTTAAATATTTTATGTCATATTGCACTTTTTTGTAATATTATTATATACCATTTGTATTATATGTGGGATGAAAATAAAAGCCGCCGATGCACTTAAACAATCTTTATTTTATTTATTAAAACCCATGAAATGAAAAACAATCTTTCGTCCTAAGCGCCATATTTGCAAGAGCCCAAGACATTCATAAAAGGAAGCTGACCATAGTGAATATTCCTACTCCTACAACCCGGCCATCCTGCAGATAGTCTGGCCTCAGACTATGAAAAACAAATAACATAAATCTTACTGACTCTACCTTAAAACATCATTTAGAAAACAACAAAAAAACGTAATCCTGAAACTTTTAGTGACTTCTTAACACATTAAAACTACAATATACACTTCATATAACAAACAAATATACCTACATAAACAACTTAACTTCTATTGAAATAAAAATGCCACCGTAATTAAAACACACTCATCCTTCGTCACACATTCATCATCATCATTATCATACAAATAAAACCTTATAAAAATCACCTAGACCTTCCTCAGTGTCATATCTAGGCAATGGCTTCATGTACTCAGCGTAGTACATGGTAATCTTTAGTTAATGCGTCTTTCATTATTCTTGCAGAGAAGTTACAATTCTCGCCCACTCTCCTTGCTCTTTCTACCTCCATAGCTCCTCTCACCATGACTTTCTTCTCGATTGGCTGTCTTATACCGTTTATTTCAGAAAACACCTTCTTATTAATTATCCTATTATGGGTATATCTCCTTGTCGAGCCATTGTTCTCCTTCACCAAACTAGGAAACTCGCCTGAAAAATACTCTTTTTTAACCACCTTTTCAACTTTTTCTTCCACCTTTTCAACTTGTTCTTCCGCAATTCTTGTCTCACATACCTCTTCAACTTTATGTTCAATAATCTCCTTAATACAATTTTGCTTGAATGGCTCCTCTTTGCAAATTTCCTCCTTTTTATTTTCCAAAACTTGTTTATTTACATCCGTTTCCGTTTGACATTGACTGTGACATTTGTTCTGTTCATTCTCCTTCGTCTTTATGGATGTCACTTCCTTTTCCTTTGAATAATCGTTCGCCTCGTCCGTCCTGACTTCGAACATTACCGAGTGCTGCTTTACCGACATCTTCGACTGACATCTGTATCCGCTGCTCTGTCGCTGATCAGGTACCTGCTTTACCGACACATGAGTCTCTCTCGTCTCCTTAGCTGATGCTGTCATCTTCTTTTTACGGTCCGTCATCAGCTCGTGAATGTGCTTCGTATCAACCTTGTCAGGAAATTCCTCCAGCAGTGCCCGCTGCAGTTCCTCAAAGCTCATGAATTTATTCTCAGTGCGGAGCCACAGACCTGCCACACCAGTCAGAACACGTCGCGCTATCAGCAGTTTTTGTGGAGGTGACCAGCCGCACACTTCCGCATTGTCGCTGAAGTCCTCCACCCACCTTGTCGCCGGGTACGCCGGGTCCGCTCCCGAAAACGTCGGGATTGTCGCCGCCGTCATCATCATTTCGTCTTTAAAATAATTTTTTCACCTTCACCGTCTTAAAATATACCACCTTATATTTGTTCACCTTTACATTGTTTCTCCTTTAATAATTTAGAATTTTCACCATTTTAGTCCGCCGCCATCTTTTCCGTTTGTGAATCGCTTCACGAACACGCCCCCTTATTTACACTATTTACACCTTATTTACACCATCTTCAGCACCTTTGGCTTATTCTCATCCCGGACGAGCCCCCAAAAGTTGTGGGATGAAAATAAAAGCCGCCGATGCACTTAAACAATCTTTATTTTATTTATTAAAACCCATGAAATGAAAAACAATCTTTCGTCCTAAGCGCCATATTTGCAAGAGCCCAAGACATTCATAAAAGGAAGCTGACCATAGTGAATATTCCTACTCCTACATATATACCATT
Source organism: Plutella xylostella (assembly GCF_932276165.1). Lineage (NCBI taxonomy): Eukaryota > Metazoa > Arthropoda > Insecta > Lepidoptera > Plutellidae > Plutella > Plutella xylostella. The sequence continues at coordinate 1,243,456 of NC_064002.1, forward strand.
GTAATATTATTATATAGCACTTAGGGCGGATTCGGCCAACGTCGAGTAAATTTTACTCTCGAGTAAAGTACCAGTTACTCGCGAGTAAGCAGGATTTTGCATTCTACCAAACCTGAAACCAAGATAACTAGCTTATCCCAAGAATAAAATGTTATACCGCCAAAATTGACCGTGTAACGAGCTTATCCGAGAGTAATTTTGTAATGGCGGCAGCACATCAGCTGATTAGAAAACCGTCATAATGACATATAAACACATCTGTCAAAACATAAACAAAAGTACGTTAAAAGGCAAAGTCTCAGAATAACAACAGCGAATAAAATTTTAAAACATAAACAATTTCATACTTTTATAATCCATTCAAACTAAGTTGGCATGTCATTTCTATTGCATGCTTTGAAACGCAGCTATTTTTATTTTAGTTGCATTACAGTTTCGTTCCTCGTTCATTCAATTTAATCATGGTATAACTTGGTAGAATGCAAATGTACTTATCCTAGATATTTACTCGCGTATAATTTTAATCCCGGTATAGTTATTCTCGTGTAACGTGATGTTTGGACGAATTCACTCTTAATATCATTAAAATAGTAATGTGATCCCGAGAGGAGGGACGGGGTCTCTGTAATACAGGTCTCGACTTAGCACAGGACCCCGGCGCTAAGTTTTCTTTGTAAAATGTTTGAATGAATAAAGATTTTTAATTTAATTTTAATTTAATTAATAGCTGTACCAATTAGGTAGTACCTAAATGGAGCGGAGCACCACAATACTCTGTCTTCGGCCTTCCTCGTCCAGACACTACCGGCAACCTGTCTAGCGGTTCTGTTCTTCGACAAACAGCCGTGGTAAATAATTGGTATTAGGTATTTTGGCCTAATACCAATTATTATTATACAGGTGTTCAAAAATGGGTAAAGTGAGCTGAATGGCGGTAACTCAGGGGGTCATGATGAACATCTTTTGTAAACTACAGCTTTTGAGCAACAATCTGTTCGTCACGTGATTTTTAACTATATAGGGTGTAATTTTTTTATGATTTCATATAATTTAACAGCAAAAGTGGTTGAGAATGACGAGTCGAGTCGCCCCTTTCGTTTTCCAACCTCTTTCTTATACAAGACCTTTATACAAGGTGGTTTATCTAAATGGGTGATGAATGATGATGTAACATGGCTGTATAAATGGGTAATCATGATTTAGGTAACAAGTAACATAATTGTATAAATGGTCAATGGATGCTGATGTAACATGTAACATGTTCAAGTTCCGGGCTGGGCGGCGTATCGACCGCGCTGGAAATAAACCAGCTATTCTGGCTACTGGCTGCAGGTCAGACAGATGCCGGTCGATGCAGCTGCAAAGGTCTCATTGTTCTAATGTTGTCTTCATCATTTTTGTTAAAACAACATTTAGAATTGTCGTTGCTGATGCAACCCCTGAGCCTTGCCTAATGTACGGCTGAACCATAATTCGTACTGAACAGACGTAGGTTTACATTTTAATAAAACGTCCCTTAATTATTTACGCAGGTACCTACTTAGAATTTATGTAGATATAGGCATCATGTCGTTTTCAGAAATATTTATAAGGTATACAAAAAAAACACAAACAAACGTCAACTTTTTCTGACTACCTGCCAACTGCCATATGCCGTGGAAATTCAATGAACGGCCATACACATCACACTCTGTATGTGAATTTGAAACAAAGTTTCAGAACATAACATCTGCGATTTATCAACTAGAATTTTCATGCTTGACCGATTAATTCAACAGAGTTTATAAACAGGCAGTGAATTGAGCAGTCTTATAAATAGGACATTACTCATTGTAAGGATCTGAGCCCGGGCTCGATTCTGCTAAGGAATGAACTGTGGAGGACATTCATAATAATAATTTGAATTTTCATTGCATTAATCCAATTTTAGCGTAAGATATTATTTAAAAACGTATGCATCTTCTATCAATCAATAACAAAAATCATTATGTACTTAAGTACTTAGTACTCCAATGGCAGTTTCTCAAATTGAAAGATGTGGAACGCAGGTGTCTGAAACATTCAGACAACATGACTGTGTATGGGCATGGCATTGGTTGAACCTTTATTAGCAGACTTGGCCCCGAGTTGTTTGAATTCGGAACGATAACCTTTGCGAAGGCAATTTCAGGTGTTTACAAACAGATTGCTGCTCGTTTATTTCGGAGTTTTTTTAAACTTTAGTGGGTAAATGACCTTTGTCCTTAGTAGTCTTTCACTTCATAATTTATTATTATTATCTTTAAGATCCACGCTTGTTGACCTTACATACAATAAGTAAGTAAGGTAAGTAGCTACATATAGTTTAAAAAGGGAAACATTTGTATATGTATAATGATATACCTACATTCTCCCTGAGTGTTATATGTGTGCTTCGCACGAGAAACCCCTTTACAGGTGATGCGAATCTCACTCGAATAAGCTAGTTTCATATAAAGTTCTAAAAGAGCTAGGTATAAAGATACCAGAGAAACTTGGGCAAGAACAACTACTTAAAATTGTAGAATGGTATGGAATGGAACTTTTTCTAGTTCTCTCTATTACCTAAGTCACGAACTAACCCAATAATAATGTATGTCCTGAAAGAGTACAAGTAATTCAGTTATCATGTCCTTCACACGAAAGCTCCAGAACAAAGTCCCCAATACCTAGCACCAGCCATCTCGGTGACACTCAATAACTCGGTTACGATCGCAAAGCTCCTTTGGGAAATTTCGCAACAGAAATCAAATTATCCTCCGTATCGGACAGATTCGGGATGTCCCAAATTGCATATTGACAGCGACATGAGCTCATGTTAAAAAAACCGAACTGCTAAACGGATTTAAGAATAAAACTGTAAAATGAATTTCTATAGAATTACTCTTATCAAGTTTTAGTACTGAAGCATTCTTAGTTAACTATACTAATATTGAATGAATTACCTACTTCAGTTTGCATTTCTTTAGGTAGGTAAATGGGAAACCATTTTTTTATTTAAACAATAACATTGTTATTGCACCATGGTCCTACACAGGTCTAGATTGAATATTGAGATATGATGGAGACGTAAATTATTCATTACCTACGGAAAATTAAAACAAAAAGGGCAAATATGTAACTACTTAATCATTAGAATCAATACAAATAGATGTGGTAGCAGTTCAAACAAAAACTTGATACTTTATTGGATGTTCAACAACATTAAACTCGCTGAAATAGTTTTATTGCGGCTTTGTAGATTAAAATATTTCGACTAAATCCTATTGAAGCTGCCCTATATTTTCAAAACTGCATACAAAAACTATAAATCCATATTTTATACACTTTTAGCTACGTACCAGGTTTACTAATTAACATTTGACCTAATTCGGTCCTATTGTTAATCTTCTCAGAAACAGCGCTAAAAATAACCTCAGAACAAAAACAACATGCTATAACGTAAATATCCTATGACATACCTACCAAAAGTACCTACATAGAGGTAGGTACTTAGTAAACATTCGGAATATGAACAAGTTTAAGAAAAATAACCGTAAAATTATTCGAAACTATTAAAAAACATAAATTCCAATTTCAAAAAGCCACTAACCTGAACGCCCTTTTCTTCTGTATCAGGCATTTCGGCTCCACTTTTGAATTAGGAGCGCGCGAAACTTTTTTACTTTTTTCTTGTTATTTTTTTTAATAGGTCTGGAGCAACGTGTGCCTGCTGTAGAGGCCTGGAGAGCAGTGAGGGCCCTGGAGCGGGAAGCCGTACTGATGAGAGGGTGTGCGCGTATTAGAAGCGGAAAACGTTTAGAAACCGACCGACATTCTTTCATATGTAAATATAGGAAAGGTACCTATATTACTGTGTATGGAATGTTGTTCCTTCGGGAATTCGGGATCTATGTAATCTTTAAATATGGCATCATAATGGCGATGAAACCTATGTATTACTTGTCATGTAACATTGTATATGCATTTTGTAAATATCATAGCTAAAAATAAAAGTAGGTTACATTTATTGTAAAGTAACTCAGACTTCAGGTAAGTTTATTTGTTTTCCAATATTTTCTTGAGCTCATTGGATTGAGAGATACTAAATTGACGTGAAACGAGACGTCTTTTCTATTCTATCTCTTAGAACTTGCACTGAGATAGAATATTCTTCAAATCTTGCACGGCTACATGTTTTGTACAGCGCGTAGTGTTATTTCAAGTACAATGCATAGGTAAATTTTCACTATTATGAAACTTTAAATTGTGGATTCAAAATTTAATAAATAAATTAGAAGTTTATGATATTTTCCGGCACTTGTTCAGCTTTTCGGAAGTTAAAATCTTAACATAGTTTACTCGTAAGATAACTATTTCAAACTATATGCTGTGTTATAAACTTACAAAGTCGAAGTTTTTGTCGTCGTTTGTGTCGCTATTTTTTTCTGAAAGATATACCGAAGAAGGTATTACTTAAATACAGCAAGGAGTTCCAGCAGGAAGGCGGTGTAATTAGCGGCGCGGTGACCCAATTGCCGGTTCAATTGAATGAGGTGCAGCGCAAATAGGATCCACGTCTCACAAATTGTGCGCGACGACGCTGCAACGAGGTTTTACTGTTTATTGGCATTCCATTTGCAAAATTGGCCACTAAGAAAAACAATTTGCCAATATCATTTCAGGACTGTTAAATTCTTACTGGCCGCTAAGAAAAACAAAAGGCTTGTATTTAAACCTCCACCAGAAATTATATGATACTGCCGCCAATAAATTCGAAATCTCCGCCAAAACGGATAAATCATCACCAAATCATGCTTCCCAAAATATTTTTGAAATGAACCAAATTATTTTTTACTGAATACTGTAAAACTATATTGACACCATTAAAATTTATTTCAAACCAAATAAAGTATATCATCGCTATATAGATGTAACCAATATATTCTTTTATCAGTATCATTTTAATAATCCTTTCTAACCAAAAAAAGTAAAAGTAAATATTAAAAATTAAGTTTATACCAAATAATAAATAGCTTACCCAAAACAAAGTCACTTTTTAAATTGCTTTATGAATTAATTAAATCATTAGTATGTGCCTAGTAAAATCTATCCGTTACGCCATCTCGACTCCCATTCGTGTGGCCGAGGGTTTGAATTTTGCCATGTACCAATAAATTCTATAGAAATAAGGAATTGAAATACAATTTATTATAGTTAAGTGCTTGGTGCTTGGGGTTTCTCTGATGGATCGTATCAGAAATGAGGATATCTGTCAGAGGACTAAGGTTATTGACATAGCTGTCAAAATATGCACGCTGAAATTGCAGTGGGCTGGTCATATCTGCCGAAGAACCGATAACTGTTGGGGTAGACGAGTTCTCGAGTAGAGACCTCGAACAGGCAAACGCAGCGTGGGACGCCCTCCTGCCCGCTGGACTAACGACCTTAGGCGGGTTGTGGTTGGACGAGGAAGGCCGAGGACCGAGTGTTGTGGCGCTCCTTGGGAGAGGCCTATGTCCAGCAGTGGATGATTATTGGCTGATGATCATGATGATGATAGGTAAATGTATGTATATGAGTATGCGGGCGCGGGGGGATGGCGCCGCTCAAATTTGACCTTGTCCAGAAGGGGTGAATTTGCCGCGATGTATTGATGTCGATGTACTAGACATCAATACATTGCGTCCACAAGCATCGCGCAAATTCAAAATTCATGCCGCACCACTCTTAAAGTCGTAAATGCCTACATATTAAAATTAACAGGTAAATCGATTACCTTTATACTATATTTTATATTGTTTTTGGGTAGGATAATTTGGTGATATAAAAAAAAAATTAACACTTAGTTTTGGTGTCAATGTTTATATTTTAGTATAGCATAATTTGGTGATGATTTATCCGTTTTGGCGACGAAAAAGATTTTCTATTGTAAACTTGCAATTATTTGGAGGCGTGTTTATTTATTTTGGAACGTAAACGTTTTTTTTTGGGGTTTCGATTTTGGAGTTGTTTTAATTAATTTGGTTTTAATTTTTTTTTTGGTGCAATGTATTAGCGTACAATTATTTTTTTTGGTGATGATTTAAATTGTACCCAAAACAAAATTGCCAATATATTTTTTAGTTTAAGTTTGTGTTCTAAATGGTTGTTTTATACATACCAATAGCCTTACATCTCTATTCTTAAGTCGGAATTAAAATTGCCATTGCTTGACTAATCATTACTGCCACTTTAATTTGATGTGAGCATTTTCAAATAGCAAATTTCCATTGATAGATACTAACAAAATACCTATTAATAATTGGTATGTAACGCCACCTACAGTTTTCAGGCTGAATCTTTCAGTTATAAATGTTTCAGTGCGTGTGAACTATGAACATAATTCCGTGTATTACCACTAGACGCCACCACATTTCCACTGAAGCATTGGGATCTATTTTCAAACTCTTGTTTATGTATTTGTATATGAAGTGAATGTAAGATGCCACTTCATATATAAATACATATGAAGTGAATGTACGATGCGACATGTATTTGTATATGAAGTGAATGTGCATTGCATATTTTGAAATAATAAAGAGGAACTTCGTTTTTATTAGTTTCGTCTGCTAAATACCTACGTTTAAACTTTTTTTTATTATTACATTTATTTTATTTGTAGGTAATAAATTGATACTCATGTATATTTTGATATATAGGTAACTATTTTATATGTGCTGACATTCAACATGTTCAATGCATTTAGTTAGAAAATACACTTAAAAAACAGATTATGAAATTCATAAAAGTGAATGACTGTATAAACGTACCTCTAACATATTGGATGCAATTTTGTGAGAATGCTAATTACCAGTTTATAGGAGGTATTACATGTACTTGTGATATTGTTACACTAACATTTACACTGCTGACCTTGAGATCAATTTACGACGTTGTTTACCGACAATCATGTCTTCAAACAATATACATGACAAGTCGTTGTTTGAGCCAATTTTCATCTGGCGACGACATTCTAGCGAGGGTTCCTTCTGTTTTTGAAATATAGAAGTCATGTAGGCCATTTCAGTACCTATGGAAGCATGGACTTGGGTAGGTAAGGTACTGCTCAATGAAAAAATAGCAATGATAGCGTTGCATTCCATAATTTCCATCCTACTGAAAATTACGTTTTCAGTTGTAAAACCGGCAATTATTTCAAACACTTTTAATTTTTTTTGTTTTTATATGCGACCGTACACACCTCCGTAAGAAACTCTTCACATTGATCATTAAATTAAAGTCAATCTCTTCAGTATAACTATATTTACAGATATAATATTAAATAACAGCAAAAGAAAATAAAACTAACTAAGCTTAGATTGATTATTATTAACTCTCATTGGTTACAAAATCTCACTTCACATTATAAAAAGTATTTATTTATTTTCTATATTAATTAAGCTATATGGGCTGTTTGAGCCACAAACCTTTGCCACGTCGTCGAGCGGAAAAAAAATAACGAAAGAAAAAAACAAAAGAATCGGGCTGTGAGATTTTGGCGGCGTCGGAAAATGTTTTCAAATTATAATTGTTTTGTTTATTGTACAAAATACGCAATAATAAAATACCATAAAGTGCGGAGCGAAAACGCATGCGTCGAGTAATTGTATTATTTTGTGATTGGTCAATAGTACGGACATTGAAAATACGCATTTATGAAATAAACTAACGATCCCGCATAGGCCGCTATGTGGAAGAACTGTGCAAACCGGCATTTGGGGTGAGTTAAGACTATAGAGATATTATACATTATTATACCTTCTAACTTCTCTTATTTATTAATCTTTTTTTAAACACCCTAGGAGGCGGTTATTTTACCGGGACATACCTACCTAGGTACTTACGGTGGGTACTGTGTAAAGGATGGGTAAAGGGTACCTATACTTTAGTCATAAAATACCTGTAGCACCTACATAATACAAATACCTAAGACGACCGAATGGCGTAGTGGTTAGTGACCCTGACTACTGAGCCGAAGGTCCCGGGTTCGATTCCCGGCTGGGGCAGATATTTGTTTAAATACAGATATTTGTACTCGGGTCTTGGGTGTTGATATTTATATTTAGTATCTATCTATCTATGTATTTGTGTAGATATATCAGCTGTCCGACACCCAAAACACAGGTTCTGCCTAGCTTGGGGTCGGATGGCCGTGTGTGAGATGTCCCCACATATTTATTTATTTATTATTATTTTATTTATTTATTTACCTATAACTGGTTTGACCCTCGTACAAGTGTATTTTCAACAATTCGATAGAAAAAACCTTGTTTCCATGCTAAAACGTTATAAAATTATAAATCTTACAGTGACTCTTATTCTCTATAGACAATATAAGTGGTAACCCTACTCGGACACGCGGAAACATCAACCTCTCGAGCTCAGTCGCCACTCGCCACATGCAGCAGCAAATACAGGTCGGATTTTTATCAGTGACTTTATAATACCCGACATACGTACTAAGAAACTTTCAATGTCAGAATCAGAGAGAGAAAAAAAATCAGCCCCTTAAAATTAGTTCAGTACGAGTTACCTTCTCATCTTTAGTATTATGGAACTGCTGTTTTATTTTCGCGATTCCAGAGTTGATCCAACAGTAAAAGTTGCTCAGTAGGCGGTACACTGATAATTTTCCAACCTGTATAGCACGATGCACTATTCCATACAGCAGCACAATATAAAAATTGTCCGTCTAAGAATAGCACGTTGCATCCTCAGCCAATAGCCAGACAGGCCAGACGAGCCCCCAATTGCTCAGCTGTTATATTGTATCCTGCCACAGATTCATAACATTTAGATGAGACTTTACTTTATATGTATTTTAAGAACAACGACGGAAAAAGTAGGAAAACCGCAGAGTTCAATAAAAGTACCTATCTACTCGCTTCACAACTGAAAAACTGCTTATATACATATACATACATATGCACTCACGACTGTAATCCCCGAAAGGTGGCTCACAAAGCGAGCCACCCACTTTTCGCAGCACATTTGTACTCACGTGATCTAGGTTGCGAACCATATCGCCGTTTTGGGATACGTATACAATGCATTTAGGATACACATCTAGAATCTAGATGTGCAGGTTTCCTCACGATGTTTTCCATCACCGTAAGAGCACGTGGTATTATTGTACTTAAACTCCTTAATTGAAAACACAATTGAAAGAATTCATTGGTACAGGCCAGGATTTGAACCCACAGCCTCTCGATTGAGAGGACGAGGTCTTATCCATTACGCCACCACCACTCTCTGCTTATATATACATGAAATTTAAGCACTACCTACCTATATTACGGAATGCAAAATTATTTTATATGTATTGCAATGTGTGTAGCTTATCAATTCAATTAATTCGACCATGTAACTTAGCCTAGCTTTTCAATCAAGGAATTATAATTAAACGTTAGTATACCTACCTGCAGATACGAGGTATCGGGATAACATTTCTGAGTCCAACTACTCTTTGAGACCCCCTGCGCACATTGCACATGCACATTATGTAGGTACCTAGACTACCTAGGACGTAGGCAGGCAGCTAAATAGGAAGTCTCGTCATGTCTACATTCAGTGGGCAGATCTTTCCTCTTGCATTTATAGCACATATTGTGCGTAATTTAAAGATCCCGAATGGTACAGGATACGTAGTTTTATATATGTATACGTAAGTTGCGGAGCTATATAATTAAGCCACCTATTATATAAAATGTAGTTATAATACATAAAGCAGACTATTCCATATTTTCATCGGCGTGGCTATGAAAACGGACGGTTCAAAACTTTTAGACGCAGTTTTCTACACAATCTCTAAATCTTTTTTCACTGAACGTCTAGATTCATGCTGTATTCTGAGACTCAGGTAGGCGGGAATACATTACATAAATTATCGCGATGAAATTACAATATCTTGGCACTGAAATACAATTCAAAACCCTGAGACAACGAGACACATTCTTATTCAAGATCAAATAGACAGAAATACAAAGTGTGTTGTGTTGTGTGTTAGCTTAGAATTTTAAGTCTAACACGTGCACGTGCCATAAATTTGTGGACAATAAATAATAACAACAAGATCTAAGTAGTTCTCAGTACCATTGTAGCCATTAGAATGAATCGTGATGAAGATCAGACATCATCAGCTGCTAGTAACCGGCTTTTTCCGTGAAACACTACGTTCATGGAATAACCCTCTGTCCTCGTTAACCCAAAATGAATTACGGGGCAATTTTCAATCAGCATTGCCACTATACATATACGATATACCGCCCTAAACACAGATGTCGTCAGCTGATTTCAAGTTCAAGGATCAGTAAACGCCTGATATAATGGTCCACGCCCATCAACTTTCGGCGGAGACAAGATGATAGAGATATTGTGTCATTGTCACTTCAACCACAATACTGCGCCAGAAGAGAACTATTTATAGCTTATAATAGTCGTCTCCTGCACATTACACGGATGGGTATCATGGATCCCTTTGCAACGAAACACGATGTCATGTGAATTCATACGATATCTTCTGAATAGGTGACCGTAGGTATTACATATATTATTATGGCTGAGTAACTAATCATTATTATATTTATGATATGGTTTAAGTTTAGTTAAGTATTACTACACAACAGTCAGAATATTTTATGTCTGTAACTACACGTCCATAAGACACCTTTCTGTATTTCTGTGTATTTTTATTTTATTATTCGGATTCAACCCATTTCTGATAACCGTATTTTGTAAAAAGCTGGCAATATCGTTAGATACCAACCCTTGTCGATTTAAAATACGTAGCCGAGTAACTATCGAGTAATTCGTCGACAGTACCGCATCTACTCCACTTAAGCGCCTACGCCCATGAATGAACAGTATTTATAGAATATTTAGAGATGAGACGGTGTAATAAAGAAGAAGATTACGTCTATGTACTTACATACGTACCTAGTATAAACCCGCATAGATACCTATTTTCTGAGAGTCTAGACATATATTTAAACACGTGCTGATTATGTCTGATGAGGACGATAGCTAGCATTAAGGGGATCCCTAAAGCTAAAATGCTAAAGTCGGCTTGATATACTTGATTAGATTGGAAAAACGGTGGCTTCTATCACATTGATAAAAATATATTTTGTAGCAGAGGGTATACTGAACATGTTAGTTGCTTATAAATTGGTGCAGGATTATAATAAGTATGTTAAAAAAAATTGCAAACACACCATGTCTTTTGCCATTTTTTGACTTATTATGAAAAAACCCTCGAAATCAGAGGGCCCATTTTCATGGAATCTTATATGTATGTGTAGGTAATTAAATTCTTAACAAAGTTACCTTAAAGAGTTGGATTTAATGGACCAGAAGTCAACTTTTTTTGCAAAAAACTAATAAATTCCGGTTTAAAAATGATGACACCGTGACAGATTTCAGATTTCTTCAGTCGTCGCCCTGGTGGCGGCCTGTTAGGAGCGATACCCACGCCATTTTATTTTTTATCAAATATTTCACAAAAACTGATTAAATCAACAAATTATGACTACAAGTATTATAATACATATGCATTTGCTATGGAAAGTTAATTTTCTAATCATTTTAGATGCAGAAAAGCCGAAAATTCTTTGAAAACATTTCGCCTTTTCGATTTGTTTACATTTTTTACTATAGAGTTACAGATGCATAGATAAAGGTAAACATTGCACATAATGACACTTATTAGATTCTCCGAATAAGAACTATACGGTCAATGCAGTATGCCAAAGCGCGAGCCTGTTTATATTCTGAGGGGTAATTTATTTTATTTTAACGGTTGTGTATGCTAGGTAAGCTACACAATATACAGGGTGTTGAAAAGTAAGTTCATAATTTGTTTTATTTGAAACCAAAAACCGTAGTTAATTAAAAATATATATATTTTAAGATGTGGTAGTCTGTACACTACAGGTTGTTAAAAATAAGTAAGTATTTTGAAAAATTGAAGATCTAAAATTTACATAATTTTTTAAATCTATTTAACAAGCTTTGCAAAAAAGCGGTTAAGTGCGACTGTATCTCGCCATGAAAAAAATGAAATGTTTACTGTAGCTATGAATTTTATGCGTTACAAGTGGAATAAAATACCGCATAAGAAAGAAAGAAAGAAAGAAAATATAGTTTATTACAGTAAAGAAAATAACAGTTTCTGAACTAAGGCTAGGTCCTACCTATTAGGTATACAAAGATACCTGTGCCAGGCGGCCCTGCTCTTTTATAATTATGACATACTTTATATATATATGCTAACGCGGTTAGGTTAGATTAACATTAACAGTAGGGAAAAAAAAAAAACTATTTTTGAAAGATAACTAATTGAAGTGTATGTGTGTGTGTGGTGTGTGTGTGTGTGTGTGTGTGTATGTGTGTTATATTAGAGTGTCACAAGGTTATAAACATAAATACCTATATAGAATTTGATGTATGTGGATTTTACTAGTTAGGTTTTTAAGATATGAAAGTTTTCATATTATACAAAAGCAATGTCTTTTTATATTTTTGGTGAATAATATTATGTACAACTATGTAAGAGCCTAGTTTTTAAAAAAAAACTCATAAGAAAATATTAAATACACAGGTTTTTTAACCCCTGAAGGAAATAGAGGGGTGTTATAAGTTTAAAGTAAGGGCTGAATTTTTTTTTTAAATTAGGGTGATAGGTAATGTATATTTTTAATGATTTTTTCAAATAGATTAATGTTATACCATTTTTAAATTGCCATAAAATTACCTATAGTTATAGTTATAGAAAAGGGCAGGGCTACCAGTGCCCATTCGCCACTGCAACCTAAAAGATCTATAAATTATGACTCCCCATGCCGAGTCTCACTCTACAGGCCCAGGTCTTTTATAAACCTGATATTACCTATACAGGATGTTGCAAAAAGGGTATACTGTGCCGAAAGGGTTTGACTCAGGGGTTATTCTGAACAACTTTTGTTCTCCAAGTTTTGGAAATTCTCAAAAAATAAATTCGGTCTCTATAGTAAAAAGTCACGTGATCGAATAAGTTTCTATGTAAAAGGTTTTGTTACGTGAATTTTCAAAATTGTAGAAGAAATCATGTGGATCAGAATGGCACCTAAATCCACTTTTGGCTAAGCTTTATACCCTTTTTTCAATACCTTGTATAAAATATCGTCAGCGTCACCTTAGATCGTAATCATCGTAACTCCTCGTGACCAAATTTTAGAGGAGACAAAAATACTGTTTTATTTGTAGTTCTAGTTGGCATACTACCCACCTAAAGTTTTTTTTAACTAGCCTAAAAATGATTTGTTTAGACAGTCTATCTTCCTGTTCAACCGCAGCCTGAGTGCCAGTGACTCAATGACTGAAAGGAGGCCATTAGTGCTCCTAAATAAATAAAGCAGGCCTGTAGATTATCTTTCAGTGTACCGACACATCTGATTGCTGTAAGAGCCTGATAAGCTCTTCGAACGAGTCATACCTCTGTGGTGGTACGGTTTCGACCTTTCGGACAGTCAGTTTGGCATCCGAAATGCGGATTCGAATAGTGGGTACAATACTTTGCGTTCGTTCACTGTCGGAGCAGGATAAGAACCACGGGCGAGTTGTTGCGCTGGCTGTTTGCTTAAAAATAGTAACCGCGTTCAACTCTATCCCCTAGAGGGCGAACCTTTAGGGCGGCTCTTGTATACCATCACTTGTCTTCTTATCTGCAGAAAATTGACAGAGGTCATACGTGTCTAACAAGTACATTAAGGATGCGAAAAGAGAGGGTTTGTTTTCACTGAAGAAGTTCAGTTGCGGAGTTCCACAGCGGTAGGTCTTGGACCCCTCAGCTGTGGAACTTGGCATACAACGCGGTCCTGCAAATCAAGCTCGCAAACGGCGTTAGCACAGTGCATTTTTCTAATGTCACACAGGTCGTGAGGTAGGCTGAGAGCCTCCTTCGGGGATGACATCCCAATGATTCATTACGAAAAAATTGCTGCAGCTGTGCTCGCCATGCAGTGCATGGGCTACTTCCGAATCTGGGGGGCTGTTGCAAAGGAGTCCGTTGCCTCTATACGGTACGGGTTCCGTGCGATCTATGATCCTTCCGGGAGCACCTGTCTTGTCAAGTCGAAGAGAATGGCTCGTATTCGACGCAACCTGCAGTACTGGTGGGATTGGTTGGAGGACAGGACAGCAGGAAGCTGCAGCAGCCGTCATGCTGTGATTCGACGCATAGATGCAAAAAAAAGTTGAAAGTAACTTCATGTTAATAAAATATTAGATCTTAATTTAACAACATAACATTGCAAAAAAAAATTAACATTGTTGAGTATGTTATTGTAATTTACTAAAGTAGTAATAAAAACAAAGGCTTATTGCATAGTTTTCGTTGACGTTCGCCTACATCGCACGTTGTATATGAGAATAAAGGGTATAATTACTAAGTTTTCTTGTTTAAAAATCACGGTTTGGGGTTTAGAGGAAAACAAATGGTAAAATGCGGAATACAGTTTTTTTTTTTCGAATAAAGAGGAAAACATGTGAATTCAAAAAACGTTTCTATTGACACCAAAGAGTACTTTTCGCCGAGAAAAGTGGAGTTACAATGTTTGCGATCTAAAGTGATGATAGAACTAGAACTTATTTTTTCAGTTCACCTGCTGTTGAGTGAAATCGTAATTAGGTAAATGACTCCTTGACATGAAAATAACTTTTTTTTTATAATCGTTATAACAAAACCGTTTTTTTTAATACAGCAATATTTGTAGGTGTACTTACAGTGAGCAAAAGAGCGCAGCAAGGTGTAAATTTTTTGGTTTTTAAGAAACAAAAATATTATTTCTATCATATCCCAAATACACATAAGTACTTAAAAAAAAAATACACACTCTCGCCTTGTACTAATGTACTCCCTTGCGGGGGTACTTACATGTTATTATTTTTCTGGTGACCTCCCCATATCCCTTTGCCAGCTACGTAACCTTTTGTGACACCCTGTATATGCAGAGTTCTGCAAACTACTGTTCTGCTTTTGAAACACCAAAAAAAAACAGGTCGTCTAACTAAAAGGTCACGTGACCAAAAAAAAATTATATGAAGAAGCGTTTTTTTCATGAATATTAAAATTACGTAGGATAAAAGTTTTTCAGAGTGACGCCTGAGTAACGCCCTTTCGGCTAACTATACTTTTTTTATTACACGGGGGCAGAGTTTAATACAACACCCTGAACTATTAAACTCTGATAATATTTTCGCGATTTTTTTACATTCTGATTTCATTTCCTGGCTTAGAAATAACATCAATAACATGCTGCACACGTAGGTTTCGGCATAGTATTAAACCCTTTTTGCAACAACCTGTATAAATATCGGCACGGGTACGACTTTATATATAATTAATTATTAAATATTAAAAATACTTTCAAATAAAAATAAATATTTTCGTATCACAAAACAATATTACTTACTTAGTATATTTTTAACAAAGTGGCATGTCTTCACTTTTATGTTTTCGAGTACTATGTTAAAATTTCATGTCATTGTCCGTAGAACGCCCCGCATACCTCAACCCCCCCTCACTAGATTTGACAGATTCTGATTTTCTTCCAGCTTTAGTGACAGCCTTAACGCACGTATACCTGTCTGTACCAATTATTGCCAGCGTTATTTTTTTAATGTTGTGTTCTCAACTCATAGGATCAGAAGAATTAGCAGAATATGCGTGTTTTACCTTCTAAATGATTGGTTCACGAATTTCCAAAACCATTGCTAAGAATTTGTATTTATTTTACTTTTGTATGACCTCTATCTCGATGACAATCTATTCACGATAGCTAATACACTGCCGGGCAATGAAAAGGTTCCACTCACAAAATGCCGACATCTAACGACCCCAATTTTTTCAAAGATTAAATTTAAAATTGGATCAAAATATTACCGATTTTAGTTGGTTATATCCTGATGCTCTGTTAAATGTACTTCAATGTTGCAGGAAGCGCCATTTATCTAGCCTTTTTCGTTTACAAGTAATTTGGTGTTTTTCTCAATGGAACCTTTTTATTGCCCGTGAGTGTATTAGTTGATAATTTACTGATTCGTTTGGATTCGCGTCATTATTTTATGACGCTCTGGTCGTTAGCGGTTTCGGAAGGCGGACAATGTCGTAAAATTCGGTTTTATATTGACCACTTGGTAGGTAATGTCGAAAAAGCACAGTCGAAAATTAAATCATAGGAAAATCACACGTATATTAGAATTTATCAGTATAGAAGTGTTTTTGAGATACTGCGTGGTGTATGCGGCATTTTACAGTGGATTTTGTTACATTCAACGTAAGGAAATGAAAAAAAGGTTAATTTTTTTTACGGGCTTTGTTTTGAAAGACCCAATAGTGCCAATAGGTACCTACATAATTAAACAAAAACTAAGTAGGATATCGCAGAAAATTAAAATTATGTTAAAGTAATTTCATATATCCCATTATTAGTTAGTAAGTCGATACGAGAAATTGCTGAGCTGGGCAATCTATAGACAGGCCACCTAAGGCTGGTCACTGTATGCAAACCCAGTTTTTTTTTCGCATCCCACGTGCCCGCATCCACCACAATCGAACCATTCGGAAGACATTAACAGTAATTTTAACTCTCGTTTAGCATTATGACCTACGTCACAGAAAACTGGGAATTATCTCACTGCGTTTATACATAGTTGCGAAAATTTACGGCTAATAAAAAGCTGTTAACTGTGTTTAATCTTATTTCAGTTTTAGCCAGCACACTACATTCATACCCGCACATAACTCAAACGACTACAGCAAAATACCTCAATACTTGTACCTATATTCACTCATTGTTTATAGCAAATATTTCAATATAGACAATCCCTTTGCATTATAATAAATAAAAAACTTAATATCAGTAGACAGAGATACACTTTCACGTAATAAACATAACATACTTGATGTCTTAAAAAATCATAAATCACTGGCATAAATGGCGAGGTAATAGGTACCTATTATAGGTAGGGTGCTTTACCACAAGAAATATTTTATGGAACGATGATATATGCGTTTGATATCCACCAATCATATTCATTGGTCCACATAGCATAGCACCCTTACACAGTGATTTGTGACATTTTGAGTCATCAAGTTATTAAGTGTTTATATGGAAAAGTGTGTGAAGGTACCTAGGTATACCGATATGAGCTTTTTATTCAAGCAAAGGGAGTTGATTATGAGGTCCATGAGACCCGTGTAAGTATGCGTAGCATTCAACTAGTATTTGTATTTAGTCCGGACCGGCGCAATTTCTGTGCAGAAACAAACCAATTTGCTCTCTGATAATTTCAACTTCAATAAACACAGCGTACAAACGTCACAACAGTCCCTGGACTACAATAGACCGGTTAATGAGCCCGTGATGATGGCTCCTGGCTCGTCTGTTGTCTGAGTTTGGTTTCATAATAATATGCTTTTAGGAAAAGTATACCTAGTGTAGTGTAGTGAAACCCTACGTCATAATTTTATTGAGAAGTAGTTGGTGTTATGTAGCATATAGTAATCCTTATACTACCACCTGCTTATGATATAAATACCTATGTTTCATATATTACTAGATTCGTATCTGACGTTTGGTAATAAAATTTAATATAAGTAATTTAAGGTTTTTTTTCATTATACTAGAAGCATTCTTTAGATCCCTAAATAGCTATAATTTATATCCAGTGATTTTTTACTGATACGAACTTGTTTGCGACATCCGAGTGGTGAACCAAATTTTCTCTATTTTTATTTATTCACATTAACAAAAAAACTATAATTTTCAGTTCACGTTCTTAACAAACATAACTGAAATGTTACGAGGGCAGGTGTTTAGGGTTCTATTCCTGACACGGCCCTCAAACACTAATGGTCGATAAAATGTTTAGTCTATAGACCGATATTTGGGTTAGCTGCTGCCGTGGCGTGGGGCGCCGTCTGACACACCATCATAATTGTAACAGCCACCATTGATAAACATACTTACATTATTTTATTATTTCGCTTTTAGCTTACGATTGCGTTAGTAAAATGAAGTTTGGGGTTCTAAGTTGCGCCATAAGTACTTAATCAGTAATCTGCGGTTTCTTGTCTTAAAATTTGTAGCAGGTGTAAAATGGCTTACATTTATGAATGACATGCTATTTTATGTATAATTATATGATTTTGTATCATCTGGACTTTGATAATCGGTATTAGTCGGATAAGGAAGGGCGACGAAACAGTTCTGTGGGAGTTCATAACAGAGAACTATGCGCAATAATGAATGAATGTTGGCTGATGATCATGATGATGATGATGAATTGATCAGGTTATGCCAACTCACAATACACGTTTCAGTGCCCGCGAATTTACCTGAAACTGAAAATATTTCTTATGTACCTAATAAAGGCTTCTTAATCATTATTATTGAAAAACGCTCTTCACTGATTTTAATTGGTTCCTGTAATATACACTTGTATAGTTAATTTTCTAAGTACCTATGTAAGAACTAAGAAGTCAAAAAACTACGGTAATATTGAGTTATTGAGCAGAGACTCTTTCAGACTGCTTCCCAGCATACTGTACAATTGTACATAGTACATACCATTAAAGGTTGTCAAATAAACATATACAAACGTATGACCTATTTGGCAACCATCAGGAAATTAGTAACAAACAAACAAAAATAAATACCTCTACCCATTAGGTATACAGGGTGGCCCAAAGAGTGACGTCCAAAGGAAAACGTTTGATTCCTTAGGTCAAGGGGTAGCCAAATCACCCCCATGTATGTTCAGCAATTTTTAGTAGTTTAGGAGTTATGATTTTTTTTCCAATTTTTCTACGAAAATGGACCTCAGTGGATTAATTATTTTTTATTATTTTTTGGATAACTTTTTTAAAGCATTTTTTATTTTTGTGTCATCCTCTTAAGTTGTTCTTTTAACCATAAAAGTTTCAGCTTCCTAGCTGTAATGTAAGTTAGTTATTTTTTTATCGAAAGTTCGAATTATATCATCTAGCTAGACTGCTCTGAATTTTCTACTTGAAATTAAAAATTGAAAAAGATATTCTCATGGTCCCTTATTAATTTTAAAAACTCCGCAAGGTTTCAAAATTACATAAAAATAAAAATAAACTATTGCTTAATAGGGTATTATTTGCAAAAAAAAAGCCTTCAAAGGTACCTGGGTGGAAATTACCTAATTAGTAAATTGTTTCAGAAAGTTGAAATATTCCTGTTATGTCATTACTAAGGACTAATTAAGTTAGAAAATGTATCAAATTAAAGGGAAAATTAAATTATTTACTTTTTTTTTAATTTACATTACATTTTTGAATGTAAATTCTTAGAAAAATGTTTAAGTCTAGAGTAGTAAGATTTATGAGATAATTTTATTATTAATAATAAGTAATTCTATTCTATTCTGTTCTCTGTGGGGGTGTAAGTACCTGCACCTGGCTCTCTCGAATGGAACCTTTGTGCATATCCCCAAGGTCTAAACTGCCTTCCTAAGCTTGGACCATTTCCCACCACGCTGGTCCAATGCGGGTTGGTGGGTTCACATATCTAGATTGATGTGCTAAATCTAGATATGCAGGTTTCCTCACGATGTTTTCCTTCACCGTAAGAGCGATGGTATACATTGTACTTAAGTTAAAAGAACTCATGGGTGTATGTCAGCGCCGGGATTCGAACCCGCATCTCTTGATTGAGAAGCGGGCGCTCACCCGACTGAGCTACCACCGCTCCAATAATAAGTAAATAAACTCTAATAATTATTTTACACATTTACTCACAATAAATTTTCAAAATGGCGACCTCCCATAGCAATACACAACCTACATCTACGCAAGAAATTTTCTTTAAGTCAAAAAAGTGACAAATGTAAAAAATATGACATTTGTCAAAAGGTTAAACATGTAAAAAAAGTATCTTTTCTCAAAAATGTGACATCTGTCAAAAAGTTACATCTGAATGAAACAGAAAAGCGTATAGGCGACTTAAAGAAAATTTCTGGCGTAGATGTAGGTTGTGTATTGCTATGGGAGGTCGCCATTTTGAAAATTTATTGTGAGTAAATGTGTAAAATAATTATTAGAGTTTAATTACTTATTATTAATAATAAAATTATCTCATAAATCTTACTACTCAGACTTAAACATTTTTCTAAGAATTTACATTCAAAAATGTAATGTAAATAAAAAAAAAGAAAATAATTTAATTTTCCCTTTAATTTGATACATTTTCTAACTTAATTAGTCCTTAGTAATGACATAACAGGAATATTTCAACTTTCTAAAACAATTTACTAATTAGATAATTTCCACCCAGGTACCTTTGAAGGCTTTTTTCTGCAAATAATACCCTATTAAGCAATAGTTTATTTTTATTTTTATGTAATTTTGAAACCTTGCGGAGTTTTTAAAATTAATAAGGCACCATGAGAATATCTTTTTCAATTTTTAATTTCAAGTAGAAAATTCAGAGCAGTCTAGCTAGATGATATAATTCGAACTTTCGATAAAAAAATAACTAACTTACATTACAGCTAGGAAGCTGAAACTTTTATGGTTAAAAGAACAACTTAAGAGGATGACACAAAAATAAAAAATGCTTTAAAAAAGTTATTCAAAAAATAATAAAACATAATTAATCCACTGAGGTCGATTTTCGTAGAAAAATTGGAAAAAAAATCATTACTCCTAAAATACTAAAAATTGCTGAACATACATGGGGGTGATTTGGCTACCCCTTGACCTAAGGAATCAAACATTTTCCTTTGGACGTCACTCTTTGGGCCACCCTGTATACTCGTACTAACTTACGTACTCTTGTACATAAGTGCCATTATTTACTAGCAAACAGGAGATATTCTTGAATTACGCATTCAATTGAAATATCCGAAAGTTTGACTACTTAAATTAACTCTTAGTAAGTAACAAAACGAAACTACATTAGTCACTTTAATTATGAAGAAGGAGATTTTTTAAAAACGGCTAAGCAGGACTTTCGTTCTTTATCTCCCAGCTTCTGATTTGCAACAATCTTATTTAGACAGCACCTAGTACTATAGTGCCACAAACTTATCTGTTCCGGTGAGAGCGAAGTAAATTGGTCCATACCTCATTACTTACTGTACTAATGAATTTCATATTGACATAGATTATATGGACCAATTTAGTTCGCTCTCACCGGAACAGATAAGTTTGTGGCACTATACTTCTGTTTTGTGCCTTTAACAGTCACAGACCAGGCTATCACAGATGCTTAAACATTTTCAAGCGCCCTAAGAGCTATCGAAGGGAAAAACGCCCAATCTCAAGAAAGACTGTGTCATGATCACGCCAAACCAGAAACCAGGAGACCACAACCCAGGCAGCCAAGCAACAAGGACGTAAGCCAGTCTAACTCTATACCTGGTGACAGCATTGCCGTGGACAGGGAACCAAATGGTAAATGTGGCTCACCGGAGTGGGCGGCGCGGCGACCGTGTTGCTTCTCAGTAGGGTCAACTTCCGCCGCTGCTCTGTGGTCAGCGACGCCCGGCGACTCCTGTTCACAGCATAGGAGGGTAACTTCACAGGGTCGATAGACCCGGAGTCCAGGCTTAAGCCGTGGATGATTGTCGGCCGATACATTGGGTATTTATAGTCGTTGCTACCACTTGTAAGCACTGTTCGCTGGGTTATTGTTTGTGAGGCGAGTAAGTGGTAGTTTTAGTTTATTACGCGGCTGTAATAGGGCTAAGTTTAGTTTGTCGTGAATGTGGATGACTGTATTAAGTTGGTTATTGTTGTTATACATTATGAGTGTTTTAACATAACACCTACTTTTACATAAATCTACTTCACGGCATTATATTTTAAGCAGTAGTTATTTGGACTAGATCTATTTCGTATCATCGAAATTATGAAAAGCATTCTTGATCTTAAATTCCTAATACGTATTAAATAATAGATTATACATTATCTACTAGTCGTATTAACAGTTTAGGTCTTGGAATAAAATTGAATTTTATGTCTTAATAGAATAATACTAACAATCGTAAAATATGAATATAAATTATTTATGTTCCTCCAACCATTAGTTATATCCGGTGGAATTTACTGTGAGTAAACGTAATGACATGAAAAAAAGTATATATATCTAGGTTTGTATACCTAACCTAGCCTGTATGTAGTGATATATACTTACCTTTGTAGAATCTTAGGGTAATTACCTATTAAGTACGGGTTCCGCTCATCTAGCCTAATCTTTATTGCCCTAAACTCATTTCGCATAACTCGTAAGGTCTAAACTTTTTTAGTAGAATCATCACTTCGCCAAGAATTATGTGGCATAAGTCTCGTTTCGCATAAAACTTTTTTGGCACAAACTTGAAACACCTAAGTCTCGTTTGCTCAAATTGTTCATACTGGTATAATCTTGTTTCTCCTAATAATATTTTAATAAATACTATAATAAGTAAAAGTATGTTGTAAATGAACAAATTGTGGTATTTTTCTCCTTCATCCCGAAAATCACGATATTGAATAAAAACCATTATAATTATTACAAACGCCATTAAACTCCATGGGATCGAAATCTAAAGATAGGTGCGACGACGAGCAAAGCGAGGAGGAGCGTGTTAGGTGCACATTTTCGTCAAAAGCAAAGCGGAGCGCAGCGAAGCGGAGCGGAGCGTTTCCTACATAGCGGCCACAATCCAAGGCGCCAGTTTGCGCTATGTAGGAAGACGCTCCATCAAAGTTAAAGCCAAACAAATTATATTAGTTTGTATAACCTATGCTATAGCATTATTAGGCTATTCAAGATTTGGCCATACCATTACTAGGCTTAACAAGATTATGCGAAATAACATTTTACTAAACGAGATGTATGCCATACGATTTTCGGCGAAACGAGACTTTGACCAAACGTTACTATGCCATATGAGATTGGACAAATAAATCTTAGGCTAAAAAAGGTAGAACCATTAAGTACTTAAGTATTTTGATATTTCTCGATCTATTCAGATACCTTTGTGTCAATTTATTTTTTACAAAATAGATAGCTGTTTACTACTATAGGTTACCTTATCCGTGGGAACCTACGTAAGCTTGAAGAATGAAGTCTGAATCTCGAACTTAAATTTTGATGCCAATGATTAGGTATGTTACAACTACTAATGATGAAATAAAGATTAGGTGCACTAACTGAGTAAGTACCTAATTACGAGTAGTTCTTTGATTACGTTTGATACGTGTCTGATCTTAATTTCAGTCAACCAACATAACAAATTTAATTCAGATTTCGTTCATCAACCTGCTTTTATCATCAGTCACCCCTATTTTAGTTTTATCTCCCAATTTTTTATGTGTTAAGTAGGTACTTACCTATTAATTATTATGTTTTCTTTTATGTTAAAGTGTTAACCTGCCGACCTAGAACCTAGTATAGTAGGTAAATATTGTCGATATTGTTTGAGTTTTGAAAAATTTATAGGCATTAAGCCTAATAGATATGCACAGCTGTGCTTAGTTAAGTACTTAGATAAATATTGGTTAATAATAATAATAATAATAAATCATTTATTTCGGATTGATCCATATTTTGTTAGTAACAATGAACTTAAAAATTATGTTAGTAATGGTATTAAATTAAATTAAATTAAAATGAAATATAATAATTAAATTGGTAAATTATTTAGCCGCCCATTTAGTTAGTTATTAGTTCTAATACTTAGTTCAGTTATTTTACGACGTACCTACTTATCTATATTTATAACAAGAAATTAATAATGAAATAGCTATAACATTGTTGTGAATGAAAAAGTTTAGCAAGCAGTATTATTCGTTTGGTTTAGGTTTAAAGCAATTTTGTAAAAATAATTTAGAATGAAGAAATCACCTTCTCCTCTCCATATCTATAGCCAATTACCTAACGCACTGATTCAAGTAAGTAAATTTATTTTATACCAAATGTTTCAATTATGTCATTTAAGAACGAACATTTCACACACAAATCAAAAATTTTAACTCAACACTTTGAACACAAAACAACCGTTACGTTTTCCGAACGCATCAAGCCAGTATTTTTTTTTCCCGCGTATTTATCTGTCAATCAATTGTCGCGTTGTCGCGGGAAAGCGCGGAAACATACGCTATTGTTTCGGCGCCGCGCACTCGAGTATTTCGGCTTGGTTTTGGGAGACAGGTCCCGAATCTACTGAGCTCTTGACTGGTCGCCAGCGCATTGCACAATTATCTATCTGACATTTAAAATAGGATCAGACTATGCGTAGGACAGCGCCGGAGTCGGGAGACGGACGGGGAAATATGAGTGAAAGTTTTTTTTGTGGCCTGCTTTATTACGGCAAGTAATAAAACTGAACAACGTATAAAATAAAGTTTTACATTTACTTCGAAATTTACTGTAGGTACGGAAGTATTTACGATGTCTCTTGTTGATAGCAAATACCAACTACTTATTTAAACACTTAAGTACTTCCTTAAGTAAATATAAATATACTTAGTACTTCCTAATTAAATTAGGTACTTATTTTTAATTTTAAATCCGGAAATCTCTATTTCTTACGCTTATCTAAGATTGACCAGGCATGTTGGTAAAATATGTCCTTATATTACACCATCACATGTGTGTGTAAAAAGTTACACATATACTCGTACATAGTCAACATTTTTATAATATTGAGTAGGTTTACTACGTTTTTAGTAGGAAAAAATATTTACTTACCGAATTTACCGACACTGAAAGCTTCACGACGTAATAAGACTGTAAGCTCCCGGACTAAAGAAGTTTGTTGACACCGATTTGTACACGGTATTAATATTCGGTCCTCTAATTCGGGAGTCATTTACTTTTATTAATGGTCGCCGGCGACACTCTTTATGTCGACTCAGGTGTCTTCATTTACTACAAAAAAGGCACCTAAAAATTTACTCACTTAAGTATATTAAACTCACTATAAGTGTACGTAAAACAGAACAATAAGGAAAATCATAATACATAATACATTAATATTCAATTTCTCAATCATTTAACTAGCTATGCTGAGAATAATTTTATCCTTGGCTATCTCAACATAGTACTGGGTACTTAATCACCCTCCTGATAATTTACCCTAACCAACCCATCAACGTTACGAAGCGAGCATTGAATTAAGTGCATTCATTTCGTCAAGAAGAAAAATTCTTTCACGACCTGTGTCTTAAGTTACTTACGTCTTTATACATTGCACATCGTTTTCCTCCTGCTAATCCTAAATCCGGCCAAGTACGTATATGGAAGGAAAATAGGTAAGTATACTTAAATTAACACTAAAGTCTTATCATTACAACTCACCCTTTCAATGGACGGCCTGCGTCGTTTAAAAAACTGAGACACACCACAAAGATACATTTTACGGCACACAATTATTCCAAATAAACACACAATGTTCCAAAGTTCCACACCTAATGGATCATGCACATTGAATAATCGATAATACTAGTCAAAGTATTGAGCAATGAGTTAATGATTATGCTTAAACATAAACAAGATTATAATAGTAAACAAATGATAAATACTTGCTATCTTTGTAAACTTGAAAGGTGAAAATAACGTAGACATGTTCGGATGATGCGGGTAACCGAACAAACTGAAGACACTTGGGGGCATTTTAATATTGACTCCCACTGTTTTATTGGTTTCTTAATAAGAGTACATAGCCGGGTTATACAGGATGTAGTTAATACCTAATTAATTTTCCAAGCACGGATGTTTGTTACGGAATTAGCACTCTTGGGAAAGGCCGATGTCACTATCCATATCCAATAGTAGGTGTCTAGTGTTTTGTATTTTTCCTTAGGTAGGTATTATAATTTATTATGTAAGTACCTAATCGATGAATCAACGGTGACTTATCTTTTCCCTAAGAGTAAAATACTTCTGAATCTTCTGATTGTCAGGTGAGAACGCAGCATGCCAATGTGTTTTGGTCCTTACAATTAGTCCAGTACACTTCGGAAGTCCCTACGAATCTCAAGTCTTAGAAACATCACTCTGTAGTGTCTGTACATTCAGATACGTCTAGTTGAAACTGCTTTGGGCCTGTGCTATCCGAGCCCTCATTAATTGTTTACACGCTCTGACGAACGGAACATTTGTTCTGCTAAATGTATGTGATTCAGTGATGTACTACGTGGGTTTTGACTTTAGCTAAGCTTCAGGCTTAATAGAACATAACCCCATGGAAGTCAATCTTTTTTTTACTTCCATGCATATTCCTATAAATTCAAATTCAAATGGTTTAATCGACGTAAAATTTTACAATTATTTGTCGATAGTCATCTACCACCATTTCACAAAGGCCCCGTCATTGAGAAGGAAAGAAATGGCGAAAGAAACTCCTCGAGCATCTTTTCAACTTTTTCCTTATAATCTATTACAATTTTTACTTATATCTAGTACCTATGCAATTTTACTTAAGTACCTATATCCATTTAATTTTTTCAATAGCCTTAGCTGAGGTGGACAAGACCACGCGTTTTTGTCGTTTAAATAATCATTTATACTATAGTAAGCTTTACTACATAATGTAACTTTAACATAATTCTTAAATTTTTGCTCAGTAAGGTTTATTGCTTCATTTGATAATTTATTATAAAAACGTATACAGTTCCCCATGAATGATGTGTTTGTTTTCGAAAGTCTGAGTGTGGGGAAAAGCAACTTATTTTTGTTTCTAGTCTCAATACCGTGAGTGGCTCCTACTTTACTAAATGAATTTAAGTTTTTACGAACATACATAATATTTTCATAGATATATTGGCATGGAACAGTTAGTATACCTATTTCCTTAAACGTATCTCTTAATGAAATTCTAGATCCTAATACATATATGGCTCGAATTGCTCGTTTTTGCAGAACAAAGATTTGATTAATGTCAGCCGCTCGTCCCCACAATAGAATTCCGTAAGACATAACACTATGAAAATAACTAAAATACACAAGCCTGGCTGTATCTACATCTGTTAACTGTCTAATGGTTCTAACCGCATAAGCTGCAGAACTCAATCTACCGGCTATCCTCTCAATATGGGGTCCCCATTGCAACTTTGAGTCAATTGTAATACCCAGGAATACCGTTTCATTTACTAACTCTAGCTTATCGTTATTCAATGTCAAATATGTCTCTACTTGTCTTACATTAGGCAAAGTGAATTTAATACATTTCGTTTTCTTGGAGTTAAGAGCTAAATTATTTACAGTGAACCAATTAGCAACTATGGAAAGAGTACTGTTTGCATTGTCAAAATTGACTTCTTGTCGCTTCAACTTAAATATAAGTGAAGTATCATCAGCAAACAGTACTATCTCACATAATTTATCTACCAAAAACGGTAAATCGTTAACATATACAAGAAACAAGAATGGTCCTAAAATCGAGCCTTGGGGAACACCCATACTGACAGGACAGCCAGCCGAACGCACTCCATTTATGTCAACTAGTTGAGTTCTGTTGCTCAAGTATGATTCCAATAATGTAAGAGCTTTGCCAGTTAGCCCATAATATTTAAGTTTCATAAGTAGAGTGGCATGATCCACACAATCAAATGCTTTCGATAGATCGCAAAATACACCCACAGCATCAAGACGTTCCTCCCAAGCACTAAATATGTGTTTGACCAACGCGACACCAGCGTCAGTTGTAGATCGACCTTTGGTGAAACCGAACTGTTGGTTATGAAGAAGGCCGTGAATACTAAAGTGCGAAAGCATTTGATGCAGCATAATTTTTTCAAATATTTTACTCAGTACTGGCAAAACTGATACAGGCCTAAAATTATTGGGATCATTTTTCTCACCAGATTTAAAAAGCGGTATTAGTTTACTAAGTTTCATCAAATCGGGGAATACACCGACCTCAATGCATCTGTTAAAAAGATTAGCCAAGTGGGGTGCTAGGATATCAATAACATGACTAATAACTTTAACGGACATGCCCCATAAATCTTCTGTCATTTTTAAATTTAATTCTTTATAAGTGGTAATTATGGTCTGTGTATTTATACCATGAAATTGAAAGTCGAGATCGCAAGGCGGTGCATTCCCTCTTAGCAAACGTTCAGCTTCAGCGCAAGATGAATCAAGATTCTCAGTTGTAGCTATCGGTATACTACGGAAAAAATCTTCAAAGACGGAAGCCACTTCTTCACTAGATGAAACAATTTTATCATTAATTTTAAGTTCAAAATTTAAATCACGTGGTTTATTCTTCCCGGTTTCAGTATTAATGATATTCCATACGGTTTTAATCTTGTTATTAGAGTTTTTAATCTTTCTATTTATATAATCTGATTTAGCTTGGTGGCAAACGGCTTTGAATATCTTTGTATATTTCTTTACATAATCTCTAAAGTTATCGTCATGAGTAAATGTACGCTGTTCATAGAGATCATATAATTTAATCATATAATTTACGTCTGCTCTTATAAATTCCCGATGTTGCCCAGTCATTAAGACTTAGTTTACAATTAACATCTACTTCTTTCTTAGTGAACACTTTTTCAAATTCTTGAGACAAACCTTGAAATATTTCCTTAAGGCTGTCACTAAAGCTGGAAGAAAATCAGAATCTGTCAAATCTAGTGAGGGGGGGTTGAGGTATGCGGGGCGTTCTACGGACAATGACATGAAATTTTAACATAGTACTCGAAAACATAAAAGTGAAGACATGCCACTTTGTTAAAAATATACTAAGTAAGTAATATTGTTTTGTGATACGAAAATATTTATTTTTATTTGAAAGTATTTTTAATATTTAATAATTAATTATATATAAAGTCGTACCCGTGCCGATATTTATACAGGTTGTTGCAAAAAGGGTTTAATACTATGCCGAAACCTACGTGTGCAGCATGTTATTGATGTTATTTCTAAGCCAGGAAATGAAATCAGAATTTAAAAAAATCGCGAAAATATTATCAGAGTATAATAGTTCAGAGTGTTGTATTAAACTCTGCCCCTGTGTAATAAAAAAAGTATAGTTAGCCGAAAGGGCGTTACTCAGGCGTCACTCTGAAAAACTTTTATCCTACGTAATTTTTTATATTCATGAAAAAAACGCTTCTTCATATAATTTTTTTTTGGTCACGTGACCTTTTAGTTAGACGACCTGTTTTTTTTTGGTGTTTCAAAAGCAGAACAGTAGTTTGCAGAACTCTGCATATACAGGGTGTCACAAAAGGTTACGTAGCTGGCAAAGGGATATGGGGAGGTCACCAGAAAAATAATAACATGTAAGTACCCCCGCAAGGGGGTACATTAGTACAAGGCGAGAGTGTGTATTTTTTTTTTAAGTACTTATGTGTGTTTGGGATATGATAGAAATAATATTTTTGTTTCTTAAAAACCAAAAAATTTACACCTTGCTGCGCTCTTTTGCTCACTGTAAGTACACCTACAAATATTGCTGTATAAAAAAAAACGGTTTTGTTATAACGATTATAAAAAAAAAGTTATTTTCATGTCAAGGAGTCATTTACCTAATTACGATTTCACTCAACAGCAGGTGAACTGAAAAAATAAGTTCTAGTTCTATCATCACTTTAGATCGCAAACATTGTAACTCCACTTTTCTCGGCGAAAAGTACTCTTTGGTGTCAATAGAAACGTTTTTTGAATTCACATGTTTTCCTCTTTATTCGAAAAAAAAAACTGTATTCCGCATTTTACCATTTGTTTTCCTCTAAACCCCAAACCGTGATTTTTAAACAAGAAAACTTAGTAATTATACCCTTTATTCTCATATACAACGTGCGATGTAGGCGAACGTGAACGAAAACTATGCAATAAGCCTTTGTTTTTATTACTACTTTAGTAAATTACAATAACATACTCAACAATGTTAATTTTTCTTTTGCAATGTTATGTTGTTAAATAAAGATCTAATATTTTATTAACATGAAGTAACTTTCAACTTTTTTTTGCATCTATGCGTCGAATCACAGCATGACGTCTGCTGCAGCTTTCTGCTGTCCTGTCCTCCAACCAATCCCACCAGTACTGCAGGTTGCGTCGAATACGAGCCATTCTCTTCGACTTGACAAGACAGGTGCTCCCGGAAGGAGCATAGATCGCACGGAACCCGTACCGTATAGAGGCAACGGACTCCTTTGCAACAGCCCCCCAGATTCGGAAGTAGCCCATGCACTGCATGGCGAGCACAGCTGCAGCAATTTTTTCGTAATGAATCATTGGGATGTCATCCCCGAAGGAGGCTCTCAGCCTACCTCACGACCTGTGTGACATTAGAAAAATGCACTGTGCTAACGCCGTTTGCGAGCTTGATTTGCAGGACCGCGTTGTATGCCAAGTTCCACAGCAGAGGGGTCCAAGACCTACCGCTGTGGAACTCCGCAACTGAACTTCTTCAGTGAAAACAAACCCTCTCTTTTCGCATCCTTAATGTACTTGTTAGACACGTATGACCTCTGTCAATTTTCTGCAGATGACGAGATAGAGAAGACAAGTGATGGTATACAAGAGCCGCCCTAAAGATTCGCCCTCTAGGGGATAGAGTTGAACGCGGTTACTATTTTTAAGCAAACAGCCAGCGCAACAACTCGCCCGTGGTTCTTATCCTGCTCCGACAGAGAACGAACGCAAAGTATTGTACCCACTATTCGAATCCGCATTTCGGATGCCAAACTGACTGTCCGAAAGGTCGAAACCGTACCACCACAGAGGTATGACTCGTTCGAAGAGCTTATCAGGCTCTTACAGCAATCAGATGTGTCGGTACACTGAAAGATAATCTACAGGCCTGCTTTATTTATTTAGGAGCACTAATGGCCTCCTTTCAGTCATTGAGTCACTGGCACTCAGGCTGCGGTTGAACAGGAAGATAGACTGTCTAAACAATCTAAACAAATCATTTTTAGGCTAGTTAAAAAAAACTTTAGGTGGGTAGTATGCCAACTAGAACTACAAATAAAACAGTATTTTTGTCTCCTCTAAAATTTGGTCACGAGGAGTTACGATGATTACGATCTAAGGTGACGCTGACGATATTTTATACAAGGTATTGAAAAAAGGGTATAAAGCTTAGCCAAAAGTGGATTTAGGTGCCATTCTGATCCACTTTTCTTCTACAATTTTGAAAATTCACGTAACAAAACCTTTTACATAGGAACTTATTCGATCACGTGACTTTTTACTATAGAGACCGAATTTATTTTTCGAGAATTTCCAAAACTTGGAGAACAAAAGTTGTTCAGAATAACCCCTGAGTCAAACCCTTTCGGCACAGTATACCCTTTTTGCAACATCCTGTATAGGTAATATCAGGTTTATAAAAGACCTGGGCCTGTAGAGTGAGACTCGGCATGGGGAGTCATAATTTATAGATCTTTTAGGTTGCAGTGGCGAATGGGCACTGGTAGCCCTGCCCTTTTCTATAACTATACGAGTAACTATAGGTAATTTTATGGCAATTTAAAAATGGTATAACATTTATCTATTTGAAAAAATCATTAAAAATATACATTACCTATCACCCTAATGTAAAAAAAAAATTCAGCCCTTACTTTAAACTTATAACACCCCTCTATTTCCTTCAGGGGTTAAAAAACCTGTGTATTTAATATTTTCTTATGAGTTTTTTTTTTAAAACTAGGCTCTTACATAGTTGTACATAATATTATGCGGTATTTTATTCCACTTGTAACGCATAAAATTCATAGCTACAGTAAACATTTCATTTTTTTCATGGCGAGATACAGTCGCACATAACCGCTTTTTTGCAAAGCTTGTTAAATAGATTTAAAAAATTATGTAAATTTTAGATCTTCAATTTTTAAAAATACTTACTTATTTTTAACAACCTGTAGTGTACAGACTACCACATCTTAAAATATATATATTTTTAATTAACTACGGTTTTTGGTTTCAAATAAAACAAATTATGAACTTACTTTTCAACACCCTGTATATTGTGTAGCTTACCTACCATACACAACCGTTAAAATAAAATAAATTACCCCTCAGAATATAAACAGGCTCGCGCTTTGGCATACTGCATTGACCGTATAGTTCTTATTCGGAGAATCTAATAAGTGTCATTATGTGCAATGTTTACCTTTATCTATGCATCTGTAACTCTATAGTAAAAAATGTAAACAAATCGAAAAGGCGAAATGTTTTCTAAGAATTTTCGGCTTTTCTGCATCTAAAATGATTAGAAAATTAACTTTCCATAGCAAATGCATATGTATTATAATACTTGTAGTCATAATTTGTTGATTTAATCAGTTTTTGTGAAATATTTGATAAAAAATAAAATGGCGTGGGTATCGCTCCTAACAGGCCGCCACCAGGGCGACGACTGAAGAAATCTGAAATCTGTCACGGTGTCATCATTTTTAAACCGGAATTTATTAGTTTTTTGCAAAAAAAGTTGACTTCTGGTCCATTAAATCCAACTCTTTAAGGTAACTTTGTTAAGAATTTAATTACCTACACTTACATATAAGATTCCATGAAAATGGGCCCTCTGATTTCGAGGGTTTTTTCATAATAAGTCAAAAAATGGCAAAAGACATGGTGTGTTTGCAATTTTTTTTAACATACTTATTATAATCCTGCACCAATTTATAAGCAACTAACATGTTCCCCTTAAGGGGATCCCTAAAGCTAAAATGCTAAAGTCGGCTTGATATACTTGATTAGATTGGAAAAACGGTGGCTTCTATCACATTGATAAAAATATATTTTGTAGCAGAGGGTATACTGAACATGTTAGTTGCTTATAAATTGGTGCAGGATTATAATAAGTATGTTAAAAAAAATTGCAAACACACCATGTCTTTTGCCATTTTTTGACTTATTATGAAAAAACCCTCGAAATCAGAGGGCCCATTTTCATGGAATCTTATATGTATGTGTAGGTAATTAAATTCTTAACAAAGTTACCTTAAAGAGTTGGATTTAATGGACCAGAAGTCAACTTTTTTTGCAAAAAACTAATAAATTCCGGTTTAAAAATGATGACACCGTGACAGATTTCAGATTTCTTCAGTCGTCGCCCTGGTGGCGGCCTGTTAGGAGCGATACCCACGCCATTTTATTTTTTATCAAATATTTCACAAAAACTGATTAAATCAACAAATTATGACTACAAGTATTATAATACATATGCATTTGCTATGGAAAGTTAATTTTCTAATCATTTTAGATGCAGAAAAGCCGAAAATTCTTAGAAAACATTTCGCCTTTTCGATTTGTTTACATTTTTTACTATAGAGTTACAGATGCATAGATAAAGGTAAACATTGCACATAATGACACTTATTAGATTCTCCGAATAAGAACTATACGGTCAATGCAGTATGCCAAAGCGCGAGCCTGTTTATATTCTGAGGGGTAATTTATTTTATTTTAACGGTTGTGTATGGTAGGTAAGCTACACAATATACAGGGTGTTGAAAAGTAAGTTCATAATTTGTTTTATTTGAAACCAAAAACCGTAGTTAATTAAAAATATATATATTTTAAGATGTGGTAGTCTGTACACTACAGGTTGTTAAAAATAAGTAAGTATTTTTAAAAATTGAAGATCTAAAATTTACATAATTTTTTAAATCTATTTAACAAGCTTTGCAAAAAAGCGGTTATGTGCGACTGTATCTCGCCATGAAAAAAATGAAATGTTTACTGTAGCTATGAATTTTATGCGTTACAAGTGGAATAAAATACCGCATAATATTATGTACAACTATGTAAGAGCCTAGTTTTAAAAAAAAAACTCATAAGAAAATATTAAATACACAGGTTTTTTAACCCCTGAAGGAAATAGAGGGGTGTTATAAGTTTAAAGTAAGGGCTGAATTTTTTTTTTACATTAGGGTGATAGGTAATGTATATTTTTAATGATTTTTTCAAATAGATAAATGTTATACCATTTTTAAATTGCCATAAAATTACCTATAGTTACTCGTATAGTTATAGAAAAGGGCAGGGCTACCAGTGCCCATTCGCCACTGCAACCTAAAAGATCTATAAATTATGACTCCCCATGCCGAGTCTCACTCTACAGGCCCAGGTCTTTTATAAACCTGATATTACCTATACAGGATGTTGCAAAAAGGGTATACTGTGCCGAAAGGGTTTGACTCAGGGGTTATTCTGAACAACTTTTGTTCTCCAAGTTTTGGAAATTCTCGAAAAATAAATTCGGTCTCTATAGTAAAAAGTCACGTGATCGAATAAGTTCCTATGTAAAAGGTTTTGTTACGTGAATTTTCAAAATTGTAGAAGAAAAGTGGATCAGAATGGCACCTAAATCCACTTTTGGCTAAGCTTTATACCCTTTTTTCAATACCTTGTATAAAATATCGTCAGCGTCACCTTAGATCGTAATCATCGTAACTCCTCGTGACCAAATTTTAGAGGAGACAAAAATACTGTTTTATTTGTAGTTCTAGTTGGCATACTACCCACCTAAAGTTTTTTTTAACTAGCCTAAAAATGATTTGTTTAGATTGTTTAGACAGTCTATCTTCCTGTTCAACCGCAGCCTGAGTGCCAGTGACTCAATGACTGAAAGGAGGCCATTAGTGCTCCTAAATAAATAAAGCAGGCCTGTAGATTATCTTTCAGTGTACCGACACATCTGATTGCTGTAAGAGCCTGATAAGCTCTTCGAACGAGTCGTACCTCTGTGGTGGTACGGTTTCGACCTTTCGGACAGTCAGTTTGGCATCCGAAATGCGGATTCGAATAGTGGGTACAATACTTTGCGTTCGTTCACTGTCGGAGCAGGATAAGAACCACGGGCGAGTTGTTGCGCTGGTTGTTTGCTTAAAAATAGTAACCGCGTTCAACTCTATCCCCTAGAGGGCGAACCTTTAGGGCGGCTCTTGTATACCATCACTTGTCTTCTTATCTGCAGAAAATTGACAGAGGTCATACGTGTCTAACAAGTACATTAAGGATGCGAAAAGAGAGGGTTTGTTTTCACTGAAGAAGTTCAGTTGCGGAGTTCCACAGCGGTAGGTCTTGGACCCCTCTGCTGTGGAACTTGGCATACAACGCGGTCCTGCAAATCAAGCTCGCAAACGGCGTTAGCACAGTGCATTTTTCTAATGTCACACAGGTCGTGAGGTAGGCTGAGAGCCTCCTTCGGGGATGACATCCCAATGATTCATTACGAAAAAATTGCTGCAGCTGTGCTCGCCATGCAGTGCATGGGCTACTTCCGAATCTGGGGGGCTGTTGCAAAGGAGTCCGTTGCCTCTATACGGTACGGGTTCCGTGCGATCTATGATCCTTCCGGGAGCACCTGTCTTGTCAAGTCGAAGAGAATGGCTCGTATTCGACGCAACCTGCAGTACTGGTGGGATTGGTTGGAGGACAGGACAGCAGGAAGCTGCAGCAGCCGTCATGCTGTGATTCGACGCATAGATGCAAAAAAAAGTTGAAAGTAACTTCATGTTAATAAAATATTAGATCTTAATTTAACAACATAACATTGCAAAAAAAAATTAACATTGTTGAGTATGTTATTGTAATTTACTAAAGTAGTAATAAAAACAAAGGCTTATTGCATAGTTTTCGTTCACGTTCGCCTACATCGCACGTTGTATATGAGAATAAAGGGTATAATTACTAAGTTTTCTTGTTTAAAAATCACGGTTTGGGGTTTAGAGGAAAACAAATGGTAAAATGCGGAATACAGTTTTTTTTTTCGAATAAAGAGGAAAACATGTGAATTCAAAAAACGTTTCTATTGACACCAAAGAGTACTTTTCGCCGAGAAAAGTGGAGTTACAATGTTTGCGATCTAAAGTGATGATAGAACTAGAACTTATTTTTCAGTTCACCTGCTGTTGAGTGAAATCGTAATTAGGTAAATGACTCCTTGACATGAAAATAACTTTTTTTTTATAATCGTTATAACAAAACCGTTTTTTTTAATACAGCAATATTTGTAGGTGTACTTACAGTGAGCAAAAGAGCGCAGCAAGGTGTAAATTTTTTGGTTTTTAAGAAACAAAAATATTATTTCTATCATATCCCAAATACACATAAGTACTTTAAAAAAAAAAATACACACTCTCGCCTTGTACTAATGTACTCCCTTGCGGGGGTACTTACATGTTATTATTTTTCTGGTGACCTCCCCATATCCCTTTGCCAGCTACGTAACCTTTTGTGACACCCTGTATATGCAGAGTTCTGCAAACTACTGTTCTGCTTTTGAAACACCAAAAAAAAACAGGTCGTCTAACTAAAAGGTCACGTGACCAAAAAAAAATTATATGAAGAAGCGTTTTTTTCATGAATATAAAAAATTGCGTAGGATAAAAGTTTTTCAGAGTGACGCCTGAGTAACGCCCTTTCGGCTAACTATACTTTTTTTATTACACGGGGGCAGAGTTTAATACAACACCCTGAACTATTAAACTCTGATAATATTTTCGCGATTTTTTTACATTCTGATTTCATTTCCTGGCTTAGAAATAACATCAATAACATGCTGCACACGTAGGTTTCGGCATAGTATTAAACCCTTTTTGCAACAACCTGTATAAATATCGGCACGGGTACGACTTTATATATAATTAATTATTAAATATTAAAAATACTTTCAAATAAAAATAAATATTTTCGTATCACAAAACAATATTACTTACCTAGTATATTTTTAACAAAGTGGCATGTCTTCACTTTTATGTTTTCGAGTACTATGTTAAAATTTCATGTCATTGTCCGTAGAACGCCCCGCATACCTCAACCCCCCCTCACTAGATTTGACAGATTCTGATTTTCTTCCAGCTTTAGTGACAGCCTTAAAGGCATCATTGGGATTTCTTTCAGAGCTTCTACAGTAGCCAAGTTTACTGTTCAATCGAGATTTAAACTTATCAATTCTGTATGATGTTACTGGTCTGAACTTGAAAGTGGCTGATTTACGTTCAAAAGTACAAGGAAACGTAATAATTTGCCCA
Organism: Plutella xylostella; assembly: GCF_932276165.1. Lineage (NCBI taxonomy): Eukaryota > Metazoa > Arthropoda > Insecta > Lepidoptera > Plutellidae > Plutella > Plutella xylostella. The sequence continues at coordinate 1,280,495 of NC_064002.1, forward strand.
CTGTGGTCGGATGGTAAACAATTGATTACAGAATGATTAGTAAAATCACAATTACAGTAAATATTGTCAATACAAGTCAATACAAGTGGCTGAGGTGGGAGTAATTCTGGGAGGTTCCAGGAAGACATTACTTAAATTATATGACTTGAACAAATTAATTATACAACATTTCATAGAAGTCTCAACTAATAAATCAATATTAAAATCTCCCACCACGACCACTTGTTTTGAGCTCTTAGATAAGATGGTAAGACTATCCTCCATCACTTTCTCAAATACTTTATAGTCAGAAGAGGGGGGCCTGTACACGCTTAAAATTATATACTTGTCCATCTCAACACAAGCTAGTTCAGCTATTCTTTCGACCGATAATTTTACAATATCTTTCCTATCCTTACATTTTAAATTTTTCTTTACAAATATTAATGATCCTCCTTTGTCTAACGATTTCCTATTAAATGAGCTAAAGCTAAGTTCATGTAATCCCGTTAGGAGGTGATAAGTAGAAATCGTCAATGTAAGCAACTTTTAAAATGAACTCCCCTCACTAAAAGTAACACAACAAACAGTAAGTTTTTGAAAGCAAACCCCAAGAAAACGTGAATTATGGAATTTTCCCTAGAAATGCTTAGAACCTTGATATGTATCACCTACTAACGAGATCCTTCTAACTACCGACCTAGACTGGGCCTAAGCCACTTACGGAGATGCAATCCTGTGTATTTTGCATCGATTTTCCAAAATACTAGTAGGTAACTAATACAAACATTTTAATAAAACTCCTTTCTACTTCATAATTTTTTTAATTATGCTCACTCATCTTCCGTTAGAGACGTAGGTAGGTACTCGTGTCAGTCGGTGCTGTCGTTGGTATGATGAATATTTCTGGCACCCTGAAAAAAAGTATCTAGGTAATAAAAGCTGGTTTAATTCTCAGTAAAGATTCAGTAGCTGTACATCGTAAGCCTTTCTCCACTACTCAGATCCAACGTCGGAAACCGGAATAAAAATATCGGATCCAACTATATACCGTACTTATATATTTTATTTTATTTTATTCGGAAAACTAGAGACTTATAACAATGTATGTAGCTATATCTTAAAGTAACAGGAAGTCAATTAAAGTTTCCACTAATAGTAACATTGTAGACACTTGAAAACAACGTCGTAGGCATTATTCAATAATTAGTTAATTAGTTATGTTCATCCTAACCAGACATTAATAAGTTGCTATACTATATCCCATTCAACGACTTCGCTGAAATAACGTTCAGTCAAAACGTTGGACGTTACAGTCAACCACTTGACGATTTGTTCTTTAGTCATACAATTGAGTAGCGCCATCCAATGAACGCGCTAGTGATTCAACCAAAAAGGAGATTCAACCAGATGCCTGCGACATATACTGGGTTATTGGTAAGTAGACCTGATCCTTTCAGGAGGTGATAGAGGAAGGCATTTCCAGTCGATTGAACCCTATAATGTGTTATCCGAAACTTAACCATTTCTAAGATATTTAATATTTAAGTTTTTTTTATTTTTTTTGCTATAATTTCGGTTAAGTTTCGGATAATGCATTATAGGGTTCAATCGACTGGAAATGCCTTCCTCTATCACCTCTTGAAAGGATCAGGTCTACACTTGCCAATAACCCTGTATACTGCTAATGACTGTTTAGGACGTTTACAGGCTATGTAACACGGAGCTCTGATGTATCATCATTATCATATCAAGTTTCTATGGTATTTTTTTGTAAATTTTCAAAACTTGTAGAACAGAAGCTGATTTGAATGACCACCTGAGTCCTTTCGGCTTGGTAGGTATACCCTTTTTGGAACAGCCTGTATAACTATAACACCACGGTACCTCTTCCCCTGTCCCTTGCGACAGTACGCCCGCACTCTGCCCTTCAGCCTCCGCTCCGGCTTGGCCTTCACCACCACCGTGAAGTGGTCGTGGCCCACGCCGCCCTTCAGGAGGATCGGGATCGCCTCTGTACTCTCCGCTGTGAGGTATGCCACCTGAAATGCAGTTTTATGTGTACGTTTGAGGTGTGTGTTGTCCTCAGGCGTTTATTTTATGTCTGTTGTGGTCTTTGGTAGGACTGTATTGAATCCGACAGCAAACGGGTATTAGTTGAACTTACACACATCATTTGACTTGAGATGTTAACAATAAGGTTACGTTTACCATTACTACCATCATCGTCAGCTCTCCATCGCCCACTACTGGGCATAGGTCTCCTCAATTTTTCACTCCTTTGGTCTAACAAGAACTCAGTGACCGTCTCTATGCCACAATTCTCTGAAGAGTCTTTTTCCAACTTCGTATTCCCGCTTTAGTTCGGCGTCGTGGCATCAAACCCAAATTATCTTTATTAAGGTACTAACTCACCTCACACCCCACCTCAGCCCTCAGTGTAACGGAATGGCCGGTCCTTGTCCGCCCAAAATTAAACTTCTTATCAAACACTTTGACGTCTCCTTTCCACTTGGTCCCCTGTACGATGGCCTTGTAGGGAGTGTCGACCGCCGCCAGCGCCGCGCCTCGGGGGTCGTCGGTGGGCAGCGGCGCGGGGTGCGCGTACGTGTCCGATGGGTACTTGAAGTCCGGTCTGGATGCCAATGGGTGGTTTTAATGAGTGGTAGAAGTTGCATTGTGTGGATGACCTGGCCTTTTTTATTTCTTCACAATGGACTACGCTATGATATTGGTACCTAACATAGTCGTAACCCAATGAGACATTGAGATGTAAATTTATGATGGACGAGTAAGCTACTGTGTGTATCTGAAGGTAGGACATGCTTGACGCTTTACTTGGTGAAGTTGAAGATCGTAAATAGTGGTCAAAGTGTGAAACATAGATAAAAGTATGTTGGTTACTGAAGGAGCATCAATCTAACCATTGATTTAGTTTAGGTATATTGTACAAACACTTCTGCATATTTCACACATTTCAACTTCTACTAATTTTACTTACATTATCTTATTTCCTAATCCTCTACGCAAATTCTCAAAATAGAAAGTGTCACAAAAAATACCACCAATTGCAAATGCTACCACTAAACAGTCTAAACACCTCAGTTTATGAAATCTCATTTTATATTTTAAAGACAAACTTGATACACATTTTTAAATTAAAATTAGGTAATATTGTGACTTTTTTTAAAATTTTACTCTGCGGTTTAAATTGCGGTTTTCTATGCATCATTAAAAATGCCGTTACACCTACGCTTTCGCATAATAATGTGATCGATAAGAGTAGTAAATATTATTCAATTATAGATAACTTACACATACCTACCTAAGTCTGATCACATTCTAAATTTCTAATTCATCAGTAAATCATGTAAAAATAAAACATGTTATGTATATTTTTTTACAGCTCATATAACCTTACAACAAAATTGACTTATGCTAAATAAGGCGATGGTAAATTCTTTTAAGTGCACTATTGGAATCAGTTTAGTCGTGGAATTAGTTCGTAGTTTTAATAATGCAGTGGGATCTTAGATTATATTCTTTAATACTAACAACAAAGCTATCTTTACGTTGTACTTTTGAGTATTTATCGTATTAATTAAATTAATTAAATACTAGAAAAAGCTGTGACAAACAGCTTTGCCAACAGTAAGAACTATACTTACTGAATCTATGACTAGAAGTTACTATATCAATAAAACCTAAACTAGAAATACAATTGAAGCTTATAATATTAGTATAGATCAGTGTTTTTCAACCTTTTTCATGACGCGACCCCCCTGGTATAAAAAAATATTTCGCGACCCCCTTGACCCCTTTTGGTTTTTTATCATGTATGTATGTGTATGTTACAGTATTACCAAAAGTTTTCAAGAGTCAATTGAAAATAAAAAGACAAAATACCTACCTAGCTTTACAAAAAAATTAATACTTGTGGTCGTCGTCTTTGAACCAGGAGGAAGGCCTGCCACGCTACGTTTGCCTATTCGTGGTCTCTACTCGAGAACTCGTTTACCCCAATGGTTATCGGTTTTTCAGCAGATATGACCAGAACACTACCACTTTAGCTTGCATATTTTGACAGCTATGTCAGTAATCTTAATCCTCTGACTGACGGAAAACCTAATTTCTGATACGATTTATCAGAGAAACCCCAAGCATAGCTCTCTCTATAGCACGCTGAGCGACTTTAAATCGGTGGACTAGTCCTGCCGTCAGTCAGTACCCACGTCTCTGCACCATACGTCATCACTGGCAGGACGCACTGGTTGAAATATTTAGTATTCAGGCTCTGAGGGATGGCCAAGGAGAATATATGCTGACGAAGTTTTCCGAATGCAGCCCAACCCAGTTGGATGCGCCTTGCAGCCTCCTTGACGAAGTTGCTTCTGCCTGGCCGAATAGTCTGCCCGAGGTAGACATATTCTTGCACAACTTCGATTGTTGCCTCACCAACGATCACGGGCTCCGGTTCGATGTGAGCATTGTACATGACTTTCGTCTTGTCCAAATTTATACCCCGAAGCCTACACGTTGGGAAGCAGCATTTAGGCCACTTTCATCATCCTGCAGAGATTCTGCCATAATAACGATGTCGTCCGCGAAGCAGAGAGGTGTGACATATACTTGCCATTTATACATATGCCATGTCCATTGTCCAGCGGCATCATAAAGACTCCTCAACTCCTCGATATAGCGCCAGTCGATTTGAAATCTCTGCAACGCTTCCAAAATTGCCCATGTCTCGCAGGAGTTGAATGCGTTTTCATAATCTGCTCGGCTGATTATGCTCTTCGTTCTTCTGTGTAATCTGCATTACTGTGCACGGATGTGGTCTATTGTACCAATACAAGCTCAGCCTTTACATTTAAGAAAATTTTAAGTAAGAGTATTTCTTAATAAATTAATACTAATTGTCTTTATTGCTTTTTTTACTATAGTTCCCAGTTTTTATTTGGCGGTCCCGGTTTTGGCGACCCCCCTACAGAAGCTTCGCGACCCCCCAGGGGGTCGCGACCCACAGGTTGAAAAACACTGGTATAGATCATTGGTACTCAACCTTTTTTATATAAGGGCCACAAACACGTTTAAGTCATGGTGTCGCGGGCCACAAGCATTTTTTTTTACTATTATAAAGCGATGTAAACTATCGAATTATAATATAAAAAACACATGCATATACTAATCTGTGTAAAAAGTATCGGGATTAGATCAATAAAACAAAAATATATTTTAATTTATCCAAATTTATTTTATCACCTTCAAGGTAGGATCTGTTTCCAGAGTTGTTTTTAGTACTCGCGGTGAATTTTCCTTTTTGTCTTCTATCGATGGAAAACAGTGTCTCGAAGTGCTAATTACTTACTATTCTGACCGGCTACCTACTTACTATACTGACGTACTTTTATTTAAACTCTTATCATATTATGTTATGCATTTATATTGTACCTATTGTATTATTTATCGTTTATTAATAAACTTAGTATTATGCGTCTTATTATTTATAAATATATATATTTTACTTAATGTACCTACTTACTTATATCTACTTATACACCTACCTACCTTACTCAAATATACACACATTCCACACATACACACATACACACATACACACAACACAACACAACCCATCCTAATTATATACCTCGCGTTCGTGACTGAGGTCACAACACAAAGGGCCAGCTGAAAACCAGCGCTGTGGCCTCTCTGGCCACAGCACACGCTGAGCTGGTGCCTTTTTGACGCTCTGGACAGCAACTTTGTTTGTTTATATTGTATTATTTTCTGTTTTTTTCATATATATTTTTTGTAGTATTCTTTTGTTCTTTTTGTTTCTGTTTTTATTGTTCAGTGCGTCAAATAAATGTTTCTTTCTTTCTTTCTAATTGAAAACAGCGTTTAAAAAAATGTTGTATGATTAGTTAATTCGTTGGCGTATGTGTATAGTTTCTGAAGGCGCAAACTTTGAAGGTGATAAAATAAATTTGGATTAATAACAAACATTTTTTTATGGATATAATCCCGATACTTTTTACACATAATGTATATTCTCTACTATCTCTCGTGGCACGCGGGCCACTGATAAAGGCCCGGCGGGCCACATGCGGCCCGCGGGCCGCAGTTTGAGTATAGCTGGTATAGATAGATCACTGTTAAATAAACCCTTGCATTATACAGCTTCATAACCATTTGATATCTTTATAAAATAATACATTTTAGGCATTGGACCATGAATAGAAGTCAGGAATAACATTTTCTTTGTATCAGAAAACACTATAAAAATAACATTGATTAATTTAAGATTTATAATCTTATTCAAATCATGATTATAATTATGATTATGAGCTTTGATTTAAAGAACGGTATATAACCCTATTCTGCACCATAGTTGGCTATCGTTGACATGACATCCGCAATAACTGTCTTCAATTTATCACTCAAATCGTTTCGTGTGTCCAGAAACTTCTTTAGCGACTCATTCACTTTAGCTTCTTTATAATCCGAAGCTATATCGCCTTTCTTCGAAGTTATATCTAGAAACGCTAGCAAATTTTCTGCAACTTCCACTAGCATTTTGGCACAGTTAGTACCCATAAGTACGGACGCGTGCTTACCGATTTCCGACTTTACTAGCTGGGAGATAAAGCTCGTTTCGTAGTCGTATTATAATTTATTATGTAATCGATGAATCAACGGTGACTTATCTTTTGAGGGTTTTGACTTTAGCTAAGCTTCAGGCTTAATAGAACATATCCCCATGGAAGTAAATCTTTTTTTTTACTTCCATGCATATCCCTATAAGTTCATGTACCTAATCCCGTTAGAAGGTGATAAGTACGGTCAGCTGCATAAGTAGCTATACACTTTTGTTCCTTGTCAAACTAGCTACATAACAATTTGTCAATGTTTTAATAGGCAGTTTGTGAGTTTGACAAGGTACAAAAGTGAACAGCTACTTATGCAGCTGACTGTACAAATCATCGATGTAAGCAACTTTTAAAAATGAACTCCCCTGACTAAAAGTAACACAACAAACAGCAAGTTTTTGAAAGCCAACCCCAAAAAAACGTGAATTATGGAATTTTCCCTAGAAATGCTTAGAACGTCAATATGTATCACCTACTAACAGGATCCTACCAACTACCGACCTAGACCGTGGTGTATCAGTAGGTAGATAAAACTGAAATTTAACTCTATCGAAAATAACCCACACAGAAATCACTGGGCCTAAGCCACTTTACACGGAGATGCAATCCTGTGTATTTTGCATTAATTTTCCAAAATACTAGTAGGTAACTAATACAAACATTTTAATAAAACTCCTTTCTACTTCATATTTTTTTTAATTATGCTCACTCAGCTTCCGTTAGAGACGTATGTAACTACTGATGTCAGTCGGTACTGCCACTCGTATCTGAATAATCTGAAGCAGTCGTGGTACGACGCGTCGTTGGTATGATGTATATTTCTGGCACCCTGAAAAAAGTATCTAGGTGCAATAAAAGCTGGTTTAATTCTCAGTAAAGATTCAGTAGCTGTACATCGTAAGCTTTTCTCCACTACTCAGATCCAACGTCGGAAACCGGAATAAAAATATCGGATCCAACTATATACCGTATATATGTCGCAGGCATTGAGTAGCGCCATCCAATGAACGCGCTAGTGATTCAACCAAAAAGGAGATTCGACCAGATGCCTGCGACATAGGTATATACTGCTAATAACTGCTTAGGACGTTTACAGGCTATGTAACACGGAGCTCTCATGTATCATCATTATCATATCAAGTTTCTTGTTCCTTTTTGGAACAGCCTTTATAACTATAACGCCACGGTACCTCTTCCCCTGTCCCTTGCGACAGTACGCCCGCACTCTGCCCTTCAGCCTCCGCTCCGGCTTGGCCTTCACCACCACCGTGAAGTGGTCGTGGCCCACGCCGCCCTTCAGGAGGATCGGGATCGCCTCTGTACTCTCCGCTGTGAGGTATGCCACCTGAAATGCAGTTTTATGTGTACGTTTGAGGTGTGTGTTGTCCTCAGGCGTTTATTTTATGTCTGTTGTGGTCTTTGGTAGGAATGTATTGAATTCGACAGCAAACGGCTATTAGTTGAACTTACACACATCATTTGACTTGAGCTGTTAACAATAAGGTTACGTTTACCATTACTACCATCATCGTCAGCTCTCCATCGCCCACTTCTGGGCATAGGTCTCCTCAATTTTTCACTCCTTTGGTCTAACAAGAACTCAGTAACCGTCTCTATGCCACCATTCTCTGAAGAGTCTTTTTCCAACTTCCTATTCCCGCTTTAGTTCGGCGTCCTGGCATCAAACCCAAATTATCTTTATTAAGGTACTAACTCACCTTACACTCCACCTCAGCCCTCAGTGTAACGGAATGGCCGGTCCTTGTCCGCCCAAAATTAAACTTCTCATCATACACTTTGACGTCTCCTTTCCACTTGGTCCCCTGTACGATGGCCTTGTAGGGAGTGTCGACCGCCGCCAGCGCCGCGCCTCGGGGGTCGTCGGTGGGCAGCGGCGCGGGGTGCGCGTACGTGTCCGATGGGTACTTGAAGTCCGGTCTGGATGCCAATGGGTGGTTTTAATGAGTGGTAGATGTTGCATTGTGTGGATGAACTGGGCTTTTTTATTTCTACACAATGGACTACGCTATGTTATTGGTACAGTCAGCTGCATAAGTAGCTATACACTTTTGTACCTTGTCAATCTAACAAACCGCCTTTTCCCGCCCATTCTTTGAAGCGGATTAGGATTAGGATTACTATTAAAAAGAACGTACCCCTGACTAGTAAACGTAAATCAAGTCACCCACATTGGTTCTCGTGCGGTCTAATTAGACTTCTCAAGGAAAAGTACAAAGTACGAATAAAGGTATAAACAAGTACAAAAACCCTATGGACAAATTAGTTTTAGATATGTTGAGTAAAAGGTGTAAAAATTTTACTAATGAGTTATTCAAAATACATTGAAAGGGTCGAGTCTAGTTTATGTAAGGATCCCAAATACTTTTGGGCATACTTAAAGCAAAAGCGCCAGAACAGAAGTCATTTACCGTCCTCGATGCACTTGCATTCTGAAATCGGATGCGGCAGTCAGGAGATCTGTGATCTCTTTGCGAAACATTTTTCATCAACATATGGGCCTGGAACTGGATCAGATGGCCGGGTAGCTGATGATGTACTGGCCGAAATGGAATCACGGTCAAGTTGTTCCTGGTCTCTTAGTAGATTAGATATAAGCGAGCCAATGGTTTATCATAGACTAAAAAGACTTGATGTGCATAAGGGTGCGGGTGCTGATGATCTTCCCCCTATCTTCATTAAACTATGTGCCGAACCTCTGTCAAAGCCACTAACTAACCTTGATTTTTAACAAATCACTACAATCTGGTATTTTTCCAACATACTGGAAAATAGGAAAGATCATTCCGATACCTAAAGAAGGTATCAGCAAGGATATCACAAAATTCAGACCGATCACACTGCTTTCAGTCTTTGCTAAGCTGTTCGAGGTTCTTGTGTACCCAGAGTTTAACAATATTGTTCACCACCAGCTATCTGAAAAACAGCATGGCTTTCTGCGCGGACGTTCCACTAATACAAATCTAGTTTCCTTTGTTGACCGCCTGGCTGAGTCTGTGGATGCGCGACCTCAGGTAGACGTAGTCTACACGTACTTCAGCAAGGCGTTTGACAAAGTCGACCATAGTAGGTATACTCGTGGGAAAAATGGCTCTATTTGGCATATCAGGATCTGTTCTTAAATGGGCTTCGTCATATTTACACGGTCGATACTCTCGCGTAGTGGTGAATGGAGATCAATCCGCAACATTCGAGTGCACATCAGGAGTTCCTCAGGGATCCCATCTTGGGCCACTATTTTTCGTGCTTTTCATTAATAACATTGTCGATTGTTTTGCTAATTCCGAACCTTTTATGTTCGCGGACGATCTTAAGATTATCAAAACAGTTTCAAATACCCAGGAGGTCCAGCAATTGCAAGACGATGTTGATAGACTGAACGAATGGTGTGTTCATAATAGAATGAAATTGAATGCAGACAAGTGCTATCAGATATCTTTCACTCGCAATAAAAATATAATTCCAGCGCAGTATAGAGTCGGTGATACTGATTTAAAGATAGTGGATTTGATACGGGATCTAGGAGTTTATATTGACAGCAAACTAACTTTTGTTAGACACGTAGACTTTATTATTTCTAAAGCCTCTAAAATGTTAGGATTCATGCTCAGAAACTCAAAGCCCTTTAGACATGCACATAGCAAAATTGCTCTTTTTAACGCCCTGGTAAGAAGCAACCTTGAATATTGCTCTCAAGTTTGGAACCCTTTCTATCAGGTCCACAAAGATCGCATCGAAAGAGTGCAGAAAAAAAATCTTTATCACCTTGCGTTTGGCGACGGACGGGCTCGTTATTTGAGTTCATATGAGGCCCGATTAAAACATTACGGGATCATGTCACTCACGAACAGGAGAAAACTATTAGATCTTACGTTCTTGCATGGTCTCCTTAGGAACAGAATCAACTGCCCTCAGCTATTAAGTAGAGTTGAAATAACTGTCCCCAATAGGTTGCCCAGATCCAACGTGTACAAGTTATTTAGGCAGCGCCCTTGCAAGTCGAACCTGGGCAGTAACTCACCTCTGTTTAGAATGAAACAAATCTATAATGCATTACCTAAAAGAGAATTTGACATATTTCACGATGCGTTAAGGTCCTTCAAAGTTAACTTTAAAAAGCACATTAACACCACTTAATTTCCATTTCTAAGTTGCTTAAATTGTTTATTAATACATAAATTGTTAATTTCATTGTTTATGCTTAAAGTTTACTGATGTTATTATAATTAGTTAGTAGTTATCACTTAACTTAGTAAAATGTTTCTTCATTATAAAGATAGCTGTAAGTACCTATAATTAAGTGAACACTTTATTAAGTATTTTATTTATGTAGCCTTGTTGTATGTAACAAGTGTATCATTTGTTGGTCTTCAAATAAATAAATAAGCATTGACGGTTCGTCAATTTGACAAGGTACAGAAGTGTATAGCAACTTATGCAGCTGACCATACCTAACATAGTCGTCACCCAATGAGACATCGAGATGTAAATTTATGATGGACGAGTAAGCTACTGTGTGTATCTGAAGGTAGGACTTGTTTGACGCTTTACTTGGTGAAGTTGAAGATAGTAAATAGTGGTCTAAGTGTGAAACATAGATAGAAGTAGGTATGTTGGCTACTGAAGGAGCATCAATCTAACCATTGATTTAGTTTAGGTACATATTGTAAAAACACTTCTGCATATTTCACACATTTCAACTTCTACTAATTTTACTTACATTATCTTATTTCCTAATCCTCTACGCAAATTCTCAAAATAGAAAGTGTCACAAAAAATACCACCAATTGCAAATGCTACCACTAAACAGTCTAAACACCTCAGTTTATGAAATCTCATTTTATATTTTAAAGACAACCTTGATACACATTTTTAAATTAAAATTAGGTAAGATTGTGATTTTGTTCAAATTTTTACTGTGCGGTTTAAATTGCGGTTTTCTATGCATCATTAAAAATGCCGTTACACCTACGCTTTCGCATAAAATGGGCAGTGTGATCGATAAGAGTAATAAATATTATTCAATTATAGATAACTTACACATACCTAAGTCTGATCACATTCTAAATTTCTAATTCTAACTGAATAACGGGCGAGAATTTATAGCTGAACATAAAAGAGTAGAGAATAATTGAGGGCGTGGCAATCTAAGAAAGTGGCCACACTATTATAGTATAGAAAACGGACAAAAGTATCACGATACTTTAGCAGAAAAAATCAAAACGAGAAATGTTTCAAATATTTACTAATTATAAAATGCCACTTTTTGGGGAGGTTTATGTTAAGAGAAGAAATTAGTAGAGAAGAGGGGGGCAGTCTTGAATGAATTTCATTAAATCAAATCAACTGTAACTTTTATTTCATTGTGTATTTCATAATGTTTTTTTTTGCACTGAAACACGTGTTGGTTATCCCATTATGTAATTACTATAGGAGAAAAGTGATAGTATCACACATCGATATTTTATTAAAGTTTTTTCTTGCTCAGGAAAAAGTTCAAATGTGCCCCGGCAATTCTTCTAAAACTGTGTTTACCGATTTTCCTGCAACAAATTATTCAATTGGTCAGAAAAGCAGTGACTTGCAAATTATTTGGGGAATTTATACCGACTCTTACACTGAGTTGCAGAAAGGATCTTTAAGTTAATGTCGGCATTAAATGTATTGTTGCCTTGCTTTGACAGTATACGGACAGAAAGAGACAGACATAGATTTAATGTCGACATTAGCTTAAAGTCCCTTTCTGCAACTCGGCATTACATATTCTTACATATATTTTTACAATAGGTACTCTAACACGGAGAGACCGACACACATAGACACCTACAGCTGTAAAACTTATCGATACCCTTTTTGAGTCGGGGGTTAGTAAAAAAGTATCTAGACCTGATGTTTTAACAACATTAGCATCCAGACCCTGATGTCATGTAACGTTTGACACTAGTATTTTCTAACCTCTATAAGAATAACAAATACACATTGAAAGGCATTCTATTACATCAAAATAGTACTTTTTTTACTAGAAATATAAGCAATGTATGTTAATGGTTAGAAATTAAGTACCTACTCACCAGTATAAAACGCTGCTCTTTAATAAACATCGTATATATTGACTAATACCTACTTCTCCAGCCTCATTCTCCGCCAAACATCGTAGGTAAACGCTGTAAATCATGTGTCTAGCTTCGCTGCGAATGGTTTTATTCATTTTCACCTCATGAACAAACTCAACAATCCACAAAACTCCAAAATTAAGCAAATTCGATTTGTTTATACAGGAACAGGGCAGATTTGACATTCAAACCATAGAAACAGACCACAAATCACAAGTTTTATTTTATTGCCAGGTTTAAATCTGTTTAGTTCCAAAAACATTAATCTCTACTCTTTTGTGTTCAGCTATACACTGTTGATTTCTATTGTTTTAAAATAATCTGTGTTTACATTTTCATAAGTTAAAAAAACAGCAAAGATTCAGAATAAATTGATTTATTTTAGCAATAAAACTATTAACAATGCTTTTTATTAATTCAATGCATAAGTAAAGAATTAAGGCTGTCACGTTCAGTTGAAAATGTTAATTATTTCAATACTTAAGTACATATACTAAATGTGATGTGAGTCCATAAATTGTAACTAGGTACGTTTTCCGAATTTTATATTTGATACTTGTAAGTATAAAGAAAATATGAACTTTCGATATCATCGCTAAAGCATCTCAACTGTCCAAAACAACGCTCCTTTATTAGACGCTACCTTATGTTTATGGTTCAAAAGAATTCTATTCGTATTATAGTCGATCTATAGATAAAATATTCAACAATCTCCAAATAGGCAATATTTTATGCTGCGTTCTTAGTAAGCTAATTGTTCGCTGCCGACTGAGTTAGCGTGTGCCGTGTTTTAAGTTATCTAGTTCATTTAATATACTGACCACCTCCTCAATCTAAACGGTACCGCAACAACTTGATATCCTGAATAATAAATAAGGCAGCCTTTAAACTGATTTACCTGGGTATCTATTTCTAAAATTTGTCGTCATTATGGCAAGTCTATATAAATCTACGCATCGTATTAATAACGTAAGGTAAAATGTAACAGTGAAATCACGTGATCATCTTAGGCCTTCTAAGTAACCTAAAGGTCTAACCATTGCACTAGTGCTTGAACATCTCGCAAACTTTGCACTAAATATAACTAGAGTAAATTTGGTCCATAAAAACTACATTAAAATAGTGCAATAACAGTAATAAACTTTACATTATGTGACTCCACAATACTCTTGGGATTCGTTCTCACTTATTAGATAACTATTATAGCACAATATGCCACGATATGCCAAAATAATTGACGAGGGGAAATTATGGCTTCACAGTATGTCAACCAACATTTTGGCATACCGTTTACAACCAAAATTATCACTAAATTAAATTACACCAAAACTTTGACACGTAAATCATGTAAAAATAAAACATGTTATGTATATTTTTTACAGCTCATATAACCTTACAACAAAATTGACTTACGCTAAATAAAGCGATGGTAAATTCTTATAAGTGCACTATTGGAATCAGCTTAGTCGTGGAATTAGTTCGTAGTTTTAATAATGCAGTAGGATCTTAGATTATATTCTTTAATACTAACAACAAAGCTATCTTTACGTTGTACTTTTGAGTATTTATCGTATTGCTGTGTATTTTTGTATTGAAATGTCTACAATAAGTATATATAGAGAAGATACAGTAGTTTTAGCTGTGACTCTTTTATTAATCATTGATAGCACACACAACCCATCATCAAGATAGATAAAAAAACGAATTAATTAGGATTCGCGTCACGTGACGTCTAGAAGCATGACTTTCACAAGGCGCAATTCCATTCTTCACCTAGATTACTCTGCTTATAAATTTTGCTGAAGAAGAAATTTTATTAGTTAAGCTTAGATTAATTATAAATAGCAATTACAGTTAAAAATAAGTATACTTATATAAAAAATATGCTTTTATAAGTGAAAGTCGAGTGACTTGCATGATTACAGGAATATTCTTAGCAGAGATCGGAATGTAAGTTTATATTTAGTATTAATTAAATACTAGAAAAAGCTGGGAAAAAACTTTGCCAATAGTAAGAACTACTTACTGAAACTATGACTAGAAGTAGGTATATTAATAAAACCTAAACTAGAAATACAATTGAAGCTTATAATATTAGTATAGATCACTGTTAAATAAACCCTTGCATTATACTTCATAACCATTAGATATCTTTATCAAATAATACATTTTAGGCATTCGACCCATGAATAGAAGTCAGGAATAACATTTTCTTTGTACCAGAAAATACTATAAAAATAACATTGATGAATTTAAGATTTGTAATCTTATTCAAATCATGATTATACGATTATGAGCTTTGATTTAGAACGGTATATAACCCTATTCTGCACCATAGTTGGCTATCGTTGACATGACATCCGCAATAACTGTCTTCAAGTTATCACTCAAATCGTTTCGTGTATCCAGAAACTTCTTTAGCGACTCATCCACTTTAGCTTCTTTATAATCCGAAGCTATATCGCCTTTCTTCGAAGTTATATCTAGAAACGCTAGCAAATTTTCTGCAACTTCCACTGGCATTTTCGCACAGTTAGTACCCATAAGTACGGACACGTGCTTACCGATTTCCGACTTTACTAGCTGGGAGATAAAGCTCGTTTCGTAGTCGAAGTCTGGCGTGGTTGGTGTTTTTGGCTTGAGTGATTCGATGGCGAGTAGAGTGAGAGCGACGATGGCCTCGTTCTGCATGAGTGAGTGAGACGCAACTAGCATGTTCACTATGCACGCTATGCAGCCTTCCACCTGAAAAGGAAAAATATTGCGTGAGTTGATTATATAGAAACGTCTCATTTCCTCACTCAGTCCTTTCTGTTTGGGATAATCTCCACATTTTCATACATTGTGTAAAAATGGATTGATAAGATGAGCTAGCCATATGTTTTAGCAGTACTAAATTTATATCCAGAAGCTAAAGCCATTTATCCGGCTCGAAGGAGCAATAGATACCTACTTAATACCGGTTCGCATACAAATAAGCTGAATAGATAAACTAAACCATAGGTATAGTGGTGTGATGTTGATCAGTAACAACACCGCCATCTAGTGAAGACCATGGCAAACACACCGCTGTACGAACTTCCAGCGCGCAGTTGTTTGACGTAAGTAAAATGAGACAAAACCACCCCCTGCCATTGGTGCGCTTTACGTCTCTCGCCCGCTATTACTAACTAACTATCTTGAAGATTTTTGTATCATCTGCATATATAATAGATGATCTGAATGCACCAGAACCCCTCCAATATCATTGATATACAATGTAAACAGTAAAGGTCCTAAATGAAATCCTTGGGGGAAACCAGATGGAATAGTAAGAAAACTAGACTCAAAACCCTTGATCAATACAGCCTGACTACGATTACGGATGTAGGATTCAATCCATCGCAAGAATAGCGGGCGAGAGACGTAACGCGCACCAATGGCAGTGCGCGGTTTTGTCTCATTCTACTTACGCCAAGCAGCTGCGTGCCTGGCCAGACCTCGGGAGCTTCGTGCAGGTAATGGACCAATGAGAGGGGATTGCAGGCTGCTGACTATAGCAGCCTGCAATCCCCTCTCATTGGTCCATTACCTGCACGAAGCTCCCGAGGTCTGGCCAGGCTGCTGACTATAGCAGCCTGCAATCCCCTCTCATTGGTCCATTACCTGCACGAAGCTCCCGAGGTCTGGCCAGGCACGCAGCTGCTTGGCGTAAGTAGAATGAGACAAAACCGCGCACTGCCATTGGTGCGCGTTACGTCTCTCGCCCGCTATTCTTGCGATGGATTGAATCCTACATCCGTAATCGTAGTCAGGCTGTATTGATCAAGGGTTTTGAGTCTAGTTTTCTTACTATTCCATCTGGTTTCCCCCAAGGATTTCATTTAGGACCTTTACTGTTTACATTGTATATCAATGATATTGGAGGGGTTCTGGTGCATTCAGATCATCTATTATATATGCAGATGATACAAAAATCTTCAAGATAGTTAAAAAAGTTACTGACTGTCTGCAGCGTGATCTGAGTGCTCTTACATAATACTGCCAGTCGAACCAACTACTTCTGAATGCTTTCTAAATATTCGCCAATCACATTAAAGACACTCCTCACCCTCTCTCTCATTGGTCCATTACCTGCACCATGTTCCCGAGCTGGCGGCCGGCGCGCAGTTGCTTGACGCAGGCGGCGAGTAGGCGGGGCGCCTCGCCCGCCGCGCCCGCGCACTCCGCCGCGCCCCACCCGCTGATGGCCGCCAGGGCCGCCCCGTCTGACGCTCATATACATACTGCTGTGAGCTAGTTTTATGTTTTTAGCAGCCCTAAATCTAGAAGTCAAACGAATTATCCGGCTCGAAGGACCAATAGATACCTACCTAATACCGGTTCGCTTACGAATAAGCTGAATGGATAAACCAAACCATAGGTATAGTGGTGTGATGTTGATCAGTAACAACACCGCCATCTAGTGAAGACCATGGCATACACACCGCTGTACGAACTTCCAGCGCGCAGTTGTTTGACGTAAGTAAAATGAGCTGCCATTGGTGCGCTTTACGTCTCTCGCCCGCTATTCGTCTATAGCAGCCTGCAATCCCCTCTCATTGGTCCATTACCTGCTCGAAGTTCCCGAGCTGGCGCCCGGCGCGCAGTTGCTTGACGTAAGTAAAATGAGACAAAACCGCCCACACCCATTGGTGCGCTTTACGTCTCTCGCCCGCTATTCGCCAACCACATTAAAGACACTCCTCACCTTCTATCATTGGTCCATTACCTGCACTATGTTCCCGAGCTGGCGGCCGGCGCGCAGTTGCTTGACGCAGGCGGCGAGCAGGCGGGGCGCCTCGCCCGCCGCGCCCGCGCACTCCGCCGCGCCCCACCCGCTGACGGCCGCCAGGGCCGCCCCGTCTGATGCTCATATACATAGGCCACGTTCAGATGACAAGCGCTCAACGCGCGTTTTGGTAACGCGCGTTTACAACTACATACATTTTATTCCGCGCGACGCACGTTAGCATGTGTACAGCCTGAATAAAATGTATGTAGTTGTAAACGCGCGTTACCAAAACGCGCGTTGAGCGCTTGTCATCTGAACGTGGCCATACTGCTATGAGCTAGCTTTATGTTTTTAGCAGCCCTAAATCTAGAAGTCAAGCCAATTATCCGGCTCGAAGGACCAATAGATAAACCAAACCATAGGTACAACGGTGTGATGTTGATCAGTAACGACACCGCCATCTAGTGAAGACCATGGCAAACACACCGCTGTACGAACTTCCAGCGCGCAGTTGTTTGACGTAAGTAAAATGAGCTGCCATTGGTGCGCGTTACGTCTGTCGCTCGATATTCGTCTATAGCAGCCTGCCATCCTCTCTCATTGGTCCATTACCTGCACGAAGTTCCCGAGCTGGCGGCCGGCGCGCAGTTGCTTGACGCAGGCGGCGAGCAGGCGGGGCGCCTCGCCCGCCGCGCCCGCGTACTCCGCCGCGCCCCACCCGCTGATGGCTGAGAGGGCTGCCGGGTCGCTAGCTACGAGGCGGGCCACTGAGTCTGGAAATTTATGAATGAATTTTGTTAAATGGCGCAAGGTAACGATTTCAAAAATATACAGCACTAGCTGTTCCCGCGCCTTAAAAAGTTTTCCCGTGGGAATTCCGGGATAAAAAGTAGCCTATGTTCTTTCCCAGGGTCTAGACAGACAGACAGACACAGTTACTTTCGAATTTATAATAATATAATATTATAATATAATATAGTTAGGATATTTCGCGAATTTCCAATGATGTTCAGCATGACTCCCTGAAACAACCCCCTTTCTGCTTAGTTTACGACTTTTATAACAATTTATCTTTATTTAATTTGGCTTACATTTTTTGTCTGTGGTACCTAATAGTCGAAGAAAACACACACATACACCACATTCACTTCACTTCGCTATCATACGTCCTCTATTCGCTCTTGAAACCTCTGCTGTGTGAAGCATTAAAACATTCAGTATGACTGACCTTGTCCTGCAACGAGCAGCCTGACGGCAGCCAGCACCTTGTAGGCCACGTGTTGCGGGCGAATGCTCGGCAACGCAGATATGAGGAGCGGCGCCGCCCGTCCTGAGAACATTACACTGGATGTCAATAACATGTGGTAGCAAATGGATAGAGATAGTCCAAAATTGTAAGGATTAGCATAGACTGAAGGACCTACCTATCTTTATCGCTAAGAAGAAAACGAAATGACATCATCACAATCACAATCCATCACGTTCCTACTGGGGTACGGGTGTCCTTCCAATGTAGGAAGGATTTAAAATGGGATAGATTACATATTCCCGACAAATAAAAACACTCTTTGATTCGACTCGTTGATCCCATGTTTCCCAAAGAAACAGACTCTCATAAACCACATTTCTTTTTCGGAAATGTACTTTTAATTTTGGTTTATTAGCAATGTATCTTACACCCCTGTTCTTTTTTTACCGTTTCCGAATTGGTGTGATAGTGAAATTTACTTTGAATATCGGCACAATCCATCACGTCCCTACTGGGGTACGGGTGTCCTTCCAATGTAGGAAGGATTTAAAATGGGATAGATTACATATTCCCGACAAATAAAACCACATGAGCTCTTTGATTCGACTCGTTGATCCCATGTTTCCCAAAGAAACAGACTCTCATAAACCACATTTCTTTTTCGGAAATGTACTTTTAATTTTGGTTTATTAGCAATGTATCTTACACCCCTGTTCTTTTTTTACCGTTTCCGAATTGGTGTGATAGTGAAATTTACTTTGAATATCGGTACCTGACAACAGGAACATCATTCATAAAAGCCACCCTATTATTGACTAAAGTTACCATGTAGCGCGGCGGTCCTCTTGTTGCACGCTG
Organism: Plutella xylostella; assembly: GCF_932276165.1. Lineage (NCBI taxonomy): Eukaryota > Metazoa > Arthropoda > Insecta > Lepidoptera > Plutellidae > Plutella > Plutella xylostella. The sequence goes on from NC_064002.1 coordinate 1,300,118, forward strand.
TAGTTGTGATGTAGTTATATTACCATGTAGCGCGGCGGTCCTCTTGTTGCACGCTGTAGTTGTGATGTAGTTATATTACCATGTAGCGCGGCGGTCCTCTTGTTGCACGCTGTAGTTGTGATGTAGTTATATTACCATGTAGCGCGGCGGTCCTCTTGTTGCACGCTGTAGTTGTGATGTAGTTATATTACCATGTAGCGCGGCGGTCCTCTTGTTGCACGCTGTAGTTGTGATGTAGTTATATTACCATGTAGCGCGGCGGTCCTCTTGTTGCACGCTGTAGTTGTGATGTAGTTATATTACCATGTAGCGCGGCGGTCCTCTTGTTGCACGCTGTAGTTGTGATGTAGTTATATTACCATGTAGCGCGGCGGTCCTCTTGTTGCACGCTGTAGTTGTGATGTAGTTATATTACCATGTAGCGCGGCGGTCCTCTTGTTGCACGCTGTAGTTGTGATGTAGTTATATTACCATGTATCGCGGCGGTCCTCTTGTTGCACGCTGTAGTTGTGATGTAGTTGACGACCGAATGGCGCAGTGGTTAGTGACCCTGACTACTGAGCCGAAGGTCCCGGGTTCGATTCCCGGCTGGGGCAGATATTTGTTTAAAGACAGATATTTGTACTCGGGTCTTGGGTGTTGATATTTATATTTAGTATCTATCTATCTATGTATTTGTGTAGATATATCAGCTGTCCGTCACCCATAACCCAGGTTCTGCCTAGCTTGGGGTCGGATGGCCGTTTGTGAGATGTGCCCACATATTTATTTATTTATATTACCATGTAGCGCGGCGGCCCTCTTGTTCTGCTCCGGCACGGCCAGGTTCCGTATGGCGGAGGCGGCCGCGTGCTGGATCCTCACCGCCGTGCCGAGCTCCACGGCGCACGACTCTTGTTGCACGCTGTAGTTGTGATGTGTGGAGAATATGTCTGGAAATTAACATTTTACAGTTTTAAACCCTATTGTGCGAAATGTATAGGGATGATAATAATTTGTGTAACTTAATTTTGGATTTTACGACAGTATTTTAACATCTTCTTTACTGCGTAACTAAAAAGAATTGACTTCGTGCACTAGTTATTACGAACTAGCTTTTCCAAGAGAGCTTTGCAATGTCTAAGGTTTCCTTGTAGGAATTTTGGGATAAAAAATAGTCTATAGCACTCAAATCTCATCTTCAAATGAATTGTTGCACATAATTCCTATAGAATAGGTATGATCTATCAAACACCCAAAACCTCTTAACCGAACCCTCACCAAGCAATTTATCCGCGATGCCCTCCTCCATCATCTGTATGCAGTACTGGTCCTTCCGTGCGAAGTTCCCGACGGCCAACACTGCGGCGGCGAGCAGCCGGCTGTCGGTGGACGAAAGCCATTTCACGGCGGTGCGGTACACGGGGCCCCGGCCTGACGCGTAGAGGCGGTCCATGGCTTCGTCTGTGGGGGTTATGGGGTGAAATAGTAGTGGGAGGAGGAAAATGTGTGTTAAACAATAATGGGTTACGAAAGGAACTATAAAGTATTTATTATGCAGAAGTACACATCAACTTGAACTCAAACACATTTGGTTCAGATTTGTGGTGAATGCCTATAAAAAACTTGTAGAATCTGTGCCATATTGCAAATTGGTGAAAACATTACATTGGTCTCAATAATGACATTATACTCTCAAACATTACAGGTCTCACCTCCAGTCAACACAATGATGATCAGATCGCAGGCCTGCTTCATGATGGCCTCCACCTCCGCATCCTCGGTGGTGAGGTCCCCGACCGCGCGCCGCCCCACCAGCACCTCCAGCCGTGAACACACCAGCTCCACCCCGCCTTGCTCCGCTATTAGTGTCTTTACTGCATCTGGAATGTGTTAGTATAGTGAAACTTTCAGTACTTATACTTATACACATAATTTTGACAGTACAGAATAATACAGGAAAATTTTCATCATACACTACATAGAATATGGTCTCTTCTTATTTTTAGCATCCTGCAGGGCGATCACGAACAATATAGAATTGAATGCGAGTGCGACTATTGTCAACTTGAAAGTACTTTCGCACACTTTTTACCTATAGAATTGACAGTTGTCGCACTCGCATTTGATTCTATATGTTAGCTCTGTTTTTCGTGATCACCCTGCAGGTGACAAATGCTGGGTTGGGTTTGTCACCCCTCACCATGGAGAAAGGAATAGTCAGTCAGATTAGTTGTCACCAGATCTATAAAGTATAGTAAATATGTCACTCAAGGATCACTCTTTTAATATGCTAATAGAATTTTCATATGTTGTCTTATTTAAAACATATTTACTGATCTTACCATGCTCAGCTTGCATGTGCAAGTGATCCAAACAGAGCTCAGTGATTTCAATATTAGTAGACTCCTTCAATATACTCAGCACTGCCGAGTTTATGTCATCACTGAACTGATGCTCATGGAGATTGTCATTGATAACACTGAGCAGCATCACAACTGTGGTCACCAGGCTGTCACTCATGTCATCTTTACTCAACTCAGAAACTAGAATTCTGTGGATCAGCTCTACAACACCATTCTCCAAAACCAACTCACACATTTCTTTCCCCCCAATAGTAAAATTAAGTAGAATTTTACTGACTAACAGTTTTATGTCTTCAGAACCTTCCATAGAGTTTTCTATAGTTTTCTGCAACAGTGCCACTAGAATTGGCACCCCATTGCATTCAATGATAGTTTGTCTGCCGTTGTCACAATCAAAACACAGGTTCCCCAGAGCTCTGCAGCTCTGCTTGACTAGTTCAAGTCTCTCACTCGTTATGTCCTTCTTTAAAAGATTAAGTATAGGTACAATAGTTTCTTTGTGTGCATAGCTTTCCCGTTTCTCTTCACACTTGGAGAGCTCAGCTATGGCTTGCACAGACAGAAGAACAATCTCTGGGTCGCTGCTGTTTACGAGGGATTTGATGCATGAAGAGACGTCGTAGTCATAGTCCTTGCCTGTCTTGATGATATCATTCAACTTGGCTTTCAACTCTTTCATATTGGTTATGTTTTGTATGACCAGTGTTTCTAATGATATCGATTTTTTCGCTGTAGCCCCTGTAAGTTGAGGAGTTAGCAATTAGACATTGTAAACATTTTGTAAGTCTTCTTATGCACTATATGAATTTATGAATAAAGAAAACAGTACCTTCCATTTTCCCGTAATTATTGCACAGTGTAAGGGCGAAAATCAATGTAATTTCATAATAAGCCACCAACAAGTACCTAGCCTATGAGGCGACCTATATACACGTTCGTCGTAAATAAACTATAATAACTTTAGTGAAACATAAATTAAATTTAAATGAAAATTGGTGTATGCAACTATGAAATTGAAAAACGATTGATTTGATTACTTGACATTTGACTGACAGTTTATTACACAAATTTGACGAGTCAAGTGACAGTGATAGTTAACAGATTAAAAAGTGCGGTCCATAGACACAAGGCGTATATATATATCTATAAAGCTGCGTACACACCGGGCCAACGAAGGCCAACGAACGGGTTTCGTTGGCCTTCGTTGGTTCAATCTGGACGGCTTAGCGAATGCCAACGATCGCTCGTTGGCCTGTGCCGGCGATCCGAAGCGTGGCGGCAACATCAAAGAAATCGAGCTATTTGAACAAACTCTGTTTGGACGGTCGCCGAAGGCCAACGAACGAACGCTCAGTTGAAGCACGTGGGCGTAGCGTGTAGACGTCCAATTTGATTATAACTTGGATATTTCCTCCCATTTAGATCATGCAGAAAAACAAAGAATGGAGTAACGGCGATAATAATGATGTTATCGTCGTCCATGATTAAATTGCGAATGAAAGAGAAAAAGAACTGGAATCCAGTGCCAACGAACGTTCGTTCGAGCACTAATTGTATTTGGACGTATTAACGAACTCCAACGAACATGCGGAGCCAACGCTAGCGAACGATAAATATCCTTCGTTGGCCCGGTGTGTACGCAGCTTAAGGCGTCGTCTACACTGCACTATAGAGAAGTATATGTTCCTTGCTGAGTTGTTGCACTGTAACCTTAATGGACGTGTACCTATGCTGTAATGTGGTGGATTACACCCACAATAGCGGTCGGAACGAGATGGCTTTCTTTAATGGCCTGTAAAACGTACTGCGATTTTGATAAGCACGGCCTGGCCGGGAACAGCTTTAAATGATTTTTACTAATTATGAAGTAACAAAGGATTCCTCAAAACTTAATATTTTTCGAGAATTTAAAAAAAAAAAAATCTGAATTTCATGTTGTTCAAAATGATCTGCCCGAGTCACTCTTGTCTCTTTCGGCTTAATATTTTACTTCACTAAAAACTTTCAAATCAAACTTTTTTTTATTTTGATCTCTGGTCAGGGAAAATTTCTGAAATGGTCAGGGAAAAGTCAGGGAATTTTTTGGAGGATTCTGAGTGGACACCCTGATTTAGTAAAAGTTGTAACTTAATTTGTAAAACGAATGCTGGAATTTGTAAAGAATTTATTCAAAACTTACTTACTTACTTATTCCCAATCTCCGCTGGGGAGCAAAGGGCCGAAGTGAAGCGCCGCCATTCTTTACGATCTTGGGCCAGCTCAGAGACATCCTCCCAAGACATCCCCGCCTGGCCCATTTCTTTTTTCACAGAGCGCTGCCATGTCTCTCGCGGTCTGCCGAGTCTTCGTTTACCGCCCTCGGGGTGCCATGTCAGTGCTTCCTTTGGGACGTCTTCAGTACGCCTGAGAACGTGTCCTATCCATCTCCATTTGCGTTCTTTTACGGTTTCTGCTACAGGTTTTTGATGTGTTCTGCGCCAAAGTTCCTCGTTGGAGACAAAGTCAAACCAACGAATCCCTAGGATATTGCGTAAGCATCTGTTTACGAAAACCTGTAGCTTGTTCGTGGTTTGAACCGTTTTCTTCCAAGTTTCGCAACCGTAGAGGAGAACGGTCTTTACGCACGCGTTGAACAGGCGGATCTTGGTTTGGAGACGGAATGCGGAAGACCTCCACACTGGGCTTAACATGGCAAAAGCTCCACGGGCTTTGTTAATGCGGTTCCCGATATCCTCGTCAGTTCCACCATTTGGTGTGATTTTGCTTCCCAGGTAGGTGAAGGTGTCAACATCTTCAATTGGTTGGCCGTTGATTTTAAATGGAGTACGGTCCGCAGTCATTACTCGCATTGACTTTGTCTTTTCTCTGTTGACATGCATGCCCACTCGGTTACCCAAATGGACGAGGTCATTGAGTTTCCTTTGTATATCAGCGCTATTTTCGGAGAAAAGACAAAGATCGTCCGCAAAAGCGAGATACTCCAGAGATGTTCCATCGGACCAATCCAGACCTCCTTTGCCATTCTGCTCCATCATATCCAAAATTACCTCGGTAATCATGATGAAGAGTAGTGGGGATAACATGCAGCCCTGCTTGACGCCAATATTGGGGCTTATTGGTTCGCTCAGCTTCCCTTCGTGGATTACTTGGCAAGTGTAGCCATTGTAGGCTTCCTTAATAAGGTTTCGCATTTTATTCGGAACGTGAAAATATTTCAGCGTATCCCAAATAGCTGACTGGTGTACCCTATCAAAAGCCTTCTCAAAATCCACAAATGTCAGGAAAAGGGCCTTTTGCCACTCTGTTGATGCTTCCAGAATTATGCGGAGTGTGTTTATTTGGTCCGTGCAATTTCTTCCCCTTCGGAATCCTGCCTGTTCACTCCTAAGATGTGCATCTACCCGGTTTTGGATTCTGTAGAGGATGATGGCATTCAGTATCTTGGACACTATAGGCAGTAAAGTGATCCCTCGCCAGTTTTTGCAGTCACTTAGGTCACCCTTCTTTGGGAGTTTGACGATTGCCCCCTTTTTCCACTCCTCGGGTATCTTTTCTGTCTCCCAAATCTTTTCGAGGACTGGTTTCAGAATGCCTACTGTTGCAAGCGGATCGGCTTTGAGCATTTCCGCTGAAATATTATCGAGTCCTGGTGCCTTGTGACTCTTGAGCTTCTTGACCGCAGCTAATATTTCAGCTATGGAAGGTGGACTAGCGTCGAACTCTATATTCTGAGTGTGCCTCGCGCAGTTCAGCTCGGCTTCTACCCCATCGTGTTGGTCGACTCTGAGTAACTCCTGAAAGTACTCCTTCCATCTTCGCAATACTTCGCCAGGCTCACACAGTAGCTTTCCTGTCTTATCTTTAACAGGGCGAGAGGGTTTTCTTGGTTTCCGCGTGATTTCTTTTATGACTTGGTAGAGTGTACGGGTATCTCCCTTGTACGCTGCATCTTCGGCTTTTCTGGCCAAGTCATCTCCCCACTTTCTTTTATCACGTCGTACTCCCCGTTTCACTTTTCTCTCCATGTCCCTGTACTGCGCCGCAGACGTGTTCCCGTGCAGCAGAGATTTGGCTTCTTTTCGCGCATCTATTAGTTGCCATGTTTCAGCTGTGATCCAAGGTTTGGTAGTTTTCCTTGTAGTGCCAAGAATAGTGTGTCCGGCTTCGAGATATCCCTCCTTGACCTTGCCCCACATAACATCTAGAGAATCCTCTTCATCGAAGTTGAGGTTCCTCAGGTTTTCTCGCACCGCTTCGCCGTATCGTTCCCGGGTCTCATCATCCTGAAGTTTCGCTACGTCATATCTTCTGGGTTGAGTTTCAACTCTTCTATGAACAGCGGCAAGCTTCAGTCTGATTTTGCCCACTACTAGATGGTGGTCACTGCCAACGTCAGCCCCTCTCTTGTTCCGTACATCTAGTAGTGAGCTCCTCCAGGTCTTGCTGATCGTGATGTGGTCGATCTGGTTTTGTGTGCGTCCGTCTGGTGATACCCAAGTTACCTTGTGGCACTCCTTGTGAGGAAACAAGGTTCCACCGATGACTAGGCCATGCATCCCGCAAGTTTCAATGAAACGCTCGCCATTGTCATTCATGGTTCCAACACCGTGTTTCCCCATGATCATTTCTAAGCTGCTATTCTGGCTCCCTACTTTGGCATTTAAGTCTCCCATCAGTACTACAATGTCTTTCCTCTTTATTTCGCGAAGGATTTCGTCGAGTTGCAGGTAGAAGTGGTCTTTCTTTTCGCACTCAGTATCTTCTGTTGGGGCGTAGCATTGTATAATGGAGACATTCCTAGCTCTTGTTTTGAAACGCGCGGTAAGTATACGCTCTTTGATTGGTTTCCAGTTGAGAAGGCACTGCTTTGCAGACTTGTTTAGGAGAAGGGCTACTCCATATTCGTGCTTATCCTCTTCATTTGGTTTTCCAGAGTATAGCAGTGTATAGCCATCGCCCACAGTTTCTTCACCAAAACCATTCCAACGAGCTTCGCTGATGCCGAGAATGTCAAGACTGTACCGTCTGGCCTCCCGAAGAACTTCTTCAAGTTTTCCATCTCTGTGCATTGTCCTAACATTCCAGCATCCAATTCGGGTGTCCGTTTTCATGCCAAAGGTCGTCGTTTTTTTAGCGGTCCGGTTTTTTTCTTCGTCTTCGGTTTCTGTGATAATGGTGTTTCAGGTAGATGAGTTATCAGCCCGTCGTACCCTAGTATATTGGTGGGGCTGCCACCTCAAAGCCTTAAGACCGGCTCGGTTTAGTACGGGTAACCTTCCCTGTGAGTAGATCCTGTTTTAAGGCGCAGGATACTCGCCCTTTGCCCTTCTATCCTCGGCAACTACAGCACTAGGTGGCGGTCGCACCGAAGTGCGGCTGTAGCAGTATCCAGGGTGCACGGCGCGGACGTGGATAGAGCGGACTGGCCGGGTTCTGCTAGTTGGTAATTGTGTCCCGCCACTGACACAGCAGAAGGAATTCTGGTATTTTTTAGACAGTTCTGACCTCACAATCAGAGACTATCACCAGTCCATAACCCAGCTTCGCCATGCTGCGTGATCGGAATAAACACAGCATGTGGAAGAGTATATTGCAAAGAAACAAAAACTCAACCAACCCCATATTCAAAACTTATTCGACATTATTATGGTCCCTCAGATTTTTTTTTTTTTTAAATTCTCGAAAAATATTAAGTTTTGAGGAATCCTTTGTTACTTCATAATTAGTAAAAATCATTTAAAGCTGTTCCCGGCCAGGCCGTGCTTATCAAAATCGCAGTACGTTTTACAGGCCATTAAAGAAAGCCATCTCGTTCCGACCGCTATTGTGGGTGTAATCCACCACATTACAGCATAGGTACACGTCCATTAAGGTTACAGTGCAACAACTCAGCAAGGAACATATACTTCTCTATAGTGCAGTGTAGACGACGCCTTAAGCTGCGTACACACCGGGCCAACGAAGGATATTTATCGTTCGCTAGCGTTGGCTCCGCATGTTCGTTGGAGTTCGTTAATACGTCCAAATACAATTAGTGCTCGAACGAACGTTCGTTGGCACTGGATTCCAGTTCTTTTTCTCTTTCATTCGCAATTTAATCATGGACGACGATAACATCATTATTATCGCCGTTACTCCATTCTTTGTTTTTCTGCATGATCTAAATGGGAGGAAATATCCAAGTTATAATCAAATTGGACGTCTACACGCTACGCCCACGTGCTTCAACTGAGCGTTCGTTCGTTGGCCTTCGGCGACCGTCCAAACAGAGTTTGTTCAAATAGCTCGATTTCTTTGATGTTGCCGCCACGCTTCGGATCGCCGGCACAGGCCAACGAGCGATCGTTGGCATTCGCTAAGCCGTCCAGATTGAACCAACGAAGGCCAACGAAACCCGTTCGTTGGCCTTCGTTGGCCCGGTGTGTACGCAGCTTAAGGCGTCGTCTACACTGCACTATAGAGAAGTATATGTTCCTTGCTGAGTTGTTGCACTGTAACCTTAATGGACGTGTACCTATGCTGTAATGTGGTGGATTACACCCACAATAGCGGTCGGAACGAGATGGCTTTCTTTAATGGCCTGTAAAACGTACTGCGATTTTGATAAGCACGGCCTGGCCGGGAACAGCTTTAAATGATTTTTACTAATTATGAAGTAACAAAGGATTCCTCAAAACTTAATATTTTTCGAGAATTTAAAAAAAAAAAAAATCTGAGGGACCATAATAATGTCGAATAAGTTTTGAATATGGGGTTGGTTGAGTTTTTGTTTCTTTGCAATATACTCTTCCACATGCTGTGTTTATTCCGATCACGCAGCATGGCGAAGCTGGGTTATGGACTGGTGATAGTCTCTGATTGTGAGGTCAGAACTGTCTAAAAAATACCAGAATTCCTTCTGCTGTGTCAGTGGCGGGACACAATTACCAACTAGCAGAACCCGGCCAGTCCGCTCTATCCACGTCCGCGCCGTGCACCCTGGATACTGCTACAGCCGCACTTCGGTGCGACCGCCACCTAGTGCTGTAGTTGCCGAGGATAGAAGGGCAAAGGGCGAGTATCCTGCGCCTTAAAACAGGATCTACTCACAGGGAAGGTTACCCGTACTAAACCGAGCCGGTCTTAAGGCTTTGAGGTGGCAGCCCCACCAATATACTAGGGTACGACGGGCTGATAACTCATCTACCTGAAACACCATTATCACAGAAACCGAAGACGAAGAAAAAAACCGGACCGCTAAAAAAACGACGACCTTTGGCATGAAAACGGACACCCGAATTGGATGCTGGAATGTTAGGACAATGCACAGAGATGGAAAACTTGAAGAAGTTCTTCGGGAGGCCAGACGGTACAGTCTTGACATTCTCGGCATCAGCGAAGCTCGTTGGAATGGTTTTGGTGAAGAAACTGTGGGCGATGGCTATACACTGCTATACTCTGGAAAACCAAATGAAGAGGATAAGCACGAATATGGAGTAGCCCTTCTCCTAAACAAGTCTGCAAAGCAGTGCCTTCTCAACTGGAAACCAATCAAAGAGCGTATACTTACCGCGCGTTTCAAAACAAGAGCTAGGAATGTCTCCATTATACAATGCTACGCCCCAACAGAAGATACTGAGTGCGAAAAGAAAGACCACTTCTACCTGCAACTCGACGAAATCCTTCGCGAAATAAAGAGGAAAGACATTGTAGTACTGATGGGAGACTTAAATGCCAAAGTAGGGAGCCAGAATAGCAGCTTAGAAATGATCATGGGGAAACACGGTGTTGGAACCATGAATGACAATGGCGAGCGTTTCATTGAAACTTGCGGGATGCATGGCCTAGTCATCGGTGGAACCTTGTTTCCTCACAAGGAGTGCCACAAGGTAACTTGGGTATCACCAGACGGACGCACACAAAACCAGATCGACCACATCACGATCAGCAAGACCTGGAGGAGCTCACTACTAGATGTACGGAACAAGAGAGGGGCTGACGTTGGCAGTGACCACCATCTAGTAGTGGGCAAAATCAGACTGAAGCTTGCCGCTGTTCATAGAAGAGTTGAAACTCAACCCAGAAGATATGACGTAGCGAAACTTCAGGATGATGAGACCCGGGAACGATACGGCGAAGCGGTGCGAGAAAACCTGAGGAACCTCAACTTCGATGAAGAGGATTCTCTAGATGTTATGTGGGGCAAGGTCAAGGAGGGATATCTCGAAGCCGGACACACTATTCTTGGCACTACAAGGAAAACTACCAAACCTTGGATCACAGCTGAAACATGGCAACTAATAGATGCGCGAAAAGAAGCCAAATCTCTGCTGCACGGGAACACGTCTGCGGCGCAGTACAGGGACATGGAGAGAAAAGTGAAACGGGGAGTACGACGTGATAAAAGAAAGTGGGGAGATGACTTGGCCAGAAAAGCCGAAGATGCAGCGTACAAGGGAGATACCCGTACACTCTACCAAGTCATAAAAGAAATCACGCGGAAACCAAGAAAACCCTCTCGCCCTGTTAAAGATAAGACAGGAAAGCTACTGTGTGAGCCTGGCGAAGTATTGCGAAGATGGAAGGAGTACTTTCAGGAGTTACTCAGAGTCGACCAACACGATGGGGTAGAAGCCGAGCTGAACTGCGCGAGGCACACTCAGAATATAGAGTTCGACGCTAGTCCACCTTCCATAGCTGAAATATTAGCTGCGGTCAAGAAGCTCAAGAGTCACAAGGCACCAGGACTCGATAATATTTCAGCGGAAATGCTCAAAGCCAATCCGCTTGCAACAGTAGGCATTCTGAAACCAGTCCTCGAAAAGATTTGGGAGACAGAGAAGATACCCGAGGAGTGGAAAAAGGGGGCAATCGTCAAACTCCCAAAGAAGGGTGACCTAAGTGACTGCAAAAACTGGCGAGGGATCACTTTACTGCCTATAGTGTCCAAGATACTGAATGCCATCATCCTCTACAGAATCCAAAACCGGGTAGATGCACATCTTAGGAGTGAACAGGCAGGATTCCGAAGGGGAAGAAATTGCACGGACCAAATAAACACACTCCGCATAATTCTGGAAGCATCAACAGAGTGGCAAAAGGCCCTTTTCCTGACATTTGTGGATTTTGAGAAGGCTTTTGATAGGGTACACCAGTCAGCTATTTGGGATACGCTGAAATATTTTCACGTTCCGAATAAAATGCGAAACCTTATTAAGGAAGCCTACAATGGCTACACTTGCCAAGTAATCCACGAAGGGAAGCTGAGCGAACCAATAAGCCCCAATATTGGCGTCAAGCAGGGCTGCATGTTATCCCCACTACTCTTCATCATGATTACCGAGGTAATTTTGGATATGATGGAGCAGAATGGCAAAGGAGGTCTGGATTGGTCCGATGGAACATCTCTGGAGTATCTCGCTTTTGCGGACGATCTTTGTCTTTTCTCCGAAAATAGCGCTGATATACAAAGGAAACTCAATGACCTCGTCCATTTGGGTAACCGAGTGGGCATGCATGTCAACAGAGAAAAGACAAAGTCAATGCGAGTAATGACTGCGGACCGTACTCCATTTAAAATCAACGGCCAACCAATTGAAGATGTTGACACCTTCACCTACCTGGGAAGCAAAATCACACCAAATGGTGGAACTGACGAGGATATCGGGAACCGCATTAACAAAGCCCGTGGAGCTTTTGCCATGTTAAGCCCAGTGTGGAGGTCTTCCGCATTCCGTCTCCAAACCAAGATCCGCCTGTTCAACGCGTGCGTAAAGACCGTTCTCCTCTACGGTTGCGAAACTTGGAAGAAAACGGTTCAAACCACGAACAAGCTACAGGTTTTCGTAAACAGATGCTTACGCAATATCCTAGGGATTCGTTGGTTTGACTTTGTCTCCAACGAGGAACTTTGGCGCAGAACACATCAAAAACCTGTAGCAGAAACCGTAAAAGAACGCAAATGGAGATGGATAGGACACGTTCTCAGGCGTACTGAAGACGTCCCAAAGGAAGCACTGACATGGCACCCCGAGGGCGGTAAACGAAGACTCGGCAGACCGCGAGAGACATGGCAGCGCTCTGTGAAAAAAGAAATGGGCCAGGCGGGGATGTCTTGGGAGGATGTCTCTGAGCTGGCCCAAGATCGTAAAGAATGGCGGCGCTTCACTTCGGCCCTTTGCTCCCCAGCGGAGATTGGGAATAAGTAAGTAAGTAAGTTTTGAATAAATTCTTTACAAATTCCAGCATTCGTTTTACAAATTAAGTTACAACTTTTACTAAATCAGGGTGTCCACTCAGAATCCTCCAAAAAATTCCCTGACTTTTCCCTGACCATTTCAGAAATTTTCCCTGACCAGAGATCAAAATAAAAAAAAGTTTGATTTGAAAGTTTTTAGTGAAGTAAAATATTAAGCCGAAAGAGACAAGAGTGACTCGGGCAGATCATTTTGAACAACATGAAATTCTAAAAAAAAAAAATATTTTCCACACAAACTTTGCTAGACAGGTGAAGTTATATGAGAAAAAAACGCGCGTTTCAAAAACACGTAAAACAAAAGTTGTTTAGAGTGATCACCTGAGTCACTCTATTTCGTCTATGTACAATGTACATCTACCACTATTGCAACATTATGTATAGAAAGCAATGATAAATAAGTACCTACTTAATTTTTTCATGTCTTCTCCTCGACTGATCCTGAGTCCGCTACTAATAATTTAATAACCAGTCTCTCTACTATAATTAACAAAAATACAACAGTTAAAATTATCTCCAAAAAACATAAAATTCTTAAGCCATGGATCACTCCCGGACTCCTTCGATGCATGCGTAACCGCGATCATCTCCATAAACAGCAGAAAGCGGACAAGGATAATGAGATTTTAAGATTAACTTACATACGCTATAGAAACTTTGCAATAAACTTTTGAAAAAAATAAAAAGACAGTATGATACAAATTAATTAAAAAAGGCTGGTACTAATAGCAAATGCTTATGGGATACAATAAAAAGAATTACAAACACTAATAAAACTAAATCCATAGCTAACCAACTTCTTTCCCCTACTAACTCTCCTACAGTCATGCAACAGTGTAAACACAATTTTGTTAATATCGGAAAATCTTTGGCCGATAATATTAGATGCTCACCCCACCCTACGGGCTGCAGTAACCCCCCTCCTCAATTATCTAATACTCCTGGTTCTTTCGTCCTGCTGAACACAGACGAAAACGAAGTTCTTGGCGCCATCAACTCTTTAAGACCCCTTGCTGCTACTGGTTGGGATGGCATTTCCCCGACAATTATTAAAAAATACTCCTTGATTCTCGCCCCTATTCTTACTCACATTTTCAATATTTGCTTTCAAAACGGTTTCTTCCCCTCTGCATTCAAAAAGGCCATAATCCATCCTATATTTAAAAGTGGAGATAGGTCATGCGCTACTAACTATCGTCCAATCGCTATGCTCAGTACATTCTCGAAGCTCTTGGAACGCATCATTAATAATAGATTGATCAATTACCTAGAAACTAATAATATAATATCACCCCAACATTTTGGCTTTCGTAAAAATATCTCCACCGTTGATGCAGTTCTAAAGCTAACAAATAATACAGTAAAAAAGATAAACAGCAACAAGAAAACTGTCGCGGTGTTCCTTGATTTAGCAAAAGCCTTTGACACCGTACCGATTCCTATTCTTCTAACCAAACTATACATAATCGGTGTCAGAGGCACTCAGCATAACCTTTTCGAATCGTACCTTACGGGACGATCACAAATGGTTAAAATAGGCCACCACACTAGTGACGAATTGCAAATCTCTTACGGGGTACCGCAAGGAAGTATATTAGGGCCCACACTATTCCTCGTTTTTATTAATGATATGTGTAATATTCCACTAAAAAATGGCACTATTATTACATACGCCGACGATACAGTCCTTCTTTTTAATGATGTTAGTTGGGCTAATCTCCAAAAGACAGCTCAATCAGGTTTCAATATGGTCGCAAACTGGCTGTCCACACACTTCCTTACCTTGAACACCTCTAAAACCAAATTTATACCCTTCTCTCCCACATCCGCAAATCAACCAAAATCACCTATCGTTATCCAAGCTCACTCCTGTCACGATCCTCTATTGTGCCAATGCCCCTCCATAGACCGTACTGACACAATTAAATACCTAGGAATCACTATAGATAAATATCTTAACTTTTAAACTCACATTGATCTGCTTACATCTAGACTTAGGAAATTAATGTATGTATTTAAATCTATCCGACAATCTGCCCCTCCAAATGTAATCAGGACCATGTATCTTGCTCTAGCTCAATCTATAATTGAGCTAGAGCAAGATACATGGAGGTTAGGTGTCAACAAGTAAACACTATACATATTTAGCTCCCAATATAAATAAATAAAACTCACATAAATAAAACTGTACTTCATGGTTTATTAGAGTCAGTGACACCATTATACCTGCCAGCTAATAATATTCACTTCAAGAACTTGCACAAGATTATTGTTTGGATTACACATAACTAACCTCAAAATGGAATCCATAACCAAATCACTTGAGGACATGAAGGAGATGTTCAGCAGTAGCATGGCCAGCTTTCAGGAGCAGCTCAACTCAAAGTCCCCAAGCCCCCCGACCACCACTGGACTTGCTGCAGAATTTAGCTCATTCCGGGCTTTCATTATGTCTGCCCTGGGAACTCTGCAGCAACAGGTAGAATTTCTGGCACGAGGCATGGATGCTATTGAGATGAGGAGCCGTCGCAAAATGTTGCTGGTGCATGGAGTTCCAGAGAGCAAGGATGAGAACACCACAGCAGCTACCATCAAAGAGCTTGCCGGCCACTTCGCAGACCCTGAGCTTTGCAGAGAGGTAGATGTGAGGCATTGTCACAGGCTAGGGCGCAGTGTGGGTGAGAAGCCAAGACCTGTCATACTGAAGCTGAAGGAGGCCTCACTACGGGACAGGATTTGGTTTTCAAAAACCAAACTGAAGGGCTCTGGAGTGACTCTGTCTGAGTTTCTGACCAAGCCGCGTCACGACACTTTTATGGCGGCTAGACAACGGGTCGGTGTGTCGCGATGCTGGACGAGGGATGGGTGCGTGTTCGTGCTCAGCCCGGATGGTAAGCGGCACCGAGCAGTCACTGTCGCCGAGCTGGATGCTGTGTGTCCGCCGACACTGCTCGCGGGATCATCGTCGGTCGCCAGTACGTTGCCGGGGGCTGCTAAAAAAGGTAGCGAGAAAGCCCCATCAACCAAAGCCCGTCCGAAACGAGCCACGATCCAAAAGTCTGCGTGATCTTCGGTCATAGTATCATGATAGGTAGTTAAAATTCTTATTGCTGCTTTTATTTTATATTAATTATTTTCTTTTTCTACCTGAACTTAAAAATTTTATTGTTTTGATTTTAGTTCCAACGTCAAATTTTAGCTGTCATGTGTCATGTGCGTACCTTTGACATTTGCTTTCACAGATTAAGTAAAATGTTTTGATTCTGTGTTTTAAAACTTCGAATAATAATTATTTTGTTAATCTGTGATTAGTAACGGGCAGCTGGCGGGTGTATGTATGACTTACGAATAGTTTGTTGTACAGTTATTGTACCCCAATAGGTATTAGTTTATTTATTATTATAGTTATTTATTATTTATATTTATATCATATTATTATTATTTTAATATTGTTAGGTACTTAACTATAATGTCTGTATTAGATGGAAGCATAGATGGTGAAAATTACCTCTCCTGTACGTCTGAGGATGAGCTGAACAGCACTGACAGTAGTTTTCTTAGTATCCCATCCCTCTCAGACACCCTCATCACTAACTTCTCTGATGTTCCAAAAAATTTCAATGTTGTCCATCTCAACGCCCAAAGCATTCCGGCCCACTACTCTGATATGCTGGCTGTTATTTATATATCGTTGCGCAGTGGTTATTTGTAGAGAATTAGGAGAAATACTCACATATTGGGTATAATTAACTTTTATTGTAATTTGGAGAAAATAATATGTACAGCCATGTTGTTTGTTACCAGTAGACAAGGAAGTGACATAGACAAATTCCTGACACCCCCTCTCAATATTAAATTTCTAATTAAATATTGCAATGAAATAAACTTATAACACTTCTTTTCTTCCTATGCGTTCAAACATTAAAACTACTTATACTATATATATTATTCTTAACTTACTTCGTATTTTATATAATAAAGAGTCTCATTACAAAGTAATTGTGTTTTACAGTATTCAGCGGTTTAGTAAATATATCAGGTACATTTTGTTGCGTAGACACATACGATACAACAATATTCTTATTACATACCGCATCTTTAACAAAATGAAACTTAATATCGATATGTTTGGTGCGCTTACTATTTTCGTTGCATTCAATCATTCTAATCGCACTTTGATTATCAACAAGTAAGTATGCATCAATATCCATATTGAAGTTAGCTGATATACCTTTTAAATATATTAGCTCCGACGTTACCATTGCAGCCGCAACATATTCTGCCTCTGCAGATGATAATGAGACGGTGCATTGTTTCTTTGAAAACCATGAAATTAAATTTTCGCAGTAAAATATAGCGCAGCCACTTACGCTTTTCCTGTCTTGACTGTCGCTTGCCCAATCCGCGTCACTGTAGGCTAATAATCTCTTCTGCGAATCTTTATTCTTAATATAGGTTAAACATTTACTTGCAGTTTGTTTCAAATATCTTAGTATTCTCTTAGCTGCAATCCATCTTTCTTTCGTTGGTTTATCTAAGTACCTGCTAAGATATGAAGTTGCATAAGTTATATCTGGTCTAGATGTTGTAGAGATGTATGTTAAACATCCGATAAGTTCTCTATATGGTACATTTGTGATTATCTCTTCTTCTTCATTGTTCTTAGATTTTGTAGCCTCTATCGGCGTATTTACACCTTTGCACGATTCCATTCCAAATTTTTCTATTATTTTATTAATCATCTTTTCTTGTTTTATTTTCAATATATTCTGCTCTCTATGTATTTCCATGCCTATATACTCTTTAACTTCTCCCAGGTCTCTTACATTGAATTCTTCTTTTAATTTCTTTATAGTATCCA
Organism: Plutella xylostella; assembly: GCF_932276165.1. Taxonomy (NCBI): domain Eukaryota; kingdom Metazoa; phylum Arthropoda; class Insecta; order Lepidoptera; family Plutellidae; genus Plutella; species Plutella xylostella. Next base: position 1,317,558 of record NC_064002.1, read on the forward strand.
TACAGTTTCCCATAGTTATGATGTCATCCACCCAGATCAGTAACCATTCATCTTTTTTCGTGTATAAGCAAAAATCATGCTTTGATTGTTCAAAACCTTGCTTAATAATAAAGTCGTGAAATCTGTCATTCCAGCATTTTGGTGCTTCTCGCAAACCATATAAAGCTTTGTTTAGCTTCAGTACCTTTCCTTGGCCGACTTGTACTCCATCTGGTGGTTTTATATATACTTCTTCTTTTAATTCGCCATTAAGAAATGCAGTTGGTACATCGAATTGTCTTAGCTGATGATCTTCCTGTAGTGCATAGCTTAGCATCATTCTTATAGTTGACATTCTTGCCACTGGTGAGTAAACTGCTTGTGCTTTCTTTTTTCCATCTTGCTTTGTTCTAAAAACCCATTTGGTGTCTATAGCTCTTTTCTTATTTGGTAGTTCTGTCTCTGTCCAAGTATTTAGTTGTTCGTGTGATTTTAACTCATTATCTATTGCTTCTTTCCATCCTTCTCCTTCTTTTATAGCTTCATCATATGTTTGAGGTTCTATGTGTAGACAGAATGCTATGTTTGCTTCTTGTTCTATAACGTCTTCTTCCAATTCGTAATCCTTTAAATATGTAGGTAGCTTTCTAGTTCTTTGTTCTCTACTTAGTTCTTGATGTCTCTCTTCATGAACTTGCACTTCAGCTTCTCTTTGTACATTCTCATCTTGTTCATTTTCTTGTCCATGTTCTTCTTCTTGGTAGTATCTTACATTATTGTCCTGTTTCTTTTCTTGATATATGATGTCTGATTCATCAAATCTTACATCTCGACTGATGATTATTTTGTTAGCCTCTGGATCCCACAGCCTGTATCCAGTTGGTGCGTATCCTACCATTCTTCCTTCTTTCGCTCTGCCCTCGAATTTGCTCTGTCTTGGTAAAATCACAGCCCATGCTTTGCTTCCGAAAGTTTTGAGCCTTGACAGGTCTGTTTTTCCTCTCATAATGAATTCTGGTGTCTCAAAATTAATGGCAGATGATGGACATCGATTTAGCTGATATGCTGAGCATAATATTGCTTCTCCCCATAGATGTTTTGGCAGATTAGCCTCATTCAGTTGTGTTCTGGCTTTATTGTATAACGTCTGATTCATGCGTTCGGCAACTCCATTGCTTTGTGGTGAGTATGGGGTAGTATACTGTATAATAATGCCACGCTCCTGACAAAATGATTCCATTTTTCTATTTTTAAACTCTCCTCCATTGTCACATCTTATTTTCTTAACTCTTATTCCTTTTTCATTTTCAAATCTATTTATGTAGTGTATAATATTATCTGTTGCTTCACTTTTAATTTTTAGTAGTCTTACTTCGCAAAAGTGTGAGTAGTCGTCGATTATAGTTTGATAATATCGCTCTTCGTTTAAACCTTCGATATTTGCTGGCCCTGCTATATCTGTATGTATCAATTCGCCTATACTATGCGACCTTGGTTTCAATATCCTTTGGAATGGTTTCCTCTTTCCTTTTCCTTCCATACATGGACCGCATACATTTTTGCTTACCGGTAGGTTCATAGTTTGTAAACTCCTACGGTTGAGGTGTCCCAGTCTTCTGTGCCATACTTCTCCAGTGCTGAAATTAGCATAGTTACATCTATCTACAGCTATCTCTGTATGTAACTTATATAGTTTCCCTGAACAGTATCCTACTATTTTATTACCGCTATTATTATTCTTCTGAATTTCTACAGTTTCAGAGTTAAACCTTACTTCACAATCATTCTGGACTATTTTTCTTACAGAAAGTAAGTTAAACGACAAGTCTTCTACTATTAGTGCGTCTATTTTTATACTTGCGCTATCACTTGTGACATAAATATTTCCTCTCTTGTTTGCTGTTACGTAATCTCCGTTTGCTATGAATATTTTTACTTCTTTATCTAAGTATTGAATTTCTGACATATATCTCTCGTATTTACTTTGAATTAGATGTTCTGTGCAACCTGAATCTACAATGAACTCTAATTTACAATTCTCTACTCTGTTGTTCTTAAAATTATCATTTTGTGTACCTGCTATGAATGAAAATTCTTTATTTTCTACTGATGCAGTTGCAGCCGTGTGCTGCCACGATGACCCCTGTTGGCTCGCATGTCTTTGACCTTCTTGACTATAGTGTCCATATTGATATAATAATATAATATAATAATATAATAATAATAATATGTGGGGACATCTCACACACGGCCATCCGACCCCAAGCTAGGCAGAACCTGTGTTATGGGTGTCGGACAGCTGATATATCTACACAAATACATAGATAGATAGATACTAAATATAAATATCAACACCCAAGACCCGAGTACAAATATCTGTCTTTAAACAAATATCTGCCCCAGCCGGGAATCGAACCCGGGACCTTCGGCATAGCAGTCAGGGCCACTAACCACTACGCCATTCGACCGTCATCGAGGATATCCTTGTCCTCTTGCTATATGTCCTCTTCCTCGACCATGACCTCTGTTTCCTCGTCCTTGAAATTGTGTTCCTCTTCTCTGTCCTCTTCCTCGGCACTCTGTTGCTATGTGTCCGGGTTTGTTGCATCTGTAGCATGTCACTATGTTGGGGAAAGCTGTTTCTTCACTTGTATGTTCCGGATTTTTGTTCTTCATCTTTAGTTCTTCATCTAATAGTCTCGCTTTTACATATTCTAACTTAATATCTGTATTTATTGTTTCTATTGCTGTTATTAAGCTGTCATACCTTTCTTCTAGTACTGTCAGAATATAACAGACTTTGTCTTTCTCTTCCACCTTCTCTCCGGTGCATTCTAGTTCCCGTACGATGGTATCAAACCTTGCGAAATACTCTTCTAGTTTCTCGGATTTTTCATGTTTCACGTTTAGCAATTTTCTTCGTAAATGAATCTTAGTCATTATACTCTTTCTTTGAAATGTGTCTTCTAGTACTTTTACCATTTCTTGTGCCGTGTTGCACTCTTTTATTATGTTTAAATGCTTGTCCGTAAGGCATTGAACTATGATGCATTTAGCCTTCGCATCGTTCGCTCCATATTTTTCATCACTCTTTTCGGTGGTTTTGCTTTCTAAAACATATTTTATCTGTTTTTCGTCTAACAAGCATTTGACTCTGAAGAGCCAATGGACAACATTTCATTTTCTTTACCCTATATTTTTATTAGCTATTCGGAAAGATTATAGAAAATTAGTGGACCCGTATTTTTTTATTTTGTATATACATTAATTTTTGCATGTTATTTTTAACTTTAAAGTTAATTATTTTAAAACCGGAAGAGAAGTCACATATTAGGCTCAATTTTTATTTTTGTCTATTGCCTGAGTCTCGAAAAAAAACATAAATGACACTGACAAGTGACATTTAAACTTTGTTTACATGCCAACCAACAAATGGGTCATTTTCAAATGACATTGATATTTCTGATGATGGAAACTTCGACCATTTACAACCCTAGACGGACTCATCTCATACATCGCCTACATTGTAAACAGGCCAATATTTTATTACTTTTTTGCGTGACTGTACTGTCATTCCCTGCTGTCATGTCATCGAGTGCATGAAAAAATGTGGCAACGTAAGTAAATTGTTACTAAGTTGGTAGAAAATGGAAACACTATAATAATGTGGTACTTATTTGTTGTACTTATGTGTTATGTTTATGTGGAACAAATAAATGATTTATCTATCTATCTAATGTGGTGATATTTTTTAAGGAAATTTCAATTATTTAAAATACGTTTCCAGTAGTCCTCTCCGCGGCTTTTTCTAATTATTTCTATCCATTTGCTTCGTATAATAGGATCATTTGGTATCCTGAAAATACATGTAAGTATATTAGAATTTAAGCTGTTAGTGATAAAATTACCTTTTGTACCTATAATAAATTATGTTAGATTTAGTTGTGTAAATGTTTACGTTTTCTCGAATACAATTTCGCCTCAGCGGAAACTATCACGAATATTTTAACAGATGATCTATGTACTTATACAGTTGACAAAAGAATACCGAAACTTTTTTCGTTTTCGTAAATTGCAAAACCAACAACCATAGAAATGCAGAAAAAAAATATTTTAATAAATGCGTAGGATTTGCAAATTCCATCCATTATGGAAGGCGATATAGAATAGAATAAATAATAAATAAATAAATATGTGGGGACATCTCACACACGGCCATCCGACCCCAAGCTAGGCAGAACCTGTGTTATGGGTGTCGAACAGCTGATATATCTTACACAAATACATAGATATATACATACTAAATATAAATATCAACACCCAAGACCCGAGCACAAATATATTCTGCCATTAAATAAATATCTGCCCCAGCCGGGAATCGAACCCGGGACCTTGGGCATAGCAGTCAGGGTCACTAACCACTACACTGCACCAGTCGCCGAATAGAATAGAATACTATTTATTTTGCACCATTAAAGAAAATTTATATAAAATGTACCTAATTCCAATTTTAAGAAACCAATCACGAAACAATTTATGGTACACTTTTCATGTCGACCGGGTGTCGACAGGACAATCAGGGGTTCATATAAATTATCATCACTTTTTGGTATTTATTTTCAAGAAAAAACTGGCAACACCGACGAAAATTATATAAATATTTACTTTATTAAATTATTTAAACTAATACATTATTTACAGATGGTACGTGACCATGTATGGCGTTTTTAGTCGACCTTTGTAGTTTCTGCACACTTTTAAAGCACATACACGCATTTTAAACGGACAAAACTGAAATTAATGCTAACTGTCAAATATGTGTAGCACCGGCGACGACACAATAGACACTGCTAGAGCGAAATTTGTAGCGGGGCAGTAGTGCCCCAGTTTATGTATGGCAGCAATTGCTTCTTCTATGGGGAATCTAGGGTTGTATATAATCAAAGGATGGAAAGTAGGTACTTATCATGTAAAAAAATAAGCAGAAGCATTTTTTCAGCTGTGTAGGCGGTGGCATGCTCTGGGACATATTATATAGAGGTCATCTGTTAATAATAAATAAAAAAATAATCAGAAAGTGTCAGAACAGAATTAATGAAAATGACCCAAATAAACAACAACGTCACGATAAAACGTCAAATTCAATCAAAAATTAAAGTGACAGTTACTTTGTTTTTAAATCTATAGGCTTTGATCATCAAAATGCATCGCACCTGATGCATGACGTCATCAGCACTTTTTTACTATTTTATGATTTACTCGAAAATGATACATCCAAAAAATACAAAAACATTTTTTTTGTGTCCTTTAGAGCTAAATCTCGAAATGGTTTTCGATTTATAGCAGCTTTAGTTTTTTGAAATGTTGTCCATTGTCGAAGCTTGAAGCTTCCAACTTTGGGTAACTTTGCGCCATATCGCCCATAACCTGTTATTTATATATCGTTGCGCAGTGGTTATTTGTAGAGAATTAGGAGAAATACTCACATATTGGGTATAATTAACTTTTATTGTAATTTGGAGAAAATAATATGTACAGCCATGTTGTTTGTTACCAGTAGACAAGGAAGTGACATAGACAAATTCCTGACACTGGCAACGTTTTCTGACAACAAAAATCTTCATGCGATTTTAGTATCAGAATCCTGGTTGAAGCCATGTCTCCCAACTACTTCATACTCCCTTCCAGGTTTTAGACTTATTCGGAACGATAGAACTGGTATTGGAGGGGGAGGAGTGGCTATTTACCTTCGCGCTCACATTCCTTTCACTGTCATTAGTATGTCCGCTCAACCCCCTCCACTAAATTCCGCTGAACATTTGTTTATTGAGGTAACTCTTTCGCAACAAAAAGTCTTCCTTGGAGTCTATTATTGTCCCACTCTCCGTTTTAATTACTTTCCTTCATTTGAGAAACTCCTCGAAGACTTTACTTCCGTTTACTCCCATATCGTTTTAATGGGCGATTTTAACACCTGTCTCATCAAAAAAGATTCCCGTTCTTCTTCTCTACAGTCAATTTTAAACGCAAGCAACTTAAATATCCTTCCCCTTAATGCTACGCATCACCTCCCTAACTGTACTCCTTCTCTGCTCGATCTTACAATAGTCTCATCAAGTAATCATGTTGCAAAATTTGGCCAATGCAGTGCTGATGCCTTTTCACATCATGACTTGCTTCATCTCTCATATAAAATTCGCCCCCCTAAAGCTAAGCCGAGAATACTTCTGCAGCGATGTTTTGGTAGCATGGATGTAGAAAAGCTTCGGTCTGATGCTGAAAATTTAGATTGGGGATCTATCTTGAGCGCCAACACAGTTGACAATAAGGTAGAGCTTCTCAACTCCTTTTTGGAAGACCTGTATGACAGACATGCTCCAGTCAGAGCTGTTAAAATGAAACACTTGCCGGCTCCTTGGCTTACCGATGATATAAAAGCTTTAATGCACCGAAAAGCATCATCGAAGTGTCGGTACAAGTGCAATCCTACAGAGCGCAATAAAGACAAATATTTGTTGGCAAGGAATCGCTGCAACAAGGCGTGTAGGGACGCCCAACGACGCCATATTCACGAATCGGTAGAAAATGGAGATCCTGTTAAAGTCTGGAAATTTCTAAAAACCTTAGGAATTGGAAAATCTCAGCACAGCTCGTTACCCAGAGATATTAACAAAGACTCCTTAAATCAACACTTTTCCTCATCTTCGGCCCTCAGTGGCTCCACTAAATCTGACACACTTGCTCGTCTCTCATCTTTGCCAACTCCTAATTATTCCCCTTTTGTTTTTAGCCAATTCAGTGAATGTGATGTTAAGAAGAACATAGTATCCATTACCTCGAATGCAGTTGGAAGCGACGGTGTTAGTCGAAATATGATCATCCCCATTATTGATGTCGTCACTCCTATCATAACTCACATCTTTAACTTCTCCATTGATGCAGAAACCTTTCCCATTATATGGAAAGACGCACAAATTACCCCTATTCCCAAAAAGTCCAACCCCTCCTCATTTTCAGACTACCGTCCCATCTCAATTCTATCTTTCCTTTCTAAGGTGTTTGAGCGCCTGGTGCATCATCAATTAAATTCCTTTCTTTCCCAAAACAATATCCTGAATCCCTTCCAATCCGGCTTTCGCTCTGGTCACAGCACCGTTACTGCATTAATTAAGATAAACGACGACATCCGTTGGGGCATGGAAAAAGGTGATCTTACTGTGTTAACACTGCTTGACTTCAGTAACGCCTTCAACACCGTTGACTTTGATATACTGCTAGGAATACTGAGTTCTCTTAACATATCTCCTGAAGCTGTTGGCTGGTTTCATAGTTACTTGCGTGGTCGCCGGCAGAGGATACGCATTGAAGATTCGTTTTCAACTTGGTGCAGCACCAATGCCGGTGTCCCGCAAGGTGGCGTCTTATCTCCTCTTCTCTTCGCCTTATTCATAAACGGCATATCTCAAACTATTTCATGTTCCTACCACTTGTACGCAGATGACCTTCAAATATATTGTCAATCGCCTCCACAGAAGCTACATAACGCCATATCAATGGTGAACTCTGACCTCGACAAAATCTCTGACTGGAGCAGGTGTCATGGGCTTACGGTCAACCCTAAAAAGACTCAAGTGATACTGGTTGGCAGCTCGAGACTGAAATCCAAAATCGACTGGCTTCAACTACCCCCGATTTCTTTTGACGGTGTTAATATCCCTTTTGCCGATAAGGTGAAGAATTTGGGTATTCTCATCGACACCAACCTAACCTGGGTGCCACAGATCTGTGAAGTCAGTCGGAAGATTTTTGCATCCTCAGCCAGTCTGAGAAGACTGCGTAACTTTCTGCCTACCGCTACTAAAATCTCGCTTGCACAAACTCTTTTACTTCCCATTCTCGACTACGCCGACGCCTGCTATTCAGATATCACCGAGGAGCAACTGAATAAACTTGAGCGCCTTCAAAATCTCTGCATACGGTTCATATTTGGTTTACGCAAATATGACCACATATCCGAATATCGCAATAAACTCAAGTGGCTCCCAATTCGCCTTCGCCGGAATGTTCATATTCTCTCTTTACTCTACTCTGTGCTGTTCAATCCCTCAACTCCAACGTACCTCAAAGAGCGTTTCATTTTTAAAAACCATCCCGACAACAGACCAATGAGATCCTCACAAATGCGTTTATTAGATTTACCATCGCATACTACTGAGTTTTACAGTAACTCATTTACTGTGACAGCTATAAGACTGTGGAATGCATTACCTGTAAATATCCGTTTTGCGAAGACAGCTATAGGTTTCAAAAAACAGGTAAAAGAACATTATCTTTCCTCCATCTTGCAATAGTACCTACCTATATTATATAAATCTATATAACTTTGATTACATTATGTATGTATGTATTTAAGTATTTATTATTAAACATGAATGTTTACTACACTTTGTACACCTTCCTTATTTATTCTTTAAGTCTCTCCTCCACCCAAAGGTTGCCTGGAAGAGATCGCTTTTAGCGATAAGGCCGCCTATTGCGTTATATTGTAAATTGTTATTTGTGTAAATTATTTTTAAGTCAATAAAGTAGTATTCTATTCTATTCTCTATTCTATTCTATTCTATAATTACATATTGTATACCGTGTTGGGGTGGTGCTGCAAAAACACATCTAAAACCGCTGGAAGTTGCCCAACGTGGAGTACTGAAGGTGGCCACTAAACGTCCTATCCTCTACCCCACTACTAAATTATATAAGAACTGCGACATTTTAACAGCGACAGCTCTTTATTTACAACACGGTGATTTATCAACACATCCATACACCCTTCTATGAAACCTCCAAACGTCGAAAAGACTTAATTTGTAATGCTCCCTTGCCAAAGCTTAGTTTTACAAAAAGGCATCAGTTTTATCTTGGCCCAAAATTATATAATAAGATTAATAAAATTAATTTTGTGTTTGACAAACCTACATTTGAAGCTAAAAAGAAAGTGTCTACACTACTAAAAACCTTTACATACGATGAAACAGAGTTTTTTATTAAGTAATACGTACTTATTCAATTCACGTACTCACACACACACACACACACACACACACACACACACACAACTCATAAACAGCATGTTAGTTATTACGTTTTTTATTTTATTTTATTTTATGTCTTTATTTATGTCCTTCCTTCTGAAGGAACATAAAAATATTGTTTGAACATTGAAAAACAGGTCACCGCCGATCACTGTTACGATCCTCATTAGAGGTGCGGGCCTACTTAATCATAAATACAGGCTACATGTGAGCCTAGTTATGATAGTAGTCGTCAAAACTATTATGTTACGTTGATTTGTTTTTTACTATGAAAAAAGATTTTGAATATTTTTGAATATTATCGATGAATTCGAGAACATGGGTTGGAAATAATAGACCTGTTTTGCATTACAACAAAACAGATATTATGTGTATGAAGAAACACACAGCGTTGAGTGAAGAAGCAATTATTTGATTTCTTAGTATAAATAGGAAAAAATGGGTTTTTACATACCAATCTGCTGTATTTTCCTCTCTTTCACTTTAGCCAGTGGACAGTGCAGTCTAGAATCTGGATTCTACTCTGTGACGCGCTGTCAAATTTCTGACATAGTAGTCTTCAAAACTCACCTGCAAGCCGTTGCTGCAACGCTGTGTGTTTCTTCATACACATAATATCTGTTTTGTTGTAATGCAAAACAGGTCTATTATGTGTTCTTTCGAAACACACAGCGTTGAGTGAAGACTTGTTTGTTATCTGCTGGTGAAAGAGATTAGAAAATCTAAACGCTATGTGATCTCCTTTTTAGGTAAAATATAATAAAGATTCCTGTTAGACAACATCATAGTTGTAAAGGAAACATACTTAAAATGCACCTTCATCATAAAGGTACTTGCACCTAAAAGAAAGAAAATTAATTAAAAACAAAATTTATAAGTACATAGGTACTCTAGTTAATGATCAATAGGTGTGTATCTGTCGCAGGCAACTGGTTTAATCTCCTGTTTGATTGAACCACTAGCCCGTTCATTGGATGGCGCTATTCAGTTGTATGACTAAAGGACAACTCGTCAAGTCGTTGATTGTAACGTTCGACGTCTTGACTGAACGTCATTCAGCGAAGTCGTTGAATGGGATATAGTATAGCAACTTTATAATGTGTGGTTAGGGTGAACATCACCTGACAAGAGTCAACAAAAAAACTATGTTACAAAGCTCTTATCTCACAAATTAACTAAACAATAACAATAAACGTACCTTCATATTGTTGTTCATAATTATCCAGTTTCGCCACTTTTTTTCTTTGAAACTATCCGCCCGCGGCGTAATATTAGATTAATTCATGTTGTCACACTATTTTAACACAAATAACGCACTTTAAAGCTAATTTATTTGCAAAAAACTAACAATATAGGTGCTTTTTGTGTCAGCTGTTAGCTGTTAGACGCCATATTTGTTTTATTCACCACCTGACTGATTTTAAGTCAGCTAACTAGTTGGACGTTTTGTGACGCTTGTACAATCAACGTTCGGCCTAGTCATACAACTGAACAGCGCCATCCAATGAACGGGCTAGTGGTTCAATCAAACAGAAGATTAAACCAGTTGCCTGCGACATATCCACTACATACCTAGTGTGATACACAACATGTCACATACTTACCTACACTTATGATCTGTAAGTATGTTGCTAATGGGATCATAAATCATACCATTATTAATTTAAGTAAGTAAGTATAACATAAATAAGCCAATTTCTTATCAAATTAAAGTTAGAACTAGTAAAGGACCAATCCAGGTGTGAGGAATACCTAATAGCATAGAAACAGACAATAGAAAATATAAAATTTTACATCATTGTCTTTATATAAGTAGGTACCTATCAATTTGTATTACATAGGCCCTCTAGGTAATACATAACCATAGGTAATTTGTACCTATTAGGTAGTCATACATATTATTAGGTAGTATTCCTTTTTAGTTGAAGTAAAATTGAACTTTATAAAGCACAGAAATATGGATTGTATTAGACTTATGTCACTGCACCACCCTTGCTTGGTAGTTGAATAGCCTACTGCAATAGGATTACATGACAGCTGTCTATGTGTACACTATCATAATTTTCCTTTTGAGATATACATGGGTGATGACTAGTCTCTAGGTACACGGAAAAATTTATAGATGTACCAATTTCAATCAAACATGACTAATTTTACCAAGATTTTACAGGACCAACAGTCTTTAAAGAGTCAAGCCTGCATGTAGGTAGCAACCTACTTAAGTAAAGGGCCAGTTAGAATAGAAACAGCTTTTGTACAGCTATTAGGCTTACACCCTTCTCTCAGGTTGAAATATAAAGTTTCAGAACCGCACATCATCTCTATCTATACTTGATAAACAATTTACTACTGCAATATAATCCACCATAAATGCAAGTAAACACTTTATAGGGACTATTCAATAGCCCAACTAATATGGATAATTGGATAGGTATTTTCACAGCCATCAGTCATAGGCTCCACATGATGTAGGTATATGGTATACATATAAAAATCAATATAATATAGGCACCTTACCAGATAGATCCTTAGAAAGGCTCATAAAGGCCAAATGTTAACACAACTTGGTGAACAAAAGTCCAGGACAATAATAGGCACTTAGACTTGTAGCTATCTCATGTTTGTACTCTCCAGAGACTACAAACTTGTGCAATGTGGGTAATAGAAAGCTACCTGGGCAAAATCATTTGACAACCACCTGCCATGTGGGTACACTAGATGAGGAGTACTCAAATCCGGGCTCAAACAATATCAGCCAACATAGTGGTAATATAATACACCTTGTATAGGTGATATTAATGCCAATGTATAGGTGATATTAATACTGAATAAACATTCATTCTGAAGTCAACTTTACTGTTGTAATCACTGAGCTCTTCTTTATGGCAAGCCTGTGTTAGCTATTAAGACCAAATTAAATTCAGAAAAATATGTATTGTATGCAATATTAAGTATAGGCACAATACAAGAGCTCACCATTAAGATAGAAGATATGAGATCTCAGGTTATGTCTTTCAAGAAAAGATCCCTGAAAAAGTAAGCAAGTTACAACACAATATATTAGATTGAAAATGTGTAACTCTAGCTGCCAAGGCGCAGACGCTTCAACATCAACCCATCACGTCCCTACTGCTGGGGAACGGGTCTCCTTCCAATGAAGGAAGGGCTTGGGCCTAGAAAGCTGCTTCATCAGCTTTCATTATGTTTGGCCACTGCATATCAATAATCAAATGTCCCAATAGCACATGGCCTCCGCGGCAACAATCTTGTCATTATGGGTTTAGCCAGAAACCGTTAAGTGGTGTTATTTGTAAAAATAAATAGGGATGCGATGGTGGTCCCATGCTATCCCCACTGGAAAGGGAGGATCTCCCAACCTGTTTGGGCTGTGCTTTGTTCTGGCGGGCAGCTGCTTTGGTAAACAGGAGAAAAAATTGGCAATTCACCTTTTTATGAGTGGATTATGCCTATTATCAGTTTTAAACTGTAAGACTTATGGATGCAATAAATTATTGAGTATTAAGTATTGAAACTCCCATAAATTCTTGCTTAAAAACCCCAAAGTCAAGGGTATGACATGAACAACTTTGAAAAAGTTATAATCATGAAAATATATTACAGATAGCAAGTAAATAGTTAATTATCTTTATGTAATAATAAAATAAGTACAGTTAAGTTCACCAGAGCCCATGGCTTTTCGACTGGTTAAAAGCTATACAAATGGTTGTTAAACATCATAATATTTGCATATATAATTGCAAAAACTTGGTGGCAATGCATTTTAGTTTACCAGAGCCCATGACTTTTCGACTGGTTAAATGCTATATAAAGCGGTTGTGAACCATCATAAACTTCGCATATATATAGGTATCCCATGAACAATGTGTGTGAATAATTGCAGATACCATATAAGATTTTACCTCTCCGCGAGGAAGGTTCCAGCAATTATGCAAATATAATATAATACATTTTACTTCACCAGTGCCATAAACAGCATTTCGACTGGTCAATGTATTACAATGAACTTATAAGTTCAAACCTTCATAAACTTTGCATAAAATCCCCAATAATTAGGTACTTGAAGATGGGTCCGACACCACCAATGTGTGTGTCATCAATAATATTGCAGTTAGTAACTGCTACATATAACTTTCCGAAAGTTTAATGAAATTATGCAAAGTTAAAATACATTATGAGATGATCCATGAGTTCATCATAGCCAGTGCCTATCAGCATTTAGACTGGCAATGTATTTTGTTGCTCTGTCCATTACACCCGCATGTAAAAGGACATAATATGTATACCTAGGTAATAGGTAAATAGGAATAAAAAGGCCACGAGCCAGTTTAAATCCTGTGGGTGAGCAAAAAACAACATATTTATATGTATACATACATGTTGTAAGAAGTTATTATGGTTAATAACTAAGTCAATATGGTAAATAGGGGCCCCGAGCCAGTTTTAAATGCTATGTGAGCATAAAACAACATGTATACATATAAGTTGTAAGAAGGTATTATGGTAAAAAACCTATAAGACAACAAAAGTTGTAAATATAGGGATAAATATTAGCCAAGAGATTTTATAAATTATAATCTCATCAACCCATCCGCTAGGTCAAACTATGCTACTGGCTTAAGCCATTGGTTGCAAGTCAATATTGTCAACCACAGCACTGCATGTCATATTTAATTTATTTTAAGATGACAGTCTCAATAGTGAAACTGCTAATATAAGTGTAAAGTTCTCTGTATAATATACACACGACTGCAAATCCCCGAAGGGGTAGTCAGAGGTGACCCACATAAGGGCATAAATAGTGACTTATTTTCATTGTGTCACCCTTCATAAACACTTGGTAAATAAATAATGTTATCAACAAATTACAAATATTTTGCGACAACACATCTATGCATGCAGCAATCAAAAGGTTGGTATATTATGTAGATAGGTAGGTACATGTTAACTAATTAATACCAGATGTGAAAATATTTTCAAACTTGTGAAACCAAGAATCAATACCATGTTTAGAATTGAAACATTTAAATTCAAAGTAAGCAGTGTAAAGGTTATAAACCCAACAACCAAAGGTCTAACAAGCATCTGTAGCCCATCTGAGAGGCTTCCTAATGCTAGATAACATGGCATTAAATGAATAGGAACAAAATTAAATGTTCTCATATAAGTAAGCATTCTCTTATGAGAATTTTTAGCTTTACCAAATGGAGTTAAACTATGTAAATACAGTATGTAACAACGTAAATACTATTTGAATAAAGAAACACCATTGAACAGAGCTGGTTTCTGGTTTAAAGGTATAAGCACAAAGATAAAATATCATTTGTAAATTGCAATGTTTTTGTACCGTAAAAGATTCATGCGTGAAATAGTTTTCTGACTTACTCAGTTCAGACTTCGAAGGTAGGTATGAATCCAATTGCTGGAGAGCATATTTCACACTATCACAGAGATTTATCATAATATCTTCATGTAATCTTGTGATCTTCTCGGTTTTCTGAAAAAAATATTAATACCGGCCCGCGGGCGGAGCGTCGGTAGCGGCGCGAAATTATTTTTTTGTACATTGACGAAAAGTACGATGTCTCATACAGAGTTTTTTATACATTAAGTGAATTAACACTTTTATTGATTGTTTTATTCCACAAACACGAATATTATCATGGATTATTAGTAAAAAATCCATTTTCAAAAATATATAAACGCGTTTGATTCAAGAAATCAAAAAGCTATGTCAGAAATTTGACAGCGCGTCACAGAGTAGAATCCAGATTCTAGACTGCACTGTCCACTGGCTAAAGTGAAAGAGAGGAAAATACAGCAGATTGGTATGTAAAAACCCATTTTTTCCTATTTATACTAAGAAATCAAATAATTGCTTCTTCACTCAACGCTGTGTGTTTCGAAAGAACACATAATAATAAATAGTACAACAAAGTTATAATACCTACTTTTATTTTGCCATAACGTGTAATTCTTTTTTGTATTTGCAAAATTGAGAATAGGTATATATACATATATACCTATTTCTCATACAAGGGTAACTAATCAGTTTAGCTCAACTATTTATGATTAGTAGTAACATTATTTACTTAACTGTTATTTTATGTAATACTCATAGCATATTGTAGGTTGTATAAATAATATTTTATTTAGCTTAGTTTAGTTTCGTGTTTCCAGTTAGGTTAGTATGTTTGCATACATAGGAATCATTTGTGTTATACTCTGTTACCAATTAGTGAAAACTATTAATTGGCTTTCAACTGTTTATTTTTAGTGTAAAACTGTTAAATTTTAGCTGTAAGTTTTCCATAAAATAAAATAAACAAAAATAAAATATATATTTTTTTCTATTTTCAAAATGTCATTTTACTTTTGAAAAACGTCATTTAAAGTTTGGAAACTCAAGCTGGATACACTGATTATTATTGCAAAAGAAGTTAGTTAGACCTAGTTAATTTTATTTAAGCACACTAATTGATGGTAGGATTAGTACAGGGTGCTTTGAAGAAATACGCCACCTCATATATTTTTTTTCAAATGAGAGTTTGGAATCAGCTTGTACTAGCACCTTGTAAAGTAATGTTAGGACTTTCAAACCCGAAATAACTCGAGTAAAGCGTGTTAAGCTTTGTAAATACCGTAATTAATTAAAATAAAACAAAACCAAAATCAAATATTTTCGTATGGGCGGGACGTTTTAAAAAAAAACATTAGGTGCCGCGTGGAGGAAACGCTTCTGCATGCGCTCCTGCTGCCGTGGCAAATTATGAAAATTGATGAGTGAAATGAGCGCCGATACAGCGCGTCTGCACCAACACGTTATGTGGGGACTTATTTTTCATCACGAACTCTTAAAACAAAAGTTGTTCAG
Organism: Plutella xylostella; assembly: GCF_932276165.1. NCBI lineage: Eukaryota > Metazoa > Arthropoda > Insecta > Lepidoptera > Plutellidae > Plutella > Plutella xylostella. Next base: position 1,333,518 of record NC_064002.1, read on the forward strand.
ACTGGCAAGCTGAGTCACACTCTTTTGAAAAAAAAAAATATTAAGGAAACATCATTTAACTATTTAACAAACTATGAACTGAGTCTGGAATCTCGCTTACGAGATTTTATTTTATAATTTACGTCTTTTACGTTTAAAATAGAAGAAGAAAAATAATAATTAGTAAAGGAAAGAGCTACAATTTTGCAAAAATATATGCTTTACTAGTCATTTTTCCCTGACTTTCCAGGTGGCCCATCAATTTCCCTGACTTTCCATGACCACCTTGAGCTTCCCTGACTTTTCCCTGACTATCCCTGACTTTCCAGAAAGTGGACGCCCTGTAAATGTTTTAGTTACCAAACCTACAAAAAAACATGTGGTCCCTCAGTGCACACACACACCTTTCTTTAATGGCCTGTAAAACGTACTGCGATTTTGATAAGCACGGCCTGGCCGGGAACTGATCCCGCCACTAGCTCTAGCCCTAGTAGACCAATAATTTATTCGAATATGCCAACATCGCCACTTCTCTGCCGCAACCTCAGTCAGTGATGATGACGCTGATCAGTTATATTTTTTACACCGCAGCTAAAACTTTGGGTGTTCGAAAGAACTTCAATTTAAAATAATATTTTAAAAGTTAAACAATTTATTTATATTTAAATCATTTTCAGGAACGTAAAAGACACAGATGCATTAAAACAGGTATAAAAGTAGGTGGCACTGGGTAGGTATAGTAAATCACTATTCCATAGTTTGATCCAAGTTAACATAGCTACGTTCTTGGATCATGGTGGAATGTTGTGTCACTGCCAGCCGGAATTTCAATTCTTCATCTGATACCAGATGTTTTTCTAGAATAGGACCCTTATTTCCGCAGCCAGCAACTGAAAACGTTAAAAAAATAATGAGTCATAGTTATTACTACACTAATAAATGATTCATTTTGATTTTAATTACTACAAAACTTTTAGGGTGTAGGTAGTGACTAGTCACTGCAAGCTAACAGTTCTTTCAGTTTAGTATGGTATAACACCCACAAATAAAGATACAATATGAATATGGCGCATAGATTCTACCCTCTGCTATCTTGCCATATTTTTATGTTGGTTAGTAGTTGTTAACTTTTTTTTTTCAAAAAACCTTCCTCTACAATCCTTCTACATATTTATATGAGTATCTTTATTTGCCTAGTATTTGAAATTTCTTGATCATGAAAATATAACAAATACTCCAACAAACCTGGGCATCTGACCCTGTCCTTCATTTTAATCATCTTGAAAATAGCATCTTTCTCATAGATATGACCACACACATTATTCTTAACTGGGTCTACAATGGCTTTCTTTGTGATGGGATCAATCTGGAAAACATTTGTCAATTTTATTATATAGTGTGCGTGTCATAAATTAAATAATTTAATAAGTAAATTAATTTATATTTTGATACTTACATATTGGTCTTGAGATTCAGTGATAGCCAAATCTGATTCATTCAAGTCTTCTGCAAAATAAATAATAAAATATTATAAATTCAAGATTAGCAATAAAAAAACTGGTGCTCCAGACTTCTCAAGCAACTAAAACCATGACAAATTGGTGCCATAGCTGGGAAAAATAAAGATTATCTAATACAGCCATTGTATACCAAAGACCAGTTAGAGTGGAAATCTACACTTCGAGCCCTATGTCCCTGATTAGGGATCCCAGGACCTGATGATGATGATGATGATGATGAATATAGCCATTTGGCTCTAAAATTTGTTGTGTCTCATGTTTGTCTTACTTGACAACAATATCTATCTTCAACTAGGCAATGGACAACCTATAGTGGTAAATATTATTTATCATTTAAATAATGTAAGTCTATTTCTTTGTTTTGAACTGCACTAAATAAGCCTGAAGTTACCCTGAGCTTTCTGGAGTCCTTTCTTTACTCTGTTGTTGTATTCAATCATGTATGGATGTTGGTTGACATTGAGTCGTTTGGCAGAAAGGGTGCTCAAATGGTTTTGAAACCTTTCTTCCAGAGTGTCCATGTTTGAGGAGTCTGTCTCGCGCTGGAAACAAAAAGAAAGCTTATGTAGATATCTTCTAAACCTATGCGTTTGAACCACTTATATAAGGAAAAGTAAATAATGTCGAGAAAACTGACAAGGAAAGGAGGGGACTAGATAGAAACTTAAATGAGGTAGAGCGAGTTTATAAGTGAACTTACCCGTGCTTTCTCCAATGCATCAATAGCAACCTTTTGCTGTGCTTCCATAGTGGAATAATCAGCTACATAACTTTTGAGCTTATCGAATTCAGCATCTTTCTCGTCGTCTAAATATTTGCAAACATTATCCGTGCAAACGTATAAGCTTGTGATGCATTGTTTTCTAAGATCTGCTAGCTCTGATTCAGCCATGGTAACTTATTGTAAGTACTTTTATATTAATGTTAGTTCAAGTCAGCCTGAGGAACTGAGTATCAGTATCAAATTCCGTTGAAATTTTTATCAACACAAAAACAACAATCCAATATCCCCAAACTGCCCCAAACCAAAACAACATAGAGAAAAAATAAACAATTGTGAAAAGAGTGGCATTCGAGGAGTTTTTTGTCATACTCTATACGTCATACTGAACAGCGCCATCTCTTTATATTTCTCAGCCTCATTGTACATACATACAGGATGCCCTGTTGGGACACCCTGTATATATAGATATTGTTATCACAAGTTAATAGCCGGATCTCCACCAAACGATCCAATGCGATCCGATCGCCCGATCCAAGAAGTTTAGTATGTAAGATTCCTTGGATCGCGCGATCGGATCGCGTTGGATCGTCTGGTGGGGATCCGGCTATTAACTTCAATCTATAAAGATATAAGACATATTTTCCTTAACGTAGTTACACCACACAACAGTTATTACATTCATTAGCTAAATGTAAGTTCAATCTATTTATGTACCTACCTACATGCAACAATAAATTAAGAACAAATTTAATTATTATATAATTCTTTATTACCTCGCATATAACAATGTTTCAGTTCAGTTTTGTTCATGTCACTTGTAAAATAATATGCGAGTGGGTATGTGTATTCCTTTTTTATTCCTTTCACCATGAAAACCAATTCATGTTTTGCTAGTTTATGTTTCCCAAGAGAAGCAAATCTTGTCACTTGTGGTGATAAAGTCATTTCGTCCAATAGTGCATCATTTATCCTCGCCAGGCAAATCTTTGACGACATTTATCAGTTTGGTACATAAAATATACTGAGTAAAACGCTTTGAAATTAATTAAATCAAGGTTTTATTACCGCGCACACACATGGCTATTAACAGTTCAAATAGAAAGAGACAGACATAGGGGTGCGTTCCAATATCAGTACACGATACGAGGAGTGCGTTGCAATATCAATATACCACACTCTCCCGCACCAATTCTATCCCACAACACCAGAAATTAACTTAGGTAGTTATAAATGGATTACATTTAATGCTTAGGGCATCTACATTTGTAACAAGTTTTAAATGTAACAGGTAGGTTATATTGTACAATCTTAAGTGTATTTTTATGCTTAATCTAGTTTGTACTTAACAAATTTAAATGTAACAGGTAGGTTATATTATACAATCTTAAGTGTATTTTTATGCTTAATCTAGTTTGTACTTAACAAATTTAAAAGTAACAGGTAGGTTAAATAGTACATTCTTAAATTTATTCTAATAAATTATTCGCACAACATAACATTTGGTTTACATGCCTTTTCCACTGACAACCTCCTACATCCACCAGATATGTTACACCAGGTATAGATTCGTCCACTATTACACCTTGAACCCATGGCCTACTTCCTTGCCTATAATCCTTAACCATGACCTTTTGGCCTATTTCAAAATTTACATTTCTATGTCCTTGCTCCCTATTCTGTACTTTTCTCTCTACTTCCTCCCTTAATGGTGGTGGACGCATCAAATTGAATCTATTCCTAAGTTCTCTACCTAACATTAACCGAGCTGGGGTGATACCAGTTGTCCTTTGAGGTGTGTTCCTATAGTCCATCAGAAATAAATTTATAGCATATGACATACTGTGACCACTTTCTACAATTTTTGTTATAGTCGATTTAAATGTTTGAACAAAGCGTTCAGCTGCCCCGTTAGTGGCTGGGTGGTAAGGTGGTGAGAATGTATGTTTAATTTGTGCTGATTTACAGAATTCCTGAAACTCTATGCTAGTAAACGATCGCCCATTATCTGTTACTAAATGTACTGGTATACCAAATATTGTAAATAACCTTTTCAATATCTCAATAGTTCTTGTAGATGTTATATTATTCATTTCAAATACTTCTGGCCATTTTGTATAGCTATCTACAATGACCAGATACATTTTATTATAGAACGGCCCTAAAAAGTCTGCATGTATCCTATACCATGCTGAAGGTGGCACGGGCCATGGTTTTTGAATTTTACCAGGGCTTTTACTATTCTCTAAACAAACAATACAGTTCTTAACTATATTTTCTATATTTGCATCTAATTTTGGCCACCAAAAGTAAGACCGAGCTATTTCCTTCATTCTAACAATTCCAAAATGGCTCTTGTGTAGCTCCTTTAGTAAAGTTTCTCGGATTGAGGTAGGTACTATTATACGGTATCCCCAGAACAAGCATCCTCTATCGACCGTTAACTCTTGTTTTCTGGAATAGAATGGTAAAAGATCTTCGGATACATATTTTTTTTCTGGCCAACCATCAGCTAAACATCTAATAATTTTTGTTAATGTTACATCTTTTTTTGTTTCAGCCTGAATAAGTTTCCAATCTAATATTTCCATTTCAGAGGTATTGATATGCAAGAAACTACATGAGTCACTATCAGTTAATAATGAATGTACATTTTTATCCTCACAAACCGACTCATTTACAGTTCTCGATAGATAATCTGCGGGATTAACCGAAGATTTAATGTGCCTCACCTTATATTTGAAAGCTGACAAAAATATGGCATAATGCTGCAGTCTTTTGGCAGCCATTTTTGGTATGCTTTTGGTGGGACCGAAAATCCTAACCAAGGCTGCGTTATCTGTCTCTAGCTCAAATGACCTTCCATATATATAATTATAAAATTTGGTAATACCAAAAATAACTGCCATAGCTTCTTTATCTATAGTGGAATATCTTTGTTCTGCCTCACTTAATTTTTTACTGGCATATGCAATTGGTTTTACAGTACCATTCTCATCTCTATTAGATAATACAGCACCTAACCCTGTGTCGGAGGCATCACAGGTCAGGATCAGCGGCAAATCTGGGTTATAATGTCTCAAATTTTCCGCCGATGCCAACCTCTTTTTTATTAGCTGAAAAGCCTCTTCACACTCAGTTGTCCAATTAAATCTATTTTTTTTAGTACATTCATATAATGGTGTTATTATTTTCGCCATATCTTTTAAGAAACGGTTATAATAATTTATCTTGCCTAAAAAGGACTTCAGCAAAGTTAAGTTAGTAGGAGTTTTGGTATTTAAGAGTGGTTCAATATTTGATGGAATAATACTAACACCATTTTTATCAACACAGTATCCAAAAACTTCTAAGCTTGTTACAAATAATTTACATTTTTCTGGCTTTAATTTAAATTCACATTCTCTTAATTTTTTTAGCACTTTGCATAATGTTTCTCGAGTGTCTTGTAAATTATCGCCTTTTATATAAATATTATCTATAAATACAACAGTATTTGGTATGTCTTTTAGTTTTTTAAACATTAACCGCTGGAAAGCTCCAGGCCCAGAACTCACACCATACGGAAGATAGTTATATTTATATGTCCCTACTTCTGTGATAATAGTTGTACAATCCTGACTTTCAGGACTAAGCGGTGCTTGTAAGTATGCCTCTTTTAAATCTAGTTCGCAGTAGTATTCACCCTTTTGTAATGTATTTAGAATATCCTCCACATGCGGTAGGGGAAAGTGATCCACTTCTAAACAATTATTTACTGTTAATTTATAATCACCACAAAGCCTCACTGAACCATCTGGTTTTAGGATTGGTACCACAGGGGTTCCCCATTCACTCTGCTCAACTACTGATATTCTGCCATTTTTTAATAATCTTTGTACCTCATTATTTACCTTGTCTCGCAGCGCGAATGGGACCCGTCGTACAGGTAGACACTTCGGTTTTGCGTCTGGTTTTAATTTGAGTGCTATTTGGTCTCCTTTAAAATTACCCCACCCTGGGGTGAATACATCTGCGAACTGGTTTTTTATTTCTTGTCGGGCATCTGAAACAGTTTGCAATTGATTAGTTGCTACATTGACATTATTTTGGAAGTATGGGGGCCATAAATTTAATGCCTTAAGCCAGTCCCTACCTATGACACGAGGAGAATCATTATTTACTACAAAGACATTCAAGTTTTTTGAAACATCATTATGTTTTACAGTAACATTTGATATCACCCCTAAAGGATGAGTTTAAGTTTGGTCAAAGTTTCTAAACACTACATTACAATTTTCCAATTGAAATGAATGCAAGTATGTTTGTTTGTCTTTTAGCGATATTACAGTCACTTCTGACCCTGTGTCTAACTGAAATGGTACATCATGATTGTTCATGTTTATTGACATATAGTGAGGTGGTATCCTACTTACACTTCTGAATGAATAAGTTTCATATTCATTATAAGGATTTGGTTCCAACTCCACATCATTTCTCTGATCTTCAACAGTTTCGGTTTCAACTACATTAGTTTGTCTCTGCCTTCTTGGACACATTCTGAATATATGGCCTTGTTGTCCGCATTCGGAGCAGTACTTCTTCCTTAAAGTACATTCATGTTTTAAATGGTTTGATTTCCCGCAGCAAAAGCATTGGCTACCATTCTGCTTATTGTTATTATTAATTGAAGGTTTATTTGTAGGTTTCTTATTTTTCCAAGCTTTCCTGTTATCCTGATTGTAAAAGATGTCTGTGACTGGCTGTGTCTCCACACTTCCACATTGTACTAATGCAGCCTCCACCATTAAGGGAGGAAGTAGAGAGAAAAGTACAGAATAGGGAGCAAGGACTTAGAAATGTAAATTTTGAAATAGGCCAAAAGGTCATGGTTAAGGATTATAGGCAAGGAAGTAGGCCATGGGTTCAAGGTGTAATAGTGGACGAATCTATACCTGGTGTAACATATCTGGTGGATGTAGGAGGTTGTCAGTGGAAAAGGCATGTAAACCAAATGTTATGTTGTGCGAATAATTTATTAGAATAAATAAAATATACTGAGTAAAACGCTTTGAAATTAATTAAATCAAGGTTTTATTACCGCGCACACACATGGCTATTAACAGTTCAAATAGAAAGAGACAGACATAGGGGTGCGTTCCAATATCAGTACACGATACGAGGAGTGCGTTGCAATATCAATATACCACAGTACACATAGTATTTTAATCTTCAGCGGATATGAAGATGTCGATCGCTCTTTGCCAGTGCCGCCATTTCAGCTCGGTTCCCGTGGAACCACGTGGAACCTGGATCCATATGGAATCTGTCAGGTCACAAGAATTTCATAAAAACACTTTTTGCGGATAAAGATGCTTTTTCTTGACACACCATATCGACGGTGGAAAGGCAGAATGTTTGAAGCGCCATGACTTAAAATGTTCACCAGAGCGATTTAAAGTTTGAAATTTTCGAAAAAAAATCATATCTCTGTAATTATTCTAGCTATGGCATTGAAAATTGAAATACGTAAAATTGAAATAGTTTTCTATGTAATATGAATGTACATATTCTATTTACTGTAATAAGGGACATAAGACATAGGCATCTGAAATCTCAGTCAGGTAAAATTGGCTTAAACGACATTAACATTTTAATAAAATACAAGTAAAAACAATTTAAAGACCAAGGAGATTTAACCATCACACCAGCATAATGTTTTATAATAATTTATGTTACTTTAAACATTCCATAAGAATGAATTAACCGCCGAACTAAGGCAATTTATATCTAGGATGAATGACTTAAAGAATAAATGAACTTATAATTAGACCTCAGAACTCGAGAACGGTTGAACCGATTTTGGTCTAGAAACATTTGTGAAAGTCCAAGGAAGGTATAAAAGGTAAGAAGGGTCAGCTAGAGTGAAAACAAAAATTTCATAATATATGGGGCACGGCAGTGCCCCCACTAAGTCGAGCAAAGAAGCGGCACGGCCGTACCATCCTTTTCTCGAAGCATTGTGTTATTATAAACTTTATTAACATATTGTTCACCGCGAAATCACTTTGAGATTGAGATCCAAGTGATCAGGTTTACTTATTCATCAGTCTCTATGCCACCATTCTGTCACCGCCTTTGTCCACCTTCCGTCTTGCCTTCGAGCCAAGTGTCCTGCTGACTCCCATTTCAGTTCAGTGACCTGCATACCGACGTCGAAGACTTTTGTCTTTTGGCGAATTACCACGCTGGGAATACGGTCTGTAAGCAAAATGCTTTTAACATGGATCGCTTCATAGTTCTCTGTGCAACTCTGATTCGGTGCACAGTTTCCTTGGTCAGCGTCCATGTATCGGCACCTATGTTAGTGTGGGCAAGACACATTAGCAATTATCAATTCATAAACAGCGTCGCTCGCTTTAAACTATCTGTCACATTCATACAAGATACGCTAGATTTGATAAGCAAGCGACGATGCTTTAGGATTGTTAATGGCTAATGTTTAGTGGTGGTAACCCCAAAGGACTATCACAATGTGAGTTAGGTCTCACCCGACAGCCGGACCGAGAACCAAATCGAAAGACGATTAGTCGAAAATGGAGACACTTCTGGATGTTAGGAATAAGAGGGTTGCTGATGTCAATAGTGATCACCACTAAGTCGATGGAAAAATCTGCTTGAAGATAGTGAGAGTTTAGGAGCAGGCCACAAGATCTGCCAAAGGTGTCGTGTAAATAAGCTGCAGGACCCACAAGTTAGAAGATAACTTAGTATCCAGATCGACAACAAATACCATCTACTAAGCCTGGACGAGGTCTCATTCAAAGATCAAAGGTCTGGCATCAAAGACGTGTTGTTAAAAATTTGCGAAGAAATAATAAGGCAAAAGGAACACTTAAAGAATGAATGGTATGTCTAAAGAAACATGGGATATGATCAACCATCAAGGAAGACTTAACGTCGAACTAGACGACCATTCCAAAGAACCACCATTATAAAGAAGCACTTGCGTTCGAGTATTTTCTTTGTGAACTTAATATCAAACGTAATTTATAAAAGGACAAACGCTGCTAGGGGTGACTCTATGTCCAGAAATGAGACCACAACCATCGGCTGCCATAAGAAACATGAAGGATCTATACAAAGCATCTTGAAGAACATTGCAACAAAACCCAGGATATCTGCTTGTTACTATGGATGATTGACTTTCAAGATGGTATGGCCACATTGCCAAAGTTTTTAATGATCCTAACCACCACCTGAGGAGTTGGATGCAGATGCAAATATACCAGGAGCATCTTGTATCTTGATGCATAATCGTAATCATTATGATCAATAAAATCGGCAGGTCGCTAAGGCTAGTCAGAGGCCTTCGGGCGGCTGCGGCTTGAAAACGTCTGACAGTTGGGTTGCCCGCTTACCCGACAACTCTCTCAGCACAAGATTGCTTGTGTCGGGGCCCACCAACCCGCGCTAGGCCAGCGTAGTAGACTAGGCCTAAACCATTCCTTCATTGGAAGGAGACTCGTGCCCCAGCAGTGGGGACGTAATGGGTCGTGATGATGATTAATGATGAGATTTATGACTATCCTGCACCTTGACAGAAATTTAAATATCCAACCCTCAAATAAGACGAATTGATACGGACCATACGATCGCTGAAGAGTGGCAAAGTACCAGGGAACGATGTATTTCCTACGGAGGCATAAAAAGCAGGATAGATGAAATATACCAGATATTGCACTCTTCAGCTATTGCACTCTTCAGCTATGGAGGATGATGAAGTGAAGTTAGAGTAAAAGTTAATTTAATTCATGTCCAACTTTTTCCTATAAGGTTTGCTTTTCGTTAAAATACTTTATTCTGAAAATTATGGGATACAAACAGGTCGTGGTACTCGTGGTCACTCACTTAAAACGTGGTCTTCTATTTCGTATAATTACCTGGTCTAACAATTATCAAAATCGGTTAAGTTGATCCAGAGTTTTGCGCTTGGGAACACATTTTCGGTTAGATTTTTATATAGATAAGAAATCCTGTTTCTGACTAGATTTCGATATAGGTAAATTATTTAAGAATAAGTTTATTTTTGATATATATTTTTTTATTTTGTATAAAAAGTAACGTCATGTTAATACATTAAAAATATTTTACATTAAGAACCATATTGTCATAGAAAAAATATTTTATAAAAAAATAAATATTTGGTTGGATCCTTTTAGAGAAACGTTAAAAATCCCTACTTGCATAGAAACAGCAATTTAGGAGAAGCAAATTTATATTTTTATTAATAACTCAATAGATATTAATTATAGCAACACTATTATTTAGAACCGTAATATAATAGATATTATAATTTAATGTAGTTATCTGGTGATAAAATAAAAAAATATTTATAAATAGTTTTATACTGGCGAACGAATCTGAGTTTGCACCTACGTAATTACGCTGCGCACGCGGCGCCAACTGTCGCATAGACGCATGTCCTCTCCGAATAAACGTCCCGGCGGGGTACTGAAGCGACACCTTTCCAACCAGTCCTATTTATATATTGGCGTTTTCACGCAATATCCTTCTGGATATAATGATAATATAACAGCTTAAACACCATAAACCGCTTCATTGCGATTCTTTTGAATTGTTTTATATCACTTATATCAATTATCTACAAATCGCAAAAAACCGCTTAAGTGCCAATTATTGTACCTTTAAACAGATTTAGGTAAAGTTGAATTAAGCGCCAAACGCCGCGAGTAAGACTGACCGGTAAAATGGTTTAAGTGCCAGTGAGGCTTAAATTACAATTACGTAAAATATATTAAGTGTTTTTATGTTATATTTGACAGGAAGGCATTTAGTTTTATATCCATTATGTTTCATTTCGCAATCAGGTAGGTCGCTTAAGTAACTAATGATACAAATTCACATTCATTCAAAATGAATTAAGTCACAGTGTTTTACTGTTTTAGTAAGGGTAAAATGTTTTATATAACTTTATTATTGATCATGTATGTTTGAACATACAAATGACTAAAAAAGTGGCTCTTAATACAAGAAAAAAGTATTAAGATTTCCAAAATCACCGATGTCTTAAGCGCCAAAAAAGTGCTCAGATCGAAACGAGACCCGCACCATTCGAAAGAGAAAAATCAGGCGATTCCAACGGTGTATATAACTCATATTCGCCAAAAGTGGCGGATAAAACATTCTGCCTTTCCACCGTCGATATTTATTTTTATTTGAAGGTATATAAAATTTATAAATAACGATATACCGAGAGTATAGGCTTTTATTACAAAAATGTTATTTGCGAGACATTGTAAGACAACTGAACTGACACTGACACGCAATTTCTTCATAATAGCCATAGATCATGACAATGTTAACATTCAAATACTACTTATCTATGTGTCTTGTTATTGTTCTATGGTCTTGTTCATAACGCCATCTTACATCTTTTTTGGTAGTAAGAGTAATATAAAGAGATGGCGCTACCTTCTACTAAAAGTTCAGCCATTAAGGCACTGACCCCTCCCTGCAAAACAACCCAACTTTTGTCAATGAAATGAATGACAATTTATCTGACAAAATAAATGTGTTCTGTGAAGCCGTGAGTGAGGTTGTTATTATTCTGAGGAATCTAAGGGGAGGTCATCAAAGTCAAATTGACAAATCATTGTCAAAAATGTAAATGTCAAAAAATACTCAACAAAATAATCAGCTGAGGGCGTAAACGTTTACAAATAAAACAAATTCAATAATTCTTTTAACCTATTTTAAATTTATTTAAGAATTTTTATGAAAATACGAAAGTTCTCCCATTAGCGATAAGTTACGGTACTATCTACCCGCAAAATCACCAATAAATTCACCGGTCAATTTTGGACGAAGACTTCATTTTGGATGTACAGAAGTTGGACGACTCCACGTCAATCATGTCTTCATCGCCGCCCCCAACTAAACCACCGCGCGGCGTGAAGCAAGGGAAGGAGACGGTACGAATGCATCACACACAGATAATTTAATTAGTAAACATATGACGATGATTCCCTGGCGAATCGCCAAACGCTTCTGATGTTTGTTTTTTATTATCGTAAGCGCATAGAACCCCTCCACCTGAAAGCAATTTGTGCGTGACGAATACATTAATTACTCTCTATACATTGCACATAACTTATCATCACTCAGTTTTCTTGAAATGGCTGCTAGTGTTCCTCCCGAGGTATTCATCTAGTTTACCTTGATTATTGGGTAGAAATAACTCTGCTCTTTGAACTTTAAGTGCCAAGTGATGACCAGATAGTGTAGTGGTCAGGTCCAGGCTTTGATCCCCGCCTGGACCAGATATTGGTTTAATGACAAATATTTGTTCCAATCTTGGATGTTCAATATGTGTGTTTTGTCTTTATGTGAAAAAGTGTTCTTGATGTCTCAACACATTGTTTTGTGTCAAATACATTCATATTAATAAAAAAAAAACAAATCACCCTCTATCTTGAATTTCAGAGTGGGCTGCTGATGTCAGTCATAAGGACTCTCTCGGCGAGTGAAACAAATGAACAGAGAGAGAAAGAGAGGGCCAAGCTAGAGAAGGAGTACAAGAAGAGTGATGCGAAGCTCGATGAGCTGGTGGCTCAGAATGCTGCTGAGATCATGGAAGTTATGCAGGTAAGATTTTGACATGGTTACAGGTGTAATTTTGGAATGACATACAAATGCTAAAAGGGTTTTATATCTACTGCATACAGCAATATTAAAAGGAGCAGTTATTTGTTATGTTGTACTTTTAAGGAATAAGCTTCAAAAGTAGAATGCCAATTCCAACTGTGAAACTGAAAGTTTTTACGTACATATGGAACTTTTGGTATAGTTTGAACAGGCCCATGATGTTTTTATATGAGGGTACTTGAATAATAAATCAGTTTACCTTCAACCTTCAATTGTGTCTTTTGATTACAAATCTACATGTGGACCCTTTTTAAAATCCTATAACCTCTATTCCAACAGAAGTTCAGCATGAGGGTCCTTGAATAATAAATCAGTTTGTATTCAACATACAATTTTCTTGTAGGTATCTTTTAATTACAAACCTATATTTAAAAACGTATCCGCCCTTATTTCAAACCAAATCTACCCTTATTATAAACATACATGTATAACTCCCACCCCCAACAGAAGTTCAGCCAAGCCCAAGCAGCCCTCTCTGCGTGGGGCCAGCGTAGCGACGCGGCCACGGCTCGACTCGGGGCTTGTAGACAACTGCTGCGGCTTCGGAGGGACGACCTGCGGCGCCTGTGGACTGACGCGAGGGCGTCCGCGCATGCGCTGGAGATGCTCACTGATATGTATGTTCTCTATCTCTATTCTCTGTGGGGGTGTCAGTACCTGCACCTGACTCTCTTCAGAAATATGTTAAACTGTATTCTTATGTTCACTGCTTGCTCTTGGTCACAAAAATCTGCCATCACAGTCTTTATTGTTAACAGCCGACTAGTGTTTTAAAACATGATTCTTTATTTTGTGTTAACTTAAGAGTTAAGGATGATACCGGTTCACAAAGATTAACCAATTAATCCTTGTTGCTTCAGTGAACTAGTAGCTAGCTCAGAGCACTCGTTCTCGTCGGCCGCCAGCAGCGGGCTGGTGCTGTCGGCGGCGCACACACTGCGCGGCGCGCTGGCGGCGGCCGCTTCGCTGCACGCGCCCGCGCTCCACGCCGCCGAGCTGCGGCTGCAGGTCAGTGCCCGCCATGCCCACACACATAGCCGAGACAGGTTTATTATACACTCAGGGGCAAAGAAACAGTTCCACTCACAAAATACCGACACCAAAAGACCCAATTTTTAATATTTTTTTTTGAATAAAATAGAAAGAAAGATAGAAAGAAAGAAACATTTATTTGACACACTGAACAATAAAAAACAGAAACAAATAGCTCTGTTGTGTATTGCATTGTTTTTGCGTTTTGGAATAATTTGGTGCTTTTCTCACTGGAAATGTCAATTCCCCGTGAGTGTATTAATAGGGTTTGTGAGTGGAACTTTATCATTGCCCGTGAGTGTATCAGTAGGCTACATCCCGCACAGCTCGCTGGCAGCTCGCTCAGGGCACTCGTTCTCGTCCGCCGCCAGCAGCGGGCTGGTGCTGTCGGCGGCGCACACACTGCGCGGCGCGCTGGCGGCGGCCGCCTCGCTGCACGCCGCCGAGCTGCGGCTGCAGGTCAGTGCCGTCCATGCCCACTAGGGCATGCAATACCGGAACAATTTTCAATACCGGTATTGAAAATTGTTCCGGTATTGCATGCCCTAGTGGGCATGGACGGGATCCCGGTATTAATACCGGTATTAGACTTCCTTGTAATAAATGGCATATACTGTGTTTAAAGGTCGAATACATCCAAATAAAACAAGAAAATGCAATCATATTCTGTATTTTGTTGTAGATTTTTACGAGAATTAAGTTTTAGAGTTTAAATTTTAGAATAAATTATTTTTTTACATCTGGTGCCGGTTTACGCATGGTCAACAGTAGATTTCTAGCAGCCGAAAACTGCATTAAACGGTTGGGAACAAGTGCGCTATCACAGCATATAGGAACACAAGGCTAACTAAATCTTAATCGCTTTATTTATAGCCTAAAAAAGTCCGATTCCGGTATTACTTCAATACCGGTATTAACTTTCAATACCGGTATTGAAAAAAGCGAGAAATTTGTCCGGGATCCCGGTATTACGGATACCGATATTGCGGTATTGCATGTCCTAATGCCCACACACATAGCCGAGACAGGTTTATAGTACACTCACGGGCAAAGAAAAGGTTTATTTATAGAAACTTTATTGCATACTTAAAAAAACATACACAGACAAAATACAAATTAAGAAGTTAGTACACAAAGGCGGGCTTATTGCCAAAAAGCAATTTCTTCCAGCCAACCCTGTCATTCATTCATTCATTCTATCATTCATTCATTCTTTCATTCATTCATTCATTCATTCATTCATTCATTCATTCGTTCATTCGTTCATTCGTTCATTCGTTCATTCGTTCATTCGTTCATTCGTTCATTCGTTCATTCATTCATTTATTCATTTATTCATTCATTCATTCAATCATTCAATCATTCATTCATTCATTCATTCGTTCATTCGTTCATTCGTTCGTTCGTTCGTTCATTCATTCATTCATTCATTCATTCATTCATACATTCATTCATTCATTCATACATTCATTCATTCATTCATTCATTCATTCATTCATTCATTCATTCATTCATTCATTCATTCATTCATTCATTCATTCATTCATTCATTCATTCATTCATTCATTCATTCATTCATTCATTCATTCATTCATTCATTCATTCATTCATTCATTCATTCATTCATTCATTCATTCATTCATTCATTCATTCATTCATTCATTCATTCATTCATTCATTCATTCATTCATTCATTCATTCATTCATTCATTCATTCATTCATTCATTCATTCATTCATTCATTCATTCATTCATTCATTCATTCATTCATTCATTCATTCATTCATTCATTCATTCATTCATTCATTCATTCATTCATTCATTCATTCATTCATTCATTCATTCATTCATTCATTCATTCATTCATTCATTCATTCATCCATCCATCCATTCATCCATTCATTCATTCATTCATTCATTCATTCATTCATTCATTCATTCATTCATTCATTCATTCATTCATTCATTCATCCATCCATCCATTCATCCATCCATCCATTCATCCATTCATTCATTCATTCATTCATTCATTCATTCATCCATCCATCCATCCATTCATCCATTCATTCATTCATTCATTCATTCATTCATTCATTCATTCATTCATTCATTCTGTGAGCCCCTTCGACACGACTCACAACTATTACGAACGCCGGATGGTACAAACTTAAAAGAAAACACCAGTATTACTATCACTATTCACTTCGAGGATCTCTGGAGATGTTCACTATTCGAGCTTGATGTTTACTGTTTGACTGTTACTATTAAACTGAACTTAATGTGCGCCAGACACCTCACTTTATATAGGCCGGCGGGCGATCTTCCCGAAAGTTCCAGAGATACTCGAGGTCACATTATTTATTATTATTATTACTAAGTAGGTATAAACAATCCATACTTATCAACTAACTATAAGTACCTAACTTAGCATCTAGAAAGTTCGCGGACGTTGTGGAACATTCCCTAACTATTGTTCTAGAAGCTTCCAGATTATTGTAGATCTATTGAATACATACTTATCTTTCTAGAACATTATCGATACTACTGGAAAGTGATGGAATGTTCCAGAACCTTCACGAATGATCTATTCGATCTAGCGATTGTCGCGAACATTACTCCCGCCGCAGCTCTTGTAGCTGTAACTACACGTGTTCGCGACATCTTCGTCGATAGGCAGCTCCTCGGTCATCTCCATAGTAGGCGGCCGCAGGATTCATGACTCCGTCACGTTGCTGCTGAGAATCTCGAACATACTTTTCCATCCATGGTGACCAATACTTGTCCGTTAGTCTCTTGTCTATGAGGTCCAGTCTTCTAACTGCCAAGTCACACTTGCTGTTGGACACTACTTTCCGCAGCAGTTCGGTCTCTCCCGCCGGTATACCCTTGAGTTTGTCCGCCAGAAACGGCAGCGCATGCCGATCTATCTCACTATCTGTCGGACTATCGAATTCTGTAGGGAGATGAACCGTTTTTATGGCACTCACACTCATCCTACGATTCTCTAGACTACGATCTTTTATCGTGTCTGTGGATGATGTGAGTGCTCCGACGACTTCAGCTGAGGGCGGCAGTGTAGGCCCCTCACTTTCAGCACTGACTGGCTCACTTGTCGATGTGACACTATTTACAGGAGCCACTCTATTTCCCTGCAGCGGTTTGTTCCGCTGTGGCTCCCGCCTGTTTTCACCAGCGACGACTACTTCCGCAAGTTCAGGCGTAATTCTGCTTGCGACGACGTTTTCCACAGGTTCAGGCGGGAGAAGGCAGGGCAAGACTTCCACCACAGGTTGGCTGACGACGACATTTCCCGCAGGTTCAGGCGGGACTTGGCACGTGGCGACGTCTTGCGATGCGCGTGCGTGGGTACTTCTCCGAATCCGTGCTTGTTTTATCTCTTCTTCTAGTGTGGCGACCTTGGCTTCAGCCAATTCAGCTTTTAATTCTTCTTCCTCAGCTTTAGCTTTAGCTGCAACTATGGCCACCAGAGCGTTAGCTTTAGCCATCTTCTTTTGTTGCTCAAGAAGTTCCAAGCGGGCCTGTAATTCTCTGCGCCGTGCACGAGAATCAATGGGGCGTGATAAACTTGGTGGATGTGAAGTTCCGTTCTTCGACGATCTAGACTCGTAGACACTTCCTTCTATTTGCTCCTCTTCCGAGTCCTCCTCTAGCGCGGCGACCTTGGCTGCAGCCAATTCGACATCAAACGTAGCTGCCTCAGCTTTAGCTATGGCCGCCTCTTTTCGTCGCTCGAGAAGTTCCAATCGAGCTTGGGCCAATTCTCTTCGCCGTGCACGAGAAGCAGTGGAGCGCGACGAACATGGAAGACATGATCTTCCCCGATTTGTCGATGTTGACTCGACACTATCTAGTGCAGCGCTGACTGCGGCGGCGGGGGCAACGGCAGTTGTGACACCGGCAACGACTATAGGGGAGGGTGGCAACAATGGAGGGTGCAGCGTCTCCGTCGTCGGCTCTGACGGCGGTTGTGGACCTGGTGTACCTCCTGTGGTTGCACCCAATGCCGATGCGTACTCCGTTGCATCTGCAGATCTCGTCGTGGAGACGGCAGATTTCTCGTCCGTAGTCCTCTTCACTGCGTACGACTTCTGAGACCTCGTTACAGGCATCTTCTTTTCTTCCAATCCGGTTTCACGAATGACCATAAATGTGAGGTCACTTCACGAACTAATACGAATGCCGGCTCGACTATTATCCGGCTCGAAGGACCATAAATGTAAGTCCCTTCGACACGACTCACAACTATTACGAACGCCGGATGGTACAAACTTAAAAGAAAACACCAGTATTACTATCACTATTCACTTCGAGGATCTCTGGAGATGTTCACTATTCGAGCTTGATGTTTACTGTTTGACTGTTACTATTAAACTGAACTTAATGTGCGCCAGACACCTCACTTTATATAGGCCGGCGGGCGATCTTCCCGAAAGTTCCAGAGATACTCGAGGTCACATTATTTATTATTATTATTACTAAGTAGGTATAAACAATCCATACTTATCAACTAACTATAAGTACCTAACTTAGCATCTAGAAAGTTCGCGGACGTTGTGGAACATTCCCTAACTATTGTTCTAGAAGCTTCCAGACTATTGTAGATCTATTGAATACATACTTATCTTTCTAGAACATTATCGAAACTACTGGAAAGTGATGGAATGTTCCAGAACCTTCACGAATGATCTATTCGATCTAGCGATTGTCGCGAACACATTCATTCATTCATTCATTCATTCATTCATTCATTCATTCATTCATTCATTTAACTGTTTCATTGCCCGTGAGTGTATCAGTAGGATACATCCGCACAGCTCGCTGGCAGCTAGCTCAGAGCACTCGTTCTCGTGCGCCGCCAGCAGCGGGCTGGTGCTGTCGGCGGCGCACACACTGCGCGGCGCGCTGGCGGCGGCCGCCTCGCTGCACGCGCCCGCGCTCCACGCCGCCGAGCTGCGGCTGCAGGTCAGTGCCCCCCATGCCCACACACATAGCCGAGACAGGTTTATTATACACTCACGGGCAAAGAAAAGGTTTATTTATTTATTTATAGAAACTTTATTGCATACTTAAAAAAACATACACAGACAAAATACAAATTAAGAAGAAGTTAGTACACAAAGGCGGGCTTATTGCCAAAAAGCAATTTCTTTCAGCCAACCCTGTCATTAATTAATTAATTAATTATTAATTAATTCATTCATTCATTCATTCATTTAATTGTTTCATTGCCCGTGAGTGTACTAGTAGGGTACATCCCCCAGCTCGCTGGCAGCTCGCTCAGAGCGCGGGGTCCCCTGCGGCGCCAGCAGCGGGCTGGTGCTGTCGGCGGCGCACACACTGCGCGGCGCGCTGGCGGCGGCCGCCTCGCTGCACGCGCCCGCGCTTCACGCCGCCGAGCTGCGGCTGCAGGTCAGTGCCCCCACATGCCCACACACATAGCCGACAGAGGTTTATTATACACTCACGGGCGAAGAAACAGTTCCATTCACAAAATGTAGACACCAAATAATAATATAATAATAATAATAAATAATAAATTTATTTATTTCAAAGCCAAAAACATAAGAAAAGGAACAATCTTACAAAGGTTCATAGAATAAGTATAGGCTGTACAGAATATGCTTAAATCGTGTCCCCTGATTCCCAAACTAGGTAAAAACCTGTACGATGAGGATCAGCGGTCACTCACCGTGCTAACAAAGATACAACCTAAAAGTATATCAAAAGTTATGCAAGAAAGTTATGACAAACAAGGTTAAGAAATAATTAAGAGTAGACAAATACGTTTGTATTGCAGAAGGCGCCATTAAGTTAGTTAGTAGTAGTATGTAAGTAGTAAGAAACAGTTCCACTTACAAAATGCAGACACCAAATACGTTTTTAGTTGGTTATATTCCATTGCTCTATTAAATGTGTTCCAATGTTGCAAGAAGCGTCATTAAGCTACATTTTCCGTTTTGGAATAATTTTGTGCTTTTTAGGGTTCCGTAGCCAAAATGGCAAAAACGGAACCCTAGTTTCGTCATGTCCGTCTGTCCGTCTGTCCGTCTGTCCGTCTGTCACAGCCGATTTACTCGGAAACTATAAGTACTACAGTGATGAAATTTGATGGGAATATGTGTTGTATGAACCGCTACAAAAATATGACACTAAATAGTAAAAAAAAAAATTGGGGGTGGGGCCCCCCATACATGTAACTGAGGGATGAAATTTTTTTTTTCGATGTACATACCCGTGTGGGGTATCAATGGAAAGGTCTTTTAAAATGATATAAAGTTTTCTAAAAAACATTTTTCTTAAAGTGAACGGTTTTTGAGATATCAGCTCTCAAAGTCGTAAAAAGTATGTCCCCCCCCCTCTATTTTTATAACTACGGGGTATAAAATTCTAAAAAAAATTGAGGTGATGCATGCTAATTAACTCTTTCAACGATTTTTGGTTTGATCAAAGTATCTCTTATAGTTTTTGAGATAGGTTGATTTAATTGCTGCTACGGAACCCTTTGTGCGCGAGCCCGACTCGCACTTGGCCGGTTTTTTTCACTGGAACTGTTTCATTGCCCGCGAGTGCACTAGTAGGGTACATCCCCCCCAGCTCGCTGGCAGCTCGCTCAGAGCGCGGGGTCCCCTGCGGCGCCAGCAGCGGGCTGGTGCTGTCGGCGGCGCACACACTGCGCGGCGCGCTGGCGGCGGCCGCCTCGCTGCACGCGCCCGCGCTCCACGCCGCCGAGCTGCGGCTGCAGGTCAGTGCCCCCACATGCCCACACACATAGCCGACAGAGGGTTATTATACACTCACAGGCAATGAAAAGGTTCCACTTACAAAATGCAGACACCAAATACGTTTGTATTTGGTAATATTCTGTTTTGGAGTAATTTGGTGCTTTTCTCACTGGATCTGTTTCAAATACGTTTTTAGTTGGTAATATTCTGATGCGCAGTTAAATGTATTCCAATGTTGCAAAAAGCGTCATTAAGCTACATTTTCCGTCTTGGAATAATTTGGTGCTTTTCTCATTAGAAATGTCAATTCCCCGTGAGCGTATTAATAGGGTTTGTGAATGGAACTTTATCATTGCTCGTGAGTGTACTAGTAGGATACATCCCGCACAGCTCGCTGGCAGCTCGCTCAGAGCACTCGTTCTCCTCTGCCGCCAGCAGCGGGCTGGTGCTGTCGGCGGCGCACACACTGCGCGGCGCGCTGGCGGCGGCCGCCTCGCTGCACGCGCCCGCGCTCCACGCCGCCGAGCTGCGGCTGCAGGTCAGCGAGCTGCATAAGTAGCTATACACTTTTGTACCTTGTCAATTTGAAACCGCCTATGAATTAATTGAAACCTTGACGGTTTCGTCAGTTTGACAAGGTACAGAAGTGTATAGCTTGCTGCTATACTTATGCAGTTGACCGTACAGACGACTGTTAAGGAACTGACACCTCTCCGTTCATCGTTTACAGGGGCCACGACAGGGGCGTTCGTCATGCTCTCTGCTTGGTGAACTGACGAGTAACCTATCGTCAGTTTTATCTCTATAAGCTTGAGCTGTCGCATATCAATTTACCCTGTTCAAAACATTTAGGTACCCTGTTCGCAAAATTTTCTGAAAGTAAATATTAATATCATCTCAATGTCTAAAACGGGTGATTTTCACAGATACTTATAAAGATGCCACATTAATAACAACATCCATACATCCACATCCACACCAGTATTTACCTATCTTATCAAGTTTACTCACCAATGACCTCTACACCCACAGATGAAGAAGCAAGAGCTGGTGGACACGATAGTTTCCGGTCTGAACGCGGCCGTGTACCGCGGGCAGCCGGCGCTCAGCCGCCGCCCGTCCGCCCGGCGCCGCGCCGCGCTGCTCATAGCTGGTAACTACATCATCATCATCATCATCATCATCATCATCATCATCATCAGCCAATAATAATCCACTGCTGGACATAGGCCTCTCCCTTGTTTTCTGCTGCTAGCTGGTATGATGATGCTCTAGTTGTTGTTCTGTCTGCTGCTGCTGCTCGCTGGTAATTACATGATGCTGCTCTAGTTGTTGTTCTGTCTGCTGCTCGCTGGTAATTACATGATGCTGCTCTAGTTGTTGTTCTGTCTGCTGCTCGCTGGTAATTACATGATGCTGCTCTAGTTGTTGTTCTGTCTGCTGCTCGCTGGTAATTACATGATGCTGCTCTAGTTGTTGTTCTGTCTGCTGCTCGCTGGTAATTACATGATGATGCTCTAGTTGTTGTTCTGTCTGCTGCTCGCTGGTAATTACATGATGCTGCTCTAGTTGTTGTTCTGTCTGCTGCTCGCTGGTAATTACATAATGCTGCTCTAGTTGTTGTTCTGTCTGCTGCTCGCTGGTAATTACATGATGATGCTCTAGTTGTTGTTCTGTCTGCTGCTCGCTGGTAATTACATGATGCTGCTCTAGTTGTTGTTCTGTCTGCTGCTCGCTGGTAATTACATGATGCTGCTCTAGTTGTTGTTCTGTCTGCTGCTCGCTGGTAATTACATAATGCTGCTCTAGTTGTTGTTCTGTCTGCTGCTCGCTGGTAATTACATGATGATGCTCTAATTGTTGTTCGTCTTCTTCGTTTTAAATCAAATGTCAAAATGGGTCGAAAATAGTGGCTGCACGAGAAACGCCGAGGACAAAGAGTTGTGATGACTCTTGACAGAGTCCTATTCATTCATCCAGTGTGATAATGTGTTGTGAGTTCCAATACAAAATTTGAAATGAAATCGAAAAGTTTGAAGCAACCATTCTAGTTCAAGAGCCTTGAAAACCAACAAATGACAAATAAAAAGCATGGATTTGACAGCTGCCATATGACTCATTTACAAAGTATAGATTTAATTTCAATATGATGGAATATCTATGTGGATTGTGGATTGACTGGACAGTACTTTAGGCTTTCTAACCCTGTATAATTTCAATTTCTTTCTTGTTACAGAGCTTACAAAACCGGAGGAAGTGACAGACGCCTACCTACAAGACATAACTCCCGAGTTCGAAGCGTCTCTTACTGAAGAGGACAAGACGTTTGAGACTACCGTCATGATATCACTTGAGGCATTGGGGGTTTTGGACTCGCTGAAGGAAGCTTCTGAGGTAAGTTGTAACTATTGTTTTAACCACGATTTAGAAGAAATAGGTATATTACACACTCACAAAAAACAAAAAGTATGTTTTTGTCCGGCCAAGCGTGGAGATTATGGCATCCTTAAAGTCTTGGAGGTGGCCCATTTCAGCAGAGGAATATTAAATTAAATGCTATATAAATTTTATTATATATTTATAAATATGTTGTCTATTTAGAAGACTTGTATTTTTAAAATTTGAAAAGTCTATAGAGTAATGAGTGCAAATTTAGACGAAATACTTACTAGTACTAGCAAGTAGCTTCAACATCAGCCATTTTAATCAATCCAAAACAAATTTACTAATTCCAGAAATTCAAAGTGCAAATCCAGGGCCAACTCCTAGAAGTAATAGACACGGTGTCCCGTCGCATCATAGCCGAAAGGGACACCGACATAGAAGGCGACGAGTGCGAGCGAGACGGCGATATACAGATCAACGATAGTGCGACAGAGAGCGATAGACCGCTGACCCGGCTAGTGCAGTGTCTGAGTGACGAGTTCCGAGCTAATGCTCTTAGGAATAACAGGTATGTAGAAGCGGGATAGCAATAATGGGGTAGGGATATTAACTAGGGATTGATGCTAGCATCTCATATGTTTTTTATTGTTTTTTAAAGATTTAAGAAGACCTTATATCATCTGATAACCTAGTTTGAGCATTAATGTGTCATTTGTTTCTTATGTAACGATATTATTTCATTTAAGTATGTATCATAATTTGTCCACGCACTTCCAGATTGCTCCAACTATGGCGTGCGGCGTTGCAACGTCACAAGATGTCGGACTCGTGTCTCCACACCGAGCAACACTACTGGAGCGCCGTGCAACAAGTCGTTAGTACACTTATACATACGTTGGATTATACTTTTATACCTATCATAGGCGAAGGGTCTGTACAAAACGATTCCCTTTTAGATGGACTGATTTGATATTTGATGTGCACCTCACGATATTTGATGGTAGATAAGTATATTTTCATGACACCGAATTACCCTAAAAATCAAATACGCTCGCATACACTCATCATAAACAAATAATGAGAGAGATTGCACCTCTTAAGTGTCCCTAAAAATACCAAAAACAAACGGAATGTATATCATGTCGGGGTCACCAACTCAACATTGTATTTCTTTACCAATAAATTTATTGCCTTTCTCCACCTACCCTCAGATGCAACTGCTACTAACAGAATACCTGGAGATATCCAGGCTATCATGTTGGGGTGACCAACTCAACACTGTATTAAATTTTTTTACCAATAAATTATTTTCCTTTCCCAATCTACCCGCAGATGCAACTGCTACTAACCGAGTACCTGGACATATCCTGGCTATCATGTCGGGGTCACCAACTCAACGCCTATTTCCTTTCCTCAGATGCAACTACTCCTAACCGAGTACCTGGACATATCCTGGCTCGCCGTCAAAGGGCGTAGCGCGGCGCCGCCCCCCGACCTAAGGCTTCCTGACTACTTCGCCAAGAAACGGGTGCCGAGGAAGCCGGCACGACTGTTCACTTTACCTCGTGAGTTTAGTCACTTAGCTCTGTAGATAGCTGACGTTTAGTGCCGATTTCGCCATAGTGGGTTAGAGCATAACCAGGGATTATTGCTTGACTTGATACATTTGTCAAGAATTTAATATGAAGATGGCGTATAATTGATCAACCATTCCCTGGTTACGATCTAACCGACTATGGAGAAATTGCAGCTTAAACTGACATCGGTACCAGCAGTTTCGTACTTGAGTAAATCTACATACATTATGCTCATGGATGCTTCAGGGAGAAGGGGTAGATTTGATTCGCAGGAGCCACCCGCTTTTCCCTGTACATTTGTATGTTTACCTAAACTTGAACTAAATTCCTCCTGCAGGACAATTCAGTCAATCACAGCATTGCAATTTTTACTTAAGTTTGATCATAAGCTTAGCATTTGATAACCCTTTAGTTATCTAACAAAATCTCAGTATGACGATCAATACCCTGACATGAACTCCCGAAGCACAGAACTTCACCTTCCCTTCTCTCCCCATCCAGCGGTAACATCGACCACGCAGCCATCAGCCCGCCGCCTGGCCCGCGCGCCACTAGTGGCGTCCCCGGGCGCAGCGCGCCTGCCGGCCGTCCTGCCGCCGCTGCACGAGCTGGCCTCGCTCGCGGCGCGCCCGTGAGTACATGCAGCGTGACGTCACCCACACAGCCAGAGTACAGTCAGCAAAAGATATGCCACTACGGCCATCCTAGTGCAAACAGTTTTATCCTGAGACTTCTGGGTGGAAAATAGACGAATCCTGCCGTCGCTACACGAGCTGGCCACATAAGTGTGTCGCCGCGCAGCCCGTGAGTACACATGTACGGTCAGCTGCATAAGTAGGTGTACATTTTTGTACCTTGTCAAACTGACTACATAACAAACTGACAATGTTTTAATAGGCATTTTGCGACTGTATTTGCAGCGCTGACGGCACTCGTTGAAAGTGTCACCATGTTGTAGATACTGCCAAATAACTAATGAAGAATTGGAATGAGAGTTTCCTTCGATGTAGCGGGACGGTATAGCTTGGTGGGAAAATGTCGCTAGCTATAGTTCTTTGCTAGTTTATTACTTATTGTCAAACCTTAGATGCTTTTTACACGCCAAGAAAAAAAATACGTCTTTTTCCCAGAAGATTTTGTCTTGTATCTCCCTAATAAGAAAAACATTAAATTAGGTGAATTTTAATGTTTATTTTTCCCTTCCACAGTGGCACCGAATGCTCGCTCAAAGAGTTTATAACGAACTACGTGCGTGAGTGTGAGACGGAACGTTTATCTACGGAGGGACGGACCGCCATAGACAACGCTATGAAAGAGGCTAGTGCTTGGCGCGAGAGGGCGCCACCGCCGGGCGGACGGTGAGAATTAGACCTTAGTTACTGGAGATTAGAGTCGGTTTTGCAAAACTCAAAGGACCCAAAAATGTCGATACCTAAACTCCATACACATTTATGCTTATGAAGCTATCTTTTTATCACATTTTTAATGCCCATGCCCATTTCTATTGTTTGTCCTCCTCAATTATCTATAGATTTTCTTTCTTTGTACACAAATCTGGACACAGTAACTTGTAAAGTCAAAGTGAAATGATTAAAAAATCTGATGAACGTAAATTTTATAAACTACTCTCCGTTCTAATAAGGGGCTCTTTTTGTCTTAGGAGGAGAAGAATGGAGGTAAGATAATTATGTGAAAGACCATTTTAACACAGGCTGTTTACTCTCTATCCGCAGGGAACACCGTCTAATATTCACCTGCTGCATTTCCTCGTGGGAGGCAATAGCGTCCGTAGCGAAGTCGGCGAAACGGTGCGGAAGCTTCGGCGGCTCTGAAGCAGCAAGGGCGATATTACCTTGCGCCGCCGCCCTATGTGCCCATGCTAGGGCCGCGCATTCTAGAATGGTGCCGGTCACTTCGCGAGCTGCTAGGTAATTATGCTGTCCTGGTACTTTGGTGTTCGTCTTGTGTGCCTCAATTATTAAAGTAGGGCAAATGGGGCCGGTTAAATCGCGAGCTGCTCGTTGTTCATGCTATCCTGGTACTTTTATGTTAGTAATTAGGTATATAAGGGCGATATTGCTGTGTGCAGCCGCCTAATATGCATGTTTGAGGTCGGCGCATATAAAAAAATGATGCCGTTTAGAATGCGAGCTGCTCAGTAATTATGCTGTCCTGGTACTTTTGTGTTTGTGTGCCTCAAGCAGTAAATAAGGGCCAATGGTTCCTGTGGCTTCGCGAGTTGCTAGGTATTTATGTTGTCCCGGTACTTTTGTGTTAGCTGTAAACTAAATAAGGATGATATAGCCGTGCGTAACCGTGCTATATATTCAACATGCCACGTGCCTAAGTCAGTCCGCGGTTATTATTTTAGTTAGACATGAAAGAAGGAAACATCGCCACACGTCCTGAATGAATAGCATGATATTTACTGTAGTTTTTAAGTTACCTATCTAGTATTTAAATTACCGGCATTATAAATAATTTTCAGATGGTTATCGGACGACGACATAGTCCGCTTCCTGCAGTCGCTGCCCAACTGGCGCGTCGCCACCGCCGCCGAGCCCGTCGCAGAGGACAAGGCTCTCGAGGAGGTAACGTATCTGTTTGTGTATGTGTACTACATAGTCCGCATCCTGCAGTCGCTGCCCAACTCTCGAGGAGGTAACGTATCTGTTTGTGTATGTGTACTACATAGTCCGCTTCCTGCAGTCGCTGCCCAACTCTCGAGGAGGTAACGTATCTGTTTGTACGTGTGTACAGGGTACAGGGTAAAGTCAATTTCATGAGCAGATATGGAGTTAGTTATTGGAAATAAATGTTGTTAAGCTGTACCATAGTCTGTTAGATCATTAACACTTTTGTTACATTGTAATGTCATCAATTATACGTCTATTAAATTCTTGACAGATGTATTAAAAGTCAACAACGAATCCAACTAGTCCATTTTTATGATCTAACAGAGTATGGTGAAACTGGGCCTTAAGGTCATATTACATATAAACGGAACATAACATAAACGGAGCGCCTTTCTTTTCTTCTGTCGCGAGCTCGCTAACGCCTGCTTGACAGAAGAAAAGAAAGGCGATCCGTTTACGCTACGTTTATATGTGATGTGTGTGACCTTATGTAGTTGAGCTTATTATGTACTTAAATTAGGATTTTATACCAGTTTAGTGATGTCGATTCTGAAGGCAGAAATTCTAATTTTAACGCTGTCAAACTAAAAAATTTGCTAGCATAAAATGACATTTACGGAAAAAATCATAGAGTCGAACATTAAACAAAGAATTTTAGGTTTTGACAGCTCTAAATTTAGAATTTCTGCCTCCAGAATCGACATCAGTAACTTACTAAAGTCAGGATCGAATAAGGGTACATTGATTTTCTGTTTCCACTAGTTTGCCTAACATCCTATTCAAAATCCCCAGGAACTTCACCAAGCCTACTCTCGCGAGGCGGAGATCCTGGGTTCGAGTCTGCGCGACGGCGCCGTGACCCGCGCGGAGATCATAGCCGAGGTCGCCGCGCTGGCCGACATGGCGCTGCTGTGCGAGAGTATGGTGGGTTCATTGATGAAAATACATTCAAATATACAAAGGGATGAAATGAATTGATGCCGAAAATAAAAACACATATTCTACTGGTCCATTCTATGGATGTTCGCTGGAATGACGACCTTAGGCCGGTAGCCGGTAGTGGCTTGATGAGGACGGCCGAGGACCGAGTGTTGTGACGCTCCTTGGGAGGCCTTAGGCCTATGTCCAGCAGTGGATGATTAATGGCTGATGATGACGATGATTCTATTCTATTCTGAAATGGGGCGAAGTTTTTGTACGTGATTCTCTCGAGTGGTACGTGGATTTTTTGTACTTATGTCCTTATTTTCAGCTCAGCCAGAAATAAATAATTAAAAATAATTTAGTGTGAGACAATAGATATAATAACTGGTTCGTTATGTTTCCAGGCATGGATAAGCACCAACGTGAAGTCGCTCCCATCCCTCATGAGCGGCATCAAGCTGGGCGACAAGCTACAGGCTGACCTCGCCGCCGCCGCCGCCGTCTTCGACGAGATTCAACACAAGTGTCTGTTGTTGCTGCATTTGGAGGTTAGTGTTTATCTGATGTTTTATATAGAGAAATATTATTATTTCGTACACAACTAGAAGTAGGGTGCTTCAGTATAAATTCTGAACTGGACGAAATCAAAAGCGAACGCTTTCTTGGAACACTACTGCTACGACAGATGATGGAACCTTTGAATTTCATCCGACGCCAACTTTTGATTTCATCTGCACTTTTGTCTAGGGTGGATTTTTCACTGTATTGAATAGCCGAAGTGCTAGTTGGCTGGCCATACTATGCTGAAGAACCGATCACTAAAGGGGTAAACATAATAAGGACAACATGAACAGACTAGCGCAGTGTGCAATGCCCTCTCACCCGCTAGACCGACGGCCTTACCCTCTAGTGGCTGGATTATGATGGCCGAGGCATATTTAAGGCGGAGATTGTGCGGCGTATGACCGTTTCTGGGAATTGCAATACTAATAAGGGAACATTTAGCTACTTTGTCACTATTTTGCCAGTTCGTTTGTTGTCAGAAGAAGCATGTTTTTGCAATGAACATTAATTAACATTAACGTAATTCCAGATGCGCATCCAGTGCTTCCACTACCTGGGCGGGCCGGGCGGCGGCGCGGCCCCGCTGGCGGCGGCGCTCACCTCCTTCCACGAGCACGCCTCGCCCGTGCTGTCACTAGCCAGCAGACAGGTAACTAACAGACACAGACACAGACACAGACACAGACACAGACACAGACACAGACACAGACACTGTGACAGATGCGCATCCAGTGCTTCCACTACCTGGGCGGGCCGGGCGGCGGCGCGGCCCCGCTGGCGGCGGCGCTCACCTCCTTCCACGAGCACGCCTCGCCCGTGCTGTCACTAGCCAGCAGACAGGTAACTAACAGACACAGACACAGACACTGTGACAGATGCGCATCCAGTGCTTCCACTACCTGGGCGGTCCGGGCGGCGGCGCGGCCCCGCTGGCGGCGGCGCTCACCTCCTTCCACGAGCACGCCTCGCCCGTGCTGTCACTAGCCAGCAGACAGGTAACTAACAGACACAGACACAGACACTGTGACAGCTGGCGGCGGCGCTCACCTCCTTCCACGAGCACGCCTCGCCCGTGCTGTCACTAGCCAGCAGACAGGTAACTAACAGACACAGACACAGACACAGACACAGACACAGACACAGACACAGACACAGACACAGACACAGACACAGACACAGACACAGACACAGACACAGACACAGACACAGACACAGACACAGACACAGACACAGACACAGACACAGACACAGACACAGACACAGACACAGACACAGACACAGACACAGACACTATCACTAGCCAGCAGACAGGTAACTAGGGGCCCTTTAACTAGGGTATACAGGATGTTGCAAAAAAGGTATACTAAGCCGAAAGCTACGAGTGCACTACTTATATCTAAGCCCGGAAATGAAATCAGAATATCAAAATTAGCAAAATAATCCATAGCAACAAACAAAACCTTTTTGCAACAGCTAGTATACGACTATAATTGTTTTTCATATATTTTTTACGACATACAATGCGTTATTTTCCGATGCGACGATGCGAAGCACTAATGGGGCCTTACCCTAACAGCAACACACGGCACCACTGTCACAGCATCAACTGTAGTGGATATACCCATAGTGCCCATGTGAACCTGATATGAGCTAAAAGGAATTTATAGTTCTAAAGAAACCAGTAATAGTCTAGTAGTAAACACGAATGTATGGAGTTAATCACTTGTGTTAGTTCCCTTTTTCGTAGCCAACCTCGAAAGTAATGACAATTAATTTCATGTTATGTTTTTATAATAACAAAAACCTACTCACTCCTTCACTAATACCATCACATATTTTCCCCTCCTCAGTACATAATGAACGGCATCGGCGAGATGATGTCAGCCGGCATCGTCTGGTGCTGCGTCGAAGAACGAGACGCGAACACCCGCCTACCCACCCTGAGGCACTGCCTCGCCGCCCTCAGCCTACCCCACCGGGGCCTGACCAGCGCGACGCGGTATATACAGCTGCTGGCTGACCCTCCCGAGGTAGGCATATCAATAGTAATAACAATACTCGCCTACCCATACTGAGGCACTGCCTCGCTGCACTCAGCCTACCCCACCGGGGCCTGACCAGCGCCACCCGGTACATACAGCTGCTGGCTGACCCTCCCGAGGTAGGCATATCAATAATAATAACAATACTCGCCTACCGACACTGAGGCACTGCCTCACTGAACTCAGCCTACCGCACCGGGGCCAGACCAGCGCCACCCGGTATATACAGCTGCTGGCTGACCCTCCCGAGGTAGGCAGAATTAATAATAATAACAATAGTCGCCTACCCACCCTGAGACTGCTTCTTCGCACTCAGCCTACCCCACCGGGGCCTGACCAGCGCCACGCGGTACATACAGCTGCTGGCTGACCCTCCCGAGGTAGGCATAACAATGATTATAACAACACCCGCCTACCCACCCTGAGACACTGCCTCGCTGCACTTAGCCTACCCCACCGGGGCTTGACCAGTGCGATATACAGCTGACCCGCCTGAGATAGGCAGAATACTTATGCTGCACTGCATAATACTCGTACTATCGCTCTATCTGTTGGTCGGAGGTCAATCATAGCAGCAGTTTGCATTTCAAAGCTATATTTTCTCCATATGTACAAATTACGAATAACTCCGAGGCTCCATCTAATCCATAACAGTCTCTCGTCTTCAGTCTTTCGTCAATGTAGCAGATTCTAGATCGAATAAAATTTCTAAATTTTGTATAGAAAAATATTCCATTGCCTATCTATCTATATGTAGGTAAGTACATGCATTATTTATTTTACTTTCTTCCTTATATTCATCTTATTATCTATCCTATAAATAATGTATTTAATACTATTTAAATACTTCACATCTAACTTACCATCATTCTCCCTATCCGCAGGAAATCATCAAATCAGTCCGAGAGAAGGGCGCCCAATTCTCCGAGCTGGAATACCTGAACGCCTTCAAGATAATCGGGGCCAAGCGAGGCCTGTCCCAAGCGGACATGAAGGGGTATTTGAAGCAACTGTCCTCGGCTTTGGGACATATTGGGGTAACTGTTTAATGTATTTTTAATATGTTGGTAGATTTGGTTGGTGGCGGTGATTCCATCGAAAATATGAATAAATAATATAACTCTGGTAGTTTAAATTACCTACGTCATCTAAGATGACCTAAGAAACAGAGGATTGGTGCAAATAAGTTTCAAATTATCGTTTAGTATCTATTTGTGGGAGATTAAAAATAGAAGTACCGTTGGGTCCTATTTTAATAATGAAAATACTCTTAAAGTGTATCTATCTAACCCACGTTTAGGTATAATTAAATATCAATCAATGAACGTGTAATTATTTAAGTTGTTTACGCATTTATGAGATTATAAGAGAAAATGAAAAGTTTAATATTGTTTGTTAAGATCATTTTAAAATAAAAATTAAAATTATTAACTGCTTTTATGTACGTTGCTTGAAACCTACGCCTTACTAGTTAGTATTTAATATAATTAAGAGTATTTAAATGCAATAAAAATAAAGACATAATTTATCTAAGTATATTTTCTAATTAACTACCTAATTCAAATTTAAAAAATAATAATTTAGATGATAATTTACCTGAGTTTATTCAAACTGTCATCTAGAATTTTATGAAAAATCTAAATAATCAGAATGATCATTTTTCAGTTTTTATATTCGTTGGCAAAGGGGTGTAAAATTAAACCATTATTGAGTTTCCTCCCATATCTTTTTATTCTAAATACATTAATATTCTGTAGTTCAACTCAAATATTCATTTTAACTATTACAAGCTAATCCTTTTAATTTAAACATAAATAATGTTATGCAAATGTCCAGCATTTGCACACTTTTTTATATTCGGTGTTAATAAAATTCACTATAAGTAGGTAGTATCGTCCAATCTTAACGATAGTTCCCATTATCAGACAATCGTACTTACATTATTATAAATTAGACAATTTACTATTTAATAGGTATTTTAAACATCGAGAGTCAACTTGTTAATAAAAGGTTTCCCAAATACAGGTTATCTACGTTGGGTTTGGCAATGCGATCAGATAGCACGTGGCTAGTGCAGGCATGACACATAATATTATGTTAATATAATACATTACACTTGTATATTATATTTGATAGAAAGATTAATATAACAGTTGAGACTGCGATGCAATTTTACTGCTATTTTGCATCATGTCTGCACGACAACGACACATTTGATCACTTCAATTTGTGATAATCAGTTCCAATGCAAGACTACTGCATGCATTCAATAACGTCTAAATTCATCCGTAAATAGAGATTGATATCTTCATTCACGCTTACTTTGATAGCAAACTGCATTACTGAGATCGCAAATTGAAGTGGTCAACTGTTAAGATTTTATTAAAGGTACAGTCCGACTAAGAAGTAACTAAACGGTAATACTTGAACGGCATATACGCTCAGATACAGATACTTGACTATTTTATTAATCAGTGTATTTAAAAGCTGCAGAGTCCACAATTCTTGTGACATGAACTACGTAAGATTGGGCACGTTAAACACAGATCTACGTACATTTTTAACACAATTTCGTTACAAATACAATACAATTATAAAACAAAAAAATATTATTATGTCTAAGCGTATTTTTTTACTATTTTTAATTTAACACACAAGTAGTTTTAAGCGTTTTAGGTGTGTCATGTCACCGGGGACATATCAAATCCTAATCTATGTAGTTTCAAAATCAGACGTTTTGAAGACATCATCGGCATTATGCATACGGGTCGTCACTCTAGTCTGCCGGTACAAATCTTAAATTACCTACGAAAATAATGTACATTGGACCTTCATTCTCGATGCCGATGAATGTCCGGGGCCCACTTGGATCCAACTGATCCACTTTACACCACTTGGTAATATTTTCACAACTCTTTCGACCACAGTATCGCCATAGATCGGCGTAATTGAAAAAAATAACTAGCAAAAATTAGTGGATCAAAAAGGGGGAATTATTCATTTGTAGTTGAGAGTAAATCCAGTGAAT
Organism: Plutella xylostella; assembly: GCF_932276165.1. Taxonomy (NCBI): domain Eukaryota; kingdom Metazoa; phylum Arthropoda; class Insecta; order Lepidoptera; family Plutellidae; genus Plutella; species Plutella xylostella. The sequence continues at coordinate 1,367,376 of NC_064002.1, forward strand.
CCAAGTGGGGGCCGAACGAATGAGTGGCGAACGACTTGGCGACTCGATCTCACGACAGATCCCGGAGCGAGCGCGGCGACCAACACAAACAGAAACATTACAAACTTGTAAACAATGAGTACATTCAATAAGAGACCAGCTCGTAAAAGTGATAAAATCGAACATGAAAACTATAATAACAATAGGTAATTTAAGTATTCCATCATCCCATTACGTAAATGTTCACAAAATGAGCGTATCAGTACAGTATAGTCGTGAAAATTTACTGATCCAACAGACGATATTATAGGCACATTAAATTCTACAATACTGGGGGTCTACCTGAGATCAGATTGACACTAGTGAGCCGAAACGAAACTATATTTCCGTACGGATCTCTTAGCTATCGACGACTTAGTGGTGAAGGTGAGAGCTTCCCAGCGCCCGTCGGCCTGAGATTGTACAGATACGTATAATGAGAGAGATGAAGCGCCCCTAGCGCCTTGTGCGTCACTACCGTACTATTGCAACTCCCGGCACTTCACACAGTAACAACTCGGTTAGTAATACTTCCTCAAAACACTCCAAGCCAATATTAGTTGCGTTTCTTTTAAAGCAAAATAATTATCACTAACTTGGGGAACTAGTTTAAAAACAATTTATAAAAATAATACATTATGCTAAAGAGAAAAATAACGGGATCGCCAGCGACCCTTGTAAGAAATGAGGTGCTCAGGTTTACCGTCAGTAAAGCTACTCGCGGCGCGAGGCCGATACATCTCATATTCAGAAAAAGACACAACAACAACTCTGAAAGGCAATTTTAAAAATGTACCTTAAAGTAGCTCTATATTAAGGAATACCTAAATGTTAATATAATATAGTGGTGAATAACATCATTATCGCAAACCCGTATTAAATATATGAGAAACGTGGATGATATGACAATATAAATTACCCTTTCATACCAATTAATAAGCGTTTTCAATGTCCTAAATTAACCGGCCGCTTACCGCGGGCCGAACCATTATATCTACTTACACATTATCATTTAACTTTGTACGAACCGAAAACTATCTAATTACAGGGATATTTCAATTTTTCTCAACTTAACAATCAATCAATTATTTCACATCTTTGGTTAGATAAAAACGAAACACTAAAATACAAAAACACTAGACAATCGAACGTTACACAATCATTGGAGGGACATATTATTTAGTCGTTAGGTAAATTCTAAACAACATTGCATAATAATCACATACAAATAAATATGGTCGAAATGTTACGATGCGGCCGTGGACCGTCCCATTTCGAGTTAAGCGTCAACAACACATTGTATCTGAGAGCTCCAGTACGCAAGGGGCGGCGGGGCTACTGCCAGAGCCTCCACCATACCTGCATCTTCTCTGAGAGTTTCTTGTAGATTCCCAGTAGTTTCCGTCACATCCCGCCATCGCCTTCCCCTTCGCAATCCTCCGAACCCTCGCCCTCCTCTAGCGTTACCTGAGAACAAGAAATATGCAATAGTTAGTTACTGTTCAGTATTCTATAAATATCCTAAAGCTGTATTTTATCATTTAGTCTTCCGTACCGTAATATTGCACTCAAAATATTAAATTGTTAGGTCTCTATTTATGTACATAAGTTGATAGAAAGTAGATCTGAAGTTTGTTTATCCGAACTTTATCAGTTTTACTTTTGGGTTGTTAAACTAATACATATAGCAACAATTTAATCATGAAAACAAAAGAAAGCTACTCACTTGGAAGCGTATTTGTTCTGGGCGGTCGTCGTCGGCGCCCTGGGCGGGGGCGGGCGGCGGCGAGGGCGGGATCATGCTCTGGTAGTAATCACGATTCTCCTCCAGTGTGTCCAATATATCCTGCGCGTCGGGATGCACCAGGTCGGCCCACGTCTCCCACAGCGGGTGCACGATGTAGTCTATGAACCCGACCTGAGATTTTTCAATCGTCGCGTTGTGCCGGTCGCACATGGGGCTTATGTCCATGCCTTGCTCTCTTTCCTTGTCTCCTTGCTGGAAGAATTCTTCCATGAGTAGGGCAACCCAGCGTTTGTACAGAGGCAGCGGCTTGGTCGGGTTGCTCAAGTCTGCGCAGTGAACTAGATTCTCCAGCACTTGTATCCTGTCCGTGTAATTGTCGAGCAGTAGGACTCCGCTGCCGGCCACCTTCTTCGTCTCCACCATGGTCTTGAGGTCCGCCAGCAGACTCATGTGCTTGGACATATCGGTCGAGAGAACCATATCAATCACCATCTTGCGCAGCGTCTGTCGCTGCTTCTTGTGCAGGTTGACGAATATGTCGCAGCCGTCGTTCTGTAACAGCTTGAAGGCCACGGCCAGGTGGTGGTTCTCTAGCACAGACTCGTCGTTGTACATAAGCGCGAGCTCGGAACTGGAGTTGACGAGGAACTGGTTGGTGAGGCCGGGGTGGTCCACGTCGTGCACACAGGCGGCAAACAGCGCCGCTGTGACTTCAATAGGAGTGAACACGGCGTCCAGCGCGGGCGTGTTCAGCAGCACGTTGGTGGACTGCGTGACGTCAGCCGCGTGCAGCGAGTTGTGGAAGGGGTTGTCGCGGCAGTAGTGCTCCTCCAGCGTCACGGCGAAAGCAAGGAAAGTGCGGGGAGGGACTTGTAAAGTCGCCAGCAGCTCGCGGGAAGTGAAGGCGGCGTAGGCGACGGCGGTGAGCGGGCGGCCGGCGGACAGCTCGCCCACGCGGAAGATGTCCACGCCCCAGCGGTCCAGGTCGCCCAGCAGGCGGCCCAGCTCCTCCTCGTGCGGGGTCTCCACGCCGTGCCGCGGCACGCGCTCGCCCGTGAAGCTGTTCGTGTGAGTCAGCGCGCGCTTCACGCCAGATATCTGGAAAAACGTCACACTGTTAGCTTTGTTACTCAGGTAGCTCAAGCATTCTGGGAAATGGTTAGTGAGAGTTCGCCCGAAATGTAATCAATCGGTGATGTGACAAAGCAGTGTTAAGTGATAACAGTCTGAAAATTATGTCTGCGTCATGTAATAGCGGCGCGGCGATTCACGGAATGTTGGTTCAGTGATTCGGGAATCTTTTATTGCCAACATCGCACTCGCATCTAGGCATTCTTTGTTATAGTTATTACTAATACGAGGAAATCACAAAAGATTTCTATTTACTCTGTAGACAAAGTTACGTGTATCATGTAATGTAAGTGTAGGTATAAAGTATAAGATTGGTGTACTAACACTGACCTGCGACATGGTCCCGCTCGGGCCGCCATAGCGCGGCTTGTCCTTCTTCTTGGCCCTCTCGGTGCCCTCCTCCACCTGCAGCGAGGGGATATCCAGCTCCTGTTGTTTGTCTGCAACACAAACACAACACATTAGTACTTGTTATGCATTGCCGAGCCAATTTTGCATAACAGAAAGCTGTGTAAACACGCGTAAGATAACACCTTTATGAAACGATCTATTTACTGAAACGTCAAGTGCGGTATCGATGTCCGAAGAAACTAGGTGAAGTGGGCCTTCGAGTGTTTACAAAATAGTTTCAGCCGATTCTAGGTCATATATTATCGATGTGGAAGGCTTTGTGACAGGCCGGCACAGTGGCCTAATCTGATATTAGTTAATAACAGCCCACGATTTTTATATAATTCACCTACTTTTCGGATGGCCGGTTTACGTAAGTGGATAGAACTAAATGGCCGGTGGGGCCATCGCTTATCCTTATCGATCACTCGACCCGCTACTACATTAAATAATGTGATATATATTACGGGGGATTATGTAGATACAAGATGTAATAATCTTATCTTCGGAACGATAATCCTTAATCCTCAAGTTAGGATTTCTATTTATAACATTTGTGAATAATATAGCTTTCATATTTGCATTACGGCATTTTACGAGTGTGTTGGTTTTGGCGGCGCATCGCTAACGGATGCAAAGTCCGCGGTAATTAATAACTGGCCGGGCTATATCGGGACGCTGTATATCAAAATCTTCCTATCGCAAACAAACACTTGACGTTTTATTTTATGGGGCATACGCGCTAATTCCTAGGGTGTGGGTTTGAACAACAAAATGATTAGAGCCAGCTTGCACTACGTGTGGCCTGCCACAAGTAGCTACAATGCAAATTGCCTCAATGAACGTTCATATACCCGGGCTCAACTTTACGAACCTAATAAAATCGTCGTTCAATAACGATTTAAATGTGACCTCCATAAGTTTGTTCCCTTAATTTACGTGTTGACGCTCGCTCATACTTGGGTGAATTTAGCACGAGACAATATAGAATGGTTAGTATAAAGTGACAAGGTTGTATCATATTCAAAGCAGATACTAAAAGTTGCTCAGGTGTAAAGTGATGTAGGGTAAATCGTGGTATAACTGGCATGTGTCAGTAACTGGCACTTTGACTATAAAACTAAATATATTAAGCTTTTGGATATAGTAAGACCATCTTTGATGTGTTTACAGCAATCTCCAATTATTCAATGATATTATAGTTTAATTTTACGCCGCTAGGTGGGTATTTTCCGGCGCTGGAAATTATCTCAGTCACAGCGGCGAAGATCGCCAAAAAAATGCACGTGCGTTAAATTTTTCTTAAGTAGACACCAAAATTTGTATGGCCTGTTTTCGCGAAAATAAATAAGTTTTTGATAGTGTGACAATAACAAGGAAGTAGGGAAAGGTCTAAACAATATCATAATGGCCCGATTCACTGTGATTTTAGTTGCTTTTGAGTTATATTTGAGGGTGCTAGTTACTGAAATGTAATTTATATCTTCACTTAGTAACTGGCACCCCCCTGCCAGTTACTAATATTTTGGGTTTTGTGATTTTAAGCTATTTTATACCTTCTATCGACAGAAAATACGATTTAAAGTGCACTGTAAAAACCCCCAGTGTCTAGGCAGCTTTGTTTCAATAACTGGCACGGGGCTGCCAGTTACTAATCTGCATACATTTTTTTACGCACCAATAACTGGCACTTACTGGTGCGGTAAAAATTTCTTTCATGTTTCTTTTCAGAAAAATGACTAAAATCAAGGCAATCTACAGTATTGTCCACTGCTGGACCTCTCACCAGCAGTGACACTGCACTCTGTTGTCGACCTTCCTCATCCAGCCACTACCGGTCAGCTTTATAAGGTCGTTGGTCCAGCTGGCCCGAAGGTATCCGCCGCTACCCTTGCATGTTCGTGGTCTCCACTCTAGAGCGCGTTTGCCCCACTGGTCATCGGTTCTTCGGCAGCTATGGCCGGCCTAATGCCACTTGAGCATACAGAATTTGAGAGCTATATCGGTTACTCAAGTTCTCTTACGGATTACCTTATTTCTGATATGGTCCTTCAAAGAACCACCAATTTTTCCAATGCCCGCTGATCGATTTTGAATCGGTGGACCAGTCCAACCGTCAGTGTCCACGTCTATGATCCATACGTCATCACCATTAAGACGCATTGACTGAAGACCTTTGCCTTCAGGCATTTATGTGAAAATTTGTCAAATCTTCCCCTATGCAGTCCAATCGTAGTATTTTGTTTTATCCACTTTACAGCTTCGTTTTCGAAGTTCCTTCTGCCTAGTCGAATAGACTGTCCAAGGTAGACATAATATACTGTTGCTGCATTAAGGCCGCTATGCATGTTACAACGAGGGAATTCCAGAACTGCCCATGTCTAAATAGAATCAAAGGCTTTCTTATAGTCCTTGAAGAACTTGATAGAAACACGGTTCGTGATGACCTTATAAAACAGCTTGAAAACATGACTTATAAACAAAATTGGTTAAAGAGCTTCTGAAGCTGTTCGAGGATAGTAATAGCTTTACTAATTCTGTCTTTACCCAGAGCATGTGAAGCTCAAAGCCGTAGAAACCTTCAATTTCCGCAAGAAATTTCAGCTTAGAGGCAACTATACTACCGTCAGCAGTCTTCAACTTAGCCAGGTCACTTCTCTCAAGCTGCTGAATGAATACATCAAGTTCCACAAGCATTTGTTTTCTCCATTTCCGTTTCCAAATCCAAGGGTTTCTCGATTTGTTGCATTCATATGGACCCACGATTCGTCGCATACTTGTACTGTCATTTTGTCGTAGAAGTCGACCATTACAACGGTGATTTTGAGTCCTACCGGTACAGAACCTAGACAGGTAATTGTACATTACCTAATATCAAATATATTATTGATTTTAGAGTACTTATTGACCTAATTGCATGATTTTTTAAAAGGTGCCAGTTACTGAAACATCATGTGACAGTTACTAATTTTTACTGCCAGTTACTAGGTTTTTTGGGGGTAGTGGATATAAACTTCATTAAAATCGAATATTAATCGTGTATCTTTACCATTTATGCCTATAATTGTTCGTCATCTTATTGCCAGTAATTCAAGCCTACCAGTGCTTAAATCAGGCCAATACTTTATTTTTAATATATTTTTTTGTGTTGCTAGTCGCTTAAACTGCCAGTTACTAGTACTTTTACCCTACTTTATAGCGGGAACGTAAGTTACTTTGTAACGATCCTCGCTAAAGTTGGTCCATTATCTCGAACGCTTTCCCTGTAAACTACCTGATAATCAAAAATTCACCGGCTTTATGTTTAAGTAGCGAAAAAGTTAGGCAATCATTTATTTAACTTAAAAGCGTATCTGGACTAAATACGAAAAACTTTTGCGAACCTAATAAAAGAAGTAGGTCACCTAAAGACGAAGTAAAATATTATAAAAAAAATATTTCCATCTAAAATTTACCTAAACTTAATTTATGTAGGCTCGTACTAAGCTCAAATTTGTTATGGTTATTAGAATAATTTCCTTATCCATTAATTTAACTAATAAATTAAATGGAAATTAATTTGATTAAAATCCTTGTCGAGGAATTATGTTCAAAGTTACGGAAATACTTAAAGCTTATTTAGAGGTGGGCCGGTTTGTTCATACACTTTACTTGGTAATACTATCCAGCAGCGCCTCGGTATATCCATTTAAGTAGTTTACTTAGCATATTCCCACCTTCAACTGGAAATTATACACCGTATAAGCAAGTTATTCCTATGCAAATTGTTTGAACTATCAATAGCAAAGGGACGCGTATAATTTAATTTAACCAACTTCTCACGTTACCCGTAATAATATGCGGCACTACAAAAAATATAACTTATAGTGTTTATAACTAATAATTTCTCAACAAATGACATTCCTTTGGACGCACGCACTAAACCGGTACCCGACTAGACTTTATCAAAACAACGCCAAATTTATACAAACTACGTCCAAAACTTTTAAATGTCATCTGTTTCGCAAAGTTTTTAACAACATAAAAAACACAAGTACTAAAACACAAACAAGAATACGGGGAAAATAAAAGCTGACGGTAACTGGAAATGGTCACAAAGCGACGTCGCTGGCGGAAAATTGCCGCAGGAACCGTCCTCTGTAACGACTTCCTTCCTCAGCTTTTACTTTACAAAACTGGAGACTCACCCAAGAATGTGGAGCAGATGTACTCGGAGATCTGGTTGCCGGACTTGCTCGACTCGGAGAAGTGGCTCAACTCCTTGTTCAGCATCCGCTTGAACTGCAAATGCAACAATTCCACTGAGTTAGCCATCCGGGCGGCGCGGCGACGCAGCCAGCGCGCCGGCCCGCAGCGCAGCTGGCGGTCCGACACTCGCATGTCCACGTCAAACATCAACACTGATCGTCACTTGTCCAGAAAAACTTATAATCGACACACGCGTAAACTCGACTTGTCAATAGTATCACAGTTGGGAGCGTCCGGTCGTGGTGCGTGTTGGGGCTAGACTGAGGCGTGCAGCGCGCCGCGAGCCATACAGTCCCTATCTACCGAGTGTGTCGTCACCGCTGCGGCGCCAACCAAAATAATCTTCTCAGTATTTTTTTGTCATCCCCATGCCCTAGCTTTCGTTTTCCTTGACTATGCACAAAAGAATTTCAATGTAACAATTTTGTTATTGCGTTTTCTTCGCTCGCGGTTGTCTCCGCTGATTAGATTAGTTAGAAGCGCCGACGGGGCTTCGGATTAAAGCGGTGGCGACACTGCGCTCGCCTGTAACTGGATGAAACTAAAGCCTGAAGAGCACTCGAGCAACCGATACTGTTGCCGGGTAAGATTCGCTTAATTGCTTTGTTATTATCTTGATGATATTATCGATAAAGGACTAAGTATTGTAAAGCTTGGCACCGAGTCCAATAAAGAGAGTCGTTTCATTTATATCGCTTTGTTACAAGATGCTATCATGTTGTTGCCTCATTAAAGGCACCTGAACCTAGCGCCAGTTCGCTAGTGTTGCCAGGCATGCCTGTGTTGCCAGGCATCGGCGAGGCATACGTCATTACGTCGTCGCATGTGACATGTAGCAGCCAGCGTTAATTTTAGAATCGATCTTGACCCAGTTGGTTATCGCCTTGGGCCGATAATCCCGGCGATACATGGCGAGGAAGCAAACAGACTTCATTAAACGGAGGTCTAATCTCTTAGTTAATTGCCCGTCTGTTGTTTACGCTGTTTGTTGGCTGCGGAGATCGTGCGCCCGCACATAATAACACATCCACTCGTCGTTATCTATGATACGCTATCATTGACAGTCGACTTGTCAGGGCACTCATGTCTGTAAATAGATAGTCTTGTAAATAGCACGGCTTCACGCAAGATTGGTTTTGTGATAGTTCACAGTCGAAGATTGGCGACAATCACTTGTATTAGCGGCGGAGGGGGTTGCGCAACGCGTGCGGTTGGTTTCAGTGCGAGGTCATCGATCGCCGATTGGATCCGTTTATTTTTAAACTCTACTTATTTCTGTCACTCACGATTGTCGTCCGTCACTCGCCGGTACAGAATTAACTCGCCTACCTTTAAATAACTGATCGTATAAATTTAATTATCTATTCAGTGCTTGGAAATCCTCCAACCTCTCAGAATGTAAGAAGTGGCACTGAAGATTTCGGCTTAAGTAATGACGTGAAAAATTTCAAGGAATTTCGTAACCTCGTAAACCCGAATCCGTAATGAAAAAAAGAAAGATGAATCACTCCGCTTCGCTTTCGCCGGCGAAACTTTCAGCAAGCTCTAATTGCGGGGGTACACGTACTACATAATATGTTGCGCACATAATCCAAGTCTCTGAATTGGGCTATTTCAATCTTGTCTCGTCCATGCTTGCTTGGTCCGTCGCATGTCGAGTCTTTGTGACTAATCTCCACGACGTGCAATTTGCAAGCGCACGAACACGACGGCGAATTTCCTAAACAATTAGCCTCCACTCCATTCACCGGGGTTAAGCGAAAGATTAATGGTTTTTCCGACTTGCAAACGATAAAAAGCAGGTAAATACAATATCAATATAGAGGTGGGTATTTTAAACAAAAACTTATCCGGTATATCCGATAAAATATTGGGTTTGTAGCGCGCGGTTAACCGGTATGAATTTGTGGATTGATTGCATTGGAATATTCGAGCCAGATCAGTTTGGTATGTTCACGTGACACGTGGAATAACTAGTTGCTAGACATTAATAATAAAAAAATATGTAACAGTTACGTAGGTTGGTTGGTATTTATTGCCCACAATCTTGCGACAGATGTATCTCTGGAATGGGTCAACGTAATATCATGTAACATACATAATCTTGGAATTTTATTAAACGACTCGTTATGAAATGTAGCGTTGAGCGTATTTAAAAAATAAGTAGATAGGTACTTGCTGAAACTAAAAAGCTCTAAAAAGTATCAAACAAGGAAATATTCGCCTGATTATCATGTTCAGAGGTAAGCCGTGGTCACATGGTCGCTCGTAAAAAAGGAAACAACTTATTTTGCTAAATGTATTGATAACAGTAATCTTATATTTAAATGAGGTGTTTCTAACTGAGATAAGGGCACTGCAACCATGACCTACATTTTATATTGCAAAAAAAATTGAAGAGTCTAAGCATCTTTATTGTGCAAAGGATATATTCTTGATAAAGAATTCGTCTGTAGTTAAATCATACATAATACATATAATATAATTATTATAAATTTCAGAATGGCAGGCTTAAACTCCTTTCGGCACTATACCACTTTTTTAACCCTCTGTATACATAATAGCCTGGTGAGCTAGTCGGATGTGTACATAGGTACATGGAAAATATGATAAATTATGTACCATGATACTCCAGTTAACAAAATAACGTCATTAAAATATAGGCAATTAGTATAAATTACTGATGCATTAACCATATTATGTAATTAAAATAGAAGTTTCTGCAAGCTAGCTACGTGACTAGCAACATGTGCCCAGAATTATACAAATGAGACTTGTGATATTATTAATAGCCATTAAATATACTTGTTGTTTATTGCCTATCAAATAGTAGTGATTCCATTAATCTAGAATTTAATTACTGGGCACGCGCCCAGTAACATAATATTATTATGTAGAACAAGATATACAAGACAGCTTTTTGCTTGTAAAAAGACCTGTAAGTAATGGGTAAGTTTTTTTTCATGCCATAAGTGTATTTTTTGCTCCTGCAAGTTGACTGGTATATAGTGCTTGCATTAAGTCTACCTCATGTACATCAATACTTAAGAAAAACTTTTTTTTCAAATTATAAAACATTAGCTTTAGATACCTTTACAATTATACTGTTTTGAACTCATGTGAAGTCAAAACTGTAAAACATGAATGCTGACGTTCGTTTATTAATCAATTTATTGTATTCTTCCGAGTAAATACAGAATCCAATAATTACTATCATGTGATAATATTATGTAAGAAAATTGTCTTTGTGCGATCAGGTTTGTTGACGCACTGGCTCCATAAAGGGTTCGATTCATTACAATTTACAAGACAACTTGTCAATTACTGGTCCCTGTCACCACATATAGTACTTATAATCTTCTTATTCATCGCAAACGAATTGACTACGACAAAATAGTGAGTTTCTGTTTTTTATATTTCAGGATAATGACAGGTTGTGGTAGAGAGCTGAAGTGGCTAATAGGATATGCCTGAAAAAAAAACGTGCTGAATATTTTTCTGATCAATCTTTCTAATCAGCACAAAAATAGTGTCTTAGTTAAGATTTAAAATAAAATTTGATGTATCTTCAAAGACCTTTAGTAATGGTACGTTGTATGTGTAATGCTTTTACAGAATTAAAAATAGGTAGTTTCTAGGTAGGTATGTTCTATGTCTAGGTATTTTTCTGGGTAGTAATTCAAACATTGATAAATATGTAATTAGCCTAACCCACATTAGATTATGTGAGTACACAGATAGGATCGATACAGTCGATGTCAATTAAGGTATATCTGGCATACGTGTAGGTACCATCCTAAATCATATGCACTGTAAGATAGTGCAACCATAAAATAATCATCATTCTTGATATCGTTATAAAAATGCTTCGCCACGCAGAATTAACTCCCTTCAACATATAATATAATTATGTATAATGTGTATGACCATGTATGACGCTTAGATTAACAATACACGACCATTTGTATTAAAACATCGTTGGTATGACGTGACGGCATGACGTAGGATCGCCATAGACACCCCGTCTATCTTGTTTATGATCTGTACACTGATTGAGGCGTTCCTTTGCGAACAGACCATTTCCACTGCGCATCCCGCTAGCACTTTGTGTACTGGAGGGTTACTCTACCTTTACAAAAAACGAACGGGAGCTATAATTAAATGCAATCGGTACGTTAAATGTAGCGAGATAGAGTCGTAGTCAAGCCAGAGCGCATGTAAACTTATACTTTTCTTCACCGAGAGTGACCCTTCTCCGCAGCGACCCGTCTTGTGCAATAAATCGTGTCACTTAATTAGTCTAAAGGAAGTCAATTTATCAACAGTATTCGCATTGTTTTTGATGTGGCTTTTGTTGTTGCCAAATGAATGAAGTGCTCTGTATACGAGTGGGTGATACTGATAAGTAATTGTACCGGATTTGCAGCGGTATCTTCTGCGTCCTATTTTGATTGTGAAAGTTTTAATTGACCGCCGCAAGTGCGAAAACTAGAAAACCAAACATGTGTTTTATTTCTAGTGCAGTCTGAGACATAAATAAAAGATACTAGAAAACATGTCGGAAACTAAAAGTACCGAAGCCTGGAGGCCACAGCCGGAACCAAGGCTGTACCTAAAAATACTAATTTGAACTTTACCCCGGAAACAATGTTAACTGCCATAAAAGTTACTGCCGCTATTTCACTGCAGACTTTATAATACTATGTTACATTTATGTGAAGTCACAATCAGATAAGTTAATAAGCAAACATAAAAACTAAGCAATCTTAAAAGAATCGTCTACAGATGACTTAAGTAAATTAAAACCTAACAACTTTATTCATGTAACTTACAATATAATGTCCATTTTCCACCACAGCATCAGTAAGCTGCCATGTGTACTATTATTTTAAGAACTACAATTTGGTACAATATTAGTTTAAAGTACTCATTTTATTTTGGTAGTGAGTAGAAATGAGAAATGCTAACGCAATAACGAGCAAAACATGAGCTAACGTCATAACTTGCTGATTCGCCTCTTAAGCTTTCAGTCATTTGAGGACTAATGGATGCAAACGTCCGTATCGAATTCGATTAATAATTACTTAATCGATAAATTAGCCTCATAATTGGCGATGCCGGAATACTGATCAAACATTCAGTAGCCCGTTGAAGTGGGTTTGCCTTAGCTGGTACGGTAATGTATATGATATCGAGTGTTGTTGGGAAAATCATGTCAACCTTCAGGGGCTGACGTGGCTTGAGGTCGCTGTGCACGTCACACCGCCGGGCCGAGGCTGTGGCCCGTGGTTTCGAACAACTGGGTGTATGAAGAGACGAGCGTTCTGTCGATCAACTTTACGATTATGAAAAATTCCCGCGACGCCGGGAATAGCGCGTGGAAATTCACGTGAATCCATCTCCCGTTCCCGGAATTCTCGCCAGGAGAGGACGGAATGATAGTATTTGCGAGTGAAGATTAGTTTTTAACGAATGATGTAGTTACAGAGCTGAAAGCCGTCGCGGGAACTCTATTAACTGAGTTGGGGTCTCCTAGAATACCATCCAACTTCTATGCGAACTACAAATTAAGCGAATAGTGAATAAATTAACATAGAGACATTGGAATTATTTCGTGTCGGTTTACTAGTTGTTTGAATTTCAATGAAACGACTGTTTACGCTCGCAGTAAGTAATGATTTATTGCTATATAGGTACCATTGATATTGAATTAGTTTGTATTGATAGCACATCTTCTTAAACTTATAAAGCCACCCAGTGCCTATCAATAATTTGTTACGGGGGGAGGTATACAAATATAGAAGCGACATAGCTTCCGTGAGCACAAACACCGCAACGTCAAAGTAAACCGTGAGCTTTAGCAATCGAAACTGCCGCGGGAATACAGATATTTACCAAGATAGAGCTGCCGCTCAGGTTATTCCAGCGCGATGATTACATCCAATATTGTGTTATGAATATTGGAAAAGTCAAACACGAAATTGGATTTGTGGAAGTTGTCAACGAGGGGGAAATGAGGGAACGTCCGAACACTCCGGAGCGTTGCCGGGCTACGTGACCGCCGCCGCGTCTGATCGCCAAGACCTTCGCACATCACTACAAAAATACATCGTAAACAAAAAAAGGGCCGGTTACATAACTCGTATCATACGCGATCTAAATCTCCGATATGAGTTAATGGTTCCATGTATTTTTCTCTTCAAACTCAATTCACAGTTGAGGAAAACGTTATCAGTAATCGCCGTCGATCGGTCTCTCTCTACACAAATAGCCGGCTATCAGCTGTTAATTCGCAGGTACTCAGCCAGATTTATTGCGCAGCGTCGTAGTATTTTTATCGATTGTTTTGTTGATAAAAGTTCTACGTTCACAGAGAAAACTGTTTGCATGGCGGCCTCATTGTGTATTCTTTGTTGTTAAAATGACATGTTACTGAAATAGCCTGAACGGACCATGGCGAGCTATCGTTTTCTGCTCGTTACGTATATTGACCCACCCCGCCATTCTTTGTTTCTTGCCCTTTATGTGAGGATGAATGACCTCAAATGTACGTTTAATTTTTACATCCATCTTTTTGGCATCCAATCGCTTTTTGCGAGACCTTTGGGGAGCCCGCGCGGGCCGTCTGTTGAACTTGTCGGCAGTTTAAGTGTAGCTTTATGGAGTTGTACTTTTGGGGTTAAAACATGGGACACAGAGACATTTATGGGTCAGATCCCGGCCGTTTTCATGTTTGTTTTCCTTGTATTTTCCTTGCTTAACTTTTTTGGTATAATACTCATCTTAAAACCCCCTAGCAGCAACTGTAGTTTAATATACCTAAGAGTACATTGAATCTAAATGCTCATGAGATCGGTCAGGGAACTCCGTTTCAAATGTTCAGTCGTATCGTTCGTTACCACGTTTTTTACAATCATGGTTTTAGATTGTCCTAACTTTAACATGACGCATAGGTAATCGTTGAAACCGGAACATATTTCTAATGACAAAGTCATTGGAATAGTGCTATAACCTTGATTTCTAAGCGTACTTCGGTACTGATAGATTATGATAATCCATGATTTGTGACTTTTCTTGTCTCTATTAATTTAACTGGTAATCTTTTCTAGGTCACGTATACAAAATAATAAAAGATGCGAGCAGCCGGAAGATATATTATTAGTTTTGAGTATTGTTATTTATTACTTTTAGATAGTAGGTACTATCACAATTGGTGTATTAGTATATATTTTTAGGAATATTACTTAATAAATACATGGTTTTATTCCCTTTAACTACATTCATGTAATTTATGTTTAAAGTTTGTCACGAGTAGGCGTCGTTTTTACTGGACTTGGAAATTTCAGCTAAATTAAATCTTTGGAAAGTAAAGATATCTATACATATCTGAAGTTTTATGTTGTTTAAAGAATTCGACATAAGCGCATTAAACTCTTTCCAAACATTTCTTATACTGCTACTCACGGAGGATGCCCAACAATATTGCCAATAGCAGATCGCGAAATAAATATAGTCAACGTTTACATCCATGCCATGTTGAATTTATTCATGTTGCTGTTGGATCAAAGTAACAAGCCGATTACTTAGTAAAAAATTGACAAGTTACTTGAATCACATTGTAGCGTTGCGTGACTAACATAGCCCTTACAATAAATTACTTTAAAATAGTTTCCCCCTTTCTTCCTTTGTCATGTTTGCACTCTTATTGTGTACAACAATATAGCTTTTATATAATTAACTGTCCACTTGTGAAATTTATATCAAAACAGCTTAATTACAACCAAGTATCACTCTCGAGGAAAATGCTTGGTACGCAGAAATTGTTTAAACAAATAGGATTTTCCCCGTAAAATAAATACCTACATAGGGGTTTCCTTTCATCTACGGTTCAGTTCAAACAACTACATCTATACCCGCGGTGAAGATGACGTTCGTACTAAGTAAACGTTTCCCAGAAGCTCTCCAATAAATAAACCTTTCACTGAAATTAAGGAAAGGAATATTCCGGGAACGCAATTTTTACCTGGCAATTATTTATTGTTTTAAAAGTGGCTGTGACGTGTTTTGAAATAACAAATCTATTTTCTACTGCGGATTCACTTGAAAATGGTGCTTCAGTTGTTTTTCTGTAATTCTTCTTTTTACGGAATTAGTAAAAAAGGTAAGCGTCCACATATCGTACGTGTCGGATCAAATAGATTTTCATAAATGTATGGGACAACGGCGTCGGCAATGCCGATGAAGTGGACGCACTTGTGTGAATTTCTATACAAAGAAAACCGAATGCGCTGCGTCCGTAGTGTACGATGCCGAAAGGTCCACCTTTCGGTGGCTGGCTTACCAACTCCAGCCCCCTTCCATCCTTGTAATAGTTTGACGTCACCATGCTGTGTCAGTCAGGGTAATGTGAACTAGACACGCGTCTACCAAATGGGCCAATTTTTTGTAGCTCACACTTGCCAGATTTTCTTTACGGGAATTTTTTCAGTAGGAATTGCGGGATTCGAAATCTCATGTAATCTATGGAATGTTTTGTGCCTTATTTTCACACGAAAAATAATTTATTGGGTTACTTACTTTCGTATCAAATAAATAAGATATTAAACATATAATTTTAAACATATTATACCTAATCCTAGATGTACCCTCACACATAATCATGCAGGACCTTTACATAACAAAAAGTTAAGATTTTCTAAATTAAGATGTGTACCTAAATGAAAAATTACATAACAAGCTCCTATTCAGCAAAGGAAGTGAAAAGTAACTGTGCCGGTGACTTTGTTCGTTTTGTGGTGACATGTACATTGTACAATGTACATATCTGATGAATAATTTTTCGTGACTCACAAAGGTGTTTTTTTTTTGTTTTGAATGTAAAGAACGGATTTTCTATATATATCTTTGGCCTACATTGGCTTTATGTAATTTTTAAACATGTTGCAATTTCACTTAAAATAACCTGTATTGTTTTACACAAAACACTAAGTACAAGTATTTACCAGTATAATACATTACTTTTCAGTTAACGTTTTAAGGCCATATGACTTAGCCTGTATAACAATTCATTTTCTTAGAATTTTCCAAAGAATGGATTTAATAAAAAAATACCTTGTTTCGAATTACCGTAAGATTCAGCCATAAGCTACCATCTACCATTAGTGAGTAACCCACATCGTACAGAGTACCAACGATCTATTCCACATTTGAATAACATCCAGCAGACCAGTTTCAATACTTTCCGCTGCCAACTTTACCCACATACCCACACCATAATACACCATAGCGAGTCACGGTTCAGAGGGGTCACTTTATATGACGAAAAACGAAGTTTCCGATCGAGCCATCACTCTCGTTGTATAAAACGTGCCGATTGCACGACAGCTCTTGTTCGTCAGTTTTTCGTCAGTATAGACTGACCCTCCAGACGTCACCCCGTACGTCACAGTTATCGATCGGGCCTTGCGGTGCACCTCGACGGGTGAAAGGGAATGGTATGCGGCTCTTTGTGAAGCCGTCATTGTCTCGCACAAAGAAGTGACGCTTGTGACGTCACACTCGTTGTCTTACACGCTCGCGTGTGGAAATAGAATACGGGATAATTAAGTTGTTGTCGCCGCTGCAGGAAGTTTATTGTGTTTTGCGAGCGTGGAGGATGCTAAATGATGCGCTTTTGAGAAGCCTTTCTTTAGAAAAGTATCGCGATTGACTGATAGTGATAATACGTACTAATACTGATATTATAAGCCCCGTGAAATATTATTGCGAAGATTTTGTGCGCCTGGCTTGACAATAATGACCATTATCGTCAATGCATATCACTTGGGCAAAGCTTTAGGAGCAATAGCATTTTATATGGTTGCATATCCGCTAGAATTTTATGTCATGAAAATATTCTACTGCATAAAAATGAGGCTTGTTTGCAGTACAAATGCGTTTACCGAAGAGTAACCGTCTTACCTCCGGAAGATAGGCAAGATTATGAATGTATGTAAATGATTGTTAATCAGGTTAATTCGAGTCGTTCTCGTAAAGTGTTCACTGAACTGTTCCCGGTTCTCGATTTAGGGAGGTTCTACATTCCGTCACGCGTCGGGAACGCATCGCTAGCCGCGGCCGATTTAGCAGAAAGCTTTTTTATCGCAAGTATATTTTGCCCGGTTTGTTGTTTGTATTTTGTACAGTCATAGTAGTGGGAGTTTTTATTGATTATTTTTTTTGTGTATGTGCCTCATAAGCCAAGTGATATAAGTACACTCGTAAGTTGGTATAATAATTAATTTGGTGTTATTTTTAAAAGATAGAAGGTTAAATTTTTACGCTGAATTTAACCATATTGCATGTAAGTAGGTATACCATGTATTTATTTATTTTTAAAAACACTATTAATCAGCTTAATCCAACCACATTTCATGTAAATAACTCTCATATTACATTGAAATCTTCGGTAGAAATACTCATTTATAAAACAAAGAGTCGTTTTGTAATAAAACACTCAAGCTAACAACCCTAATTGTTTCAATTTATATTTAGCTATTTTCACATGTTTTACTTGCAAATGAGATTTAGTTACTCAAGTTTGCCAAGGTACTTGATTACAAGGAGTATAATTGAATTTTGAAATTAACTGTGTGACTCATGTCATTGAAATGTATTCATACATTATCATATATTATGTACGTAGCTTCTACATATACTATGTGCATAAAGTTAATGAATGAATAACTTATCCTATTCTACTAGGTATATAAACAAGAATCCATGTATTAATCGGAGCTTATGTACCTACTTGTACACTAACTAAAACGTATGTCAGAGTATTATGTGTAGTTTATCGTACATATTTAGGAACAGTAGGTATGTACTAATGTCATCAAATTTTATTTTACTGCACTAGTTACATAGTAGCATACTTACAAAAATATAAAACTTTAAAAAACTTCTAGGCCGACTGTACCGGATATTTTTCAGCCATAATATTTTCTATACGACATTGATCTGAAATAAAGTAGAAGTTGGAAAAGTTATAATGATTCGCGAAAACGAGCCACTAGAGGGCCGGTCGAGAGCGCGGCGGCGGCGGCGGCGGCCGGAGCTTGTTGCTGAATTACAAGATATTATTTTGTAACATCTGTTACATTAATATTTTTATTTAAAGAAAATTTACATTTTAAGGTACCTACCTTCCCTGCGCGTTAAAAGATTAATTCCGTGGGAATTATGGGTTAAAAAGTAGCCTAAGCCATTCAAAAATATCGTGGCAGAAAATTTTATTTTGGAGATTAACCAAAAGTATTCATCTAACCTATTTTGTAAGTGTATTATAACATGTACTGTTGATGTGCCATATTAAATAAATAAATGTGCATAATTTTGTTTTCATACAAAATATTATTATACAGAGTATCCTGATGTCAAGGACCTTTCAACTATACCAAAACATTTAAATAAAATGAACACTAACCTATTTTCTGAAAAGAACTAACATTATTACTTACTGTACTATGTAACTAAATAAGTAGCTATTTTCACTATACAGTGTGAATTGACAAGGATATACATATTAATAAGTACATGATAATCGACTGAACATGCGCTTCCCCATAAGTTTCCGTTTTACGGTAAGCGTCCACCTGTCAGTATCGGACGTATCGGTCCAAACGGATTGTCACAAACTTGTGGAGAAACGGCGTCGGCAATGCCGATGAAGTGTTGTCTGACATGACTTGTGTGAAATTTCTACACAAAGAATACTGAATGCGATGCGTCCGTTGCGTACTAAGCCAAAAGATGGACGTTTACCTTTACTTGTGCCAGATATTTTAATCTCAATAAAATAACTAGCTTTTGCCCACAAGCTTTTACCATCTGAAGCTTTCACGTGGGATTTCCGGGATACCTGCCGCGGGAGGGTTGAGTCCAATTACGCTCAAGGCCAAGTTTATTTCTAAGCCGAAATTCGTCAAAGCGGTTTAGCCGTGAAAGACAGACAGACCTTTTTCTATTTATTGATATTACTAATAGATGTATAAATAATATGTCTGTATGTAGCAGTAAGCGAGTAAAAAATGATTATCAGCAGTAATTTATGCGCTCTTTTCGGCAACATAGATTTAATTTTGGGGGGTGGACGAAAAAACCTAGGTAGCATAAATTATACAAAAGTATTTAAAGTACTTATTATCTTCAGCGTAAACTCTCAATGATAGAATATTTAACCTTGTCCTAGCAAAACGAGAGTTCTGCAGAAAAGGCCTGAGCAAGTCGGGGTCCCCAGATGTACATTTTATAGGAAATTGAAATTCGGCCCGGAAATGAAGGACTAACCCAGAGGCCAAAATTTAGATGCCTCGATATATTTTTACACGACAATACAGACATGGGATTAATGGAATGAGAGTTTGATACGAGTATTTGTATTTTGAACAGCGTATTATAATTCGGAGAATTTTATTGTAGATAATGTTAGGAAAAGCGGACAAAAGCTAGTCAACAAGTTTTTAACCTACACAACTACTAGCATAGGTATACCTGCCTCTAATGTACCGTTCAAAGTTTACAACTAATTTAAACAGAACCGAGCCCCATGCGTATGAAAACGTGTATCGGGATCATTTTGATAATTATCTATTTTCGGGAATATTTCCAAAAGTTTCAAAAGTAATTTGGGAACTCGCGCGGCTCGGGAGCCGATAACAGGAGGGTACATAAATAAATTGACGTCATGTTTGTTTGTTGGTTCATCAATGCGGCGCCTTCTTGTCTAAAGCTGCGTACAGACCGGGCCAAGGAACGCCCAACGATGGATATTTATCATACATAATACAGGGCAGATTGCAGCAACGAAGGTCAACGAAACCCGTTCGTTGGCGTTCATTTGGCCGGTCTGTACGCAGCTTAAGGCGCTCCGCTCACTGCACGAGAGTCGAGGCGGCGTCGCGGCGGCGGCGACTTAGAGGCGCGCCTTCTCTATGTTTTCTATATGTGTGCCCAGATCGACGGTTACTAAGGAAGTCGAGGCGGAATCGCGGCGCGGACAAGATCCAACCACTGCTAGAGTCGAGCATCGGCTTTAAAGAGCAGGGAATTAGGTCTCAATTTAATGTCAAGTTTTCGCCTCGCCTGCACCTCGCCCGCGCCGCGACTACGCCTCGACTTCTTCATTATAGCGTTGATCTGGGCTCGCATATAAAAATACCTATAGAAAAGTAAAGAAGTTCGCACCTTAAATCTTACATCAATCGTCGTTAATGTTGTTCTGCTACCAGTACCCACTTATACCACACACAACCATCTAAAACGCAGACAAGAATTATAGTAGGCATACATTTGCCATACTAAAATTAATGACCAGAGCACACAAGTGGTCTCTTTCAGCGCTTTTATTCAATTGCTCGGAGAGTACAGGGCAGCAGTCGCGGCGCAGTCAGGCCATACAAATGCACAATGACGTCAGAATTATGCACGCGTTCACTGCCAGTCCTGATTTGCGGACAGAGGATACTACTGTAATGTGCAATGTGAGTTTGGTCAAGCTCTATCTGATTTTGCAACCTTTCGGCTTGCTAGAAGGTTGCTGCAAAAGTGCAAAGCTATTCCACTTTCACTCAGGGGATTATTTCAAACAACTTTGTTTTAAGACTTTTGAAAATCACAACTACTAATATTACTTATTACTATGCATACCATTTTTGCAACACCCTGTATACAATACATACTATACATACATGTTATCGTGAATTGAATTAAGGGTTAATGCCCGCTGAACTATTTTGCTAAACCTATCACGTATTGCTAGGAATCCGTTACTCGATCCTATAACTAAACGTAATAAGTAAAACAATAAAAAGCTTAGCTTCCGAGGATTCTTTCAGAAGTTTCAACAGGTGCTCGATTTCCGTCGTACAATGGATAGTCTCGGATATCAACTGGAAGAGGTTTCGTAACTTGCTTCTAGAATTTAATTTCGTCCCATGAACAAAATATGGGAGTCAGGAATTTTTGCCCAGGGCTTACTACAAAATTATATAGGTACCTACTTACCTAATTTAGTTAACAATTACCTGTTAATTAGATATTAATCTTACAAGACAAGCAACTAGGTAAATCACTTATTATTCAAATTCGCGTTCATTTAAGAAATTTCTTGCTACAAATGTCACGTAAAAATAATGAAAAGGTTTTCATTGGCGAAATCTACGGTTTCACTAATACAGCTTCCATTAAAGTCTTGAATTACTTAATTAAATAATCCTGAGCGCCTTTTGTGTCCCATTTATACAACACCAACGAGTGTATCTGAGCATCTATTTATGTACTTATACATATACTATGTTAGCGAGCACATTTCAAGCGCTGCGGTTTGTGTGGCTTCACGGACCATCAGCAAATCAATCCAAGAAAATGCCGTTTACATCAGCGCTATACATATATTAATGCAAAAAATATGAACCTGGCATTATGATTTTAACAGACTTGCAAATTGTATTCAGGGGAAAAATCCGTTCGTCGTGTAAAAAAGGTACGAAACTTTACAGTTTCACCTGTTTTATTTGCTAACTATACAGGATACCCGGGAACCCGTACCGACGGCAGAATAATTGGATATGCGCATTGAAACACCCACGCAATATCCGATATAAATCGGAAATAAATGCGACCATAGACAACATTCGAAATCTGGATTCAATTAGGTACTAATGAAAAGAAAATTGGATTTAATTATTGAACCATCCGTTCTGCTTTATCCACATCCACAGTGTTAAGTTAATATAACAACGCTCTTCGCACATAAGAGTTTAGATCAGCATTTTTACAACAGTAGGTATTTATCAAATGCAATAAGTTTAGGTAAACTCGTCATATACCTGCGATGAAATCTACCTAAACTAAGACATAACTGAATTCGTCGAACACATAAGACGTGCATAACTATTCGCAGATCCGTTAGAGCAATAACAGAACACATGTACCTAGTACGAGGCATGCAAATACAGGCCAGCTTCAAAGCTCCGTACGCTCGCTCGCTTTACGTCATTTTGGCACAGGACATCGCGTGCCGGTTGCAGTGTCACAAATATTTACTCTGCGTTGCGAAATTGGGCCAATCAGCGTCATGCGTCCGATGCGGTTCGTAACGTTGTAATCTATCACGTCATCGCGGTGATAAATGATACGCTTCCATTGGCCTATTACACTGCTTCCTGCATTGGGCGAGTCATTTTATATTGGTTGGCAATAGTTTTGATTAGAATTTTGGGTTCTTCCGATGGTCCGTGTGGCTTGCGTTTTGGACATAACTTACTTTTCGTATTTTTGCATGCTATCTGTATGAACACAAAGCTTTGTTGCTATAGATAAGAAGTTTTATTGCACGATCGAAGTAATACCGTCATTAGGACTTGGACGCTCCGAAATATGTATTATCTATGACAAGTCAGTGACCAAATGAAATAACATGCTCAGGACAAACATACGCAGAAAGCTGACTACCAGCGACCATTAACTTTACGTTACGTTACGTTATGCTCTTATCAGCGATGGTTCGGCACAAAATAATTCAGTTCAGCCACGGTAGCCAGCTTTCTCCGTCTCTTTGATCTCCCAAATATATTTTTCAGTGTCTGGATTTTAAATTTCGATCATTGCGCAAACTGTATGCTAGCCCTATGCTAGGGCACGGGGCGCAGGACACGCACGCCAAGACGTGACAAAAGTTCTGCGTTGCGCTCATTCACATCGTGCGGCATCGAGAGTAAGTGAGACGGAAAACTTTGTCACGTCTTGTCTTGCGCCTCGTGCTAGCCCTTCCGATAGGTGCAAAAATATCTTCTTCTGCTGATAAACCGTGTACATACCTTAAGCGAGGCCATGTCGGACACAGAGCGGTGCGTCTGGATGGTCTCGAGCTGGTCGAGGCACCAGTCCAGCTCCTCCACCGTCTCCAACGCCAGCTTCATGTACGCCTCGTCTGCAACAAGAAGAGTCACGTCAGTTAGAGAGTTGTGATGTCACACAGGGAGCAGTGGCGTCAGATAGGGAGCAGAGGCTTCAGATAGGGAGCTGTGGCGGGAGGAGTGACGCCAGATAGGGAGGATTGGCGTCTGATAGGGAGGAGTCACGTCAGATAGGGAGAAGTCACTTAAGATAGGGTCCCACTGCAGGGTTGCCACAACCGTACATAAGATTCTAACGTTGTGTAAACAAACTTTCGGTCATTACAATTAAAATGTACATAAGGAGAAGGAGGTAAGAGAAGAGGAAACTGAAAAGTAGATAGATAGATAGATAGATAATTCTTTATTGCACACACAAACATAAATTACACAAGGAAATGTACAATATAGACGGTACAAATGGCGGCCTTATTACTAAGAGTAATTTCTTCCAGACTACCTCGGAGGAGAGAAACTATACAAGAAAAGGGGAAAGTGCAAAAAATTACAAACAGAACATATAACAAGGAGAAAATTACAAATGTATATACCTAATCTATACCTAGTAAAAGGTAATATAAATAAAGTACATACATCATACTTATATACTTAAATAAATACATACTATTATATATATAAATATATTACGCTGGTAAGGATAATTTATTGAGATAGTGCTTGTTCAGCAAAGTTTTAAAAGATGCAAGCGATGGCGCAAGTCTGATATTGGTGGGTAAATCATTCCACAACAATACAGCCTGGACAGTAAAAGATTCACTGTAAAATTTGGTTTTGTGTTCTGGAATATTCAGCCTGAGATTAATTAAGTATCAGACTCTCAAAGAGTAAAACACCCATACAATCCTAAAATGTATGGATGAGGAAAAACTACTTGAATATCCCCACTATGTAATCGTCATATTATGATAATAAGATGTGATATATAGTTTTGTGTCAGTTATGAGATAAGACTGTTTCAATACAAAGGTCTGTTTGATACGATGCATGTCTGGAGATAACCTTTCGTTCTAGTTCAAAGTTGTCATATCAACACTTATGATTTCTACTTATTAATTAAGTATAAAATTTATAACTCCTACCATCGTGTCATGTCACAGATGTTAGAAAATGTATGGGTAAGTACTTCTTATTTATTTCACATTAAGTTCCTTGACTCGCTACACTTATTATTTTTATTAGGGGTAGTATATAAAGTTTTAAATCCAAATCTGCATAATTTTATATCGTAAAATAGTTTCCAAAGGAAAAAATAATTAATAACTTAACTAAAATATGTGTATGTAGGCGCGGTATAAAGGACGGCTTAAATAGGTATAAAGGACGTTTTAGTAGTCGGTTCGAAAGAACGAGACAAAAAATACAAATTAAATCATGGACGACGAAAACTTCCAAATTGTTTTGGGCGTTTTTGCCAAAAATATCTTTGAAAGCTCATCAAACTTCCTAAGTACGAAGTAAATACCTAATAAATATGTTGAATAATTCTATCCGCTTAGCCAGACGGAAAATTACACTTCCTTATATGTGTTTTATCAGCTGCCTCCACTGAATACAATCTAAATCTGTGATAAATCCAACAAAAACAAAAGGATTTCAAATTTGCAACATTTTTTGCTACAAAATTCGTAAAATTTCGGCGCGTGACCAAGATTCATCTCGAAAGATAGTATTTCTTTCAACAAAATACCAGATAACTTACGTTGAAAACATATTCGTCTGTTTGTAAACATACAGGTTATCATCACAGTGTTGGCCTGAGATTTATAAAATCCGGAATTGTTGTAAAGTACCTAATACGTAAGTATATTGTATTGTAAATAAAGTTTGTATTATATATGAATAAGGATACCTTGTTTCCTTACCCAGTTTTGCTTGTGTAATCATATATTATTATTGACAAAAGTTAGGTATTATTATGAGCTTTTACTCAAACTCTGAGGTATATTTCCTATCGGCAGGTCAGTTATACATTTTTTATGGGGTTAATTCTGATGGTTAGGCCCACATCCCATGGCAATAGGTAAGTTCGAGACATATTTAGATGTAAAAAAAATAAAAAACATTGTCTATGTATTAAGAATTGAGCCATTGAGAAAACTATTTTTCTATATAAGACTTGAGATGATGATTCATCTCATGTCATATGCTCATGACTGTAATCCCCGAAGGGGTTGTTAGAACTGACTCTCGAGTGAGCCACCCGCTTTTCGCTGTACATTTGTACTCATGTGAAAGGTCGCGAACCGTATTGCCGTTTTTTAGGGTTCCGTAGCCAAAATGGCAAAAACGGAACCCTTATAGTTTCGTCATGTCCGTCTGTCCGTCTGTCCGTCTGTCACAGCCGATTTACTCGGAAACTATAAGTACTACAGTGATGAAATTTGATGGGAATATGTGTTGTATGAACCGCTACAAAAATATGACACTAAATAGTAAAAAAAAGGATTGGGGGTGGGGCCCCCCATACATGTAACTGAGGGATGAAATTTTTTTTTTCGATGTACATACCCGTGTGGGGTATCAATGGAAATGTCTTTTAAAATGATATAAAGTTTTCTAAAAAACATTTTTCTTAAAGTGAACGGTTTTTGAGATATCAGCTCTCAAAGTCGTAAAAAGTATGTCCCCCCCCCCTCTATTTTTATAACTACGGGGTATGAAATTCTAAAAAAAATAGAGGTGATGCATGCTAATTAACTCTTTCAACGATTTTTGGTTTGATCAAAGTATCTCTTATAGTTTTTGAGATAGGTTGATTTAACTGTAATATTATATTTGCTGCTACGGAACCCTTTGTGCGCGAGCCCGACTCGCACTTGGCCGGTTTTAATGAGTACAATGCACTTATGGTACACTTATAGAATCTACATAGATATGCAGGTTTCCTCACGATGTTTTCCTTCTTCGGACTGTACTCTATATCTTAAGTACACCGTACATAATATACTGATGTGACCCGCCTAGTGTTGTTTTGCAGCAGCCAGCACGGCAGACACTCGTGATGCCCGCTCGTGCGTCACAACTAATCTCACAGTCCAGTATCGGCGTGACCCGACCTTACCCCGCTGTGGAGTCAGCGTCTATCGGACACTCATTTCTCTCTCTGATATGTGTGATGAGTATTATTCACCGTGTACTATTTTTCTACTGGGTACGTGCTAATTGACACGTATCATTTTGCTTTCTTAGGGCCTGTTAACTTAACCAGACATTGTAAAACCGGCTCTTATTCTACAATGTAGTATCCTACAGATACACCTAGGTATGGAATGCACTCTAACATTTTTGAGCTTCTAAATTTAGCTGCTTAGATTATTAAATCTTTTGTAGTGAAGATGAAGGGAAGGGAAGTTAGAAGCCCAAAGGTAACAATTTAAATGCAATATAAACGGAGTATAATTAAAGTAGATTGACCAATCATTTATCAAGTTGTCAAAGGATTAAAATATTTAAAAAAAAACGATAAAAATCCTCCTTCAGGAAAAAAAACATGATTGCCTCTCAATTAACTTTAAAAAGCCCAGCAAAGCTTTCTATTGCTCCTCGTTCAAAAGAACCCTAAGGTCAGTAATTAGCTGCGTAAGGTTTTTTCCAAGTATAAAATTTAAGGAGAGGTATTATAATTTCCCTTGATACTCAATTAATTTAAATAGGGAAGGTAAGTATTTTAAAAATATGTTATTTAATATTGTAGAGGTATATTTAGGATAAGTTGGCTTGAAAATACATAATAAGTGCATATTATTTCTAACAGTCACAGCAAAATAATGGTAAAGTTCATCGTTAGTATCAACCCAATGAAACTAAGTGGAGATAACACAATAAATTAACTCATTAATAACGAACACTATCAGACCATAAAAAAATGTTTCCTTATTGATACTTAGATATACCTATATGTACATATCATTATGTACAACTTACTTATTTTCAACCTAAAGTATTTCCAAGTATTCCGATCGAACTGACATGTTTATATCGAAACAATTGAGACTGCCTCACCCGGGGGATGAAACCCTCTACTTATTCTTGTAAAAGCCGGCATGTGCCCACTTGACCACAGAACAAAGTCAAGGGTTGCGAGACACGTTTATGGGAGGGTCAATTCGTGAAACCCGGGTGAAAGCGTCACTTCCCGGTACTCCGGGCGAAAACGGTCATTTCCTATTGATATACAAAATAATTTAAAACCACTTACGTGGCTTACTAAGACTTGTTTAAGCATAAAACTTTAACAATGAAGTATCGGTGAATTTTGAGAAGGTGCTTTTATTGACGCTACAGCTATTTCACCTAAAAACAATACTTGGCTGTTTCCAATAGATAGATAGTCTGCGCAGTAAAATAAAAAGAGTAGGTATTCGTTTTATTCCTTTACGCTCCAAATGCCGATGGCGTCCAGCCATACCCGAAATATACCGGTGAAAATACGCTGATTTGAAAGCCGATATTTCTATGTACCTAGTAGTAGTACATAAACTAGGCATGTGTACATAGGCGCGAGCATAGGATTCGATACTATTTTCGAATCTACACGAAGGGTCGCTTTTACCAAACGCGAAACGTATTTAAATCAAATTTTAAATACATTTTGTACCAACTGACTGACGTATGACAGGCTACTAAATACGTTTAGCGTTTGGTGAAATTCCACCTAACATGGAAAAAACAAATGCCACTTTTGGAACTAACAAATTTGCCTTACATTTTGACAGTGACATTTGACGATACGCAACGTACAATAAACGGAGGTTTCGAATCCTGTGCTCGGGCAACAGTACATAGGCGACTGTCGACCTACATAATTTACAGACGTAACCGCGAGCTTTAAACAATAGCCTACATTTAAAACCACTAACAACTTCTTTCATATCTTTCTCCGAGAAACAGGATCGCTAAAAGAGATTTATAGTTCATGGTTATGGCCCCGATTCTCAAATATTTGGAGCAATTTGCAGCGCACACTTTTCAATTAGTAGAATTAAGAGGCCGCGTGAAGAGATGATTAAAATGGATCGTGTGCCTGCGAAGAGGGCATAGACAAATCGTAGTGTATTTTTTACTTTCAATTTGCAAGCAGCTGTTGACTGCGAGTTTGTTTGCACGAGTGAGAGTGTCCTACTTATCCTAGTTTACCTAAATTATTATAAAAAGATGCGGTAACGTTACTTGAACATTGAACACGCGTAGGTATGCATGCGATAAAAAATTAGAAATTCTAAAAAAGAGGTCATGATTTTGTTTTCCAAACAATTTTTTCACTAATATACCTCTACCGTAAATCATAGTCATAAACGATTCGACTCGAAATACTGAGGTATGTACTAACTCAGTTAAAAGTTACTTATAAACTTTAGAAATGTCATATCTAATCGAAATCCTAAAACGCCAATCAACAAATTTCCAATCGCTGAAAACTATTACTGCAACCACATACTGCTACTATTCGTATGACAAGCTCGACAATTTCAATATCCGGATAACCTGACCGAGTGTGGCCGTTAATTAGGGCGCTTACCCGGCGGCGGCGGCGGCGGCGGTGGAGCTCGCAACACTGTTAGCGGTGTCGCTCTCTGCGGTCCGATTCACGCTCCAGGGGGGTCACTCTATACTGATGAAAACGTTTCGGGGCGCTGGTGCGCGAGTCACAACTCTATCTCGTTGCATTAAACGTGCCGATTGCACGACAGCTCTCGTTCGTTCGTTTTACGCCAGTATAGAGTAACCCTCTGGCTCTCACTCGCGAGCTCAATTCCCACCCAACAAGCTCGTTAGCCCACTCACCGTGCGAAACCCTATCTCTAACATCCTCAAAATTTTAGCAAATTCGGTACGCGGACTTTTTGCTACGTACCTACTTCGTGTACACAAGAAGTTTATTAAAAGAAAAGACAAAGTAATTGAGTTTGCAGGCGTCCTAATTTTTGTCGACTCACGCTTTTTTGTTTATTAAATTGTCTGCGACTACGTAAGCCTTGAGTTGAGTTTGAGAAATGGGTTTTTGCCAGAGATTTACGTTCCTTTATTCATGTATCTTACATATTTATTACTCAAGGCCTATATAGATATCTAGATATACATGAGATGGTTGTTGAAAGCTACCCGATGAGATAAGTAATCCCAAGAGGCATTCTTAGTACTTGACCGCGTTTTATTATCTCAAGATCATCCTGTTATCTTGATGTATTCCGATACGTATATAACACGAAGAATTTAATCTTGACAACACGCGACAAACACTGTACAAATTGGAAAGCGCTATTCACCTGAAAACTCGATCGAAGAAGACACTTTCACCGAACTTTTAAACTCAACACTCACATTTCACCGAAATCCGTACGAACTTTATTTACCAATTACAATTTATGGTAAATACACAGAAGTTTGCAGCAGGATACCACTTATAATGTGAAATAGCCTCAATGACATTTACAGAGCGGTGTTACAGGAGGAATGGACCGTTCTGTGCAAGTACCAGGTGGCTAGAGCTCTACATATCGTTAAATATTCGGCTAAATTGAACGAAACATAAAACACCTTCTCCTTCATGCTTTTCGTAATTTGGTAAAATTTCAGTAGATATTCTACCCATACGTGTCACTAACTACCCTATTGATTAAAATAGTTTAAGGTTCTAGATATGCTTGTAACTTTTTCTGTCAAGGTCTCTTGTAAGATTCGGCTAGTTGGTTTTGGCCGAAGTGCGCGCAGCGACCTCTAGTGCTCGGCTTGTCGCCGGACAATTGTTAATTAAACGTGACAATTGCTTCGTCACGACGCCAACTATTTCTATACAACATCGCTACTATTCGCTGGAATATTAGTGATTCTAAGACAATATTAGAATACCTGCGCAGCGGTGACATTTTTTTAAAACAAAGGCTGTTTAAAGTTAGTCGTCATATTTTGTTCTTATTTACGGACCAACAGATAATACTCGGACAATGACAAGTTGACGATTGTCTGTGCGGATTTTTGACAGATCCATACATTACACTTAGAACGTAAACAAACATATTTTTGGCTTACTAAAGTAGAACAAAATGCGCAGTAGAGTTGAAACGTACGTCGGGCACACGTGAAAATATTCGACGGTTATCTGTTAGAAGAAAAACAAATGAAAAATTTAGTAGACGACTCTTACCTACACACTGTTAAGGATAGAGACGTTCTACAGATGTTCCAGGTTCTAGTTTTACCGAACAGTAAAGGTGCCAATTGTCCGCAGACGATGTATTAAAATTACAGAATTTACGTCAGCAAAAATTAGGGCATGGTTTATATTCATGTAGCGATTAGCGACATAAAGCTCGACGACAAGTAATTATGGTTTGTATTTTAATCTCAGATGATAACAGATTCTGAACGGTTCATCGATTCGGTCGATTGTCCCGACAATATAACGATACGTCACTTAATCGAGGGGCAATCGACTGTTGATGCTCAGAATCTAACAATTTAGTATCTAAGATTAAAAAACTGACTTTAATCTGCTACAACCTCATGTGGTCCGCTATCAAATTGCACAACACAGACATACTGATAAATAATGAAGTCAGAAGTTACAGAGTTCTCGCAGATCAATCCAATAATGTATCGTGATTCGTGATCGGTTCACGAGAAGTAAACATTTCCCCGTACAATGATCAATCAAGACTGTCAATAGATGAAGTAAGATACAATACATGCTATCTTAGATAAACAATACATGAACAAGATGGTATGTAATATACAAAAACGCTGAAAAAACTATCCGCATTTGGTTTACTGTCAAACCGTTTTAAGTTCAACCCATTGAGTATGAATCCCGAGTCCGCGTTGTTCTATGGTTCAACCTAATGAAAAATTGTACTTACTGAATAAAGTCAAATCTTCTAACCTTACTAATTCAAAATAAGAGCTCAGTTACAGAAATGGAGAATTTATATGTTGAGGCGTTTCTTTTGAAGTTCATCTTGTTCGTATATTGTTAATCTAAGCCTGTTATGATACATAAACCGAGAATCGAGATATGTATTGGACAACCTATTGATGCATTTTACGAGTTTCTTCCAAGAATTTGTAATCTCATAAAGATGTTTGCAAAGAAAAATGTTTGTCTCACAATCGTATTAAGAGGAAAATGCTTTGAACTAAAATATAAACTTTGGTTTACATAAAATAAGTAGATAAGTTTTATCACATAATATGACGGCACAGGTTTATTTTGTGTGTTTATTGACATTGTTTTGTTACATGAATGTTTTTATTATGTTTAGACAGTTTGAACCTCTTATCCTAGAGAAGCGTCGCAAAGTCTACAACAATTTTGATTTGTTATGTTATAAGAAACAGCAGTCGGGATGTTAACTAGACTTCATTTATACATGTAATTTCAAACAAGAAGTTTCTCTTGCTTTTATTTATTTATGAAATGTTTTTCCCCGAATGAAGCTTTTCATCTTTCTATAACTTCCTTGAACTTTTCCAATGTCATAATAGTTATTCTGTTTAAAAATGGCAGCAACAAATCCAACGAGCAATCCAAATTAATTAATGTGATATCTCCTCCTAATATTCCCACCAAAACATAAGAGTGGAGATTATTTCAATCCATCTCCTGTCGGAGGAGGTCCATGTAGATGATGTTCTTTTGAATTAGAGTAATTTTCAGATGTTACGATTAAGACTTTCGTGAAACAGTTGTGCGTTATAATAAAATACAACCAATTCGAGCATATGTGAATTGCATATTTTGTTACATAATGTTAATTCAATCTAACTAATTCATTAATTTATTCTATCTGGTACGTCTTGATTTATATTATATTATGTGTTTATATCGTCAGACCAGACATTATACTCGTGGCGTCAAAGTGTATCGTATGATAATGACTATGACTCAGACTTACAACATTTCTAATGTCTTGATCGTCATGAAGGTAAGTATTGATTTTAGATGATTCACTATTTTAATGAAACATTTACATGCACCGTTGGCTTTTTTCTACTATTTGCGTGCTTTTAAATTGAAGTCACATTATATGGAGAAAGCTAGCTTTGAGGTTCCTCTGTTGAAGTATTTCACTATCTAGTTCATCCATCAAAGAACTAAGATTATCAACCAACCTCTATTATATTATGACGAATTGATGGTGCAACAGTCTGCGTCTGGGTTCGGATCAGCAGGGCAGATACGTATTTGTTTAAAAAGTAACAGCAGCAGGAGCTTTATGTTTGCATGATAAATAATTATGTATAACTAATCCTTTAGCCGATAACCGATGGGGTAAACGTGTTCTGGAGTGGAGACCGCGACTAGGTACGTAGGTCGCCCTCCGGCTAGATGGGGTGACGACTTGCGGAAGAAGTGATGATGAGAAGCGTAAGGCTATAAGATCGCATTCAGTGGCGTGCTTTGGGAGAGGCCTACGTTCAGCAGTGGACTGCTAAAGGCTAATGATGAACCTTTCATCTAAACAATGTACCTAATTATTGTAAAATCAGCTGACACTGCGATGCCTATTTCAGATACGTTGAAGATTACAACCTCATGACGCAAATCATTGAGCCACTCGCCGAGATGACTGACCATTGTGTAAACCATTCATAAACGCCATTACAGCCGAGTTATAAAATAATAAGTGATTGTACACTGACATCGTGTGATGTTTGCTTTACCTATATGGATCGTCCAATTCGGTATTTTCCAATTGTAAAATGGCTTAGCTGGGTTTGTTAGTGCTAATCTCGATTTGATAAACTAAAAATAAACTTTTCCATTGCAATTAGAGATATTCTCACTGTCCCGTTGTTTTGTGATGTCATTGTTATAAATGTAAATCTATGCAATGTGGGAGAGGAAAAAAAGCACGCGATAAAGACTTTGTATGGAAATATTTATAAGTTTAAGTATTTTTATTTTAAAGTCTACCTAATTCATTTAATTTGTTGATTTTTACACCCTCGAATCCCTCGATTAGAAAGAGAAGAAAGTTTATTATGTGTGTATTAACTATCCCGTGTTTTATAGGTACTTTAGACACCTGAACTAAGAACCTAATTGGTAGATATGCGAAATACAGCATGTCAGATAATGTCCCAACGCCATAACCCTCGGATATTTCAGATTTAAAGCAGTATCGTTATAATAGATATTTAATAACACATTTTTGATTATTGATGAAAAGGCGCACAGAAGCAACAGTGCAGATAACAGAGATCAGTCACATAACAAGTAAGACAACTTACCTCCTGGATTCAGGTTCTTTGGTTGCGGAGTGACCGCCGAGGCCGCCCCGGACGATCTTCTCGATCTGGAAATAAACAAATAACATACATTAATAATGAGTAAACTAAGTCTTTGCATACATCATCAACATGCAAGATGCGGCTGCAAAGCGCATCCAACTGGGTTGGGCTGCATTCGGGAAACTTCATCACATATTCTCCTCGGCCATTCCTCAGAGCCTGAATACAAAAGTCTTCAACCAATGCGTCCTGCCAGTGATGACTTATGGTGTAAAGACGTGGACATTGACGGTAGGACTGGTGCACCGATTTAAAGTCGCTCAGCGTGCTATAGAGAGAGCTATGCTTGGGGTTTTTCTGATGGATCATATCAGAAAAGTGTTTGCATGCTAGGCCGCAATAACATGTAATACTAAACTTATTGGAATATAAGAGACTGGCTTTTCCCTCTGGATTAAAAGGTTTTCTTTGTGGGAAGAGATAGCATAGGTGTGTATAAAAGGTGTCAGTAGATTCTTAAATAACAATTTTCCTCAAAATAGCTACAGCCGTTTTCCCGTGAAAGATTCACAAAAATGTATCCACAAAATATACACCATATCCATAGTCACAAACTTTCGCGTTTATAATATTAGTAAGTTAAGCATATTTCTTGAAAATGCGTCCTGAAATATGCATTCCTATATGAAATAGTTTAATCTGTTGGAACTAGCGACTAGCGACTATGCTTTGAGCGAAGCGTATTTTATATATCTTTTACGGAATTAAATTCTCTGTAGACTTTGATGTTTGTTGGAGGTCGCCATTGTGCGGCTCACTCTGGATATAATCAACTTGAAAGTTGGATTCCGTGCCGCTATATTCTATGCAGCTTTTTATTTACCTTAGCTATTTCTTGTCGCTTTGATAACTATCCATAGATAGTAAAACCATGCATTCATCTTATATTTACTTACTATTTTGTAGTGTTTATGGCATAATTAAATGTGCCGGTGAGTTGGTAGATATCTAGAATATCTACCACTTTATTTATCTTTGCTAACGAATTTCAGTTAACGTTAAATTACACTGGAATGCCTGGTTAGCCTGTAGTTGGTGTGGTCACAAAAAGACAATGGTTGGATATACAAAGTGACTTCTAATTCTTACCCGTTACCATTACCATTTTCTTCAGTTACAAATGGTACACAATAGTCCCTATTCGTAAGCAAATCTGATACATAGTTATTGATAAATAGAAACATGCCGTTTGTTCCCTCCAAAGACACAAAGCCAAAGGAGGGTTACTCTATACTGACTAAAAGGAACGAACGAATGCTGTCTTGCAATCGACAATGAGATAGAGTATTACCTCGCATACCAGCGCTTCAAAACATAGTTTTTCGTCAGTATAGAGTGACCCACCAGGTCAGCATGGCGACAAGGGGCTCGGGCGATCGGGCAAACAATCTGCTTGAAACGTTTGGTCACTTATTACTTATTAGTTCGGCCCTGAACACAACATGACACAACGCCAGTAATGTGATGGATGGACGGGACTCTGACCGCTGTAGTGGAGACGTCTGAATGAACCTATTCATCCAGCTAGACGGTTCAAAGACTTCAAGGCTTGTAGTGTACGATTTATACATTAGGGCGATTATTGGACATTCAGTCGCGTGACTACATACATTCTAGTATTCGTAAGGACGGCCTAACTATAAGTTTTTGCACATGAGTCTGTGGATTCGATATTTTGTACATACTACCTGCCTAAGACCGAATAAAGAAAGCTTGCTACCAGCGCCGATAGCATTTTACAATTACAATCATTGGTCAAATGCTATAGTACTTATGTACAATGAAGAATGACACAGATCAGTAAAAATAGATACCATCATCATCATTGCAGTCATATGTTCACAGATTAGAATAGATTTTATCGAAGAGTCAAGGTACTGCCGGCATATGGGACTAATTTAGTTACTAAATACCTATAGTATGCATACAGTCATACACACTAGGTATGCATTGTGTTCGCTACGTAGTGAACTTGCCAACTATTTAACCTGATACTGAAATAGAGGGACATTAAAGAATATATTGTGATTGTATATTTTATTTAAGTATGTATTTGATTTGTTTATCCTTAATAAGAAATTACCTGTGCCAAGATACACCCCAATTTCGTATGTCCACGATCTTGTACCAGTCTACTTCGCTACATCCTGTAAGTACAGTAAGTAAGGGGCAGATAAACCTGACCCCCCTCAGAAGCATTGTTAGTATGTGAGGGGGGTCAGGTGTCTCTGCACCTGACCGTACCTGAGTGGTATTACAATGTACATCTACCATTGCATGACATACGCAAATACTAATGATTTATTTATTTAACTCTTTATTGTACAAATATTACAAATAAAAGTACAAAGGGTGGACTTAACGCTAAAAGCATTTTCTGCCAGTCAACCCGCAGGATGATGTGCTACTTGTATTGCAAAGTTAATACATTTTCTTTTAAAACGTAGATTCAGGCTGCCTATTGTGGGATAAAGTGATTTTTCAACTGAAAATTGAGTTGAAAATGTGTTCGCCTCGTTCAAAATTCAATATCTTTTGTATGCAAAACGGTGCACGGGTTTCTTTGTTTGTAGTTCGGACAACGCTTTTTTATGACACGAACAATAGTAAACCGTCAGTGTTTTATATAGTTCCAGTACAATACTTATAACGTAATTAAAATACTTTCGCTATAACACCCACATAGGTATGGTAAGTGTATATTCTGGTGTATATAGATATTAAACAAAAATACTTTTCCTCTCAGTCTATAGCACTACTATTAGATATAAAGTTTAAACCACATGCGATCGAAGCCAAATCCGCATAAAATAGAAATTAATTCTGAAGCATGTATTTTTAATGTCTTACAAGTGGCATATAAATATTAGAGATAAACTATTCACTTTGGTTTTTTTCTTCAATTTGTTTAAATAAATCAGGGAAAACCTAAGAGGGAAAACCCATACAAACCTCGGTCAGTTTGATTTTGAGACAAATATTTAATGTATGGAATAGCGGACGGTGACAGAGCGCAATTTTATTAGTGATCATTGATCAATCTGAAAGGTCTGAAACGTTCTTTAAAGTTATCAAACTTTAATAAGTTATAAATTTATAACTTATACTTGAAAGCTGCACATTCCTAAAGACATGTCTTCCGTTCCAAATGGCTTTGCATAAAGTTATTCCTACAAAATACAACTGAAAAGCTTTGCTTCAGGTCTGTCATACACTTAATTAAAGTTATATTAAAACAAGTTTCCCTCATAGCAAAGAGAAAAAAAGGTTTAATAACTTCAACTGGCTCACGAGAAATTTGTAGCCATAGATGTTGATTCTGAAGGCAGAAATTATAATTTTAACGCTGTCAAACTAAAAAATTTGCTAGCATAAAATGACATTTACGGAAACAATCATAGAGTCGAATTTTAAACAAAGAAATTAAGGTTTTGACATCTCTAAATTTAAAATTCCTGCCTTCAGAATCGATATCATTAATTAGTTTCAATAAAGCTTTGAGAAGTTTTCTATAAAAGTGATACAAATTAAATCAACATTTTCCTAATAGCTTTATTTATAACAAGTTAAATAACTAAATGCTAACTTTGCTGATGTTACTAACGCAGAAAATAACAGAGTGATGTTTCCGTCCTATAGTAAAAGTTGCTTAGAATAACGAACTCTATCCTTTCGGCTTACCATACTGTACACAGCTTAAACGATTCTATTGAAGTGCAATTAATAAATTTCAAATAAAAGTTCACTTATGATATCCATTTTCCCATAAAGAATTGCCAGAGTAAATACATATTTATTTACTTACTTCCTGATGGAGAGTTACTCAAAACACTACACTTTAGGAGAGCAAGAGAAATACCGTAATGGGAAATTGCACTAACATCTCATTTATATACGTACATATTTACGTAGACATATTCGGTAATTTGACACGGCTACGATTAAGTATGTATAAATATATTATGAACTCTATATAATATAAAGATAAGTGCCACTGAACTGAATATCTTCGCCTACACACTGCCAACGAAAGGTTAAGGATTTTGTATCGACGTCAAGTTCAACCTTTCGCTGACATAATGCAATGCAAATAATGCAATGAATTCACAAGTATGAGTATTGTTTGAAACGTGAAAATGCATGTTTTTTATATAGTGGGGCTACTCTAGTATGCAATAAGATTATGTAACAAGAGAATAGTGAGGTCCTAAAACATAATTATCGTCATAATTTACGAGAAATTTGTAACCAAGCTCACTTTAATCAATAGAAAGCGAACATAGCTTCACTGTTAAAAAGATTGTGTACAATAAAAAGACAACTCAATATAATTTAAAAAGTATATAAATAAATGATATAACATATCTGTGTAAATATTTCATGAGATGGCTGTTGAGTAGAGTGGATGCGTGGGTGGAAGGCTTTAATGGAGATTAAGATAAATGGAGAAAACGTTATCCTTCCCCTAAAATACTTTTGTGTTTTTACCTTACAAATTTGCCATGTTGATGTCATTGAACGCTTCATGTTTGACTTATAAGTAGGTAAGTATTATTTGAAAAAATATGAAATGATAGAGTTGCTATTAGATCAAATTATTTACTGGGGATGTACAGTATGTCATAGCGATATGAATTGTTATACTTTGTAAAATATAGCATGAGCCACGTACGTCATAAGTATAATAACTTTAAATGATTTATTTGAACCAGAAAGAGCCCTTCATCACATTGGGCCAACAAACTCCAGGCGTGGCCTTGGCTTGATCATAACCTTCCGAGTTTATACATTAATTTGTTTACACTTATATTAATAATATACAAACAAGATGGTGTGCCACATACGAAAACAAAGCCAAAAACTGTTCGCATTTTGTTTATTGTCAAACCTAATGACAACCATTGTACCAATGAATATGGTCAGAGATCTTCTACCGAACTAATTCAAAATAAGAGCTTATTACTGCAAGAAGTGGGGTGTTATTTGTCGAGACGTTTCTTTTGCACTGATACTCCATCTCTTTCGTATTTAAATATCGTGGCGTATTATTATTTCAATTGTAAAAAAGCAGTAAATAGCAAAAAATAAACAAAGTAATTAATTTTGTGGGTGTCACTGCTGCGACGCCACGGCTGAATCATAAAATAAATAAAGCTCTATTTATTTACTTACAGAACCTCATTCGTATATAATTGAGATTTTTCCCTTTGATTCATCTCAATGGCATGAATAAATAAATGACACGAGCCGAGTATTTATCTACTAGGTATTATTTATTTAATTATCTAAGCAAGTTGTATCAGAGATGAAAAATATAACGCTAGGTATAAGTAGATTTTAAAGATATTTCAGGCAAGTACATAGGCAGCGAGTTTGTAACTACAACACAATAAATTATCAGATTATGACTTTACTGATAAATCAAAACGCAATAGGTACTAGTAACCTCACTACCTACTATTTTAAATTTTACTTAAGTATAAGTAAATCTTAGTTGGGTTGGAATTCTTGGAATAATATAGCATAGGCGGTTTTTTGGTATTACCCAACAGAAGCGTAATTGCTACCGTAAATAATATTATATTTCTAATCATTATCTGTCCTAGTGACACGATAAGTGTGCTGAGTAATACTATGGAAGTTTACCTTTATCATCTCTAAGTACATTGATAACTAATTATTTTTTAATAAAACCATGTGTTTCGAATGTAAATAGGAAATTGGAAAAAAAAAACCAGCTCGAGTCAAGTGCTTCCATCTATCCGTTTTATCGCGAACTAATAGAGATAAAGCTGGTAGCACACGGAGGTTATCGACCGGTCAATCTGAATCACCGTCGCGTGCCGCGCACGTCACTCGTGACGTCACAATCTCACCACGTGCTCTCTCTGCCGCAAGGTCTCTAATCGCATGGAAAGTAAGGTCAAAATAAACCTGTCGAGAGAATACGAGTGCGTCTTTTGTGGCCATGAATTATAATTCATCTGACAATGACAAGAGAACAAGATTGTTAATTAGTTAATGAACTGAAAATTAAGATTGATTGACATAATTCATAATAACGGTACTTAAAATGTTGATAAAATTATCAACAAGCTACCCGAAAGTAACAATGGATAGGTCTATCTCAGAGATAGCTCTGGCCACAAATAGACACGTTGTTACCTAATTAACTACGCACATGTCAAACTTAAAACAACCCGTTTTTCGGACGGCAGGTATTGAAATACTCTGAGCTGGCATTCCATTTGGCAACATTCGAAAAATAATCGACCTTAGCGTGCTACTATGCAATCGACCGTATTCACTACAGTAGGTACTAGGTATCATGGCAATCTCTCAACTAGCGACGAGCTTCGTGCGTCACGAACGTTCGAAGGCGAACGCATACGTCACAGTTTAGAGCGGGCCAGTGTGCGGACCGCCTAATTATTTATGTAACTGTCGGTCTCTGGGTCGTACAGAAATATATTGTACTTCGTCACCTTAACCAGTTAATTTAGGTTAAACTTCTCTGCTTTGTGTTTTAGGCGACCGATTTCAGTATCGAGATGTTTTATCTAAGTTCGGACTTGGCACATACCGATAGGTATCTATCGGACCAGTTTTAATATCCATTCTAAAAGTATCAACACTGTTTGTAATTTCTATTTAAGTATTTAAATCACGTAAGCGCACTGGCTAATCCAAATCCACAGTCCAACCTGAAGGCGTGATTCCACCTGATAATGATAAACATATCTACTTAATATAACATGAAAACGATACAGTGGACATGAGGTATGAAGTGTGAGGTATCACGGGCGTGTCACGTTCGGCCCGTATCCGATGGGTGCACATTATTAACTGTCATTGTCAGTTCATGTTGCTGTCAGCCAATTGGAAGTGTGTCGCTCAGGTGTACTACTCTGGAATCATGATTTAAGAATGTCATAGGTCCAGATCAACGCTGTGATAATCATCAGTGGATTCCTGCCGTCTTGGCCATCGAGATAATCTGGGTAAAGTTTGAAGAAGTGGCGCCATAGCATCGTCAAAATGAGACGTCGCATATGGTTTTCCAATTTGTGAAAACAGGATCATTAATTCATCTCACCAATGTCTTCTGATTAACCCCGAATGTCAACAGAAGTCGCTTTGGTATCTTTCAAACTAATGTCAGATCCATACAAATTATGTCAGATTTTACAGATGATGCTTGTTAGGCCCTGTCAGGAAAAGGCGAACTTTGAGCGCGGAACATAATTCTCGCGAATTAATTTCGCGCGGCGAAATATTCGCTGTGTGGACAAGCGGACATGGCCTTAGCGATTGGTTGCTTATATGCGGTGGTGGGACGGTCGGAAGTAGTCCTAATTGTTGACACCGACAGAAACACTAGGACGCGTTACAAAACGTCACAATACACTTCAGTCGTTAACCGGGAGTAGCCGCCCTCAGTGGGCGGGCACGTGACGCCGGGGCCCCACGCCCGCTCCGCGTCACACTCTCATAACCTATTTCGGTGACGTGAAACCCTAGTGTGGTGTATTGTTGTGAAATAACCGCTCGAATGTATCGGTCAGAGGTATTTGCTAATTAAACTGGTGTGGTTTTGCAAATAAAATGTTTTAAAGAATTCAATTTTAGTATGCATTGGGTTGAATTATATCAGCGGTCGACAGAATGCCGGTCAATGTACTGCTAGGGAAAAGGCCGTTGAATTACAGTACGAATATATTCCTATTTATATTGCATACAAAAAATATCCAAGCTAAGTCAGGGAAAAAATGCAGACGGGATAAATATATATATACTATACTAAATAAAAATATAAACTCTCAAACCTTGTACTAATGTACTCCCTTGCGGGGTAGGCAGAGGTGCATTGCTGCACCCACTTTTCGCCAGTGTTAATGTTAGTTAGTCCCAATGTAATAGGGGGCGGGCCTATTGCCATTTCACGGGCACATCCAAGACCCGAGAACAAATATCTGTGTTTAAACAAATATCTGCCCCAGCCGGGAATCGAACCCGGTACCTTCGGCTCAGTAGTCAGGGTCACTAACCACTACGCCATTCGGTAGCCGCAGTTTCACCAGTCGCAGACGGTATATTGATTTGCATAGTACCTATGGATGGATGGATATTCTAGATGGTAGGATACCTACCTACTAAAATATGACATGTACTGAATGAATCACCTAAGGTTTTTAAGGAAGGTTTCTCCATCAACTCTTTCTTTTACTTATTGCGTATCTTTGAAACTAATGTATAACTACTTTAACTATTAATTCAAGAAGGCCAATTCGTTGAACTTCACCTATTCGTAAGCCAATCTATTTATTATGTAATTTTATGCTGATCTATTAGTCACTGCAACCTTGAGGAGCGCGTGACTTTTTAACCCACGCAATGTTTCAATAATATGTTGTCATATTTTTGTTACTGAATTAACTACGTACATCCAAACCTTGTTGGGCAGAGATCGCTTTAAGCGATAAGACCGCCTTTTGTGCCCTAATTAAATTAGTTACAACTTGTTTATTTTGTTATTATTTTTGGTGTACAAATAAAGAGTATTCTATCTATTCCCATCTCTATGCTACGAGGTCCTAGGTCTTAGCCTAATCCTGGGTAACCGATAAATAAATTTTCAGACTTTCATGCTTACCTACCCACTGAATTATTATGAGAGTATTTCGTTATAAATAAGTTTATTTTTTGTAAGTTTATAAAGTAAAAATAAAGAGTTTCGGCAAACAAAACCATTAAGTACCTGTTAGGCTAAAAACAACAGATATATTCAGCAGATATTGTACGTATGTATGTAACAAACAAATAAATATATGTACATAAGTAATATATGATATTCAGATCTATATCCGCATCGCCGAACAATAATTGCTTACACGGTTGCGTGGCATCCGAGCCCAACGCCATAAGGGCGGGTCCCCACTGCCATCACCAGCAGATTGAACTAAAGGTGAATGAAATTGTAACTTACAGGAACGATGTAACATATTTTGGTGAATCACTATAATTCAAACTACACTAGAGACACAATTTAACTGAAACTATGTAATTTGGATACAAATATAAATAAATAAATAAAAAATCCCATAGAATGTAGCCGAGTCTGAATCCACGTAAGTATTTAAATAAATTTAACTGTTCAATAACGGATTTTATGAATTATTGTGAAAAATAATTTTCAGTATCCAATCGTTCAACAGTGCAAAAATAATCTATTTTGTCTTTACTGCTTACATCGCTCCCAGTGTAAGTATATGGGTGCCGATTTTCTTCTTACATTTCAGGTTTTTCCCGTAAGTCGTTGCCGTGTTGGATAATGGAAAAGCGCCCATCTTATTACGACTGTTCACTCAAGGGTACGATACAGGGTATTAAATATATAATACAGGGCGTTGTATAAACAAATTGGGCATCCTGTCCAGCTTTTAGCTTTACGTAATAATACCTACGTGAATAAAACAACCCCGAACAAAGTAAAAATATCATATTGTAAAGTCGTAGAACAAAGTCAGTTTTTTGACTTACTTACACCTTGGTCGATTGCTACAGCTAACTAGACCTCTTGTTAAACACCCTGTATAATAATAAACAAACAATGAGATTTTTTATATTACCTACCACCAAATTATGCCTTGTTTCGAGTACTACCTATGTATTTTTAATCTCATTGATACATGGACTCGTAATTGCATTGCCTATAATTCACACAATGCTAATTAAACCGTTTAACATTAATTGGCAGCTAATTACTAATGAATCTGAGCACTCAGCCACATCGTCATGTAAGTTAATTAATTTAATATTTGTACTGAATGTAATTTGGTAGTGTATTTCAATAAGGATGCCTGCTGAAGGATTGTACTTAATTAGGATAATACGATTGGCCAGAAGATTAGCGCCAGTCGCTGACTGCTCGGGTTCGCTGGAAGTATACTTATTGTATAAATCAGGTACGTTGTTCAAGAAGGCTCTCATCTTTTACTAAAGCTTATAGAAATGTGGTTTGTATGATAATGGCCATAACAGATAACTACCTATCTATCAATCAAAAAGGCTTTTTTTACGTAGCTATATTAATAGTGTCCCACAGCGATGCAGAGGCCTAAAGGCAAAAAAGCATGTTCTTTGAAAATTCTGTCAGATATTACGTCAGACTAGCGATCAAGATACGTGGCAAGCCTGTAATTCAAAGATCTCATAAGGGTAAATGCTACACATGTGGACCAAGCTTTAAGTAGTTTATATGGGGATGTGTCATATATTATTAAGAAGATAAGGTAAACATGAAAAAATCACTTCTACTCTTGTCCGCCTATCTGCTCCATCCTTTTGCATGATAAATGCACTTAAAACATACATAGATAAAACAAATAATAATAGAGATAAGAAAAGTTAATAAGTCATAAAATTTAATGCTCGCACATAATATATTGTGCAATACACAAAAACACAAAAAGCTTTAGCTAGTTCTTATTTCAGTAAGTACA
Source organism: Plutella xylostella (assembly GCF_932276165.1). Classification (NCBI taxonomy): domain Eukaryota; kingdom Metazoa; phylum Arthropoda; class Insecta; order Lepidoptera; family Plutellidae; genus Plutella; species Plutella xylostella. The sequence goes on from NC_064002.1 coordinate 1,411,658, forward strand.
TAATAGTAGGTAAGTACTTACCTACTTATTATAATTCAGTAAGTACATCTAGTGCTAGTTTTGATATTTTACGCAAACCGCAAACGATACATGAAAATGCACCCCTTATCACTATGATGCAACAAATGACAGAAGTGGTTGAAATGAATACACTTGCTCGAATAAAAGTTCAACAATGAATGACGCACGGTTGTTGATATTTTATCTCCCTGTTAAAATCATGACATACATACATCATGCCTAAAGCAATCAAGACAGTTTATATTTAGACAGCAATAATTATTTTCGTCAAGTGGTTCTAATTAATTGAAGTTAAATGTACAAGATCGTTGCCATGTCAGTTTTGTGACTCATCTTATTTGTTTTATGTTTTATACCTACTCAAGCGTAGGTACTTTGAGGTCCATAATTATGCATATCAATTATTTCATCATATAATAATTTATTTGGCCTTGGAATAATTTATACAATGTAACAGGAGTCTGTACACATGAGTTTAACGCATATTTATTGTTGAGTGATTGTTTGTATGAGGTTGATAGATTATTAAGTCACGGTACATATATTATATGAAATTATGAAGAATGGGCCGAATTATAAAAGCCATGTAGGTCATGTTCACGATTCCGATCGAGATGTTAGGTTAAATCATGAAGCACCTAAATTACAATAATCTAGGTATGTATAATTTAATTTCTGTATATTTTAATTTAGGAATCTCACGGTACCTGGCGTCTCGTATAAGTATAACTGTGGCTCTAATGGATGTGTGTTGGCATTTCTTTCAGTTGCAAAGTTAGCGTAGCTCTACCCGGTGGCACGTTAGTGTCGTCGACGTCGTGGTACTCTTTCACGCAAAAACTACTGAACGAATTTGGTATGGAGGAAGCTGACACCCTACATTAACATATAGGACACTTTTATGCTGGAATTGGTCAGAAAATCTTTTAAGTGTACGCTCGCTAGCACCAGAAGGCTCAGCACAGGGTGCAAGCCGCTCACTCGCTCTCGAAACCGCGCGATGTGTGTGAGTGCGAAGCAAAACTTTTATCACGTCTTGCGCCCCTTAGGGCCGGGACACATAAACACGATACGACGTCGTGTGGTGAAAACGTCTCCCTTCTATTCGCAGGTGTTTAATGGGGGAGAGCGAGAGAGTGTTTAAGTGTCCCAGCCATTAGGCCTTCAGCTATAGTTTAAAATAAAGGTGTGTACTCACTTCCCGACGGGCACGTTGGTGAGGCACAGGAAGTTGTTGCGCACGCTGCGCAGGCTCGCCAGCACCTGCGCGAACGGCGTCACGATCAGGTCCTCGCCGTGGCTGCAACAAATATAGGTATAGGTTAGATAATATATCAAGATAAAGAAAAAATTAGCCCCCCAACCCGTTGGTCTGATGATCTGCGGAAGCGGGAAGCCGCTGGATGCAGATGGCGGGTGACCGTTTGGGGTGGCGATCGTTAGGAGAGGCCTATGTCCAACAGTGGACTACAGAAGGCTGAGAGAGAGAAGAAAAAATACTATTTATTGGGCACAAACGGAAGCAGTTTCACAAACTTAGAACAGAAATTAAATATTAGGTACAATCGGCGGTCTAATGACAAAATCTAAAAAGTAATCTCATCCAGACAACCACATCCTACTCAGATATAAAAAGAGGAAACTAGCAAGTACGACGAGTGAGCTCATTAAATACTAGTCTAGTATACAAGTATAGTTATACAAGGTGGGCTGAAAGAAATCACCCTATAGATGCTCTCATTTTGAAGATATCACTTTTAGCGATAAGCCGGCCTTTGAGTAATACCCACTGTACTTATACATTTTTATTTATGTTATGGTAAATCAATAAAGTAGTATTCTATTCTATTCTTATTGATAAACGAGCTAATTACATACGCGTTAAATAAAATTTAAAATAAATGTATGTTATGGTAAATCAATAAAGTAGTATTCTATTCTATTCTTATTGACAAACGAGCTAATTACCTACGTGCATAGCATTAAATAAAACTTAAAGTAAATGTACTTGGAAAAAGGATAAAACAAAATCTCTGATGATGGCAACGTTACTATAGAACATAATTATTGAGTTCTGTTGTCCATGACTATACCTACATACATACTTGATGTTAGTTCAATGACCCGTACAAAAACACGAGAGATCCTCTCAACACTTTATTATGGCTACAACAAACAGTATAATATAAATACATAAAAGAAGAGCGAGTTTTCTTCAAGGGATCTCGCCAATTGCGATTGTTATTCCGAGATGAAAGAAAAACAATTTTCAAGTACCCAGCTGATTAGCTAAAGGGGCTCTTGTCAGTACAAATGTTCTACAGAGGTACTCCGAGCTCTCTGATTTGCATGTACCGACAGCAAAAGAAATAAGTCAACGAAACTAGAGTCTGAAACTGTTCATCTACAGCCAAATTAATTGTTAGTGCACTTTTTTTGTGCAACGACCATTTCTTGATCAATCTACATAACATATACATTTTCTGTTGCTTAAGTAAATATTGAAGTTATTTACTTAATATCGCTTGCTGACTGTACCTACAATAATCTCTAAGAATGTTTATTCCTGTTCATGGAAAGTTTCATTAATTTACGTAGGTATAATAAAACAAGCTGAATCTCATGGTAAGCAGTATAATTACGGCTTTTTAATGGGTTATATTATATCCTACCAATGATATTAAAAACGTAAAAGCTTAAGCTGGAGCCATTTAAGATATACACTCACGGGAAATGAAATAGTTCCACTCACAAAATGCCGACACAAAACGACCCCAATTTTTTCAAAGATTTAATTTAGTATTGGTACGAAATATTACGTACCGTTTTTAATTGGTAATATCCTGATGCTCTGTTAAATGTACTTCAATGTTGCAGAAGCGTTTTCCGTTTATAAGTAATTTGGTGCTTTTCTCAGTGGAACATTTTCATTGCCCGTGAGTGTAGCTTAAGTTTTATCCCACCATTCCCGGGAAAACTTTTTAATACACATCGAAGCTCGCGGTAATCAGATAGCTTCATATATTGTTGTCCCTATTGCGTTATTAATAAACTACATGTCGGATGTCCGTACTCCGTGTGTCAATACACTGCGCATTGCTAGTTGCTTAGATTAACAATATACGAACAGATGGAGTGTCAGTGCAAAAAAGGCAACGTCTTAACAAAAAACACCCCACTTCTACCTTTTGTGACTTTATTCATTGGTAAGTACAATGGTTATCATTAGGTTGAAATTAAAATGGTTTGACAGTAAACAAAATGCGGATAGTTTTTTGCCTTATTTTTGTATGTGATACACCATCTAATGCGTATTTTGATAATCTAAGGCTAGTTGCGAGCGATCGATCATGGCGGTAGCTGGACCTTCCAGTATAAAGTTTAATTGGAAACGGCCGGCAGTAGGTCCTAGTTTGATTCCTCGGGTCCGGGGACGTACCACACTTGATCGAACGGAGTTTCAGAGAATGTCTAGAGAAGGATATTGTAAAATACTGAACGTTCAACTTGAAATTGGAAGTAATCGATTTTAAAATGATGTCCTCAATTTGGTAGGTATTAATTTCTGACTGAATTTGTTCGTCAGAAAGTTATAGCTTCCAAAACCCAAATACCCAATACTCTTTCTGAGGTAGTATCTCAGGTTATCAGTTTTCACTGATACTGAAACACACAAACGAAACGATACACAAACTGAAAATGCGTATTTTCTATACGTAACTGTGAAACAAAGTACTTAAAAGATTCGCATTTTTCTTGGCTGACTTTAATGAGTATCACTGGAGGGTTTACAGGTGGTATTTTATGTCATTTTTACTATCGCAGGCCGAGCGGCGACCTCGAGGCAGCTTCTATAAAATGTGAAAGAACCAACGTTAATATAAAACAAGTGCCAAGCGCCACCCGAGGACCTATTCGACCCAGCACTAAAATTGTAAAGCGAACTTAGAAGACAAATAGAATAATATCGTAATTACATATAATATTATGTTCCTACATTACGCATAGTTATCGATTATGAAATCTGACGTTTCGTTCTATTAGCTTATTGATAGTGGATACATTAAAATTATGGGGCGATAATATTTTGAACATCTTATTAATTAACGAGTGGCGCTTTACAACTGTTACTTGCCTTTGAATAAGGCCTGCTATTTCGACTTTCATCTTTCTATATTTACGACAGTTGAACCAAAGTGATTGGGTTGTTGTAACTTTATAATTAAATTAATTTAAACGTAAACGTTTCTCACAAATTCACAGTCGAGTCAGACAGAATAAACAGAATGTACTTGTCTTGTTTGCCGATGTGCCCTTATGTATTTTAATCTAACTTTATTTATTTTAAAGTTCCAAGTAGCGCCCGATAGAAGCAATATCAATTTAATGTTTGGAGACAGGTCTATTTCGCTTTAGCTGGGAGCGGTTACACTTGGATAATAAAGGATGGTGTTTCATAAGTAAACATTTTAATTATAATTATCGATAAATATAAAAAAAAAACTTATTTTCCTTGATCACGCTACCTGCTGAACCGATTCCGCACTCTCAACTTTATTTGTTGTTCTGTTTGTTATTGCCAAAAGGTATTTATTAAAGAAAAAAACTCAGTAATCCGACGGGAAAACCGGGAAAATTTAATTAAGCCTAATTAATTAAGAGAAGAGTAGCTCGCGGGGTAAAGCTGTTTTTAAATAGCTGTCCTTCCCCAGGGTAAGATTTACGAACCCACACATTATACAGGGCGTGTAAAAAAGAGTAAGAATACCTACCTACGTAGGATGAAAGGAGGAGACTCAGAGGTTCATTGTGAATCGGTTTTTCTGTACGGCTTCTAAGAATTGGCATTTTTTTTGGTTTTATAATGAATTTTCCTTCTTTCCACTAATTTTAAGTATTTGTCTAGAATGAAAAACCTATTAACCGCCTTACTATACCACTTTTGCAGCACCATGCATACTCTATTATTGATGTACCGATTTGTATAGATCTTACTATCAGACGACAGCTCCTAGTAGTTCCTCGTCTACGTAAACAGCTGCTCTACAGTTTATTGCGTGTTCCAGTTACGGGCATCCTGTTAGCGTTACTATAATGATTCAATAAGACGGGGCATAATGTGGGAGCTCCGGTTGCATACAAGTGGCTTTATGGCTCGCGTTAAGTGCTTGACGCGCCGTCAGATCAGAGCTGAGGAGCATGGGTACTGGGGTTACTTTATCATCATCATGTTCATCACGACCCATCACGTCCCCACTGCTAGGGCATGGGTCTCCTTCCAATGGGTTACTCTATACTGACGAAAAACGAACGAACGAGATCAGTCGTACAATCGGCGCGTTTAATGCAACGAGATTGAGTCGTGGCTAGAGCAGCAACGCTCCTTTACTATACTTAGATTTTTGTGATATAGAGTAACCGACCTTTTACTTACGACAGTACTTTTGGTGGACGAAATACGAAGATTCGGAGAAGGGTCTGTTATGCTTACGGAAAACTAAGTTTCGGAGGGCTGCTGCACTAACTACGACTCTATATGGTTCTATTCTATATAAACACGCGAGCTATGGAAAAGTTCCACTTACAAAAGGAAGAGCATTATAGATTAGTATTCGCCGCAGGGCATAAAGCGCAAAGGGCGACCTGCAATCACTTGGAGGAGATCCATCCTCAGCAACCGTCGGAATCTCCTGGCATGAAGGCAAGGATAGAGCCCAGGATAGAAACATCTGGAGAAGAACTGGGAGGCCCTATGCTTCTCGTGGAGTTAAAGGAATAATCATCATCATTCTAAGAAGTTGAGTTACTATGTTCATAATTTACCTACCTATCTCCAAATAAAAGTCACGCAGTCAATAATAACGTCCCTGGCTACTGAAAACTACCGCAGAAACGTCGAAATCTAGGTTTACGGCGTAAAAACAAGACCGAATATAGGTTAGCATTAGCACTGCCAACACGATCGACCAACCCCGCTTGATAACATCTCGTAAAACCGCCCCAATAGGAAAGCGAAGAGAAATCCACAAGAGACATTTCCTTAAACGCCGCGGCGCCAGCACCGATAAATAAACACCGAATTGGGTCAACGACAGCACAGTAGAGGAACAACAGAAGAATAACTTCGTATCTTCTCGTACGCGTTACATGGCAATTAATAAAAAGCAACACCTAAACAACAAAATAAAGAAATGTGTTTATATAATAAATATTAATACGGTGGTTTATGACGTATCGATACTGTCAGCCAGATGCACTGGAGGATCACTCTCGAGTTACGAAAACGAAATTTCGGAGGGCTACAGCAGCAGCGGTAACTACGATTATTTTTCATTGAAAAGATCCCAGCTGAAAAAAAACATCGTTTTCATAAAGCCAGAGAGTCCCTACAGTACTCTTTTTTGTTTTTGTTTTAACTATAAACGGAAGCCACACTTACGCGATAATAGCCTGAATACGAGTATTCAGGCTATTATCGCCCGTTTAGGGGTCTAGTCACCCTACTTTCATAATTTTACTATGAAGACTGCGGTAGCGTCCAGACAACGAGACTACTTTATTTATTCAGATTTAATGTTCCTAATAACATTTTGCGTCTAGTATTATACTAGTATTAGCATGCCTTGCGTTTGTTTCCCTGTTTATGGAGCGGTTTAGGTTCGGAATACGAATAACCTAATTAAAACGTTAAAGACTGTGATGATTTGAGATCTGAGCCCATTAAAACCTACCACAGAATACAAAATACTGCATATTATGTGTTACTTTTGCACTATTTGTTGTAACAAGCGCATGCTTTACGATACGAATACGAGCTAAACTAATTAGTAGTTAATTGCCTACCTACCATGCAGGCTATACTGCTGCACCATAATAAATTGAATATTGTTCTAACAAGTACATAAAGTATCTACAGGAAAGTCAAGCAAAACTGATTGGTAAACTACTCGTAAATATCTAATACACAACCCTACACACTACATTCATACTACCTCAATACGTGAGTATTGAAATGAAAATACTTAGCTGAGTGGAAGCTGGACTCAAAGATAGCCAATCCACAACGGGTGGTAGAGTAAATACATACTTGGTCTAAAAGCATAGCATAAAACTGTTATGAAAAGTGGCTTACGGTTCGTTCCAGAACCGTACCATAAATGAAGGGTTAAAATAAATATACTACAGCAATCGCCACGCTTAATACAACGAGATAGAGCCGCGGTTAGCACAGCGCTCCGAAGCTTAGGAAAAACAAACCTGCAGATTGCTAATTCAGGGAGTGACCCCTGAAAAGTAAACGTTCGTAATCTGGAGTGTCCCCCAGCACTACTCTGCTCTATACTTGTAATGGAAAATTATGATAAAGTTATAAAATGCGGCATAATATCAAATTCTAGACAAGTTTTATGTTTTACTGTACTTATGTAATTTTCCTGTGAACAGGTTTTGCCCGAAAATTTATTTCCACTTGTGTGGCAACTTGAATTGAACCCCATTGAAAGACAAAGCATTGTAATTAATTTCGGAAATTATCTAGGGAACGCCATAGGTTCGGGTCTATTCACACAAAATGGCTTATTGTATAAGTATATTCTTTACATTCTAAAATTGGATTTGTAATTAAACCGGCTCGATGTGTTGTATAGGAGGACTGCCAAATCACGTAACACCCTTGGATAGAATTAGAAATGTAAGATTACACTGATTGTTAAATGAAATTCATTGTTTTGGCTTGCTTACCGGCTCGGGTGCTCGCTTTAGGGTACCATTCCACCAGAGATCTGCTATGCTACGTTGCTATTTGCTATGGATGCGTTTGGTATTAACATCTACCAATCATATTTATTGTTGCACATAGCTTAGCACTGGAGGAAACGGATTCCATTAAGATATGTTTTTTTTAGAAGCGATGTTTGCTATGGATGTGTGCTATGTGTAGCTATATTAATATTACCAATACATCGCATAGCTTTCACATGTTTGCACCATAGCATAGCATAATATGCAGTGGAATGGTACCCCTACTGCTTTACTAACGGTTACTCAATCCCGTGTTTGTACTTTGCAAATAATTGCTTCGCTTTATAGTTAAATCGTACTACCAACTACTGTAGTAAAGTTGTTTATGTTCTACTAATTAATTGCATACCTCCCAGTCAATACCGCATCCATTTGAAATATACAAAAGACGAGCTGTTGATAAAATATTCAATAACTTTTACTTTTATAAATGCAAAGGTTATGTAATTCGTTGTTGACAGAAATAAATGTCAGTGTCAGAGTTTTTTTAAAAAGTAAGCGTGCAATGTAAGCTACATTATGTAGCCAATATGTTTAACGGGCTGAAAACGTTCGGTAAACACTACTTTGCCGTGAACTCTACATTTAATAAATTATCTATAAAAATATATGATATTCTTGCCAATAATTTCTGATATTTTATTAATGGGTCAAAGTCCAGCTTAGATCCTGACTCAATAATTCAAGGTCCAGGGTACCGGATGGTTATATGTTTTCCTTTAAAAAAGGGTACATTAAGCCAAAAAGGTAACCCAGATGGGGTTTATTCTAAACAACTACTTATAGCAAAATTTTAAAATTCGCAAAAAATTGATTTCTTCATAATAATATGAACTTTGTTGGTTACGTGATTTACGTGAATGACCTTTTACTACTTTTGTTCTGCGTATAATTTCCTGCCAAGATAAGTTGTTATGCCGATCCCTCATAGTTTTGAAGGAGACTAACACTAGTAAACTTACCTATAGTAGGTAACTGGATACGTCACTGCGTGTGTGATTAATGAAATCACTGGGCAAGTGAGCACAGATGGGTCCCTCGGGGGTACCTCATTGTGTGATGGTGTTGATATTGTCAGTGGAGGAATCTCTGTAGGCTTGCCGTGGCGTCGCCGACGCCATTACTCATGTGCAAAAGGTATAAATGGGTAATTCTACGATACATCGATTTTTATGTTCGCGGGAAATAACTAAGATATCAGCATAGATAGACAAAACTATTGTACGGACACAATCAAGACGGAACGGTGTTCTATATGTTACTACCTACGACTGTTCGCGAGCATAGTTGCCTGGTTCGAATATGAATAAAAAATTATTGCTTTGTGATATGATTATAATTTTAGATATAAAATAAAGCTGAAAAACATAGGGTGTTACTAAGTTAAATACTATATTTATTTATAATTTTGATAAGGATATATTAGTATATTTATTTATTATTTATAAGTATTTTAGTTTATATTTTTGAGGTGCTATCAAACTAATGTTTTGAAACATTTGTGTAAAGCACGCGCAGAAGTCTGTGGCTCAGCTCACCGATTCCAGAGCGCCACTAATACGCCACTACACTGACGACATCCCTGATGTCGACATAGGCGAGATTAGGATAGCCCTTGAGCAGCTTAAAAACAACAAGGCTCCGGGTGAAGACGGAATTACTACAGAGCTTCTGAAAGCTGGAGGTATTGCAATCCTCGAACAGCTCCAGAGGCTCTTCAATTCGGTTCTTCACAATGGCATTACACCGGAGGCATGGTCTGAGAGCGTCGTGGTATTGTTCTTTAAGAAGGGTGACAAAACCCTTCTGAAGAACTATAGACCGATCTCGCTTTTAAGCCATGTATACAAGCTGTTCTCAAGGGTTATCACGAACCGTCTTGCCCAAAATTTAGACGAGTTCCAGCCCCCAGAGCAGGCTGGGTTTCGAAAAGGCTTTAGTACAATAGACCACATCCACACAGTAAGGCAGATTATACAGAAGACCGAAGAGTATAATCAGCCTCTGTGTCTAGCCTTTGTTGACTATGAAAAAGCCTTCGACTCCATCGAGACCTGGGCAGTTTTGGAATCCTTGCAGAGATGCCAAATCGATTGGCGCTATATCGAGGTGTTGAGATGTCTGTACAATGCCGCTACTATGACTGTCCAAGTACAGGACCACAAGACAAGACCTATCCAACTGCAACGTGGAGTGAGACAGGGGGATGTGATATCTCCGAAACTGTTCACCAATGCATTGGAAGATGTCTTTAAGACCTTGGACTGGAAAGGACATGGCATATGTATAAATGGCGAGTACATGTCACACCTCCGCTTCGCGGACGACATCGTTATTATGGCAGAATCTCTGCTGGAACTCAGCTGGATGCTAAGTGGCCTAAATGCTGCTTCCCGACGTGTTGGCCTCGGTATGAACTTGGACAAGACGAAAGTCATGTACAATGCTCACATCAAACCGGAGCCGGTCGCCGTTGGTGAGGCAACAATCGAAGTTGTGCAAGAATATGTCTACCTCGGGCAGACTATTCGGCTAGGCAGAAGCAACTTCGACAAGGAGGCTGCAAGGCGCATCCAACTGGGTTGGGCTGCATTCGGGAAACTTCGTCACATATTCTCCTCGGCCATTCCTCAGAGCCTGAAGACAAAAGTCTTCAACCAGTGCGTCCTGCCAGTGATGACGTATGGTGCAGAGACGTGGACACTGACGGTAGGACTGGTCCACCGATTTAAAGTCGCTCAGCGTGCTATGGAGAGAGCTATGCTTGGGGTTTCTCTGATGGATCGTATCAGAAATGAGGTTATCCGTCAGAGGACTAAGGTTACCGACATAGCTGTCAAAATATGCAAGCTGAAGTGGCAGTGGGCTGGTCATATCTGCCGAAGAACCGATAACCGTTGGGGTAGACGAGTTCTCGAGTGGAGACCACGAACAGGCAAACGCAGCGTGGGACGCCCTCCTGCCCGCTGGACTGACGACCTTAGGCGGGTGGCGGGTAGTGGTTGGATGAGGAAGGCCGAGGACCGAGTGTTGTGGCGCTCCTTGGGAGAGGCCTATGTCCAGCAGTGGATGATTATTGGCTGATGATGATGATGTGTAAAGCACGTTAATATACCTACCTAAATATTTTTATTGCTTTATCGGCGTATCAACAAATCAATGCTAAATAGAATTGAAGGCAATTAGTCGTTAGCAAAACGTCTAAACTACTCCTATTTAACACACATCCATCACTAGCAGAATCACACCCGTGACACTCTGTTCTCTAACAATAATCACAAATCACTTGTACCATTTACCAGATTACCTCCTACTAACTCAGAGCTAACAAAGTTGCGAAGTTTGTTTACCGAGGCTGTGGAGGAACTGGCTAGGGTCACCATCCGACGGTAAATCAGTTAAGACTTCCGGAAGTATTTCCGGTGATCAGGTTACCTTCTCTACCAAATATGTAGGCACAGCTTTTTATGATGGGTTGTGACCAACGACTAACACGTCTATATGAACTAAGATCGTTCGTCCGTTTGCAAATCTCTACCAAAAAAAGGATTATGTCTGGTGTTTCGTATTTATCTAAGTGATTGGAAAAGGATACGAAGAAAAACGTTGTGACGCTAGCACTTTCAAACTGTTTGTTGTTTTGTTCGAGAGGTAAATTTATCATTTTTAAATAATAATAATAATAATAATAATAATAAATGTATTTATTGGCCATAAAAAAATTTAAGTACAACAAAGAATTTTACATCATGTAAACAGTAAAAGTAATTAACAGTTTGTTTACTGAACAAAAGAAAACATAAAATTCTGGTTTGGTTACTGATGCCTAAGCTAGGTAAAACCTGTATTATAGGCAACAGTGCCATCCCGCAAATTAAACTAGGTACACAGATATGGTATTTACTCCGTTACTGTTAATTGGAACTAATAGAGTAGGTGCAACAGTACTGTAAGTATAACTAAACAGCCAGAACATAAAAATAAAGTAGAATTTACCTACTTAAAATTAAACACAAATCACAAAATTTATATAAAAATAAGGTTACTATTAATTTATAAGTTTACTAAACACAAATTTACTATTAAGTTAAATGAAAGTTTATCTTGTGGACAAAAGTAAATCTTCCGTATCATCATAAGAAAGATCTTGAAGAATTTCAGTTAGTTTATTTTTACAGCTAGTTTTATTAAGATTTTTTATCATCGCTATTTTGCTTAACTTATTATAGAGAAAACTACCAAGATAACAAGTGAATCTATGTGTAAAAAAATGGTTGAATTTGACTATGTTGTACACTCTGTCTGCACGACGTCTACCTAATGAACTCGGATTAGTTTTGTGCTGTATTAAACATACTTGGCGGACAAAAAGCTGACGGACAGTCAGTAGGTTTGTCTTTTTGTACAACAGAGTGGTTGGGTGTCTATATGGAAGGAAATGGCTAACCTTAAGTATAGCCCGTTGCGCTCTTTCTAAGATAATCAAGTGAGTCTTGGCTGCTCCTCCCCATGTATCGATGCAGTATGTCAGCAAAGACTGACATAAGGCGAAATAAACCATTCTGATCAATTTAGTGTCAGCAACATGTCGAATATTTTTAAAAACAACGATCAGTTTCCTAATACGATTCGATAATTGTTGAATATGGGGCAGAAATTTAAGGTGTCTATCCAATACTACACCCAAGTACTTAATTGTCGGTACATTTTCAATTTTCGGACAATTGCATGCGACTAAAGGAAACCTGTGACAGTCAGATTGATGAGCAGTAATGAGATAATTTAGACGGTTCGCAGGTTGGGAACTTTTAAGTATAGTGAATGGTAGATATTTGGTTTTATCAGGGTTTAAACTAAGCAGATTTTGACGTAAGCAAGTGGATACCTTATCGAAACCAGATTGTGCACGAAAGTAAACCTCTTCCCAACTTTTACCGCTAAAGACCAATGCCGTGTCATCAGCAAACGTAAAGATTTTTCCATTTGGTAGCTCAAGGTTGCACAGGTCATTTATATAAATTAAGAAAAGAGTGGGACCTAAAATGCTACCTTGAGGGACGCCATATGTAACTGGAAGTGGTTCGCTAGTAAAATTTCCAATTTTCGCAGACTGTGTCCTCTTAGAAAGGTAATCATTAAAAAGTTGAAGTTGGAGATCCCGAATTCCCAATCTTTCTAAATTACACAGAAGCCGAGGGATAGACACCGTGTCAAACGCCTTCGCGAGATCGAGGAAGATTGCTAGACATTTTTCGCCGGCATCAAGACCTCGGACTATATGATCTGTAAGGTCAGATACAGCGTCAGCAGTAGATCTGCCCTTCCTAAAGCCGTATTGATTACATGAAAGAAGATTTTCCGATTCTAGATAATTGATAAGTCGATTATTGATTATTCTTTCTAAAATTTTTGATAGTGTTGGGAGGATAGATATGGGTCTATAATTACCAACATCAGCTTTGTCACCAGATTTATGAATTGGAATGATAATGGAATGTTTGAAAGCGTCAGGAAACCTACCAGACCTTAAAGATAGATTACAAATATGAACTATTAGACCCGACAAGAGTTCTTTGTTCTGCTTGACAATTAACCCGGAGATATTGTCCCACCCAGATGATGAATTACATTTTAGATTATTAATCAGTCCCATTACTTCCCTTACATCTGTATCAAGCATAACAAATGAGTTGACCATAGGATTTGTCGGTGTATCATGGATGTTTGGCTTATATGGGTTGTGGAGGTTATCTTCTAATATTTTATTTGCAAGTTTCCTGCCAACATCGGCAAAAAAAGTATTTATGTTATTTACTGCCTCGTTAGGTGAATCTACTGTGGATATCAGGTCCTGAGCTATAATTTTTTGTTTTTTAAATTGTGTTATGTTGTTGATAACCTTCCAAGTTTGTTTCATATTTGTCGAGCAAGCTTTTTCTAATTCCGTCTTTTGGTGCTGGCGTTTCAGTTTTTTCAACAAATCATTGCAGAAGTTTCTATACCTGTGATAGACAATTTTAACCATTTCATCCTCGATATTTTTTTGACATTTTTTGTGCATTTTGTCTCTGGTTTTAATACATTTTAGGAGACCTGGAGTTATCCAGGGTTTTAAAGGAGTTTTCCTACGTGAAAGAGTAACTACGGTTGTGTTATTTTCGACGATATTAGATATCTTTCTAACTAAAATATCCGAAGAATAATCACAGATCAGTTGGGAGTTTGGGAGCTACACACACACACAGAGATACGATAACTTATTACACTCCTCTTTTCCGTCGGGTCTTAAAAACCAAAATATTAAATAGCTCTTGTGCCGCATATGTGTGGTCACCCTACCCTGTACAACCCTGGGAAACAGCTCAACCGATTAGGAGAACAAAGAAAAACTTAGCAAAGTATTTCAAACTCACAGCAGCGAGCGCCGTTAGTCCTGAATAGTTGCCACTTTGTTAGTTTTTCATAAAGCGATGTGAGGTTCATTAATTGATTTTGTTAACAATGTTGTTAGGTAACTTAAGGTTAATAACTAATATTTTATAATAACATAGCGGGAGATAAACTATAATTTCTGGTCGGGGTTGGCTACCCTTTTACGGGTTTGCTTGTTGGCCTTACTCGGTTCAGGATACATAAATATTATATACTGCTATGAATTGACTCCTATCAGTGATGTTAGGATCCAGAGATTTTACAAAAAAAAAACTAGGTTCATGGCTGAAATTTAATTTTACCGTAGTTGGTTGTAGGTACACATTAGAATAATTCATAGGCGACTAGGCAAACGCAGTTTGGGATGCCCTCCGGCCAGATGGTGTGACGAGTGTGACGACGTGCGAAAGGTGGCTGGTTATGATTGGATGCGGAAAGATATAGATCGCATGCAGTGGCGTGCTTTGGGAGAAGCCTACGTCCAGTAGTAGACTGCTATACGCTAATGATGATATAGGTTGTGTATCCTGGAATTACCAAGGTAAAAAATCTAAGGCGAAAGGAAGGTATTTGTAAAAAGCTAGTATCGATATAACATGCAATACTCTGTGACAATCACAGAACCAACGAGTGGGGGAGCCGCTGGGAACTGAACCAACTGGCCGTGACGTCATCGTTGACTCACAGAATATTGTGTAGAGGTATCTTCTTTTATATCTAGTCGGCCACCTACATTATTCGTATTCGTGAACTATGTAACTTAGTAACCCGCGAGGATCGCTTTGTCTTAGAAGGGTTTCTCATGGGGATGCTATCATCACCAGCCAAAATAAGGGTCCCTACGGTCCATGTTGTCCAATGCGTTGATTGAATAAAGTCTGCTTGTTTAGTGTCATTTGACGAACTATAGATAAATCAATAGGAGAATGCTTCTGATAGAAGTGGAATCTTCAATCTCAATCGGGCATGTGCCACGCCCTTACTGTCTTAACAGCAGCGCGCGTTCGAAAAGGTCCTTTAGATTTATGAAAATTTCATTATTTTAAGTACCTCGCCCAATATTTAACTTGAGTAATAGAATCATTTCATTAATTTAATCGGCCAGCCGTCTGGTGCTGACTTGGTGTTTGCTTCGTTAAGTTACAGAACGGCGCGGAGTGGTGTAACTTACTATAATTTTATCTTAAAATAATATGTACGAGTATAAAGTGTTTTAGTAGAAGGTTATTGGTACGATAATGATTCATTAAGCTCAAATCATTGTCAATGTAGACTGACGACTTAAACACACTTTCAGAAGATTTTAAAGTTAACCAACATCACTCACCGAATCGAACTATCAGAATTTATATTCCAAAGTTTGAAATTAACAGTACAACTTGCCAGTAAACTCTAAATTAATTTTCATATCATAATCACGAACAAGCGGACAACTAATTACAGGAACAATACTGACATATCCTTTCTAACTAGTTTATATTTGTCCTCCCAGCTCCACAGTTTAGAAATTGCCGGTGGAGAAAATACAAATGCAAATTTATATTCAGTCGAGCTGAAACCTGTGCGCCCGAAATTCTGCGTAAATTGTGTACCTAGATCGTACAGACAAGGACATATCCACTATAACGGTATAACTCAAAATGTGCCTCATTTCGTCGCACGACTCAAAAGATCCATACTGTTGCGTCCGTCACTGTACACAGTGGTTATCGGATTTGAGCCCGTTCACACGAACTGTAAATACCCACAGGTACATAATAAGCAAGTAAATACAGGGCTGGAGTGAAAATAAATGTTTGCCAGCACGTTAAAGGTTGCCTGTGAAAGATCAATCTTGGCGATAAAGCCACCTGTTGTGTTCTGTCACTGATTGTAGAAAAAATACTTTTGTTTTATTTCAGGGCCGCGAGCTTCGACTTCGGAAATCGTTCTAGAATCGTTGAAGAACGATTTCCTTCATATAGAGCTTGACAATAAATTGTAATACTTCAACCTCCGTTGTAAGATTCTATTTTAATTACCGCAATATGTACGTAATTCTCAGTAATCCATACTCATTCAGAACTAATCAGAACCAATAAGATTCTAAAACATTCATTCAATAAAATCCTCTTATCTAAATTGCAAAAAAAAACCTACTTCAAAGTTAGCCTTCTACCTACTTATCATCACTAGAATTCTAACACGAATTTACCCGCATTATAGTACAGTAAGTATGTCATTAAAGTGATAGCAATCTATCAATTGAACTGAAAATGTCAACTTTAAGTGGTGAGCTGAGGGCTCACGAATGCCTAAATAATGAGGGAAAGGCCTCGCTCACACTAAACCTAAATATACTAGGTTTTTTCGAATCTAATCCGATTCAAGGATGGAAAACGCTATTTGTATTTATCATCTCACTCGCGAAACTCGAAAGATTTTTGTCAAATTATATTATAAGCACATAATTTAACTTCATGTAGGTACATACATAAAGCAAAGTCATAAAATACTCATAACCATAACTTCCTCGTGCTTGCAAAAAATACAATATTTATTATTGCTACAAGGAAAGTAGTTTCATTCAAAGAGAACAATCATGTAATAAGGGAGAAAATGCTGAACGCCGCTGACTCCATTGTTAATTGTCTCGAGAATAGTTCAGAGAAATAAAAATCCAGACCCTGCGTTTATTGTGAACACAGTACGGAACCGTACTCAGTTATATCCATATTCGGAAGGCATAGCACGGGACGCAAGACGTCCACACTAAGATGTGACAACAGTTTTGTGTCGCGCTCACTCACATCGCACGCGATTTCAAATGCAACGAAAAACTTTTGTCACATCTTAACGTGCGCGTCTTGCGCTCCGTGTTAGGCCTTCAGGTGGCTGCAAAAATGAATATACGTGGCTGCCCGCGTCCACAATAAGCCCGGAATGTGCGGTGGCCGATGACAAAGCCTCCATCGGTAAGATCAACCGCTGGATTCTGGAGAGCCTCTTTTCATACGGGTCGGATATTGTGGCTGTCGATATTGATATTTTTGAAATAGAAAGAGGCTTGAAACTTCATATTTCGTCAAGCAAGCAGAGCTTTTCCGTCGACAATATGTCGATGAATACTCGCCTAGACCACAACTCTTACCGCAATCGTACACGAGGAAAGGTCACGTGGAAATCGATAGTAGAATTACCGGTGATCTGTCAACGCTCTTCAGAAATAACTTGTAGTTTCGTAAGACGAATAGTCCGATTGGTTAAATCTTTTCTTTCTTTCTTTTAATAATGAGGTATTTAGGAGGTAATGACTAAAACTCTGCTTTCTCGCTAATATTTTTGGTGGTTTCAGAATACAGGTGTTCAAAGCTATAGGTAGAGCAGAACAAAAGGTCAACACGTGTACAAAAAACGGCTTCGGATCGATAGATGCCGTCCGCAGGATAATTAATTTATTCAGTAGCATCATAATCTCGTTTTTACCAGAGGAATACATTTGCATATTGTTGGTGAAGGTAAAAATTTCCGGAGGGAAATAAATGCGGGGTAATTTACACTACGCCGGCGTTCAGGAACTCTGAAGGTTGCTAATTTCCCCTGATGCAGTTTGTTCTAAGTAGTTTTGTTGTTTAGCACCTACATTTGTCTGTATAAATGTATATACAGATAGGTGAATTATTCATACTACAGGTATTAAAGTATATTTTATTGTATTGTACCTGAGGAAAATATTTCCGGCACAGCCATAAAATTTGTTTTACTTGGTTCCGACTTATTACATACAAGAGTTTATGTAGGTAGGTATTATATTTTAAATTCATATATTGTATGCGTAAACTTTACATAACCAAGCCCGTGTGTCATTTAGTCACATCTATTTCACACTCTCGATGAAATCCCGTGATCGGGCACCGAACATGAGACAAATTCACGAGATATCTGACGTCACAGGTCTTGGCGCAGACTGCCGACTGTCAATGACACGTCATTGAGTCACAAATGACACGGTACGACACTATCAGCCAAGCCACGCGTGTCGTACTATTTAGACAAAGATTAACCACGACTACTCTTTTAAGACGAAACCAAACATTATTCTTTAAAGTATCGGTCTAAATTCCAATCTAAATAATTTTATGACATATAAAGACAGGTGGAAAATTTATGTCGGTTAAGTTTGTTATTTCCTGCACTGTAAATAGATCATATAAATTTTTACATATTATGACAGAGTATGTTCTTGCTCTCTTGATTAGCATGCAATGCAATCACTAAAGACTGGAGATCTTTTGTGGGCGGCGGAAAATAGTAAAGAATAGAGACCGACCTTTGACTGCTTCTATACACGTTTTAATTTCTAATAATAATGTGCTGCTCATTTTAATTACAGAGGGTTATGATAGATCTATCTGCACGAACAATAATTTTCCTGCTAATAAACAATATAAAGTATTTATAGCAATCGGCACCTTGTTATTCAGCACCCACGCACGTCGCATGGCTGTAAGTACGAGGTATTAGGAATTGAAAAGTGAAGCATTAAATATTAACTGAACAGAAATATCGATAGAGCTAAAGGTTAAACGAAACGATCCGTACACTTAATTTTCATTGATTCTACTGTAGTAGTTTATTTTGTTTATAAGTACTTGTTATCATCGCGATATACAAAATATTATTCATTATTATCCCATAAATAAAGAAGCATCAACAAAAATCTACTCAGACATCAGTTGTTTCAATCAACAATTATCCAAATCGATTCAATTAACGGAACGTGGTATTTGCGTGGTCCAACTTATTGTCGTCGTTTGGGAAACTAAATTCATTTTCAATTTTGAATTGAGTAGGTAGTTTTGTACTATCGGAGAATACCGTTTTAAAATGTCCACACACGGTCGTACGAATGCATTGCGCACGGGCCATTATAAGTAGTCTTTAGGCTAGAGTAGTTTTCCTCGATGGTACCTACTTAATTAGCCTTTTGACGATGCAATTTCGTATTTCAGCGAAATCAAAATATATAATTATTACATTTCACTGGCAACAAACGAATGCTGATTATTTTGGAGCTTTATAAAGATTCGTTTCCAGAGAAAAATATTTACTATAATATTTTTTTATTTTTTGTTTTTAATAATAAATAAGATATCATAATACATATAGTCTATTTCACTGGAACAATCATTATTATTTAATGAGGTTTAAATAATATATTATTTATGAAAAAATTAATATATCATAGAGCCCTGAAATAGATCTTCGAGATAGACCTAGATAATAGAGGTATGAACAAACGCAGCCAACGACTAGCATAACTGCAATGTGGACAATTAACTTTTATCTCTACAAAGCAAAAAGCTAATTCCAAGCCTTCTTACTTTAGGACCTATGTATATTAGTTTAGTACCTAAACAAACAGAAATTTGCCAGAACAGTAAATATGCTAAGGCCATTTACGAATTTGCAGTCAGTTTTGCAATGGAGCCTATATAGTATTGTATCTCTTAGCTCGTAGGCGTGCCTGGAAGAGATCGCTTTTAGCAATGAGGCCGCCGTAATTGTATTATAGATTTTAAGTCTTAAATGTTATTTTAAGTGTTTTATGTACAATAATAAAGTTATACTACTACTACTAAAGGCCTCGCAAGAATGTGCAAAAAGACCTTCCTAAATTCTCACATTTCTAAGCAAAAGGTATGGTGGTTCCATAAAAGTAATATCCTGAAAAATATATGCTAATCGAATCTATTTGAGTAGAGACGATGCTATAAATGGAAATTTGTTTATTACAAGTGAGGCGACCGTAAATACGAATACTTTGAATGAAATCCATTCTTATACTTATAGTATATATAATTTTATAGTCAGTAAGTATACTATAAATATTGAAGTTTCTCGCTTCGATAAAATTCTAGTCATTTCTCTTTATGATCTACACCACAAACGGACAAAGTTAAATTCACCCTTGAATCAATAATTCAGCAAAATTTGATGCACAAAGCTACTCTTAGTTGCTACCTGAGAAAATTACATTACCTATGTACTTTCAATTGATAAAACCTCAAAGAATAACCCTGAATTGGGATAATCCAATGTCAGCCCACGGCCCAGCAACGGTGAGCTAAAATGCTGGGAATACTAAAAGCCTCATTTACTTACCTCTCTTTTCTGTAGACCTCCATTAATAACTACAGCTACAGAAAGCGGAAGATTGACCTTCGGTTTTTTCAGATCCAATGAAAATAAGATACGGTAAAACGTGACTCCATGTCGTGAACCGTTAGACATTTATATTGATGACACCGTGTCTCACAGTGAATGAAAATATCATGAGGGTTTTCGCAACACTGTTACTGAACATCTATGTAATTTTATGTGTACCTTAAATACATAACATAACTACTAGCAGTACAGACTACAGACACATTCATAACAAGAAAGATAAGTAAGTTCAATGAATTTGAAACGTCAAAGAAATGTAAAATTTGTAGACTGTCAGACGCAAGAAAGCTTTTAGCGAAAATTCGTTCGATATGACGCGACATATTCAAATAAGTTAAGCTAAATATGAGCTTAACAAAAGCTCTTGTTTACAAAACAATGTCAACGACCTTCTACTCGTACTAGTGTTTACAAGGATTTTAATAATAAAAAGTATATATTATATACTCAAGGAAACTTTAGGAATACCTAACCGACCGAAACTTATTGAAGTTTTGAGCTTTCGCAGAATTTTAGATTTTAATTGCTTATATTAATTAATTTAAATCATTCAAAGTTAATGCTTTTTTTTAAATAACAACGAAAAATTAGAAAATTTATAAACTAATTAATATAATAAACCCTTCAAACATAATTCAAGTTGGCAATACAATGGTACCGATTCTGAAGGGCGCACTTCCTAATTTTAAAATGAGCTAAAATCTCTAAATTTAACTGACAGCGTTAATTTTTGCTATTCTGAAGGCAACGATTTTAACGGCCAACTAAATTTAGAAGGCTCATTTGACGTCTTTAAAATGAGTGTGGCCATGTACTTAAGGATATTACAATCGAAAATGTCGATTAATTTTTTTAACCTTAAAGCACTCCAAATAAATTTAATTATCCTAAACAGTAGTTGAAAATAATTAAAAGAATTAAATACCCTGCATTTCTATTGGTTTTCATGATAATTTTAATTATTTATGTAACATATTCATAATTCATTATTTCAACTGGTAACTCTGGCTAGAAATTGCGTCTATGATGTTCTATGGCCATTTCCGAGTGATTTAAAAAAATATAATAGAGTAGAGATGGGGTAAGTTGATAAAATAGTGAGAATAATCGAATATAATCGATTGTTGCACTGGAATATTTTAAACATAATTATTCAGTAAAGTATGTAGGTAATAAGTTCTACGTCTATGTGTTATCCACAATATTTTATGTAAGTAGGTACTTACTTAGGTACTTAAATGTTTAATAGTTGATTATGATGATACGTTATACTTAAGTAGATGACTGTGTAAGGGATGATATTCATATAAGAATATGAAAAGTATCGAATACTTACAAAAGCACAAATACCTTATCAGTACTTACTTATTTTCGATGAGTACGTATTTATATTTACCAAAAACCCATATGCTTATAATAAAAGTACCTATCCAGGAATCGATCCAGCATCGATAATTTTTTCATTCAAGCATAGTTCGGAAGCAAGTAACATTGCACTAGGTACATCTCTATGGCGCATGCGCGCTGGACTGCAAGAGAGGCGCGCCGCCGCCGCCGGCGCGGTGCCAGCCATCACCGCCACCGCCATATTGAATTTTCCGCCGAAAAGTTTGCCGCTATTTTTATATAAGTATTTTTGTTAAGTCTTTACAATACAAAACAATCTTTTATAAATTATTATGTTTGTGTTTGCTATATGCAATTGTAAAATCGATAAGGTGCTTGTGTGCAAGTTTACGATTTATTTTAGGAAGTTAAAGTTAAAACCTACGTAAAATCTAAGTAAATATTTTTATCAGTTGGGCATCTGGTTACTAACTATCTGGTTACTTATGTTTGTGTTCTAGCGTTTTCGTTTCTAATATTTAAAGTTTTGTGTAAATAGGTACCTATAAGGATAAGCTTATTCTGTCAACTATCCACACAACTTACCTATACTTACTTTATTTTTCAGTGACAACAACGAAGAAAAATCAACCACACTCATAAACTAAACATGAAACGCTGGATACAAGATATTAATTCCTCTCTGGGACAACAATGCTAAAACGACCATCAGACCACCTAGTTACCTACCTACCTACTAACTAGAAAGATAATGGAAATAAGATACAGAAATGAAATCAAGCAATTGTGTATATTGGTGTCAGAAAAAATACTCAACCAGTGTGTGTTGTGTGTGTTATTCACCCAAATAAAGTTTTACGTCCATAAAATGTATTTCTTCTTTCATAAAAAGTAATATATAGTATAGTAGTAAGTACCTATATAGTTTCTTAAAGTCAGGCATATTTTTCAGGTAAAAGGTAACCTAGGTAGGTATAACTTGTTTTTTTCCCGTAACAAAATAGGTAGTTAAATATTTGAGCTATGTAAGAATATCTTGGATAAGGACATTAGCCCAGGAGATCAAGTCAATCAACATGAGCTGGCCAGAAGTTCTCTGATCGTCAGAAGTGGAAAGCTGTAGTTGCGGCCCTAAGCTACACTAGGAGTTAAAGGACTAATAAGAATAAGAAGATGTAAAGACCACTTTGAGTAAAATATTCTTACAAGTTGAAAGGGGTAAGTAGAGAGTTAGATAGGTACACAGGTAGGTGACTTAAGGTTAAGGTGTTCCTCATGTATGTAGAGCCGGTCCGTTTGGAAGAGGAAAGCCGAGGTGTTAGGGCTAGTGTAATCCTGAAGTAGATCGGTAGGTGTGTTGATTAATTGTTAGACCTAGAACTATAACTTAAGTTATTTTAAGCAACCCGGTTCATCCCTACCTTGTCAGTAACACGTTTTTCAGTCATTCAGTCCAAAGATCAGAAATAATAATATGACAAAACAGAGTCACTTTCACATCGTAGTTTCGCAAAAAATAATAAGTTAGCATCGTTGCAATTAGCTTTACATGCTTAAACAACACATCAGCTCTAAGTGTAATCCATATTTATGCACCTACAACAATAATTTCCCATATATTTCACGGTTTTACTTTTAGAAATTTTAGTATAATTTTAACAGGCACCTGTTTAGACCCCTTTTAAATTTAGGAAGAAAGTTGCTAATTTTAAGTTGACAGCGCTAAAAATGGCACCTTCAGAATACCAATTCGACCATCTAACCTAAGTTGAATAGTTTTAACGCTGTCAGATTCAAAATTTAAAGTGACGTCTCTAATTTTGGAGATAAACGGTGCCTTCAGAATGCCAAATAAATTTAGAGAGAATGTAAGCGTTTTTTGACAGCGTTAAAATTAGAATGTGCCCTTCAGAATCGATACCAATAGGACATTATAATTATTGCAGTGATGCTGGTGTTTATATCGTTATGAAAAATAAGAGAAAGGGAAAAAAATAGCGGCAGGTCAAAGGTCGATCGGCCGGGGGCGCTGTTGCAACAACAAAAAAAGTTTGAAACTTTCAGCCTCACATGGAGGTTTATTAATTTGATTCAAGCCACAAAGGATTTCAATTTTCATGATGTCCATCCAATTATGAAGACAATGAGCCTGGAAGTAACTAGTGTTGAACGAAAACGTTTCTGAACCGAGGAACGGAAAATTCATACTGAGGTTGAATCTGAAGGTACCACTTAAAAAGGTAGTTGTATTAATGTATCGTAATTCTCAGAGGAGCACTTTATCATTGGTGGAGAGATATTTAGAGAGAGAAGATACCTGAATATCTCTTATATCGTGGTGAAATTGGGGGATTACTTTGATGTAAGTAAATAATGTTACAATTTATACATCGTATAGAACATAATGCAGAATTTGAAACTCCTTTGGTTAGCAAAAATCCTATCAAGAATAACCATATTTTTCACGTCTGTATGGGTCAATTTTGAACATGATGCGATGCGTTTGACACAGCGTTAATTGTATCAGGACCAGTTCGCCTTGGACTCGTCGGTACAATTGTAATTGAGCTGGTTGAGGTTATATCGCATTCGGCCGCGTGCTTGTTACAACTGTTGGAATTGTACTCGTATTAAATTTAGTCTACTGTTTCTTTGTTTCTGTAACAGATAACTATTGTTGGAATTGTATTCGTAAGTATTTAATTTTATTTGTCGTCTTTTTCGTTGTTTATGTAAATGATCTCTATCTAAATACCGTTGGAGGATTTTTGGCTGAAGTTTCAATAAATATTCAGATAATTTTACAAATAAATAATTATATGCTATAAGTCCAGCCTGTAATTTTATACATCAACCTTAAGGCACAGATATTACTTTAATATAATGACGAATACACCCATTCTTTATTGAAATGAGTATGCGTTGCATAACAAACACAGTTATCTCACTGTTGTTAAATACACAATGGAGGATAATGCTGCTTATTAGCAGTTGTTATATTATTTTGTTTACGTGACAACTTCAACGTATCTCGGTTTCATATACAAGTGACCCGAGAAAGACGAACGAATATACTTAGCCTCGGATATCTGAGCTGAGCTCACAAGCTTATTACCCAAATTTATTAGATTCCCAAAAACATATATGTTAAGAACCCTTTGATATATATACGTATAGCTCTAATGTAATTGTTTTAAAAGCCATAGAATAGAACTAATATAATTTATGGACGAGATGAATCTCAGTTGTTCAATTACCGTGCAACGCTTATACACTATGAAAATTGAATTGAATATGCATGGCTTAGCTTGTTTATGCAAATAACTACTGCATTTCTACGGACTGCGAGCGCTTGTGTTCTGTACTAATACTTCTCTTTTCTTAAAAGCGAAGAAGTTCCGTCGTCGAGCACTGTTATTATGGATCTACTGAGTATAATCTCTCGACTGAAATGGCAATTAAAATCTTCACAGCGCCGCTTAGTGCCTTGACTATCTCATTTACGTCGCTTTATTCCTGTTTGTCGCACAAAACAATGGTTAATAATGCTTAGGTGTTAAATAATCTTAAATCTTTGTCGTGAAATGTTTTGTTTCCCCCATTACCCGGTTTAACAGTCGATCTAAACGCCCATTTGTCGTCTTACTGCCATTTTTTTAAGGCTTTGATGAAATTTGGCGTAAAGTACAATATTTTTAGGGAATCTTCAGGGACTTTGAATAAAAGATGTTTCAACACACAAAAAAGATCTCGAAAAAGGTGTAGATACAAAAGGAAAATTCTCAGCGTCTGCGAGGAATCCTTTGAAGATGAACAATGGAGTTGCGATGGGAAACGAAACGCGGTTTAACCTTCAACTTGGGAAACCTTCAGAATGCCAATGCCAACTAAATCATCATCATCAGCCTATAGCAGTCCACTGCTGGACTTAGGCTTTAACCAAAGCACGCCACTGGATGCGATCTACAGCTCAATACATCTTGACAAACTCACGCATCGCGTCGGGTGCGCTCGTCCCAGAACTTCTCCCAGAAGGTGGATCTGTTCTTGATGCGCAGCACGCTGGTGCTGAGCGTGCGCGGGAGCGTGCCGCCGCTGCTGCTGGCAGACATGCCGGTGGCCATGCTGTGCTCCGACGCAGAGCTCTTCGCGATAAACCCCCCGCCCGCGACGCCCTCCGACTGCGACTCCGACCGCTGCATCTCACACACAACACAGGCTAGACGACAATGAATGGCCGGACCCACACATCTTTTGCCTCACGTAATTCACACTTCAGTTTTAGTATAGTTTTTCACACTTAGTTTTGCAATAAAATTGTGAAGTACTCTTGAAGTAGTACAAGTTTCGGCGCCGACTACACGTCTTATCTCACTGATAACAACAAGAATTACGATTAAATAAATCTCCGAATTGACACTACTACTATCACTATTTCAACGGTTAGCACATATCCGTGTCACTGCGAATCTATAGAGCTACGCCTCATTCAAGTCAGGTGGTGGCCCGCGAGCAACATGACACGGGGTCTCAGACAAAAGAGCGCGGGAGGCGCGTAGCAGCGAGCGGCAGGCGGCGGCGGCGGCCACGGACTGTCAATGGAGCTAGTGAGGGGGCGGCGGCGGCGGCGGCGGCGGCGACGGGAGCGCGCGCCGCCCCCGGCCGAGCCGGCGCGAGCCCGCCCGAGGATAAATTTACCGCGGATGCGAGCAACACAATCAATGCTCGACGTACTCTCACCTTCGACTTGTTCTTTCACTTTCGAACAGCTTCCGCTAATTGGGATTTGCCAAATTAATGAATTCCCCGACAACAGATGATAACTTGTTAAGTAAGTAAGACGTAAATGAGAATTGAATTCTGAAAGGCAGTTACAAACCCTTTGTAACCGCTGTAATCAACGTGGATGTGGCTCTCGAGCAAGACAATACACTGGCGAGGGCCCGCGCAATCAGGGATTCAATTGTAGTGAGTCGTCAACGGCAACATATTGATTGTTCACTAGATAAGGACTCGCCGGCGGAGCTATTGCTGTCGATCGATAAGATCTGCGTAATTTGAGTAAGTTTGATTGAACGGAGGTACCCAGACGCACAGTCGCTAATCCCCAATTAGAGAATACAAAATGATATACCTACCCGTAGCCAGGTACTTAGACACGTTGATATTGATAAAATTATTTTTAATTACACTTCGGAAATTCAAATTAAATTCTTATAAGATTTCATATAAGTAGGTACTTAAGGTATGAAAAGTAATATTTATGTAGATATTATAATCAGTAAGACTTTTCATGCTGACTAAACGTAAATCTTCAAAAACATGGCCTTGAAAATCTGGCATTGTTTTGTTTGTTTCACCTCGTCATTCCCCGTCGGTGAATTAAATTGCACATGCGATAAGTATGTAACAAAACAATATGACGAGCAGTCACGTTGTGTTTCTAACAATAACGTTGTCAGTGGCCGCGGAGAATATAAGCACTACGTATTCAGTTCACGCGACTTGCATAGCAAATATCGCTAGGTTGGTACTAGTTCTATCTTTAATTGTTGACTGACCAAAGAATCACAATTTGTTGGGTGGTCCGCAATCATGGCGAGAATGATAATAGATTTATCTGTATGTATTACCAGATCTAATCAATATGGTCCAACGATAAGATCTTCTGGAGTATGTTTGTATGTTACATACATGTTAATGATATCACGTAGGTATTATGTTAAATGATGTAAGCGTTAAGAAACGAATGCGGAAATATTTATCCTGTAACATTTCGTTCTCTACCAATGTCCTTGGGTTTTCATTTCAGCCTTGATTTTTCAAAGATATTTCCTGCCTTTCATTTTCCAATAGCATATTTCCTACGGAGCTACACGAGCTCTCTTATCTAGTAATTGGATTCATTTTTAGCTCAGAATATTGACAGGTTTTCCACGTTTGAAAATTTATTATAGAGGGAATTCGAATTATCAATTTATTGGTTAGAATCTTTGCCCCTACTGCAAATTTAAGGAAATCAATTGCGAGAGTATTAAATGCGTTGAATGTTATGGTTTTTTTTTTCAAATAAAATGAATTATATATTATTTTATTTAAAAAAAAAGAATAATTAGATGTAAATACTTTTACTCAAGAGATTTGTAGATGATCTTCCATAGGTAAGGTAAGATAAGTTTTTTCCTCAATAACATGATTGTTTTAGTCACAATGCAAACGTATTTTGTTATTCACAGAAAATTTTGAATTTAGAAAAACGATTTTAGATCACAAGATATCTCGATCTCGACTATTATGTGCCAAACAAAAACCAATAAATAAAACACATGCATTAAACCTAAGTCATTCAGGTATATTTGTAAAGTTGAATTTAAGGAATTGAAATTAATTTAAATGGGAACCACAAATGAGCATCACTCTAACAAAAATCAAACCTATCTACTTATAAATACAATACATCTTTAGCATAAAAATATTTAAAAAAAACAGGGAGACTAAACTCTAGAAAATATTAATCACTTAAAAACTACGTAAAACTAAGACTTACCATCGCCGCCGTTGCCAATACGAATTTCGGGACTAAATCTAACGTGTACAGTGGACAACAGTAAACATCAGAGAGAAACAAAAGAAAGCTGATAGAAGAGCAAGCCAAGGAAACAGAAAGAGAGGGAGAGAAAGCGGACGTGCATCGTGCGTAAATACGTACGCTCGGTCCAACTGAGCAGCCTCCGTGTCCTTGAATCTGCAAGCAATTGTTACAATAAGGAGAAGAAAGAAAGAGCTACTGTCTTAGTAGGCAGCGCCTTTAATTTCATCATGCCATCCTTTTCTTATGCACATAGGTAAAATTTTATTGGAACAAAGATTTGTCTGATTGCAAAATACTTTTTGACCCATCACCATAACTCGATAGGTCGCCACTTTTAAGCCATCCAACATGCCAATAGAAGTGCTAGCTTTCCAAAAATTCGTCACTGTTCTGCGGTTCATTTTGTGGCATGCATCCATTGGATTGATCCACTAGGATGACGTTCATTAGCGCTTGTCATTGGTGGCGTCCTAAAGGGAAATAAAAATTGGCGAAACTTTGACCACAAAATGTTAGAGAATACAACTAGGTACCTATTATAGGTAGATAGTTCTCATACAGCCAGGATTTAAATTAGTTTCCGATTTTGTACACGGTTGAAAAGGATAGCACGATGATATTACATTTGGCTGTAGTCTAAGCAGGGTTAAGTCACTCAGACTCGGGTTGTTTCGACAGTGTGTGCATGTGTAGGCTCATACTCTTGCTAGTGTGAGTAAGCCAGGCGGAGACGGGTGTTAGTTAACAACAACATTTATAGCATAGAATAACGAGTACTAGTACTACTGTACTACTGTTCTTGTAATTCTATGATTTATAGTATGTTTTTAAAGGTAGCTTACGTTGATGCTGAATTGTCGCCGGTTGTCCTGTGTTTGTGTTGTCCTGATTTTGATCTCTGAGAGTTCAGGTAGTAATACATCGATAGTAAATATAGTAAGTGTATCTACAGTATGATTGGGATCGATATATTTTGTGATCTGGTAGCTTATGAATTATTTATAGCCAAAAAAAAACAAAATCTAAATTTGTTGTAGTTATTTAAATGCAATTTCTGACATAGGTATATATATATATTTTAAAACATATTTCACAATTTAAGAAATCTAACACAATATGCAGCAAAACAATATCCAAGATACATATATTAGGTAAGCATAAGCAGTTAAGTACCTATTTAATATTTTATATACTATTAATAAGAAAAAATAATGTTCATTTAATTTAATTATTTTAAAAAAACCTAAATAATGACCTCATAATTCGTGTAAAAGTTTATACTGGGTGGTAATGTTGAGCAGAGCATGGCTGCTGGTTACTGTCCAAGATCGCATTATGGTGCCGAATGTGTAAACAGTTCTTTTAACATGTTTAATATGAGCGAACAGAATCGTAGGTAATAAAGAAATTTTGACGGCGACGATTTAAATATACTGGGAGAAATTTAACATTAAGTCAGATTAGGCTCAAAAGTTCAATACAAGGCATGAAGTAAAAAAAAAACGTTTACTTAAACGTAAAAACTACTTATTTGTTAGAAATTTAACTTGATTTTTTGCATAAATCAAATTTTACCATAGTTATATTCCAATTTAAAGTTTTGACTAATAACAATAATATATTCAGACGTCAATGTTTTAAATTTCAGTTCTTGAATAACTTTGTAAATGACCAATGATAATAATAATATAGTAAATTGTAACTTGTCATTGAATCAATTAGGTATATCGTCAAATGCAATGGTCATGTTTTGGCCGTGGAACCAATCGCGTTTAAAGTAATGTTTAATATCTACTTCACGCCAAACAAAATAATGAAAACTTTAAAAAAAATAAGATGATCATTTCAAAATCTTTTGGAGCTATTTACTCAAAGTTGCCATTGCTTAAGTTAAAAATATAAAAAACCTTGGGCTTTAGTAATTGATTTCAAGATGAATGCGGGAAGTAAAGGTAAACAGATAACAATTAACAACATTTACCTAATACTTAGGTATTCATACTTGATTTAGTGTGAAAAGCATATACCTAACTAACATCACCCAAAATATAACAAAACTGCAATCGCAATAAAATAGTAAGTAGTACCAAAATAATTATCTTGACAATTGAAATGTAGTGTATGATATAAATATTTAACATTATTACTTAGTATCTATCAAATGAAACCTTGGTTCTAATACCGGTAACGCAAACACTAAAACGTCACTGAAAAGAGAAATCACTATCTCCCGTATCAATTTACATTACAAGTTACAACGCACAAACACAGATAGCAATATCGAAAGATAAGCGAGTGACGTTTCAGCGTTCAGAACACGTCATAGAAAAAGAAACATTTGCATCAATGAGTATGCATTCCATACAGGTACGGGGGCCTCCTTTGCCGCCAACTCTAAAACACAGGTTATAAAGCCTATGTACTATACTCACGAGTAATGAAAACGTTCCATTTACAAAATATCGACAGCAAATTATCCAAATAAAAAATAGGTATTTACGTAATTTAGAATTCGATCAAAATATTCTCATTTTTTGTTGGTAATATTCTGAGGCGCTGTTAAATTTTCTTCTATATTACTATCGCTATTGTCACTGGAACTTTTTCATTGCTTGCAAGCGCAAACCCAAAAAAGAAACTAACCTTTCACTGGCGATGGAGCTGTTTCTTGACATCGACTTGGGCGACATCTCGAAGTCGGAGTCAGATCTGTAGAGGAAGCTCTCGCGGCGCTGCGGCATGGCCTGCAGCACCAGCGCGGCCGAGGGGGAGCCCCCGTCCAGCGGGGAGCGCGCGCCCGCCGCGCCGGCCGCCCCGCCATTCTCCACATCGAAGCTGGAACAAAGGAGCGAGCGGTTATTCTGAGATCCAAGAGTGTAGTACTGGCTGGATAGAAACAATTAATCTTTTTTGTTTCGTTTTTTTGGCACATCGAATCTGGAAAAACAGAGGAGGCGGTTATTCTGAGATCCACGAGTAAAATACTGGCTGGATAGAAACGAACAGTTCACTTTTTCGTTTTTTAGTACATCGAACAACAATAATGGAATTGGTTATTCTGAGATCGAATTACACGTGTGTACAGAGGGACTGGCCGCTTAGATCTTTTTGTTTCGAAGTATAAAATTAGGAATATAAACGAGTTTGTTACGTTAACTGTATGTATTGTACGCTTCGTAGTAGTTTTTTACAATCCATACCTTGAAATAATTGTCATGTTCAAACAAGGCTGATAAATTCAAATACATGTAAGTACTTTAAATTCAATAATTTTGTTACATTTTTATTGTATATGTTCGAAAACAATACGTCCTGTATAATCAAGGATAAAATACTTAATGACTGGCTCAGTGTATTTTACAACCGTTTATCACCAAATAGATAAATAATGATAAAAAAGGTTTTTATTCAGATTAGGCGGTTTTCATAGAATAATTTATCTAATACGTTTGTTTCATAGCATGAACACTTTTATAACGTTTACCTGATTGAGAATTTTCAAGTTACTTTACTAATAACTGAATTTCAGAACCAACGAAGTTAAGAGACACACAGCGCCATCTTTGGGAAAATGATTAAAACACGGGTACAATGTTTCAGTTTCGTTTCAGGAAAATTATGTAGTGCCACCGCTCGCCGTCAGATGACTCTTTTCCATGTTTTTCTTTATTACTAAATAATGAATAATATAATTATTTTACTTTATTGATCGTTCAACTCTGAAGTTTAACTTTAACAGCTATTAGGATGTAGGTGTGATTAAATCCATGATAAAATAGAGCAAAGCACATACAGGTAAAAAAATTCGTGTGAGGATTAATGGGATTATTTTAAATTGTATTATATTTGTATTTATTTATTAAATCAAAGTAATCCTTAAAACTAATATTTAATTTACAATATCAGCCAAACCACTGAGCTGTTTCTCGGTTGGTTATACTCCCATTAAAATTAGTGGCCTGGATATGGCTTTTTACTATGAATATTTTAAATGGGTTTTGAGTAGTTGATAAGCCTTTTTTAGGATTGGGTAAATTTTAATTTTTGCTAAGAAGCGTATTTGGAAATCTGTTGATGGGAACACAGGTATTTTATATATGATGTCACAGTTCAATACTACATATTTATAGAAAAGTATATTGCCTATACCTACTGCATCCCAACTTCATACTAAGGCTTTTTAATCTGTGCTGTAAAATGTACATTTTCAGTAATTGACTGCATTACAAGGACATAGGCAATTTAATATTAGTCACCCCTATTCATGATGTCGATCAATGATTACAATTATTTATTAAGAACTATACGGCACGCAATAAAATATCCATTTAGGCTTATCTAACTCAAATCAATCTTTTTACAGATTTTAATCTGTGTTTCTTATACGTACGGTGGCCTGCGCCTAAAAGTATACAGGCGGAGTTTTTAAAATAGCGATCTCAAGCTCACATGCTTCTCAAGCACATCCACATAAAAACCACTGCTACACACATCACACACAACACGTCCCTGGATTTATAACAGATGTAGCTGGTCCCTTCATCATCAGGGATCGCTATTTTAAAAACTCCGCCTGTATACTTTTAGGCGCAGGCCACCGTACCATAGGTAGGTAAATTGATCTATCATTATTAATGATTATATCTATAATAATTATAGGCAGTTAAAACAATTATTTAAAACGTTTAACAGGGGTATACTTATAGGTCATCTTTTACAAATATTTCGTTGTGCTGTTGTAAACATAGTACCTAAGTACTGTATCGCCTTTAAAATAGTACGTAATGTGTTGTATTTTAATAATACAGTAATACCTACCATATGAATTGTTTTAGGTATTAAAAAACGTAATAGTATTGTAATATAGTATTATATTAACAAAATAAAAACATGAATGATCTGATGTTATCTGAAGATAAACAAATAAAAATAATTATAAAGAAGAATTGGTTTTAGCATAAACTTAGTGAAAAAAACCATTTGACTACTAACCCCGCCATACCAAAGTGTTACTTATGACCATGACGGCGTAAACTTCATAAAAATACTATTTCAAATTCTCTAAAATGAAAATAACTTTCTTGCAAATAAATACAAATTGAACCAATAGCAATCTCAATAGACCCGTTTCACCGCCCGTTACAATGATAGGATCTCATCAAACGCACTGACGAGTAAAATGTTATTTTCAAAGTTGAATGCAACCCCGCCCGCCTTGCCCTGCCCCGCCCGCCCCGGCCGCCCAGCGGACCGAGGCTTTTCCGGAACTCATCTCTATTTAAGAGGAGAGTATAGCTTCGCGATCCTAGCGAAATAGGTATTTAGGAAAAGTATTGCTGTCGCTCGTGCACTCGCCCGCGCCGGGCACCGCACACACACATGCAAGTAGCGTCACGCACACATCGATGGACGCTGCCGCGCCGCCACCGCCGCCACCGCGCCGCCGCGCCGCGCCGGTTGGCGAGAAATTGCGACCAAACACGGAGTGTCTTCGTCTTACCTTCATATTATTATTTCTGTGTTGTGATTGTGAGTTGTGACTTGAGAGCGAAACTTGAAATTATTGAAGATAAATAGAAAGAAGTATAAGTAATTAGTTATAATTTCATGTGAGTAAGTATTTTATTATGTAGGTAATTACCTACCTAGTAACGAGTTAGTAGGTAAGTACATAAAATGGATTTTTGATTATTGGAAAATAGACCTTTTGCCGGTACTTGGACTATCATTTTGTATGCAAGGTTTTTTAGATCTAACTACTTATATATGCAGTGAATCTAAAAAACATTATGATAGTTTTGTAAAAATATAAGTTTATAAGTACCTACCTACTAACAAAGTTTCGGGTCTGTTTATAAATGTTGAGTTGTCTTAGTATTTATTTCTTTTAGCATGAGAAGCAAAAGCAAGGAGTCTAAACTTTCAAGCGAGACACTCGAGCTTATGAGGCAGAGACGCGAATTTCCGTCGGCAGGTGACACTTCGTCAGAACTACGGGTACTCAACAAGCGTATAAATAAGCTGATACGAAGAGATCTCCGTCGCTCCAACACACGCGCCATAGAAGCAGCAATTGAGCAAAATCGGGGGTCAAAAGTCTTCGTTCAGCAACTTGGGAGAGGCCACTTGACGAAGTTGAGGTCTGCAGATGGTAATATCGTTGTCTCTAAGCCGGAGGTTCTTGCCGAAATCGAAGGTTTTTACGGACAACTTTATGCTTCACATGCGCAGAAGTCTGTGGCTCAGCTCACCGATTCCAGAGCGCCACTAATACGCCACTACACTGACGACATCCCTGACGTCGACATAGGCGAGATTAAGATAGCCCTTGAGCACCTTAAAAACAACAAGGCTCCGGGTGAAGACGGAATTACTACAGAGCTTCTGAAAGCTGGAGGTATTGCAACCCTCGAACAGCTCCAGAGGCTCTTCAATTCGGTTCTTCACAATGGCATTACACCGGAGGCATGGTCTGAGAGCGTCGTGGTATTGTTCTTTAAGAAGGGTGACAAAACCCTTTTGAAGAACTATAGACCGATCTCGCTTTTAAGCCATGTATACAAGCTGTTCTCAAGGGTTATCACGAAACGTCTTGCCCAATAGTTAGACGAGTTTCAGCCCCCAGAGCAGGCTGGGTTTCGAAAAGGCTTTAGTACAATAGACCACATCCACACAGTAAGGCAGATTATACAGAAGACCGAAGAGTATAATCAGCCTTTGTGGACTATGAAAAAGCCTTCGACTCCATCGAGACCTGGGCAGTTTTGGAATCCTTGCAGAGATGCCAAATCGATTGGCGCTATATCGAGGTGTTGAGATGTCTGTACAATGCCGCTACTATGACTGTCCAAGTACAGGACCACAAGACAAGACCTATCCAACTGCAACGTGGAGTGAGACAGGGGGATGTGATATCTCCGAAACTGTTCACCAATGCATTGGAAGATGTCTTTAAGACGTTGGACTGGAAAGGACATGGCAAATGTATAAATGGCGAGTACATGTCACACCTCCGCTTCGCGGACGACATCGTTATTATGGCAGAATCTCTGCAGGAACTCAGCTGGATGCTAAGTGGCCTAAATGCTGCGTCATGTACAATGCTCACATCAAACCGGAGCCGGTCGCCGTTGGTGAGGCAACAATCGAAGTTGTGCAAGAATATGTCTACCTCGGGCAGACACTGAGGAACACAACTTCGACAAGGAGGCTGCAAGGCGCATCCAACTGGGTTGGGCTGCATTCGGGAAACTTCGTCACATATTCTCCTCGGCCATTCCTCAGAGCCTGAAGACAAAAGTCTTCAACCAGTGCGTCCTGCCAGTGATGACGTATGGTGCAGAGACGTGGACACTGACGGTAGGACTGGTCCACCGATTTAAAGTCGCTCAGCGTGCTATGGAGAGAGCTATGCTTGGGGTTTCTCTGATGGATCGTATCAGAAATGAGGTTTTCCGTCAGAGGACTAAGGTTACCGACATAGCTGTCAAAATATGCAAGCTGAAGTGGCAGTGGGCTGGTCATATCTGCCGAAGAACCGATAACCGTTGGGGTAGACGAGTTCTCGAGTGGAGACCACGAACAGGCAAACGCAGCGTGGGACGCCCTCCTGCCCGCTGTACTGACGACCTTAGGCGGGTGGCGGGTAGTGGTTGGATGAGGAAGGCTGAGGACCGAGTGTTGTGGCGCTCCTTGGGAGAGGCCTATGTCCAGCAGTGGATGATTATTGGCTGATGATGTCTTAGTATACTTACCTAAGTAATTATATCATAGAATACATTTTATTATTCGCTTTTGTGGCCTCAAGTCAATTTATAGTAAGTAAGTAAGTATTATATTTTTATGTAAGTAACTATGTTAGTTTAGATGTAAGTAAATAAAATTTCCTAAGTAACCTAATCCATGTTGAGTGAGGATTAAATATAATATAGTCACTATTCATTTTTTTGCTTGAAAACCTACTAGTACTTTAAACTTTTCCTATTCTCATCTTTTTATATACAGGGTGTCCCAAATTAAAGTGCACATCCAAATTATAGTGACTTAATTTGTTATTCTAAACAACTTTTGTTTTACGACTTTTGTAAATTCGTGAAAAAAAATCTACTGTCTATAGTAAAAAATCTCATAGCCAACAAAGTTTCTATGAATTAGCAAAAATAAAATTCGCAAACAATCAAAAGTCTTAAAACAAAAGATGTTTAGAATGACGAGTTGTGTCACTATGATTCGGATGTGCAATTTAACATGGGACATCCTGTATATCTATAGATATCGATAACGCAGGCGGGATCCCATCTCTACTATCGACTTCACTATGGACATCCCTATCGTACGTGTGCTTTGCTTCCCCCCCCCGACCCTCAATCGTGCGATAGAGAGCACTGCAGCTCGGAACTGATAATAGGTACTTTTCTTGATGAAATTCTGGTTTTGGGAGAAAACGTTTTACACTAACTAAATATCAACCAATCTCTTTGATTTTAATGTCAATCGCTTCAGCTTAATATATTCTAGGTTTATAGGTTTCGTTTTTTTTAAAAAAATACGTTGTTATTGATCCACAGACGGCTTAATTCAACAAAGTCGCAATCACAAAAAAACGTTATTTGAGGTGCCTATAAGTTTGAATCTATAGAAAATTTTGAAAAAAGGAAAACCTATAAACCTAGTTATTCCTTGTGTCAATAACATATTAAAAAATCATGGAGATTGGATAATATTTAGGGGTAGTAAAACGTTTTCTCTTTTTGTATGGACGAGCAAGTGCTATACTCTACTCTTAACATTTACATCTGTGTAATGGAAAATTTAGTGAACTACACGTTTATATTAAACAAGTTTCTATATTGTATAGATAATAATCGCTATGATACTAACATATTGATTTAGGCAGGTACATATTTTTTGTAGGAATTGAGTTTCAGAATTATTTCATTCAATGCTTTTTTCATATTTCACCTGTACCTATATATACCTTCTTATTGAAGATATATGATATAAATACATAAACATGTTCAATTCTATTTCAACTATAAAGCAACATAAACGTAAGGAAACAGTAGTTGTTATCTATAGTTATATTGGATTAACTCAGCGAAACTCTGGGCTGAATTAATCAGATTATTCAGGTATATCTAAGGCTTGATGCATTCCAGCGTGCCCCACTAACTTTACATTTGATTATGATTGAGCACGTCTGCTAGGGACGACTACCCTGATACAGGGAACAATAACTATACATCAAAAGTTACCTTGCGTGCGAACTTTGGTTAGAGGATACGGAGAAAATGGACCAAATACTTTGGTTTTAGGAAATAACTTCTCAATTCTGCGGATACCTCTAAGTAGCATTGAAAAATGTACGGTGCTCCTACCATTAACTGCGTATTATTGCTTCATGAGCGTTTGCCAGTTTGCAACGTTTTTGTAAGTATCGGTTTAACTGTGGTCGCAGCATACCTTAAATAGTTTCATTCTGGTTTAGTAAAGTGACAAAAACCCAAAAGTATGGTTGTCTTTAAGCATGAGAACGAGGCTATATGAAGATGTTTATGTCTTAGCAATGAGGATCAGTCATCAGAATATCATCATACACTGCCGGGCAATGAAAAAGTTCCACTCACAAAATGACGACAACAAACGACCCCAATTTTTTCAAAGATATAATTTAAAAATGGAACAAATTATTACCGATTTTTGTTGGTAATATCCTGATGCTCTGTTAAATGTACTTCAATGTTGCAGAAGACAGCATTAAGCTAGCCTTTTCCGTTTAGAAGTAATTTGGTGCTTTTCTCAGTGGAACCTTTTCATTGCCCGTGAGTGTATTATTGAATAAAGTCAAAACTTAGGTACACACAGCCTGTTTATTTGTACAAATCATACAGTGTATTCTATACTCTTATATTCAAGGTGTAGATTCCACCAGCATCAGTACCTGCCAGTAGTTCTTCTCCTGGCCGCGGGCGGGGGGCGGCGCAGCGGTCGCCGCGCGCCTCGGGCGCTCCACCGGCGCGGCTCGCTCCATCTGCGTAGCGTTACGTTACGTTACGTTACGCCGCGGCGCATTGACAAACTCACGGTACGCACTCCAACGCTTGCGGTGATTTTGTGTTAGCACTCCGTACGATCATGTTTAGTGTGTTGGTATTTGGGTTGGTTTGTTTAATCAGATTATATAGATTACAGGAATGTAAGGTTGTTTTATAAAAGCAAGAAATATAATACCTAACAATAACAACAATGATAGGTTTAAAATTGACCATAAAATTCTACATTAGTGATTAGTGATACCTACATTGTTGCAAACACAATAGGTATACATCGGTACATAGAGGAAGTTTAGCCCTTAGAGGTTTTATTATTATTATTAAATTCTTTATTGCACATAAATTTATTTGTACATAGGCGAACTTAATGCTAAAAGCATTCTCTTCCAGTTAACCTTGGGCGTTGTGGAGAAAATGATAGGTAGTGCGAAAGACAATGAGAAAAGTTTAATTCTGTTTAATATCTATTGTTTAACACTAGAATATATACTTACTTATACATAATATCATAAAATAAACGTAAAAAATATACTTATAAATACATAATATATATATACCTACATACATAAATAAAATATATAGTTACTATAACAAAAAATAATAATATCATCGTCACACTTACAAACTACAACAAAACAGATAAACTATATATTAGATCTGCTGCTGATTGTTCTGTTTCTGGAGGTAGTGCAGACGAACCTTAGACTTAAAGGTTTCTATGGACTGCGATTGCCTTATATGCAATGGTAACTCGTTCCACAGGCGAACCGCTGACACGGTGAAAGAATCCGAATACCCTGCCGCATTATGCTCTGGGGTACGAAAGAGCAAATTTCGACTTGACCGTTGAGGACGATCAGTAAAGTCAAAGAATGAGAAGCGATCGGTTAAGTAAGAGGGGGCACAAGGATTATAGACTATACCATATACTAGGGAAACAATATGAGCACAGGTTTAGCACAAATAACATACTGGAGTTGACTGTAGTTGGAGTTATTTGTTTACTATGTGAATAGTACATTAAAATGGTATTTATGCAACAAATTAAATACATAAAGCAGTAAAAGCTGCAGATAACGAGCAGGTTAGCTTAAACAATGTAATGCAAAGTTAATCCCCAAGCTGTCAATAAATCAGATAGGGCCAACAATGCATAATCCGACCAAAATTAATATAATGTACTAAACAATGACCACTATTGCGCTCATCGCTGTGTAAAATGTATATTAAAGCTAATGTTTATTATTATAACACAAATGTAGGCAATGACTTATGCTTATGCATAATGTGCATCCTTTATGGGGTAAATTGGGTATATGTAATGATAATGAGCTGTCATTGTTATTAGTCATTGCAAGCGAAAGGGTTGATGTTACTTTTACTGTATAAAATTAAAATACCGTAAGTTGAGCATCTAGGGAGCTAAGTACGAGTATAAAGTGCTGTCAAAAACAGACGTGGTGCTTAATTGAACTTAGATTTCTGTCGGGAAATAAATGAATTTTCAGACAAAACGCCTGAAACACTGCTTCATTACACTGCTGAGATAATTACGTGGCTGTCTCGAAACATAACATGTCTTGTTTAATCCTGGTATACTTAGGTAATGGTATTGTAATATAACTGGGAAAATTGGTAAAAAAACACATTTTTATTTGAATTTCACCATTAAAGTAATGATTTGATTTCGTTTTAGACTCAAAATCAAAAGGACGAGATGATAAAGTAAAATGCAATTTTGTGTAGCTGTCAAAACATGTATTGGTTTTTTATTTTTACTAGCAATCAAAGTACCAACGAATTTTTATTTAATTGTACTTTGTCGCCCGCCAGAAAAGGAGTGATCAAAGGGTGTCTGTTTCTGCCATCGCAACTTTAAAGTCGATCAAATTTTTAAAAGCTTACTTCACAAAAAAAGCACAGCAGTCATATTTTTTAAAATAGCATGGTCGTTTTACTCCTTCTTTTAGTTTGGTTCGGTTATAATAATGTGCAAAAGGGAGAATTCGACTATTTCAGGGTTAAATTATACTGAGTTCAGAACCATCTTGTTAAAATACGGTACAAACACTACCGGTCTTCGATGCAACACCGCAATTGCTGTGCCTACAACATTGCTATACTTCGGACAGTAAGGTAAAGCCTGTCGACAGCGCCGAAGAGAAATTAAATTAGCTGACTATACCCACATATGTATACAAGTATATAGCTATATGTACATAGAATGTAGCCGCCCACCCGGGAGATAAAAGCCTCGGTCCAGAGGATCGTTTGAAAGAACTCTGCGCACTTACGGATCGTTTATTAAAGGCGCAGACACATACGGCGACTTGTCTGTCAACATGTTGCGAGTGACAGAGGATTAAAGTTGACAAAATAAATATCTGTGAAATACTATTCAGCTGCAGACAAATAGGAACGTTAACGTTATGGCTAAATTTACCAAAATGGGAATGTAACAAGTCAAAATTTCTATCTTCCGAATCTTTATCGCAAGATGTTCAGCACAAAATGGCAAGAAACTATAACATCGGCCACGAATTATCTTATAAAAATTCTATTGCACCCAAAACATCTGTCGAAGTATAATGCAATATATCAAGACATCGACGTCGTATTGCTTGCGGTAATCTGTTAAGTTAGTAGTGTACGAAACTTATATGATAATCATGATTGACACTAGTTGACATTTGAGTCAAATTCATTGGGCACTGTTCTATGAAATAAGTTCAATTGACTATTAGGTATTGTATCCCATTCGTATGTCGCGTGACATGTCGCCCAGTGTGTCCGGGCCTCACTCAGCTAGCAGGTAGCGGGTCCTTATTGTTGCCGGTTAATGTCGACGATAGATACCTCTTTTGTTACCGTTTTAATGAAACTTGTAGCTACTAGCGTAGGTAGGTAGAGGTGCACTCGCGTTTATTGTACTTCAGAGCTGCAATTGAAATTGCCTCAATGCTTTGTGCCCGATTAGTAGTATGAAATTGAATGATTGAAAATGCTAGAGATGTTTGTCTACGACGGGCATATAAAACAATATACCTAAATTGTGATACCAACTGAATTTTTAAGCCGTTCACAATGAAAAAGCTAATATACCTAATTCCAACAATATACAGACAACAGACAGTCACCATCAATGGCAACTTTTAAAAAAAATGTTAAACATCACTATTTTGAATCATTAGGTTGGCAGGTAAAATAGATATATAGGTATATATATTTATATTTATGTAGTATTATTTATATAAGTATGATGTAATTTTTATAAGTTATATATTTTTATATAAGTTATATGTTATAATATTATGTTTATTTTATGTTGTAATCATGCACTGTTAATTTAAGGTTAGATTTAAACCATAGGCTAATTTCTGTTTGATAATTATTAATTGTACCTACTCAAATTAGTTAAAGGATCTAATGTCATTTATCTTTCACCCAGTCGTATGTTGGCTGGAAGAAATTGCTTTTTGGCAATAAGCCCGCCTTTGTATACGTCTTGTGTTTTGATTTGTAACTGTTCTCTTTTATGTTTGCTTGTGTATGTGTACAATAAAGTGTATATAAATAAATAAAT
Source organism: Plutella xylostella (assembly GCF_932276165.1). Lineage (NCBI taxonomy): Eukaryota > Metazoa > Arthropoda > Insecta > Lepidoptera > Plutellidae > Plutella > Plutella xylostella. The sequence goes on from NC_064002.1 coordinate 1,453,692, forward strand.
AAATACATAAGTAATTACTTAATTAGTTTTATTATGAATTTATCAAACGAGATAAATCATCGCACGAAACGCATTGTGTTAAAAACCACGCGAGTGAAAATCTAAGAAACATTATTACGAATAACGCTTGCCGAAATAAAGAGGTCTGTTGGAAGCCGGATTAATCCGGTTACGACCGGCTGAAGCCCGGACCGAGTCACCGGCGCCGTTCCAGAACACCCGGACTGACACCGGAGTGTCCGGGCTTAAAATTGAAATTTAAAAAGGATTTCCACATCATCAGCATGAACCAATAGGATTTGTTACTAGGAAAATAAATACCGACGCGACTGTGAACAGTGGAGATGCGATATTGAATCATGATTCAATGTATCAAAACATGCACGAAAGTAGTGACCAGAGGGGTCACTCTATAATATGACGAAAAACTTAGTTTCGGACTGCTGCTGTGCGAGCCACAACTCTATCTCGTTGTATTAAATGTGCCGATTGCACGACAGGCTCTTGTTCGTTTATTTTTTAACCGACTTCAAAAAAAGGAGGAGGTTCTCAATTCGTCGGGATATTTTTTTTTTTTATAATTTTTTTTTATGTATGTTCATCGATAACTCCGCCGTTTATGAACCGATTTTGAAAATTATTTTTTTGTTGTATTGGGTTGAGCTCCCAGGTGGTCCCATTTTTTTTTCAGAATTTTATCTCACCCCTAAGGGTGGGTAAAGGGGTAAAAACAGGGTATGAATTTCCATTTTGGACACATAATTACCGATTCTAATGAAATTAAGAACGTAAATATAGTTCTTATAACAAAAAAATATGATTGTGACCTTGAGCTGATCTGATGATGGAAACGGAAGGCAGTCAGGGGAACTCCTCAACGGTATATAGCAACTACCTCGTGTTTAGGCTTGAATGATTCGTATTGATTGGTAGGACATTTTGGTATCATTTGCATCTTACTTTTGATTAAAAATTATTGCAAATAAACTAAAAACTATAAAATAAAATAATAATTAAAAAAAATAAAAAACCGACTTCAAAAAACCACTAAAATGTAAGAAATAATTTAAGGTTTACACAAATTATATGTGACAGTACAAATATACCTAAGCAGGAACTGTTATTTTTTGAAGTTGGTGCCATATTTCTTCAGATTACTTTGTCACCGCACCAACATCAAAAAATAACAGTTCCTGCTTAGGTATATATTTTGTACTGTCACATATAATTTGTGTAAACCTTAAATTATTTCTTACATTTTAGTGGTTTTTTGAAGTCGGTTTTTTAATTTTTTTAATTATTATTTTATCGTCAGTATAGACAGATAACCCTCCGGGGCACTGACGGTAATCTGTCTGGTCAATCCTTTCACCACGGTGGCAAACACTAGCCTTACTCTACAGTCAAGTGAGTCTCACCGAAACGTTATAAAAAAACATATATTTCTATCTATTAGGTATATGCATGCATATAAAATCTAGACAAAAAATGTGTAACTTATATATTATAGTTTAAGTTATATCCTTTAAAAAGGTAAGAACATTATTATAATGATAGGACGTAGTTACCTACGTAAATGAATATCTCAAGCCGTACCTAGTACCTACCAGGAAAACCGTACAAAGTAGGAAACAAGCAAGGAAAATATAACTCAAATTAAAAGTAATGAAGTTGTAAAATTAATTCAAGACTTCAAGATAAACCACAGAGTAACTTGAGCCTTTAGTAACATGATACGTGTAGGTATGTACAGGGTGTTTTATGGATGAATTGATAGAGCAGATTGTATCTTACTAGGTACTTTGACACAGTATTTCTTAGCCGTGATAGTAATTTTGAAATTTTCGACCAAATTTCTGATTCAACTAGTAGTATTTCAGTAGGATATAAAATTTAATTATATGGTATATAATAAAGCGAAAGCAAACACTCTCTCTCAAATGTAGTTTCAGCAAACCATTATAGAGAATAGACCCAGCAGTGTAAGTGTAACTAGGAAATATTATTAGTAATTTGTTACATAAAACAGTAAGGGGGTATCACATGGAATAAACGAAAATCTATTGCAAAATGTTAGCAGTATACGATATCAGAAACATAATACATCAATTATTTTTGTTAAAAAAATAGATACAGATAAATTGAGTAAGTAGGTACCTTCTCTGTTTTCGAATTCGTTTATAAAGGAGCTCACATCAATATTTCATTGTTCAAGGATCATGACAATATGAAATAATTGTGATACTTACCCAAGTAACATTTTTGGTTTTAGAAAGGTTTTGAAAAGGTTCTAGAACCTTTGTATGGAAATCAACTTGTGAGACTTAGAAGTCTCGATAACCTTATATTAACCTTATATTAACCTCCTGAGTGCAAAAAGGGCCCACGTTTTAGAACCTTTCTGAGAGCTACAGCAAAACCTATAGCTCAAACCCAGAACCTTTTGAACTACTTACACAGAACCTAAATACAACCTGCACAACCTTAATTTAACGTTAACATAACCTTGGAAGACAGCTTTTAAGTTCTAAATTAGTCCTGGATGTAACTCTTCTATAACTTGAAAAATATTTGATGGATATTAAATTTGTAATGCCTTTCCAGGACTCTCGGGTTTTAAAATGTTTCTGTGTAAGATTTTATAATAATTATAATAAATGGCGCCATTACCTGACACTTTCCAAGATTCAAAATGGCTAACTTGTAAGTGTTGTATTAATACAAAATATAGTAAGTAGTTAGGCTGAAGTCAGGAAATATGAAAAACTTTGCGACTAGCACTTTATCGTGGTACTTTTGAATGATAGTTCTGTATACGTGACGGGCCTTTTGTAAATAATAAATTTGAAGATATTTTAATTTAAAAAAATAGAAAAAAAATTATGTTTGGTGTAAAGTTATATTAGAAATAAAAGTACTGTCTATATAAAAAAACATATATTTGGAATAGTATAGCATACGCTACTGAATTTTCCCCTACTTAATTAAAATGTATCTTTTTGCCAAGTTTTTTTTTTATTTCAGTGAAAAAATATGGCGGCCGTTAGGAAATTACTAAAAAGCATTAAACATATTTTGAGGATGCCTCTAAAGCTTTAAAATATTCTTGAAAGACTTAAATCATGCGTTTAGCTCATAGCCAGTGCTTAATGCTTTTGGTTTTCACCAAGTAGTCCTAATTTGTTTGCCTAGACAACTCTCATCAGCCTAAAGGTTTAAGATAGGTTTTAAAAATTACTTATAAGTGATTTCAACATTCCATAACTTTATGGTTGTATTGAGGTTAAAAATTTAACCTTAAGCTCTCACTTTAGCATAAATGCTAGCTTTTCTAGAACCTTATCAGGAGTCTACGACAACTATAAGATCCTAGAACTATATGCTCTTGAAATACAAGTTAAAATAACGTTAATTTAAACTCTTATTAGCAGCTCCAAGGTTGTATTAATAAACAATTGGTTTTAGGACTTATTAATCATTCTCAAGTACTCAATATGACCAGATAGCAAAGCATTAACCTTTTCACAACCCTTATAAAACCTAAAGGCATTTCTTACAACCTAAGCTCGAATGAAATGTTACTTGGGTATACCTATATTTTATTTTACATACGCTTTAGATGGATTGAATTACTTGGGATTAGCAAGCATCGATGGTAGTATAATCACATCCCTGTAGTATAATAATTCTATAAAAATATTTTCAACGGAACCATGAAATTGTTCATCTTAAGAAGCCTTGTATCTCTGTGAAGCACGCGTAGTATTGCATTCAATTACATCCCTAAAAAGTGTTCCCAATCGAGTTCCCCTCAATTTGTTCAATATCCCCCGCCTACCTTTTGAAGTGATGTTTAAAAGCATATTTTCATAATTTCCTGTTTGCTTCACGTAGAATTTAGTTAACAATTTCAGCAGTACAAGTAGCTACTGCTTTATTATGTTACCAACGTACATTATATACGTAGCTATGTACCTACATGGGTATGAAATTATGTAATTGCCGCTGTATACGTAAGCAAACACAATACGAAGCAGTTATATAGGTGCCTAGGTATATGAACTATAGTTCTTTGACATTGTAGCGGAACAGTGGTTAAAACATTTATGATTTTGTTTGCAAAAAAATATATGAATTACATCATATTGGATGATAGTAACAGAGAACCCACTTGGGTTATGCTGTTTTAAAATTGTACAATTTAATCAATACGAGGACGATAGAAGGTGCTACTAGATTACCGACGGTGTTAGCAGAGCACAAGAACAGCGAATCCTCAAAATCATGCATTATGTACCGGGATATCCGTTCAATAATGATGAACGGATGGGATTATACATTCTATAAAGACATGTTCTATATGAATATTGCACCTATATACTCTATAGTAGCGACTACAATCGGACCCTAGCTGAACCCACATATCAGCTAACAATATTCAAACACAAAAGGCTTATATTTCATCAGCCGACGTGTATTACTGACAGGTCTTCAATAATAAAGGGACAGCAACCAACCCCTAGCTCGTTACTCCGGGAACAAAAACGAGAAGCCATAAAAGGATCAATGACAGGACCAAATCAATGGTTCCACGGAAACAGGACTTGATCACGTAGATTAATATAAAATCGATGGAGCTTTAAACATTTTTCATCAATTGGATATATAAATATGTATGAGAATGCCAAAGCATTCATAGAAGCAGGAATCATGTCCACCAGATATTGTGTAATTTAAACAGTATGTTTTAGGAAATCTAGACAAAAATTACTTTAAATAGAAATGATTTTTCGTTTTTGTGGTTAAAATAATTTCAATCTACCAACCTGTATAATTTTAAATGAAATGCATATTTAAGTATTCATGAAACCTTGGTGGCTGATACCTTAGTGTCAGGATGGGAGGATATCGCCAATTATGGATGCACAACTGGTTTTATTGTTAGAGTAGAGACTGACTTTTGACATGACTCTCAGAACTAAACAAATAGGCAAAACTATTCCAATATTTGGTATCCGCTTTTCCCGGTTTTTATTCACGTTACTATACCCATATATAAGTTGTACAAATACCGTCCTACAATATACATTCATCAGTCTATTAGTCAACTTCATTTATCGAATTTGAAAACTAAGTGCTCATTGAACGAGCGTTATCTAGATAAGGCGTTACAGTTTATCTATGAATTATGAACTAAAATCTGATACGATTATGATAAGGTACATTCGAAGTGAGTTATGCAGGTGACATTCCCTAGATGTTTTAACCCAAATACCAGCAGTCCAACATGTTTATTGATATTTCCATTAAACCAACAGAGTGCGGTGCAGCCGAGGGGCGCCCCACATCGATATCTCCGCTCTACTACGAAAATATACGCCAGCAATATTGATATTACAAACATCGGAGCGAGACAAGACGGCTCGCGTCACGCGATGCGCCGCGATAGCCACTTCTCGCCTCGCAACGTAAATAGATCGTACTGATAAATTTATTCATACGGAGTGCTAACGACTATCGAATGTTTGGATAAGAGGCGCGTGTGTGCGTGGAGTGCGTGCGGTGTGCGTGTGTGCGTGACCTCTTGTGGTTGGCGTCGCCGCTGCTGGTGCGGCTGGAGCTGGCGGTGCTGAGCGTGCTGAGGTCGGAGCCGGCGCGGGCGGAGCGCGGGGGCTGCGGCGCCTCCTCCGCGGGGCCGCGCGCCAGCCCCAGCGCGCGCGCCAGCCGCCACGCCGCCCACAGCGCCGTCAGCATGCCTCACTGCATCACCCGCCGCGTGCCGCCCGCCGCCGGACCACCACAACCCCGCGACCACCCGCCGACACACACTGACATTGTTATTTACTATACACGCGCGATATTCACACCACCGGCGATAACGTTCCAATGTTTTATGCGAGTTACAGAGTTAATCGAGCGTCACTATCACTACACAACCGCGCCTCGGTGCTGTTCGGTGGCGGATGAATGAGCTCCACGCTCCACGCAGCGCCGGTGATTGTTTATGGCGCGTCGCGTGTACCGGCGGCGCGGGCGGGGCGGCCGGGCGGGGGCGACGTCACTCGCCGCGCGACTCACCCGCGCCGCTGCACCTAAAGGCCACTTCTATATTTATAGTCCTCCCTCGTTCACATCAGTCGGCGCGCGGAGCCGGGCCTGCGTTTTCGTTCGACGTCAACATCACTTGTTGCACGCGCGATTGGTCCCGGACCTTCGGTGGTGGCGGATGTCGAGTGTGGCGGCAGCGGGCCGCGTGGAGGGCTCGGCTGGCGGCGCGTGGCACTGCCGGCGGTGCAGCTGCAGGCGCGCGGCGGCCATGTTGGCGGCCATGTTGCCGGGTCGCGGGGCGAGCCGCATGCGTACCGCGCCGCACGCAGCCCCCGCCGCCGACACGTAACTCCCCCCAGTCACCGACCGGAACTAGACTCTCTAGCTCTTTCCCCAAGGCTCACTTTGCCTCGCACACGAAAAGTGCGTCGCTTTGTAGGTCAGGTAAAGTTCCGTGCCCGATGAAGCTTGCCGGGAATCGGCAAAGACTTTGATTTCAATTTGATAGATTCGGGTTAAGAGCGCTCGAGCCGGGCTGAGGTACGAAACTTTATGCTGAATAATCTAGGTGCGCTCGCTCGACTTGTAGAAGGATAAAGTGGAACTGAAAGTTGGTATCGATTAGCCAGTCGTTGACGGAGGCTTGTCGGCGAGCTCGAGATTGTGCAGAGTCGAGAGGCGGGCGGAGCGGCGGCGGCGGCGGCGGCGGCGGCGGCGCGCGGGGTCAGGAGCGCGCGAACTTGACCGATAACACCGCGCCAGATGTGCACCGCAACACCATACGGACCACCACTCAACCAATCATAACACATCAACTCTATCCATCATGTTTAACCTCACAAACATGTTCAAAAGACACATTTTCCACTCTACAACTAACCATCCCAATTAGCCTCGGCTTCACGCAAACATCGCATCGACATTCTCATTATAATTTTCCAATAATGGCACTTAAATATTCTCTTGATAAGTTGTTCCTTTTTGTTCTGTAGGCTGTGGCGGTGGAGACGGGTATTCTGTGGGTAATGGCCGTTCTGTAGCGAGGCTCAGGCGGTGACAATAGCCTTCGCCTTGAGCTAATAGCCAGGTCTCCCACCATATTATTACGCTTGTCGCTAAACATAATTACGTCGGATTGCACGTAGATGCAATTACACAACATAGTTAGGGCCAGATTGCACTATGTATAATGGACGGCGTCCATCAGAGCGCTTTGTGTGGGCTAATGCTGTTAATGTTGGTAAATTAATCGGACAGTTCTGTTTATTAGGTTTGTCAAGCTGGCGATAGACTTCAGAGCATATTTAAGCAACTAGCTTTATAAAGTTAAAGATTTACTTGTTAAACCGGGTTTAACCTTATAATGTAAGTGGTAGATATTCAAAATGTAAATGCTAATAGTATTTTATTTTGTTTTTACACTTAACGCGTGCCTAATGCGGTGAGTTTGACTTGTTAACGTAAAAACAAAAGACAGTATTTTCGGTAATGTTATGGCTATTTGGGCACGTAGCAATCTGTCAATCCAAGTAGATTTTCCATGAGAGTGCCCCAGCCAAGAGCATTGAACCCGAAAACTGTAGCTTAGATTCTACACCCACGCCACACTTGAGACGAATATTGAAACTATTAGGTGGCGGGGTCAATGTACGCTGACGATGGGGATGGAAAAAAGCGCCTTGTGTACGCTTTGACATGATATTTTAATTCAAGTTATTGTGATCCGCTATTGTATTCCCCTGGATTATTATCTTGGGTATTTATTGGTAGGTTGTGGAATACATCAGCAGAAGAACAGGTTTTACTTACATAAGTATCATTCGTGTTAATCGTAATTTATTTATTTGGATAAACAACAGCTATATATAATAATCGTAAATATACTTTAAGTAATAGTAGGTAAACATATCGCCTTAAACGTTCATCACTATGACACAATAAAATATTGAAAACGTGATACACAAAATAGGTACATCAACATGGCAAATGATCAATTCTATGATTAAGTATCTCTGCATAGTGTAGGTTGTACCTAACAAAGTTCGAAATACTGAGTATCCTTGATCTAGAAAGATAAAGATATCATTAACCTTAATTAACAAGCTGAGATCATAAATTACTGAATTGTTGATAAGATAATAGGATTTTATCAATTTAACTACGTGATAGACTGATTTTATATTTTTGATACTTATTGAAAATTATATTAAGGGCCACTTGCATCAACATATTAGATCTAGATTTTGTGTTAAATCTAGATAAAGTGTTAAATCTCGATTTAGTGTCAAATTTTATATGGATTGACGTCTCTTAAATCGAGATTTGATACTAAATCTAGATTTAAATGTTTGTGCAAGTGGCCCTAAGTATGCAATAAAGTATATTATTTTATTTAATACTAGCTGTTCCCGCGAGCTCCGCTTCGCCTTTAAAAGTTTTCCCGTGGGAATTCCGGGATAAAAAGTAGCCTATGTTCTTTCCCAGGGTCTTGACCATACGTATACCAAATTTCATTCAAATCCGTTCAGTAGTTTTGGCGTGAAAGAGTAACAGACAGACAGACACACAGACACAGTTATTTTCGCATTTATAATATTATTTTTATTTTTTTTTATTTTATTTATTAGGGACAACAAACAATTGTACACATACATTATGTAACACGTATATATAAGAAGAGTAATTAGGTGTACAATCCACACCGTTATCCACAGATTAAGTTTTTAAATACAATTGCAAGTACTTACAAAGAGTGACTAAATTAAACACAAAGACTGAACACTAAACAACCCAAGGGAAGGGACGGGGAGGGGGAGAGGAAAGAGGATTGAAGTGACATTTAAGTAGTATGTGTGTGTGTGTATGAGTTACTACATGTGTAAGTTAGGACTATGACGTGTAATAATGAATAAAATAATATTTTTGAAAAAGCCAGTGATTTTGATTTTTGACGACCAACTGATTGTGATTCCGAATGCATAACTTCATATACTTACCAAAAACAATATAGGTAAAAAGTTCATGAATTACCACCGCTTCAATTGCCCTTTTTCTAAAGCCAATTAAGTGAAGTACAACTTAATGAGAGGATGAAACAATGTAACTAAATTAGAAGGGTTAGACTGGCGTGGATCATGACACGGGCTATTACCTACACAGAACAGGTGGACTATTCTGAGGTAAGTAAGGAGCTGGTATCAACCGAAGAATACATTTCTTACATTGCCTAATTTTGAAAAACGGTGATAAGTAGCTGATAAATAAGTATGAGTTAATATAGAACATATTAAAGCAAAAAAATAGATTATTGCGGTCACTAATAAAATTATACCATACGTACTCGTATACATAATAACTATGCTACGGGTTTGTCAATGTGGTGAGTGTTGAGACGATTGCCAGTCAAATCAGTTGTCATTTCTCTGAGAGACTCCCATTGACAAAAGAATAAAGAGGACTTGGCATAAAAATCGGTACTTAAAAATATATCGTCGTCTCTTTTTAACTTATTGGTGTTATCGTACGTAAAAAAGGACAACAGTAGTTTTGTCTTTGCCTAAAATTACAACATTGCGATCGGTCGCCATGTTGATTGACCAAGATTGACATCCAAACACAAGGTACTTCAGCTGTCAAACAATTTGTTTGTTTACATTTTTCAAGAAAAAAGCCGCCATTTTAATTGACACCAAAGTTTAGGTAAGCGCATTTTTTTCGTTGATATGGCATGTCCTCTCTTTATTCTTTTGTCAATGGAGGCTCCATATAAATTATGCCGCCGAAAAGTCATTGCAGTAACTCTGTCCAACCCAAAATCCTGTTAAAACACATTCACTCCTTGAATTTGTGTAGTAAGTAAGTCGATGTAGTTAAATCTGTGTAGTGACGTTATGATGACGCCGACCCTCAACCCAAGATCGTGCTAAAAACGCAATCACTCCTAGAATACGTGTAGTGAGACTAGTGAGTCGATGTAGTTAACTGGGCGAGGACGGCACGGCAAGTGAATAATTGTCGTGTAATCTGTGTGGTGACGTGCGACGCCACGGCATTGTCCGACCGATACCTTCCTCAGGAGCACTTCTGTACATGTACAATAACGATAATTTAATACAAAATAGATGGAGTGCAAAATAAACGTCTCGACAAATAACACTATTGAACTGTTTTGTCCCTCTCTGTCAAGGAACAAATTGTTCTTTCACAGAAAGGGACAATTGGCCATGCTACCAATTTATGATATGTATTTTTTATAATTTATTTTGAAAATATAAACCATTTTAAGAAACTAATTTCGTTATTTTTGATTTTTATTCATTACAACTATTTTTAATACAATTTTAAAATTTGGCCGGCTGAATGTATGTATGACGTCACAGAACGTACTAAAATATTGGTGCCTTTGCCTGCGCCACAAAAAGGAAGTGTCACTTAACGTCAGTGAGGTAGAGTGTCATTGTCATCTGTCATCTAACTCTTAACCTACAAATAATACTCTGTGAAGCAATAATACTCACTGAAGAAATACTATCTCTGTTCTTGTTGTCATCGTAGTATCCACTGGTTATTATTTATTCGTAGTAGAGATTAAAAACAAGGTAGAAAATAAATAAATAAAATCAATAAAGAGAAATAAACACACGGGCACCTACTCTGTGCACACGGGTGACACGGGCTGTGAGGTTCACAGAGTACATGAGGTTTGCGTTTATTGGCGTTTGACGTTTACTTTTGTTTTGTAGGCAAATGCATTCTGTGCATATATCCTAATCAGTATGTATATTATACTCTATGATCCTAATGTGACGTCATAGAAAGGACAAATGAAGGTTATTAGTTTTTATTGAATAATTAAAAAAATAGAGACCTAATTTAAAATCTGATGACCAGAAATTGTACTGGAAGCATATTCCTCGAAACGGTTTTAAGCATTTCATTCTTGTTCAAAAAGTTAGCATGGCCAATTCAATATCTAAAATGTTCTCTAATTTTTCTATGAATAAGGGGGTGTGAGTATATTTTTTCGTGTAAGTACCTACTAATTATACCATAGTTTTTCTTTTGTCTATGGTTATACATACTGAGACCAATAATATTAGGTAGTATAAGTAGTATTGTACTGACGCAAGTAATTAGATAGAGATTAGATTTTGTCAAACATTCAAATGATAACCATCACACTTGAGGTTACTATTTCGTACCTACATATTATGACGTATAGCTTCATGTATAGATACAGGATCACGTAAAGTTTAAACATAGATACTGCAATAATGCCTAAAATAAGTGATATTTTGCAGATATTTAGAAGTTGGAGAAAAAAGTATGAGACACTCACGAGACTGGAGAGCGACTGCGCAGGATAGAGATCAGTGCGACTTCTTGTGTCTGAGGCCAAGATTCACTTCGGGTCGCTGAGCTATCGGAGTAAGTACACTGACGAGCAATGAAAAATTTCCAGTTCTAGCAACAAATTTTTACTCCTAAACGGAGAAGACTACATAGCTTAATGACGCCGACCTCAATATTGAAGTACTCGTACATTTAACAGCCCATTGGAACTCCACCAACTAAAAATTTTAAAGTAACATGTAAAAAAACGGTATATTAAATAAAATTTAAATTAATTTCCGGCGAATGTATACGAGTATGAAGTCGAAGAATGAAAAACAGCAAGGATATCATTCTGAAAGTTAGACAATTTTTACGGCAGTGCTATTTAGAGTACTTACTGCCTTCAGAATTACATTATATCAACGTACCATGAGTCTATTGTAACAATAACAAACATTTGATCATATTTTATAAGAGTACACATACCTACTACCTGTATAAACCATGTTTTGAGTGATCAAATAATTGATAAAGTGTTCCCTTATCCTGACATCATCATAACAATACTATTATGATTAGTTTACATTACGGATTAGAAAGTCATTTCAAATATTAAAAATGATAATTTCATACGCATTGAAAACACAATACACTTTCCAGAAAAGGCTCAATCAGCCTAATAGACAATATTGTTATCAATGTCACCATCATCAAACGAAAGCTGAAAAAACACTGAAAATGTTCATTACATATAACGAGTATTTGCTACATTTAGGTGATCAAATATTATCTTGGGACATCTCACACACGGCCATCCGCCCCAAACTAGGCAGAGCTTGTAATATGGTCATATCGGACAGCTGACATATTACCACCCAAGTACAAATATCTGTCTTTAAACAAATGTCTGCCCGGCCGGGAATCGAACTCGGGACCTTCAACATAGCAGTCAGGGTCACTAACCATAACCACTACACCATTCGGTCGTCATATATTCCAGATACTTAACTGAAAACGTATACAGCGTTCCAATTATGGGGTGAAACTAGCAGAAACAAGGGTAGAATAGAAAAGGTACATTCGTAGCACACTCGCTTTACTAACATATTCCTAGCAGTTGTTTGTTTGTTGCAGTTATATTAAGTTGACTAAGGCCCGGGTCTCCTATTACGCGCCGTAGATCGCGTCCAGCGTCTCGCCGTAGGCCGCGTCACAATGCTCACTACGTCTACGCGCCAATGTCGGCGTGTGAGGGAGACCGCATCAGTACATTTCTATAGTGAGCATCGTGACGCGGCCTACGGCGTGACGCTGGACGCGACCTGCGGCGTAAATAAAGACCCAGGCCTAAAGGTACCAATAGGCGGCGGATGACACGAGGTACTAGCTTATAACATGTCTTGTCGTGACTACTGCTTTTAAATGAATGCATATGGATAAATATATTTTTAATACGAACAAGGTGGATTTTCAGAGCAAAAGAAACGTCTCGACAAATAACACCCTTGTTTGTTTGATGTTTAATCTGCATATGGAAGTGCGATCGAGAGATATCTATCTGACTATCAAATTAATCCCACAGAAATAAGTAGGTACAATAGAAATCAGAAGTGACGTTGCGACATGTCGTCGTCTGCAGTAGCTTCTCCAATTTGTCTTTTGACTTACAGTGCGACAAACTTATCTGTTCCGGCGAGAGCGAACTAAATTGATCCATATCTCATTACTTACTAATGAATTGTATATTGTAAAAGATTAGATGGGTTTATTAACACCGCAAGAGCGAACTTACAATACGAGCAAACTTAAAATCTTATATAATTAAGAAATATTAGACATTTATGTGAGCTGTCACCGGAACAGATAAGTTTGTGGCACAATACACTGTGTGTCCTGTAAACCATATTCATGTTGAATTAAAGTTTAGTGCAGCTCACGTGTTATATTGACGTAACATGACAAAGGAAGTTTGTGACTTTGCATAAGTTAGCCCCTGTGGAGGGATCATGTGATATTATAATATAATACCTAGTAGGTTTACCTTCTCAAATTTAATTAGAAATTCTTGACTTGTTTTACACTGCTGGATATAAAAATCACAGTGTCGCAATTAGATAGGCACTAGTTATTAATAATAATAATACCTAACCTAAATAAAAACAAAGTAAGCTTATTTGCTTCATTAATTTTAAAAGGTTTTGCAAAACTTAGTAAGGGAAGATTGCGAGAACCAAACCAGTGACAAACAAATAAGTCTTAGGAGAGATCCTTTCTGTAACTATACATATAAATGGTTACTGAAGTGGAAGTGGTTACCTTTGAACATACCCACCAATTAACTTCACCGAACTACCTATCTCGCACCACACTTGGCTGCTTTCTTGACAAAGTGTCAGCAGCTATGTCATAAAATTTAAGGCCTTACCACAAAAACTGAGAAACACATGCTAAACGCCACCAAGAGGCTAAAAATAATTATGTTATTATATTATAATCCGTGGTTCAATTTGTTTGGTAGGTAATGGTTATAGATAGATTTTGTGTTAATTATGTTTGTTCCTTATTTTAATTGACACTAAATAAAATGTATAGTATATCTCTATTTCAAAAGGTACCAACTAAATCAATGTTTGTACCGTATTTAAATTGATACTAAATAAAATGTATACTTATCTCTATTTCAAAAGGTATCAACTTAATCCCACGTACATACCCGCCCTTACCTCCTTCCCCCGACTAGAAAGTTACAGAGTAGCAGATCGCAGTACAAGTGGGTCACAGAGTAAGTCGGCGGCTATAGCCTACAACAAAGTGCCCGAAGTTGCTCACGTCTTGATGCAGGTATCGCCCCCGCGGAATAACTTTGACTACAAAATCGCGATTTAATAGTCCTAGTTCAAAAGTAGAGTAAGAAAATGGTGTTTGGTTTAAGGACGGAAAAACTGAAAGATAACTGTGAGTCTTATTGATGATGTTTCGTCATCTTGTCAAAGTTGTTTGAATTTATTTTAACGGGGTGTAATGTACTGGATTGCTAGAATTTAGATTTTAGAACATACTTACTAAAAAGTAATGAGTTCTTTGTTTGTTGCGTTATTTTAGAGTACCTAAGTAATTAATCCTACATAGACTATTGCGCTTAAAAATGGTAAAAAATGATTCATTAAAATGAAGCAATCATGAGCCTTGTTTAAAGGTATAGTAATGTTCCTTGATCTTGTTAACAGATACTTGCTACATCTAGGTAGCTACAGAATGAAAAAGATCCAAGATATACAGGTTGTCACAAAAGTTTTTTGGGACACCTTAAATATGTGTGACGGAGCGCAGCGGAGAGCAAATTTCACTGTATCTGGCTTAGCCCTAACACTCTAAAAGAGCCGTCACAAGTCACCACTCTTACCCAACCGAAGCTACACAGGACACAGGTACATACCGGGTGTGATGCGGTCGGTCTCGGTCCTGGGGCCTCGTGCCTCGCTTCCGTTTGCGGCGGAAGCACCAGTCCTGTCCCATCGCATCACAGCCGGCGCGCCGCGAGCCTGCGCCGCCCAGGGCGCGCCGCCGCCCTCACTCGCCGCGACGCGCCACCGCCGCCGACGACGCCATCTTGGATTTCAAACTGACAGCTGTCACTCGACACGTCAAAAGTTCACTGGCACTTAGATTGGCGCCGTTACCGCCATTTTGGTTGGAGAGTAACGGTCAGTTTTTAAAAGTTTGAACTGTCACTTCGGGGTTTTTATCACTGGTTGTCGCGCGACATTATGGTTTTTCAGTTACTCGGTACGTTTTAGATTCTTCAGTTATACTTGTAGGTCTCTAGAGTCTCTTTTAGGCACTCGTCTACTTATATTATTTAAGTTAACAAACAAACTCTTGTGCTAGTTCAGTACACATAATTATTTACTTGGAGATAGATAGAACAACAAATCACTTCACTTAAATCGATGGCTTGTAATAACTGTAACTTTTTATGTTATGAAATTTTATCGTGATATTTCAGACATTCATATTTTTCGATATATTAGTTTATTATAATTTTAAAGCCATATAAGCGATTTTCAGTACAATTTAGTCTCAGTTGTTATTTTCACAATTTGCTTAAGTTTGAAACGGCGACCATCTTGAGTTGCGACTGTCACTTTTATTTGCTGGTTTTAAATTTTAAATTAAGAACGAACACAATGGTTGGTTATCTCGTTGTTTGCTGAAGATTTTGGCACTGGTTCCTGGATACGCTTTTGTTTATGGAACAGGTTGAATTACGACTCCTGTTTAGGCAAAAGTTGCCTGTTTACATACCCACTCCATTCGAAAGCTACGCAACTAATATAAAACTACATAATTTTCAAATTATTAAGTACTTCAGTACAAACATCCACATCTACATTTAAAAAAAAAAGTGTAGAACTCTTGCATAACAGCTGTAATCGCATGCATATTGCATACGTACTTATCATCATATTTAGTCTTTACAATACCAATGTAAATTTAGTAGGCAAGTATATTTGGTAACAAAGTAGGTTTATAATATCATTCACAATTAAAAACCACCTTTTATCCACAACTGCACAGCAACAGCACTAGGCACACGAAAACTAAAAGCAAACATCACTTAGAACTTCAAGCGTCCTCTTTATTATGAACGAACATAAGTAATGCTCAGAAGTTGCCAGTAGATCGGTGCGGTTATAAGAAAGTTAGCACCCTGTAGTGAGTACAGGGTGGTCTACTTTGTGTTACACGGAATTGCTATTAACTTGCACATTATCGCGAGCTACCCCTGCCCCCTCCCCACCTATTAACGCTAACTACTTAATGGACCACGATATAAAAATCCCAGATGCTAAGGTTTTTAATATTTTCTCTATGATTTAATTAAGACGGCAGGCTAATTGTGTATCTAAATCATATAATAGATAATAAAATAGCCCGATTATTAGTTAGTCCGATAGTTTATATTTATTTCCACGAATATTTTTAAGATTGGATGCGTGGAAAGTTAAAAAGAAGGTCTTTGCCCAGCAGTGGGAAAATATTGTACAGAAAAAAAAATTAACATTATTTCATATCATCTACATCCAATCAGATACAGGCAAAAATCCAAAGAAATACGAACTTGAGGTTTTCTGAAGATACTCAGAGGATTTTAAAAACCAGAAATAAACAAAAGTAAGAGATTACGTTATTTGAAACGAAAGCGTTAACTCAACTAAAGAGACTGTATAGATTACCTAATTAAAAAGGTGTGAATATTAAGTAATCAAGGTGTGAATTCTGGTCCCAAACGCATTTCAAAGACAATCATTAGCAAGAATGTAAGGTATACCGAAGTAGTCTATGAATAATTAAGGTAATTTTTTCATATGAAAAATAAATGCATTTACTAATTATGTCCCTAGTGGGTTGCATTTGTAGCAGTAAATATCCCTTATATCGTATTTATTTCAGCCTAAATGATGCTCTCACTACTCACACACAAGTTTCCTAGATATGAGAGAAAAATTACATAAAGTACGGACGCACGCAATATGCACAGGTAAATACATAAGCAATTAAGGAGCTTCATTAAAACATATCAAATAAGCTATGTGAGTTACGTAACTTTATAAGACTTAGTGCCAATTTCTCCATTGTTGGTTATCTAACCGACAGGGATTGATTTATAAATTAAACGTCATCTCCATATAAAATTAATGACAGAAGTGTCAAAAGTTA
Organism: Plutella xylostella; assembly: GCF_932276165.1. Taxonomy (NCBI): domain Eukaryota; kingdom Metazoa; phylum Arthropoda; class Insecta; order Lepidoptera; family Plutellidae; genus Plutella; species Plutella xylostella. The sequence goes on from NC_064002.1 coordinate 1,470,795, forward strand.
ACCACTACTCCCTGGCTATGCTCTAACCGAGAATGGAGGAATTGGCACTAAATACAATAAAATTTCAATTCAGACTAATAAATTTATCAAGCAAGGCTCAAAGCACAGTCAAGTGTAAGTACCGATAAAAAAAACGCCTGAAATATATCTATGTAGCTGCAGCACAGAATCAAGAATAGAATAAGGAAAGACTTACAGAATAGGGAGGCAGGGGGTGCGTTAAAAGCTTATTTAAATAAGACACTGGCTGATATGAATAAAACAGCAGCAGTGTCGAAACAGCCTCGGCGGCTAAACGTTATTAAAAATTGAAATTTGCTCTAAATCTTTGCAGATTTTACTAGATCCTTTCGAAAAATCGGGGGAAATATATTTTACAAAGGTAGGTTGTACTGTAGGTGTCACCTTAATGTTTGAATGTGAAGCTATTTTTATCTTCATACATCCTGTTTCAAGTTCATTTAAAGTAAAACGTTTCTTTTTCTAAATTAATAGGTTATGTTAAAAAAGACATTGCTTTATCATAAAAAAAAACAAAATGTAGACATCTATTTATAAGTACATAAAAAATAATATATTTTGGCTTCTGAAGTTTTATGTCTTTGAGCGGCGTCTACCATCTGTCCAAGTTTAACTCCATCTAATATTTAACATGATGGCCAGAAAAGAAAACTTAAAACCGCCTTAGCACTAGCCTTTTCCCGTGAGATCCACTTCACTCTAAAACATAAGGAATTCCTCTCCTGAATAAAGTATCTTTTAACTTTTTAAAGTGGTGTTTCCCGAAAATTTCTGATTGTTCCAACGATATGACTCAATTACCGATACCACGAAAACTTAAAAGTTATCGTTAATAGTCAATACCCGTTACCCTTAGATTGCTAATAATGTCTAACTAGCTGGATGGATACAACGAACGAGGTATTAAGTTCATATAATTATTGTTAGTCTTATTTCCCTCGAGAAATAATAACGGCGTAAATATCTCATATAACATAATTAAAAGGTAATTGGATATAATGGTGATCCATGCTTATTCGTTCAGCGTAATACTTTGGACATTTTCCTGTACATACTTCTTACAGGGTAATTGGTAGACTAAAGTATTAAATTAACTTTTTTATGTAAACAGTTTTGTAGTACCAGAATTGAAAAGCATATTCAATTTCTAAGTTTCAGAATTAACTTGATGAACGAACATAGAATAATATATGGTAACGCTAATTTTACCACAGTATCAAGGTCGAACACCAAAAAAAGTTAATAAGACAGAACAATTTTTTCTTAGTATTTCTTACGTGATCTGTTATTCAATTTATAGAGTAAAACTAAAAGAAGCCGACCATATTTTATCCGTTGCAAAGTTAACATTGTGCGAATCTATGTATTCTGTCAGAATTGTTTCAGTTTGCTAACCGATAATACTCTTTATTCCCATGCTACAAAGTTCATAGTGCGGTAACTATCAGTCAATGACTAGATGCCACTTTGCAATCTATGGATAGGTTCTACATCTACAATTTAGCAGGTTGGAAGTTTTTACTACGCAAAGTATGTTAAAATAAATAATAAATAAAAACTAGGGAAGCGTGGCGAAGAATGTCTGCAGCCCTAAGCTCAACAGCAGGACTATAAGTAAGTAAGTAAAGTAATTCGGTATAGTACATCGTAGTGGTTCTGTAGTATGAGCAATTGAGAAGAATAATTCCTGAGGGTACTGGTAGAAAATGCTTTTAGCATTAAATCTACCCTTTGTACACTTATTTATATATTTGTGCAATTAAAAAAAAATATATATCCATGAAATTAGGTATATCACTTTCATTTTGTCTGTGTTGTGTACATGACTTATTCAATTCTACTTTCATAATTTACCCTTCCCAGTAAATATATTATTTTATTTATTTGGAAAAAATACTCTATAACATTTACATTCATATTTTTGTTTAAAACTACTAGCGACTGGTCTTTTTACGTTCATAAAAGAAATATTTATGAAATACCTTTCATAAATACCGCTTCATATTTCACAAAAACGTGCACTAAAGGATACGCCTCGTACATATACTGAGTACATAGACACTGCATAGATGTAGTACATATCTGTTGAAGAATAGGGGCATAAAGTGAATGCAATGAATAGAGCCTGGCTCGAGTGGCGTGCTATTTTATTTCTTTCACTTTTTCTAGCGTCGGTTGTTTTACGGTCGTGCTATATCTACGTGATGCTAGCTTTGGAACGCCGAGGTTTGGATGCTCGGCGTTCTATTCTAATATGAACTCTATGTTTGTTCGTGTAAGCTTGTACATACAACCTACTACAGACCGACTAAGTTATCTAATCAGTGTTATTAGAAAAGAAAGTTAAACGACAGAGCCTCTAATACTGCCAACTACGAATGCAAACCACCATTCCTCACCTGTATACGTATAAAAACATAACATCTAAGAATCTAAAAGCCTACGCCATACTCACGCGTATATACACAAACATTCGGAAAGCTAACCTATCACTCGCAAGACCTAGGTTCTTCCAACCGAGTGGCTATCACTATCCTAGAGTAGGTATGTAAACACATTGCCAGTATCCGGGTGCATTTAGGCAGGGCATGGGTGAATGCCGATGCTTTGTTGTTTTTAGGGCGTACTTCGCTTGCCGTCCGGGGCACCACTGGCGGGCGCGCGCGTGTGACGTCAAGCGGCGCGCGGCGCATGCGCGGGCCTGCTACTCCGGTGTAGGGTCCTCAGCGAAAGACCCCAGCTTTCGGATTTAATCGATTTTTGAGCTGCAACTTCAGCGGATCAAGCGCTTGACGGCTCCGATGCAAATGAGGAGGTGTGGTTGAGGTGCTTATGGGTTTTTTAATTGATAAAGTTGGGTGCAAGGTGAAAAGTCAAAGATGATTTTCATCGATTGATCGATAAATGCACAATGCTTTTTGAGTAAGCCGTAAATAAATCCATACTCTATCAGTAAGCCGAAATAAATCTAAATAAATTTTGTTCAAATATTCGAGATTCTAAAATTTTATTCAAAATCGTGAATTCTTAAAAATAAAAACTTAAAACAAAAAAAAACAGATTGACACCCTGAATCGGCTCCTTTTAGTTCAGTTCTTATACCACTTTTGTAACATCCTACAGAAAGTAAAAAAATAAACCCAACGTGTTCTTGAATTATAGTGCTTCTTAGAATTATTATAAACTAGAAAATATAAGTTATTTTTAGTAAAATTAATGCGTACAACGCACATACGTAGTGCGTAGCCTCATGCTACGAGAATGCTACGCAGGTGCTACGAAATGCTACGCCGTAGGAAGCGTAGCAATAGACCCTGTCGTAGCTGCAATATTTTCGTGACGATTTTGTTAAAGCTCGTTATTATAAATTGTAACTCAAATTATTTGATTTACTACATATATGAAAAGCACTTATTGTAGGCTGTAGTAAAATTACAGAAAACGACTACTCATTCCTACAACATACCTATAATACAAGTTGTGCTGTTTATTCATAAGGTAGGTATACAAATTATCCAATACATTATCTGATTCCACATACGTCCTGTTGCACCGACGACGTAGGTACAATAAATTAAGGTTGATCTTAAGTCCGTTGCTGTAAATGCTTTGATATAATAATTAAAAGGCAGAAAGTTACTAAAATAGATTTAAGCTCGACAACTCGACATTAGTTTAAAGTTCCTTCGTGTAACTGGGCGGTAGTATGATTTCTATTGCTATTCTTCATGCGTTTAGTTCTTAAAATTATTTTAGCTACGAAATCGGAAATTCAATGTATCTAGAATGTGCTTAATAACATAAGAACTAACGTAACCGACACGTCAATAAAGAAGGTTTTCCGAATAAGCGTATGAATCGAGAATGTGAAGATAGAGCAGATAAAGAAACAATTATATTTCACAAAAAAAATACATCAAATTACAATATAAAACAAAAAATAACCTAAAACGTTTCTGTCCACTGTGCAGAGCGTCAAAAAGGCACCAGCTCAGGCCTTGGTCTCCTATTTACGCCGTAGGTCGCTTCCAGCGTCACGCCGTAGGCCGCGTCACGATGCTCACTATAGAAATGTACTGATGCGGTCTCCCTCACACGCCGACGTTGGCGGGTAGACATAATGAGCATTGCGACGCGGCCTACGGCGGTGACACTTGACGCGACCTACGGAGTAAATAGGAGACCCGGGCCTCAGCAAAGCACAGCGTTTCTGTAGACTATTGACGCTGAACGCTAAAATTTCCATAGAACAATCTATCACGGCGTCACAGACGCTCACTTCGAAAGGCTACCTTTAGAGTTTACAAATCCCTGCGGCCGCTACACGGGTTCATTATCGACATCGATAAATTTGTTTATTGCGTAGTGACGTTTATCTACGGCGATAACGAGGGGCAGCAAATATTTATGCACCTCCTCCACATGTCAGTCGTCCACTAAACTGATCACTTTTCCTGACTGTACACTGTACAGTGTACATACATACATACAAATATAGTGAAATTTGATAGCATTAAACCAAATATTATGATCAATAAATGTATCATTAGTCTTCTTTAACGACCTCTGTAGCTGAGGCTACCAGAAATCCAAAAGTAAATGTATAATTCACGTGAAAGCGAAACATTAACTTGAGATTTTCCAATATTTACCAACAGGCATCAGATGTATGAGGGAGGAAAATATAAAATGTTTTAGCCGCACTCAACTTGTCTATTTAATACAATTTAGGGATCCGTACTCCAACCGACAAAACCAAAACTTTTCTAAGAAAGAGCTTCTAGGTTTGACTTTCGTATGTGTGGTTGTGTGTGACATAACCTCTAAAACTTCAGGCTTCTAAGAATTGAAAAAAACTGCTTGATGGTTGTTGTTAGTACGTATAGACTTGATAACAAGTCAGCATTTTTCAAAAATCTACCCTAATAGGGTTGTTCAGGTTTGATAGTAAATGTTAAACATTTGAAGGTAATACTATACTGGTCTCAATACAGCATTTATTCAGCCTTAATTGCTAAGTATGTAACAGTCAACGGTAGATATTCATAAATGACCTACAAAAAAATAATTAATATTCACCAAAAAATTAAACATACTTTTCACCTACACTCTCAACACCTAGCAGCCTAAACAAACCGCCCAAATAAATCCGTCAATGTTATATGATGCGTAAATTTTTATCTAACCAGATAAATTTATAGCCCAACGGCTACCTAAATACGATTTAAAATGTGGTCATAATTTTCGTGTTTACCCGGAGGTTGGCGGGGTGAGGGAGGGGCGGCGCGGGCGGGGGTATGACGTCACGCGTGACGTCAAGGGGGCGTGGCTCGGGGAACGACCGAACTGATCTCAGGGTTGCCAACCTTGCACAATCAACGTTGGATCCGTGACTGGGTTTACAAGATTATTTATATTTTACGTAAGCATTTCAGTACAGTTATGTGTTGTATTTTACCGCATTTTTTTAAACCCTGTTCTATGTCAAAGATTACTATTGCTATTACACAACTGAAGTGTATTCATGAAGCAGCTGATATTTTTTTCCGATTTCAGGATTGGTTCCACAGAAAAAAAATAGTACAGTCAGTATGTCGGGAACATTCACCTGACAACGGGAATGTCAGTGACAAAATTACTGTAAATGACTGTATCCGAATTTATTCAGTGATTCAAAAAATAATAAGGCAGTCAGTAGGCAGGCAATAATGTACGTAGGTAGGTTTATAAGGTATAGTAGGTATACGTTTGGGAAGGTATCTAATAGATTCCACAAAATAGGTGAACGCTCCATAGATCCGGCTATTTAGAGCCTGTCTGGTATATTCCCAAATTATAGGGTAAGCTACAGATACAACTTGGCCAGAAATAAAATAAATAAAATATGAAACAACGCCATCTGTTAGCATTTTCGCGAACTTTACATGAAACTGCTTCGTTAGTTTCCGAGAACACGTTGGTACAAACCTGATTTCAGTTTGCAGCTAGCTACCTTCAGTAGAGAAAGCACGTGATTTTTCAGTTTTCTCACAGATGGCGCCATCAACAATTTAGCTATAATTTCCCGATGGAAATGAACGGACTAGACTTGTGGACTAGACGTATAAAAGCTACTGAAAGAAATGAAATGAATCATCTGTAAAAACCCGCAGAAGCTCTAGTCTTATTTCTGTATTACTCAAACGATCCTATCTTATATGTATGAGACAAACACTCACACAAATGTATGAGAAATTTAATGCGGAAAGTATTTTGTTTAAACTGAAATTACCTCGAAATTACTAATTATATGGCTGCCGCTGGCTTTAGCGCTTACATGAATCAAGAGGAAACGTAAATTGGGAAAGATTGTACTTATGTTTCAAAATGTGTCTTGTTTTCAGAAAAGTTTCAGAATAATAATACTGAATTGAAGTTAATTATTTCAATAAATTCCTTATTGGACCATACAATTTTACACTATTTTTCTGCGTGGCAAAAGTAGGTAAGTATCTTGCATTTGTTTTTACTTGTATTAAGTATGTACCTACTTGATAAAAATAAAATAAACTGTATTAGCGAAGATATTATGGCTCAGCAGAACAAAGTTTTATAAAAATACATAACACGCACTCACGCCTTGTACTAATGTACTCCCTTGCGGGGTAGGCAGAGGTGCATTGCTGCACCCACTTTTCGCCAGAGTGTTATGTTAGTCCCAATGTAATAGGGGGCGGGCCTATTGCCATTTTACGGGCACATCCAAGACACGAGAACAAATATCTGTGTTTAAACAAATATCTGCCCCAGCCGGGAATCGAACCCGGGACCATCGGCTCAGTAGTCAGGTCACTAACCACTACGCCATTCGGTCGTCCAGAAAAAAACATACATATATTTATTTTATATTAAATACATACATATATTTATTTTATATTTTTATACCTTTAAGCTAAATAAAAAAATGTTATTTAAAATAATATCACAATTTGTCTAATGTTTAAAGTAATTAATTACTAATGTAAGTGGGTTTGATTCAATCCTCGGTCTCTGAGTAACATACTCTCAAAGGAATGCTAACTGAACTTAGGTTAAGCGTAGGTTAGGTCTAGGTATATAATTATTAATAGCTATGTAGGTTTAAAGTATTTATATGTGTTCATAATATATTTAAGTATTATTGTATGTAGGTATTTACACATTGTTCATAGTAATTATGTTGTATTTTCTCTTGTCTTGTCACACGTTACCCCTTTCTTTATACTTTATATTTCCTTTCAATGTGGTTATCTGGAAGAGATTTCTTTTAGTAATAAGGCCGCCGATTGTACCATTTTTCTTTTCTATGTTTGTGAAACTATTTCTGTTTGTGTGCAATAAAGTGTATTTTATCTTTATCTTTTAAGCGGTATTAAGGTATAACTTTGAAATACGAATGAAATGGAATTCGGGTGTAAAGTAATATTATGAAATGAAATACTTTGCCATAAGCTTTTGATATAAGCAAGTAATATTTTATTTTAGTGTGAATTTTAAGTGAGTTAATGTTGAGTGTTTGACTTTTTCATGCTTACCATAATTTATATTTAAGAAACTTATTTGTATAAGTATAAATGTAATAAATATAAATGTAAATAAAATAGGAATATAAAAACGGATAGAGTAGATTTGCAGCGACTCGTATGTAAATTTATGATTGCAGCTAGACGGTGGCGACATCTTTAGTGCGGTTTGCTAACCTTTACAGTTTCAGTTCAGAATAACTATAATAGAATTGTGGCATTTCAGTTTCAACTCTAGGTAGAACCAACTAATTATTAAAGCTGGTGTTCTATCGATTTTTGACCTTCAGCAAAAATCTGTTCAACAGAGATTTATTTATCGGTATTTTATTTAATACATTATTTCATGTCCGTAAGGCGTCTAAATCTCGAGATATTATTTTTTATGAAAACAAAGTATCTAATACATTAAAGTATTATTTAACTTTCAGTATTTAACTTTAAGTAAATATGACAGGTTATGATAAAAATAGTTTACAAACTCGTCTTCTCTATTTTTATGACTTTATAAATAGATTAGATTAGATTTAGATATTGGTTGTTAGAAAATTGTCAATCAACAAATTTTGTTAAACGACAAGGTATTGGAAAGAAGAATGGCGAAACCTGACCCGCTTTGCGTAAGTTTGCAGCCCCTAACCAAACCTATTTTAAGTTATTGATAAAAATGTCTACTATCAGGGAAAAATATTTAAAAAAATCTAAACCATGGGGTTCTTGAGATATTAGGGTTCAAAAGTAAATTAATAATTTTTTTTTTTTTCGTTAAATAAGTTTTTGATGAATAGTACACGTACAAACAAGTTTTATAATCTAAATCATGATATTCCCAATACATAGTGCATCACAAAATGTATTACATGATTTTATTTCTGCAAATAATATCAAGATTATTTTTGCACATTTCACACTCGGAAACCTATTTTTATAAAGAGATCAATTTCAAAAATTATTTCATTCTATTCAAGTTCCCGTTATCCCGAAGTAACATAGAATACTTTTTATCCAGGAATTCCCACGGGAACACTTTTAAAAACTATTTTTAGCTCAAGGGTAACATCTAGTACAGTAGAAAGACTTGATCTTTCGGCACTTATATCTTCGTTCTCCCATGCCTCATAATAATAAAATTAATACCAGTATATACTGTAGTCACGGACTACACATCAGTGTATGTTTCATCAATGGCTGCTCTGGGTCATGGCGCTATAGAGAAATTGCCATTCTCCTTTGATAGTTTGATTTCCAATTTCCAACCAATTATGTGATTCTATGGAAAAGAAAAATATTTTCGTATGCATTCTTGTTGATGTGTTCAGCTAGTTGAACTAGCTAAACTAGTTATTAAAATAAAGTTTGTAAATCAATAACGTCTTAAAAGTTGGTACCTAACTTTAAAATCCAAAAAATACAGTGAACACTTCTGAAACTTCTGCCATCTAGGTTTTGCGCAAAACTTCTGCTGTGTAGGTTTTGCGCGATTTGCCGGAAAAGTTTTTAAACAAATGTTTGCACGGCCCGAGTTTTCTGCCTTGCGCTATCATTGCCAGCTTGAAATTCATAAATTTGTCTTTCCATTCAAATAAGTTTTTCATACCAAAGTTAACATTCATACCTAGGTATTCTTGGTAATAATAAAAGCTAATGTATTTATTAGGTTTATTTAGCTATATTATAAGTAGTTAGGTAGTAGGTACACCGCCCTCAAATTTTCTTTAGTTTTATTTCTTTATGTTTAAGGTTACACACGGCAACTCCAAATGGTTGGCAGGGCACACAAACGTAGTGTATGTGTACACACAAACGTGGTCTATGTGTGCAATAAAGCAGAAATCGGTAAATACACCAGTAACAAACCACACACACACACACACACAACAGCACAAACGAGTTTGCGCGTAGGCAAACGCCCTTACACCAGCTGTGACATAAAAATATCAACCGGTCGAGTAAGTCAAACAGACAGACTTGAAGCAAAATTTCACAACTTGTAGCTATACTCTTCGTAGCTCATTGGTAGTATGTTAGACTTATGAAACATAGGTCGTGAGTTCGAGTCCACTAATGGGTATTTTTATTTTACTTTATTTAAATTTAGCGTTAATTTAAACGCTGTTGAGTATAAAATAAATTTATTTGAAATTGACAAATGACTACAAGCTGCATAGCTGTCGACTATTTCTCTTCGCTAAAAATATATGATTCGTTCTTCATTTGAGAAGTAAAACCATTCTACCCTCATACAATATGAATAAACGAAATTAGTTTTTACTTTTAGTGACAATTCACCTCTGCGTCTGCATAGTGATTCACTTTGTGATTTGTGAATTTATAATTAATTCATCTTCGCAGTCACTATGGAAAGTCATTTAACCATGTTCAAAAAGGCGGAGATAATTGTATTATATGAACAAAATATTACAATTAGTGAAATCGCAAGACGTTTAATGATATCGGTAAGTCACATAGAACTGCAAATATAATTTTATTTGACTGTTAGAATATTTGTATTTGTATAAGCTAAGTATTTGTTTTTTTTGTTTGCAGAGGAGAACTGTTCAATTATGGGTTCACCGATACGCAGATTCGGGACATGTAGACAGTAGTCGTCTATACGGATGCATCACCACGCCATCGAGAAATCGTAGCTGCACATAGCGCTGATCCGTTCTGCAGCACCCGTTCTACGGCCACAACACATAATCTATCCCTACGAACCGTACGGGTTCACTTGCGTGCTGCTGGGTTGCGGTGTCGGAGGCCGACGAAGAAAATTGCTCTAACCGATCAGCATCGTCGAAACAGAGTGCGTTTTGCGACTGACTATTTTAAACTTTGATTGGTGCAACAATGTGGTGATATTTAGTGATGAAAAGACCTTTAAATCAGACAAGGATGGAGGTAAGATATTATGGCGAAAAAGTGGTGAAAATTATAGTTATTGGGGTTAGCTCAGTAATTTTTATTTTTCCATTTGTATAAGACTTTAGTTATTTGGTTAAATACTTATTAATATTTACAATTATGGGTAAGCCAATGTGTTAATGATGTTATTGTTACTGAGGTTGGAATAAGTTATCTTATTTCTAGCTAATTAACATGTTGATTCATATAACTAATGACTTGCCTATTTACTTTAGTAAAACAGCCAGTCCATCCTTTTCTGATGTTTATTATGATTTAAAACTGCTAATTGAAAATTTTCCTTATTAATATAAACTACAACTATGTTTTAAAACGAAAAACAACAAAAACGTAACATCCTTAATGTTTATGTTACGGCAAGAATAAATTTGGTTATTTTAACACTTAATAACTTGTTTCATTTACTTTCTGTGTTGCTTTTATTCGTATATGCTACAATACTATTATTAACCAACTTAAAAAATAAATTAAATCTATAAAAAAAACAAAAAAGGAATATTGTAAGTTCAGTGGGATTTGAACCACCATACCGATTATTGTAAGTCTTGTATCATACCAACTGAGCCATTCAATCTATTACAATGCCTTGCAAAATTTTGCTTCATATCATAAAAACAATGAATCATTGTCACTGGCACAACTACATGCTTACAATATCCATGTGTGGGTTGCCCAGAACTAAATAATTACATCGACGTCGCCGACACACACATACACTACCTACGTTAGTGTGCCCTGCCAACTATTTAACGTTGCCTGTAAGAGATCGCTCTAAGCGATAAGGTCGCCTATTGTTCATTGTTCCTAGTTTATAAGTTCTCTTTTTTTATATTTTAATTTGTGGTGTTCAATAAAGATATATTCTATTCTATTCTATTCTAATGTATCAAGTGTCAAGCTTATTTCGGTATCTAACAAAAAAGTGTGTATTCAACTACCAGCCTATTTACCTACCTCCAAAAGAAATAAATGACCAAGAAATACCTAAATAACATAATGATGATGAATAAAATATCCAGATAGAGTGCCTTTAAACAGAGACGTGCTATGCTGCTAGGCTGTGATGTGACAAAAAATCAGTCCCTATGCTATGCTATGTCCACCAATGAACATGGTAAATATCAAACGCATCCATAGCAACGTTGTATAGCCCAGCCCTGGTGGAAAAGCTTCGCGAGCCAGCAGCTTGCGAATACGGACACCCACAACAGACCATAGACCACAACATTTACCGGACCAGCCGATTCATATAATGAGCCGTTTTCCTTGACAGCTGTCAGTTGAGCTTTTGGGTAAGCCGATAGATGGCGTGAAAACGCAGTGTACCAACTGTCAAAAATTACATAGAGAGCAAAGAGTACTAAACTCAGAATAAGAACTCACTAGTTGTGATTAAATGTCGGGTGGTAGCGCGAGCCATCCTTCCGAGGCTCAGACTGCATGTGGCTTGGGATAGTGCTAAGTATTCTGTGAATAGTTCTACCCGCGCCGTCACGTAGTGTTCTTTTCTCTATGCGCGCCGTTTGAACGGGTGCTGCGTGCGAGAACTGATTTTCTATTTTTATTGATTTATTTAGGGACCATGATCCATAGTCCTTAGGCATTATTACAGTATAGCAGTCACTATCACAAGAGTCACTATCTCACAAGAGTCACTATCTCAAAAGAGTCACTATCTCAAGTGCACTAACTCTACAGTATCAAGGGAGGAGGAGCAGATAGCTCAACTACAACTCAATTAATACAGGAGAAACACAAGGAAACTGAGAAAACTTGAAAAGAACGGCTGTACGCACAATCGCACTGAACGCTGAAGCAACAGTGACATCGACATCATAGAGAAAATAATACTACAATTCTACTTACCTACGTCACTTTCACATTTCGTTAGCCTCACAGAATAAGATATTGTGATCTGAGTGTGTTCTGAGGGTTTGAAAGTTGGTACAACCCCAGACAACGCCATCTATTTCTCCAAAAAGGAACTTTTTTTTTTTTAACAAACGCCTCATTGTAAATTTTAGTGACTTAACAACTTATGTAACCAAAATATATGTTTATATTTTAGTTATATGTTAAAAAAAATGTAACCAGCTAACCAGTGAGAAAACCATAAGATAAATAAATCATAAGTCCGCTGGCCATCACAGTATCAAGTTCCACTCGCCTCTGAATATAAAGGCACACATGATGAGCACAAGGCTGCGTCCACATGTCATCGGCCTCGGTCACACGTCACTCGCCAACGCCATCACTCAAACTGATAAGAGTAACCTCTTGAATGTCTATGAGAAAAGCTTCATTGTATCGCACCCTTAGGATGGTAATCTTAGTGACTGAGGACGGTAGGAAGTGATGCGTTGAGGGATTTCATTTTAAAGTTTATTGCACAGATTTTCTATAATTTATTCAAAATGAATGGTTTTAGACCCACTCGAGAATACGATTTACATACGTAGGTGGTCTGATATACGTACATAGCAGAAAACCCTATGTTATTAATTTCTTGTTTAATTTGATGCATGTAATATATGCGTCAAAAATTAATTTTTTTAAATTAATTTCTTAGTCATCATAAAATTACAAGAGGATTTTCTATTTAGGTATTTCCAAATATGATTAATCAGAGGCGCAGTAGGTAATTACTGACTTGCAAAAAAAAATATTGAACTTAATTACAGATCCTTGTAGATCGCCCACGGCAAAGTAAGTAATTTACAACACCATTTAGAAAACCTTTATTATTTTTGGTTAATTTTTTTCGTGTTTTTATACGAGAAAATGGAAAACAATAACATGAGGGCAACAACAGTGAGTGGACTAAAAAAGTAATATTCCATATCAAAAGTTTGTATTGAATCTGCGCAAATTACAGGACAGGCTGATTTTTGGTAAATAACTTCTTAGTTTCAATAACATAGTAGGAATAAAACTTAAAAGCGAAGGCGAAGCAAAACTTGTGGGCATCAGCTAGTACCTATAATAAAAAATATCCATACCTCTACAGTACTAACGTCAGCCGAGAAAAAAATAGTCGTAAGAAAGCTCAGAAATAGATACACGCACCTGTTATTAATTAACGATGGCAATATTCGTGTTTCGATTTTTTTTTTACCTTACTAATATACGAATAGAGGTGATTCATCTAATCAATTCGTAATAAAGACGTATGAATGATACTTGTACCGTATTATTAATTAGGATTGAATTACATTCCTATGCCTAATAGCAATCCTACTAATATTTTTGAGTATTTCTGTGTGTATGTTTGTTACTTCTTTACGTCAAAACGGTTAAACCGATTTTATTGAAATTTGGTATGCAGTTAGCTGACACCGTGGTTTAACACATAGGTTTTTATCGTGGAATTCCCACAGGAAAACTTTATCAGGCAAAGCGAAGCTCGCACGAACAGCTAGCACGATATAGGATACGGATACGTGATGTGACGTCACAAAAGTGCTCCCGTCAAGCTGCTACGCGCTACGAGCGTAGTAGGGTTAGAAACTTGCAAAATCGCGCTCTTGGTAAAATTAAAATACCTTGCCATGCCGCACCGTCCTGACCCCTTAGCATGAATTTTCATCGTGAACGTGACGTGAAATTACTCGATGAATTTTGTAGGGAAATTTTAGTCGAGTTTTTCCTCGGAAATTTTCGCCGACAAACCTTATTCATAACCCCGAAACCTTTTCAGTGTTTCCCTATGTAATAGATATGAGTTGACATCATTATAGAATCGCTTATTCAGCATTGAGAATCAAACCGACTTACTTGGGAAGATTATATGGATAAGTAAAAAAAAATATTATATGATTTTTTCAATATGAAAATGGACAACTTCATTCTGTAACTTTCAGATATTATCTTATTGGAAGTTGCCAGTTATAACGCTTTGTTTTTCATAAAACAATAATGAATAGTGTTTATAATTCATCAAAGTAAAATTGACAAATATTACTACGACGGTCGTAGTATAGGGACAATAAATGACAAGAGGCCTATTTTACTTTGCCAAAAAAGGAACGAACGTGAGCTGTAATAACATAGAATCGTGAATAACTCGACAGCAGGGCTCTGCAACTTTATTTTTCGGGAGCTAGAGTAACCGCCAAGGTGGATATTCGGATGCAGAAAATATTCACATTGTAGGTATTTAAACCATTTTACGTGGTCATTAAAATGTCTATTAATGAAGATTAAAGCTGCCATCATTGATGGTCTCAAGTCGCACTCCTCAGTGGAGACGATAAGGCTCTGTGGCAGACGCTATCTTAATCACTTTTGCATATTTTTGACGAGGGAAAGTAAAGTTGTACCTTCAGTTTTTGAAAGTTGACGGCAGAAGTTTCTTGGCGTTTCTCGTCTGGAACTTACCTGGAAAGAAAATAAATAAAATGCTTTAAATGCTTTTAATAAATACAATTATTAACGGTAGGTACCTTCCTTAGTACTCTCGTAGTTTGAGTTTCTAACATTATTTACATCTGTCAGTACGGGAATGAAGGTGTATACAGTATACAGTACCTATACAGGTTGTTGCAAAAATGGTAAATTATCCACGTATAACGGTGTCTCAGATGTCATTAGGTACCTACACACATAATTATATTGTTAAATTTCGTTTCAAGTCGCACCTGAAAACCGACGTTTTAATTTCCCCACAGTCTGGTAAAAAAAGCGGAATACTAAATTAAAATTTAGTTGAATTTCGAGATAAAACGATTACTAAACAACAAATAGCTCCGGGTGACAGGACCGGGGCACCCCGGGACTCTCGCATGCTCAAAATGTTCATTCCATTTCTTTTACAACTTCTGACCTAAATGGAAAACGGAACGGACTCATAGATCCCAATTCTCAACTCGCCTTTGGAGGCTAGTGTTAGAATTCATTGCAAAATGGTACGTCCCTCCAGCTATTACCCTAAAAAATACGTAATAAAATATTTTTTTCAAATGGCATTTTCAAAAATTGATTTTATTACGTTTTTTTTTGAGGATTATAGCTGGAGGGACGTAAATTGGTCACTATTATTGTCTTGTCAAGACGCGCTGCTGTCAGGCGACTTATTATTATTTAATAACGTTTTATTGCACAAATTTTTAAAAGTAAAATAATTTTCTGCCTGTCAACTCACAGGAGGAATACAAGTTTCTCTAAGGAATATTAGAATTTTCCCTCTGGTCCCTAATACTTCTGACAGTGAATCTAGAAACTAAAGTTTGAAAGTGAAAGGTTTGATTGAATTCTTGTACATTATAGATAGAGTTCGATACGCGCAAATTTACCAATTTCCTTGTAAATACTTTTTATTTTGCTAAAAAAGCTAAATAGATTATAGAATAGGATAGTGCTATGGATAGTAGGAAAAACAAAAATATAATATTCAAAGTATTAGTAATATTGTTCAATGTCTGTCGGCACCATAAACTTATCGGAAATACGGAATACCCATACAAAATGCATTTTCAATTTAGCTTAACTGCTAAATAGTTTGTGTTTAATTATGAACGATGGTTTGTAGTCCCTAAATTATTAATGTAAACATTAATTTTGTTCTATTGTTCTCGTCACGTTACGTCATTATGATATTTCAAATATTTGCGGAGAGCCCGTACCTACTTATTAGGTACCGTTTGCATAGATGAGTTGTCGAGTACCTATCATCTAATCTAAAATAATCCTAACTAATATTATAATCGCAGCGTGGGACGCCCTCCTGCCCGCTGGACTGACGACCTTAGGCGGGTGGCGGGTAGTGGTTGGATGAGGAAGGCCGAGGACCGAGTGTTGTGGCGCTCCTTGGGAGACACCTATGTCCAGCAGTGGATGATTATTGGTTGATGATGATGATGAATATTATAAATATGCGAAAGTAACTGTGTCTGTCTGCCTGTTACTCTTACACGCAAAACTACTGAACGGATTTGAATGAAATTTGGTATACATATGCTCTATACCCTGACAAAGAACATAGGCTACCTTTTATCCCGGAATTCCCACGGGAAAACTTTTTGAGGCGAAGCTCGCGGGGACAGCTAGTATTATTATAATATACACTTTAAGGCTACCTGTCCACTAGAGCAGCGCGGGCTAGCGGAGTGGTGTGCGAGGTAAAAATCGACCAATGGAATTGCATGAAAACTCCGCTCATGTCCGATTATTGTCTCGCACACATAAAAGGCGTAAAAGTAAAGTTCTTGAAAAAAATATCCCTTGAAAACAATTTCAAGTGCTTATTAGGCGTTAGATAGTTTGCTGGGCGGTAGATATATATATACGATACCCACTTGTGTATTAGTGGCTTAGAGCTAAGTGGATTAGGAAGGTAAGAAATGTTAATTTTGAGAGTAAAAACCATGTTATACGCATCGAATCTAAAAACAGTAACTGGGCATTTGTCTTGCAGTAAATTTTATATACGTATGCGAACCTTAG
Source organism: Plutella xylostella (assembly GCF_932276165.1). NCBI lineage: Eukaryota > Metazoa > Arthropoda > Insecta > Lepidoptera > Plutellidae > Plutella > Plutella xylostella. The sequence goes on from NC_064002.1 coordinate 1,487,723, forward strand.
ATTCCTCGATACCACATGTATTAGTATAAAACGTATCATAAGTTTCCTCGACCTCGTATCAGACCTTTGCTGATTAAAAATGTATATTATGTTAATTTATGTAACAAAGAAGCGCTCAGGAGTATGTAACATTGTGTGCAAGTCCATCTACTTATACATTCACTGACATAGGCTACACAATACAGTAATTAACTGACGGCGAATCCATGTGTGTGTGTTGTGTGAAGACCTTTGATCCGATGCGATCATAATTATCGTCTTAAACATTCATGTTTATGTGTTATGAGTTTATAATGCTTGCTATAACGATTATTTTGGAAACATTATTGAAGTTCGAATTTGAATTGTACCTTTTCAGATTATACGTTTTATATGTATAATGCGTTCTCGAGTGGAGCAAACGTAGCGTGGGACGCCCTCGGGCCGACAGCCTAGCTAGACAGTTAACAGGTAGGTGGCTGGATAGGAACGCTTAGTGAGTAAGCAGAATACTTACGATATTTTTTACAGAATCACCTGGCTACAAAGTCTAACGAATATTTTAGACTTTTAGTCAGTAGGCTTGATCATAAAACAGCGTTATAAACTGGCACTTTTTTATTATGTTTTTTGTTTCTCTACACACATAGAGCACTGTGTACCATTCGTTGCCGCGGCGTTCATTTTTCATTGCCCGAGCATGCAAATAAACAAACCATTATTTCGAGGAAATGTATTTTTCGTAGCGCACCAGACTGCTGTAATGTCAGTGCAATTTGATTCAATGAGCCGTTTTCCTTGACAGCTGTCAGTTGAGCTTTTGGGTAAGCCGATAGATGGCGTGAAGACGCAGTGTACCAACTGTCAAAAATTACATAGAGAGCAAAGAGTACTAAACTCAGAATAAGAACTCACTAGTTGTGATTAAATGTCGGGTGGTAGCGCGAGCCATCCTTCCGAGGCTCAGACTGCATGTGGCTTGGGATAGTGCTAAGTATTCTGTGAATAGTTCTACCCGCGCCGTCACGTAGTGTTCTTTTCTCTATGCGCGCCGTTTGAACGGGTGCTGCGTGCGAGAACTGATTTTCTATTTTTATTTATTGTATGATCCTAAATAAGATCCCAAAGAAATACTTACAAGACATCACTATCACAAGAGTCACTATCTCACAAGAGTCACTATCTCAAAAGAGTCACTATCTCAAGTGCACTAACTCTACAGTATCAAGGGAGGAGGAGCAGATAGCTCAATTACAACTCAATTAATACAGAAGAAACACAAGGAAACTGAGAAAACTTGAAAAGAACGGCTGTACGCACAATCGCACTGAACGCTGAAGCAACAGTGACATCGACATCATAGAGAAAATAATACTACAATTCTACCTACCTACGTCACTTTCACATTTCGTTAGCCTCACAGAATAACATATTGTGATCTGAGTGTGTTCTGAGGGTTTGAAAGTTGGTACAACCCCAGACAACGCCATCTATTTCTCCAAGAAGGAACTTTTTTTTTTTTTAACAAACGCCTCATTTGTAAAGACCAAGCATACAAAACCTAAATTTTATTGTCCAGATTCAGAAATTAAGTGTGAAATAAATTCTTAGAAAGGTTATAAAAACAATTTACCTACTTTGCAACCCTTTTTGAGGAAAAAAAAATAATATCTTTATTAATCCAGCTTCCCACCATAATCCGTCTTTGTGGAAGTTTGTTATCGATTTAGTCTGCGAACTGACGTCCGAAAAAATAAGATGGATTAGATAATAGTTCAATGTTACTTGATACAAACAAGGAAACATTGTTAAGTTATAAGAGAAATTCACATTTCTACATAAAGAAATTATCGATAGTATTTTCTATCACTTAGTTCCAATATGACCGATTAATCGAATAAAATAATGGATGGTTAGTCGGATACTGTTGGGAATTGTAATGCAGAGTTCATTAAATAAATTAATACAGTCTGTATGTATAATTAATATAATTAAGTGAATGGTTAAAAACCGCAGAAACAATTTGGATGCGGTTTGCTGAGTGAGTTTCATTTGCTTCGTTCATGCGGGAGTTCGTATTATACCTTCTAAATTGGATAACTCGCTTGTCCGAAATACCTTTTAAAAGGGAACATAAACGATATACCAGATAGTTTTACTTCAAATAAAGCATAATTTACAACATAGTTGTAGTCAAAACTTTTGTTAATATAAAAAAAAAAAACAAAAATACCTAAGTAGGGTAAAAGTACTAGTAACTGGCAGTTTAAGCGACTAGCAACACAAAAAAATATATTAAAAATAAAGTATTGGCCTGATTTAAGCACCGGTAGGCTTGAATTACTGGCAATAAGATGACGAACAATTATAGGCATAACTGGTAAAGATATATGATTAATATTCGATTTTAATGAAGTTTATATCCACTACCCCCAAAAAACCTAGTAACTGGCAGTAAAAATTAGTAACTGTCACATGATGTTTCAGTAACTGGCACCTTTTAAAAAATCATGCTATTAGGTCAATAAGTACTCTAAAATCAATAATATATTTGATATTAGGTAATGTACAATTACCTGTCTAGGTTCTGTACCGGTAAGACTCAAAATCACCGTTGTAATGGTCGACTTCTACGACAAAATGACAGTATAAGTATGCGACGAATCGTGGGTCCATATGAATGCAACAAATCGAGAAACCCTTGGATTTGGAAACGGAAATGGAGAAAGCAAATGCTTGTGGACCTTGATGTATTCATTCAGCAGCTTGAGAGAAGTGACCTGGCTAAGTTGAAGACTGCTGACGGTAGTATAGTTGCCTCTAAGCTGAAATTTCTTGCGGAAATTGAAGGTTTCTACGGCTTTCAGCTTCACATGCTCTGGGTAAAGACAGAATTAGTACAGCTCTTCTGAAAGCTATTACTATCCTCGAACAGCTTCAGAAGCTCTTTAACCAATTTTGTTTATAAGTCATGTTTTCAAGCTGTTTTATAAGGTCATCACGAACCGTGTTTCTATCAAGTTCTTCAAGGACTATAAGAAAGCCTTTGATTCTATTTAGACCTGGGCAGTTCTGGAATTCCCTCATAATGCATAGCGGCCTTCATGTAGCAACAGTATATTATGTCTACCTTGGACAGTCTATTCGACTAGGCAGAAGGAACTTCGAAAACGAAGCTGTAAAGTGCATAAAACAAAATACTACTGGATTGGACTGCATAGGGGAAGATTTGTCAAATTTTCACATAAATGCCTGAAGGCAAAGGTCTTCAGTCAATGCGTCTTACTGGTGATGACGTATGGATCATAGACGTGGACACTGACGGTTGGACTGGTCCACCGGTTCAAAATCGATCAGCGGGCATTGGAAAGATTGGTGGTTCTTTGAAGGACCATACCAGAAATAAGGTAATCCGTAAGAGAAATTGAGTAACCGATATAGCTCTTAAATTCTGTATGCTCAAGTGGCATTAGGTCGGCCATAGCTGCCGAAGAACCGATGACCAGTGGGGCAAACGCGCTCTAGAGTGGAGACCACGAACATGCAAGGGTAGCGGCGGATACCTTCGTGCCAGCTGGACCAACGACCTTATAAAGCTGACCGGTAGTGGCTGGATGAGGAAGGTCGAGAACAGAGTGCAGTGTCACTGCTGGTGAGAGGTCCAGCAGTGGACAATTACAGACTACTGTATATTGATTTTAGTCATTTTTCTGAAAAGAAACATGAAAGAAATGTTTACCGCACCAGTAAGTGCCAGTTATTGGTGCGTAAAAAAAATGTATGCAGATTAGTAACTGGCAGCCCCGTGCCAGTTATTGAAAAAAAGCTGCCTAGACACTGGGGGTTTTTACAGTGCACTTTAAATCGTATTTTCTGTCGATAGAAGGTATAAAATAGCTTAAAATCACAAAACCCAAAATATTAGTAACTGGCAGGGGGGTGCCAGTTACTAAGTGAAGATATAAATTACATTTCAGTAACTAGCACCCTGAAATATAACTCAAAAGCAACTAAAATCACAGTGAATCGGGTCATTATGATATTGTTTAGACCTTCCCCTACTTCCTTGTTATTGTCACACTATCAAAAACTTATTTATTTTCGCGAAAACAAGCAATAAAAATTTTGGTGTCTCCTTAAGAAAAATTTAACGCACGTGCATTTTTTTGGCGATCTTCGCCGCTTTGACTGAGATAATTTCCAGCGCCGGAAAATACCCACCTAGCGGCGTAAAATTAAACTATAATATCAATGAATAATTGGAGATTGTTGTAAACACATCAAAGATGGTCTTACTATATCCAAAAGCTTAATATATTTAGTTTTATAGTCAAAGTGCCAGTTACTGACACATGCCAGTTATACCACGATTTCCTACTTACTCTTTATTGCGGTTGAATAGAAAAGAATTACTGAAATAAGTCTAAAATAATTAGTACTCGTAACAACGTTCTGTCAACGTTAAAAAGTGTGCTGGGTGACATACGTGGTTGAGATATCTCTGGTGACATAATATTATTAGAGCTCAAGCTAATGTTCTGTTGAAGCAAATACTGTATATTGTTCAGATACCTATATGTAAGTTTGACTTAACTTGGATCCAAAGTTAAGACAAACCCGATTATTATGTGCCGGGATTAACCGACGCAGCATGTAGCTTGCAACTTGTTCTATAAGACCTACGATGTTCGTAGTATAAGACCTACTCCTAATTTTTTGGCTTGCATGTGATCGCTTCGAAACCATCGCACCTTTATTTTTTTGAGAAACACTGAAGCTAGACCAAGCAAGCAGTGAGATTAGGTGTCAGTCGCTGACTGTCCAGGGTTTATACAAAGCCAGTAATGCTGGCGCCATCGCCAGTCACTGGTTAAAAAACCAGACCGTTGCTTTTTTTTCTTGACAGTGGTATTGGGTTGGTTTGAAAAAAATAATTCTAAACTGTTCTAAACTATACATTGTATTCGCAAATTCGGAGTAGGCTCACAGCAGTACATTGTGCCCGAAGCATACACTACATTTTGCCTGTTTACGAGATCCGAAATGAACTTAACACAAATAGTGCAGCAGCGGGTAAGTTCATAATGATGCAACTTTGAACTTACAACTGAGCAGCTTAGAGCTGCGACAGCAGACTTCAAAATTACTTCGTGTTTGGAAGAGCAGAGTTTACGCTAACTTCAGCTATAATAGGCCACAAAAACTTAAGTTCAACGGGTGTTTAACGCTGTCGAATGCCTTATAAATCTGTCTAGTAATTACCTACCATTCAAACAGCTGCTTTATGTACGTTTTTTTTGGTAGTTACAGATTATGTATGTACCTAAATATCTGCCCCAGCCGGGAATCGAACCCGGAACCTTCGGCTCAGTAGTCAGGGTCACTAACCACAACGCCATTCGGTAGTCAAAAAAAAAACTCTGTACTTTTATCGATTTCCCTCTTTCGCATCTATGTTAGTTGGGCTACGCAGTAAAATGTCACAAGGGCGAATAGAGCCATAGGGAGTAATACAATAATACGTCTTATGGCATGATTACGCGGTCCCACGAGCCCACTCGGGTACTAAAACAATTTACTCTAGTTACGTCGTATTGGAATATAAGTAAACTACAGGATTATTGGCGAAAGAATAGATTGCTAAGACGCAGTTTGATAATTATATTGTAAAATATACAATTTGGTAATAATTTATCAATTTTGTATCGATTGATGAATTACACAGAATGAGATGTTCGGTATTTGTATGATATTATTATGTTTTTTTTCACAAATTTAATTTATTTTAAAGTTGTCTAGATCAATTATTATTGTGTTCTTACATTCACTACCCAAACCCATGTTTCATTATAAATTAAGAAGTTATTTCTCATTATTCCCCGTAGTAACTACACTAAGTATTCACTAATATTACCGAGAAGTTGTCCCCTGATGGACATAGCCCTGAGGCCACGTCATCTGCACCCTGCGGCGCGCCGCATCATGACCGCAAATCATTTACGGCACATCACTATATAGTCAAATCATTTACGCACATCACTATATAGTCAAATCATTTACGCACATCACTATAGTCAGCTATAGCCAAACCTCCCTGTCGCGATCTTGTAAGGCTTTAGTCCGATTTTAGGAATCAAAATTTATTGAATTTGACATTAATTACTGCGTAAATGTTACTTAGTTTTGACTTCGCGATACTTCTTCTGAGCTTCGCTCAAAGCTCGGGATTCAAGAAGGGGCTTTCTCTAGTGACGTATTAATGTAATCGTACCACATCCGGTGCAAAGTGAGCATCGTTGACTGACACGACTGGTGCTCATAGATAAGAAATAAAACAATTTGATTCTATTCGTTATGTTATTCATTCAATGAAATAAAATCTAATTATTATAAAATTTCTAATTATTCAGTAGTTAAACACAAAAATAAACATTTTAAGGATTATCGAGTTAAATCTTAATGTCTTATAAAAATCCTAATGTTAAATATTTGTTTTATGTTCTGAATTTTAAAAATACGTACCGTCTAGTTTATTTCAGTTAAGAACTGAACTAAAATTATATCTTATAAAGATTATTCATAACAGTTTTATAGCTACCATTATTTTATTCATCGTTTCAATAGAAATTTTAAGACTAACTTATGTTGACTTGCTTTATTATGCTTATAAATTTCTAGACGAGACAGTAGTATTATTATAAGGTACTCTTAACACTAATACATAAATATTTTAGTGGAAATTTACTGATTTGCATATTTTAAGCAATTTTCGTTGCTACATTAAAACTATTTCTAGTTATCATTTTGTTCAACTTTTATTCAACCTTTTTAATGTAAATAAGCAGGTAGGTACGTGATAAAGTAACTGTAGTGAATTATTGAAATCAGATCGCTGCAAATATAATATGGCAAGTATTTAGCAGTATATTTTGAATCTAGATATTAAAATTAATTTAAATAGTTTCCAGGTATTAGGAGTTAGGTTCTTAAAGTTTAAATTAGTATTGTAATTTGTAACTTTTTGGAAAAACTATATCTGTCCTAATATTACAACATTAAGCAAGCTTGCAACTACGATCTCAATCATCTCAGTATCCATTATCATTTCCACACTCGCCTTGGCCTAATTCGAGAAGACAAACGTATCGTTTATACTCATTGCAGGTATTTTACAGTTCGCCGTTTTATTCGCGAAAGGTAATAGAGAAGATTATCTTTGAACAATGGTTATACCACAGAGCATGCGCAGTGCGGCCCACAGACTAAACGAGGCTTGTGGTCGCGGGGTTGTCTGTGCTATTAGTTATTCCCTCAGAATAAGGATTCCGAGTTCCGGAACTTTGTTTTGAATTTCGAATACCCACTGTAATCTGCAGTGCTGTGTACGTAGCAATTGTGAAAATGAACCCTATTGTTATAATAACTAGGGCTGACTAGGGATTATTTGAACTGAATAATTGAAGATTTACAAAATAGGTAATGCCGTGATAATGCAAATAGTAAACATTAATTAATTTGCATCCTTATTTCACATTCTTAAAGCAATTTATTCCATTCATTCCATTCAGGACTTAAGTAGCATAAGTACTTACATAGAATATATATTGCCAAAATGTATATCTTATCAACCTATTTTATCCTATTCTATTAAATATATTATTACTAGCTGTTCCCGCGCGCTTCGCTTCGCCTTAAAAAGTTTTCCCGTGGGACTTCCGGGATAAAAAGTAGCCTATGTTCTTTCCCAGGGTCTAGACCGTATGTATAGCGAATTTCATTCAAATCCGTTCAGTAGTTTTGGCGTGAAAGAATAACAGACAGACACAGACACAGTTACTTTCGCATTTATAATATTAGTAAGGATAGTAATGTTAGCTTCGTTACAGGAGAAATGTATCTATGAAAAAAATACATATTGTAGCAATGATAAAAAGCTATCCAAATTATTTTAACACGGAAAACCCGAACAGCTATCGTACTATTCGAGTAGTAGGGCGAAGTAATTTCGGCATCAGACAAGATAAGCATTAGATAAACATTAATTTAGCACTTAAGGCTTTCCGATTAATAATTCAATTTCGGTTCACTATCTAGTGGGGAACGTACACACAATACACGGGTACACTACATAATTCCGAATTACTTTTTTACGAATATGAAAATAACGATTTTTAAAATTTCGAATTTCATAGTTCCGAATAATTCACAATCCCGAATTTTAAGTTTCCGAATAACGAAAATCACGAATAGTTTATAAACGAAATTTCAAACAACACATTTATTAAAATGACGAAAGTCAATTTTCCGAATATTATTATTACGATGTTTGAAAAGTACGATTTTTTATTATATCGAATTGTTAAAATTACGAATCCCGAAGTTTTAATATTCCGAAAATACAAATTCCCGAATGTTTCTTAGTTAACAAGAAATGGTTATATGAATAATGCAGCATAATGCGTATAAAACAATATTTTTTAAGCTATATTATGTGAAACGCTCCGCTCCGCTTCGCTGCGCTCCGCTTTGTTTTTCGATATCTATGTGCACCTAACACGCTCCTCCTCGCTTTGCTCGTCGTCGCACCTATCTTTAGGTTTAGGTCCTAAGGTTTTTAAGTTTAAACACCATAAAAATCCTAGCAATTGTTTTGCTCTATATTTGAAACGCTCCGCTCCGCTTCGCTGCGCTCCGCTTTGTTTTTCGATATCTATGTGCACCTAACACGCTCCTTCTCGCTTTGCTCGTCGTCGCACCTATCTTTTGGTTTTGGTTCTAATGTTTGAAGAAGTTTATTATGTTTTTTTGTCAAAATCACGAATTATCATATTTCCGATCGGGATTTGACTTTTTCGTGATTATAATAAATCGGTATTTTATTTTTCGTATATTAAAGTAATCGTATTTTTTAACATTCGTATATTTAACAATCGTAATAACAATATTCGTGATTATAATATTCGAAATTATAATTTTCGTGAATATTATAATTCGGTATTTAAAAAAATCGGTATTGCAATTTTTCGTAAATTACATATTCGGGGTTATCAAATTCGGAAAAAAGTTTTTCGGAATATTTGGGTGTTCCCACAATACACACATGGCGTGGCGGGAACATCGCATAATGTTTTGGTGCTGGACATAATAATTATCATAGTATAAAAAAAAGTGGTTCGTAATATAGGTATAATTACTGTAAATTGCAATCCTCCAGATTGCTTTTTTATGTCTTCTATATAAGTGATAAAATTTGTTAAAAATACATCCAGTGGAAAAAAAATTAACAAATTCAAAATCTACTGAATTTAGAAATTACTTTCATATTTATCAATACTCATCAGATTTACGCGACCGCGAAAAAGTAACTTAAAATATAATAACAGCATTTAGTTTATTATTTCGTCAATATTATACTACATTATTATCCATATGGAAAATTACAAATTCTCCATGAATATTAGATTGTTGTTTTATTATTTACTATGAATTCACGGCTTTGCTGAAGCCACCAGTTAAAATTTAGGAATGTTTTTACTATTCAAAATACAGCAGGCACTCCTGAAAAATGCCAACGTTCAACAATGGTCAATAACGAACGTTGTGAGTTTGTGACGGTTCTGGCTTTACAAATATTTGTGCTAGATCCACATATTTGCTAACGAACTTAAATTTATAAGCGATGCTTTGAAGAGCCTTTTTCGACCCGGGCTTAGCTACACGTAAGTAATCTGTGAGTAATAAGGCTTGATGTTAGTTTACGCATGGGCTGTAATTACTGTGTAATGTCTATGGGAGATTTTCTTTTGACGTTTAAAAGTTCCAAAATCGACCAATAGATGGCATCCGGCCTGTCGTTTTTTATGAGCTGCATTCTTCTGAGGGGACGGAAGATGTCATCAATGGTACTGGTATGTCATAAAATGGTCATAAAGGACTGGAATCCATGCCGGCAAAAAAAAAATGCAGTGCTGTTGAGTATGAAGTTTTACTAGCGCCATCTGTAATCGGTTTTTGTCTATGGTTGAAAATCTCTCATTGCAGAGTAAAGAGGCGAAGGAAACTGTTTAGGGGAGCAAAGATGTTTCGCTCTTGTGGAGAAAATCCACTTTGAAGTAATTGTTGTCGCGTCAATGTTCTCTAATTATTTAGGTATGTAAAGTGATTACGTGACACAAGCTTTGTAATTCAATTCGAGGAATATTTATAATTGCTGTGATTAATAATTGTCTCTTAACATTCTAATTCATATCCTATTTTATAGTTAGTACCTAATAAACATATCCACTTGTTACAAAGGTTGTCAGGAATAAACAACACAATTTGTACTTTTAACTTATTGCTCAACCAGAGAGTGACAAAACAAATAAATAGCTAAAACGTTAAAATACTTTTTGATAATGTATAACTGTGATCTTTTATTCCATTCAGAAAATCACCAAATTCCTACTCCTAAACAAAAAATCTAACTAATGACGCCTTCGACGCCTTCTGTAATATTTAAGTACATTTAACAGTGCATGAGAATATTTCCAACTAAAAACGTAAATATTGTGTTAAAATCTCTTATTAAATGTTTAAATAAAATGCATTTTGTAAGTAACGATCCCACGGCTAAAAGATAATCTTTACGTTCTCCGTTTTATTATGTGTTTCATTATTTTAGGCTACCCCAAACCCAAATCAATATCACGTTTTGCTCCAATTCGCAAACACAACAGTGTGTAAACACCCTAACATTCCACTCTGTGACCTAACCTCGTCCTTACGTTATTGTAAACAGGGTATATTTTACCTTGCATAAATAAATACCTTGTTTTTCTACCGTCATTTGCATTTTGAAGGCTGTTTAAGAGAGCGGCAAGATAATACTTTTTATAGGTATTTTTAGCTTCTTTTTGTAAGTTTTATCTTTCGAACAGTCCAGTATAATGTGAATTGTAAGTATAAATCAATCCAGGTAAAACCAATTTACCTAGATATGACTACTCAAAGATACCTAAATAACTTTTAGCGCATGTTACGGAAGGCATTAACTATAACTTGCAAGTCTGTTGTGAGAAGCTTTCTTTCTTTCTGTTAATAAAATAAAATGCTCTCCATTCCATATTTAGAACACGTTTACCCAATAAAAACAATTGCTGGATTAAGTACCTAAATTTAAATAATTGTAAATCTCTTATGTTTCCGATTCTTTATTTACCCCATAAGGGAGCTGCATATGTGTTACATCTGAAAGCACGTTCAGTGGTTAAAAAGTTTACAAAAGCTTACGAGTGTGTCGCATCGAGGATTGCTGAAACGTGTCGTTTCAGCACTCGTATTGGAAAACAACACCGACACAGTAGCAATTAACAATCCATAGGCAGCGTCGCTCGTTTGTCAAACATCTGTCTGATTCATAGAAGTTACGTCAGATTTAACTGGCTAATCTTTTAACCACGATCACAAACTCTATACCAGCTGAAGTATTTGTTGAAAAAGATAAAGGCTAACCCTATCACTAGTACTAAAATAAGTCGCATAATTACACTCACGGGCAAAGAAAAAGTTCCATTTACAAAATGCAGACACCAAATGGCGTAATTTTTTTAAACATTTAATAGGAAATCTGAACATTATATTTATGTTTTTAGTTGGTAATACTCTGATGCGCCGATAAATGCACTTAAATATTGCAGAAAGCGTATTTAAGTTAGTTTTTCAGTCTCGTTTTAATTTGGTGATTTTCTGAATGGAACTGTTGTATTGCCCGTGAGTGTATTATGCACATAAAGCTTATAATTTTTTTTCTTTTTTTGTGTGTTGGTATAATTAGTAGGTACCAGTTCAGATTTTACACGATGACCTCACGAATAAGAGGCACAATCTCGACTGCTCCGCGACAACTCTTCAGTTTTATAATTATGTCGAGCATTAAAACACTACAGCGCTTAAGAACCACAAATGCCGCCAAACGTTTAATATTCATAAGGCGAAGTTCAAATGATCTTGAGCTGTGTCTAGAGGTACTTAAGCGTCAGAATCGTTTGTTCTTGGGATAACTAGCGTAGTCGCTAGGTGGGGCTTTATTGGACTTAAATGAAAAGGACTCTTTACTGCAGATTTCTGCTTCAAGTTTCTGTTAAATAGTTTTAGTTGGCATTTCGCTTGAATGCTATAAGTCTCAGTTTTACAAAGTTGCAAAAACTTTAGTTTGACCTTTGAGATGTTAAGTAGTTTCTAAGGTAGGTTATAGAAAAGGGGACAACCAGTGCCCATTCGCCACTGCGACCTAAAAGATCTATTGTGACTCCTTCTAAGGTAGGTACTGAATTTAAAAAACCAACCCATACGGTTGCATGTAAGTACTTGGGTCTTGAGTGTTAATATGTATCTATCTATGAACCTGTGTAGATACATCAGCTGTCCAGATCTGCCTAGATTGGGGTCAGATGGCCGTGTGTGAGATGTCCCCACAAATCTATTTATTTATTTATGTAATCCTTTATTGCAAATATTATTATTATTCTAGAACTACTGCCGTAGGACATTGTAAATAGTAGCTTATCCATTTAATCTATAGTGTTTAGTTACATTAATTATTAAGGGAACGCTCCCATTAAATACTAAAGTTAATGTAGTAGGTGCCGGAAGAAATAAGAATATAAATATCTACTATAGTATAGTAGGAAGGCAAAATGAATAGTACGTTTTTTGATACTGGCTTAGATAAATATTTTATTAATAAGTTATTATGTATTTTTATGATGAATATCTACAAGTATGTACCTGTGTATAGTATATGGTATACTTACCAAAAAAACCTAGCTAGCCTTAAACATTTAATTGTAATTAATTACGTTCTTAGTGTACTTACTGCTGTTATACATTACAACATTTTCGTATGTTTTTTTTTTAATTAGGCAGTTTCAAAATTAGCAGTAACTAATAATAGCAGCTGTTAAAAAAGTGATTTGGCAAAGAAATAACCGATTGTACGAAACACGAGTCAACTGTTCATTTGGGTAGTATCCAAGACACGTCAGTTACACACATAAACTTCAGTAAATACATCAAAGTATGTAACGAGAAAAGCCATGATGAGCTTTGATTAATCATTTACTAAAATGATCGTGACGTTTATTATAATAATTTCGAAATGAAACCCTCCGAAATATACAGTTTTTTCTTTGAAATAAGATAAGACTTTCACATCAAAAGTTTACTGAACTTATTGTGACGATATTGCAATGTTTTATACTGTAAGAGTAATTTAGTAGTAAGAGGTATTTGAGAAACGGTTCGCTTGTCTGAGACATAATATAAATAATAAAAAAACTAGGATCGAATTGCCTTTAAATGGTATTTGTCTTCGGTTTCTGGGAAGAAAATCCGCCTATATGAATAATTTAGAAATAGTTTAATAATCGTATGCTGACATATGTTTTGCAAATGATAAGATAAATAGGCCAATATGTTACTATAGGCAGCATATATCATATTATTACAAGACTCCCTAAAGTTACCAGAAAGAGAAGATAGTAAAAAGAAAGATACACAAAAGTAGAAATTCTACTTAAGCTGCGTACAGAACGTCCCAACGAACGCCCAACGAACGCCCAACGAACGCCCAACGATGGATATTTATCATACATAATACAGGGCAGATTGCAGCAACGAAGGTCAACGAAACCCGTTCGTTGGCGTTCGTTTGGCCGGTCTGTACGCAGCTTTACTTACCACCTTTTTCTATCATCTAGTGATATGCGGCTGGACTATATTTACCCACCAATAAATAATGAATGTTGCCCAAACACCTCACGTTACCTGGGGACTATTGATTATGTGCATGCGATAATGACCTCTATGTCCAACCGTATGCCCTGTGGATTATGGTGTTCAGTGAGACGTCACTAACTTGGCAATCATACAGCGTAGGTTAACATAACGATACAGTGAGTTATCCACTATTGTGTATATAAAAAAATCGTAATAAAAACCTAAAAAATAGAAAAATGTGAGATATACTTAAGTATCTAAGTTATTAAATGTTTAACCAGTCTATTAGACATAGAAAAGTCTACGAAGATGCAACCATAAACAACTTAAAAAGTCCTTCAGAACTTCTTTAGGCCAAATTTATTTCTATAATTAATATCCCATCAAAAACAATACTTGTCAAAAAAACCAAGTCTCGTAACTCAGTTGTTCTACGGTAAAAAGTTGTGAGATCCATGTAATACCAAGTCTTATCAACGCACGCATCTCAATCTTAAAAATATTTAATGTTTTATATAAATATATTGACTCGGCCATCGCATGGAAACACGTGTTGATTAAATTATTTAGTGCTTGGCACTGCCATGCCCCCAGATATGTGACTATGAAATTATTTAAGCAGTTATGTACCTATCTAGAAAACTGGACCAAAATTGAAAAATTTTACTCGAGGTGGTGGGGGGGTACTACCGTGCCCCCAAATATTTTAGTTTTTCTTTGATTCATACACTACTTATATTCCAAATTTGAAGCTTCTAGGTCTGCTAGAAGTGCCTTAGAATTTTTATGATCGGTGAGTGAGTGAGTGACAAAATTAAGAAACTTTGACCCGTTATAATTCTTAAACTACTGGTTCAAATTTAATGAAATTTGAAATATACCGTGTCTTTACAATGCCTGCATGTTTAGTGAAAATTCAGTCTTCTAATTTATCCACAACGAAGTTACAGGGGGTCGAAAATGGCCTGAATTGCTGCCGTGCCCCCAGATCAGAGACGAGACAATGCAAAGTAACTTTGCAATAGACAAATGCACTAAAATAATGTAAAGGTTCAACAAATTATACTTCTTAATTTCTTCTATCCCGACGAATTGAGAACCTCCTCCTTTTTTTGAAGTCGGTTAAAAATAATCTCCCATATTTCACCCGTTGCGAAGTAAGCGTTGCAAGACTCTATGGCCTACAGGATAGATATTGACGGCCATAAATTGAAGCAAAATACGCCCCGGATGCGTCACTTGACATTAAACCCGCCTCATTGTTCTGGCTCCTAAATTAATTTCAGTATTCACCCCCGAGACTTGGCCAAGGCTGAAAACGAAAACAATAGAGCAACCACCTCTCAGAACCTCTAAAGTGCTATAGGCTGAAATTCTATCAGTACTTGAGCCGAAGAGTGGTAAATGTAGCCGATTTACTCAACAGTATGGTCTAAAAAATTACAACTTTTGTTTTTTAATATATATCTGATTGTTTGCATTTATTTGTGTAAATGAACTGTAAAAAGTAACATCAAAAAAAGCAGTTGTTTCCACGCTTTCCTAATAACGCTGCTATATCTTTTTGAAGCAATATTGCTGGCATATTCTTACAGAAGATTTTTACACAATGTAGCGGTTAGTTAATAACACTAGTCAAAGTCTTTGAAGTGAAAATTTCCTCCGATATCATAACGGCTAGAATGTGAGCAAAATGTAGAGCAGAATATTATGTTTAAAAGGAAGTAACATTTTCTGGCGTAAGTTGAAATGTACATGACTACGAATATGTTTGATAAGTATAAGTTTACGAACCTGTAGGTACATAAGTAATGTAGTAGGTACTTAGGACATATTTGAGTATTGCCTAATTCTTGTGTTACGAAAAAAAACACTGTAATCTTTCTCCACCATAATACCTAAACATAGATGATGAACATTAAAATAAACTGACACTGACTGATATTTTAGCATTTTGTTTAGAGCTCCGTATAAAAAAATATTTTTCAGAACGTGAAGTTCGATATGCTTGGATTTATTTGAGCGAATCCCACAAACCTGCGAGCGCTCACACAGCAGCGAGCACAAATGGAAATAAATGATTTACCTCGAACGTCAGGATCGACGCTCGCCCCCACCGAAACCTGTCAGTTTGTCTATCCAGCCGACAAATAGGCAAACAAGAAAGTAGGTACGAATACTACGGATATAAATAGAAAATGCACCTTTCGAAGAATACGTCCGAGCCGTCGGAGTCGGCGCGCGGGAGGATGAGCTTGGGCAGCACCATGCCCTTCTTGCGGCGGCCGCGGATGCCGGGCGCGGGCCAGGCCAGCTCGCCGCCGGCCTGCGGGCTGTGCGGGGACAGGATGGTGAGGCGGCGCTCCGGCGGCGGCAGCGACAGCTGCTGCAGCACGCGGCGCTCCGAGCCCGCGAACAGCCCGCGCCGGCGCTCCGCCGAGCAGCCCATGTCCTCGCCCGACAGCGCGCGGCGCGCCGGCAGCCCGCGCGCCTCCCGCACGTCGCGCTCGCTCGCCGTGAGGAAGGAGCGCGTGTGGCGCGCGCACGAGCTGGCCGGCCGCGCGGGCGACGTCTCCTTGCCGGGCCGCAGCGACTCCATGGAGCGCGCCGACTCCACGCGCGCCGCCGCCAGGTACTGCCCGCTGGTCAGCGTGGCCTGCACCGCCGCCTCCTCCTCCTGGCTCGAGCTGGACGTGCCGCTGCGGCTGAACGTGCTCTTGGACACGAAGCTGCGGTCGCTGTACTGCGCCGTGCTGATGCTGGACAGCGTGGTGGTCTCGGTGGACTCGGCGCTGGTCTGCGCGCGCACGCTCGTGCTCGTGCTCGCGCTCTCCGCCGTCACCACGCGCGCGTTCAGCGAGCTGAAGGCCGCCAGCTTCATGCGCCGGCTGCGGCTCTCGTCATCTTCCTCCTCCATCTTGCCTAATCTTTCCGACACTACGACCGATACACACAATTTAATACACCATTTTTATTTATATACTCAATTTATTTATTGCCTTACAACCTTTCAATAACAATATATTTTAAACATAACACACTTAAGGAACACGGGACAGTCTTTATCACTTTGGGACCACCAACCACACGCAGGTCACTTCTTACTTTACGGAGCACCTGCAACAAAATGTGCTTTGAGTAACACGTTACGTTATTGGTAGTAAATTATATCAGCCTGCAGACGTCGCGTCGAGCGGAAATCGATATTTAGGATTTACGAGTGCGACGAGTCAGTAATGTGTTTCCTCTGAAAGGTTCGGAATTGACATGCGGTTACATCGCTCTCTACAAAGTTATTTCATCAAATCTACGTCTGTACAAAGATTCCGCCCAAAGGATAAACACACAGCTCAACTACATATTGGTTTCTGAAACGATTCGGTTAACTGAAAATGATGTTTAGTTGTGGCGGCGCGTGTAAGCCGAGTACGTAATGGTAATGCGAAGCTCATTTAATCGAATATTTGATATCAAAGCGTTTGTTATTTGCGTTACGGCTTTAAATATCAACCACTCAATGTCTGTACCTATATCAATAATCTAGTCACTTAGGACTTGGAGTCCTCGAGGGCGAGTTGTCCGGCCTGGTTGGCGCAGTCTGTGAGCGCCTTCACTTGTTCCGCGTTGAGTCCCTTCGCCTTCACCTGCACGTCCGCACTCTTGCTGTGCTCCTTGCTCTCGCTGCTCGACTCCACTCTCTTTGTCGTCTCATTCCCGAACTCGTCTATGAACGTCTCTTCCTCGAAAGCTTCTTCGTAACTCTCTGAGTAAGACTCGCTGAACTCCTGTCTCGCTTGGATGGAGATCGAGTTGGTCTGCTTCTGCTGAATGATCTGATCCATGTTCTGCTTGATCAGCGACTGACCTGCCTCCAGCTTCTTGCTTTCAGACATGGCTGAGTGTGATTCTACAAAGGTGGATAAGTAACGTTACTAAAAGATTATACTTAAACAAATAAAAAACGCTTTCATGCCGTGATTTATGGCACGAGAATGTAAATAGCCTGGGAGTGTAGGTCATTTGTAAACGCCGGCAAAGTGGGCTGGATAAATAAATGCTTGTCATCGCATGTTCGTCATAAATCTTGCATCCGAAAGGCCTTTTAAAGAAAGGTAGGTGGAATCAGCGTGATATTTAAACTGAAAACATTTACAGTGGACGAAAATAAAACAATGAAACGTGCAAACAATGAGTCATATAAACGAGTGAGCGAGGCGTGGGTCATCTCATCACACGGGGTGACTAGAAATCCCATTTCAATAGAAATTGATATAGTTGGCGGTGCGCCAGCGAAATGCTCCGACCACATTTAAATTCATGCTGTTTCTGAATTTTCTGAACGTTTCTCGAAGTCTACATTGTGGATTGTGGAATGCGCTAACAATGCCACCTTGGGGACGGCCGAGGAATTTGTGTCTATTAAAAATAAATTCCTGAGTACCTGTCCTGACCGACTTTCTTTCCTAGATGAACTATTATTGTCTTGGGTGGCCTGTTTATGAAGTATGAAATTAAATTTAGTTTCAGCCTCAGTGAGTTTTATGACAGCATTCCTTTGTGAGATTTCACAACTTTTGCAATAAGTGGTATTTATATTGATATTTATTATGTTTGGATTGATCAACAATCAAATCATATAAACATATCCGCAGCTAAATATTTACTTTGAATATGCATTGGGAAAATTTTACCCAAATAAAACAAATAAATTACATCGAGAAAATCCCATCAATTTCACTGACAAAGAAAGCAAATTTCATTTCCATTACACAATAAACACGACATAAATAAATACCTTGGAAAGCTCGTTAGAAATTAAACCGATTCTCTTCAAACCGCGACGGTGTAAACACTTATTTTGTAAAAAAACAAAAAAAAGTTAAAAATTTAATGGTATGTGTGCACTTGTTCAGGATCGCCGGAAGACTGAAGCTTACCGGCGCCTGCGCAGCGTGGATCAAAGCTTTGCGTGGGCGCACGAAGGTTACTCTACTTTCACAAAACACGAACTCACGAGAGCTCGCAATCGGTACGTTTAATACAACGCGATAGAGTCGTGGCTAGCGTAGTAGTGCTCCGAAACATTGTTTGCCGTAAGCTAGAGAGACCTCCCATACTTTGCCATGCAAACTTCAGTCCTGAGCCAAAATATCAGTCCTCATACAGGACAACTGCTTCAGCCATTCATTTCCAACCACTTATTAATTACAACTGAGAGCAAATAGATTTATGATGGCAATTAACCATATATTTTAGTTAATTGATGCTTAATTATTACAGATCCGCAGTTTCAGTCCAAATGCGTTGTGCAAGTGCATTAATGCATTTTAAACTAAATCACCCTTTACATAAATCGATATTAGCTTGGTTTTATTTTAATGAAAATACCAGGAAATAAACGCAAATATTTGAGCACGAGTTTTAAAAACATGCAGTCAAAGCTTCAACAGAATTTAAGGGTAAGTATTTCACGACAATAAATATGCCAATAAGAGCTCTCTCGTGCCAAATTCGGTCCAAAAATAGTTGGATGCGTCAGAAATAAGGAAAGCCATGGAATGATGAGTCTGAGAGGTATGGCGGGGGCAATAAACAGATCGAGTCTTGATGAATAATGTTGGCACAGCGTCCTCTAGTGCTGAATCATAGGAACTTTGTCTAGTCATCAATGATTGTTTCTGTAGATTAGTTGTTTGCGTAGGTATGTATATCACAGAGAAAAAAAAAAAACACTGCGTTATAGCGTATTTATTACGGGATCGTTTTATTGGAAATAAACCTATTCTTAGAATATTTTTATATCTACATGCAACGGAACGAGAACCTTAACACTTGTTACGAGAAAAATAAAAATTCAACCGTAAAAAAATAAATAATTAACAAGTTGTCAGTAAAACTATACTAACGTTTTTTACGTTGTGTGTCTTTAACGGAAAATTTGTATAGAAGACTTTTTAATATTAACAGACTACAGCTAGCATTATCCAGACATTGTGAAACAGGCCCTAAAAGATGTAAACTATCCTTGTGTGCTGTACTGTAGTAACAAGGCGCCATCTATTGGCAAGCAGTTACAACTACTCCTCATTACCTGCCGAGTTAATTAGAGAGCACAGTTCTCTGTATTTTGAACTCACTCAGTACGTTATCATTTTACAAAGCTATTTTTGGACAATATGTCGCTCGGTGCCAACTCACACAATGGGATGGACAGGTGAACCTATATTTCTTAGAGTTTTATTTAGAACAACACATTAATACCAATGTATTCTAGTACTTTGACATAGAGCAGTGCTCTTTAAGATTAAAAATAGTTGATACCAGTCAGTGTTTTGTCGGGATTTTTTTTTATTTTTTTATTTTAGTGACAATAACTTGTGAAAATGTATGGTAAGTCTATTTAAATAAACCTATTTTTTTAATACGACTAAAGCAAATAAATTTCTTGACTATAATATACCTACAGATAAAAATACCTACATTGTGGTAATAAACGATATTCACACTGGTACACCAAGGTACACAGGTGTGTGTCATTGAAATACGTGCTCTCATGTAAAATGCATAAGGTAGACATTCAAGTACCGTCTGAAGAGTTTATCCTCTTGTGGTAAATAAAATATAATAGACTCACGTCCCCCCGACACTGGAAACTTAATGTTAAACGGAAAGAAATATATTTGTCACTAAACAGGGTGTTGCAAGAAGGATATACTAAGCCGCAAGGGGGTAACTCAGGGGGGCATTCTGAACAACTTTTGTTCTAAGGGTTTTGGAAATTAACGAAAAAAAAATTACGTGACTTTTTACAATGAAGAACAAAATTTTTTTTCGCGAATTTGCAACACCCTGTATGTGTTAGTGAAATGAAGCTATAAACAATCTCAACTTGTAACTTAAAGGACCTTTCTGTCAGTTTTATACCTGGACGTCAAGTTGAACTGACGTACTGAGCAGAACTTGAGTATGGATTGCAGCAGTGATAGGCTAAATTGTCGTTGAGTAGGGTAGGGCTTAAGTGTATGTCTCGGTGGATTTATTCAATTGAGAAACTAGACATCTGATTTCTACTAAACTTATGCACCAATGAGCATAAAAACGGTGATATTTTGTTCAAATTTTAAATGAAATGTTTGAAAAAATTGAGTTTGTTCGGTGTCGGTATTTTGTGAGTCGGTGTTTTTCATTGCCCGGGAGTGTAGTATACTTATATGTTTTATGTAAATATTATGTATGTCACAGTTAAAACACGAAATAAACTCTGAAGTATTAAATTAAACTAAAAAACTCATATTCAAAACGAAAAGCTGCGGCCACGGTCTGAAATCCATTTTAAAATGAGTTAATTACTGAGAGTTGATTTATTAACAGGGCCGCGTTTGGAAATTTAATTAAAGTGACACTCTTCATTACGATCGTGATCGGAAAAATGTGATAAATATATACAGGGTGTTGCAAAAAGGGTAAACTAAGCCGAAACCAGCATGTGCAGCATATTATATCTATAGTCGTTTGCAATAGAATCCAACAATCATGTAAACAAATATGGCGGACTGACATTGACAGCGTATTGTTTATGCCCATAGTGATGTCATAGTGTTCTAATTAGATTAAATATATAAGCCATAGACTATAAAATAAAACTGATTATATATAAAAAAGTGTTTATTAAAACAAATTTAAATCTTCGTCTTCTTCATCATCACTATCAGAAGTGTCGCCGGTGACCGTAATTATAAATAGAACCACTGTGTCATCGCTTGCCGTGTCTAAAATGCCGTCGAGCTTTTTCATTTCTTCCTCTTCCTTTTTTCGTTTTGGTTAATTATATTAAGCTCTTGAAAATTATTTTTTATTGTATTCAAATAATATTAAATTAAAATAATTTATTAAATTAAAATTAAAAGATAACTTCAGATTACGAACAACACTAACTTTTTAATGACTTATAGAGTTCGATGAGTAAAAAACTAAGATGACAGCTTGTCAAATACTTCGAAATTTTTACGTTGCAAATGTTTTAACAAATTTAACTTATAAATACAAGTTAAATCGTGTTGAATATAATGTGAAAACAATGGTGCGTTCGTTGAAATCAGACTATGTTCATAATTGATCGTCAAATGTATGTGATTACGGAGTAATCGTGACAATTTGGTTTGTTTACATGATTGTTGGATTCTATTGCAAACGACTATAAGGCCGAAACTGAAATCAGCTGCACATGCTGGTTTCGGCTTAGTATACCCTTTTTCCAACACCCTGTATATACTAATTTCATTACCAATTAATAAAAGAAAATATAGAGAACGTACTGTGTAAGTATTTGATTAAATATCTATTTGTGTGTAAGAATCTACACAGCTTTTGTTTACCTAAGGCTATATGGAAGGTTTGCGGGTTTTTTCTTTATTCAGTGATGCTTAGAAATAAAATATTCTTAGCCGTTAATAATCCCAGCCATTCAATATGTCGGAACTTTACGCGAATAAACTAACAATAATTTGCTATGTGTAATTGAACATTTCTTGTTAGTATTATACGTATATATAAATTTATTATTTTAACAAAAGCTTACTAATTAGTAAAACTCAATTGTAATCAAAATAGATATTATGGCCGCTATTATAAAGGATCCCTCGTCTATTTCCTTCACTAATCTGAATATAATGGTCTCTATTTACCGACGGCAGTGGAATATTTACAATGAAAATGCGAGACTCAAAGCCCATTCTGGGGGCCACTCTATAAGACGAAAAATTTTGTTTCAGAACGCTGCTGCGTGAGCCACGACTCTATCTCGTTGTATTAAACGTGCCGATTGCACGACAGCTCTCGTCCGTTCGTTTTTCGTCAGTATAGAGTAACCCTCCTGCTTCGGAATTCCCTATACCGACGATGTACCTACTCGATTCATGATTGCTAGCCTAAAACTTAGTTCCCGGTTAGTGAGCATTTCCATATGTAATGTTACTGAAATTATAAATAAGCGCCTTTTATTTGTTGCACTGCACCGTATTTGTAAAACATGACTGTATAAAAGGTAGTACCGCTTAATAAATCATTTAGAGATAAATACACGGAATAACTATCTTGTAACTCACTAAACTATCAGCGACTGTTTTGATACTCAATATCCTAAGCTTTAAATATCCTACTCAGGATCTTACCTTATACAACAACTATGAACTCCTAAGTCCGAAGATTTTGATGCAGTAATTTAAATACAGCCAAATATTCATAGCTGCAATTGCGACGTACTGTTTACTACACATTCTATTCATATATTGCACAGCTGAAGTCAGCTGGTTAGAGACCAAGTTGATTTACAATCCTGCATAGCGAATATAATTGAATACCCTCTGAGCCACAAACACAAGTTGCAATGGGAGATTTTCAGCCATAGACAACATCCATAGACAAAAACCGATTTTAGATGGCGCTAGTAAAACTTCATACTCAATAGCACTGGATTTTTTTTAGCCAGCATGGATTCCAGTCTTCTCAGCCAATACAAAAACCCAATTTATGTGAATTCAACCATATGCAATAACTAGCTGTTATTATATGTATTATGAATAATATTAAGTGTTAACTAGTTTAAGACAGTTTTGTACCATTTATGACATCTTCCGTCCCCTAAGAAGAATGTAGCTCATTAAATACGACAGGCCAGATGCCTTCTATTAGTCGATTTTGGAACTTTTAAACGTCAAAAGAAAATCTCCCATTAGTATTGCGGCGGCAGCGGAGCGGCTAAAATACCGTTTCGATTAACACTATATTCCCTAAACTCCGCCGTGACAGTTACGGCTTGTAGCAGATTTATGTAACCTGTGACCTTTAAGGCTATAGCAGTAGAGGTAGAGGGGAACATTATCGGGGCGGCATTGGGCGCCGAGCTAGGCACGCGAGCGCTTCCGTCGCCTTATCTGCCGCCCCACAGGCCATCTTTAGGCGCCTACCCTGTAGCCCGTTCCATACAAATTCTTTAAAGTGGCATGCTCACTTTAAAAATAACGTTTTAGAGTCTATTGGCTGCAGATAGCATAGTATACGCAGTTGGTCCAAATCAAATTATGAATAAAACTCCTGCAAAACCAATATTTGTGGAAACTTAAAGTTACGACGACATACCACTCTAACCAATAAATTTTGCTTCGCCGTAGTCGGGTGAGAATCATGCTCTAATACCTACACATATTAGAGCATGATTATAGATCAAGGTAGGTACCTGACACCGCATCGTAAAGTGTATTTTGAAATACTAAATAAACAGATAGACTCGATATGTTATGTATTGTTTGTGTATACAGTCGGAAGAAGTAATAGAAGTCAATAAATAACTTAGGTACTTCGATATTATGGATACGCTTGAAGTGGGCTTACGAAAATAAGGTATTAGATATTAAATAGGTTTTCGGTAAACTGTTAGTAGGATTGTAATGCTTAACTAAATCTGCAATTACTTCTACAGTTTACAGCCAGAATATGTTTTCACAGCTATTACCTTACTACCATGACTAGAACAGCCCACTATCAAGTCAATGCAATCCTTTAGCTAGTGAATTTACGATGCTCCCACTATCTACCGAAACTTTCAGCGTGTGCGTGACGACCGCCTTATCTCAACCAGCTACAGGAGGGTCACTCTATACTACGAAAAACAAAGTTTCAGAGTGCTACTATCCGAACCACTACTCTATCTCGTTGTATTTATTTATTTATTTATTTATTTATTAAGGTTTATTCACAGATAGTGTATCAGGTACATTCACACATATTAAACGTGCCGATTGCACTTCATTCGTTTTTCGTCAGTATAGAATAACCTTCCTGCTACTTCCACGGCAGTCCATTTACATTTAACAAACTTTGAAAAAGACAAAGTTCATGTAAAAACGCTTTCACGAATCGGATGCAAATCGCGGCACACTTCAGCTTCAATTAACATCTATCAAATATAGAGTATTCCGTCGCTTTGTTGTTGGAAAAAGCGTAAAATAAAGGTCGCTATTGACGAAGTTTCAGTTAAAGGTCGAGGTTGTGGAATTAGCATCGATGGGGGTGGTGGAACAGTAATATTGGGGAATTAGGCAGCAGGACGACCTTACAGCACGCATACTGGTGATTTCAGCTCCGAGACGATTACAAGCGATAAAGCAGTTTCGTTCGACCTTCACTGTCAACCAAACTTTGTGGTAACACATGAGGACGCCAATCTACAAAATCGATAGGCCGAGAAAACATTGCTTGCACGATATTTTTGGACCTTGGACCTTGGACCTTACGCAGTGAATCGAAAAACTGTTTTGACAACGGTGCTTGCGGTGATAAGTTAGATTTTTCACCGAAAAGGCTTACAGATTGAAGGGATGTCTTGCCAAATAGAGCACCTTAGGACCTAACTCGATTTTCTATAAGTTATTTCTTTACTTGTATATTTACTTATAAGTAGATTCTTCTTGGCAAGTCAGTGATCAACACTAGAGCTAGACTAGGTTTTGCTGGCCTGTAGACAAACTGGTTCCAAGAAATGGTGATATTCACACGTTCACAGGCAAGGTGTTCCACACTTTCCATAGGCCGAAGCCTGGGAAACAGCCTAAAAGTAACGATTGGCAGCGCTGAATAAATTTCTGCACCATTGTAATTTGAGAACAATTTGCCGCAATTCAAGAGCCAGTATCGCAGATCGGATTCCCAACAATACCCTTCATTGCATCACGTTTCGGGGCGGCCGTGGCTCCCTGAATGGATCGCTGCTGTCATTCCGTCAATATGTCATCGGCCTATTGTCTGTTTTGCCTTTGCCCAAGGCCCAGTTAAATATAAGTTTTTTGTTTACTTTAGGAAGCGCAAAATAAAATGAAATCAATACAGATTTTGACCTATTTTCCGGGAAGCTTATTTGTGTAAAATACAAGTGTAAGTAGTATAGATATGCTTAAAATCTATAATAACTTGATCTATTTATAATTTTGTGTGAAAACATACAGAAAAACGTCTGTAACAATTTTGAAAGAAACACTAGGATATAACCTTCTTTGGCATGCCCATTGCCCATCCCCATCCCATAAACTTAATTACTCAGGTTTTTTCAAACGCAGTATCCATCGGAATCACTTTTCCACCCTGATTTTTAACAATTCACAATCACTCAATATTCATTCAAAGGGCGTTAATCTGCCTTAATCGTATTCCGAGTATTGGATTGTGCGATAAAAACTCGGTTTCGTTAAATGAGTAGGTACGATATGATCGTTACTGCAGTTAACCTACTTACCGCATGCAACCCCTGTCTGCCTGCGCCTGGGGCAGCTATGACCTTCACCTACTTGCTGATCCGTGCCTACCTTGTCTCAATTAGACAGGTAAGCCTTCCTTGTCATAAGCACATGCTGAGTCGGGGTCTCTTTGGCGCTTGACGCATACAAGGAGTTTTATGTTTTTTTGTTGGCAAGTGAAATAACAATGTTTAGTATACAAAATATAGGCCCACATGCAATTGCTATATTTTTCAATTTGCATTCTATGTTTACATACCAAGTACTGCTCAACTTGTTATTCTCAAATGAGAAACCCAAGGATACAACACAATTCCGCCATCAACTGTCGGTCATTTGTAAATCATTGGAGTCAAGTAGAATAGCGTGACACACATTAGTCGGTCTTGATTGATGTGCCTGCCACAGCCTATTCTATTCTATACAGATTCTATATGAAACCACTCTATCACGATTCACGATTGTCAACTGATTCTACTTGTACAAACTACAAAAATAAGAAAATCTTTCGAAAAGAATCGCTTTCTTGAAAATAATAAGGCGTTTTATCAAGGTAGAAAAGGCTATAATAATTATATAACAACGTATAAATATATATTTTTTATTCGAAAACAACTGTTCCGAGTTGTTAAATGGTGTAAACATGTCATGTATGTATGGAGGCTCAAATAAAGCCTTTGGTCACGCTTGGTAAAGTATTTCGGCTTAAAGAATCTGGGTCAATCAGCATTTAAAAATCACCTTGCAACGAGCTTTCATAAATTAAATATTTACATGGGTATGATTTAATAAAAGATTCATTAAACGTAACTTTTTAGCTCTTTGTTCATAAAATATTATACATAATACTTGAGGCCTGCAAGTCAGCTTTGTATGGTACAATTACGTATTTCAGATTATCCTAGCCACTATTAAAAAGGCTATTCTCAGGCTTAAATTCCAGTGCATAGAATTGGTATGCCGCTCAAGCCTTGTTATTTAGCGTCATCTGTTAATCGCCTTCCGTTCAGCGCTTTCAGTATTTCAGTGGTGTCTTTCATAGGGACGCGATCAATACCATTCCATTTGTTTCATTTTTGTGCGCTTATGCCTTGAATAATTGCATTCACGTTGTATTGGATGCATTTGCTTTGCTCAAAGGATTTAATGCCGTGTGGTCTTTTTAACTTAAGCACTTGAAAAAGAAAGAGATTTAGGTAAAATACATCTTTCTTTTGTACTTTTTTTTAATGTACCTGAAACCTATCTGTACCTAAAAAGATACTAGGTAAGGTACGATCATTAACTGACCGTATTATGGTTATAGAAACCACCCCGTTTGTCGGTTTCAAAACTATCGTGCCACGTGTTTAATTAGTGATCTAAAGATAATATACGATACGTTGATTTAAAAACCACCCTAGGTGTTCGGACCCTTGGTTATCAGTTGCTTGCAGACCTAATTTTATTGTCCGATAAAATACTCAGTTGTTTAAACAAATTTTATGTTATACACAAAACAAAGTGGGGATTATGCGTTAAGTGCTATAAAGTTTATTGTTTGAAAATTCTGCTCAATGTTTTGAATGCCTTTTGTTTTTTATTGCGAAGTGAAATTGAGATTTGATTTAAACATATTTCACCAAAACTGCTGCTACCTTTGGAAATATTTATTTTTATGGAAAAAACTGTAATGTGGATTTAAAAATACATTATATTAATAAAGAAGCTGATGTTAAAATCGGTGCGCTTATAACAACTTATGTATTTTCTTCTTCAAACAACCTTTCAACGTAGACAGTAGACACGATAGACCACTGAAGCTACCACTACATCATCTAAGTAACTGGACATTAACAACGTCCGGTATATCAAAGTGATCCAATAAAGTACTATCTATCGGCCTACACATCTATGATTAAGCCTGTAGCAAAGATTAATGCCACTCATTCGATTAATGTCTGCAACTGCGCTGCATCCATATCCGACTAATATTGGACCCTGAACGAGTTAATTCTATTCATTAAATTTGGATTGCTTTTTGACGATCATAATGTTGTAAAGTTAAAAAGTCTGTTAGTCATATAAGCTCCAAAACTGTAGCCATTATAGTTTAATCCGCAGTCCAGACAATTATTTGTATGATTTTTTCTGGCTTTTTTATATAATAGGTATCCTAGATACATTCCACCAAATTAATATAAGGTATAAAGAGGAAAGATTTGCAATTAATTTAATTAGTAACATACTTGCTGTTACGCCTGAGTGTCGTATTTTGTGGACAATTCGGAACTATATCATATATCTGGCACTCGGTGATATGATAAATCTCTGTCTATTTAGGTAGAACCTAAATAATTAATTTCTAAAATCTCACCAATATTATATAATGGAGGTTACGTAATTACTGCAGTCGAGGAAAATTCGAAATCGGAGCGGAATTGAAATATGAAAATTGCCAGTTCAATAGAAATGTTAAAAGCGGACAGATGGCTGACTATTAATTAACGGGAAATGACAGGACCACTGAAAATTCAGCGTGTATATTTGAAAAAGTATCGTTTGTGATTTCAGTATAATAGGTTTCTTTAGGGAACATGAAATCATAGGTACTTAATTCCTGATAACCTTTAGTTTTAGCTGAACTTTTTCCAAAATTTGCTATTATTTAGTTTAGTCATTCCCAACATAGTAAATATCTATAGGCAGATGCTACCAGGCTCCCATAGAGTCGCAGAGAACATTTTCAAAGTGGCCCTGTTCTGGACGGTAACCTTTGCTTTTCATTAGAGGATATGGAGGGCTGAATGGAAGTCACAAAAGGGGACACTTTAAGCCTTTCATAGAAAGGATAGCAGGCCTGTGGGTGAACACTGAACATGTATGATCATACCTACATACAAATAGAGATGACAAGACAAGACTTTAATTCTCATAGTGGGAGTAGTGATAGAACAGTGTAGCACAGGGCAAGACGAAAATATGTGATATTGTGTCGTAACAGTCTTGTACCCGATGCTTAGTTAAGTCTGTACGTAGAACTCAGTAGACCTGTATGGAAATGATGACTTATTTGTTATTTGAACTATGAATCTTGTTGGTTCAGCTACAGTCGAGTAAAACGGTCTAGAATAAACCACCTTTTTGCAAGCACTTAGAAATCACAAAATTGATATCCCAAAAACACAAAAGGTCAGTTTATTCGCGCGCCGAACACGTAAGCTAACCTTAACCTACCCTTTCGCATGATACTATGGTGCGAAAGTGTCTTGTTTGTGACTAATCTAACCCTTACGGGGTAGGGAATAAGCATTCTAATACCGAGTGCCGAGAGCGACGACACCTAACGCATACAATAGACTCTTTCAGTGAACTCATCCCTTTATGTGCAAAAGAGCGTCGCTCATATCTTTTGATTCTTCAAAAAAGTATGTTTTAAGACACTCAAAAGTGTAACTTATTTGGTCCCTATACGTGTAAGTGAAATTGTATTATTGTATTGTACTTTTAGTTCTATGTTATTTTATCTGTTTGAGTACTGGCCAGTATGTGACAAGACGTGGTTCACCCATCTCAAATAGATATAAACTCAAAAGCAAAATGCCGTTTCTCTTATTAACAGTAAACTCCCAGTACCTACTTTAACTTTACAAAGTTGCACTTTACAAACTGACATAATATACACACTCACAGAATCCTCAAACAGTGAGGAAAAGTTTACAAAAGAAATTATAAATGATAGTGGGTGAACCGACCGCAGCAGTTAGCAATTCGATTAAAACTTGGATTAAGTGAACAGATGAAACGGTAAGCGGGGTCAGTATCAGTAATTGTATTAAGAAGTTCAGCCAGTGATTTTATACGCGTAGTTTTCTGGTTTGCTATTTACTTTGTATTCTTGTTTTAACTGCATATTTCATTATTTACTTCGCTAGAGATTTAAGAACGTAACGTGATGAGTTGACGGCTGAGTTAGGAGATTAGTCAGATTCACCCCTGATCAAATATGTAATGACTAATTCATCTATTTCTTTAATATGAAAAGAATAGAATTATGTAAATTATGAAAAATGCAGGTAGATCTCATTCCTGAAAGGGCTATCTTATGAAAGCAAAGTCAACACGGCGCTTGACTAAGTATGAACGGAAAGCGTACTGCTGTAATAAGAAGAAAAAGTGGTCAAATAAGTTTTACCAGTGGATTTCTATGTATATATTTTTTTATTTAATGTTGATTTTGTTATATGTTATCTATCATAGTGTTATCTAGTGTTATCAAAATATCTTGAAGTAGGACACAGATCAGGCTATTCAAAAAAAAGATATCTTGAAAAAGCGTAACGAAAAACGTAACCATAATACACACACGCAAAAGGATCCTCTGCATAAATGTTATAGCTAACTTTGTCCCTATCAAGCTCTACCTTACAAAAAACTAAGTTCGGGACTCTTAACTCAATTTACTAGACCTATGTAAATATACCGATTTCACGACTGTCGTTGTTTTGTCAAGCTACCGCAACCCTCCTTATTCAAACTTCCGTCCAGGCTTAAAAAGTATAAAAAATACGATGCATATTTTACGAGCCAGATCTGGTACCGACTCTATGAAAAACAAAAAGAACTGTGAAGACTTTTTTCCACTATCCGCTGTGATTCTATGAGACCTTGCGATGGATGTCAAAAATAACATGCATGCTAACCGATGAAACGTATCAAGTACCTATTACCACAAGCTTCGACCATTTAATCAAAGACTACAAGTCGTTTGTTGACTATCCGTAACTTTTTAATGCATCAAAATAGCACAAAATATATAGCAGACATAATTGCCGATTGAAGAAACCGCCCGTTTTGTTAAAAATTTCAGGCAGTAAGTGTCTTGTTTTACGTTAACATAAATATTTTTTAAACAACTTAAATAGATGTAAATGGTTAAGATTTCTAGTCGGTATCATATCTCGTTTCCGAAGGTTTCAACCATAGAACAACGCGGACTCGGGTGTACGCGGGCATATGTCGGAAGGACAACAAAGGGACCTGTTTTTACCTTTAGAGCCGGACTTCAAATACCGTTTAGTAGAATTAGTAGAAAAAGCCCGTAATATTATAAATGAATGTAATATTATAAACGACAGTATTTACATGACTTAGAAACACATGGGTCACGATGCAGGCCAACTAGATAAACAATTTAATATAATACATAAGACAAGCACAGATTTTGTAAACACTCCTAGTTCAGGTATTGTATAATGTATAGTTGTATACATTATGTACAATGTACCTATGTACGTTCTACGTACGCCTCACATGTTCATGTTTTTCTTTGGAACAACTGAAATGAACATAATATTATTTTACTGTAACCTTCGCCTTTTCTTCTTAACCATCATAATAATAATTTTAATATTTGTAAGAAAACTGACATTAAAGTATCTTATTTATTTACACGAGGCAAGTATAATTTTATTATTATTTAAGTTAATATAAGAATCTTTTTAACTTGAAATTAGATAGTTTTATATAGTTACGGATGCAGGTAACCTTTGATAGACAGTGGACACTTTTAGTGAGATTGACTGGAGGTTGGCACTTACTAAAGTGCTCTGCAATCAGTACTTAGCGAAACGAAAATAGTTAGGAGGTAAAATATGTTTTCGGAAGCTAAAACTTCTACCACTCTAATGGCCCCTTGCACCAACATATTAAATCTAGATTTAGTGTCAAATGTCGATTTAAGAAACGTCAGTCCATATAAAATTTGACACTAAATCTAGATTTAATATGTTGGTGCAAGTGGCCCTAAGTTTCGAAAAACTATGTTTCGAAGCGCTGCTGCACTAACCACGACTCTAATACGTAACATTATTTAACATTATTTAATATTATAAATGCGAAAGTAACTGTGTCTGTCTGACTGTTACTCTTTCACGGCAAAACTACTGAACGGATTTGAATGAAATTTGGTAGGTATACATATTATGGTCTAGACCCTGAAAAAAAACATGCGAGTCACCCGCTTTTCACTGTAAATTTGCACTCACGGGATAGGTCGCAAGCCGTATCGCCGTTTTTTGAATGAGTACAATGCACTAAGGTAGAGTAGGGTAAACATCTATAAAATCCAGATGGTATAAATTGTACTTAAATTCGTTAGTTCTATAGAATTCTTTGGTACCTACAATGGCAGGTTTCAAACCCACCTTACCCGTTACGCCACCACTTTTCATTAGTTTTTTGTACATCTAAAGTAACTCTAGTCTAGTCTAGTAAGCCTCGAGTCTATCTACGTTTCCAAGAGTAGGTACTCTCTCTCTCTCTCTCCCTCTATCTCCCTCTCTCTCAGCCTTCTATAGTCCACTGTTGGACATAGGCCTCTCCTAACGATCGCCACCCCAAACGGTCACCCGCCATCTGCATCCAGCGGCTTCCCGCTACCTTCCGCAGATCATCAGTCCAACGGTAGAGTAGGTACGTAGGGATATAATTATATTTTAAAAAAGGCGTGCTTACTCTTTTTTTCATTTTCCGGTTTTATGAAATTAAGGTATGCTGGAAAACGCATTAGTTAATATCCCTGAGGCAAACCGCGATGTAATTTTTACCGCCTAACGTTTACGGTGAACGCTGGTAATTAAAAGATGGAGTATTTAAAAGCTGTGGAGAGCTATAGGTCTGTTTTTTATAAGAACCAACGTTCCATTAAACCTTTGCTTACGGTGAAACTGTTTGTTTGTAAGCATTTGCTATTTTTGTCATGTAAGTAGGTATAGCTATAGGTACTTTCACGGACACTCTGTGTGTGTAGAACCAAAATAAAACAAAAAATACTTCAGAGCATGTGAACTGTAACAAATAAACATAACTTTTTTTCCACAATCTATGTTATCTATAGGATGTAATCGACCACTGTTGGAAGCATTAAACAGAATGAAAAAAAAAACTGTATAGTTACTTACAAAGTAAGCTGAAAACTACAGATACATGTATGATAAAAATAGGCATAACGCAGTCTCTTTTCTAGCATTCAATATAATAACAGTTACATATTTTACAAACAGGAGGCCAAGTGCAAGTTCGGTCGATCGCTGGTAATTCGATACCAAATCTGATGGAACTTGCTCAAAAGCTCGCACTAAGCACACTGAGCTCTCCGTGTGCCAAAGAATGTGTCTCGGAATGTTTTTAATACTAAGCATCGGAACCGACTACCGATGGATCGGGGGTTACTCTATACTGACGAAAACTAAGTTTCGGAGCGCTGCCGCGCGAGATATGACTCTATCTCGTTGTATTAAACGTGCCGATTGCTCGACAGCTCTCGTTCGTACGTTTTTCTTCAGTATAGAGTAACCCGCCGGGAGCGGGTCGCGATAATATCAACACGCACAAATGTCAACATCAGTTAACTGTCAGCAGTAAATCTGAGAAGCTTTTGATCAAGTCATTGTATTTTTAATTTAATTTCATTCAAAGGATTCGTTTGCATCGTGAGTACGCTTTAATGTTGTCAGTGTAATGAATTTGAAAAGTTTCAGCCTAAATTCGGATACAAGTTGCTTTATTAATACTTATTTTTATGTTCTGATTATGCTGATATTTGTAATGAAGCTCCCATAAGGGGGTCACGGGAGAACCGCCTATGCGATTTAATTTTACATTAGAATAAATATCAAATATACCTGTCTATAATCTTTGTTTCTTACATGTGTCAACAGAAAAAAAAAATTGATTGGAATTTATGAAACGCTGAAACCATTAAAAGAAGCAATAAAGTGAACCACATCGAAAAACTCTCAAAGATTATACAGCCAGCGCTGGAATTAGCATATTATTTCATTTCACAAGATTGAGCTGCAGCTTTCTGACATTATTCATATTTATGACTAATGGGGGGGGGAGGGGAGACTCGAATAGTCTCGATGCTAAAAGGGTTGCTTTTATCCCCTTTTACCGAACTAGACCTAAAATTGAAACTGCTTCATAAGTTGCTGCATTGGCCGATTACTGGCCTCCGCACTATTAGGTCCCAGATTCAATACGCATTATTTAGTAGTTTTGCATTGGACGTGAAGCGAATACGTGTCTGATTTCAAAGACCCAATCGTATCACTGTTTATGCTTTTTATTCTAAAATATATTTGTATTATCTATTAGTTATTCAAAATATTTTATAATTACTTTAAAATACTGGCGTAATAACATAAAGACTTTATGTTTTATTCACAAAGATATCATATTCCAGTACTCAGTACTGTAACAATTAGTAGGCATTTAACTTCTGAGTGAATTATAATATCAGATGGAAATTAAAACTAAAAATAGCTGCTATTAAATTTGATCATCAAGTTAAATATCAAAACAGCAACCATATTTAATTGAACTGAAATCGTTTACTAATACTGCTACTTTCTATCTCAAGGAGGCTTTTCAATATTTCTTTTCATAAATTTGATTGAATAGGAAATTATAAGGGATCTATCCCAGTTTACACGATGAATTGGTAATATTATTTCGATCCGTGAAGTCCCAACATAACCTTTACCGTACCTACCAAGTTACTTTATTTTGATATTACTCGTATAACGAAATTCTGAACTATCGATATAGTACATTATTACCTAAAATATGTTTATCTCAGTACCGACTATTGTTGCCTGATGGATCAGGATCAGGAGGAAAAACAAATTCTGAACTAGTATCCTATCCTAATATTATAAATGCGAAAGTAACTGTGTCTGTCTATCTGTTACTCTTTAACGCCAAAACTACTGAACGGATTTGAATTAAATTTGGTATACATATGGTCTAGACCCTGAGAAAGGACATAGGTTACTTTCCCGGAATTCCCACGGTAAAACTTTTTAAGGCGGATCGAAGCTCGCGGGAACAGCTATTTTATTATAAAACTTGTTTAAGAACACTATCTATGAAGTTTTCCTTCGATCAATCGTATTATTTCTAACAGTTGCAATGAATTGGGGGCTCAAACACATCATCATCATCATCAGCCTATAGTAGTCCACTGCTGGACGTAGGCCTCTCCCAAAGCACGCCACTGGATGCGATCTTTAGCTTTCCGCATCCAATCACAATAGCAAGCAATGAGGATAAATGAACTTAAAAATTCAGGGGATGCCGCGTGCCGTGACGAACATTTTAGCAAATAAGGAAATTAAATATTAAGAAGTGCTGGATTAGATCTTATGATAAGATCCTACTAACAGTATTTTCGTTTATACTATTGTGACCAGGGTGATCAGCTTCAATATTTAAGTTAACAATATGACCTATTCGGTACTACCACAAAAAACTTTAAACACTGTCTAACAGGTGTTTATATCGAAATTTTACAGATTTTGTAGGTGTTTGACTGTTATACTTCTATATTAAGTTATCTGTTAAATACTTCCTAAGTTTTTGTGGTAAGGCCCTAAGTGCCAATTTCTCCTTAGTCGGTTAGAGCGTAACCACGTATTAGCGGTTTACTTTTGACACCTCTGTTAAGAATTTTATATGCAGATGACGTATAATTGATCAACCTTTCCCTGGTTACGATTTAACCGACTATTGTGAAATTGGAGCAAAGTCTTTAAGTTCTTCTTTAAGAGAATCATAATATCATTTTTAGTGAAATGATCGCTACAATGTTTAAATTCCTATTAACCAGAAAGGTTTTTAATTTTGATTGTGTTGTTTTTGTATTGATTGAAATGATTTAGAAGGTTTATTTACATGTGTAATTGAGTTTGCTTTCGGAAAATAACTATTGTTATTTGTCAAAACTCTGGCTATTGTTTTTTTAATTACATGTAGTATCTACATACGTTTTTATTATGGTGAAGCTTGATGAAATTTTCAGTGACACACAAAAGGTTTGTCAGAAGAATAAAAACGGAATAAGCAATGAAAGAAATCCTGCGGATTTACAAAGGCAAAGAAAGAACATCATTCGTTTTTCATCTCGCTTTGATTTTGGGACAAAGTGCTAATTTAGTACTTTCCCTTTAGCGTTCATCTACCGAAATTTACCTAATATATACGTTTTATTATGTGTTCCGTTCATAAGTACCTATTCATGTTTTATTTTTACCGCTTATTCCCAATGGAATGTATCTAATTAAACCTGGCCCACTGTACCGGTGAATTTATTTGAGTTTAGGAAATTTCCCGGAAAACATAATATCGGATGACAAAGTATAACAATTATTTGTTTAAGTACCAAAGTAAATATTTCCACATAAGATTACATACATAATAATATATTATT
Source organism: Plutella xylostella (assembly GCF_932276165.1). Lineage (NCBI taxonomy): Eukaryota > Metazoa > Arthropoda > Insecta > Lepidoptera > Plutellidae > Plutella > Plutella xylostella. The sequence continues at coordinate 1,523,999 of NC_064002.1, forward strand.
TACTTACATACATGAAATAAAAAAAAAACCAAAAGCAAAAAAAAACTTCTCTTTATTTATCACGTGACAGCTTTATAAAAAATGTCCAAAAACACCATTATTTAATGGGAATCACCATACTTCAAACACCTTCACTCTGGCAATATCGTTGGTATTGAGATTTACTCCATCCTATTTGACATGGCAGTGACCCGGACTCGGTAATCCCTGGAGCAGCCAACTCGTGCGGCATCACATAGGTAAACTACTAGTGTGCTACACAGACATAATGCCAAATCTTGCTATACACACGAGAGCTTGCAAGCTGGCTTAGCTGTCCGGCCATCACACGCAACAGCTTGACTTGTGTACTCGACGTGTTCAGCTCCACGCCATAGGCTTGTTAAGCACTTCACGTCTATCAAGCAAAGGTGAGGGGGTAATAGAATAATGATGTATACTAGGCTTTAAAATTGTACACAGTGGCATCAGGAAACACGTTTAATTGTATGGCAAGTCAGCGACTGACGCTTATCTGACGGGCTAACCCTTTCACTATGGTGTCAAACCCTAGTCTAGCTCTCGTGGTAGTCGGTAAGAGGTAGAATTAAAATGCATAAGATACTTTTGTAAAACTAGAATGTAAGATAGTATTATAAGGATTTGTTATAATTATCAAAGAGATTTTGTAGCGTTTAAAATTAGAACGAACGAGTCTCCTAGCGGCAAGAATTAAAAATTCACCTCGAGTTTTTACTCGGAAGATACCTTCTAGACGGCAAAGAATATTGTGAATCCTTTTATAAATTATTCATTGAAGAAAACTTTTTATAATCTTGTACTATTATCTCACTGAAAAGTAATTATCAGCTAATGGCGCATTAGATATATTAAATATTTAAAAAAAATTGTACTTGTAAATGCTTTAGGAAAATGATGGACTAGATGAAGAAAGTCGAATGGAATCGTAACAAAACCATAAATAAAATATAAATAATTTAGAGAAAAGTAACAAAGTAAAATATAGGCATAAAGTACCAAATGCAAACATTAAATAAAAGCGAATACAAAGTTTAGCATTTATTTTCTTAAAAAACCCGACTTATAGTGCTCCGTATTTCTGAGCCTTCAAAGGCTACGTCGTCGTCGACAGAGACGGCCGTCAAATTCATACACTTTTTCTGCAAAGCGCCATAACCGCGAGAGAGCCGATGTAGCTCGTAAACTTTGCCTAGAAAAAATATGAAATCGTTTTCTGGTATATTTTGTTTCGTTTACGGCGTAAACATTGTAATGATGAACACAAGAGATCTGACATCATGGCTAGAGCCTGGCTTACAGAATTAGAGGGCCATGTATGTTATGCATTATTTCTTGATCGATACAGCAGTGAAAATAGAGTCAAATGTGGCGACTCTCCCGCGCCATACAAATTCGCGTTTACTCGCCACTAATCGAACGGAGTGAAAACTCTAGATTATATTTGAGTACGCTTACATTGAGATATTGTATCAATATATAATATATCAGTGCAAAGACAAGCAGATCAAGAATTATCTTAATGGATATCGTAAATATAATCTTTAGATACAGTAGCCGCCGGATTATGTCACGTGGACGACTCAATCTATGGATATAGACTGATAGTGAGATTCCAAGAAAAATAAATGTAGGTCAGAAAAAGATATTGGTTGATATTTGTCTCGTAAGTATATTATTTATTATAGCGTATTGAGATGGACAGGTTTTCTGTTTGATTACACTGGAATGTGCGGAGCTATTTACTTTATTCTGAACACAACAAAACAATAGTATGTAGACGTAGGTACCGACATATATATTGTTAAATATAACTAGATTGGCAAACCAAAGTTTATGAATAAAATATATATGCCATTGTGCGTTCTAGAGTATTTGTTCATGAAGTATCGCGTCTATTGTTTAATTCTAAATAATAATATCTTAGTATACTTCAGAAATTCCCTAATTTACAATGTATGATACCATTCAGTACTAGGTTGTCCGAGTATTTAGCACTTTCAAAAAAAAGAGACAACTGTCTCCCACACGTTAGTAAAAGCTTAAATTTAATATCATATTGTATAAATCGTCAAATAATCGTTAAGACTAATTAGGTACTAAAAATTAATTAAAATATATTTTAACGCACAAGTAAATATTTATGTAAATCAAATCACGACATCAGATGTATTCTTCATTCAGACAGTGCATTACAATTTTATCTAATAAAATGTACTACCTGCCTACGAAAATATTAACAATATCGTATGAAAATAAACTACCTTTTTATTGATAGAAAGGGTTATCGAAACTGGCAGCTAATGATTGTTACCGCCACGGTCACACGGTCAAAAGATCATTAGATGACCACTCACCCTGTCCTGCCTATTTTTTATGCTTTCAATAACATGTTAAAGCATGAAAGAACGTCAATTTAATTAAGATGAATTGCTGCGATAATCTCAATCAACTTTTTTGATATAAAGGTCAGGCCGAAAATAAACTCCATAATTAATTTGATCATATTCGTTTATCAGAAATAGCTTCATATTTTAGTTTGAGATTTTTTGCGATATAAAAATTATAATAATTCGTTACTATATATTTTATCTACAGATATTTTGAAAATTATAGTCTCGTGGCGAAAATAATCCGAAGCTTTTTAATTTCGTAAGCAATCACAAATCCAATCAATATCTCTTCTACTCATCTCGGAACTCTTTACGTATAAGATTGAAATTATCTCGGCATCTTCTAGATAACTTCAATCGTTGACGAAATTAACTAAAATTTATTTAAAAGACTCTTAAAATTTACTTGGTATTGGGAGAAACTCACAGCATCTTAAACTCTACCTGTAAATCTCCGAAGCGGTAGGCAGGTTTAGGTGCACTAAAATATTTCATAACATGTGATAAATAGACCGTATAATATAATTCAACACTTGGGTTGGACGCCGGTAGCGTAGCTTAGCCGTCGTTTCAAGGGAACTAAAATAAAATTGCTTATAATCTTTCAAAGACGTGTCAGTGTCATATACTCGTAATTGCTACATTTCCTATAACGAAATAGCTGTGTGTACTGTTTTTGGTGTCAAATAAATGTATTCTGTTGTATTCTATAGATATGTTTAGCACAACAGCGCTACAGAATGAAGTTTCTTGAAACTAGAATGATTCTCCTGAATCAGAGGATCAGGTAAAGTACCCTGACATGTGCCTAGGGACCTGCGCGCCGCATACTTCCCGGACCGGAAAGGTCCATTCATTATGTACTTAAGTATATTAGGTGCTTGCCATACTTTTCGTGAACAAGAATTAAATGCAAAGTAAATATCCTCAACATAAAAATACAAATAGGTAAACGGTGGATATCTAAATTACAAGGGGATTTTCAAGTTAGAAAATATATACGAGATGTATAGGTATGTTTGCGTCATTATTACCGTCAGTAGTTTTTCCTTTCTCAAGTAAAACCAAGCATTTGATGTCAATTTGTGATAAATATCATGGTCGTATTCAATTGTTTAAGTTTCAACGTCAATGACATAAGTTACATTGCATGCTTCTTTGTAAGTAAGATTTATAAGAATCAAAATATTTTTGTTCGTAGAGCAAACTGTATTTCCATTCAATGTAACATTACTGTAAAACGATTTTTTTTCGTGGAAACATAAAATATACCATCATTCTTAAAATATATTTGATTAATTCGTAGGTATCACACCCAAAAGTGTTAACCGAATGTTATGTTTAACTGTAGGCTTGTTGATTCAGTTGTTCAGAAACAAATGGAGGCTCGCCAGCTGTGAACACTGCATAAGTGGACCAAATAGGTGATTCATTCCATCACAATTCCTGTAGATATCCGTCTGAAAGTATCTCAATATGGCGTTATCACCTGATCTCCTAGTGCGAAGATTAAGCCTTAGCCGAGGCCGTAGATAAACCTTGAAGCTGTCTAGTCTACGTTGTACACACACTCAGATCAAAGTCTTTCAGATTTGCATAATAATTAATATTCCTTCAATACTTAAGTATCCAATCCGTGCGGCCGTTTCGTCGGCAATTTATTTACTCCGCCGTCAATTCCAAAACGTATCCACCTAGATGAATAGGAGGCAAATGAGCGAAAAAATAAACAGGAATCAGTGCCGCGTCTATGTGGAGCTCATTCATCGCACATGTCCGCCCAAGGTGAGCCATCCATCAACGGCATTTTCTGGTCGTCATTAGTAACTTTCAGGAGCACAATACCGACATAATAATCACATCATTACCGCATTTTAAACAGAAACCAATACATAATTTGAGCTGTGTGTCGATAACAATTACAAACTAGTCACCAAATACGTAAAAATCACAGTAGGTAAGTAACTCTTTTACCTTTAAAGGGTAGCACACTGTACGGGGTGAGTTTTTAAAGTCGCGTTTTCACAAGCGGTAGCGGAGCGGGCGCGGGGCGGGCGACGCGACTGCCCGCGGCTCGGCTCGACACGGCACTGACGCGCGCCGCTGCCCGGGCCACTCCGCTTATCATTCACCGTGGCCCACCACATATGCACATACTATAACCATTTTAAAGCCCCAATTGCCTTCGTTAAAACCGCACTGACATCCTATAATGCGATTCCGTGGTACAGGACTATTTTGCCTTGTTCCGCTGATGCGCGAACCTTTTGCCGCGCGCGGTTTACGCGAAAACTCAAGTAAATCGCCCTGTATTCATACGTTTTGTTGTTTATTTTCATATCGTAATCAGTCGGATATCTGCTTGACCTATTTAATCGTTGTTGATGTTCCAAGTTCCAAATAATTTACAATGTTTTCTTTGATGAACTTTGAACGCATCAGACGAAAAATTACTTTCAGCCATTTCATGAAATTGCTTGCTTGCTAAATTATGTTTTTAATTTCTATTTTAACAATAAAATTGCATGATAATTATTGTATTAGAGTTTCTGTTATAATATATTTTGGTTTAGCTAATAAGTAAGATAAATATTGTTATCTACTTGAAAAGGACAACATGTTGCATCATTGCATTTTATCAGTTTAATAACAAAAGATCAGCGGGGCGGAGGCTGTTAAAAGAAAATTAAACTTGACTTTTGTTACAAGGAAAACTCAGTTGTAATTAACGTGTAAATGCTTGAGGGAAACAAAGGCAAGCCAACTTGAAGTATCAAATAACTGGAAATAAGAAAATTTGTAAGCAACTTTCATTAACATAGTGAGTTTTACCACAGTATACAATACACTTTAGTACTATTTGTATTGTATTTGATTTACTCTGGTATTACACTGTAAAATATTGAAAACCAAAACATGATTTGTCGAAAATGTCCCTATGTTCTACCCTACATTATCCTACCTTTATGTATTTTATAATTTTATGCAACTTATTAAATTAATAAATATTTAATAAAAAGCACTCACTGTCATCGAAATCTATGATAAGGATTTGATAACTCAATGCTAAATTCAAGCTTATATATATTCATATAACGAAAAAAATACGATGCAGCAATGCACCCTACGCTTTTTCCGGAGGTAACGGTTATCAGGGATGACTTTTATCTTATATTCTTTTACGCATCCTCTTAGAGCATACTCCCGACAACATGTCAGCGTGAATAAATAATCAGTTTTTATTTATACACACCCTTACAGATCGAGCATTCTGGAGTGTAAAAGGAAGCGTACGGGGAGATAATAACATTATATCGGCCGTGTATGGGGGACAATCGGATTATATGTATACCGTGTGACACGAGCCATTCAGTGGCCCTACCATGGGATGACACCGTCATTTGTTATAATAAAGTTATCTTAGGGACACATTGGTGGTGAATCGGATAAGATCTCGTCCTCTCGAGAGTCTGTGCGTACGACGTATGTGGCATGTATAGTCTGGGCTAACGATACCTGAACCCTCCTACTAGTTGTTACTCTGGAGGTCAGGTTTCTCTGGCCCAGACTGCCATTAAATAATTTGCATTTTAATTCCAGTACTTACAATGTTTTGTTTCGTACGGTTATAAGTATGCTGATTCGTGATCAAATTTTTTTCAAACATTGCGATAATTGGAACCAATCATAGGATAATTTTTTTTTAAAACATTGCGAAAATATGAACCAATTTTGATCTCAGTTTCAGTTTAATTTTCATATATTTTTTTTATAAAAGTTTGAGTGATTAGTAATTTACTAGTAAATATAAAAACATGGATAGTTTGGTCTATTGATAAGAGAACTATCGTGTACGACAATGTCGCGTCCTAAAGGAAATTCCATATCTGTTCTACTCAGAATTACTTACCTACCTAAATGTCTGAAGAAACTACCATGGAAAAACCCTAATCGGGTTTTTTGCACATGGAGCCTCAAAGCAATGACATGCGAGATTGTAGGCCGCTACTTGAAATTAATCAACTTTCAGCAGCCTTTGGAAATTTGTATGGTAGGTACTTACTTTACTATTTATTTGATTTATCTATTGGTATAAAATCTTCCAAATTTAAGACTTTGTTTCTTTCAGTAAATAATGTGAATATCATGATTATTTTCTATTTTAAAATCAAAATCATACATTTATCTTCATGGCTTCGTCTGAGAGTGATATAGTCTCAAATAGTCTTATCACTTATCAGGTTATGGACATAATATATCGAATAGGTTAGGGTTATCACTTGGTATGTCTCTTCTCGGCAAAATATAGCAATTTGTAATAAAAATAATACAACAATATAGTGGATAATAAATTATTTTTACCTGTATTTATTAGATATAAATATTTATGAAAGTATTAACAAGGGAAAAACGGAATTTCCCAGCTTTTCCTTTTACGGGGAGTGAATAAACTGTGAATAATTTAACCTACAAGCGGGTGTAGATGGTACTACACCTTTGACCTTATACTCCGAACAGCTATAAAAACATTTCTAGGAATAATGACTATAAACGCTACATTATTTTACAACACGTTTTAAAGCTATCAGCGTGAACCTGTGAAGTATTCTACAAAAGACGTAGGTACTAGAAATATATAAGATCTAACATAATGCATACAGTTTCATTTTCATAACAATCGTCCTCAACTGAATTAATTAGTTTAACAGGGTGTTCAAAAGTCGTAGAACAAAAGTTGTTCAGAACGACCCAGAGTCATCTCCTTTCGGCTTGCTACACCATATTTGCATGCTACATTGAATTACGAAATCAAGGCAGAGATGCACCTCTGCTTATAGGATTATTGGAGATTATTGGCAATAATAATTTACGATATGAGAAGGTGCAAGCTGCTCACATAGGTAATAATATCTAAGAACCAATAACCAATGTACCAGATGTGTTGTGGGATAGAGACCGCTACTTGGCAGGCGTAATGTTATGAACATAAGCTTAGTTAGAACGGTGATTTGGCTTGGAGAAGCTACGGCTTAGACCACTTGCAAATTAAAAAAACGAGCATCCCGTTTTGCGATGTAAAAAATTGAAAGCCTTGTTTTGGGAATTTGCGCTAATATCAAACTAAACTTGGCTTCTAAAGTCGGTGTAGGAACAAAAATTGTTCAAACTGACAGCCAGCTGGCTCTCAGCAAACACATACCACTTTTTGCAACAGCCTGTATAAAATTATGTTATTTAAAATTACATCGCTAATAAATGGGGCTTTTCCCTAACACTATGAATACTGGCATTCATATGAGTTGGAAATAAAAGGAAATTCCAATCTCTCTATATCGGTCCGGGATAATGGAACAATACATACCAGCTCAGTGGGAATATAAAAAAAACTAAGGTCATGTGTCTTTCCTACACATGTGGGCATTTTCACACGGTATATTCTATAAAGTAAATGGTTGAGAGAAATGTATGTAGGGATTCTAGGAAAAGGAGAGTATTGCAGTGGATAGATACTATAGATAGTGAAGAACATAATACTCTTAGTAGGCAGGATTGTCAGCTGAGTGCTGAGATGAAAGGACCGTGCGGCACAAACGGACACTGTAGGCCCCGTGTTCTCCGATTTAGGGGCCTACTATTGCTTCAGGCCAGGACAGAGGCTAACTAGCGCCACGAACAGAAAAAAAACAAAGCTTCTGTTTAACCCTTAATGTGACTTCCACCCTTAAAATGAATAGGAGTTATTCCAGGGTTATGACTACTTAAAATTTTTCATTGGTTTCGTCCTGAACTCAATGGATAAAGTTAAAAACAAAATATTTTGCGGAATTAACTTTAAGAAATTTTCCTTTAAACAGGTAGGAAAAGCTTCTAGACTCTTCATACAAGGTATTAGGAGAAAGGTTCTTAAACTTAAATTAGCATGGCGGACCGATTTTCCTATAAGTTTTGGGATAAACGCTTTTAAACAAAAGATTTATTATTTCTTCACTACCGTGGATTTTATCTCGTTGCATTTTTTTATTATTATTTATTACACAATGAAAGTACAATTTTGGAGGATCATAAGATCGCAGTAAGTTGTCTGCACACTTTACTAGGCAGGCCCGTGCTGTTTTTTTTTATTATTAATGAAATTAAACGCATTGTTTGCTTGACAGCTCCGAATCTTAGATCATCTAGCGAGAGTAGCCCCCCTCCGCGTGCCCCTGACCCCGTAGCTGGTTAACTATATTAACAATATGTCTTGAAGGAGTATTACAATGTTATGGAGCGGCTTCGATATCTATAATTTTCATGAAAAGCTTGTGTAATCCTAAGCTTTATTTAACTAAGTTTTTTTTTGGTTGGCACTTCAACGTTTGAACGCTATCTAGGTAACTATAATCAAAATAAAAAGCGTTAGTGTAGAATGCATTTTTAATAGGTAGATTCTTAAATTTTCTCCCTTAAAGTATTGACACTGTTTTATGAGGGTTTACTCATTTTTTGCAACATATTATATACCTACAAGAAAGCTTTCACCACGTTGTCCAAACTACCTTACAATTTTCCGTTCCTTAACTTACATCGTGGATAACTAAATCTTGTTAAGTAACAGTAAATAATCTGGCAACAAAACCATCAGTTCTAATCAACACTACAACATGAATAACAGATGTACCTACAGACGTGAGCAAAAGCAGATAGTGCTGGCTTAAATCTGCCTGACTGATTGCTTAGTCTACCTATGTATAATGTATAGTCTAGTCTAGACTATAAATGTAAGACCTAAGTGTACAAGTTAATGTTGGATACTAAAAACATTATAGTTAGCATAATTCAATGATCAGTGGCTAATTTATCGTGAAATATACGCAATACAGATACCTAGCACGGGATGCTCAAACACGAAGTGGCAAAAAGGTGTCCATGCTAGGTATGCAGAGGTCACCGTTACCGTTACTTCAATGTCTTCATTATCCTAACTAATATTATAAATGCGAAAGTAACTGTGTCTGTCTGTTTGTTACGCTTTCACGCCAAAACTACTGAACGGATTAGAGTAACCGGTATACAGATGGTCTAGACTCTAGGAAAGAACAAGGTTTTTATCCCGGAATTCCCATGGCAAAACTTTTTAAGGCGAAGCGAAGCTCGCGGGAACAGCTAGTTAAATGATAAATTAACTTACAAATATCCACGTATGATAAAAAATCCTTTAAATATAAATTGTAAGCTGTGTACTACGAATATCTAAGTGGTTGTACGATAGTATTTACCTACCTATTTTCTTTTTGTAGAACAAATATAAAGAAAGCATTATTAACAATGTATCTGCACAAAGCATCTGTTCGCTTTCTGTTTTAGAAAGTTTAATCAGTGAATAGAATTGAAATTAAATAAACTTTATTCTTTATTTTGTAATAGCTGAGTCTAAATAGCAGTTGAGGTAAAATAAAAGTTACACAACATGTAGTTTATTTTATAATAGAAGAGAAGAAAATATGGTATAAGCTTTTTCAATTAGGTGGAACGTCGGATCCTGAATATAAGTTTTTTTTCCGCTTTGTGCTTTTGAAATTCTTTGCAATAAAATTATACCGTTCTAAATAATATTCAATATTGGTCCGTCGGTAAATTAAACTACTTTAGGGTCACTTTTACCAAACGCTAAACGTATTTAAAGTTGTATTTAAATAAAATTTTAAATACATTTTGTAACAACCGACAGTCGTTTGACAGGCGACTAAATATATTTAGCGTTTGGTGAAATTTCACCTGAATGTATGAAATATAGATTGTGAAATGTATTCTCTAGGTATGGAAAATAAAAGTTACATTGGATGGTATCCGAAAATTAACACACAAAGCGATAAATTCACAGTGAAAACTGTGTGTACCAACAGATTTTTTGTAAAATGAAAAAGCGTGTCAACAACTTTTTGCCACTTTTCAGCTTCGGAGATTCAGATTAGTCCATGCATAGGGAATTCGAGTTTTTCATCTAAATTTCAGGATTGGAAAACAGCTTTGAACCGACATTTGATTTGTAAAGTTTTTTTGTTAAGTTTTTAACTTTTTACGGTTCTGTACGTAAAATTGGAAAACGGGACCTTTATAGTTTTATTTGTCTGTCAATTGGTCTGTCTGTCACCACGAACTTTCGCTCTACTACTTTATTCTATTTGAAATACTCATTAGATATTACGGAACCCATCCTGCAAGAATCCGACTCGCACTTAGCCGGTTTTAAAGTGTTAGAGACAAAGTAGTAATAGCCCCGAATAAATAATAAAAACATACATTTATGGGTCGTAAAATCCATATGACCCGCAGATTGGTAACATTGAAAAAACAATAGGTAGTAAGTACTGAAATTTTTGCCCAGCTCAAACCTGTTTGGGACTCGAATGTGCTCACAAGGCGGATAAAAATCTCCCTCTTCGACTCCATCGTGAAGTCCGTATTGCTCTTTGGTTGCGAAACGTGGAGAGTGACGAAAGGGCTGACGAACAAACTGCAAGCGCTCCCGGGGACGCCCTGTCTAAACATGGCGCCGAAGCGTCGAAAACGAGCTGCGAGCCACTGGACTAAGCTGGAGTGAGGCCAAAAGTACAGCCGAAGATAGGCGGAAGTGGCGGATGTTAGTGGAGACCCTCTGCACCTCTGGGGTGCCATAGGACTGCAACAAGTACTGAAATACAGAATTATGAGTAGGTACTAGGTCTTCTTGCTATGTAGTTTTCTTGTGTCGAGAATGGGAAAGAACGAAAGAAGCTCATCCATTATATTTATGTCGATTTGCAAACACAACATAAAGCAATCATAAAATATATCTGCACAGCAATAAATTAGCTAGTAATTAATATAAAAGCAGTACAATTATTTCACTAGGACTTTCTTAAAGAATGTGAGTGAAAAGGTCAGAAGTAAATATACGTTTGTTTTTTTCTTGTTTACCCAATAGCTCTGCACAATTGCTCATGATTAAGCAGATTACGTGTTAACTGTCGTCGTTAGTATCAACATACAGTGATAAATAAACTTTACTAAACAAAACGAATGGATACGTATGTTTAGTTTTCATGTTTGTTACGGAAAAAGTAATCCCGCGTTTCATAAAACTTTGAAAAGTTTCGGTGCAGCAGCACTGTAACTCTAGCACAGGTTTGATAGTTTGTCGAAAACTATAAAAGTTTACCTTTTCACGCATACAAAGTGGTGGCGCCTCTAGCGGAAACTATCATAAAATTTTGACAGATAATGTATGCAAATGACAGAAGAAATATTTTTTCATCGTTTTTATAAATTGGAAAACCCGTATTAGGCACACTGTATTTTATTTTATACATTTGACATATTTTAAATTCTTAACCAAATGAGAAGGGTGCAATATGTTTGGGATGGGTGGTTCATTTCAGGGTTTTTTAAAAATATAATTTAGATACCCGATACTCCGTACCTACTCGTATACACCATGTTGCCTATATATTTATGTCAACATATACAATACAAAGCTACACTAACTTCAACTTTAATTTAGTCAGTTTAATCTGCGCAGCTTAGTCTTGGCAGGGTTGATAAATCCGTATTCTAAAGAAATGAAAGAATGCAAGCAATATAAAGGATTTATCCCTTACTCGTATTGAATGTACCTATAGCTTTGTTTATAAATGAACTATGTACCTACATGAAACATAACTTGGACAAGGATAAATTAAATATATCTACATCGTTTTTAACATCGTTCTAAGCCTTGCACTGTGTGTGACAGTGTCTGACTAACCCTGTCAGTACACTGACATACCCTTGCCGCCAATACAATAATATAATAAACAAACAAAACATTAAAAAATCTAAAATACCTATACCACAAACAAATAGACAGTGGAAGTTTTGAAAAGAGGAAAATATTTTTTCTTTCCGAAATAGAAAAGCACATCTCTGTCTGGTTAACAATAGGTAAATAGTATAAAAAAGACACACAATGAATAACCGAACGAAAGTAAATAAAGGAGGTTTGATCAAAGGATCTCTCGTTATTGTATACTCAATTGTTGACGTAAAGCCTTGTTTGCACTAGGCTAGTATTTTAGTCGAGCTGTGTTTAATTTAGTCATTTGTCTCATCAGCTAAACAAGTCTGCACGTCGACTTCATTACCTAGTTCAAACGAATGCCACACTTTTCACTTTCAACTATATGGGCGCTGGGATGCAAACTATTTTAGTTAAGTAGCAAGTAATTTAGATATACTAAATTACTCGCCTAAAATACTAGCCTAGTGCGAACAAGGCTTAACTGCTTTACCGTGTTGTAACGAATGGATGTATTTCATTTAAGACCACTAATTAAAGGGTTATACTGAAATTCGTCGGTTACCAACTATAGAAGAATACAGATCCTTTCCTTTTGTGCAGTGCGGTCATTCCTATGTGTTAATCTTGCCAGATTTCAGCTTGTCAGCTTCTTACAGTACACCACATATCATAAAAAGAGTTACAAAAATTCTTAAAAAAATAACAAAACACACACACACACACTCACGCCTTGTACTAATGTACTCCCTTGCGGGGTAGGCAGAGGTGCATTGCTGCACCCACTTTTCGCCAGAGTGTTATGTTAGTCCCAATGTAATAGGGGGCGGGCCTATTGCCATTTTACGGGCACATCCAAGACCCGAGAACAAAATATATCTGTGTTTAAACAAATATCTGCCCCAGCCGGGAATCGAACCCGGGGCCTTCGGCTCAGTAGTCAGGGTCACTAACCACTACGCCATTCGGTCGTCGTAATATTAAGTAGTAAAATAGGATTAGTAAGATGGCAAATATCATAATTATAAAAACCTATATAATTGTGTACAACTGGGAGCTCAATTCTGGAAGTTCGGTTATAAATATTTGTAAGTACCCGAGATATAATTATTAGGTATCTCCATTTAAAATTTTCTCTAACTGGTCCGTTTCAAATCAAAAATTTAAATTATGAGGTTTGACATATCTTGTAAGATGATCTCCGTAACTCGAGAATCGATACCCAGGGCTGTTGGGATTTGATTGGCATGTGCCAGTGAAGGGTGAATCTCCAACACGCCTGCTAATGGGACTGGATGCACTCTCCAGTCATCTCTGTAGCTGTAACTACTGAAATGTACCAATAGCCAATCATTTGAAATTGACTGGATGATCTATCAACGCATAGCGTAAACCACTAGAAGAGTCGAACTGTTAGCTATGATGTGGGTTTAAAGGCAATCAATAATTAAGGATGAATGAATTGAACACTCTAAAACAGTAAATTCAACGTATTTGTGCCTTGAGAAATATTGCCCGGTAGATGTTTTTAGCCATTGTTTTATGTTTCATAAAGTTATTTTGGATAGGTAGTTAAGTCCCACGGGTTTGAAGCACAAGCGGGAAAAACTAGTCACTTTTATATATTTTTTTTCTATTTCAGACACAAAGCCGTTTAAAATCAGTAGTTGTTAAGCTGAATCACGAAAGAGTATGCTTTTTAGGGTTCCGTAGCCAAAATGGCAAAAACGGAACCCTTATAGTTTCGTCATGTCCGTCTGTCCGTCTGTCCGTCTGTCCGTCTGTCACAGCCGATTTACTCGGAAACTATAAGTACTACAGTGATGAAATTTGATGGGAATATGTGTTGTATGAACCGCTACAAAAATATGACACTAAATAGTAAAAAAAAGAATTGGGGGTGGGGCCCCCCATACATGTAACTGAGGGATGAAATTTTTTTTTTCGATGTACATACCCGTGTGGGGTATCAATGGAAAGGTCTTTTAAAATGATATAAAGTTTTCTTAAAAAACATTTTTCTTAAAGTCGTAAAAAGTATGTCCCCCCCCCTCTATTTTTATAACTACGGGGTATAAAATTCAAAAAAAAATAGAGGTGATGCATGCTAATTAACTCTTTCAACGATTTTTGGTTTGATCAAAGTATCTCTTATAGTTTTTAGATAGGTTGATTTAACTGTAATTTTGCTGCTACGGAACCCTTTGTGCGCGAGCCCGACTCGCACTTGGCCGGTTTTATTACGAGGAGACGGGGTACCCAAGAGGCTTGTAGAAGCGTCCGTTTGCACTGCTTGAAGCTAAATTCAACATTTTTGTAGGAACTGCTTGACTGTAACAATTTTAAAGGTTTTGTTTTTGTTAACTGTATAATATAATTGCATTTTAAGTTGCTTTGTGCTTTTGCTGGATTCCGTAAATTTTGTATTTTTTCTGTAGAACAAGACAATAACAATTATAATCTCTTTTGTAATAACGTTTTTTACTTACCTTTACTTTGACAAACGTTATGCTGAAGTCTAAAGAAGAGTCAGATTCTCGAAATAATACCTAAAATAAATAACCACTGTAACATTATGAGTCAAATAAGGAATAAGCTTAAATAAAAAATCACTTACCTTTTTTCATCTTTCACTCACACTTTCCAAACTAAAGCATGAAAAAAATATTGGTAACGATTATGGTACCTCCATAGAATCAAAATAATTTAATATTTTTTGTAACTTTCATTTAAAATTTCCTAAAAATTGCTTATTAATAATTTAAACCAGTAATACACCTCTAACAAATCCGCCGTCATCGGAAATATGCCTTGTTTATTTTATACTTACTTAGTCCTGGGATTCGTGGTGAACTAAGATAACAAACTTTGCTACCCTTGATCCGACACAAACCAATTAATCAAATCGATTTAGTTAATCGGGGCTTTACAAGCTAGATAAACAATTAAGGTTGAAACATAGTGTCAGTCGTTTGCCATTTCACTTTATGAGAAAGTTATAAAGACCTTTATTTGCAGGCCCGAAAGTAGAATGCTCGAGCCTGGATATTCCTATCAAAATAGAGTCTTTAAAAGTTGTTTCAGGGATGCAAAGAAATTGTTTTACCCTCTCGTTTGGTAAGTCTTATGTTCTTGACCCATTTTCAGAGCATGAGTAAAGAATTATTATTGTAATAATTAATTAATTTATCTATGTAAAGTGAGGAGTGACAAGCATTCTTTCTGAATTACAATAACTACTATTTTTGCAACAACCCGTTTCGTTTCATAAATTAAAGCTAGTTTGTAGTACTTCTACCTTTCACGAAGATTTATAATATAGTCGGTCGCTTACCTGGAATAAAGAAAAAATATATTAAGGCCTGTTCAATGTAAGTGTGTAAGCAGGAATACATTACACGAACATCCACATAAAACGCAGGACGCTATTTTTATAAACATAAAAATTATTAATATATCTAAATCATGAGTTGACATGATCATCATTATCACACATCATCTTGACTAGACACTGGACTAGACTCGCGCAAGACCGGAAGAGATGACGTGATAGGGAAGAGACTTATACCCAGCAGTGGGCAAATACGGGCTGAAAATGATGATGATGATGATGATAAATCATGATATTTTACCTATACAGAAACTGACCATAACATCAATTCCAGAACTATGTTATCACAGCGTCAAAAATAGAAAAAACAAACGAAGTAACATAATTTGTATTGTTTCATATTAATTCTATCCACTAAAGCACAGAAAAGTTTAAGTTTGCAACTAAGTATTTATATATTAATATTTCTGAGCGAAGTTGGTTATGATTTCAAAGTTAACTGAAACCATTGTTGCCGTTTCTATCATTGTTAAAGGATAATATTTAAGTTTTATTTTGTTGTGACAAATGTTGTATGGGAACTTTTGCACGCTTACCTTTTATTATTTCCTTGACAAATAACATAAACTTGATAGTTTTCCTTGGGTAGCGGAAAACAACACATATAATTATAGTTATCACTACCAGCTACTACTCTTAGAGAACTAATTAAATATTAAAGACACTACTTGGTAAATAATTGTACAGTATATAATAGATATAAATATTCCGTCAGCCAAACAAATAATGCACTGCTGCTGATAAGCGGATGCAGAGCAGATGGTACCTTACAGCAGAATTCCTAGTGAATTATTATTGATTAATGACAGGTATACAGCAATATTTTAATAATTCAAAGAAAATTTATATTTATATAAAAATCTAAAACATTGCCAATGATATTTAAATCACCTAATAACTTTTATTTGATGATTATATAGAAATCCAACCCCAAGCCCAAGACTAATAAAAAATATTCTTCTTCTTACCGTGTCGGTCATGGGAAAGGATCAGTCAGACAGACAAGCGGCAGTCGCTAAAAGAATAGACAATAAGGATGACTTTTAGAAAAGCGTAGACGGATTTAAAAACATTATACACAAAAAACAACAACATTTACCCAACAGCAACAAACAGACGAAGTTCCAAGTCAAAGCTGTTAATCCCCTCAAACGCTTTAATTTATGTCACAATCGCGATGAAATATTCTGCCATTTTTGTGTAAAATGCTGCTCTGCTCTTTGCATTGTAGAGTCTGGTTCATTACGTAGAAACATTTTATTGCCAAACGTGACTTCATACGTAAGGGTATTTTGAACTTTAGAACCCTGAATTTCAGCTTTAGTTTACGTTTTAAAAAGTTTCAGGGTTCGGAGCAAAGTAGCTTCATGTTTTAAGTTGTCAACGTTGTATTAGGGTATAGTGTCAGAAATGAGCTGCACCTCAATTAATGTTATTATTTTAAAATAGACAAAAGGAATACTTAGCTTGGGGTTACACAGATAATGATACACAATAAGAAGAGTCTGTAGACTAAGGAACATTAGTCACAACTCGCTTTTTCTTATTTTTTTACGGGAGCAACAAAAAAAGACAAAGTACTTATTTATACACTATCGTAGTTAAACAAGAATAATATTCAGGTTAATGACAAATGAAGTACCTATATTTCCTCAAAACCTTACATTCTACTCCAAACTAGGTACAAACAAGTATGAGCCACGAAACGCAGATTCGGGGCGTCCCGGTCACCGGTCCCATACATAAATTGGGGCGATGCATAATTTAATAAGATAGTTCCAAGTTCCAACATACCATACTACAAGTTGTGGCCCATCTTCACTGGGAGAAGTTTATCCGAAGATTACGCTGTTAGTTTCCAGAGGGTCACTCTAGCTAATAAACAAACAAACACTCACACCTTGTAATAATGTACTCCCTTGCGGGGTAGGCAGAGGTGCATTACTGCACCCACTTCTCGCCAGTGTTATGTTAGTCCCAATGTAATAGGGGGCGGGCCTATTGCCATTTTACGGGCACATCCAAGACCTGCGAAAAAATATCTGTGTTTAAACAAATATCTGCCCCAATCGGGAATCGAACCCGGGACCTTCGGCTCAGTAGTCAGGGTCACTAACCACTACGCAATTCGATCGTCTAGCTAATAAAATACGCTATAGCTAAGTCTCGAAGCGGTGCTGCGCTAGAAACGATATTTATCCCGTTGCTATTGTATAAAAGCTCTCGTTCGTTATGTTTTGTCGAACTAGAATCCACCCGACAGGTGCGCTCAACTAAAATATTTGGGTGCCGCAAGCGTTTTCAGATTTTCATTCGACTTGGAAAGGCAAACATTTGGAGGTTAATTCAATTAAAAAGTTGCGTATTTGTTCCCTATGTACAAACTTTCGGTTACTCTTGACCTCTTGTGTATTGGAAATTGTTGCTTTAGATTTCAGTTACCTACATATTGTTTTAACCTAGTATTTTTCCTATTAATCTAGAAAAGGCGTATTATGTATCATCGCAGGCTTTATGACTAACTAATACACTCTATCCTCGATACGGACCCTGGGTATTCATTGGCTAAAGAATATTGGAGAATCCTTCTAATCTAAATGGTGACAAACCCTAGCTCTGGTGTTTATCACCGATACGCTAAGAAGAAGATTATGAATAAGTTAATAAGCATGTAATGAATATTATGAATAATAAATACAATACAATACAATACATCTACTTAAAGTTTTTTAAGTTAAGAACATAACAAATTTACCAGAGTTTTCCACCAACCGAGGTTTGGCTGGAAGAAATTGCTTTTTGGCAATAAGCCCGCCTTTGATGGGAATAAATTGGACCTAGTTAATGATACTGTCTTTCTTGGGATGACTATAGATTCAAAGTTACAGTGGGGACCTCACATTGAAAAATTGGCTGGAAGGTTGAGCTCCGCAGCTTTTGCTGTACGGAAAATTAGACAACTGACCGACGTTGAAACCGCCAGATTAGTTTACTTTAGTTATTTCCACAGCTTATTATCGTATGGCATTTTGCTTTGGGGTAGAGCAGCTGATATTGAAACTATATTTGTATTACAGAAAAGAGCCATCCGCTCTATATACAAACTTGGTTCCAGG
This sequence comes from Plutella xylostella, assembly GCF_932276165.1. Classification (NCBI taxonomy): domain Eukaryota; kingdom Metazoa; phylum Arthropoda; class Insecta; order Lepidoptera; family Plutellidae; genus Plutella; species Plutella xylostella. The sequence goes on from NC_064002.1 coordinate 1,542,713, forward strand.
GATTCATTGAGAGAACTATTTAAAGAAATTAACATCCTTACAGTTCCATGTCAGTTCATTTTTTCCAATTTAATGTATGTACCTACGAAAGAATATTTCATTTTTTGATACAATCGGCAGTAATCATGACATTAATACTAGGAACAAGCACAAGCTGGCTTTTCCAGCGATGCGTCTAGCGAAAGTTAATAAATCGTTTTTAGGATACTGTATTCGATTTTATAATAAGCTTCCAACAGAAGTTACTCAAATGCCAGAGAATAAGTTTAAGTGTTACATTAAAGAGAAACTCTTTAAAAAAGCTTATTATAAAATTGATGATTACTTAGAGGACGTTAATGCATGGCTGTGATAAATAGTATATATATATATATATATATATATAGCTCTGCTCATATTATTATAATTATTATTATTAAGCTTATAAGTACTGTATACTAACTAGTATTAAGTCTTTTTTTGAAAAGATGGCTCAGGAGTTTCTTGCCTCCGTTCTTCTCCTTAGACAGAAAGAGCCCCCCTTATCCGAACGGAGAGTAGTTTGTAAAAATTGACGTTCATCAGAAAATTTTATATTTTTACGATGAATAAAAAATTTTGAGTTTGAGTTTTGAGTTTCTTTGTGTACTAACATCTTCTTAATTTGTATTTTGTATGTGTATGTTATTTTTTAAGTATGCAATAAAGTGTCTATAAATAAAATAAATAAATAAAACATGTATATATATATATATCTAAACTATACTATCTAACCTATATCTAAACTATACTATTCTATAGTTTTTTTTATTCACCTGAATATTTTTCAACAAAAGGTTTTAGAATAGCCCACCCGATGCGGCACACTACACGGTATCAGCAAATACGCCTCGGTAATTTAATCACAATACCTCCATTATGGAAATGCATTTTGTATTCAGTTATGCACATTTATTTTTGTTTTTATCCTACATAGTTAACGAGTTTTAAACCTGATGTATATTTGCATGCAATCTGGAAATTGACTTTACCTAAAAATCCCCAAATAACAGCATGATGTTACAATCATTGCAGACTCATTCCGACAAAAAGAACTGTTAAAAATTCATGTTTATTTATTAGTAGCAGGTATGTTTATGACTGGACGGGAAAAGTAACATAGATTCTTGTGACATAGGTCCCCAAGAAAGAAGGGTTCAAATCGCAACTTTTTTTAGCATACGAGTATTACGTTCTATAGGCATTATGTTTGTTCAGGAATCTCAATTTTTCTTTTTATAGATTTTGAAAATTTTTGTATTGATATTTACGTATACCTAGGGTAAGAACTAAAATGTCATGACTATGACAATGTGGGAGGTAATACCGATACCGATCGACGCACTCGCGCGACGAATGCGGATGTATCGTTCCAGCGAGCGGCTCTATTCTCGTCACGATGCGATAGTGTTAAAAACTCTATTCAGATCGAAACGATATCGATTGGACTTCGTAGCGAAATGGAGCGGGTCTATGTGAAATGAATCGTTTGTGCACAACGGCAACGGTTCCGTTCTACATTAATTTTTGCAAAAATTTTCTTTAATGAATAAAGATTTATCACAAAAAGGCATTGGGTATCGTGTCCGCGTTCTATGCCAAAATGTTATCCCCTGGTTGTAAAAGTTATCCATTATCCAAAAATATACCAATTGACCTCGTCAGAGATAACAGGTTATAAGACTTATACATAAACATTTGACAGTCGTTTTTGTATACTTTACCAGACAACTCTCTCAGCTCAAGCTTGCTTGTGTTGGGTCCATCAACCCGCACTTGGCCAGCGTGGTGGACTTCCTTCATTGGAAAGAGGTCCATGCCCCAGCAGTGACGACGTGATCGGTTGAGATGATGATGATTATACATAAACCATCAGGGTAACCAGAATAAGCCGGTCCGTCTGTCGTCATTATGGTCGCGTTATGCACAGACGGTTAGAGTGTGTCATCTAAATTTAAGATGGCGAGATGCCAACACTTACTCGCAGAAGAGACATTTGAAAAGATCGCGACAGTAGCGCCGTGACGCATCTGCGGTTATTTTATCAAAGGTGAAGTGGTACATTGGAATTTAGGTGTGGATGCTGCTTGAGCGAAAATCCTGAAATCTGGGTCAAGATTTTAATAAGTTATTAGCTAAAGGCTGAAGTTTATAAAGGCACGAGAAGTTTATTTAAAAAGTGTTTACTAGTGGAGTCTGTCCCATGATTACCGGATCTGAACCCGTTGCTAGAATATGTATACCAGTTATTGGAAATTATACTATAAAAGATCAGTACCTACGTTCCTTCACCAAAGGGCTTATCCACAAGCTCAGAGTTGCTCAGCGTGCTATGGAAAGGGCTAGGATAGGATTCGTAATGAAGAAATCCGCAGGAGAACTAAAGTTACCGACATAGCCAAAAGGATTAGCACGCTGAAATGGCAATGGGCTGGCCACGTAGCCCGCAGAGCCGACGACCGCTGGAGTAGAAAGGTTCTGGAGTGGAGACCCCGTGTCGGCAAACGGCGTGTCGGTCGCCCCCCAACCCGTTGGTCTGATGATCTGCGGAAGGTAGCGGGAAGCCGCTGGATGCAGATGGCGGGTGACCGTTTGGGGTGGCGATCGTTAGGAGAGGCCTATGTCCAACAGTGGACTACGGAAGGCTGAGAGAGAGAGAGAGAGAGAGAGAGACCTACGTTCCTAGGTATCCGTGATATATTACTTCGATTATTGCATACTTATAAAATATAACAGAAACTCTAAATTATTTACGAAAACATAAAGATGACCGAGAAACCTCGCGCTTTATTTATAAGGTCGGCTAATAAAACATGCTCGAGCTCATCTCAAAAAGCAATTTCATTTTTCTTCCATACAAAAAGTTACATACAAACATACACACGAACCTCCGTTGTCATTCTCATCATACTCTGCATCCATTACTGTTATTAAATCGGCACGAGGCTTTATTCTGCACAAGGTTGCATTGTCGAAGTCGAAGTGAAATGTATCATGACTACGGAAATGGTTACTTCATTAGCTTAATCTATCCGAAGGTTTTTTTTTATAAAGTATAAGTACCTAATCTTAACTACAGTGAAAACGTATCTATTCCGGTGACAGCTCCCATAAATGTATAATATTTCTTCAATCTATAAGATTTTAAGTTTGCCCAAAGTGGTAATTCGCCCTTGCGGTTTTATAAACCCATCTAATCTATATCAATATATAATTTATTAGTAAGTAAAGAGATATGTCACCAATGTCGAAGTTCTGAAACGAATGCATAAGCAAGTGGAACTCGTGCGTACCATTAAGCAGCGCAAAGTAGCCTACTTAGGACACGTTTTGCGTAATAAACGATACCAGCTGCTACATACCATAATAATGGGCAAAGTGGAAGGAAAGAGAAGGCCTGGAAGGAGAAAATTGACGTGGCTGTGCAACATCAAAGAGTGGACCGGTGTAAAAACCGTGGAAGAATTATTTAAAACAGCCAGGAATAGAGAGCGCTGCAAAGAGCTGACTGCCAACCTTCAATGATGGAGAGAAACTATAAGAAGAAGAAAGAGATATGAATCAATTTAGTTCGTTCTCACCGGAACAGATAGGGTAACGTAACGTACCTTGGGACGCTTGTACCTCGGGACATTGATTGTATTTTAAAAACCGGCTAAATAAACACATTAAAATTCTACCCTAGGCATAGTATTTTACTCGCTTGGCAAAACTAGTGAGTCTCGTGATCAGACCAGCATTGAGTGTGTGGTGAAGACAATATGAAGTTTTTTGGAGTCAAAAGTAGCTTTTGTATAGTTTTTTGTGTTGCTTTATCTCATTGAGGCATGCTCAAAAAAAAGACATGGATGTCACGTATAACTTTTCAGTTATTTAATTTTATGACATGGCAATTATCTGAAAGATTCCTATTAATTAAAAATAAAAATATTTAAATTTTGGTTAAATATTACTTTTTTGTACCTTGGGACACGATTAAATTTGTACCTTGGGACACTGTTTCCTATGGCTTTGTACTATGGAAAATGCAAACATCTAAATAACGCCTTATATCTCTGTTCTTATTAGTGCCAGAGTGAAACTAGACAGAAGAGAGATGCAGTAAATCAATAAGAACAGAGATATAAGACGTTATTTAGATGTTTGCATTTTCCATAGTACAAAGCTATAGGAAACAGTGTCCCAAGGTACAAACGTGTAACGTACCTTGGGTCAAAACAAGCATTTTTACTTTTATCTTAATTTAATAAAATCTGGCCACACTAAAGCTTTAGCACAAATACTAGTGATAATAGATTATATATCCTACCGAATAAAGAAAATTTCACATTAATATCTTAGTTGTACGCTGCGATAGCTTCATTCAAAGTTGGGGTAGTCGAAAATGTCCCTAGGTACGTTACGTTACCCTAAGTTTGTCGCACTGTACCTATATACTAACCCCCAAATTCATAGAGCTTTTTGACACTCTACAATGGGCATAAATTGACAATGTGATATACGAATTTCTTTTTTACTGACTTACTGAGTCGAAACTCATGTGTTTCAAAGTGAATTTTAACCTTGTTGTTAATTTACAATACGATTTGATGTAAGGGTTAGAATTTTGAAATAAAAAAAATAGAATCATCATGAATATTAATTCGAATTAGGTATCATTGGGTTGGTTGTTGGTTCAGTCTTCCCCTTGACAAATATAAAATTCCATAATAATTTAAACCTTATGTGTAAACGTGTCAAAGTTTGACCTTTCGATGTTATTTTATTGGTGTAGAAATAAAGATCATGAAACACATATCTATCGATCTAAGGCAGGGTTGTGATTAGGGTTGTAATAGACTCAAATCGTGAAGTGTTATTAAATAGACCTTTAGCAATTTCTGGGAACCCGAGTGTTAGCTGAGTAACCCCGCAAGTTACTCAGGTTGTTACTTATATCAACCTACAAAAATGTTATCATAAAGTCATTTTAGAAAAATAACGAACTTCTGTCCAATTTACATTTAAAAAGATGGGTGATTATATAAAATCACTCAGTTTCATATAATTTATAAAACTGTCCATGTTCATAACTCAAAAAACAAAAGACTCGAAAGACACATAGCTAACTCGAAAGGCTCTGAGTAATTTATTAACAAGTCCTAGTATTAAAAATCGAATCCAGTCTCGAAGTGAATAAAATACTTCAGTTTCTCACAACACTGGCTGTAAATGTAGTTAATTGTCGCAGCAGTAAAAATGCACTAGAGTAAATTGTTTATTCGCTGACAGTAATAGTTTACTGCCTGAAAATTCATTTTATCGTTATATCTGTTACAACCAAGCCGTAAAATGTGTCAATATCTAGAATATAGGTACATATTTATACAAAACGTACATAGGTATATAACTTTTTCTATGAGAGTATGACGACTATAATACTTATATTATAATGTGCTTTTCTTTATTTCGCCTCACGTGCGAAAAGCAAAATACTTACCAAGACTTGGATTTTAAAATACACTCTATGCGGTAGGCTTGGTTTTGGTTAGGCTGGGGCAAGGATTTAAAAGTAGGTACTTGTGATTGTGGCATTGCCGACGCCGTTTCTCCATACATTCATGAAAATCCGTTTGGTCCGATACTTACGATACCAATAGCTGGACGCTTACCTTAAAACGGAACATTGCCTGTAAAGGGCACCTGTGTCTCCCAACCTAGTTCAAAGCTGACTCATTACTCAGAATGCAATGCAGCGGCTAGACTACAGCATACTTGTGTGAAAGTTACGGGAGCGCCCAACTTCCATATTTCAAAGTTGTACTTACGCTACTGGTACCTAAAGTTGTGATTTATTTCACCAAGCTATTTGTTGATAGTTTCTTGTTCTTGTGATTACTTTGCTTGACCGCGCACGCTGTGAGAATGACTTATTTATTATTTAGGTACCCTGTATTTAAATATAAAATAGCTTTCTTTTGAATCACTTTATCAATTAAAGCTATTTATTTCAAAATCCGTTACGTCGTTCTCAAACGTATATTTACCTAATAATATAATTTTGATTCGTAGAATCACTATTTATAGCCTGAAAGTTTGCTTGTTTTATATTTATCTAACATGTAAAATATTATATGAAATGCCGTGGTAGAAGGAAAAGTATAAGAAGATAACTCATCTGCCTCCTCGTGCCAGGAAAATTATAAATACAAATATAGTAGGTACGATCAAAAAGGTAAACATTTTATACCCGTACGACCCGTTTTCCGTCCAAAAGTCTCATTTATAATCTTATTAATTATTTGGCTTAAAACATTCCGTTTTAAGTAAAATAAATATAATTACTTATACCTTATACCCAAGTGTCTAAACATATAAATGATCTTGACCCCTGTAATGAAGTGCCTAGGGGGTTCGCCTGTTACTTATTTATTTATTAAAGTATATATAATTTATTTTAGTTTTACATTAATTTATATCCAACAAAACTTTTTTTAAACAGGATATTATTTTCGCTGGGTAATGCACCGTCAGTCAAGTCAGTCCTTGACTTCACCCAGGGTTTTAGCTGCAAACCAGCGCTATGGCCTACCATAGCATCAAGCGTGAGTGTAGCTTCCCGGTGCTGAACACGCACGTACGTTTTTATTTACTTTCTTTTGTTTCTGTTGATTCAGTGTGTGTTTGAAATAAATTCATTTTCTTCTTTCTTTCTTTCACCGCGCTCGAGTTGCGGCTAGCAAAATGTGACGTCATTGATCAATGGAGACTTTGGGGGTAATTTAACACAATTATGGGTCAACAAAATAAATATTGTATGGTGAAAAAATAGTGTAAGCTCAAGTCTAATGTAAAATATTAGGCAAGGAAGTGCAAATATAGGGGATCGACAGTCTGCATAAAATTTACCTTCTGGTAAAGGTGTCCTAGGATTTTTCTGGCTCATGCCGCAAAGGATTCTAGATTCTAGTCACGAGCTGGCTTTTCTCAGAAAATCTGCAAGCAATGCGTGCTACGAAATATTATGCCGGTGTAGGTTCTGCATGTAAGTGCACACAACTAAATAAGTACATTTATGTGAACATAATTTTTTTTATTTAACTTATATTTAACCTTCTCAATCAGTATCTATTTATAAAAAAAATAACGGATAGATTAAGAAACAAATTAATTAAACATTTTGATTATTTTTTCAACTCTGTTAAGTACCTAGAGACAGCAGACCCCTTAGCATGAATTTTCATCGTGAACGTGACGTGAAATTCATCGAGTAATTTTGTACGAAAATATGAACAGCACCCCTGGCGGTCGGTAGCAGAACTAAAATTTCCCTACAAAATTCATCGAGTAATTTTACGTCACGTTCACGATGAAAATTCATGCTAAGGGGTCTGTAAAGTGGCAAAAGCTAACTTAAAACAGTTACAGCTAGAGCACATCATATAGGGTGACAAGGAACCTAATGAAAATTATATATTATTAGGTAGGTATATACAGGGTGTTACAAAAAGGTAAGCGTCCATCATTCGGCATCGTACACAACGGACGCATCGCATTCAGTATTATTTGTACCTATAGAAATTCTCACAAGTCCGTCCACTTCTGCGGCATTGCCGGCGCCGTTTCTCCATACATTTATGAAAGTCCGTTTGGTCCGATACGTACGATTCGGATACGTGGGCTCTTACCTAAAAGGGTATATAATATGCCGAAAGGGGGAGACCCAAAGCGTCATTGTCACTACTTTAATTTGTTCTAGGACTTAAGTATGAATTTTCAAAATAGGTAAAACAAAAGCTGTTAGGCGTGTTGACACCCTATTGACTACATCACTTTTGCAACATCCTGTATACTAACCAGGTACTCAGCTACTTAATTAAAATTTGTGGCTGGCTTTTGAAGTTAAAGCTTTAGTTAACTAGGTTTTAGTTTACTGAAATGTATCGCCCGACATTTAAGAAAATCTAATCCTACTAATAGTAAAGTATACGCCAATGTTTGTAAGTATGGATGTTTATGCTTAATTTAATCAACTTATGCATACTACTCAACGCAATTAATACTAAAAGTACCGGTAATAATATAAATGTATAATTCAGAATTGAAATACAGGCTACAGGCTGGCGTTTCGTACCTACCCTCACTAATTGGCAATTATGAACCAGGGCGAAGTAGCCTCCAGGCTATACCAAAATCGTTACAAAAAGGCTTCCTGAATTAGTAACCTAAATTGTATACATAAATATATTATTTATACAAAAATGGTATATATTTTTTTATATCCTTAAAAGGTATTAATCACTTGTCTATATTTAATGTGCATTCGTTTGAATTTCACAAATAACTATAAAGCTTATGTATGAAATTGAGGATCAAAACCTAATGCAAAAAAAAAACTAGAATAGTTTCAGTCAAATAAGCAGCTTTAACAGACCTTCAGATAAAAAAATATGTACATCAAACATTATAATACCGTTAATTTTCCATAGTAAATTTAAATGATAATAAATTGACCTTCCATCCTTCCTTCATTTTATTGACCCGTGAAGCTATGGGATTTCCTACTTGTTAAATACCAAAAATTCAATATTTGAATAGGCCTCACTTCGACAATACGTCCGAACTTACTTGGTACGATGTAGGTACCTACCTAGATAATACGTTAATACAGAAATACATTGCATTACGGAATTACAATTAACGAAATTAAGTATTTCATTAAAAAATACTTACTGAAACTATTACTACAGACTTGATACATGATACTAACGTTGGTAGCTACTAAGTAGTAGTACTTAACTATAAAAAATGCATAACTTTTAATACCTATTTTTATAGAACAACATGGCAAGAGAACAAACATCCCCTTATATTTTTCACTTCCACGCTGAAACTGAAAAAAACCGAACACTGCCATCTAGCGGTAGACTCACCTAGTTTCTGAGCCAACAACAGTCCACCCCCGGCGGCGCCGCACGGCTCGCACCTCGGCCGTGACCACGCGGTCGCGCCGGCTCCTCCGCTGGTGGGTCACGCTCATCGTCGCACCCTCCACCCCTTCGATGATCGGCAACATTACTTCAGCTACTTGCAGTTCCCGTGAAAGCTCACAGATGGCGCTGATTCACTTTTTCGACTTACATTTCAGTTGTTTTGTGATTAGGTTGGTTTTAATCAATCTAACTAATATTTGAAGTGACGGGTTATTAGAACCTTTAAATAAAATATGTATTGCGTTATGTGTTACGTAAATTAATAAGCCCACGCATGCCCTATACAGAATTACAATGTACACAATAACAGTAAGTAAACAGCATGGCAAATATTTATTTGGGATAGCATAAATAACGTTAAATGACTCCCTGAAGATTCCTCCATGTCCGAGGATAAACTCAATTGAATCAGTAAATAAATAAGAAGGATAACGTTATTTTATTACGGCTCGGGAAATTCTTTCAAAATATTTATGAATACTTCGTTTAATAAACATTAAATGTTAAATTACGTTGATAAGTACAAGTAATAATATTATAATATTATACAAAAAATGTGAATTCAAGATAAATCTATCAGTTAAAAAGAATAAGCTGTTAGACAATCGACTATTTTTGATAATGTATGATACCGTCAAACAATTTATTCTTACGTTATTTCAGGTCAGGGTCGAATCTTTCCTAAAAACACAAGCATTAGTACTATGGTTATTAAATCAGTGCAAAAACTAATATTTTATCACATTTCTTTCTAATCACTACTAACGCACGGAATTTACACATTCAGTACACTGAAAAGAAAAGAGCACCGAGTTTCAGTCCACGAATCTTCTCCTGAAAAACTATGTCACACCGCCACCACACTTTACAACATACGTAAAGAACTAATGACGAAACAAAACAACTCTACACTTCACACAAAACCGATCCACACACGGGAGTTTCGCGCCAACTTTTTCATCAGCTGTCAATGGAAAATCGTTCGTAATTCAAAAGTGTTCTTAATTCAAATATTCAATCAGCGATATAGCGCGGGCGGCGTGGCGAGTACTGCGCAGGCGACGTGCCGCGCAACTCACACCGTGAAATTTTCTTTTTCTTTCGTGACGTCTCATCGCTCTTTCAGCCAGCATCCTCTATTCTACGGAAATTATTCTCCATGCTCCATGATATCTCACTGTCAATCATCTTTTGTTAGCCAAGAGAATGAGGTTGTTGAAGGAATTTTTTTAGTCATCCGCAAATTGGACGCAGATCGTAGATGTATAATAATTATGTAGTAATTTAAGGCGTATGATGATGACGTAGTGTTTTGTAGTTGTAGTGAGATCTTGCGTACTCGCGTCTTGTAAAGTAGTAAAAACGGTAATTAGCTACAGCTTTTTTAGTAGCAGTGGAGTCATACTTCTAAATTGTTTTTAAATATAAAAGAAGATAGTTGTATATTATTATCCAGTGAGAATACTGGCTTGTTTACGTGACGGCCGCGGCAGAAATAGATGGTGGCAAAGTTTCAAATATGTCGCCGGCCCTGCGCCTCGCACCACTTACTTTCTATAATCGCAAATATTACTTACAACATGAAAATGAGGCATATTATCAAAAATTTGGATGTGGCGGACGTTAAAGGAGACCCTCTTCGCCTCTATGGTGCCGTAGGACTATACAAATACGAATATCCTACAACTTCATACCTACATAGATGGATGGATGCAATAAATGATTGAGTAATGAGTAGTATTGAGTACTTTTATATACTGAAAAACGTAATCTGATGTAGTAAACGTGCAGCACGAACTCGCTTGCCCCGTCATTTTCATCTGTTGCAGCTGAAATAAAAAGTTGACGAATTCTGTCAACTGAAGCTGATTAATGGGACGAAAACTCAGCGTTAACTGAAAAATTTGAAAGTATTCTAGGTAATCCTATTCAATCATAGTAGAAATTATAATCAGGTAAAATTCAGGGCAATAGCTCATTGTTTTTCATTTTCATAAACTCAATAATTTTTATTTTATGTGCCAGTACTACCACAAACTTTACTAAAAGTTTGAAGTGTGCTGAAATTTGTCATCATTACTCAACGCTCCGCACTGTGATTGTTATTAATTAGAAAGTGCTTAACTTATTAGCCAAAAGGATTAGCACGCTGAAGTGGCAATGGGCTGGCCACGTAGCCCGCAGAGCCGACGACCGATGGAGTAGAAAGGTTCTGGAGTGGAGACCCCGTGTCGGCAAACGGCGTGTCGGTCGCCCCCCAACCCGTTGGTCTGATGATCTGCGGAAGGTAGCGGGAAGCCGCTGGATGCAGATGGCGGGTGACCGTTTGGGGTGGCGATCGTTAGGAGAGGCCTATGTCCAACAGTGGACTACGGAAGGCTGAGAGAGAGAGAGAGAACTTATTATGACAATTTCCGAACAGTGGTAGAGTCTGACAACGCTAACTGTGCAACAGATAAATATTACACAACGCACAAAATACATGGATACAGCGACAAATAACGCATACAGTTTTTGCGGTTTTGTGGACGATATATACCTAGCGATAAGCAAGGGAAAAAAATTAAGCAGATAAATACAGCAAAGTGGAAAGGACTACGGTTATAATACCAAATGTTTGAGTAAACTACATATTCTGTACATAAATCTGAAATAAGTGACGGTACAGGGTGATTTATGAGTCCTTGCTGAAGCGGTCTTTGTCTGCGACCACGAGTAGTTCATAATCTACGATGCTCAACCTACAGGGCCACCCTGTATACTGTATAGCTACTACTAGTATTTTCTTCATAGATTTAGTTTGTACAGCTAGGTATATAATAAAAATTACAGTGTCAATTATTTATCGATGAGGAGCTATGTAGGTATTTTGTACTATATTATAGACATTATGGTTATAAAGGCGTTTTAGTAAGAATCTAATGTAGTTTATTATTTAAAATGCATTTAATAATAACCAAACTTATGTAATCATCAACTAAAAATTAAATGAGGTTACAATAATTTTCAACAGAATTAATTTACAGTTAAGTTCGATATTAAAAACTTGAATATGTACGAGTAGGTACATTAAAAATATCTAATGGCCTTTTTACCAAGGCCCTCCGACATATCCATTACAAATATCCTGTTATGTTCCAGTTAAGTTTCAAACTAGTTTAGTGAACTCCAAAACAATGTTAAACAAAGAGCATTTACAGAGGCAAGGATCCCATTCATTGAGCCCTCCCGCCGGTAACTCAATACCGACAGTCCATCAGAGCCTAAGTGATACCTTGTGCCAGTTTAACTCTTTTATTTCCACTCTGGCATACATTACCGTACAAAATCGAGCCAATACATCAACTAATAACATTGACACAAAAGCGAAAATAGGCAATGAAATAAATAATTCAGCAAAGATTCAATTTCACCCGGAAAAAATCTCAGCTCGCTCCTTCGCCAATGATATTAGGTATTATGAAACTGTATGCATTGATCTGATGAAATTATTTTCTGTAAGTCAAATTGATCCAATAGCCGTGTCCGTAAAGTTATTAGGGATTTATTTATCGAAATAAATCTGGCTGTCGCAACATCTCCGATTTCTTTCTTCGAGAAGATTTGATATTGAAGGCTTTTTTAAATATTGTTGGGTCAAAGATATATTTGCACAGCAACCAAACCATAATAGTTGAGTGCCATCTTAAATAGGTATATCAGTAATTTCGGCAGCTATAACAGGGAGCTATGAGCCAATCTGTGCAAGGGAAATAGCCCTTTAACTGTCACTTACAGGTTCGTTTTGATTCTACGATCGTTCCTGAAATGATTCAGAGTGAATTGTGCCTTTGAAATGGCGCTATAAACGTAGCTTGCTATTTTAGATGGCCAAATCAGTATTATGGTTTTGTATAGGTTATAGCTACTTACTGGTCAAATCGATTAGAAGTCCAGTATTATAAAAATAATTATAGTGTCATTAGATTTACCAAATTAAATTTAGGTTTCGTGTCATGAGTAAAGTTTTTATCTGTGACTCAAACCGTTAGCTACTATTTAGTATCTCAGCCAATAATGTTTGTGAATAAAGAATTATTAATGAAATTAAACTAGCTCTTTTTAATAAAATACGTTACGAAACAATGTCCTTGTTCTCTTCAACTTTATAACGAGAGTCACAGGTGTACATTTACACAAAAAATCTGAAACGGAATGTTACCTAATCTTGATCTTTTTCTTTAGGATCTACTTAGGAAACTTCGCTCAATCTTCTCTTTCCTTTTGCAAAAACATGAGGAAACTACAAAAATTAAGCATTCGGGTCCATTTCTGTGCCAATTTGGTAAGGGATAGTATTTCCTTTACAAAAGCATCCCCTTGCAAAGGAAAGACAGTCCCCTTAGAGACTTGTGGATGTGCGTTGGGTTTTAATGAAAACGATGTTTCGAATTTCTTTTCTAGCAGTCTATTTTGTTTTGTATTTTTTGAATTATTTATTAATATTTTCAGAAAATATTATGAAAAGGGTTGTATTATAAACTTAGACACTCATAAGACTTAGTATTAGATTATACAGGCACAATTGTTATATGTTACTAGTACGGTGATACTTACTCATTTTAAAATAGTGGAAGGTAACTCGCATCGTATATCACTTCTAGCCAAAACAATGTCTATCGCATCGATTAACACAACGCTTTCAGCTTTATCTACACCTAATAGCTACACCTATATTATAAACAATAAATATTTGTTTGTAGGTAAGTATGTTTACTATGAATAAACTTTGAAACGAGTCTCAAGAAGTCATGGCCACGTAGAATATGTTCATGTTCTTTCTGTCGATGATACAGTTTCTACAATTTCAAAGACCTAATACTTCCAGAGAAAAGAAGTCTTCAAAAAAACTTATATTCCTAAATGCCCCATTTAAGAGAAATATCCACCCTAAAAACTGAAACAATACATTTTTTTTGTAAACGGTGCACCGCTCTTGAATTGAAACGTGTAGCCAGCGCACTGTCTAGAAATATTCGAACTGCCATTGTTGTGCTAATGCCGTGCTCTGCTGCGATAGTTCTGCTTTTCAGGACGAAACTGAAGTCATGAATAATATGAACTAATAATTGTCTCATTCTCGTCAACTGAAAACATTGACGTAATAGCTCCGACGTGTAAACTCATTAAACCTGGTTAACCTCGTTTTTATAGAGCCCCCAGAAGGTTTGTAACAGGTTTACAACGTGACAGTGTGATGTGATACACGAATTTTGGCTTTTCTACTTACACCAAAAATTTAAATTCGTATGTTTCTAGCCGAGTTACACGTACGTCTTATAACACCAATGTAAGAATGTAAGGGTCATTATTACATGTTACAGTTAGAAATATCAGTGTAGTATATTATTTTTGCCGTTGCAATTTTTTCTTCTAATAAAGTCGAAACCTTTTTACGCAAGTCTTTCGCAAGTTTACTGTGAAGATATCTCTTCCCTTTACAATAGAAGAGTGGTCGAGCTAACCTTTCCAATTAAGATATACTTTGTGATAGGAAGAGGGGCTGAGGTTCCACACGTTATCAACCTATGCATTTAAATTTCAACTTCCCAAGGGAGTTCACTGTTGAATAATAACAGTAACATTGCAGCTAGTATTAGCTAATGGCGATATAGAAACTAAATACCTATATTTTGATATCCGTAATCAACGTATGAATAGTTTCCAATCTAACATTGTACTCCCTAGGCAAGCCCTGAAACTGATCAAACACACACACAATCTACTAAAATAACACTCTGGATTCATAACAACATCTTGGCTATTCAATCTCATCCGTAGACAAATATTATCCGAGTGCTATGAAGTGGATATCAATATACGTGTTTTCGCAACGTGTTGCTAAGACCCTATATGTATGTTGATGAGATGGTGATGTTCGGCCACACGAATAACTTAAACATAGATTCAGTTGCGTTGTCACGCCCTCCCACTGGACCAAGGGTTGGAAGTACGGCGACTAGAGTATCGTCAATGGACTGAAAATCTTAGAATAAAATAATAATTAAATAACAGTTGGCGAAATAAAACTGTGTATTGTGCTGAATTAATATAACGACTCAACAACAGTAGATTGACCCATAGACTTTTCGTTGACATGATTTTTCGTTCAACAAATTACATACTTTGTGGGCAGACAACAAGTTACCAGATACAAGAATACACTCACAAGAGTCACGAGCAATGATAAGTTCCAGTGACAAATAACACATAAATGGCCAGTAGATTTTGTTAATTGCACATGACGTGTCTAGCAAAATCATCTTCTCCACTCACCCACAGATCCACGAATGCCTCCGCCGCGGTATGGACGCGAGCGTGAGCGCGAAGGGTGGCAGCGCGCGCGGCGTGTCATCCTCGGGCTGCGGCTCCGGCGGCGCCCCCGACACCCGCAACTCCGGCACCCGGAGCTGGTGCCGACTCATCCCCACTCACTCCACTCACATCACTCACCAACCCATCACTGACACCACACACTCATGGTACAACACTTTTGACACTGCTGCTTCAGATAATACAATTGGCACTGTTGACGGACGCGTCTGGCTCTGCCTACGGTGCAGTTCCACTTTAACACAAGTTGAGATTGATTTTTTCTTTAATTCTGTTTTTCTCGGCTGCTTTAATCGGCTATAAATCACGATTGAGCTGATCCCGAACTCGTATCTGTGAAGTTTTAGTGAACTTTAGATTCGTTCTGTGAAATGTGTTGTTAAAAGTTGCCGAAGTTTTGTGTCTGCTTGTTGAATTGCAAACTAAAGTGCTGTTTTCGCTACGCGCTCGGCATATTCCATCGTATTCGCGTTAGGTTTTGTCAGTTTTCATGGCATAAACAATTAAATTCACAAATAGGTACGTACACATTATATTCATCTCAATGTAGTAAAAATAATCTTAATAAAGGACAAAGTTATATTATACTATCCAATTCTTAACGTACATAGAATTGAATGTACAACTTAGTTTTAAATTTGATGTTTATATTAAAATGAGTATATTTATAAAACCACAAAATTATAAGCAATTTAATCTATACACCATTTATAACTTAAACTTGAAATCGAAAGACTATTGGAAATAATTACTCATGCAGAATTTTTAATCTCGAAACAAATATCAATTGTCTATGGAAAGAAACCTACTATTACAAAAAATAAAATCTGTGGATTAATAATGTGGGTTTAATTTAAGATTTTATATCGAAGATATAAATACCAAAATACCTATAGATGTTATAAATATTATTATGTAGGGCCATCCAGACAATTTGACAATTTCTATCCACTTCTATAGAGCTTCCACTATGTTATTGTATTTTTGACGTTTAATTATGTCTGGTAAGTAAAGTTGGTTTTCCTTTGCAGTCATCAAATATGTATGGGAATTCGAATGTCAAAAAACCTATAATATAATGGACAGAGTAAAGATAGTCAGACTTATTATTTCTGTACAGTTTTTCTTCAGTTTTTTATTTCTTTTTGCTGTTATACCAAACAGCTTCAATGCCGTGAAAACAGTACCTACGATTCATGGTTTTATTTATGACTACATGTGTAGCATGGGGAGTGAATGTCATGTAATAAATTGCAAGGATAATATATTTGGATGGTTCATATGATATGAGCGTCGCTATAGAAAAGGAAATAAAAACGATACATGTGTACGATGTAGAAAAGAAAGACTTTGGTCACGAATGTTGTCGCCGAGTGAATACCAAAATATTTTTCAGTGTCACAACATAACATATTATATCATTTTGTGTATAAATGCAAATGTTCAGTGTTGAAAATTGTTCCGCTCCCGATAGTACTTGCAATTACTTACGTTACATTATACTTCACAAAAGGTCTCACCTACGGTTCTACCTTTTTTGGCATAAGATTTATTTGCCTAATCTCGTATTGCATAGTAACGTTTGGTCAAAGTCTCGTTACGCCGAAAATCGTATGGCATAAATCTCGTTTAGTAAAAAGTTGTTTCGCATAACATTGTTTAGCCTAATAATGGTATGGCCAAATCTTGAATAGCCTAATAATGCTATGGCATAGGTTTATTAGGATTATACAAAGTAATAATATTCGTTTGGCTTTAACTTTGACGGAGCGTCTCCCTACATAGCGCAAACTGGTGCCTTGTATTGTTTCCGCTGTTTGGAAAACGCTCCGCTCCGCTTCGCTGCGCTCCGCTTTGGTTTTGATGAACATGTGCACCTAACACGCTCCTCCTCGCTTTGCTCGTCGTCGCACCTATTTTTAGGTTTCGATCTCATGGGGTTTGTAAAAATTATATTGGTCGTTAACTTTCGATTTTTTGATCATACAATATCGTGATTTTCGGGATGTAGGAGAAAAATACCTTTTTGTACATTTACTACATACTTAATATATTATTTATTAAGATAACATTAGGAGAAACAAGGTTATACATAAGTATAGACGAACATAAATTTGAGCAAACGAAACTTAGTGTTTAAAGATTGTGCCTAAAGAGTTTTAGACGAAACGAGCCTTACCAACGTCCTACCTATCGACCAAAAAAGTTAAGACCATACGAGTTATGCGAAATGAGTTTTGGTCAACAAAGATTATGCGAGATGAGCGGAACCCCTCATCTACAGACAGATAATTGTTTAATCATAGATTTATAAACCATACTTAATTAGATTTCCAATAACTAAATCCGAGAAATAATAAAATAACACATAAGCACTCACGTTACACAATATACATTTCTGAAAATATGCTGTATTTTCGAGTAAATACTTCCAAATTTTAATGTGTTCCAGCTGATTTAAACGACCTACCTACTCAGAAGTTTGCAGTCATGCAGAGTGAGACTGTGTCAACCAAAGACCCTACTTCTGGTAGCACTATATCCCAACTTTACTCATATTTCATGTTTTATCGCCGTCTTTAAAATACTGTTACTTACACACACATACTAACTGAAACATGTAGAAATTTTATAGCTTAGATAGGTAAGTAATACTTTATTTAAATTCTCTCTACATTTGTAAGGTTGAACTTGAAAACAACATTTTGTTGACCAATCATAGATATCATTTTTTAACTCTAAAATAAAGTCCCATGACCATGACCATATCCTATTTCAATCATACAGCAATCAATGTGTAATCAGCAGTCTAGTAAGTAGCACTATTTACCTATTTGAAGATTTTTTTGTAGGTTTAGTAACGGTTTTAGATTAGGGGTGCGAATAATAGACATAGAGAAAACAAAACACGTTCAATCATGGGCCGTATCGTCGCTCAGATCATGTTGAAAGATTTCACTACTATCTCCAATCGCTACCCTCATAGCTTTCACTGGATACGAGTCTATAAAAGATTTCCCAGAGGAAAATCAAAATCAAAGCACGTTCTCTTTAGCTTCTCCATAGACGCGGGCGGAATAATTCCCGATTCAAACCGACTTCTTTGCTTTATAATTTCAGCTACAGAGATGAAATATATTACGGAGATAATGGGAACGATAAATAAAATTGATATTGAAATTATTTGGTTTTATTAATTATTGTGGTTGATAATAGCGGTACAGGGACATTTTGGAGAATATTAAAAAACTTTCTTATATACATAAAATATGGACTCACGACTGAAATCCCCGAAGGGGTAGTCAGAGGTGGCTCACAAGCGAGCCACCCACTTTTCGCAGCACATTTGTACTTACGTGATAGGTTGCGATTGTTGCGAACCATATACCCGTTTTAGAAAACTTTCTTCTAAAATAGAATAAGTAGGTATGTACCTACCTATACTATCTTCAATATCGTAGTTGTTTAGGCCTAAAATGTTAGATTGTTTTCATAAGTATTTAATTAAATTATATGCTTAGTAGGCCTTTGCTTATGTATAATATGTATACTTACCTATGTATAATGCAACAGGTAGGTAAAGTAATACCTAGTTGTTTAGAGTGCAAAAAACTTCTCTCCCAAATGCTATTAAAGACACCAACATTTTTCATTTTCCCATTCCACCTTCATAAATAGCGTCAACAGCTGATCGAACCATTTCAGCGTGATTTCAGTAGAGCGAGCGTTCAACTCGAACGCCTGAACTCTTGGAATTGGCAATGTATCAGCGCTGCGTGTTCCGCCGTGCTCAGGCGCGCACGCTAAGGTCGCGGCCCCGATTAGCCACATTGAGGTATACTAGTGCATAAAGAGCTCTTAGAAAGCTGTCTAATTCATAGCTAAGTTAAATAATTCTATGGTTGTGTAGGTATTTTCATTGAAAGAAATAAAGAAACATCTATCTGACACACTGACAATAACTATATTTTATTATAGATGTGGTGTGGACGTTTATCTGGTATCGGAGACTCAAGGTATTTATAATAATAATATGTGGGGACATCTCACACACGGCCATCCGACCCCAAGCCTGTGTTATGGATATCGGACAGCTGATATAGGTATCAACACAAATACATATAGATATACATATAAAATATAAATACTTACATAATTATTTAGTTTTGTACTGTGTTGGTTGTTGTTTCCATGAATAAGGGAGCTAAAATATCATGAGAAAAAGGAGGGTCGTGAGCAATGATTTCAAAAGGAAGTGTCATGATTCACGATTATGGAATTGTATTTTGTAATAATTGCACTATTTTTGACAATATAACTAAGCGATTTATTATTATATTTATTATGATCATAATATATAATAGCGTGTAAATGACTTCACAGTAACTTGTGTCAATGTAAACAATCCATAGAAACAATTATTCATAAATTATATTATAAAATAAGCATTTGAGATTCAGAAATTGTATGATAATTAGTGTTTTATTGTATAATTAATTGTTAAGGATTAATTGTTTCCGTTTATCGTATAATTAGTTAATTTCTTATTTGAGTTGAAAAGGCGGGAAAGGAAGTTGCTTGGACAGTGGCGCCCTCTGGAAAAAGTCACAGTTAAGCTGGTGAGGCGCCACGTGCAGGCAATCTTTCCCGGGTTTTCAAGCCGAAAGGTGCTAAAACTGTAGAGCGTGGTGAAAAGAGTGAAATATAGAAGTCTAAAGATTGTTGGTGTATTATTTTCAAATCTCAGAAGTGACACGAACAGTACAAACGCCCACACGAAGGAGTTTAAAGGATTGGAATAACTTACAAGTAAGTGGATTTATTTTAAAAACTTTACGAAGATAAATTTAAATCTGATATGGTGCAGTGATATTTAATATTTACAGTCATGTAGGTGACGAAATAGAATAATAAAATTATTGTTTCATACCACCTTAATCACATGGTGGGTCAGAAAGTTGGGATCATGTAGGTGATCCCATTTAAATCAAAATACTTTTCATAAATTGGTAGGTCATGCTATCATGTAGGGGGATTGCAAGCGCATTGATGAATATTAGAAGAACACACGAATAAATTGGTACCTAATCATGATAAATTTAACCTATAAGTGGATTTCAAATTAATAAATTTATTTTGCTTCTATTTACTAATTATGATGCAGTACGTATGTTTGTTTTTCTTTGGCTTTTCTAACTGCTAAGGTATTGTGCTGGTGCTCAGAAGTGCATTTAACTGTTAGGTACAAGTTTAACTATTCTTGCAAGTAATCATGTCTAGGTGATAATGCTATTGAGTTACTAATCTAAAAGCGAGGTAAATGTGTGCATTTGGTACATGACTAGGTGTAATAATGTAGCAGATTCTGTTCAAAGGACAGTTTATTGGATTATTTTTATAATCATGTAGTTAAGTGCAAATGCAATTGAGTTATTATTTGAAGTGAGGTTTTATTATCCGTGTTTTCGACAATGGTGTAAGTGAGAAGTAATAGATTTTTGCAATTGAATGTTTTTGCTATCATGTAGGTGATATGCAATAGATTTTAAGAAGATGTTGAGTGTTTTTGATATCATGTAGGCGATATTCAATAGATTTTAATTTGAGTGTTTTTGCAATCATGTAGGTGATATGCAATAGATTATAGATGTTGAGTGTTTTTGCTATCATGTAGGCGATATGCAATAGATTTTAATTTGAGTGTTTTTGCAATCATGTAGGTGATGTGCAACAGATTTTAACATTGTGAGTGTCTTTGCTATCATGTAGGTGATGTGCAATAGATTTAAACATTGTGAGTGTCTTTGCTATCATGTAGGTGATATGCAATAGGTTTCAATTTGAGTGTTTTTGCAATCATGTAGGTGATGTGCAATAGATTTTAACATTGTGAGTGTCTTTGCTATCATGTAGGTGATGTGCCATAGATTTTAACATGTTGAGTGTTTTTTCAATCATGTAGGTGATATGCTCTATGACTGTGTACTTAATAATGAAGTTTCATCATTTTATCTGCATTTATGTAGGTAACAGCATAATATATTATATTTTTGCTGAGGATTTTTATGAAATTATAAGTTGGTAGTAGAATTGTGATTGATTGAAGCGAGCTCTATGTGTTACCGGTACATAATGTAGGTGTGGCGGATTTACCGTAAGATTAGGTTTTGTATTAATAAGCCGACCAATTTAACAGTGATTATGTTAAGAGTGTGTACTTATATTATTACTAGTAAATAAATTATGCCTTCAAGTAATAAGTTCAATTATTGTTAGTAAGCACCCTACCAAGTATCTGTAAATAATAAAAAAATAATAATAAAAAAACTGATATGACGAGTTATTAAAATACATATTCAAGAGCGGGTTTTTATTCACAAACTATGAGTATGCCTAGAATATGACCAAGTATTGGTATAGGTTGCTGTGTAATTAAAGTTGATGTAGGTCTAAAAGTTATTTTAATTTTTGAAGTTCTTGTCTGGGTCAAATAATCTTGTCCTTATTGTGTGATCATGTAGGTGCATCACAAGAAGTAACAAAGAGAGAATTGATAAATATTTTTAGAGCAAGATAATCGTTATCAAAGGAGGGATAACTATGTTTAGTATTGGGTAGTATCTTGAAGATCTGAAGTCACTGTAGTTTGAGACTAATTAATAAGAATCAACAGTTTAAGTAATTTTATGAGCAGAGAAGATAAAAACGTCATTATAAATGGTTAAAGTAAGTGGTCTTTTCAGGATGGGTCCTGAGGAGGAAACGGGATCTCCTCCCAGAGTTAGAAAAAGACGTAGGTGCATGGTGATATCCTCAGATTCTGAAGAAGAGGAAGTGCCATTAAAGACTCAGAAGCCCGCATTGGATGGTTTATCTAAAGAAGATCTGCTAGCAATCATCGCTTCATTACGGAGTGAAACTGGCAAATCGAATCCAAATGTTATACCTAACCATCATAACAATGTTATACCGGAATTTGACCCTAACAATAAGTCTCAAAACGTAGATAGATGGCTAGGCAAAGTAAATGAATGTAGATCTATTTACAACTGGGATGAGAAACAGACAATCCATTTTTCGCTACAAAAGCTGACAGGATTAGCGAAAAAGTGGTACGAATCACTGTCTTCTCTCAGTTTTACATGGGATCAATGGCAGATGAAGTTGCGTAAGGCTTTTCCCAGTGATGAAAATTATGGGAAAATGCTCGAAGAAATGCTTGCAAGAACGTCTCGTTCTGATGAGAGCTTGCGAGAATATTTCTATGAAAAATTAACGTTGCTTAGTCGCTGCGAAATTATAGGACGCAAGGCAGTTGATTGTATAGGGTACGGTATCTCGGATATGTCTGTGAGAAATGGTGCCCAGGGTCTGCGATGCAAGGAGCCAGAAGAATTGTTGTCATTTTTGGCATCTCAACAGGTCAAGACTAATGTGCCACATTCGACAAGCACCATAAAGAAGCGGGATTCGCGCAGTACGAATCCCGGGCCCTATTATAGGGGCAATAATATGAATGGCCCAACCATGCTTTGCTTTAACTGTAAAGAGGCCATTCGTTTACCACGTGCCCGAAACCCATAGTAAAATGTCAGAAATGTGGTCGAGTAGGTCATGACTATGAGAACTGTTTCAGAAAACCTCTGTTGTCGCATAATACAGTTGAGAAAAAGACACTGAAGATAGCAGTAGATTCACAAGATAAATTAACTATTAATGAAGTCGGTTCAAAACCTGGGCCCCTTTCAGCCCAACCTTTGCTTGGCGTAGATTTACCTAAAAGCACTCCTCAAAGTATTAAAAAGTTTTTCAAGGCAATTACCGTAAATGGTGTTGGTTTGAGGGCTTATATCGACTTCGGGAGTGATTCTAGTATTATTCGAGTCTCGGATGCAAAGATACTTGGCCTGACTGAACATGTTGAGCAGCTGCCTATCATAAAAGGTTTTGGAAATTCGATTATACATCCAATTGCTAAAGTAACGGCACAGTGTAAAATCGATGAAGTTGAAGCTGAAATAGAATTCCTGGTCGTTGATGATCAATACCTACAGATGCCCATTCTGATTGGGCAGAACTTTACAGAGATGCCTTCGGTTACAGCGTTAAAGAATAGCAATGAGCTATTCTTCTATTTTAGCCCTCAAAGCACAATGGATGCTACTTCAGAGGATGATAAAATAATCAAACTATATGTTTGCAATGAAACCAAAGTAGACAAAGGGGGTATAGTAGAAGTTTACGCGAAAGAAAACATAACTGGTGATGTTTATGCTGACGGTAATACTAATTTGTATCCGAATCAGGAATATCATTTCCATAGAGGTTGTTACAAATTAGTAAATGGTAGAGGTTTTATATTTGTATCGGTACTCGGTTGCCATACTGTTTCATTTAAGCCAGACTTATTGCTAGCAAGAGTAAGTCGTACTGTTGAAGCAGACATAGTTGAAGTCAATAATATTCAATCAGACGGTTCTCGGGAGCAGCTTCCTTTAGATCCATCAGACATAAAGACTGGTAATGGGTTAAACCCCGCAGAGAAAGATAGACTTTATAGTCTATTACAAAAGTATCGCTCGTGTTTTGCGACCAACTTAAGTGAATTGGGTTGCACAACTCAAGCTGAGATGCGTATCGAGTTAAATGACAACAGACCAGTTATTTATCGGCCGTATCGGATGTCTATACACGAACGTGAAAAAGTTCGAAACATTGTAGAAGAGCTGGTACAAAATGATATTGTGCAAGAATCTGAGTCAAATTATGCTAGTCCGGTGATTCTTGTGAAAAAGAAAACAGGAGAAGCTCGGCTATGTATCGACTTTCGAGCTCTTAATAGCAAAACAGTAAAGGACAAATATCCATTACCCTTGATTGAAGACCAAATTGCTAATTTAAGCGGTAACATGTTCTTCACTACATTAGATTTGGCCTCGGGGTATTATCAGATTCCGATGGCTCCAGAAAGTCGCCATTTAACAGCATTTGTTACCCCAGATGGCCTTTATGAATTTAAACGGATGCCTATTGGCTTAGCCAATGCCCCAGCACTCTTCCAAAAAATGATTAATAAAATTCTTGGTTCAAAAAGGTTCACCTCCGCTTTGGCCTATATGGATGACCTTCTTGTTCCTTCGGTATCCATTGAAGAAGGGTTTCAAAGGTTGGAAGAGGTTTTGCAACTGCTAAAAAGCGCAGGACTGACATTGAAATTGTCTAAGTGTAGTTTCTTTGACACCCAAATTGAATATTTGGGTTATGAAATCTCGGCCCATGGTGTGAAACCGGGAGAGAAAAAAATAGAGGCAGTAAAAAAATTCCCTGTACCCAGAAATGTCCACGAGCTTAGACAATTTTTGGGCCTGGCAAGCTACTTTCGGAAGTTCGTAAAAGGGTTTGGTGAAATAGCGAGGCCTTTGACGTGCTTGCTTAAACAAGATGTTTCTTGGAAATGGACACAGTCTGAGCAAAATGCTTTCCAAACTCTCAAGCTAAGTCTTTCAGATCGGCCCGTGTTGGCTCTTTATAATCCAAAATTAGAAACAGAACTTCATACGGATGCGAGTTCCTTGGGTTTGGGTGGCATTTTAATGCAATGGCAAGACAACCCACGAGTGTTGAAACCAGTCGCCTACTTTAGTCGACAAACAACCATTGAGGAACGTCATTTTCATTCGTACGAATTAGAGACGCTTGCGGTGGTTTGTTCACTAAGAAAATTTCGGCCGTATCTATTAGGAGCCAAATTTGTAGTGTACACAGACTGCAATGCTATAAGACATACGTTAACCAAAAGAGATTTAATTCCTCGAATAGCAAGATGGTGGTTGCAGATTAGCGAGTACGACTTCGATATCGTTTACCGCCCTGGATCGCGTATGAACCATGTTGATGCGCTGAGTAGGAATCCTGCCACGCAACCCATTAGTTCTAACTCTAATGCTGATGTCAGTGAATTTCCCTGTGTATTAAAAATAACTACAGAAAATTGGTTACACACACTACAATTAGCTGATCCCGAAGTTCTAAGAATCTCTAAGATTCTTAAACCTGAGACTGACGAAGAATCTAAAGAGATAAAAAAGAATTACGTCATTAAAGATCACCTTGTGTATCGAAAAGTTAATGATCAATTGCGTTTAGTGGTGCCTCGTAATTCCAGATGGCAAATTTGCAAGATCAACCACGACGATATTGGTCACTTTGGCTATTCTAAA
This sequence comes from Plutella xylostella, assembly GCF_932276165.1. NCBI lineage: Eukaryota > Metazoa > Arthropoda > Insecta > Lepidoptera > Plutellidae > Plutella > Plutella xylostella. Next base: position 1,568,295 of record NC_064002.1, read on the forward strand.
ACACTTGAACGAATACAAAGCCAATATTGGTTTCCAAAGTTACGGAACTTTGTTAAAAAGTATGTAAAAGCATGCATTGAATGCGCTTACAATAAAGATTCCGAAGCTAAAACTCGGCGTGGTCACTTACACCCAATTGAGAAGAAGGACATTCCGTTCCACACGATCCATTTAGATCATGTTGGCCCATTTGTTAAAAGCAAAAAAGGGAATAATTACATCTTGACTATCGTTGATGGTTTCACTAAATACCTTTTTGCAAGACCTGTCAAGGATGCAAAAAGTAAGACCGTCATTAAGGTACTAGAGGGAATATTTACAGATTTCGGTACCCCTATAAGAATCATATCGGACCGTGGAACGGCATTCACTTCGTCACAATTTAAGAGCTTTTGCGCAAGCAATGGCATTCGACACATTCTTAATGCAGTAGCGTGCCCACGGGCTAATGGACAGGCCGAGAGGTTTAATCAAACAATCCTCACCGCTCTGTCTACTCAGAATTTTAACAATGATGAGCGTGATTGGGATGTCCAGGTAGGAAAAGTACAGTGGGGTATCAACAACACTGTAAATGCGTCGACTAAAAAAGCTCCTACGGAGCTGTTATTTGGTACAAAATTAAGCAACGCATCTGAAAATAAATTGAACAGTGTTGTTATAGATTCTTCTGACATTGTCGCGATAGATAATCGTGATGAATTGAGACGTGAGGCTAGTGACAATATTAAAATATCTCAAACAAAACAAAAACAGTATTTCGATAGTAATAGAAAACCGGCTAAAGAGTACAAGGAAGGAGAATTAATAAAAATTACTAAAGTAAGCTTTGCTAACGACGGAAAAAGTAAAAAACTACTTCCCAAATTTATAGGTCCTTTTAAAGTTGTCAAAAGCTTAGGAAATGACAGATATCAGATTGCCAATGTGCCGGGTTTTAGCAAAAAGCGATCTTATGATACTGTTGTATCCGCTGATCGAATGCGACCATGGATTAATGTTGATTCTCTCGAAATAGTAGGTGATGATTCTGTTACAGATAATAGTGATTCTAATTGAATATGATATATGAATAGTTCATACGTGTTTAAGTGGTATTTCTAATAATGATTGTACTGAAATGGAAATATGTTTAATATAAATTGTTAATAATTGATGTTAAAATAATGTATTAATGCGAGTGTCATGATGTTATTACCTGTTTAAATCTATCATAGTACCTATATGCAAACATTTATAATTAGTAACTTCAATTCTGTTTGATTGTTATGTAAGAATTGCGATTTTTGTTTAGGTCGTGCTCCGGAGAGAGCACTCATTCGGATGGCCGAGTGTCATGATTCACGATTATGGAATTGTATTTTGTAATAATTGCACTATTTTTGACAATATAACTAAGCGATTTATTATTATATTTATTATGATCATAATATATAATAGCGTGTAAATGACTTCACAGTAACTTGTGTCAATGTAAACAATCCATAGAAACAATTATTCATAAATTATATTATAAAATAAGCATTTGAGATTCAGAAATTGTATGATAATTAGTGTTTTATTGTATAATTAATTGTTAAGGATTAATTGTTTCCGTTTATCGTATAATTAGTTAATTTCTTATTTGAGTTGAAAAGGCGGGAAAGGAAGTTGCTTGGACAGTGGCGCCCTCTGGAAAAAGTCACAGTTAAGCTGGTGAGGCGCCACGTGCAGGCAATCTTTCCCGGGTTTTCAAGCCGAAAGGTGCTAAAACTGTAGAGCGTGGTGAAAAGAGTGAAATATTATTTTCAAAGAAGGATACGCCCGTCAGAACGTTTTGTCAAAAGAAAATGGCACCCGCGCGCTGGCCCTAAATTCATACAAATTATGACAGATTTATAAGGTTTTAGGGCCAACGCGAGGGTGTCATTTTCTAGAGCGGTTGGGCCTGTCCTTACGCTAGTAATATATAAGTCAATGGTCGTGAGTTTAAAAAAAACTTATTTACCTATCTTGTTTATCTGTCAGAAATCCTTATTCCCAAATACAATTACCTATGACACATCTATGTCATAAGAAATAGTGCGTAAAGTCGTAGTGAGCCCTCTGCCGCTGATCCCCTAAACCACACCACATTAATGCCCGACCGTTCCTTGTTTGACTTGGATCCTCGTCAGGGCCAAGTGGTCTGACTTTGACCTCGGGCCGGCAAATGTGCACTTTCGTCACGGCATCGACGGATTGACGAGGGTGACCGTTGATTGCGAGTGATATCAGAAGGTGTGTCTTGTGTCAGAAGGATGATTAGCTAAAAGTTTGCTAGTATAAATTGGATCTTCAATTAATAATTAAAAGTTTATGTTTATGGTTATGGATCATTTTAAAAATTATATAGGTGAGGGAAAAAGGAGTGTAAGTACATAATTATATTGTTTGAAACTCACAAAAAAAGCCAGTGTCTAGGTAATACGTACCCTACTACAAAATAGTTTACTACAAAAATGATAGTAACAGTTAACGTTTACGCCATTTACGCACGCGTTATCTTGTTCGTGATTAATAATGTCAACATGCGACTATTATATTTAGCTCTCGAGTCTGTCGACTGTCCCGACATGATATCCAGATAAGATCATCGATTATTTGTTAAACGTAATCAGTTAAAATGACATCGCAGATAACATTACGATAGTAAAACGGGATTGGTCGGCTAAGATAAGAAAAGTACATTTATCTCTGTTTACTGTTTACCAGATTATTCAACTCATGACTTTAGTTTAAATTAGATACTTTAAAGCTAGCAATCACTGCAAAAAAATACGTAATTCTTTTACGCACTAAATGCAGACATCAAATGGCCCCAATTTTTTAAACATTTGATTTATAATAATGTTCTGTTAAATGTACTTTAGTGACATACGGCGTCTTTCCCGTTTAGAAGTAATTTGGTGCTATTGTCAGTGGAACAGATACGATGTCCATCGCTGACACACGTTTAACTTACAACACTCATATTTATCCGTGAGGGTTTAGCAGCATTAATCGAATTAGGTTGGCGCTTGGCATCTTCTCGATCACAGCATGAAGACATAAGCTGATTTCCTTAAATAATCTGCAGTTAAGTGAGTGACGTCATCCCCACACCTCTAGTGCTTCAGTCCCCCTTGGGAAGGGAAAGCAGGGGAAGGGGGGGGCAGAGAGGTCACTCTATATAACGAAAAACTAAGTTTCAAAGCGCTGTTGCCCAAGCCACGACTCTATCTCGTTGTGTTAAACGTGCCGATTGCACGACAGCTCTCGTTCGTTCGTTTTTCGTCAGTATAGAGTAACCCTCAAGCACCGTTTTTAATTGGCGTTTATTGTTAGCAGCTTATGAGCTAAACGTTGGCGCATAGGGCACATGGGTAACGGTATTTGCAATGTACGCAAGAAAGGAAGAAGTGGAAAGTTCATAGCGTGGAAAGCTTACATTTTATAAAAATGTGGCTAATTTTAATTTGAAAATATGCACCTGCATACGTGCATGTTTCAGAAATATGAAGGTGACTACCAGTTATGATTTTTGATGTTTGCCTTAAACCATTGTATAATCCTAACTACGAGCACTAGTTAGGTACTATTATTATAATTATTATCTGTGCTAGTGAAACGGCGATAGTCGACCAAATCATTATAATATTATATCCATGATCATTGACAAGTCCTGAGTCAGGAAAATCTCTATTGCGGTGGCATTCCCGCCATATTGAATTTAAAACGTCAATCAGACGATTATTGGGGCGTCTGGGGTATTGATTTTGACGTATTTTCCACCAATAGCCAAGCTGCTTCTGTGGAATATATACTATTGAACTACACTCACGGGCAATGAAAAGGTTCCATTGAGAAAAGCAACAAATTACTTCTAAACGGAAAAGGCTAACTTAATGACGTCTTCTGAAACATTGAAGTACATTGAACAGAGCCTCAGGATATTACCAACTAAAAATGGTAATATTTTGATCCAATTGTAAATTGAATATTTGAAAAAAATGGGGTCGTTTGATGTCGGAATTTTTTGAGTGGAACTTTTTTATTGCCCGGGAGTGTAGTTCAATAGTTGAAGTCGCCATCTTTGGTGAAATATAGGTACTAGTACTTGCGAGTAAATCCTGTATTTCAGTGGTGAAAGCAATCTATGTCCAGCGATAACTCAGCTATTATGGTAGTGAATAGTAGTCGTGTTAAACCAAAGGTCTCTAGCGGGTTAGATTTTAAATGTTCATGTTATGCCCAAATGCTGATTGCCGTAAAGGAATACACTCGAAAAAAAAGTAGGTAGGTAGGTGGTAAGTACCTACTTCCACATAATATTGGGTAGTATTAATTAAGTTCAAGAGATGGGGCTGAAAAATAACCAACATACTTAATTATGTTTGTGCAACATAAACAAAAAAAAACACTTCCCATAAGCAGGAAACAGCCTTCGGAACCGGAAGACTACTCTAGCTTTACAAAAAAAAACGATCGAGAATTAATCTCGTTTAATGAAAGGAGATAGGGTCGTTTTTAGGGTTCCGTAGCCAAAATGGCAAAAACGGAACCCTTATAGTTTCGTCATGTCCGTCTGTCCGTCTGTCCGTCTGTCCGTCTGTCACAGCCGATTTACTCGGAAACTATAAGTACTACAGTGATGAAATTTGATGGGAATATGTGTTGTATGAACCGCTACAAAAATATGACACTAAATAGTAAAAAAAAGAATTGGGGGTGGGGCCCCCCATACATGTAACTGAGGGATGAAATTTTTTTTTTCGATGTACATACCCGTGTGGGGTATCAATGGAAAGGTCTTTTAAAATGATATAAAGTTTTCTAAAAAACATTTTTCTTAAAGTGAACGGTTTTTGAGATATCAGCTCTAAAAGTCGTAAAAAGTATGTCCCCCCCCCCCTCTATTTTTATAACTACGGGGTATAAAATTCTAAAAAAAATAGAGGTGATGCATGCTAATTAACTCTTTCAACGATTTTTGGTTTGATCAAAGTATCTCTTATAGTTTTTGAGATAGGTTGATTTAACTGTAATATTATATTTGCTGCTACGGAACCCTTTGTGCGCGAGCCCGACTCGCACTTGGCCGGTTTTTTAATTATTATTTTTTTATTTATTTATTCTTTTATCGCACAATATACAGAAGTGTATGTACAATCAGGTGGACTTGATGCTAAAAGCATTTTCTACCAGTCAATCTGCTTTACAAGCTTAGCTTTACTAGCTTTCCAAAAAAAATATGATCGGGAGCCCGTTTAATGAAAGGAGATAGGGTCGTTTAAAAAAGATAGGGTCGTTTTTTATTATTATTTTTTTAATTTATTTATTCTTTTATTACACAATGTACAGAAGTGTATGTACAATGCAGTGGACTTGATGCTAAAAGCATTTTCTACCAGTCAACCTGCAGGAGGTACAGGGAGCAAATTGTATGGGAGTGCCAAAAAACGGAGCAGCGCAGCGCTCTGAAACTTAGGGTGACTTGCACCAAACATTTAAGCGAGATAAAATCTGTTGCTCTCTTTCTTTGACAGTATGCTGGATTACTGACTGAGTACGACACAATTGATTTAATTTCGTTTAAATATTTTGTGCAATACAACCCCTTTGTTTTTTTTTGTAGATAGATAGAGTACTCTTTATTTGTACACCAAGAAATACTGAATTAAGTAAATAAAAATATAATATAATATACCTAATTTAATTAGGGTACAAAAGGCTGTCTTATCGCGTTGTAAGGTGGAGTGACCCCCGGGTTGTTTGTGAACGTATCAGACTGTCCGTTTCGCTGCAGTAAGGGATACGCGATACGGGATTGTATCAATTTCTAATATTTACTTTCCGAAATTAAATTTTCATACAAATCGCCAGGAGTATTTTTGTTTACAATCTGCACAGTTGAAATTTATTTCATGTTTATTAAATATAATCTGACTGGAATAAATATTTTTATGCTGGAATTTTAAAATAATATTTTATGAAGGTAGGTATAATACGAACTTACTTACCTACTAGAGACTTGTAGTTGTTAGCAAACTCATAACTCAAATAGCTATATCTCTAAGCAATGCATCATGTTTACACTATTCTTTATCTATTCAGTATTCATGTTCCTCTTTGTACTGTTCATTGAACTTGTATAATTTTATTATACTGTGATTTATAATAAGACGTACATGCATAATCTAAGAATGATAAGAACGCTTATATTTACACCCAGATTTGACATATAAGAACATTTTCATTGAATTTACGATTCCATCAAAAATAACTTCATCATCTCAAAATTTATTGCATCGGCAATTTTTGTAAAAAAAATAATACTGCGAAGGTCTTTACACATCTGTTTATAATCATAAATTCTACGTCCCGTCACGCAAAGTGTAATAGGTACCTAGGTGTTCTGTTCATTATCCTTTAGGGATTGAATCTAAAGTCTAGCTAGATAAATAAATAAATAAATAGATAAAGAGAACTGAAACGTGGAACTTAACATTTACCGACGTTGTTTAACACCCATTAAAAACGGTTATTATTGTTAACGTGCTCATAAAACGTAAAATACAAGCGAGTGAGCAGTATCGACACATTCAGCGGGTCACTCTATGAACCACGGAGTTTCTTTCTTGCAACAGTGCAGCGATCATAAGATTCGAAACCTCCGTTTACGTTGCGTATCGTCAACTGTCACTGTCAAAATGTAAGGCAGATTGTTAGTTCCAAAAGTGACATTTGTTTTTCTCATGTTAGGTGGAATTTCACCAAACGCTAAACGTATTTAGTAGCCTGCCACCTGTCATACGTCTGTCAGTTAGTACAAAATGTATTTAAAATTTGATTCAAATACTGTTTTATGACGTTTAGCGTTTGGTAAAAGTGACCCTTAGTGTAGTTTCGAAAATAGTAGTGAATCCTGTGATCGCACCTCTGATTGTATGACAGCTCTCGTTCGTTCGTTCGTTTTCTACGCAAAGCTAGAGTAATCATCCAGGTTCGCGTAAGTGTGGGACGTCCCTAACGGGCCCAATGATCATTTATTTACTTGTTAATGGTGCACGTTTAAAAAGGTGCTGAACGAAAATCGAACACGTTATTTGATATTCAAGGAATCGGTGATAAAAAAACGAGTTTATACGCGAAATGCAAATCGAAGAACATTTTGTTAGGTTTTTATCGGGAATTGAAAGAATAAACGGTACACGAGTATGGTTGTTGCAATTCAGAAAGTTTTTTTCTGATATTTGTATATATAAGTGTTGATATTCTGGTACATAATGTGTCTAAGTCCAAAGCGATTTGGAGGTTTTTACCACATTCAGATGTATTAGGATAGGTAGGTTACAGCCTTCTAGTATAACACAGAAACATGGGCCAACACTAGAAAAAGATCATTAGGGCAAAATGTAATGGCAAGGGCAATATTTATTATTCTTGCAATGTCCACGTACCGTCTTGCTTTTCTTTATTTCATTTAGTGCCAATTTCTCCATAGTCGGTTATCTAACCGACCAGGGATCGGTTAATCAATTATGCGTCATCTCCATTTGAAATTCTTGACAGATGTGTCAAAATTCAACCACTTATACTTGGTTATGCTCTAACCGACTATGGAGAAATTGGCACTTAGGGTTAGTAAGCGTTGTCGGACTATAGTGCTCTTGATTAATTTCATAAAACAGTTGTTTTATGCAGTTGCTAATCATGATAACATAGTCATGGGTGGTGTAGGCGCAGTAACCTACATCCTACTACTGATAAGAACATTTAGTTTGTTAATGTACATATTGTTCATAACAATTATTTACTGTACCTAAGCGTACATTGTGTTTGGATTTTGGATTGCAATGACCTAGTCCTACCTATAGTCTTTGTACTTATAAGTAATAAAATTTGCTAGATGAGCTGGTCGAATCTGGCTATTTTTATTTTATCCTCCTTTTTTAAGTTGATTTATTTAATTACTCGTGAATGGAATTTTTCAAACTAGGTACCTATGAAGTGCTTGCCATATTAACGAATTTTGAGTTTATAAAATCATTTGTTACAATAGATATTAATGAAAGAAGAAAGATATGAATGAACTCGACTGTACCACTAGTTACTAACCGGGCGTCAGCCGCTCGTCTCTCAATTAAATAAAACTATAATTTTATCTTATCGTAGAAATAGAATCACTGGTTTGCGAACACACCGCGGCACGCGATCATCATTATCATCGTAATCACTTATCATTTGTCGACACTTAACTTTCTTTATCAATTTTTTTATAGGATAAAAAAAGTTTATTAAAATTCCGCGCACCGGTTAATTAGGATTAATTCCCGGGGGAATTTTCACATTTCATAAGGAAAGAAATTTAGGAACATAAAAATTTTGCTTAGCAGTACTGCTCTTTATATTGGATCTTGCATAATTAGTGGCAACGAAGCACAAAGTTAGGCCTCAGAGTGCCAAGAATGCCTTTGCATCGAGCTCCGACTGAAACGTTAATCTCGGCCCTATACTACATAGAAAGGTGAGGTAATTAAAAAAAACTTATCATTTAGGTATTGTGTTTTCACAGTTAAGCCATTTGGTATATAGCATCTTGTACAGTAACTTTTTCAAACAAAACAAGATTGCGATGGTCCCTGAATTTTGTATTTTGTTAACCCAGAGTTGCCTTTCCCGTTTTCATAATAATTGCGAACGCCAAATAAACAAAATTTTACTATGTAATTTAATCAGAGATACAAATTACAATAATAGATCATGCTTAGTGAGATTTCCTCAAATAAGGAACTGGGCGATAAGGCTATTATGTGCAAAGCAAAAAACTAAAATAACATTCGTAAACACATTACATAACATCGGAGTCATTACATAAAACATAAAGTCATTAGTATAATGCACGGTCGTGATCGTGACCTTGACTAATGATTTAAAACATCTTCGTAAGTAGCAGTAGGTAGGTAGTAGTAGGTACTAGGTAGTAAAGCGTACTTGATACTTAAACTACGCGAGCAAAACCCACGCGATGAAATACAGGATGGTATTATTTTTTTACTACGACTCCGGCGAGTTGTTAGTAGATAAAATAATCATACGTATAGAATTTTATAATCGTGTTTTCGGCAAAACGTTAGTCGGCCGGATAAGATTCAGAGTCTTGTGGTGGACTGAAAATAGTCATAAGTAGATACCTAAGTACCTACTTTTTTAAAACAAGAATCAAACATAGTTCTGTATTATAGTTTTACTATAGTTATAGTTTTTTTAATTAGTCAACGTGTGTAACGTCTAAAATGCATTAACGGCTTCTGCCTTCAGTCTAATATTTTTGTGTTATGCATTAGTGTAGGACATTCAATAAGCCTGATGAAGAACAAAAATAACTAACCACGCAATGGAGCCATCTTCACATATTTCCTGTAGCGTGACGTAAATTCTGAAGCAGATAAAAAACTCGAGTCGCGATGCATAATTTTATCAGCCTGTATCGCCATTGTATCGATTTCTTAACCGATATGTATCAACATTGTATTAGATTTCTTGACTTATTGTGATTAGTTTCATATCTATTCATGTTCAGTTAGAAATACCTAAGTATATAAATGTCGCAGGCAACTGGTTTAATCCCCTGTTTGATTGAACCACTAGCCCGTTCATTGGATGGCGCTGTTCAGTTGTATGACTAGGCCGAACGTTGATTGTACAAGCGTCACAAAACGTCCAACTAGTTAGCTGACTTAAAATCAGTCAGGTGGTGAATAAAACAAATATGGCGTCTAACCGCTAACAGCTGACACAAAAAGCACCTATATTGTTAGTTTTTTGCAAATAAATTAGCTTTAAAGTGCGTTATTTGTGTTAAAATAGTGTGACAACATGGATTTACCTATTATTACGCCGCGGGCGGATAGTTTTAAATAAAAAAAGTGGCGAAACTGGATAATTATGAACAACAATATGAAGGTACGTTTATTGTTATTGTTTAGTTCATTTGTGAGATAAGAGCTTTGTAACATAGTATTTTTGTTGACTCTTGTCTGGTGATGTTCACCCTAACCAGACATTACAAAGTTGCTATACTATATCCCATTCAACGACTTCACTGAATGACGTTCAGTCAAGACGTCGAACGTTACAATCAACGACTTGACGAGTTGTCCTTTAGTCATACAACTGAATACCGCCATCCAATGAACGGGCTAGTGGTTCAATCAAACAGGAGATTAAACCAGTTGCCTGCTACATAAATATTACAATGACGACGTAGTTTTTGAGACGGGTGCCTACTTATTTATACGGCAGCGTATATTTTAATCCTATAGAAAATTACTAAACCTGTGATGGGTAAGTACAAAGTAGGTACATAATATAATTTAATCATAGGTACATAGGTATATTGGTTACACATTTTTAAACTCATTGTTATTAAAAATGACACCATTTCGTAACACGCAGACCAATATAGACACAAAAATTATTTATTTATTCGTATGTAAATCTCAGTATAAAATGTGTCACAAACACTGTCAATGAATTATACATACGCATCTCTCGGATTGTTGATTATATTCATGGGATATGCACAATGCTACACAAATACAACACAGGGTATAGGTATTCTTACTTCATACTCTGGCGTTTTAGCGTGAGTGTTTGTATAATTATAACACCTGTAGATTTGAGTTATTTGTAAAGCCGCTATATGAACGTCTCTTGTAGACATTAACTCCCTGCTTCCTTCATAAACCAGATGAGAAAATCCCAAAAAATTATGTATACTTAACCTAAACAACGTTAAAAACCCTCGAGATTCAATTACTCCGATCAGCCTATTGAAACTATACCTATCACTATCATAAACACAAATATCCATAAACTTATCGTATCCCAAACAAATTATATTTATAGATTTACTTACCGTTATCTAAGAAGTGTTTGGCATATTGTGATATTTTAATATTAGTAGCACGCAAACAATTAACCCATATTATAACTTTTTGGACCTTTGTATTTGAATTCAAATTAGCGTATTAAAAACCTTGCATTTTTAATGGGCCATAAAATTTTCATACACGTTCGCAACAAAGCTTTTTACGTAACTTTTTTTTAAAGTAACATTTCCTGTTAATGCACAAACTCTATTCAAAGTTGTAATAAAACATTATTTTTTTTCGGATAATGAAACATCTATACAGACTGCATAAGTATTATTATTAATTATTAAGGGCTGATTTTTCAATGGTCAGATAAATGTTATCTGAGGAATAAAATTGTTACTGTCACTGTCTAATACAAACATTCAGATGCGACAGCATCAGAATTATTATTATTCTTCAGATAACCTTTATCTGACTATTGAAAAATCAGCCCAAAAGCTGATGCTTACCCTATCTGTAACATATAAATGACAAAGTGACTAATCAACAATCAGGTAGCCGACACGACACGACAGTGACACCTGTATTTTTAACGGCCCGGGGCTTGTTTATTTTACACCGATGTCGAAAAACCTGTCGCTGTTATCAGTTCACAATTTACGTTCACACCGATTCTCGTGACGGGTCCCATTGGCCCGCTGCGTATCTGATACAGCCCTGGAGGGTCACTTTATACTGACGAAAAACGAACGAACGAGAGATGTCGTGCAATCGGCACGTTTAATACGAGATACAGCCGTGGCTCGCGTAGAAGCGTTCTGAAACTTAGTTTTTCGTTAAATAGAGAGACCCCCTGGATACGCCCCTTACGTGACGGGCAAGGACGGTATAAATATTCTCGTTGACATGGAGAATTTAAATCCTCAAGTCCTGTCCTGTGTGTAGCCTTTTATTTTGAATAGATTTGATGATTGTGTTTAATTACTAACTTGAAGTAAATTTTTCGCCATGTGAGTGCCTTCTTTTGAGAGTCTGTCATTAACTCTGTGGGCGAGACCTCAATATAATTTTAATTGTATCTGATTGCACGAGATCTCGGATAAGGTACATAATCGTATTTATTTTTCCCATATGAGTTTAAAAACATAAATAGCAGATACAGAGAGAACCGAGCAATTTTGAATGCGCGCTTCATGAGACCAGATTATCGCGGTCATATATCTTCCCCCCTTTTGCCCCTCTTCGGATTAGCCGACCTCGAGGAAGCCACTCGTCTGCGAACCACCCCGCCGATATATTACACCTATTGAGCTGCCAATACACATTCCAAATACGAAAATCAGCCTATTTTCAACAGCCAAACAGTTTAACAGTCATTCGAACGTTTTGAATTTAAAATTCGAAACTCCGCTGACGACCTCGATTATTAAGAGCATGAGATGTTAAAAACCTCTTTGCTCTTAGGCCCAGATAAATAGTCGTTGCTTAGCACTTGCTCAAACTAATGCTTAGCCAAGTACGACTTCACCTGAACTAAGTCGAGTTGCAATGAGTCTCTAAAATAGACACTATAGTGCCACAAACTTATCTGTTCCGGTGAGAGCGAACTAAATTGGTCCATACCTCATTACTTACTGTACTAATGAATTTCATATTGACATAGATTATATGGACCAATTTAGTTCGCTCTCACCGGAACAGATAAGTTTGTGGCACTATACTTAGCGTTTGCTCGGCTAAGTCACTGTCTTGGAACCTGTTATGTCAAATCTGCGTCAAATATATATTTATTTATCTGTGGTCATGGTTTCATTCCGTAGTTTTAAAGCAAATTTGGTATAAATGTGGTCTGTGGATAGCCTGAGAGCTTAGAATAATAATTTCCTGAGAGTGTGGCAGATGTGACAATAGACAAAATTGTATGTATGCTAAGCAAGGGCCAAGTCTTGACAAATGTGAACTCGAACTCGGCTAAGTCAGAGTGCGAACTTACTGGCATAGTCTGTGCTCAAGTAGTGTCTATTTTAGTGAATTCGTGTTCTTAGCATGTGCTTAAGCTAAGACTCCGTCTTAGTTTCGTCTATTTATCTTGGCCTTACATTCGAACAAAGAGAATATCACCACTGTGTCAGCAAAAAGGTAGATTGTAAGATGAGATATTCAGAGCAAAAAATCCGAAAGTTTTTATCTTAGTCCTTTCGCCGTGAGCCTTCGAGAGTAATTGGTGTTTTATGGTATTCGCTAAAGCTTGCCCCGAAGTAAAACAAAGAGGTTTACGAGATTGGTAAAGGTTTTTAGGAGAAAAGGGTCAATGGTGTTACAACTCTCACTCAAAATTATGTAGCTCGCTTTCATTTCATTACACTGGTAGGGTACCTTTTACTGCAAAAATATGGAAATACGTTTTTTTGTTACATTTGGTTTACTATATATCCGACTAGCCCAAGAATGTGATAACAGCGAATAAATGCCAGCATGTGACAAGTGACACCGAATATACAGTGTCTCTTGTGAAGTAAAAAACGCTTATAAAAGGTGAACATTTGACATTGTGACAAGGGTCACTGCTGGCGAAAACTCACTGCCTTGGTTCGGAAATATCTCCGTTCCAATATAAATTTATGACCAAAAACCCCACGTTAATAAATTATTGGTTTTCGTAAAGTTACTGTCTAAAAACTGTCGCTACTGCGTTGGACAGCGAATTAATTTACCTTTAAAAAGATTTTTGTTTATATTGTGACTTTCCAGAATCCCCAAATAGCCGAACGGAAAAATAATTAGGTTTTTTGTTTTTTTAAATAACATAAATAAAAATACATATGATATGTTTTAAAGTGTTCACAGGTTTCGTTAATACCTATACAGCAACGGTTTTTTACCTGAGTGTAGATTTTATTTGTAAGAATGGAAGTTGAATGTTTGTAGTTTATACCTACATATAACGTATTTTTATTTAAATAATACCTTATTTAAATAAAACTAATATTTACTTATACGTATTTTCACCATCTTATTCCACCTGGCAGCGCATCTGTTTCGCAACTAGAAGCTCCAAGTCAGAGAGAAGTTTAAAAGTTCGGGATAACATCTTTATCGGTCCAGGACAGTCTCCTTTGCATAATTGTGTTAGCAGTTGCGAAAGTAACATCACAGAAAGATGTTCATTTTGTTTTCGTTTCGGGTTAAGTTTCTATTTCTTAGAAAAACATAGGCCTCAATGGTCTATTCCGACTCGCACAACGGTTTCATATATATCAGAATTCCCACGGGAATGAGTTAAAAGGTCACCGCACATATAAGCGTGACTTATTTTGAATAAGTTCGGTTGGAAGATTTGAGATTTTATTAATAAGTTTGTACATAAAACGGTTTGACAGTAAACAAAATGCGGAAACATTTTGCTTTGTTTTTGTATGTGACACACCATCCTGTTCCTATATCGGTAGACTAACGTGCTGTGTGTGTGTCTGAAACTTTTCCCCACACTGCACAGTGTCATTTTAAATGGTGTCTAATGAAGTAAAGTCTGGGACACAAAATTACAGGCTGAAGCTCAGTCTTCGCGTGTCCGTGCCTCACAAGACTCAGACCACATCAAAGGAACGTACAGACTATGCACTTGTTGCAAGAGAAAATTACTACACAATTAACTTTTTTACTATACCCTTCTAGAGCAAGTAAATGAAGTCTAATCTACTCAGCGTAGGGTCGACATGGAAATTAAGCAAAAAGTAAGTCAATATTTTAAAAATCTCGGAAGTGTAATAAATTAATGTCAAACTTAGTTCTTACATTTACAATACTTATGACAAGAAGAGTTTATTTTATTCCTTAGGAAATCTTTCCACAATGTATTGTGGAAAGCGAGGTGCCGCCACAAAAAATAGTATATTTTAAAAAGAAATAAATGGACTCCCATTATGTTTTACACCTAAGCATGTTACTTGTGTGTGTGAATATTTATGATAGGATCCTTATTACATTATACCCTACGTTCGCGCAATGATAATACATTACGGTCTTACTAAGCTTACCAGACCACGGTATACTATTAGTATTATGCACACATATAAATAAACTAAATTTCCTACTACAGAGCTACTATTTGTAGTGAAGTCATCCCCTTTTCAAAATTTACTACTTACCTAACTTATTCTACTCTAACATGTAATATAACCTTAAATTAAAAAAAAAAACAGAAGAAGCGTAGCTCATCTATCAAACATCTGTCACATAACATATAAAAGTTATGTCAGATTGTATCGAAGAGGATTGTCGATCGACAGTGGGACGCGGTGGCTATCGTATCTGTTCTGTATCCACAATAATTTATATAATAAAGTCATCTTCTCAGAGGGTTATAAAAAATATATAAATTTTGCTCTTTGTTAGGAGTTCTATATATATATATATATTTTTTTTTAATAAGCATAACTATGTTCCTAGTAAAAGTACCTATATATCGCTTTCCAATATGACCACATTGTTTGCCCTACAAAACGGCTATTCTTCTGGGGAAGGGACATTTCGCTATATTTAGATGTAATTGTGCCAACAGCAGTAACCGTAAACGGGACTACCATTTTGTTTTTATTAAGGTCCCTTTAAAGGACTATAGCGAGGGATCAACCAACTGTGGTGCCCTTCTAAATCGTCCACCCCAGATTCAATGATTTATTAAAATAATTAAGACGTTTTATAAATGTATTTTTGAACAGTGACTAGCATATAATTATTAAGATTTCTATAAATTACATATTTAAGATAAGATAAGATAAGATATTCTTTATTTGCACACAAAAATATGGACAAAAATACAAAACTTAATCTAACACATATGTACAAATGGCGGTCTTATCGCTTAAAGCGATTTCTTCCAGACAACCTTTGGGTGGAAGGATATTTAGATGTAAAGGGTAAAGTGTAGCAGGAATAAAGAATATACCATAAATATTTAATATACCAAAACATACTACCTAGAATATATTTACATACATAATTTATATACCTAGCATCATAATATATAACATATTAAAATATATATTAATATATAATAAACTACATACCATGTAGTTTATTATATACCATATACCATATTTATTTAGGACATAAAAAAGGAGCAACCCGTAATGCAAACTACCTAAAATAGTTTTATAAAATCTTATCACTTATACACTGCCGGGCAATGAAATAGTTCCACTGATATAACACCAAATTACTCCTAAACGGAAAATGCTAGCCTAATGACGCCTTCTGCAATATTGTAAAATATTTAATAGCGCATCAGAATATTCCCATGTAAAAACTTAAATATTGTAATAAAAATTTAAATTAAATGTTTTTTTAACCCCAAAATTTTGCTTCTTATCTTTTTTTATCCATGGCTTCGAAAATAACACTATTTAAAAGAGTTTGCATAAAAAAATGTTTGCATAATGAACTTATATTTCATTAAACTTTTTAATTCATGAAGCTAGGTTCTATATCTTAGGAGATATTAAGGTGTTGGTCGGCATTTTGCGGGTGGAACTATTTCATTGCCCGGCAGTGTAGGTAGGTAATTCCCACCGAAACAGTTTTGACCAAATTTTCAGTTCGTTCAAAACCAGTCAAAACCTCAGTTCAGTTATATTATTTTAAAATGCTTTCAGGTTTCACATGTACAAGTCACCAGCTAATAAGCCTAATTGGTTAGTCTAGCACTCATTTAGTCTGTGACCTAGCGGTGACGTGCAACATACCTACTCCTACCAGAACGAATTAGCTTATCTTTATGCAAATAAAAGACAGTATTGAGACCGGAACAAATCAAAATGTATTCATATCTACACAGAAATGATTGATCCATAAAGTTAGTTATTTACTTAAACATGGTATTGGTCAAACGCTAAGATGAATTCATCAAATTGGTGTAGTAAGTAAGTACCTAGGTATTTAATGCACTATAATATGTCTCGATCAGTCCTTCAGGAAAACCTAGAAAAAATAAGAGGTCTTTTTTCCCACGCATTTACTGACAAAAGTAAATTCTAGGTTTTTCAATCTGATGTAATCTCTCTCCGACCGAACAATGAGATAAAAAGTCAACGGCATATTCTTGTTTGAACCATTAAAATGATGCTATTTACGTACGTTTGATAAGAGATCTAAATCTTTAGATACAAACAGATCTGCAGATTTTGACCTAACTTTCTTACCTACGAGTTTGACTTTTTACTTAGCAATTGAGAAGAAGGACTTTTCAGAAGGATTTATTTTCGATTGCTATTTTTTACGTACTTAAGTACTTACTTACATTGGTAACAGAGTGAACAATATGCTAGGTAGGTATACTTAACGCTTAATCTAAGTACATGAAATATTTTTACCGTCTGTCTAGGATATAGAAGTGTGTTCCTCCCTGGTTCCTCCATACATACATAGATTTCAAAGTATACCTATATGTAATATATCATTCTAATAAAATATACGAGTGGGACCACACTATTAGCCCAAAGGCTATCGCTTGAATAGTTAAAGCTAACAATAAATGTAGATAAGAAGTTACAATAAAGTTGTTAGAAATAGATTTATGATGTTCACTATCATGTTATTGTAATGTGTAACTTTCTATGAATAGCAAATGATTTTGACCGAGATGAGATGTGATGAGATGAGATACTTATCTACTTAAGTACTTACTGATAATGTGATAAGTAATATTATTTATAAATGTTCTGGTATAAACAGATGTTGATAAGCCATACGTAGCGTAGGTGTAATAAAATAACAATAGTTGAAACTAAAATGCGATAAACAAGTCCCGGCGGCTGCATATTAGGCGGACCGTGACCCGCACACATTGTTTCTTGCCCGAATAAAGCAAGACCGCGGATGTACAAACCCGTTTGCTATTCATAGACACAATCTTACTTTTTGTTTTGATGGGCACACACAACAATATCAGTGTTTTGAACAACTGATTGTCTTGCCGCCACATACGGCCGTCTAAACTTCAAGGCCGCGCGGCTCTGCAGGCCACATCTCCGGACCACATACGAATTGCAAATAATTAATCCACTTGTAGCAGGTAACTAGCTACCTATTGTTCGAACGCACGCTAATGCGTTCAATAGAACTTCCGGCTTTAATTGGCCGAGAAACCATTTTTCCATAACTGACACAAACCTAACGCGAGCACGGTTAATTTTTAAATCACCAACCACTGTCACTAATTTTCTTTTTTTTCTTTAACACCACATTCCACAGTTTAGGTAAACATCGCGTTTTTTCGCGGGTTTGTGTTGGTGTGGCCGGCGGGAGGCGCGCCCGCGGTCGAGGCTGGTTGGAGACTGGAGCGAGCGAGCGTGGCTCGTCAGTCGCCACGAGCGGCGTGGGCAAGCGAGCGGAGCGCCCGTCGCTCGACCGTGCTGATGCATCACTATGTTGCTCGCCTAACTTGGAATTTCAATTTCTATGAATAACTTAACGGTAGGTGCGGGAGAGGAGAAATTATTAACTTATTTGTGACGGTGTGGGTGTTGAGTCGGTAGTTAGTTTGTGGTTGAGGTGAAATTAATGTGATTTGTTTTCGAACGTGGCTTTGGTAGTGCGTAAATTTAATATTACTTACGTCTATAATTGCCCGTTAGGTAGGCAATAATAATAAAAGATAATGTATTTATTTGGATATCATAACTATTCATTATTAATTATTAAACACAATCTTAAAATCTTCCGCTCCATTGCCGCTACAAGAAACATAATCTTAATACCTATTCTCATTTAAATAACATTTTAAGGCATCCAAGTCATGAGTCGCAAAAAACTTTAACTTCTCAAACAATAACGATACAACGGTTATTTACTAGGAAGTCTATGCCAACCAAAACAGCCGACCGACTCCCTACAAACCCTTCATGAACCATGGTACCACAGCTCGGTGTCATTAGCATTCTCCGGCGGCGGCGGCGAGGCTCGTTTCAGCGACGCATCCACCGGGCGCGGCGACCTGAAGGTGGACCCTGGAGGCTTACTCTACAGGGTGTTGCAAGAAGGGTATACTAAGCCGAAAGGGGGTGACTTGGGGGGTCATTCTGAACAACTTTTGACCTACAAATTTTGAAAATAGACGAAAAATTCGCGCATTTCTACATCTTGTAAAACAAAAGTTGTTCAGAATGATCCCCTGAATCACCCACCTTCGGCTTAGTATCTCATTTTTGCAATACCCTTGTATATTGACGAAAAACTAACAAACGCAACTAATGCAACAAGATAGAGTCGTACATAGGTACTCCTGGCTCGCGCAAAAGCGCTGCTAAACTTAGTTTTTCATTATACATAATATAGAAAGACCCCCCTGACACTGCCGGCTGCCCGACGCACGTGTGGCGATAGGGTGATAGGGTCAGCTTCATTAGTTACTGGTTTATTTCAAATACCATTAGACAAAAGGTCAATCTAAGGTAATTTTGTGAGTGGAACAGTTTCATTGCTCGTGAGTGTAATTTTGACCTGTAATATGACTGTGTTTGCTCTGATGATGGGGTGGTTGTAATGGGTTGGGTGTTTTAACAACGTCAAACATGATGAATAGCATGTATCATTAGATCATTAGTTATTAGGTACATGAATTTACACTGGTAGCGATTCTGAAGGCACCATAATTTAAGCAATGTCAAAATTTCTATTTTTGAAATTCAACTTTATTTGGCTTTTCAATCACTTTCGCCATACCATATTAGTCTATGGCCATACATATCCAAAATTTAAGTGTTGACATTACTTTTATGCCTTTAGAATCGGCGTCACAATTTACGACGTTCGGTTTTTTTCTTATAATAAACATAAGCAACTATTAACACCCACCTATTAACAAAAAAAAACAATCGGAGATGATGTAGGTATATAGATATAGGCTAGTAGGTATATACTTTTATAAGATGCAAAGTCCAATAGTACGTACATATAAGGATTGCTTATGTTAGCTTTGTATGTATGGAAATTAGATAAAATTGAGTTACGCCTTATAAAGTCCCGCATGAGTCGTCAAGTCGTCATCATAATGAAGAGGCAATTTAGCAATATATCTGTAGCTGAACTCTCCCAAAAGTATAACAGAATATTATATATACCTACTATTAATATCAAAATAACGTGTTTATAATTAAATTATAATTATTACGTACATAGATCTCGATCGATCGTAGGCTCCATGCTTTTATAACTGAAATGCAAATACCACCCGTCCCTTTCGTTATTTAAAATTTGACGATTGCCAGTTCCATTCCGTTGCTTGTATGTATGAAAAAAAGGTAAATGCCATTACTCATAAGACTAGACCTACAGAGGTTTAATCGCTGCACAGCTCCTCTAGCATCAGTAGCAAGACTAAATATAATTCCTACGTTGACGTCTGTTGGATTCGAATCGAATCTTCGAATCGAGTGTCAAGTTCGAGCTCCCAACACTGTCCCATCACTCTCATGGGACGGATATCCAATCTGGCTGAGAAGGAGAGTGCAGGACGGACTGTTTCCTGGTAATTGTGTATCTCCCGACAAACTAGATAACTCGGAATTAGAAACAACAGCATTGAAAATCACATTCTGCACTAAAACATATGTAAAAATGCAATACGTGTACACCTTCCTCTTCTACTCAATAAGTCTCTCACTCACCCAAAGGTTGCCTGGAAGAGATCGCTTTTAGCGATAAGGCCGCCTATTGTGCTTACTCCTTTTGTTATTTAATGTATGTTGTGTGTTTTGTTCAATAAAGTTATATTGTATTGTATTGTAAAACTACTTTGGTAGATACTCAAATCACAGTGATCTGAGGGCAGATACTTAGGAGCGGGAGTGCTAAAGGAGCCTTCTCAAGTGACGTGACACCAGTTACAGTTCCTTTAAATACTA
The DNA here is from genome assembly GCF_932276165.1 of Plutella xylostella. NCBI lineage: Eukaryota > Metazoa > Arthropoda > Insecta > Lepidoptera > Plutellidae > Plutella > Plutella xylostella. The sequence goes on from NC_064002.1 coordinate 1,589,077, forward strand.
GTATACATAAACAACATCTAATCAGATATCCTATAATGTAGTCAGCGATGAGGCTAATCTGACTGGCCAATTCTTTTCATACAGTGTCAAATCCTGATCTAGCTTTTATGCTCTTCGATATGATAAAAATAGGATTAGGAGCTAACCCTATTTTTTTACTCTTTACCCTCGCTCGCTCGATGCTCTATTATTTTTAAGTTCTTAATAACCATAAAAAACTAAATGCCGTTTGAACTATTAACTTTGATATGAAGTGCGTGTAAATGGAAAGTTAGCAGTTAAAATTTACCCAACAAGCTTAAAATTTTATTGAAATTTTAACCGCCCTTACCGGCTGATTTTGCAGAGCAACCTCGGCGAATAAGTATGGATTTTCAGTAAAAGCCTAGTCAATGACCTTCTCGATATTACGAGCATGTGCGCTAAACATTGTAGTTTGCTCCTTCGATAATATCATCACGACACCGCCTCGACACACGGGTGCCACGATACTATACTAATAAAATGTACCTATGGTTGATTCAAATCGCATCACACACAAACCTATAGATGTTTGTGTGGGAAGTGCTGTTAAATATGTATTTAAATGTTTTTATAAATAAGTAAAAAAAACTTTGGTGGAATTTCACCAAACGCTAAACTTATTTAGTAGGTAGGCTGTCAAACGTCTGTCAGTTGGTACAAAATGTATTTAAAATTTTACTTAAATTACAATTTTAAATACGTTTAGCATTTGGTAAAAGTGACCCTTAGTACTTGAAATACGACATAATTATGCTTTCATCCTACAGTGACAAGAGTAGCTTATTTTCTTCTTCTACTTCTTTAATTTCTTCATAGACAGGCACATAGATAATAGACTAGGGTTACAGATTAGTTATCATTCGCTGACTGCACAGTACGAGTACAAAATACAATTTTGTTACGTCAGTCAATGAGGCTTCTTTCAGCGAGCATGCTCTTACAGTAATAACAAATTGTATACAAACTGTTGCCAAAAATGATTAAAGTAAAATCGGACCTCCACGTACCTATTAAAACTAGTTTACTGGCGTATACCAAATATTCATCATCAACATTGTAATAAGCGATAGGAGTATTGCTTGATGATATTTTTTTTTATAAACTCGTGTTTTTGTCAGAATATTCCAAGTTGTATTTAGTAGAAGCGTTTCACTGCTTAGCTCCACTCTCAATCTCATCGACATTCATTCTCTTTGTCACGCGACCGATGACGTCACCCGCCCTACGTACCGTCGGCAAAAGAAGCGAATCATTTTCAGTATTTCAGTTCCTACATAAGTAGGTAAAAATGTTATACGTCCAGATTTTTGTACAAGTTAAATAGTGGGTGATGTAGGTATTTGAAACCCCCAAATATGCACAATGGTTCCACTCGGGAGAGCCAGGTGCAGGTACTTACACCCCCACAGAGAATAGAATAGAATAAAACTCCCAAAAATTTTACGACATCCTGGTCAAAATTTTCCAAAAACATACCCAGGGTAAAACTTCCTTTTAGATCTCCCATAATGTCCCTAAAATACCAAAGTTAACTACCATGAAATTTAGTATGGTTAATCGACAAGAGCCATTAATTAATTTGCTAGAAGGAGATCACGCACTTATATTTAAAAGCCTATTTTTTTACTGTGGACTGACTAGACAAAATTTTGCACATAGGTACATGCACTACAAAATAAACTCAACGGAAAATTCGAAAAATATCTAAATGAGTATAAAAATATTATTTTTTAGTCTGACAGTATTTTATTTGCCCTTGATTCCTTCAAGGCATCTCTTAAATCACAGCATAAAAAATATAGTGAAGGAATTTCACGACAACAAACGCACACAAACACTGATAAAATAGCAGTTGATACACAGATAGGTATCTGTGTGTCACACTTTTATTGACGAAAAAGTTAGTGCAAAAACTTTTTTTTATGTAAGTAAACGATCTAAATATTTTCATTAGTTTATGCATTTCTGGAGTAAACAAACAATTTCCTGGATACGAAGATGTTTCATTTTGTATTACAGTTTACAGCTATCCATTATTCGCCCTGATGCCGCCCCGTAATGTTTACAGATAATAAAACTTTATTGAGTGTAAACCTCAGAATGCAAAATACTCATAGAAAATACATTTGAGAAGTATTGAATCTCCCAATTTAATTGGTTACATAAATTAAATAAAAATAAAACAATTTGATTTCAGTGTAGTATAGGTATGTCAAGTTTGTAAAAAAATAGTAGAAATTATTAATAGGATGCAACCATAATGAAAGGAGCCCTAGAATGGAAATCCCAGTCTACCAGCTCATACCTGGAAACGGTTCATAGTCGTAGGAAAGTCGTGGCCAGAGCTCCACTTGCTGGCCACCGACAGAGAAGGATGGAAGCGCCTGGTGTCAGCCCCAGACTCCTCGGAGGAGTAGCGGGGGTGAAAAGAAATAATATTTTGACGTAAAATTTATAAAAAAAACACTAGGTTAAGTATCTCTACCCATGGATAGGTTAGGTATAAGGAGATAGGAGATTAGAAAAGGATTTGAGGTGATGCGAAGCTTTTTCATCTTCTTTTTGTAGTATCGTGAATGCTAACGTTAATCATTCCAGCCACTGTACCACCATCGACACATTGGCAATTAACAATGCTTAAACACGATCGCAAGTTACGTCAGATTTGATAACATAAAAAATAAGCAATTTTTATAGAATTCCGGTTCAGGGTCCCTCTGCCCTTGCGAGCAAACACGAATCAAAAAGTTAGTATACGTAGTTATGCAGAAAGAATAACCATTAAACGCATCTTCTTGGATTATTCTACATTCTGGAGCATGAATAATAATTAGATTGTTTCTAAAGTCATACCTACTACAAATACTATGTTAAGTGGTAGTAATGTGAGACAATGAATGATTGTTCGGCCAATTCCGTGGCAGTTTTTATTTCTCAATAAAACTTTGTTGTTGCAAACCTCAAGACAGTGGAAAAGAAGGTAATTATTTCCTGTTTGTTAAATGATATATTGTATTTTAATTTTCATACATTTTTATATTAGGCTGCTAAGGGAAAAACTTACCTTAAGGCACAGTATATTTAATACAAAAAATATTAATTATACATAATTATGATAAATACTTACCTATTTCCTTATTTTTGGAATTTGTACGTTCGCGTACATAAAATTCTTCAGTGAAAATCCTTGTTGTAATATTTACTTACCTGAAACAAAATAATCATGGTTATGTATTGATAATAAATTGTAATTAATTTTCAATGTTGAGGCTCGAACTTCACTTCAACATTATTAATTTGGCACAGTTCTACATAAACAGTACTTCGTAGAAATAAAAGTCAACTAAAGTATTTATTCTTAATAAACCGAACGAATAAAGTAAGCATGACGCTTCGCTATAGTAAAAGCGAAGACTCGTTGTTTGTTCTTCTTTCACATCTTAGCTTTTACTGCCAAGTGCCAACTATTACATCAAAAAATGTGCTGCCTTCTGAGGCACCACTCATTGCGTCCAACCCTTGGAAGTATATCCGTTTATATATTATACTAGCTGTTCCCGCGAGCTTCGCATCGCCTTAAAAAGTTTTCTCGTGGGAATTCCGGGATAAAAAGTAGTCTATGTTCTTTCTCAGGGTCTAGACCAATGTATACCAAATTTCATTCAAATCCGTTCAGTACTGTTCTCGCGCGCTTCCCTTCGTCTTAAAAAAATTCCCGTGGGAATTCCGGGATAAAAGTAGCCTATGTTCTTTCTCAGTTTCTAGACCAATGTATACCAAATTTCATTCAAATCCGTTCAGTACTGTTCCCGCGCGCTTCTCTTCGCCTTAAAAAGTTTTCCCGTGGGAATTCCGGGATAAAAAGTAGCCTATGTTCTTTCTCAGGGTCTAGACCATATGTATACCAAATCCGTTCAGTACTGATCCCACACGCTTCCCTTCGCCTTAAAAAGTTTTCCCGTGGGAATTCCGGGATAAAAAATAGCCTATGTTCTTTCCCAGGGTCCAGACCGTATGCATACCAAATTTCATTCAAATCCGTTCAGTAGTTTTGGCGTGAAAGAGTAACAGACAGACAGACAGACAGACAGACAGACAGACAGACAGACAGACAGACACAGTTACTTTCGCATTTATAATATTAGTTAGGATTAGGATTAGTTAGGATAAATTATAAAACACACACTGAAAATGCATTCAACGTAAGTTCATTTGTTTATACATATGCTCAGGACTGTAATCCCCGAAGGGGTAGTCAGAGGTGACTCGCAAGCGCGTAACCCGTTTTTTGCTGTACATTAATTTGTACTCACGTGATAGGTCGCGAGCCGTATCGCCGTTTTTGAATGAGTACAATGCACTGAAGTTGTCGGGTAAGCGGGCAACCCGACTGTCAGATGTTTTCAAGCTGTCCGAAGGCCTCTGACTAGGCTTAACGACTGCCGCCGAAGCAACAACCGGGAAACCACGGCTTAATGTGCCATCCGAAGCACGGAAGCGTCCAGAAAAGAACCACTTGAAATCGGTCACCCATCCAACGGCTGACCGTGCCAGTTGTTGCACTTAACCTCAGTGATCAGTTACGATCACTGAAGCCAGCTCGAGTACGGACGCTTCACGTGTTTATATTGGGGGCTAACGCGTGTGAATTTGCCGCTAGGGGCGCTGGTGTGCACTGAGGTCAAGTGACATTTTACTTTTCATATAATTTCTTTGGCGGGCTTCGTGATAAATTATATTTTCGTTCATTTTCTGTTGAAAAGTGATCTCTTTTTGCGAAATTATCGCAAATATGGATTATTTGTCGTTGAAAGCTGAATAATTAAGGAAAAGAGGCGCAAAAATAAGCAGTCTCAAAGAGCAGCTAATTTCGAGGTTAGTTTGTTTACTGTTTACAAACTTATTTTTTACGAAGTGTATGCTTGTTTGCTTAGGTAACAGCTATGTTTTTTCTTTTTACAGATACCAAGACTATGACCGTAACAGTAACTTGGTTGGAAACGTAGAGGACAGCATCATACAACAAAATGATTCAGTGTACTGTTGAGTGGCCTTCAGAAACTTTGTATAGCAGTGTGAACACTAAAAATTAAACTCCAGATCTAGATATTATCACCAATGAGTACTTTGGAATTTATGTACAATGTATACCATCGCTCTTACGGTTAATTAAAACATCGTGATAAAACCTGCACATCTAGATTTTCGAACCCACCAACCTGCAGAGGACCAGCGTGGTAGGAAAAGGTCCAATCTTAGGAGTGGAGTTTAGACCTTAAGGCGATATGCACAAAGGCTCCATTCGAGTGAGCCAGGTGCAGGTACTGACACCCCCACAAATAATATAATACTTAGGGTCTGTTTCACAATGTCTGGTTGGTGGCTACCTGACGGATAAAATACATGCTGTCACTCTCTGTTATAATTTTTTAGACAGTGACAGCATGTATTTTATCCGACAGGTAGCGCCTAACCAGACATTGTGAAACAGGGGCTTAGTATACTATACTACCATTATTTAGTTTCAACTAACAACTCAACCAGCATTCATTGTGTGGATTACTAATGTGTTATATTTTTTGTATAGCAGTGTGTTTAAACGGAAAGGATAAATAAAAGTTAAATCAGTGTGTAATTCTTTTATTTTTATTGTATTTATTAAATGCCTAATCCTTATTTACATTATGTTCTTTCTGAAATTGGTTATAATGATTTTCACAAACAAGAGATTGTCGGATAATAATTATTTCACATACCACTGTTTTAGAACAGTTTTATCACTTGTTAACATAAGTCCTCCTTTTCTTTCCGAACATAACGGATCTACACTACATTGCGGCATAGTAACTCGATGTGATGATAGTTATTTTATAATTAATAAGCTTATAAGATTCAAAATTTTAAAACTTTATTTCGCGCCAATTTGAAACAGTCTCTTTTGATAAGTTTGACAGCTATGGTACCTCTTGACCTCAGCCGACAGTGGCGCCAACTGGTGAGCAAAAAAACGGTAGTCCCCATTCTCTCAAAACGAAGCGGGATGCGCGGCAGTGTGAGAATCACCTAAATGTAGCAATAGGCAGAGGGTACGGATCACAGCCAGGGGGGTCAGTCCATAAATAGACGAACGAACAAACGAAAATGGTCACACAAGCGGCACGCTTAAAACAACGGGATAGAGTCGGGGTTAACGCTGCTGTTTTGTTATTCCGAAGCTTCGGAGCGCTGCGCCAACCACGGCTGTATCTCGATGTATTAAGCGTGCCGATTGCGAGACAATCCTCTTTCGTCGTTCGTCGATTTAGAGTGACCCCACAGGAGCCAAGCAAAACTGCTATCGACCCACTCCAGTGTAACCTCTTTGGAAACATCACAGAGACATGCAGTTATAACCCGTATGCCCTGAGACATAAGGTCCAACGGAACTGCACACCCAAAATTGCTTCAGCTGATCTGTAACTGAACAACTCAGAACAATGACAAGGGAAAACCTCAGTTAGGGAAATGATATCGAAACTCCGTGCATTATTTTGCTCTAATGGCTACTTGTACTTGTTAGGTATTTCGACAACGTATTACGGATACATTGGGAGATTATAATATTATTTATATTATTTTGAATAATGGGATTTTAAATTTTCAAAAATATTTTAATGATGTTTGTACTTTTACCATTGTACCAAACTATGGTTAAATGAAAAAAAGAATAAGTAGGTATCAAACTAATTCTAATTCAACCACATCAAACATTTTTTTAATTACAAATAGTAATAATAAATAATAGCGGTAAAATATAATACACACACTACTGTGGGTTTTACCTTGTTAAAGTAAAATACATAAATTACTGTATAGAATAACTTAAATTATATGATTGTGATTAAGTAAGTAGGTATATTGTTGTTGATATATAAAAAAAAACTATTTTAACACGGTACAAACATGAATACATTTTAATGCATATAACTGTGTAGCCATGTCTTCAGAATTTCGCAAGTGTAGGCAGGTGCACCTTCTGAACTCAATAAACTGGCCAATAAATAAAATTTCGCTTGCTTTTCTTCGATGTTAGATTTTATCCTCACCATACATAGAAAACCTTATTTATCATTGAATATCACATAAACAGTACACATCTTAAAAATAATACTGCTAAACCTAAACACCCTCCACATAAATTGTTTACCTACATCAAGATATATTGTTACGGTTACGGTTACCGCTAATGTTATGGTAATTACCTATAATCGATAAAAGAAACCTAGACAATACTCCAAACACAATGTTGACGCTGACCAATCACAAACGCTCGGCGGTACACACGGTGACCTATACTCGTACACTCGCTACCCTAATTAAAACCGAAGCATTTATTGTAACGTGAATGTGAACGTAGGTCGCCATTCGCAGCTCGCAGCTTCCCTTAGAATAAGTACCGTATCGACCGGTGTGACGTAACAACAGCTGTACCACGCGGTCGGGCAAAAGTTCGCTTCGAGAAAAACTGAAAATGCTAGCTGCCTCGCTGCTTATCTAGCGCTGTAGCAATTTTCAAAACGCTGCGGGTTCGAGAGTTTGAATCGCTGAAATTAGGACGGCCTTCAACTTTGGCAGAGAATTTCAAGAGGGTTGCAATGCTCGAGCATGTTATTTTTTTATTTTAATTTTGACAAATACGTAAGTAAATGTTCTTTCCTTATATACGAACTTATATATTATTTATTTTAAGGGTAAATAGATACATAATTTATGTCCAATTAAATACACACCGCACACAAAAACTTACCACCACCACTCATAGAAGTTATTGATTTGAATGAAAAAAATACAAAAAGACGGAAACTGATATAATATCGAAGAAAAGGGCTCCATAAATTGTGTCCTCCTACTTAGATAAGGCGGAGTTCAGTGTAACGGCTATAAAAAGTCAATTTCATAACCTTCATTTCATGCTCACTTGAGCAAGCCCTTGCTTAGTTTTCGAGAGACTCTCATCGCTTCTGATACTGGGAGAGGGGCGGTTTCATTAAAGGCATTAAGTAATAGGGCTAACTAGCGTAGCGCCGACAAAAAAAAATATCTATATGTTTAAAAGCGTTTTTCCAAAAGTTCTAGGACAATCCGATCGGTGTGCGATTTCTAATTTAAAAACAAACAAGTTTTTTTTCGCAGTGAGAGGTATAATTTTAACATTTATAAATAGTATTCTATACAAAAAGTGGTGCAAAAGTCAAAGTAGAACAACATTATTTTAAGCTGTGCTATTCTTCCAAATTACCTCAAGAGCAACGGATCTACGAAGCTTCTCTTTATTCGATTTCAGTCGGGGTTAATAAATAAGATAACAGCTAGTACATATTTAAACTGGTCACAATACTTACAGACAATGGGCAAGAGAAATATAATAACAATACGATTTCCGATGGCGCTGATCCAACCGGATGCCGGCATCAGTCGCATTATTGCCCATCATGAAAGATGCGCGGGTAGGCGGTACGTATCAGGGTAAAATGAATAATAGTTATTATTATATTTACCCATGGTTTATAGCTCATGATGAGACCTTATTTGTATTTAAGAGCTAATTTCTAGAACTGACTTGCAGTAATCTTAGGGCAGATTTTATTAATTCTTGTTATTACAGTATAATATAAACTAGGCCTAAAACCCTTCCTTCATTGGAAGGAGACCCGTGCCCCAGCAGTGGGGACGTGATGGGTCGATGATGATGATGATGATGATCATGATGATGATGAATATAAACTTACAAGGAATTTTAAATTTTTAGGAAGGTTTATTATAATTACATAATATTTTGATACGAGTACGTTTGTTTATCAAGGCCGAGAAGAATGCTGTGGTGGCCCAATCCGTAGGGGCTACGACTTAGGGCTGATGGCGATGACGATGACGATTGAACTTATATTGTGACTGCTAAAAACTTATCCAATCTTAAGTGATACAGAGAAAGGCTGTAACTAATAACAGCTTTTCTTCACAGTTCAAACAAAGTCCGAACTTGGCAACTCGGGAAGTCCTATACAAGTTCTAAAGAAAAGCTTTACAAGTCACTGAATTGCAGCAGCAGTCTGGCGCAGGTAGGAAAGTTGCTTCAACAAAGTGCAGCGATTGACTTTAGTAAGAAAACTACGTAACAATAATTAAGTACTGTTGGGTATAAGAATTGCACTTTGCACCATTTGGCGTCGTAATCCAAGCGTCATTAGTTTCAAATTGGAAGTGGCAAGTGTTGCAATTAGGATGGGGCGTCGGCTGTACTTACTAATGGTTAAGACGAGGCTCACTTTAAAATACGACTGTAATTAGTAGGATTAAATCTCTCCTTATAAGAAGAACCTTAATTTTACCTTATAATGGCGGATGGAAGAAGCGAAAGAGGTGTGTAAGAATCGTGCCCAGTGGAAATCCTTGATCTCTGCCTACCCTCTGGGAAACAGGCGTGAGCGTGTATGTATGTAATGGCGGATATATATGCAATACACAGAGTAGAGTAAAAATACCATCCATCTAAAATAACCTTAACACAGAATAACTGGCCATGTAATTAAATTATTAAAAACCTGAAAGTAAAAGTATAAACCTGAATATTTGCAAAACAAGTGGCTCGATATCAGATCAGGATCAGACCTTCCGAAATGCCGAGTGGCGCAATTTGCTTGATCGATCAGAGCAAAGCGGTACAGACGTGGTCCTAGCACCTTGCACTTTCGAATGTAGGCTCTACAACGTTTGTGATAAGAGCGTTGGAGATTGAAAGGTTACGTGAGATGTGGCTGATACTGTAGTGTGGGGCTTGAGAGGCCGTCCATGCGATGTAGGTGTGGGCTGATCAAATATGTGGCGACGGAGCAGTAGCCTGTACTGTGTTCAGAATTTACGACAGGGAATGCTGGGCCTCAGTTTAATGGTACAGGTTGGTGCAAAATTATATTGTAGCCTATAAAAGGGAAAAGGAACTTGATTAAAAGTGTTATTCCTTTAATAAGACAATTTTTTTATGTTATAAGAACTTGTGTATTATTCTGTATATGTATTTACTAGGTATACACCTTTAAATTAATTAACTTTTGGCTAGCCACAGAAGGCTGTGAAAATGGTCGATAGGCTGAAATTAAATACAATCAGTGAGTAAGGTACTGTCAACAGAAAAAGTAAAAAAGTACTGAATGTTGTCTTTACGTTTGGACATTTCGGTCGCACTCCTGTTGCCCGAGCACAGGATTCGAAACCTCCGTTTACGTTGCGTATCGTCAAATGTCACTGTCAAAATGTAAGGCAAATTTGTTAGTTCCAAAAGTGGCATTTGTTTTTTCCATGTTAGGTGGAATTTCACCAAACGCTAAACGTATTTAGTAGCCTGTCATACGTCTGTCAGTTAGTACAAGATGTATTTAAAATTTGATTTAAATACGTTTAGCGTTTGGTAAAATTGACCCTTCGTGTAGATTCGAAAATAGTATCGAATCCTGTGCTCGGGCAACTGTACAAAAGTATCGACATAAACACGGGCAAACGAAGCGATTTTTTAAAGAAAAAGATCCTATTTACAAATAGGATCTCAAATATGACCCATTTCAAACTTCAGTATTTATGATGTATGCGTTATACCTTGACATAAACCTTGGTTTGCCACAAACTACAAATGACACTTTTGAAACTGACTGTACTTGGTAAAGTTCATTTAATTTGCTGAGGCTGGGGTTCAGTAAATTAAATTACAGATATTCTGAATTTTAAATACATAATAAAAAATATTAAGAAATACCTAAGTAAAATAAACACTAACGTCGCGTCGGACACTTTTTTTAATGTTCGTTTCATTTACCGTTAAGTAATTTTATTTAATTAAATAAAGTAAGTTATTTAAACGTATTTATTAATACCCTCTTCACAAATCAAACGTCCAACATAATTACGTAATTGTATAACATCAAATTGCGACTCAAATGGACCGTTAGTCCCAAATTTTAGGCTCGAAGATTCAAGAAAACAATGAAAGTATCCTTCAGAAGCCCCAAGTGAATGAAATAAGGATCCCTGGCCGTTTTGCGTGACTGTTATTGCCAATAAAATGAAGGTTGTTTTGGCTTTCGCAAGTAAAATATCGATACATTTGTGGCCTGCTATTTTATGGGGGCAAATTAAATTAACTGCGCAAGTACTAACGAATAATAAATTACAATGTAAATTAAATCGTTAACGTTTTATCACCGTTAAAAGTTTCACGAAAGTTGGGATTTTGCACAAACGTACATGTTGAGAGGGGTTGAGAGTTGAGGCTGTAATATCAGTAAAGATCTCGCATGCAGATGGTTCAATTTGCAGGTGCGAAAATCTCATTGCAGTTGGATTCCAGAAGAGTTTAAACTACGTAGGTAATATCTACAGGATGTTTCAAAAGTTTTTTTTTATATAGGTTATTAGGTATATAGGTTATTTTTATATTAGGTATTTATATACGTTTTCCTGGACGAAAAAAATGGCTGCTTCGATCGGCAATCATGCCGCAGCTTTAAATAAAAAAAATATGTGGAAGGGATATCATGGCTAGCGTTTACCTAAATATATTATTTAAAAAATGCGTCCCCTTGTTAAAACAGTTTCATTACAAAGTATCTAAACAAAGAGATCTCGTTTCAACGTTCAAAACAAGTCTCGTTTGCATAATTTCTTAATGTATGCAGGAATTATGACTGCGCTTAGTTAGAACTGTACACATTTGCCAACACAATAGCCAAATAAGCCGACCGTGTAGTAAACGACAAATATTGTAAAGGTGAAATATTTTTGACTAAACGAGCAGTCAGGATGAAAGCGCAGGGCTGAACGGTTCCATTGTTTAGAGGCGCTGTGTTTGAACAATTTAAATTCATTCATATTCAAGAGTTCAAAATTTCATATTCATAGGTAAAAATTGGGAAAGCCGCGGCGGTGTTTGGCGAGACAGCGAGCGCCGTTATTAACGATTTGCTTTTTCTCTTTTCCGTCGACTGTTTGCGTTTTTTATTCCGGTGCGAGATAATGAAAAGACTGAAATGTTCAGGGCCCTGATTCTCATATGTACAAAATGGATACCATTGAGGTTGCAGTCTCACCATAATCTCCAAAAATTACAGTCATGATGTACAGTGATTTGTTTATTTGTGACAGTTGGTTCACGTGAATACCATTTAAGTGTTATTTTTTTAGATTATGGTGAGACTGCGACTCAAATGTATAAATTTTGTGCATATGAGAATCAGGGCCCTGGAGTGAAATGTGGCTTTGAAGTTTGATTTGTGATGTTATAGTAAATGTTATGTTTGAGAAGTATTTCGATAGTAATAAAGAAGTGTTATAAAATGAAAATCGTAACATTTATGTTTTCAGTCACGTATGTGTTTGACTTGGCCTATATTTATATATTAAAAGGTTTATGACTCGTGTTCTATTTTTTTTAATGATTCCGTTTACTTTTGCCTTTATTAACTCATAAACTGTTTCCTGTAAAATGTACCGGGTGGCCAAAAGGTTCTAAGTAGGTAGGAATAACTAAGCTCTCAAGCTCGATTTCAGGGGAATTATTAATAATCCTAAAAAAAATAAAAATTATTATTATGATAAAATAAAACCTTCACACCACTACCATAAAAAAAATTGCCGATTTGTTCTTAGGTGTTAAAAGTTCCATCTAAGTACAATCCAAAAATAAATAAGCTTAACAATTTATTAATGTACGCATTAACACTCTCATGTCTCAAGATTCCAGATGTCTGCTCCAGGCGGGTCGCTCTAGGTTACGAGGTGTTTGAAAACTACCTCCCCAAGTTAAGTATCAATTGTATTTTAAATACGTATAAATACCTACGTCGGAACGCATCCTGGGCAATCAACGAATTACCAATACGCTATAAGGAGAAGACTGTAGATAATGTTTAAGACTTTTAGCAGCCCCCTGTCTGTTCCAATCATGATTATTGTCGACTCTATAGTCGATGGGTATTTAGATAGGCGGTTGTATCTCATCTCGTCATGTCGGTAACGTTAGACACTAATAAAACACATTCAAATTTCAGTGAACCGCCTATCGGATTACTATCGACAGGGAGTCGACAATATTCGTGATTCGCACACAGGGCTGTCTAGCGTTATGACTCTGACTAGCTATATTAAGGGCCTGTTTCACAATGTCTAGATAATAGCTACCTGTGGGATGACATTCTATCACTCTTTGTTATTATATTTTAGACAAACAAAAAGTCCCAAAAGTATCGACTGCTCCCGTTAATTATTTCTTGTGAAGCTAGTGAAACCCTTCTGTGCAGTTGTTGCGAGGTGGCTGTAACAGCTCTAAGTGAGGGGTGTTATGTAACTGTGTGTATTATGTATGTAAGTTGCAGCTGTTACGCCGCCACATGGCCGCTTCCTGAGTATATAGGAGGTGCAGCCCGGCAAGTGGTATGGAGACAACTTTTTAATTTTTAGGACACCATTATGTAATAATAACTGGGGTGGTTAAGAACGGATGGAGCGAATAATAAACATCTGACCTCTAATAGCATGAGACAATACATAGGCCAGGTTAAGGAATGATAATTGTGTTCATTATGTCCGATATTTGAAACTACGAAACTCACAAACTGAAGATGTTCAGAGATGCGTTAATTCAACAATCTATTGATAGGTAAGCACTGCTGCTATTTGAAATGGAGATTAGTTAGTACCGTACCTTACATGAGGTAACAAAAGCGAAGCCGGCCCCAAAAGCCCAAACCCCGAATATTTCCCTACAACAATCGAAACCTAACTAGCGAAAACTTTTTCCAAAGACCAGTTGCATTTTTCCATGCGTGCGTGACTGCACTGCTATTCTGTGCTCTGGCGCGGTGCCAAAGCAATTAAAGCGCGGGGGTTCCGGGCGTGATGCTACGGAGGGTTACTCTATACTGACGAAAAGCGAACGGACGAGAGCTGTCGTCGAGATCGCATCCGCAACGAAGTAATCTGACAGAGAATTAAAGTCGACGACATAGCTCACCGGAAAGGTGGCTGGTTATGATTGGATGCGGAAAGCTATAGATCGCATCCAGTGGCGTGCTTTGGGAGAGGCCTACGTCCAGCAATGGACTGCTATAGAACGCACACGCTGCACGTTTAATAGAACAGGATAGAGCGCTCTGAAACTTCGTTTTTTGTCACATAGAGTGACCCCCCTGGCCCGACAATTACTGGGCTTACTTGCACTTTTTAGTCGACAACCGTGACGGCTCTGTCTGCGCCTGGGGAGGACGGCCGGACTGTTTCAAATGACGGGAATTAGGCGTTTTTACCTGGAACTCTTTTGGTCAGTTGCCCCTAAGATCTTTAAATACACTCTCGCCTTTTCATATGTACGGGTAACCTTTTGGGAGGGGTTTGATAGTACCTAGTTGATAGTATGTAACGCATGCTTTTTCTGGGTGCAATGGTCGTTTATTGGACTGTCTTAGAGAAGTTAACCGATAAACCATCCAGTTTAATATACATCATGTTAATAAATTTTCTATCCTCAATGCATTCAATTTAGGTTTCAACAAGTTTGTTAAGTAATTTATACCAAATTTATAATGGAAGGAATAAGCTGAAAGCTTTTTACTAGGTTTTATGAAATGCGCTGAACAGCGGGTCTGGGGAGAAAACAGTTTCTCATTGAAACAGCCTGGAACTTCGTACTTCGAGTATTTTATCTTATAACTTATTTCGTTGCTGAAATGTACGTACCGTGAAGTTTCACAACTTAGGAAAATATTAAAAAGTAATGTTTATTATTTCTATTTTTCCGTTGCAGGTGCAGGGTGCAGCTAAGTTATACACATAGTCGTAGCAATAATATCATGAATAAAAATAAAAACTGTGTCTAGGTGTAAAAACTATGAGCTTTTATGATGGTAGGTTCCAGATGTGCATAAATACTAATATACTTTATTATCTTAGAACCATGGATGTAAATTATAGATCTAATCATCTCAACTCCTTATTTCGATCATAAGACAATCTTTTTTGCATCATCTACATCGTTTTTCATCATAAACTTACACCTAAGTTATACGTTTTTTATCTTTTGAATCCTGAAAGTTATGTGATTAAAGCCTATTATATGATCCGGCAGCTAACAAAAGCTTTAAATACTCGTGTGCCATTATTTTAGAGTCCCACTCATTTGTCTTGCATTCAGAATCCCGAGTCCTTTGTTTATATACCTACGTACATTATGTACTCATTTATATGGAGGCCGGATAATCTCAGAGCTTCTGAAATAGCGGCTTTACCCAGTAAATTATCAAGCATTTATATCATATTTATAGTCTTCAACGTGTAATAGATTAAATAAATAGTAGGTATATTAATACAGTAAGTAAATAACAGAAAATTATTATTTGCTTCTCCCTAAAGTTTTATTAGATCACTTGGTCACGTGACTTTTTACTATGACTGTTTAGAGTGACGTGCTGAGTCGGAATGCTAAACATTTTCAACATCCTGTAAGTTTTGTAAGATGAAATATATTTCAAATCAAAACGAGGATCAAAGGTAGAATCGACAACCTATTGTTAGTTAACTGTAGATTTACCTCAACGTTTTATTCGCGAAGCCCAATTTGTGGCACTCATTTTAAACGGCAAAAAATAAACACGAAACTACCACTCGTGAGCCAAGTCCCATCAATTGCGTTGAGAGGAACAATTTATTCAAAATTTTTAGTGAAAACCTGAAAAAATAAACTGTAAAAAATTCTATATGGCATTGAATTTATTTCACTATGTTCATAATTAATACATTTTTCTATGGTATACTGAATTTTTCGTCAGAAATACGTGACAAAATTACAACCATACTGACTACGAATGCTACGTTTCCCAGTTTTCGAACGCACCCCGAGGTCTGTATCGACCGCGCGTGACGTAACATCCGTCCGCCAGCCAGTGCAGTATCGGTTGAGGCTCGCGTTCCGAATTCAAAAACTTTCCCACCTCCTCGAGAAAGCAGAAAAGTTTTAATCCCTTTTTCTTCTTTTTAAAAGTCATCCAGCCAGACAAATTAATATTACTTAGCGCTTGACGTGAAAGTCTCAAATTTTATTGTAATTTAGCAGCTTATTCAAATCATCCCCCGCAATTTGTCGTGCAGTAGGTTTCGTATCGAGTGGACGAAGAACTTCAAACGCAGATATCATTTGGTATTGCTAGTAAAGGTTTTTCGTACCAACAATCGAATCAAATATTTTTATATTAAGTTTCCCCAGGGACATATAGTAATATTATGATAATATAAACTGCCCTAACAATAACATTTAAATTAATTGCATGATTTCACAAATCCGCTCAAATACATCCTTGTCACTCTTGCTAAAATCCTAATCCTGAAAATGTGTTTGTCTCTCTCAGCACTATCTAGGGCTTTCCCTCCTTATTCAGGGTCAAAGGGGGTCGCTCCGGGGTACTCGCCGTGAATGGTACATTTGCATTGCAATCCGTGGAAAGAGCGGAGCTGCATTGTCAGCATTCCGCCGCCTCACCTGAGCATCAGTACCTAGCATTTGCATCGCAAAACTATCTGAGATTACTGTGCATCAGATCGGAGTTTAAAAGGTTTTCTATTCTTTTTTCTTATTTTTTTTTAAATTGGATGCGTGATTGAAAAGTTACCCAAATTTATTGTATTATTTGTATTAATGTATTTTTGAAAATAGAAAGGATTTTTTCGTCTGACACGTTTAAAGATTATAGGGTTTTTAATTTTATGTTTTGTTTCTTTAGACTTTAAAATAAAGAATACAAAGTAAAGCTCTAGACAGCTTTCACGAAGCAAGGTAGCGTGGCATTTCAGACTTTCTACATCCTTGTTAAATTCAGTATATACGAAACTACATAAAATATGCAATGTGGATGTACCTATATTGTGTAATTGTGTAGGTACCTTCATCTTTGCGAAACATGCTCAATTCGAAATACCTAATAGTACGTTTCAATAATACGCCGCTTTCAATTTCCAGTATTTCACGATTTCCAGGACACTCGGGACCGCTACGTCACCGACAACAATATTTGTTCTGCCGCAAGAAGCAAAACGAGTGGTATTTGTGTTTGCTTTGTTTCATTTATGTTTCATGGCACCCGGCGCCCGCGACGGAGCATTTTAGCGACACCACCGGCGAAATAACGGGGATTTGGAGGCTTACTGCTCAACTGGCGTTTATTTTTGTGATGCTAGAGTTTATATTTCTTTATTTAACTTTTTTTAACTGATTTTTGAGCAGTGGGAATGGTATGTATAGGGTATAGGTTAGCATTTCATACTATTCAGTATCAGCTGTTTACCTTTGCGAAAGGCGATTATAATATGTAGAATACTATGATTACAGTGCCCAGATGCTAGGCAAAAACCTTACGCAATATACAAATAGCAAAACCTATGACGTGTCGTATTAAATACACATAATTCTCGATAGCGATTCAATTCAGCAGTAGCCCGCTGCGCCCCGAAGCGAAACCAATTTGACTGGTCGGATTCTTTTTTTTTTTGCTTTCACGAAACTTGAAAAGACATTTCAGTGTTGCTTTCGTTGTTTTTTTTTTTTATTTTCTCTTAGCAGAAACTTGAACCATCATTAAAAGTTTCGTAATAAATTGTTCAATTTAAAATTTCGCCGGTGTGAGTGAGGACTTTGTTTCTCGGCTCAGATTTGGTTTAATTTGTGTAGCACCTCGCTCCATAAACAACTAACTTTATGTCTGTTGTTTTTTCTTTCTTCGTTTCTGTATTGTTGTGTTATTGAATACTGTTTCTTTAAAATAATTATACAATATACATACTGGTAAGTAATAATAATTTCTTCTGAGCCGAATTTTGACCACAGCGGCCAATCTCATTTGAGATCAGCCATCTACGCAGGAGTAGATTAGAGTTCCCAAGTGTGTGCGCAGTACACAGGAGCACTCTCTGTTCCATGACTCTCATAACCCAATAGGACGGATTGACCGATTTAACCAACACGACTGGAGAGAGCTAGGCGCAGGACCGACTGCTTTACATGCCCATCCGACAGCATGGATCGTTTCACTGTTTCGGACATCAGGTGATCAGCGTTCTATGTCCTAACCAAACTTAGAACCGCAATTTAGAAACACACATTGATGGTCAGAACCCGGGAATCGAACCCCGGACCTCTGGGTCATGAAGCGAAGCTTCTACCACTAGACTACTGGTAGGTACAATTACAGAGTATGATCAAAATTCTCCTATTTACCTTTGGATGATAAACTCCAGAGTTAGACTAGTGATTGTTATCGGTTCAAAAGGATTCGTCTGTCAGATTAGCTGTAGTCGCTGACTGCCCAGGGTAGGAGTTATAGGTATATACCCATAAAAACATATTATATACAGTTAGATAACTCTAGAGTGTTGAAAGGAATTTCATCAGTTCGTTGAAACAGATGAATGGCGTTGCCTCCAGCGGAATGGTCACTCTAGCATAAAAAAAAGTTTTGGGGCGCTGTTGCGCTCACCACATCTATGTTGTTCGCCTCTTTTTTATGAAGCTGCAGTAACCCTCCTGCTCAGTTAGACGCAGGTAAATGTCATATTCTTGACCTGCAACCTACACGTCTGGTATCCTATTCTAGCTAAAAACTGTCTGCATTTAGTTTACTACAAACCAATTAAAAACGTTTTAAGTTCAACCTAATGGTAGCTATCGTAATGAACTAATTCAAAATATGAGCTCACTTGGCTAGTTTATCATCTTGTTCATATATTGTTTATCAAATAATGGACAAATAAAAAAGCTTTTATATTTGTCCATTGGACTTCACACCACCAAAATGACAAAATACACATAGATTCCATTTCACACCACCATGCTTTCGCTGTGGGAACAATCTTTTGCCCAGAATAAGCACCCTGAACAAGGTCAACCGAACAGTTTAACCCTTTCGGCTCAAGGCGTGGCAAAGGTCGTAAAAGACCATGTGCTTATCGCTTTACTAATTAATTTCAGTAAGGGGAACTTATCGCACGTAGGGTTGATAAAATTATACATGGTGCAATTTATTAGCAACGATTAAGGCGAATGCAGGAAGTTAAATTTTCTAAACCAATTGAAAGTAATTTCTCCCATTTAAATAATACGTGTTTACGTGTATTACGCCCTAACTGTCATCAGGTGAGAGACTTGAGAGAGAGTGCAATGTCGCTGAAAAATACTTGATTCCGACGAATATATTTCAAAATCGACAACTTATACGGATTTGTCGTTATACTATTTTTTGCTGTCTTAAAAAGAGCTATCCAACCATGTATGACCATCTTTATTGAACATAGGTCCCAAAACGCCCATCCTCTAACATCAATTACAACTTCAACAATTTAAATGGAGCAGGCATACACAGATATCTCAATAGCGAAAATGTCAAGCGTCAGCAATATAATTTTCAGTTACAAACCTAAACAAACTCACTGAAAAGTCTGACAGACAACTATACTATACGACGAGTTATTCAAACTGTTTATGAGTGACGAGGAAAAACTAATTTATCTTATCTCAATAAAAATAATATTTGAACCATCTTTTGTCCATCTATACTTCGACGAAGTTTCCGAACTTTAAAAGTGCTACGCCTTGAAACATACAACAATAAGGCATTGTCACGGGAAGTCCTTTAGAATTTGTGAAGCAATTTATCTACAGCCAAGGAAACTGAGTGAATGAGAGCTCTAGTAGTTTTGACACGGCAAAGCAGCTGCTCTAAAGTTATATAAATTACCTCGTTACTTGTACTAAGTTAGCTCATTACGTTGTAGTTTAAGTGTTAAGTGACGTTTCACGAATTAACTTCATTTATTATGCGAGTACTCGTAGTATAATAGCTGTGATCTTTACTGAAAATATGTTTCAGTATAATAAAGTATTTCTTTTCATAACATTACCACGCAGGACTAATTTAAAACGCTTGTTACCACGAAAATGTGTCAAGTTTTCAAAACTATTGACAAGACATGACAGACAGCCGGACAATGACCCTTGAGTGTTATTTTATTACTTTACCATGAGTAGGTACTATGACAGCATGAATTCACAAAGGATTGAGGAAGTAGCTTGTCTTACAACATGCCATCGAGTTTACATAATTTGCCCATTTTCTTGCAAATTACATTTCATAGTAGAGTCCTAAATATGCTTCTTCAGAGTTCTGAAAAGAATACATTAGGATTTTTTTTTCTTGTCGTTATCTTAAGAAAACTTATCAGAACTTAAAAATTGCGGCATTCATAATTCGGTTCTGAAACTGCATCTAAATAATATGTAATCGATTGCAATTGTGTTGCATCTTTTCCCACGCAAGTCATAATAAACTCACATGACTCTGTAATGAATTGCTCTGTTATAGAGTTGTCCACGACAAAACACAATAGTTGACGGTAGTTAATAACTTTATTATGTGCACTGCTTTATTTTGCTAGAGTTGGATACAAAAAAATATCATACTAAGTACCTAAAAGATACAAAAACATGTCATTTAAAACTTTTAAGTAGTTTCTTTTTACCTCGAGGTACCGACTTAAAAATATACAGGGTGATTGGAAAGTCGATGTATTCCTTTAAATGGGTTGTAGACGAAGTCGTTTCCAGTCGATTGAACCCCATAATGCATTATCCGAAAGTCAACCATTTCTGAGTTATTTAAGTTTTTTAGTTTTTTTTAAGAATTTTGCCAGAATTTATGTTTAAAAGCAAAATATTTAAAAAACCAACGATTTTCTTAATACTTTTTTGTTTGTTTTGCATTGGTGACACCTTATTCAACTAATCATAATCATTAATTGCGTAATATTTAACATAATTTAGACACAGCGCTTCAAAATAGATAAAACATTAAGAAAATATTACGAAAGATGAAAACAAAAAAGCTAATTTAAAAAAGAATTTTATCTGACAATTTTTCAGGCACTCCAACTTAAAAACATAATCAATTTATAATCTTTAAAATGACACATTTCAATCTAAAATCAATTAAGGTATGACCAAGATATAGCCAAAACAACCGCATAGGCGGACAAATCTCAGTATGGAAACGAACTACATTTTGTTTAAATTTTAAGGTAAAATGTCTTATAACTGGACTTTTTAGAGCTCCGAACCGTTTGTTAATTATTGTTCTCCTATAGCGCGGTGCCTCAAAGGCACAGATCGACTACAAGGTTGCTTCACCGAAATAATGGTTGTCCGATAACACGGTTAGCCGAAAGTACTTTTTGATGACGATAGGTTCAACGATAGAATGCTTTTTCGACTGCCCAGTTTGTCAAATTGTTTAACCACCAAATTGCATCTCCTATAATCGGTGAAACTTTTCAGCTAAAATATTTGGCACAGTGTTTGAACACGTTGTATTTAAAACAATCATTGTCAAACAGTGCTAATGTCACGTGCAGTAGCATTGGCCAGTAGGCCAATCATGTTTTCGGCGAATTAACCGTCGTCGAACAGTAGTTTTATGGAACCGGATTGTGAAGAATGATTTTGTTTTACCAATCATAATTGAAAATTACAATCGGCTAACCGTGTTATCGGACAAGCATTATTTCGGTGAAACCACCTTGTCCTAGATCTGTGCATTTGAGGAACCGCACTATTATTGGAACACAATAATTAGTAAACGGTTCGGATAAGTCCAGTTACAATACTTTTTACCTTAAAATTAGAAAAAAAACCTTGTTTGTTTTCCTACTGAGATTTGCCCGCCTATGCGGTTGTTTTGGCTATATCTTGGACATACATTAATCGATTTTAAATTGAAATAGGTCATTTTAAAGCTTATAAATTGATTATGTTTTTAAGCTGTAGTGCCTGAAAAATTGTCAGGTAAAATTCTTTTTTAATTAAGCTTTTTTGTTTTCAACTTTCTTAACAATTTCTTAACGTTTCAACTATTTTGAAGCACTGTGTCTAAATTAAGTTAAATATTGCGCATTTAATGATTATGATTAGTTGACTAAGGTGTCACCAATGCAAAACAATCAAAAAAGTATTAAAAAAATCCTTCGCTTTTGAAATATTTTGCTTTTAAACATACATTTTGGCAAAATTCCGAAAAAAACTTAAAACTTAAATAACTCAGAAATGGTTGACTTTTGGATAATGCATTATGGGGTTCAATCGACTGGAAATGCCTTCGACTACAACCCATTTAAAGGAATACATCGACTTACCAATCACCCTGTATATATTACATAATGTAAGTGTAAGTACGAAAAAGTAGGGATAGCCATAGAACCCTACGTAAACAGAGCATTTTTAACACTTTCAATATTCGATCGAGAAAATATGATCGAGATACCTGCCTCGCTTGTAGTATAAAACTGTAAGTAAAAGTCATATTTGTTAAAAGTTTAGTGTTTCCAAATTTTGAAACAAACAAAGTTTTAACGTTATTATACTGTGTATTGTCTTACAAATTACAAACATCTTGAACATGAACATTTAATTGCGCTGAAGATGGCGCTGGCTAATAATTACAATAGGTACATAATTTCGTGACGTCACCAGTGTTATTATGTCTTCATTATTTGCTATTATCTCTGTTATGTACCAAGTACTCATTAGTCGTATTTATCGAGGTTTCCGTAGCTCAGTTTTTACTGAGTTAGTAATTTGTAACAAGAAACTCAATGATTTTTAGGTAAGTACTTAATAAAATTAAACCAATTCAATAATACTTATATACTTACCACAATAATATCAGTGGGTTTTTCAGTAATGTGACGACTGTGGAATGGCGTATGAAGTAATAGTAAACATTCATTAACCTTTCACACCTAACCGATGATGACTAAACCGAAAAAGTAGCCTATGTTCTTTCCCAGGGTCTAGACCATATGCATACCAAATTTCATTCAAATCCGTTCAGTAGTTTTGGCGTGAAAGAGTAACAGACAGACAGACAGACAGACAGACAGACACAGTTACTATCGCATTTATAATATTAGTTAGGATAAAATATGGTATTAGTAGTTATTATACTGTCGACGCGCTTTCCTTCAGATAATATGATGTACCCACCCTAAAATAGCCATTTGGTATAGCTAGGTACTAGGCAGGGTAGGCTATGTACTTATTAGCGCCGCCAATGAGCCGTTTTCCTTGACAGCTGTCAGTTGAGCTTTTGGGTAAGAGGATAGATGGCGTGAAAACGCAGTGTATCAACTGTCAAAAATTACATAGAGAGCAAAGAGTACTAAACTCAGAATAAGAACTCAAACTCAAACTATCTCAAAAGAGTCACTATCTCAAGTGCACTAACTCTACATTATCAAGGGAGGAGGAGCAGATAGCTCAACTACAACTCAATTAATACAGGAGAAACACAAGGAAACTGAGAAAACTTGAAAAGAACGGCTGTACGCACAATCGCACTGAACGCTGAAGCAACAGTGACATCGACATCATAGAGAAAATAATACTACAATTCTACCTACCTACGTCACTTTCACATTTCGTTAGCCTCACAGAATAACATATTGTGATCTGAGTGTGTTCTGAGGGTTTGAAAGTTGGTACAACCCCAGACAACGCCATCTATTTCTCCAAAAAGGAACTTTTTTTTTTTTTTAACAAACGCCTCATTGAAAAAAAACTGCTTCGTTACACGCCCTCTTCCTGCTTATTCAAATTTTTAGAACCTACCTCCCAATACCCAGTACATAGAAAGTGTAAAGCTGAGGTTGTTTCTGCCAGAAAAGGAATAATCATGTTTCCTCTAAAGCTAAAAACGCCATCTTGTGCAAGGAAGCTGAACTAGGAAAACCTTTCAGACTCTCGGAAAAGCAACTGCTACGCAAAGGCTACGACCGCTACGAACATTTATCTCGCTACGATGTTACGGGCTCGACGTCACAGTTCAGCTACACGATAAAAGATGGCGCTAGTAGGAGTTAATTAAAACCATGCCCTGAAAATATTCAATTTTATAGCATACCTTAAGATTACTAATACAACAGCGAATGTTACATAAATAATGTATTTAAAAGAATACCTAGAGTGGCTCAGGCTGGCACGACGACGCCCCTTTCATGACTAATCCGAGAAAGTATTGATGATTACACACACACTTATGGTTCTTCAAATAAGTATATAAAAATATGTACAATTGTTTTGTCTATCAGCTGCGGGATTTTATTAACAAAGACAAATATAGTCGTACAAAACTTTTATAATATAAGTTAATAAGATAGCGAAGCGCAAGAGAACCCACTCCTCAAGGCAATGACAAAATTACAACCAAAATCCGTAAACGAAAACTGCCGCACTTGTTAGAATAACAATATAACTACCCTCATTTATTGATAAAAAATATTCGATGAATTGAATCAAACGATGAAACTGAAAAATATTTAGGTAAATCCTGTTCTTGTGAAAGAATATTCTATCTATCTAAATACTTTTCTAGTTATGAATTCAAGATTTATGGCAATTAATATCAACTAATTTCTACCGTGAGAACCAAAATTACAATTCGTTTTTATCGTTGAATAAATTGATTACCAGAAATCCCTTTCACCTTACAGGCTATAAGTAACTACAGGTTCGTTAATTGTTATTCAATCAAATTAACAAATTACCTAAGTTCAGTAGTGGTACTCTCGACGCGCAATCGATTGTGTCACGCTTGCCTTCGAGTCATTTGGCACTCTGGAACACGATGGTGTCGCCACCTTGCCTACCGTATTTGGTGGTTTTCGGGTGAACTAGTCTAAATTCGGTTACGAACGCAAGTTGGTACTCTTGACCGCCATTTTGACAGTTGTCAATATTGAACATACTGAATATACGCAATCGCTAAGGCAAGAAGAAAAAAGTAACTTTATTACTTGTATTTGTACTTCTGAGTGGCGATTTTGTGTGGTTTTGTGTGGTACTGGTATTTGAGACTAAAGATGCTGTGTTATGGCTTATTTAGCACTACGAATAGCGATTTTGCGCAATGCGCAGCGAAGAGATATCCGGAGGCGCAAAAATCAGCGGCGAATGGTGAGATATTTGGACGGAGCAGTGGAAATGGGACAGGCGGAGTTCGTCGATAATTACCGCCTCACAAAAGAACTTTTTGATGAACTATGTGGAGACATAGAGCCCTTCATGAAGGAAGGGTTTAGGCCTAGTCCACCACGCTGGCCTAGTGCGGGTTGGTGGACCCCAACACAAGCAAGCTTGTGCTGAAAGAGTTTATTTATTTATTTGAAGACCAACAAATGATACACTTGTTACATACATCAAGGCTACATAAATAAAATACAGTACAGGCCTCTGACTAGGATTAAGCACTGCTGCCGAAGCAGCAACCGGGCCCCACGGCTTAACGTGCCGTCCGAAGCACGGAAGCGTCCAGAAAAGAACCACTTGAAATTGGTCACCCATCCAATGGCTGACCATGCCAGTTGTTGCTTGACCTCAGTGATCAGTTACGATCACTGAAGCCCGCTCGACTACAGACGCTTCGATAGTGTCAACTTGACACTATTCACGACAGTTTTTGTTATTTTTTCCTTTTCATTCATTCTTTCACAAAGTCGTAAAAAAAGTTTCAAACAATCATAACCAAATTTTAAGTGAAACCGAATTGTAACCAAATAGACGTCAAGAGTACCAAATCTAAATTGAAATTGGTTCTGACTCGAGCACAATATTAACGCAATATGAATAACCGTCTTGCGTATCAAGAGTAGCAGTACAGATGCCAAGAACCTAATATAAATTGAGTTTACGTACTTAATTGAATCTAGATTCAAATCAGTCAGAATTAATTATAATTAGTCTAAAGGCAACATTTAAGTTCTGGCAGGCCTATGTCACTCCGCGCGTGGGCGGCGCAGGCGCCGGCCTGCCGCCTGCCGCCTCGGGGGGGCGAATTTAGTCGGCTGCCGCAAGCGGAAGACGATACACGCGCGCGCTATTTGTTCCTATTTCGTACTAGTTTATAAATGTCGTATTTAGGTATTTATAAAAAATTATGAATAGAAAAATGGACATAAAAAGAAGAAAAAGCAGCAAAAAAATACTGTGCCGTATTTAATTGCTTAAATACGGATCGTGATCCAAATTTAAATTTTTTTAGATTACCAAAAGATGCTGACAGGTAAAACTAATCTAAGTATTTTATTGATTTCTTCTGCGTTCCTTATTTGAAATGAAATTAATACGAACTACAAACTCTTTTTTTCTCCTTGTTGAACAAAGTCTATTCCAATATTTTTTTCGTTAAAGTATTAAATTTACAGACACAACTACCTTCAAAATGTATTAATGAATCGATTATAAAATGTGCACTGAGTGGGATTAGTGCTTAACGAAACTAACACGTTCTGTATCATAATATAAATTATATCCATAATATAAATTATAACGAAAAAAAAACATGTTTTCACAAAATTAAATGTTTTAGGTACTTACTTCAAAATATCTTAACTATGAAATTGTCATTGTTTTTACTGGTTATTTCCAATAGAAAAAAAGTTTGGAATAGCTTTGTATTCTAAATTCAAATTAATTTTGTTTTAAAAACATGACATTCTTTTTACAAACTCCAAGTCTTTTGCTTATTGATTATTAGTATTATGGTACTAGTTATTATTCTGTGGTATTATTACATATTACGCAAGGAAAGATTTGGGTTACACTTAAAAAAAAAAAGATTTACGCATAAATACTATTGCATGGTCATTTCCAATAGAAAAAAAGTTTGGAATAGTGTGATATTTAGGGAAATAATATACGAGTTTGCTGTTCACCATTCTTCTATTCGGTAATAGACAACCTAAACATATAAATAAACTTCTATATCAAAAAGGTCCAAACACCACATTCCTCCCCTACTATTTACAAAACAATATAAGCAACTTAAAAATCAATACAACCTTACACATTAATCCAACTAAAGTAATAACTCATTAACAAAACAAAATCAAATAATTATTTACATAAAATATTTCCTTCTTATTATACTTTACTTATATATAGGGTTCGGATTCCTAGTGGAACGTACTGGCCGACCACTGTCACCCACTGGTGGCTGAGGAGCAACCTCGCCTCTACTCTCCTCCCCCTCTATACAAGTGCCAGCAGTAACATCGGTGCAGTCAAAGTATGGCACATCATCATCATCTTCCACAATACCCTTATATTTCAGGAGGTGATCAACATGCTTTCTAACTTTCACATCTAAATCTCCTATGTACACTATATACATCATGGCACCTATCTTTTCTTCAACCTTGCCCAGTTTCCATTCAGTCCTATTACCATTATTAAAAAAACATTTAGCCAAAACATAGTCACCGATACAAAAGTTGGCTCGCCTATGGCCACCGTACTGTCTACATTGAGAGTCTTGCTGAGCAGAAACATTTCTCTGAGCTTCAGCCGACAGCGACACTGTAGCCGGCGCATCCTGCGGAGCTGGCGGCAGTGGTGAGCCTCGCAACAGATCGAAACGACCGCGCAACGTGCGACCGAACATTAACTGCGCAGGAGAAACTGTCGTCAAATGAACCGAGTTCCTGTAGTCAAATAAATATCTATTTACACCACTCTGACAAGCTGTTTGACTATCTCCCGGTTTTAGTATCACCTTCAAAGCCCTTTTTACCGTCTTAACGCTATTTTCTGCCTGGCCATTTGATGCCGGATGGTACGGTGCGCTGGTGATGTGGCTTATACCATTGTGCCCACAAAAACGCTCAAACTCGGCTGACACAAAATTGGGCCCATTATCACTCACTAGGGTCTCCACCAATCCAAATCTGCTAAAAAGCTCTTCTAATTTTTTTAACACACTTTTAGTGTCCGTTTTGCTCATCACATAGCATTCTACCCATTTTGTATGTGCATCTACAGCAACTAGAAACTGCTTGTCGTGCAGTGAAAACATATCAATGTGCATGCGCTGCCACGGCCGCTCCGGGTATGTCCAGACAGCGAGCGGCGCGCGCGGCGGCGCGGGCCTCAGCGCGGCGCACGCGGAGCACGAGCCCACTATCTCCTCGAGAGAGAAATGAGAGCTATGCAGTTCATCTAGTAACTGTTTACGAAATTTACTAGGTATAACCAATTTATGGCCCCTAATAATGCAATCGTTCTCTCGAGACAGTTCTAATCTACACCTATAGTATGGCCTCAAATCATCATCATTACATTTGGCAGGCCATCCATTCCTAATACAGTTCGATACTTTAATCAAAACTGGGTCTCGGCTGGTTTCAATTTTTACATCGGCTATTGTGATCGGTTTCAATAAAGAATCCGACATAAAATGTATATACAGTCCCGTTTCATTATTTTCGGAATTATCATCTTTGTAGCTACCTATTGCTCGAGAGAGAAAATCAGCAACATTATCCTGGCTTCTAACGTACTCTATCTCGAAATTGTAAGCCGTCAAGAACAATGCATACCGCTGCAACCTGTTCGCCGCTAATTCCGGTACGCCCTTTTTGTTACCGAATATGGTGATCAACGGTTTGTGATCAGTCCTCAGAACAAACGGCTCTCCACGTCCATAAAGGTAATGGTGAAACTTTTTCACTGCGAACACTATGGCTGTTGCTTCTTTCTGAATCTGGGCATAGTTACACTCCGCTTTAGAAAGCGAACGCGAAGCGTAAACAACGACGTAGGAGTAGCGATCTCGGAATGCTCAACCTTTTCCAGAATCCCTAACTCCACGAGGCGATTCAGCTCCTCTTCGACCTTTGCCTTCAAGGCAAGAGGAACGGGCCGCGGCTTGAAATACTTAAACTGTGAACCTTCTTTAATCTTAATTTCTATTTTATGCTTATTGAACGTACCTAATTCGTCCCTAAACAATTTTTCATATTTCTCTTTTAAGTACGTTTCATAGTCACCCCTTTGAATGTTAAGGCAGTTCTCAGAACATAACTTCAAATTGAATGCGCCAATAAAATCCCGCCCTAGTAACACTGGTTGTCTTTCATCTGTGTCAATGACGTACATGCCAATCGTTTTAACAGAATTGTCAAATGATATTGGCAGATGTAAACAGCCCATCGGTGTTATTTTGGTGCCGTTGTAACAATTCAGTATCATATGACACGGCTTCAATTTATATTTATGTTTGAAATGCTTATCATACATCCCTTTAGGTAACACAGAAACAGCGCTTCCACTATCTACTTCGCACGAAATCTGTTCACTCGCTATCGCTACGATCTGTCGCATAGGCTCACCATTATAAGTTTTGATGTGAAACAATTCGCAATATTTACCGTCTACAATGTCGCTGTCGCTGTCCTCCGGCTGTAGGAAATTGTTCCGCCTAGACTTGCACATTCTTCTGAGATGGCCCTTCTTATTGCAATTCTGACACATCAAATTACTAAATCTACACTGGTCCGTCGTGTGGTTCCGGTAGCCGCACACCTTACACCTGCCTGCTCGTGTCTGCGCTGCGGGTGACGGCGCGACCGCCGGCGTGGCGCGGCCCGCGCCGCTGCCCGCTCGCATCTCGAGCAGTTGCGGCGGCTCCCCAGCGCCTCGTGCGCCGCGCAGCGCCTGCCGCGCGCACCGCACGCCCTGCGCCAGCTCCAGTGCCTTGTTCATTGTGAGCGTCTCCACACTCTCCGCGAACAGTCGCTCCTTCTCCTTCGCGTCGTCCAGTCCGAGGACGAATCGGTCGCGCAGCGCCGTGTCGAGCTCCGTTCCGAACCCGCAGTACTGCGCCGCCCTCCGCACTCGAGCCGCCCACTCGGCCAGTCCCTCTCCTGCCCACTGCTCCGCCTTGTAGAAAGTGCACCTTTCTGCGAAGCTGCACCTCTTTGGCTCCAGGTGCAGGTCTAGCAATGCTACAAGCGCCTTGTACTCCACATTGTCTAGTAAGGTCGGGAAGGCCAAGTCTTTTACGACCCG
Source organism: Plutella xylostella (assembly GCF_932276165.1). NCBI lineage: Eukaryota > Metazoa > Arthropoda > Insecta > Lepidoptera > Plutellidae > Plutella > Plutella xylostella. The sequence continues at coordinate 1,619,057 of NC_064002.1, forward strand.
CTATGTGTCATCAACCAGCGCCGTCAGCAGCAAGGCTCTCCTTTTAAGGCCTGCTGCATCGTTTTCTTCGGTAATGTCGTTTGCTATGCAGAACTGTACAAACCGGTCTTTGAAAATTTGCCATTCTTGACAGGCGTGGTCGAAATTTAGGTTACCACCGAATATACATGTGCTAGAACTCATAATGTATACCTTCCGCTCTTGCTATGTGTATTAATTTACTATTTACACTTGACGTGGGGTCTTATTCGTCGCCAATGTGATATTTAGGGAAATAATATACGAGTTTGCTGTTCACCATTCTTCTATTCGGTAATAGACAACGTAAACATATAAATAAACTTCTACATCAAAAAGGTCCAAACACCACAAATAGCTTTGTATTCTAAATTCAAATTATTTTGTTTTAATATCATGACATTCTTTTTACAAACTCAATCCGTTGCGTAGTAAAGTTGTGGTGCTGAGGCAACCCTAAGGTGGCTTCTTTTTCAATGCGTATAACCACGTATAACTTATTATGCACCGTAGTCCAGTGAAATAAGGCGCATATTCCCTCAAAAATAAATTGGTAGGTAAGTAAATAAAAACGTTTGCGGCTGGAGCGCGATCTAAATTAGATCTTATTGCTTATAGAGTCATATTTCTTTGATAGCCATTGCGAAGATGGACTTCTGTACCTGGTACTAGTTATTATTCTGTGGTTCTGGTAGATAGGAAAAATGGTAAAGGTTTCACATAGGCCAATCAGGGCAGAGTACTTTGTGAGTCTAGCCAAAGTAGCCAATCAAAGTATCCGATCGCATCACATAGAATTCTGAATGAGCACCGCTACCAATTTTACAGAGACATAGTACTAGAAATATATCTATCTAAAAAACCACGTCGATAAAAGTAAGTTTGGTATATGAACCTTGAACTTTAACCTATCCCAACATTATTATTAGAAGGCAAAAGACTGTAAATTATTTGTAAAAGGTTTGATCAAGGTATAAAGTATACAAAATTAAACAGTAAAATTAAAATTTCCTACCGACCAAGGCTGCTTTTGGTATGAAATTGGTCCTGCAGGTAAATCAAAATTATGAAATCACCAAGGGAATGTTGGGAGGAATTTCGGTCCAATATTTTTAGAATATTATGTAGCTAATTTAATAAAAATTGACTGATGAGAGATATTAGACTGCCCCTGTCTACGGACCCTTGACCTCGCCAAAATCTACCCAGTGTAGCTAAAGGGCTGATATTTTTATAGATTTTTGAACCGCGACTAACTTTAACTATGGCATTCATACAAAAAGGTAACATAACTTTAACTTTATCATTCTCACACGAGTCAGCCTCGCACTTGGTCGATTTTTATACCTACTTAAGTAAAAATTAATAATCAGGATATACCCACAGCAGGATATGGGCCATCTCCCAACATACTATCCTAGTTTTTCTTTGTGTGCAAAGTGTTGCTCAGAAACTTAATAATTTCGTAAGAAATTTTTGCTGCGTTTACCGCGGCTGCGGCTCTATCTCGTTTGCATTACTGCATTCATTTTTTTTGTAAAAAAAAATATTTTTGTTAAATGTAGGGTCTTCTCCCTGCATCTTACACACCCCTACTTAGGTATATATTGTGTTTTACTAAAAAAACGATAGTAAACTGAAGTATGTGTAGTTACTAGGTACTTATTATACATGTTGTCTAGACGCGTTTAGCAGAACAGCTCTCGGAAACTATTTGTTAAGCTAGTGTGACCCCCTAGCTACTCAGCTATGTTTGGTCCATCGCACGTGCTTCGCAGAGAAACTACCGTGTTTAGATTGAGACTCATTTAGAAGCAGGATTACTTACGGGCTAAGTAATTCCTGTCTAGGAAATTACATTCTAGAACTTATATGTAGAGTGGTTCTGTGCATGTAATTAGATGCAAATTGTATGTAAAGTTTCAACTAGTCTGTGTTTTCCGTAAGTACTTAAGTAACTAAATCGGTTTGTATGTTAAATTTCCCCTACTTGTTGAATGTGTTTTGACTGAAAGTTTAAAGGTTAAGGAAAGTTCCTTTTAAATGCAGCGTATATTCCACGTGGCACCAATATTTTCAATCATGATGGAATATGAAAGAACCGTTACCGATTTTCATATCCTGCTTTCTATGAGACATCTTATTCGCGCGAAACTAAAAAATAGTATAGTGCCACAAACTTATCTGTTCCGGTGAGAGCGAACTAAATTGGTCCATACCTCATTACTTACTAAATGAATTTCATATTGACATAGATTATATGGACCAATTTAGTTCGCTCTCACCGGAACAGATAAGTTTGTGGCACTATTGTAGGTATTTTAGTGTCAAATCAAATGAATCCGAAAATGGTTGTCAAAACAAGTTCGCAATAGGTACACCACACAGTATTTCCAGTAACAGTAGGTACCTAGTTAAAAAACACGGGTAATAAATATTTATAATTAGGAATTTAGTTTAGTTTTTATTTTTATGTCTTTTTTTTTTTTTGGTGTTATTTAATATTATATTCAAATTGTATTGTTTTGTTTTGTTGTATTTTTCAGTGTATTTGTGCAGCACCAAAAAAAATCTTTTTCTTTCTTTCAAATAAAAATAATACATAGACTCCAGTTCACAAACGTCCCTGAGACATTTGACGACCGAATGGCGTAGTGGTTAATGACGACCGAATGGCGTAGTGGTTAGTGACCTGACTACTGAGCCGATGGTCCCGGGTTCGATTCCCGGCTGGGGCAGATATTTGTTTAAAGACAGATATTTGTACTCAGGTCTTGGGTGTTGATATTTATATTAAGTATCTATCTATCTATGTATTTGTGTAGATATATCAGCTGTCCGACACCCATAACACAGGTTCTGCCTAGCTTGGGGTCGGATGGCCGTGTGTGAGATGTCCCCACATATTTATTTATATTTATTATTTATTTATTTATTTATTATTGCTTCTTCTACATACCTATTCATTTGTCGTCGTGTATAGCTAAATCTATAGCTATAACTATCTACCTACATATTTATAACTACGTTGCCACATTCTCTCGACCCTCGACCCTTGAAGGGTAATCGGCCGAAGGGGCAGACGGTTTGTGGGTTAAAAGATAAGCCTTACAAAGTATAGGAAACAGTATCGTTAAGTATTTGTGGTTAGGAGGAGATGCTTTTTGTGATAACGCCTCATCTTGGGAGGAACGGCAGGTCTTAATTTGTAAATGTTGTAGGTACAGTCAGGCAAATGTCTGTGAGGTACAACTATCCTACTATAATAAACAATCTATAAGCAGCGTCGCCCGCATGTCAAATCTGACGTAACTTGTATGGATCTGACAGGTTAGTGACGCTGCTTACGGATTGTTAATTGCTAATGTGTCGGTGGTAGAACGGTAGCAGGTCACGTAAGTCATAAGTATATATATATAGTTATAAGTGCATATAAGTCATTTATTCATAATATTACATGTCAAAATTTAAATAATAATATAATAACAATTTACAATTACCAATACTTAATTACCTTTAGTAGGTAGATATAATGTCACAATATAATAATTATAAGATTATAAATGTATAAATCAGTTAAATATCTTACCCCTTGATATTGGTACTGCAATCTTGCCTAAAATATTATAATCTTAGAGTAGTTCCTAAACCGGCGTGGCATAATGTTTATAAGTAATTAAAAAAAAACTTTGAGAAACCTTATGTACATGTATATGAAGCTGAACTTTGGGGATGGGATTGTTAAAGCTTTCCTAGCGTTGAACATGAAGTATAAAATACCAAATTATACAGGCAAAAAATAATAATTTGTTTATTTTATCTTAACCTTAATTTAAACAAATTATATAACAAACATATAACAAAGGGCGTGTATTTTACGAAATATTTTCTCTATAAGTAGTAAAATAAGTCACAACTACGAAAAAAGTTCATATGTTTTATTTTGTTTGACTTTGAGAAACCTTGTAGTAATTTATGGTCACCGTTTATTACGAGATTTCTACACTATACATATACGTTTACTCTCCCTACTCAGACCTATACTAACACATCCAGTATTATCGTGGTTATTATTTTATAACGAATAAAACTTAATACTTAAATTGTTTAACTTGTAACTTTGGTTGATTGATGCGAGTAGATTATAATCAGTTATAATTCATATTATACTTGGTAAAAACTTATATTACGAGAATCTTTGAAATTTTACGTCATCCATCTTATTCCTGCATCTTTCTCAATTAGCGTCAAACAACATCCATCTATCATATCGTAATCAATCCATTAAGGTACCTAATTCTTAAATAACTTAGTAATAGGCACGTTCTATTCCGAGTATATACAGAGTGTTGCAAAAAGGGTATATACTAAGCCGAAACCTATATGTGCAGCATGGTATATCTAAGCCCGAAACTGAAATCAGAATTTCGAAATTCGCGAATAAAAATATTCATTTTCCATAGAAACTTTGTTGGTCACGTGACTTTTTACTATGGAGAATGTTTAGTTTTTTTTTCGCGAATTTTCAAATTCTGATTTCAGTTTTGGGCTTAGAATCTTAGATATACCATGCTGCACATGTAGGTTTCGGCTTAGTTTACCCTTTTTGCAACACCCTGTATAACAAATTCAACATTTTCTTCGTGCCGCACACCTTACATCATGTGAACCCACCAACCCGCAGTGGACCAGCGTGGTGGGAAATGGTCCAAGCTTAGGAAGGCAGTTTAGACCTTGGGTATATGCACAAAGGTTCCACTCGAGAGAGCCAGGTGCACGTACTTACACCCCCCCAGAGAATAGAAAATAATAAAATAGAACACCGTACATCACCGAATTACCTGCATCACCATAACAAAATCGAATTTACCGCATTTACAATTTGTTTGACGGACTCTTGGTGGCATTTAGCATGTACCAAAAATAAGAACTAGCCTAGTATATTAATAATATTATGTATATTAATAATAATATTAATATTAAGTATATTAATAATAATATTAATATTATTAATAATAATATTATGTGCAGCTATTATATTAAGGGAAAGGTACCTTTCAAAATATCAATCATTTTTAACAATCTGGTTTACTCTGGTGTGGATCAGCTCAAACAAACTCTGCGCAAATTACTCTGTAACATTATTAATAACAACTAGCCGTTAGATGTTATGCTAAATTTCTTCACGTGTACAGGAATTGTTTGACCTTAATATCAACTAACTGGGCACCTAATTTACAAGTTTATTACTTCCCTGAAGAACGTGCCTTGATTGCAAGATGGCGCTATTTAGCAAACAACTGTAATGGACTCGACAATTAGTAAATATTCAAATTGAATCACTTAAGCCTTTTTTTATTCAAACTCTGTAAAATGAAATTAAAAACGAGGAATCTTTGTCTAATTAGTCGGACCATAATTAGCGGTTCTATCGTGAAAAGTCTCAATAAGTAACAGAAAGCTTCTAGGTACAATCGCAACGAAAAAAAAAACTTATTTGCTCATAATATACATAAATAATAATTATAATATGTATAAATAAATAAGTAGCTTGTCTAAAGCACAAAACGGGTTTAGTCTAATATTATTTATAATAAATAATCAGATTTACAAAAACGAATACTATAAAGGGTGTTCTTTCGTTGTATGTAAACTGTAATAAGGTTGCTCTGGGGCTCATTCTGAACATCTTTGGTTTACTATAAATAACTTTCGTATTCGTTACGAGTTGTTTAACGAAAGATAATTATGTTCACGTAACAAATAGTAGGTTTATGTTAAACAAGCTGTTCCTGCGCGCTTCACATCGCCTTAAAACTTTTTCCCGTGGGAATTCCGGGATAAAAGGTAGCCTATGTTCTTTCCCAGGGTATAGACCGTATGTATACCAAATTTCATTCAAATCCTTTCAGTAGTTTTGGCGTGAAAGAGTAACAGACAGACAGACAGACACAGTTTCTTTCACATTTATGATATTAGTTAGGATTAGTATTTATACCTACATGAAATATAAATTATATTATTACGACTGCCAAGGGTGGAGATTATGGCAATCTCTCCAGTCTCATGAGAGAGTCATGTCCAACAGTGCACTACTATTTGTTTGTGTTGCATATTATATGAAGGAAAAGACATAATAATATATGTATTACGTTATAAATATAAAGGATACCACATACTATGATCTGAATATTAAAAACGATAACATGGTGCGCGTGTATTACGGTCATGATTAACATGTAAAAAATAATATTCCTGTTCTTAGTTTTGGCCAGCTGAAAATCTCACTGAAATCTATCGTACCTACATAATAGAGGGTATAGGATTATTATGCTTATGGGATTTTAGACAAGTAAATGTATTACTTTAACAATATATGGTGTTGCAAAAGTGGTAAAGTAAACTGAAAGAGAGTAACACAGGGGGACATCGTGAAAAACTTTTGGAAATACGTGGAAAAATGAGTTGAGAGATGAGAGAGAGCAAAAAGTTATGTCAAGTCACGTAACCAACAAAGTTTCTTTATGGACTAGTAGCAAAATAAAACGTATTAAAAAGACCGAAATTTAGTTTAATTAAACCATGTAAACATGCCTATTTAACAATTTGTTTATTTATTAGGTTCGCATATTAATTGTAGTTTTACAATGTGTCCTACAAAATGTTTTTATAATACCCATATGTATGTTAAAACAAGGCCTCATAATTCAGGTAGTGAACACTCTACATACAAATCATGAAACAGCAGAAAACGGGTTGATTGATGAAGCCAAAGAGTATAATATATAGTGAGCATAGTGCGAACTAAAGCCTTTGTTTTATTTGTGTAGCCTGTGTAATGTCCCACAGCTGGGCAAAGGCCTCCTTATAAATTGACCACCGCTCCCGGTCCTGTGCCTCCTTCGGCCATTGAGGTAAAAGCCTTTGATACATGCAAGAACATTGACAAAGTAAGATAATAATTTGGCGTATCTCATGAAACTAAGTATACTTCTCCCACGTTTTTTAAGTATTTTTCTCTCAGAACCTTACTCATGACAAACCTTATATAGTGTTTCCTTTAATCAGGAACCATGCACTGAAATCTTACCTGAAACAATAAACAAAAGAACGTTTTAATAAATTAGGTTATAAAAATTATGTAAGGCTATTTCATTTTAAAGTTGAACGGGATACGCACTGATAGCCAGGTGTATAATTATGAATATTCATGCTAGTGCATAGAACTGACAACCCTAATAAAAATGTAGGTAATTTATAATAATTTAGGAAAAACGATAAATTTCTTCAACAAGTAAGCTAATTTTTTCTTCTAATTTCGAAATTTAAGGTGAAATCTCCCAAACTTATTCAAGTGGAAGTGCCAGAGCGGCGGCGGCGCGGAAGCCCCAAAAATAACGAGTTGATTTCAGGTACGGAAGTGGCAAAGCCCTTCCAAGTTGGACAAACAGAAATGTTTGTGTTTGTCCCCGGGGAAAACCCAGCGTGGTGACTGCAAGTTCAAAATATAGGTATTTTATTTTTTTACGTTTAAGGAGGATACATTTTTAATATGTTGGTCGCCGTATTTTGCCGTAATTAGAAAAATTCAATAATTAAAAAAATAAAATTAAAACAACTGGCACGGTCATTCATTGGATGGGTAACCGATTTCAAGTGGTTCTTTTCTAGACGCTTCCGTGCTTTGGACGGCACGTTAAGCTGTGGGTCCCGGTTGCTGCCTCGGCAGCTGTTGTTAAGCCAAGTCCAAGTTGGGTCCACCAACCCGCACTAGGCCAGCGTGGTGGACTAGGCCTAAAACCCTTCCTTCATTGGAAGGACCGTGCCCCAGCAGAGGGGACGATGTGTTGTGATGATGTATCTTTTATGTTCATCATATTATTTCTAACTACTAACCCTACTGAGTTGAATCGATAAGTCTTGGTGCAGTGCTTATGAAAGAAAAGTAACTCATACTTTTACAAAGAAAGCTTTTCCTTGTAATCTCTCAGAAAGAAATTAAGATTCCGCACCACACCTATATACATATATAGGTATACTTTAAATTTTAAAGGTTTAAAATATGAATGCAATTTTTATTCCTGAGTTAGGTACTATTTAACTTAAGTTTTTCTTTGATTTAAAAAAAATAATCATTGCTTGTGAGTGTATTATTCTAGAATTCCCACGGAGTAGGTATCTTCAAAAACAAAGCGCAGGAAGAGGCTATTTCATAATAAATTGAGGTACTGGCCGAGCTTTCAACATTGTAAATCATTCCACAGGTGTCCGATGCTGAAAAGCCATTTAGGAAACAACAGGAAAATACTAAAAAGCCGGCTGGTGATTAGAATGAAAAATAACCCTTACCGAATTATATTTTCCGTTTGAAGATGAGAAATGCACGGTATCGTCTAAATGGATGAATCTGTTTTGATGAAAATATTGCGTAAGTCAAGTGACTTCCAGAGGTACGGAAAAAAAAACAAATTTCCGTGAACTTGAACCGTGGATGAACATTCATAAGTGATGACTCAACGAAGGCTGGTTAATCCTGCACACAAGTCCTTTACATAGGTCACTGTATAATGTATACCTACCTATACGTTTACTCTGAATAGGTCCTTTAATCCTAATCCTAACTAATATTATAAATGCGAAAGTAACTGTGTCTGTCTGTCTGTCTGTCTGTTACTCTTTCACGCCGAAACTACAGAACGGATTTGAATGAAATTTGGTATACATATAGTCTAGACCCTGGGAAAGAACATAGGCTACTTTTTATCCCGGAATTCCCACGGGAAAACTTTTTTAACGCGAAGCGAAGCGCGCGGGACAGCTAGTACTTATAATATATGTCACCACATGAGATCTCAATGGATACGATCCTAATTTGAATATCCTCACTGACAATCGAAAGCTCAGCCATTCAAAAGTTGCACATTTGACATTGTTATCATGAGTTTTCCACTTTTATTCGTTCTGTCTATGAATAAAGCGTATTTTTTACAATTTTTATATATTGTGTTACAATGGTTCAATGACGGGTTATTCCATAACAAAATCGATATAATGGCAAATTATTATGTTGGGTTTGAGCCACAAATTACAAGCCAAATAGAAAATTACAGTCATGTGATTGAAATGCTTTCTGCTGCTTTCTGTAACAGCTACCTAAGGTTTTTCCATTGATATTTTTTCAACTGAATATAAAGCGCAATTACATAGGAAAGGCAATCACCGGCGAAGATACTTTTCAAAGAATTCAAGCAAAAACGTAGAATTTAGAGGTCTTGTAGACGTCAGTTTTAAAAGGTTCAGAAGGATAAAATACAAATGACATGATAAGACACTAGAAATGAGCATAGGATAAGAAGATGAATAGAGGAAGATGAGCGACTGAGCTACCTACTTTCTGTCAACAGTATAAATATTTTTATTCTAAGAATACAACGTAAGTAAGAAACAAAATACATAGTGATAGGAATACAGAGTCGCGATCAAATATATGTTTTGTTATTCCTACTTCGACTCAACGCATTGACCTTGCCCCAACCCCGAGGTATAAAAGTTACTGGAACGAATAAACTACCTATTGTGTACATCTTTCTTTTCTAAAACTTCGCAGACAGAATCTCTGAAGATAGAAACGAGGTAGTAAGTATATACTATGAGTATTTATAAACAACAACAAAACGAACCAAAACTCTTGTCTTTAATGAAATCTTCACAAGTTTATTGGTATAGGTTTCGGATGATTATAAACCACTACAATTTCGATTGCCTTTATAAAAACCAATAATGAAAAAGGAAAAAAGAACGTTTAATCCGTAAGCCCCGTAATAAGCATATTGGGAAAACTCAAACACTGTATTAAATTACTTAGATAAAAGCCCTTTGATTACGAAAATAATACTGTTACGCTTCAATACCAACTCTCGCTAAAGGAAAACGTTATCCGTTGAGGACGGTCTTACACTCCTAACAATACGTGTCAGTTTGGCATGTTCAAATGGCAGAGTTAACATTGTGTGCGTGTTCACATTAGATGCTTATAATAAGTGACCATTTTGTGAAGTCCTTTGGGCCCTTTGATTGTGTCGAGTACAATCAAGCTGGCGATAAAGGTAGCTACTTAGGTAGACACCTTTTCTATTGTGCTGCGTGTACCTTGGTCGCAATATTGACGTGGTCCCCAGGAGACGATATTAGGAACCTTGAGGGTAAAATTGTTTATCCAGTTTTGTACTTAACCTAAGAAAAAAACATACTTAAGTAGTGTAAATTTAATATATACTTAAGTATTTTTGAATAACATGCCTATTATTGTTAACTCTGTTATTTCCTAGTTTAGAGCAGTATTTCCCCTACCTTTAGCATTAAGAGTTGATCTATTGTTAAAATACTACCTATAGTTTTCTGAATAAATAATTATTATTCTTATTCTCATTGTTTTGTGAATGAAAAACAAACATGTTTAACTAAAAATTTGTAAGTATGGGTTAACTTCAACGTTTACACTTTCAAACTAGTTTATTTCTGATTAAAACAGCATATAAATCGCTTTAAGCGATAAGACCGCCATTTTTGTACATATGTCTTAGTATTTAAGTTATGTAAGTTAATTTTATGTGAGTGTACAAATAAAGAATATTTGATCTATCTATCTATCTAATATGAAGATTTCAGCAGGCGACGGGTTGCTCCCTTCCACGACCTATATTAATTTCCTTTAGCGAGCAGGTGTAGGAAATTAGTGCTTCCCTTTCCCTGCTGACCTGTTAAATAGAGCGAGTGTACCTCAAAGAACCAAGGGGGTCACTACAGAAATCGTAAAACGAACGAGCTAGAGTTGCCACGCATTCAGCAGGTTCAATGGTACGAGATAGAGCTGTGGTTGCGTTGTATTATTTTATCAAACCGATTGCATGACAGCTTTTGTAGTGACCCTCCAGACTATCCTGGAGGACTAATTTCAAAGCTTATTGTACACTATTGGCAAATATGGGGGCACGGCAGTGTCCCGTCAAGTCGACTGCTTATTTACTAGTAGGCTTACATGATAACTGAAACACTCCAACATGCCTGAAGTCCTGGATAATTATGGTAAGAAAGGTACATATTTTTGTGTTTATCGTAGTTCTAAGCGAGCCTTTATTGTATCCTTGTGGGCAAAAGCTAGTTATTAGATAAATTTCATATTTGTAACAGGCAGGTTGACTGGTAGAGAATGCTCTTAGCATTAAGTCCACCTGATTGTACATCTACTTTTGTAAATTGTGCAATAAAAGTATAAATAAATAAATAAACACGAATGCGACAGTACATACGTATTCATTTTGCACATTATATGATACCTACTTATTTCCAATTCCCGTGTATCCAACAATGATTGTTCTGCACCTACAGTGCGGGTTGTGGTCGCCGGTGCGTGTCGGTGAAATGTCGGCGATGATTGGACGGCCCTCGTGGCCACGTTAATTGATAACCTATCCGCACTATACCGGAAACCAGACGGGCATTAAACTAACCCGACATAATAATTACTGGCTATTGTTATTTTGATACTGTACTCGTGTAGCTAACGTTTAGTTTGATCATGTTATTTTACTGACAAGCCCATTAATACCACCGTCCACCATGTCTGTAGTATTAGGACACAAAAATATTAATTTTAGAATGTAATATTTTTATTGGGTAGTCATGGAACTCTGGATATTACCTATGCTATGTTAGTTAAATTTCCTACTGCACATTTCGATGGTTGTTTGTTTAATGCCTATATCAGTAAGCGTATATTCACGTACATACTAAACTTATTTTCAGTACAGTATAAGCCAATTTAGCCAATAATCTTATTATTCGCTGCAGAAAGTTCAAGCATCCTACATAATATCAAGTTTCATTTTAAACATCCTTCGGTATCGCATAAATCGTATAAAATGTCACCTAAATTTAGATCGGTTTCGCGTACGTTATTCGCCACCGCCGCCGCCGCCGTGGAATGAGATTCCAATAGAGCGCCACGTATTCAATAAGTGTAAGTCCACACAATATTGTCTCACATTGCTGGAGTCGTGACGAACGGAACAAAAAGGGCTTACAATTTATTTTGTATTTGTTTGTTAGTACTATATATCTTAGGTATATTCAGAGATGGTCCTTAGTTTATTCAATTAATGGGAATATTTGCAGCCATGGCTCTTTCTCTCAATGTAGGGCAAGAACAAAAACGTTTTCTAACCCCTTCAGAAAACAATTTGTCAGATGAATAGGCGCTAAAATAGCCTCTTGTTGCAGAAGCCCTTCCGTTTTAATACAAACAAAAACTTGCAATTTGGAGAATTTCAAAAGCGTCCTCAGCTAAGGATGATAAACAGAGAGAACGACAATTAAATAGATATTGAATCTAGGAGCTTGAATGTACCCCAAACAGCGTTAGCCTACCACCCTTCTTAACTTAATTATAAACATAAACAACCAGATAAAAACAATAAATAAATGCATATATTTCTTAACATAAAATCTACATTCTTATCCTAGTTCAGTCCCAAGCGCCAGGGCAGTTGTAGTGTCGGTTGACGCGCAGCCAGTCCTTGTCGGTGATGTACACGCGCTGGCCCATCACTCCCTCGTGCTCCCTCAGAGCGACAATAGTGGGCTCTCCGTTGATGGAGAAGCCGTAGGGCCCGTAGTGCAGACAACTCACGTAGTCGTACTCGACCTCCAAGTTGCTCACCAACTCAGACGTGTAGATGTCGAAGTTGTGCTCAGTGCCGGGACGGAGGTTCTCGGTGGCGATTCTGACGTAGTCGTCGCGGTTGTAGGTGGACTGCATGTGGAGGAAGCCGAGGATGTGCAGGAACTCGTGCACGATGGTGGCGTGGCGGAAGCAGCCCTCGCCGGGGTTGTTGCGAGCCAGGTTCAGAGTGTGGACGCCGCGGGTCTCGAAGTACCCAACACTGGCGTAGCAGCCGCCGCTCCCGCCAGTTAAACGCACGTAGTTGACATCCTCCGGCTCGCGCTTGCGGAACTTGATGCAAGTGTTGTCTTCAATATCCTTGATGCCAGCTTCGATGGCGGCGGTCTGCAGGGGACCGAACTCGCCTTCCCCGAGCTCCCAGACGACGGTGTCGTTGGGCCACTTGGTGTTAGGGAAGATGTAGGCGTTGCGGCCCATCGCGAATTCTTGAAGCATGCTCTCGATCATGAAGTCGTCGAGGACGATGTCTCCCTGGTACTTGCCGCTGTTCTCCTCTGCGTTGGCGAGGGGGTTGCGGGCTGTTCTGGCTGTGAACTGGCCATCTTCGTTCCTGGTGCTCTCGAGGAAGCTCCTGAACTCTTGGATCTCCTCTCTGGTGCGGACGATGGAAGGCCCAGCCGCGGCCACGCCGAGCGCGCAAGCTACCAACACTAAACGAAACATTTTCACAATGGTGACTATTCCAACGCTAATCTTCTTATTTATATGTTACTCAATGTGTATTATTATTCAGATAAGCCTGTCAGTTTGCACTAATTATTCCCGACTAATCAAGTTTGATGATTGGGATTTCACAATCAGTTACGTTATCGTTTTTGTTTATAACAAGCTGATGCTCGGGAGATTTGTCTCCTGTAAGTAAAATTCGCTTAATATCTCCATAAGTTGCAACTATGGAAATTGTGATATTAAAATAAATCATAAAACGTCTATCGTTACCGAGTGCTATTAGCAAAATTGAAGTTAAGTTTTTCTGTGCTATCTTAATTATGTCTAGAGAAATAACAAACAAACAAACGAAGACACTTTCTGATTTATAGCTAAAGGTCTTTGATTGCGATTAATATTAATTAAAGATACTCATAGATAAGAAACTGGATCGGCGTCATAACTACACACTACATATACAGTATGACACACACAACAATAACAAAAATACAACAGTAAGTATTTCTCATGTCTATCGATAGCATATCTCAAGTTTTGTCCTTTACCATAGTACCACAAAAAATGGGTTAACGGGACTCCTTATTTTATGGTGACATCGTTTTAGTTTGTAATAGAAACGTTAAAATAGTGAATGATATTTAAACATGTATCTGCTCGTAATATTATTTATGAAAGTACTGGATCGTTTATAAACAATATGTAATGTACACTTCTATTTCCGCGATTCCATATCATTTTTATAGTCACACCAAATCTGCGTTAATCGTTTCCGTTGCGACCATCAAAACATTATTAGAATCCCACCCTGTGAAACCCAATCACACCTTGATTTTTCAATTATCTTTATGCCTAATAATGATGATAATAGACCCATTCATTACGCATTATGATAAGCTCATTGATTAAAGTGTATTGTTATTGTTTAAATTAAACAAATAAACGATTGCTACAAATGATCAAAAGACAATTTTTAAATGAAAAAAAATCTACTTATACATCTATAAAGTCCTGATACCGAAATGGATCCTAACAAATTATTTAAGCCGGTATTTTTCAATTTATTATCTTCATATAAAGCACAAATCTGTGAAAAAGAGATCGTCAGTCTGCTTTTTTAACATGAAATGTTTGTTACTTTAAGATAATAACTGAAAATGATGAAAATTCATTAAAAAATCGCACTCTTTATTTTAATCACTTTATAGATGAATGTATTTTACATTTAAGTGTATCATCATGGTATCATCAGAATAGGCTCTTAGGTAACATTTAATGTCGTCGTACTGATTTTGTTACAACCAAATTTTATGAACAATATTTCGATTTACTACCAAAAGGTACTAAAGTAACATACTTGTGCCGTAACTACATGTCTGTATTTATGTATATTTAGCAGAGTTGTATATTTATTAGAATACAGATGGTCGCAAAGGAGGTATATGTACATACATAGTAAGCCGAAAGGCATTCTGCATGGCTAGCATGGGACGACAGACTAAAATACTGGATTTTAAATGGATGTCAGATGGTTAACCAATTTTTTTTTGCATGGAGTTTGCCTATAAAAGGCATCTGGATATTAAAGATATTACTTTTTCCTAAAAAACCCACCACTAGAAGAATCAAAGAAAAGGTTTTAGTAAACAAATGAAATTGGTATGAACTTTGCTCTTTCCAAAACGAATTCCTCAGTTAGAGTCTTGGTAAATATTACCTTTAATAAGATAGGACTCCAGGCTTGGAATCCGAGGGGTAGTGCCCTGAATTCAAAAGCTACATTGTTATAAATGTAGGAATGTAACATTATCGTTTAATAATATTTGATAGTGCAGAGTGTATGATAGGAACTATTGTCTATGAAAGCGAGTATTATCTATGAAAGGAAGTATTGTCTATGAAAGGAACGAAGAATGAGTGAGTGAAAGGATTAAGAAAAGATGGAGGATTGGAAAAGGTTGTTGTGCTCGAACATAAAATTGTTTAACAAGATGTTTTAACCGAAATAAACGTGATTTAGTGATTAAATCAAATTGGTTTTCATTTCCACCGCCTGGTCCCACAATTTTGGGGGCTCGTCCGGGATCGAGCGTGGAAATGCCAAAAAAACGACGCGTGATGATGATGAACACACAGGACGACGACGGCCATTAAAGACGGAAATCAAAAACCTACGACGAAATAAAATAAAAGTTGAAAAAGTGATTGGTCACTAAATATAAGAAGAATATAAGAAGAAGAAGACGAAAAATGACGACAACAAAAAACGACGCAAGCAGCAACGCGATGCTTGGTAGCATGGCGTCAAACGACGGATTCAGCGGAATCACCAAATTTAATGGCGAAGACAAGACGTATTCCTCGGCGAAGTGGGCCGCCGACATTGAGGATAATGCCGAGATATTCGGATGGACTGCCCAGCAGAAGCTCATTGTCGCTCGACGGTCGCTTGTTGGTACGGCTGAGTTGTGGCTGAGGACGGAGAAGACGTTTAAAACATTCGATGAACTGAGTGCTGCCTTACAAAAAGAGTTTCCCGATGCATTGAACAGCAAGGAAATGCACGAGCTGATGGCTACGAGGAAGAAGAAGAAAGATGAGACGTACTACCAGTATATGCTAACTATGAAGGAGTTGGGCAAAAGAGCCAAGTTTGCCGACTACGTCGCGATTCAATATATCGTTGACGGCATTACTGACTATGAGAATAACAAGGCTATCTTATACGGTGTCACTACCTATTCTGCTCTAAAGGAGAAGTTGGCCATTTACGAGAAGATGAAATCCAAGACGGTAAAGAAGACTGAAGTCGAAAGTAAAACGCAAAATGTGTTTTCATCTTCACGTGAGAAGAAAGAGACGGCGAGACCCGATGGTCGCAGTTGCTACAACTGCGGAGACAAGAATCATCTCGCAAATCGGTGTCCCAATGGCGTGAAATGTTTTCGTTGCAACAATTTCGGCCATATTGGAACGGAATGCCGATCTTCTACTACGACGAGGCATCAACAACAACAGGGCGGGAGCCGCGGAAGCGGAAACGGCGCCTCCGGTCAGCGGACGATGTGCGTATCGGTCATTCCAGAAGATGGCGCTGCCGCTGCAGTGAACGGTGAACGGGAACGACGCGGAACGAACGAAGTGAACGAAGCCGAAGGAACGGGATCGTGTAACTGTCAATGTCAAAGTCAAAGTGTCATGCGAGTAAATGTAAACACAAACAGTGCGGTCAGTGAATCTCTGTGTAATTCGAATAAATCAGTGAAATTAGTCAAAATAAGTGATGTAGACGTTGAGGCCTTGATAGACTCGGGCAGCGATGTCAACCTGATGTCGTCGGAGCTGTTGTCCCGGCTTAACAAAGCTGGACATGACGAGGACAACGAGGACAAGGTGATGCTCACTGGACTGGGTGCATCTAGGGTATGTTCCGTGGGAAAGTTCCATACTACGATCAAAGTTGATGGTAAATATTTTGATACTGTATTCTATATTGTTCCATGCGGTGTTATGCCATACGAAGTCATATTGGGTCAACCATTTCTGTTGAATACAACTGTGTTGTTAGACAAAGGTACAGTTAAGCTCATGGCACAAACTGAAGGTGGTCAGTACATGTTGTGTTTACCTATTGAGGCTGATGAACCTTTATGTAGTAATCCAGAGGTACAGGAACTTGTTGCTAGTTACAAGCCCATGTTTACTAAAGAGGCTCCAATAAAGTTGAAGATTATTTTAAAAGATGAAGTGCCTGTAGCTCAGCGTCCTCGAAGGTTAGCTATCAAAGAGGAAGAAGTTGTTAGGCGTCAGGTGGAAGAGTGGTTAGCTAAGGAGATAATAAGACCTAGTTATTCTGAGTATGCAAGTCCATTAGTATTGGTTACAAAGAAAGATGGTAGTATTAGGGTTTGCGTAGACTATAGGAAAATTAACCAAAAGATGATTAGAGATGAATACCCATTGCCGGTTATAGATGATCACATAGATAAGCTGAGTAAATCTAGGGTATTTAGTACTTTAGACTTGAAAAACGGATTTTTTCATCTGCCAGTAGAAGAAGAGTCAGTTAAATACACCGCGTTTGTGACAAGCAGCCCTGAAGGACAGTACGAGTTCCTACGAGCTCCTTTTGGACTTTCTATATGTCCTAAATACTTCAGCCGATTTATTAACATCATTTTCAGAGAGCAGATTGCTAGTGGAATAGTGCTAATATTCATCGACGATGTTATAATTCTGGCAGAGAATGAAGAAGAAGCTATTGAAAAACTAAAGATAGTATTGAAAGTGTCGTCTGAGTACGGACTTGAAATTAATTGGAAGAAGACACAGTTATTACAAAGAAAAGTTGAATATTTGGGCCATGTCATTGAAGATGGTACAGTGAAGCCTTCACCAAGCAAAACAGAAGCAGTCAGATGTTTCCCAGAGCCAAAGACAGTAAAGCAAGTTCATAGTTTTGTGGGTCTTACCTCATACTTCAGGAAGTACATTGAGAATTATGCAGTGATAGCGAGGCCTCTCACAGACTTACTTAAGAAGGAGAAAGAATTCTACTTTGGTGAAGAGGAAAGACATGCTTTTGAAGTATTGAAGACTAAACTATGTAGTGAACCAGTGCTGAAGATATATGAAGTTGGTCTTGACACGGAGATGCACACAGATGCCTCAAAATATGGATATGCAGCCATTTTGATGCAGAAGGAGAAAGATGGGAAGTTACATCCAGTACACTACATGAGTAGAAAGACTAGCGAGACGGAACAAAGAAACTATACAAGTTATGAACTCGAAGCTCTAGCAGTTGTCGAAGGAGTGAGAAAATTCAGGAAGTATTTGTTTGGAATACACTTCAAGATAGTCACTGATTGTGCAGCATTTCAGAAGACGCTTTATAAGAAAGAAGTATCAGCCAAGGTGGCAAGATGGGTTTTATTCCTACAAGATTTTGATTATGAAGTGGAACACCGAGCTGGAGCTAAGATGTCTCATGTGGATTCATTAAGCAGAAACCCTCACTGTTATCTGATACATTCAGAATTACATGCACGGATATGTAAAGCACAAAAGGAAGACAGCGACTTAAGTGTGTTAAGAGAAGTACTGAATGAGAAGACAGAATACAAGGATTTCTACATAGAAAATGACTTGATATACAAAGGTGTAGAGAAAAAGTTGGTAATACCTGACATCATGGAGACCGAAATCATAAAGAAAGCACATGAAATTGGACATTTTGGGAAAAAGAAGACCATGGACATAATAGATAAAGACTACTACATAAAAGACCTAGCCAAGAAGATAGATAGAGTGATTTTAGGATGTGTACCATGCATATTAGCAAGCAAGAAGGAAGGGAAACAAGAAGGATTTCTAAGTCCAATAGACAAAGGAGAGCTGCCACTAGAGACGTTACATATTGATCATCTTGGACCATTGGATGCAACCAAGAAAATGTACAACTATATCTTAACAGTAGTAGATGCATTCACGAAGTTTGTCTGGATTTACCCTACTAAGACGTTGACTGCAAAGGAAACTGTAGAGAAGCTGAGGCTACATCAGAAGGACTATGGTAATCCAACGAGGTATATTACTGATAAGGGAGCTGCCTTTACTGGACAAGAATTTAAAGATTACTGCCAAGAAGAAGGAATTCAACATCATGCTGTAACAACTGGTATACCAAGAGGAAACGGCCAAGTAGAACGTATCCACAGGATTATCATATCTGTTTTGACCAAGATGTGCATTGAAGAACCTACTCACTGGTATAAACATGTTAGTAAGGTGCAAAGAGTGATAAATGGCACTTATCAAAGGTCGATTAACACATCACCATTTAACTTGCTCACCGGTACAAAGCTGAAGCAGAAAGAAGATATAAAGCTCATAGAATTATTAGATGAAGAATGCAGACAACATTTCATGGAAAGGAGAGACAATGTTAGACAAGCAGCTAAAGTACAGATATTGAAGGTTCAAGAAGAGAACAGAAGAACTTATAATAGGAAAAGGAAAGAAGCTCAGGACTATGTAGTTGGGGATATTGTAGCCATACAGAGAACTCAATTCGGTAATACTTTGAAGCTTAAACCAAAATTTCTCGGACCTTATCAAGTAGTAAAGAAAGTAGGTAAAGGTAGGTACCATGTAGAGAAAGTTGATCTTAATACTGAAGGACCTAGGAAAACCTCAACAGGTGTAGACTACATGAAAATGTGGCCATGATTTTAATTTCATAACAGTTTGGTTGAAAGAGGTTTACCCAATATGATTTGGTATAGGTATCAGCCGTTATTTAAATTTCTATTGTGCTTAAATTTAAAAAAAAAGATGATAACATTAAAGTTTACCTGTATTTTTATGTGTTGAGTAATATCTTTAAAATAATAATTAATAAATATGTAACAATGTTTCAATAATAATAACTTTATTTTCAGAAAAATAAAGTTACAGCTGTTATTTTGTTAGGTAGGGATATGAAATGTTTATTGGTATTTAAATGTTGTGTTTAATATCATAATAGACTTGTATTTACTGAAGTCTAAGTAAGGGTGTGCTATGTTATGTGTAATAAGTAGCTATGTAGTTTAACAAGGTGAATACTATTGATTTAACTTAAAGATTTTTTTTGCAGTGTTATTCTGTAACTACTTACTATCATTTTATGGTAAAGAATGTTTTTTTTGTGTTAGATGTTAAGAAGTTCATACTTTTGTTGAGGTACTTGTTGTGTTTTAAGGGTGATGTTTATTCCCTAGCTGATGTTAACATAACTTTCTTATTTAAGAGTAAGGTAATTTGTTTATTTTAAATGTTTGTGTAATTTAGGTAGAGGTCTATTCTGAAACTGAACTTAAATTTTTTTTTGTGTGAATGGTTAGAGTCACTTAAGGAAAGTTATACTTAACTGTTAGATTAATATTTTTTGTTGTTGAAAAATTGTAAAGTTATTTAATTGTTGTTTGTTATTGAAGTTAAAGTTGTGTTAGATTATTTAGAGTAGCCTGAGGTCAGACTACTATACAGGATGGCCGAGTTGTAGGAATGTAACATTATCGTTTAATAATATTTGATAGTGCAGAGTGTATGATAGGAACTATTGTCTATGAAAGCGAGTATTATCTATGAAAGGAAGTATTGTCTATGAAAGGAACGAAGAATGAGTGAGTGAAAGGATTAAGAAAAGATGGAGGATTGGAAAAGGTTGTTGTGCTCGAACATAAAATTGTTTAACAAGATGTTTTAACCGAAATAAACGTGATTTAGTGATTAAATCAAATTGGTTTTCATTTCCACCGCCTGGTCCCACATAAATGTAGAGATAGGTAAGATTCCCCTTTTGAGAGATAAAATACAATTAGCCATTAATTGTTGCCTAATCTTAAGCTTTGGGCTGTACAATATTTTAAAATAAATTTATAACATAAAAGTAATTTATGGCTTATCAAGTTATGAGATTACAGATGGGAAAAATATTAAATAAATCGCATATTGTGGGGTACCGTAGAGGTGAGGACTCTACATGCAGTTTTTAACCTCCGACGGAGAGAGGGGAGTGTTATAAATTTAACCAGTTTGTGTATGTCTGTGTGTGTTGTTGCAGCTCACAAAGGGATGAACCGGGAACACCCAAATATTCCGAAAAACTTTTTTCCGAATTTGAAAACACCGAATATGTAATTTACGAAATATTGCAATACCGATTTTTTTAAATGCCGAATTCTAAAAATCACGTAAATTATAATTTCGAATATTATAATCACGAAGATTTGTTATTACGATTGTCAAATACACGAACGTTAAAAAATACGATTACTTAAGCATACGAAAAATAAAAAACCGATTTATTATAATCACGAAAAATTCAAATCCCGATCGAAAATGTGATAATTCGTGATTTTGACAAAAAAACCGTAAACGTCTTAAAAACCTTAGACCCAAAACCTAAAGATAGGTGCGACGACGAGCAAAGCGAGGAGGAGCGTGTTAGGTGCACATAGATATCGAAAAACAAAGCGGAGCGCAGCGAAGCGGAGCGGAGCGTTTCAAATATAGAGCAAAACAATTGCTCGGAATTTTATGGTGTTTAACCTTAAAAACCTTAGGACCTAAACCTAAAGATAGGTGCGACGACGAGCAAAGCGAGGAGGAGCGTGTTAGGTGCACATAGATATTGAAGAACAAAGCGGAGCGCAGCGAAGCGGAGCGGAGCGTTTCAAATATAGAGTAAAAATATTGTAAATAGAAAACTATTTGTAGTATTTGTTGTTAAGTAACACAACAAAGCAATAAAATTGCTCGGATTTTTACGGTGATTAACCTTAAAAACCTTAGGACCTAAATCTAAAGATAGGTGCGACGACGAGCAAAGCGAGGAGGAGCGTGTTAGGTGCACATAGATATCGAAAAACAAAGCGGAGCGCAGCGAAGCGGAGCGGAGCGTTTCACATAATATAGCTTAAAAAATATTGTTAAATTGTATACGGATTATGCTGTTAATAAACACACTATTCTTAATAACTATTTCTTGTTAACTATGATACATTCGGGAATTTGTGTTTTCGGAATATTAAAACTTCGGGATTCGTAATTTTAACAATTCGTTATAATAAAAGGTCGTACTTTTAAAACATCGAAATAATAATATTCGGAAAATTGACTTTCGTCATTTTAATAAATATGTTGTTTGAAATTTCGTTTATTAACTATTCGTGATTTTCGTTATTCGGAAACTTGAAATTCGGGATTGTGAATTATTCGGAACTATGAAATTCGTAATTTTAAAAATCGTTATTTTCATATTCGTAAAAAAGTAATTCGGATTTATGTAGTGTACCCGATTACAATTAGTATTACAATTGTGATAACATTACCATATCAAAATTACGTTTGGTTTTATGTAAGAAGTTTGGTAATTGGTAATGTCACCCGTTCATGAAAATTTGGTCCATTCGAAAGGATTTATTTCACAGATGTAGATCACATTTCTTTTTGGCAGTTTTTTATTAGCATGACTGCTGAAAGTCGGTCACCGCGCCGGCTGGTTTAAAGACCCATAAATCTGGGGCTCTGGGCCGCAATGCCGCCATCACTCTGAAACTTGTCTTTATTAAAACCGTCTGTACCTACGAACCTGCACACTCATCCTACAGGTATTTATACAGGCTGTTGCAAAAGCGGTATGCTAAGCCGAAAGGGGATGACTCAGGGGTAATAAAGTAAAGTAAAAGTAAAAATGTTTATTTCCTTTAAAAATATACAAGAGATGGTGAATGTACTGACCCCCACACTAGGCAATGCCTGTCCCGTGGAGGATAGAGATAATGGGTTCCGCTCATCTGGCATAATCTTTATTGACCAAAACTCATTTCGCATAACTCGTATGGTCTAAACTTTTTTGGCCGAACCATCACTTTGCCAAGACTTATGTGGCATAAGGCTCGTTTCGTCTAAAACTCTTTAGGCACAATCTTTAAACACCTAAGTTTCGTTTGCTCAAATTTATGTTCGTCTATACCTATGTATAATTTTGTTTCTCCTAATGTTATCTTAATAAATAATATATTAAGTATGTAGTAAATGTACAAATTGTGGTATTTTTCTCCTACATCCCGAAAATCACGATATTGTATGATCAAAAAATCGAAAGTTAACGACCAATATAATTATTACAAACCCCATGAGATCGAAACCTAAAAATAGGTGCGACGACGAGCAAAGCGAGGAGGAGCGTGTTAGGTGCACATGTTCATCAAAACCAAAGCGGAGCGCAGCGAAGCGGACCGGAGCGTTTTCCAAACAGCGGAAACAATACAAGGCACCAGTTTGCGCTATGTAGGGAGACGCTCCGTCAAAGTTAAAACCAAACGAATATTATTACTTTGTATAAACCTATGCCATAGCATTATTAGGCTATTCAAGATTTGGCCATACCATTATTAGGCTAAACAATGTTATGCGAAATAACTTTTTACTAAACGAGATTTATGCCATACGATTTTCGGCGTAACGAGACTTTGACCAAACGTTACTATGCAATACGAGATTAGGCAAAAAAATCTTATGCCAAAAAAGGTAGAACCTAGAGATAATAATTAACCCATTTAAATACGGCTTTACAAGAACATAAAACTTATACAGTGCAATCTTGGATAAATTTGATATATGTTAGAAAATAAAATAAAAAAGTGTGTTTGTGTGTGTGTGTGTGTGTGTGTGTGTGTGTGTGTGTGTGTGTATGTGTGTGTGTGTGTGTGTGTTTGTGAGTTATGGTGTGTTTAGATTACTTTACAAGGAGTGCCAGTAATTGTGAAAAACTTTTGTTCTGCGACTTCTAGATATTCTCGAAAAAAATCAGGTTAGTCTTTTGATCTGGTATACCACTTTTGCGACACCCTGTATATATCCATTCATCGTATACATCTCCTGTAAACACTGTTTTCTGCAACTACAAGAACCGTAAAGTTTAAAGTAGAGACGTTGGCAACAGGAACAAATGTTGCGAGTCCATTCTGTTGTGAACTTGTTACTTTTCACTTTACATTTCTTGCACATGTATGAACACAATACATGAACATAAACATTCACACAATTTCGTAATTAATCTTCGTGAATGAAAATACATACATAGTTGCTATTATGTCGACCAACATAATAGCATACCGGTATGCTAAAGGCGCTTTATTTAAAATGTATGACACGAAAGTGTCAAAATAAGCTCTCTGTGTAATTAAAATGGGTCGTTACATTTGCATCGTTCGCCGCCGCTCGCTGCCATCATTTTAAAGGCATGTCAGCTAATTTTGAGTAGGTACTGAAGTTGACTGTGGCCCTCCGTTAATTTAATATTTAAATATTGTATTTCATTTATACGTATGTTGAGTTGATATATTTGAATAGGCAGGCCTCTACATTCTACGACACTTAGATGTCTTATAAAGGTAAGCGTCTACCTATCGGTATCGTACGTACCGGACCAAACTAATTTTCAAAAATTTATGGAGAAACATCGGCGAAGCGATCGATGAAGTGGACGCACTTGCGTGAATTTCTATAAAAAGAATACAATGCCCAAAGATGGCTGGGCTTAATGCAGCTATATCAGTATTTCGGTATTACTTGCAATTCCACACGCACTATTTTCTTTCGACTGAATAATTGACTGCCATGTCTATTCTAGTATTTGTAGTGAAACAACAGAGGTGGTTCAGGTGGTAGACTCGGGACAGAGGTACACTCCGTCGTGAAAGTAAGTTTGTACTCGTCAATTAATTTTAGTGCTCATGTACTTTAGTGCCAGCTATTAAACTTTGCTGTAAAAGCATAAAACGTTCGTTTAATTTATTAAAGTAAGTAAAGAGTCCTTGGTCTCTCCGTCTAGCAATGTTACCCGTGGTTTTTTACCTGACTGCGATAACGTTCAATTCAATTGCATTTTCTTCTGCATTTCTGTGAAATGTTGTAAATGGCTTTGTAATATGAAGTTTTCTGTAAAAGATGTACATTAAGAAAATACATTTCGCATCTGAACCCAATGGAGATGTTATATTAACCGAAAGGGAGACTCAGGAGGTCATTCTGAAAATCTTGTATATATGTATACTGTACCTTTCTACGATTACGATTTTTGAAAAGTCTCGACAAAAAATGATGTTCTTTTCCATTTATTTGGTAAATTTTGTTGGTCAAATGATGTTTCAACAAGCACTTTAGCAACACCCTGTCTAAATATTATTATTTAGGCACATAGATTCATGTATTGTATTTTAGAATTTTTATATAAATGATAATGGCCATCAACTAAACCTAAATAATATGTAAATTTTATCAAAATCTTGATAATGTTTATTTATCAAAAGCATGATGTAGCAAATTAATCAATGACGAAATGACAAAACAAACTAATGGGCAGGAAAAAACGCGCCACGTCTAACGTTTCGTAGACAACTCAGTGGAAAACTACATTTATGGTGAAAAACCCCTAGCCCAACTCTATTTTTATCATCATTTTGTCACCGACACTATATCAAAAACAAACACTCACACATTGTACTAATGTACTCCTTTGCGGGGTAGGCAGAGGTGCATTGCTGCACCCACTTTTTGCCAGTGTTATGTTAGTCCCAATGTAATAGGGTGCGGGCCTATTGCCATTTTACGGGCACATATGAGACCAAAGAACAAATATCTGCCCCAGCCGGGAATCGAACCCGGGACCTTCGGCTCAGTAGTCAGGGTCACTAACCACTACGCCATTCGGTCGTCACTACATCATCACTACACTGGGAAGGGTTGTACCTACGAGTATCAGTAACTGGTGGATGGCTTCTCATCGTTTTCATTTCGCTTCCGGTAACGGAATGGTGGCTTCCAATGTGAGCATTGAACATAGCCGAGGATCGATATTTAATCTGTGACGGCTGGACGGTGTTCAATAGGATTCAATAGGAGTGAACGCTCTCAAAATGAGCACCTTCGTACGATTCCTTATCATCATACATTCTGGTTAGTTGAGGTTAAACGTTTAAAGCAGTCGTTTTTTTTTGCTTTTATAACCAATACCTACCATTTTTGATTTTGATTGAAAAAAAAAAATTACTTATGATATGTGCTAGATTTAGGCAAGTGCATTATACAATATAAACAAAAAAATGCTTTAAAACAACATGCAACAAATTGGGTTACGAGAAAAAAAAACTTTCAATTTGCTTAAAATAGCGATATCCCAAACGAGCTACCAACCAGCGTCTGAAAACTTTATAACAAATTCAGTAATAATGAGAGTTCCTACCCTTCCCGACATAACCCTGCCGTGGGGAGTCGCGTAAATCTAACGGAATACTCGTAAAATATAATTGGAAGGCTTCTGCCGAAGTGTAGGAGCCACACTGTAGGCAGTAATGAGCAGTGGAAGATGTCGAAAGCAATATGACGACCGAATGGCGTAGTGGTTAGTGACCCTGACTACTGAGCCGAAGGTCCCGGGTTCGATTCCCGGCTGGGGCAGATATTTGTTTAAACACAGATATTTGTTCTCGGGTCTTGGATGTTGATATTTATATTTAGTATCTATCTATCTATGTATTTGTGTAGATATATCAGCGGTCCGACACCCATAACACAGGTTCTGCCTAGCTTGGGGTCGGATGGCCGTGTGTGAGATGTCCCCACATATTTATTTTATTTATTTATTTAATATAACATGTCTGAACATTTCAGATTTGTACGATGATGTTGCTTATTCTCTTCAGCCATTGTTTGTAAAATGATTATTATTTTTATATAACTGAATCTTGATTCTGTTGCGTTTCGTTAGATATAACAAATATTATCGTAAACGAAGGTCAGCCTTGAGCTAGTTAAAAACAATGTTCTGTGTCTAATTTACACAATGAACTTTTATTTAAAGTTTAGACTATGTTTTTTGCTGTTTCCTCATTTTGGTACTCCGTTATTTTTACCACAAACAGATACGACCCTCAAGAGTCTTCATGAAAATTTTCAACAATAGATATTCAATTTCTCCGCTCCTGCCTAGGGACCCGTATCTACTTAACGCGAACAAAGTTTCGGCTCTCCGAACATTGCATAGTTACCCATAATGCAACGTGATAAAGTCGCTGTTAGTCTAGTCTTGATACGAAACTTCCTATTCGCAACTTCGGGGAAGGCTGTAGGGTTACTCTATAATGACGAAAAACTAAATTTCTCTGACTCTAGTTGTATTAAACGTGCCGATTGCACGAGAGCTCTCGTTAGCTCGTTTTTCGTCAGTATAGAGTAACCCTTCTGGTATTCCGCTTTCGTCGTCTTATCTGGATGTCAACGAACTTTGGAGCTGGAATTTAATTGAGTAGAGCTGCGAAGGTACGTAATATTAAATTATTGATTTCGTTGAATAGACCAAGTTTATAGAGAAGCGATGAGCAAGATTATCGATATTGGATTCCCCGATTCCGATGTCTGTGTTGTTTGATATTATTTCCAAGGCAGTGGATTTTAATCTATATTCAACAGGTTAAACTTCTTTTTATTTGCGTGCGTTAGTGTTTTAATTGTTTTCTGATCTATATTTCTTTATGATTTATCTGTTTTCGATCGACAAACGTCTTGTCGTGTCGGTGACAAGCACAACAGTTTAGGTTAGGGGTTGTCACCGTGGTGAAATGACTGAATAGTCAAATTCAGTCACTAGCTGCCCAGCAGATTGCGCTTAACGTACATAAATGTTATTAGGAACACCTGATATTATATGACTCGAAGAAACTGCTTTAGTGCACCCCGATAGACACATATCATCTAGGTATTTTACAGTCACGAGCAAAGAAAAAGTTCCTGTGAAAAAATCACAAAATTACCTCCTCCTAAACGTTAAAGGTTGGCTTAATTCCAATATATTTAATAGCTCATCAGAGCATTACCAGTCAAAAACGTACCTATATAATTATATGATTTGAAATATTGTGTATAATTTAAAATTGAGGCCATTTAGAGTCGGCATTTTGTAAGTAGAACTTGTATTGTTTTCTACTTCTATATTATACTGCATGAAAATAGAACGAATCAAAAAATATATTGAGTACCTATATAAAATATTCTAAAACTAAATAATAATCATCATATTCTTGCTGGAAGCGCCCTTATCTAACTAAGGAGCCATAGAGAATAAGTAGACAAGTAACGGAGCCACCTTTGACTCTAATATCATTACGCGGCAGGTGAGCGCAACTATTAAAGCAGTCAGGCTAATTTGGTAAGTTCCCAGCTCGAGAGGGCTGGTGTCGTTACAAATTAGAGCATGTTTTATAGCCCCCGAGAAACAAGCCGGGTTAATTATTTTCCTAAGTTAGTTACTGAACGGGCCTCCTTGTCTGCCGTACTTGGATAGTGTCTAGAATATTCTAGATGACTCTTTGGGATTGTTGTGCAATTTTAACTTTTGTGTAGGACCTTCTACAGGGGACCAGAAGTAGAGTTTTAACGCCAATTTAATTCGATCGGTGACTAGAGTATCATGACTGTTATGATAAATTTATTCCAGTGTGTATCAGTTTAAACGTGGTTTAAACACAAACTAATGTAATAGTAACACTGGCCACGATGGTTATAAATACTTTATCCTTCAGAAGCACGTGGGATGATAAAAAATATAAACTCCAACGTAGGTATACATACGATGAAAATAACAAACAAACTAAAGATGATTCGCACAAAGACAAAGTAAATATAGACAACGCAGATTTACAACCGCTCTCGATCGTTAATCGATAAATCGATCTTCGCAGACTGAAAGTGTATTTAATGTTGTTTGTGTGTGAATGAAATAAATGGTGTTGCCGCTGGTTTATTGATACGAGTTCATTCAGGGCTATGACTTTATTTCGAGTCGCATCAAACGCACACACACATACAGCGAAACAATCGTAAACTGATGTATGTAAAGACTGTATATTGAGGCTGGTTTGTAATCATTTTCACAAATGAAAACGGTTTTAACTACAATACAACGGTAATCTGGCTTATAAACAAGATGCTTTAGCAACCGAGCGTTGTTCCTTACGTTTTATGTCGTTGAAAACGAAAGCTTTCTCACTTGCGAAAACAATCAAAACTCACTTTCGACACACAAATAACATTTTAGAAACGCCTGAAAGAATTAAATGATACACACGCAGAAAGACCTAAAACCAAAACGATAACAAACGGGAGCTGCGGAAAGCAGGTTTATCGTTTAGCCAGAAAATAAAAAAACACCCGACATTTCCTAGAGCTCACAAGCTCTACACTCATAAATTCATAGAGCATTTTGCTCATGGTTCGCCTTTTGTTTTTTATCTGGCGACAGCTTCTCTCGTGTCCCGAACGCACGTCATGGCAACATGGGCCGTGTGTGGTCTTGTGTAATACGTGCTTTTGGTACAAAGAGCGACGATCTACTAGCTTATTTTTTTGAAATTCAATTGTGCATTATGCAGATTAGGTAGAAAATTAAATACAACGAGTTCAAGTACAGGCGTTTCATCATCATCATCGTCATCAGCTTATAGCAATCCGTTACTGGACGTAGTCTTCTCCCAAAGCACGCCACTGAATCTGCAGCTTTCCGCACCCATTCGTAACCAACCACATTTCGCAAGTCGTCGTCATTAGGCGTTTACTATTTTTAAATCCTTGCAAAAAAGGGATGCTATAAATTTTACGAGATCTGAGATGTAATGACATGTCTGCCATTATGAAAATGTTCATCACAACACAATAAGAGGTAGTTACATAGCCGTGCCATATACATTACACAAATACACATGCACTAGTTTTCATTAATTTCGAGGTTTAGTAAAAGTTCATTGCACAAAAAAATACGCATCGTTAAGTCAAAGTTATAAACCAAACAGAACCATTGCATTCGATGCAAATAATATTGTACACCGTGATGCCTCAAACAATCACAATAAAGTAAATAACTGTTAACAGATGTTGCAACCGCGCAATTTAGTTCATTCAGCACTCAATACAGTTTTTTTCGTTTCCGCTGAAACTATTTGTTTACGGAACGGTATCTCAGCTGGCTACAGATATTGGAAGTCTAGTAAAGAATGGCGAGAAAATTGAGTGTCGACAGAATGGTTGTTCAGTTAGAATGTCAGATATACAACGCAACTTTATCAAATACAAAAAAACCACCAACCAGCAGAAGGGTAACAAAAATATATACTTAATTTAATATAATAATATAATAAATAATTTAATTTCCCGTGGGAATTCCAGGATAAAAAGTAACATATATTCTTTCTCAGGGTCTAGACCATATGATACCAAATTTTATTCAAATCCATTCAGTATTTTTGACGTGAAAGAGTAACAGACAGACAGACAGACACAGTTACTTACGCAATTTATTCAGTGAGTCACTTTTAAGCCCTAGAATTTTTACGATGTATGAATACAGTCATGCAATATACATACTCGTACGTAATTCTGTTACAATATAGCCATACACGGGTTGCCCACTTACCCGAAAAGTCTCTCAGTACAAGCTAACTTGTGTTGGGGTCCACCAACCCGCACTAGGCCAGCGTGGTGGACTAGGCCTAAAACGCTTCCTTCATTGGAAGGGGACCCGTGCCCCAGCAGTGGGGAGGTGATGAGACGAGATGATAGCCATACACGTTTGCGGATACACAAATAGTAAGCACCTATTAGGCTTCATTGTATCGATACGAATAGAGCGTCGCTAGAGCGTCTTATCTGCACCCTATAATCTAGACGAGAACAGATAGAAGTCTTCCGACCAGCTTTCTGTCATCGTTTCCGAAGCGAAATTAAATAGTCCTGCATTCATAAGATTTTTGTTTGCTTCTCATATTCTAAAAGTCAATTTTCTATTTTAATAAAAAGTACAAATGAAGTAGCTTATGTTTATAAATAATATCTCAAACTTTGAATATGAGAAACAAACAAAAATCTTATGAATGCAGGACTATTTAATTATTATATATAATAGAAAGTTAGTGAAAAAGTTTATTTGACTTCTGCTGTTGTATGATGTTCTTATTCTTCATATCATATCGTGTCGGTGGCAAACACAAAATTAGGGTATAATAGCGTTCGCCACAGTTTGGCTAGACAGACTAGCGACAGTGTCCTGAACTTGTTTTCACAACGATTTTCGGATTCAAATAGTATTGGATATGATACTACATCACGACCTATCACGTCCCCACTGCTGGGGCACGGGTCTCCTTCCAATGAAGGAAGGGTTTAGGCCTAGTCCACCACGCTGGCCTAGTGCGGATTGGTGGACTACTACTACTTACTATATGATACTAATTTCTTCGTAAATGTTACTTCGCGATAGGGCCCCAGGGTGCTCCGTGCGCATAAAAACGTAGGCGCGTCCACCCGTCCACTGTTCCCGTTTCACTTCTCCCGTATGATGGTTGCCCGTCTCAAAGTACGCTGAGTAGTTCATGGTCAGAACGATGTTTTAATGTATGTTTACATTTGTGCACACTGTTTTCAGTTTTGAAGTAGTAAATAGTTTCGACTATTTTAAATCCATTGTTATTATTTCTCCCTTTTCATCCTAATTATAATATACGTATGTATCCAGCCCACTAGGGAGTAAAATGGGGTCCTTATTCCAGCTTTTCCTTGTGTTTGTAAACATCGCTATGAGAAGAAGACCTTCATTCGCCTAGTTGGTATCTAAATTATTGCTAGAAAGTACTGGATACAGTACAAAAATCAATAGTGATAGAAATCTTTACCTCTTAAATTTCTTAAAACCTTTACAGTGAAAATGTTTCTACGTTTCATTCCAGTGGCGAGACTGAAATATTCAGGCGATGCGATGTATTTCATATTCAGTAAACATGACAGTAGATGGAACTAAGAGACTATCTGTTCCGTATGTTTACGTTGGTCTACGCAATTGACGCAACACAGCGACGTTAAAATATTAGTTTACGCATTCTAGTTCCGCCAGGTGGCGCTGCCACGACGGAGACGTTAACGCTAGAATAGAACGTAACATATCGTGTGTGATGCGGATTATATCCACGCCGTTACGTTCTCTCTCTCCAGCATCTGTCATTTTATAGCCGAAATGTAAAGAATAGCTGTATAAATCTTCAGACAATACGGCGATAGTAGGTTTATTGATATTGATATAAAAGTAATAGGTTTTATGACCGAGCGATGTTATTTATAGACTTCATTGTCTGTTGAGAATTGTTGCGTGTTCCCAATTTTCCCAGATTTGTCCTGAGTAAGGGATCAATCGGCACAGTTTCGGCACCAGGCCCGTATTTGGGATAAATTGGATCCGTATTGGATTACTAGGAAGATTACGTGAAGATACTCCTTGATTTTGTTGTGCAGCGACTCGGTGAGTGTGAAGCAAACTTTCCCCAGGCTAGTACGAGTAGTGGTGTAAAGTAAATGTTTGGAAGTTTCTAGTGAGCTCGGCGGAGGTGCTTTCTCCTTTTTAACCGATTTCGAAAAAAGGAGAAGGTTCTCAATTCGTCTGTATTGTATTATTGTACAAACACAGAACCACCATACGGACACATGACTAAGATTCTATACTATTTGGACAAACTTTTCATAAAAAACGGCTTTTACATTGAGAAATAAACTGAATAAAGTGTCATTTTGTGAGTACAAATCTTGTAAAGCTATCCATTAGATAAAATGATAATAATTAGGTATGTTGAAACTTAAATTAGTCTCTTAATAGACCTATCTAGAACAATGATTTAGTACCTAACTGGGCCTCAATGAATGGTACCTTCTCAATGATGCATACAAATGAATTTAAATTGCGAGCAAGTCATAAACATCAATTGCTCAGATGTCATCTAGATGAGTCTAGATCATTTGGGACGATGATTAATAATGACGGCTGGCTATTACAATACGATATAGGTACTTTAAAATCTCTATTACATAATGTACCTAGGTCAAATTTTTTGAGAGGTTCGAAATATTTAAACTCAAACTCAAACTCAAACTCAAATTTTTTTTATTCATCGTACAAATATAAAATTTTCTGATGAACGTCAATTTTTACAAATTACTCTCCGTTCGGATAAGGGGGGGCTCTTTCTGTCTAAGGAGAAGAACGGAGGCAAGAAACTCCTGAGCCATCTTTTCAAAAAAAGACTTAAAACTAGTTGGTATACAATACATATAAGCTTAATAATTATTATTATAATAATATGAGCAGAGCTAACTACTTATCACAGCCATGCATTAATGTCCTCTAAGTAATCATCAATTTTATAATAAGCTTTTTTACTGAGTTTCTCTTTAATGTAACACTTAAGTTTAAGTATTTGAGTTAAGTTTCTACGTAGATACTACAGTGGAATCTTAATAATAGGCAGGTGATCATTCTCTCTTTCTTTTCTAGGAAATCAAGGTATTATTTTCCCGGGGGTTAATTCTTGATCTTGGTTCACTCGAGGTCACTTGGTGACACGCCACAAATATACAACTTTTTCAGCCGCAGGTTGATTATAAAAAGAAAGTTACTATTATTATTTTAATATCACTGCAAAAACAACCCCATCAACGTTTGAAGAACATAGGAGCACCCCTCACACTCGTGCTTGAGCTCACACAAATCTCAGCTGTGCAATAGAAACGTACGTTCAGGTAGTTAATAATAATATTATTATACAGGGTGCTGCAAAAAGGGTATACTAAGCCGAAACCTACATGTGCAGCATGGTATATCTGTCGCAGGCATCTGGTTTAATCTCCTTTTAGATTGAACCACTAGCCCGTTCATTGGATGGCACTACTCAATTGTATGACTAGGCCGAACGTTGATTGTACAAGCGTCACAAAACGTCCAACTAGTTAGCTGACTTAAAGTCAGTCAGGTGGTGAATAAAACAAATATGGCATCTAACAGCTAATACTGACACAAAAAGCACCTATATTGTTATTTTTTGCAAATAAATTAGCTTTAAAGTGCGTTATTTATGTTAAAATAGTGTGACAACGTGGATTTACATATTATTACGCCGCGGGTGGATAGTTTCAAAGAAAAAATTGTGGCCAAACTGGATAATTATGAACAACAATATTAAGGTACGTTTATTGTTATTGTTTAGTTAATTTGTGAGATAAGAGCTTTGTTACATAGTCTTTTTGTTAAATCTTGTCTGGTCATATTCACCCTAACCAGACATTACAAAGTTGCTATACTATATCCCATTCAACGACTTCGCTGAATGACGTTCAGTCAAGACGTCGAACGTTACAATCAACGACTTGACGAGTTGTCCTTTAGTCATACAACTGAATAGCGCCATCCAATGCACGGGCTAGTGGTTCAATCAAAAAGAAGATTAAACCAGATGCCTGCGACATATCTAATCCCGAAACTCAAATCAGAATTTCAAAATTCGAGCAAAAAAAGTCATTCTCCATAGCAAAAAGTCACGTGACCAACAAAGTTTCTATGGAAAATGTTTTTTTTTTGTCGCGAAATTTGAAATTCTGATTTCAGTTTCGGCCTTCGATATAGGTACCATGCTGCACATGTAGGTTTAGGCTTAATATACCCTTTTTGCAACACCCTGTATCTGTACCTGCATCAGAAAATGAATTCTCGTTTCATTTCATCGAGATTGCTGTGAGTCATAATCTAAGTAAATAAGTAAACCTATGTGAACTTTATATGAACTTTGTTTTGTTTATACATAGTTTTTTCTGTGACATACGGACTGACAGACGTGGACAGTTGCAAACTTTTGGTCATACTGAACAACTTTTTCTTACAACTTTGGGAAATTACAAAAAAAAACAAGTGAAAAGTTACGTAATCAACAAAGTTTATATATTGTTGCTGTCCTAATTTACCCCGTTGGTACAAAGTGTATATATTTTTTTTTTAAATAGTTATTTATTCAGTAGAAATAAACACACTTAACAAAAAACAAAAACGCCAAACTGTACAACAGTTTGTTGGCGTGACGCGCTCTTAACATTTGTTTTAGCAAATCTTACAACTAATATACCTACTTAAATAACCTACCTAATTAAATAATATGTATATTAAGCAAAATTCTGTCGTGCATTTCCAAGTCACCCTATTAATTCAGCTTAGTATACCCTGTATACCTTGTAGGTAGTTAATCTTTTATTTTTAAATTTATAACAAAATTGGAATAACTATCGAGGCCAGAAAATCCGCAACAGTCGAGTATAATCCCAATTTTAACTCGTTGAATATTTCAGTGGATCTTGCCTCTGTAATAAAATAATTACGACCATAAATACCCAATAGCGGACCACTGCATATTCCAGAATAGATTAACAGATTGATCGAATTAATAAACTTGTGGAGAGTCCAATAATTAAGCACACAGATAGCGAGATAACGAGAGAAAAGATTCATTATCTCGTTTATCGACTTTGTTACTAGGTATAAGTAATAGGGGCTTTTAATCGCTTGACTTGTAAGATGGACTTAATCTACCGATGATAAATAAATGGATAGTTTTTATACATATAGAGTGTAATTTTCAGTTGTATGAAAAAATTAAGGCTATTATTATTATTCTCAATTTTAATTTTAACAGTAGTTCTAAGTATACATAGAAATTGATATGATAGGACAAACTTAGACATACTTTGTTTCGCCACTTGCAAACAGACCCCTAAAAGATAGCAACGTACGCTCACGCAAGCGGCGGTAGATACGCAACTGTGCATGTGCATGTAGCTTTATACCGCTCATTTGTTACCAACTTCAAAAGCAAGTAGCCTGGTCGCTCAAGGCTTACCCCCGCTGGTAGAGGAAGTCGTTTCTAGACTTAGGCTGCGTCTCCAGTTAACAAACAGTGCAGCGATTATACGAGATTTGAAACCTCCGTTTACGTTGCGTATCGTCAACTGTCACTGTCAAAATGTAAGGCAAATTCATTGAGTATGAATGGTCCACCGAGTCCGCGTTGTTCTATGGGCAAAGTTAGTTCCAAAAGTGACATTTGTTTTTTCCATATGTTCGGTGGAATTTCACCAAAGCTAAACGGCAGACTAAGTAAGTAAGGTTACTAAATAAGTAACCTGTCATACGTCTGTCAGTTAGTACAAAATGTATTTTAATTTTTATTTAAATACGTTTAGCGTTTGGGCAAAGTGACCCTTAGGGTAGTTTCTAAAATAGTATCGAATCCTGTGATCGCACCTCAGTTTGTTGTCGACTGAGTTAGCGGCGTATCATATGCCCTTCCTCCTTAAATGTAGTGTTCACAGTATGCTAGTTCTGCGCTCACTGTGCTCATTAGCATCTCAGTTGTTGGCTGTCAGAATAGCGTAACCTAACCTAACCAACGTTAAAAACCCCTGAAATACAATACTAAAAGTCGCATTACTTTAATACGGTTGAACCGATTTTGATACAATGTGGCTAAGAACACTCTAGGTAACATAACGTAATATCACCCTAAAAACAAAACGAATCTGTTCAGCCATTTTGGAGTTACACTACCATAAACAGATATTTTAGATATTTTTTTTTTTTTTTTTTTTTTTTTTCCCTGGCAACCCTACGAACCGGGTGTCAAAAAAACCAGCTGATTTAATTTATTTTAATATTACTAAATTTAATGTCTAATTACGTTTAAAACTAGTGTTAACTTAAAGAATATAGTGTTATACAGCTGTGCAAATGAAGACAAGCCTTCAAACCCTGAAATAAAACACTTACGGGACTCGGATATTTGAAGCAGCGGCACCTGTCAAAGTTCGAATTAGCCAACGGATATCTATCAGGGGAGTATTGTTAAAATTACATATTTTTACTAGTATTACTCATTTAAAATCATAATCACTAAATTATTTAATCATTATTCATTAGTTTGCTGCATACGTGAAATGTTTTTCACACTTCCTTAACCCACTTTTAGACTTTGTGATTTTCAAACTCTGTTGTTTTCATTTCTAATTTTCAAACTTTCTATTAGCTTTTGTATCCCTTATTCCCTATTATTACTATACCATAGTCTCCACCTACTTAATTGCTATTAGTATTAGTACTTCATTGAATAATGATCAAGTGATTGTTTTTTTTGGCTTAAAGTTTACATAATTCTAAGTCAATAATACCACTGAGTACCTATTCATTTAAGTAACATATTATGCATATTACTCCCTCCCCACCCATAGTTTGTGTTCATGACTACATTGTATATGATAACTAACAAATAAGTTACCTTTTGATCATTTTTACATAGACTTACAATATATCAAGTTTTGATTGGTTTGATCAAGTTATACCTAAAGAGGGTTATTTTGTATATATCTTGGATAAACATCCTCTCAATTCTACCTATCAACATACTAACGGGTAACCCCGGGTGGTTTCAGACATGTCGAGGATGACGACCCGGAAGGTGCAGAGCCGTGACCTGGAGATCCAGCTGAGGACAGCTTTGGAGGATCTCAAGGCATCTCGTGACCTCTCAAGCCAACTGATGGCAGAGCGGGAGGACAATGAAAAGGAATTTGATTCCCTTTTAAAAAAGAACTCGGACTTAAAGAATGACATAGCTGAAATGGACATCCAATACCAAGACTTGCAAGGCAAATGTGATGAGCTACAGATTGTACTTAGATCATACAAAGAGTGTCAGGATTTACATGAAGCTGCCTTGTCTAAGATCTATAGCCTAGAGCAGCAATTGGCTGAAGCACACGCAGAGATCCAGCAAATAAATGAAGCACATGCAAGCGAGGAAACAGATAAGACAATGGCATTGTACGATGAATTAGTCACCCTACACCCCACCCCTATGCCAACAATAGACCTCACAACTCCAAGAAAATCAACCAATATCACAGGTGCAAACAGGCTTAAAAAATATATTAAAATAAAGAAATATATCAGGAAGTCTGAGCGAGCATTGAAAAAGCATAAGACGCACCTTCCATTGACAAAGGATAGAGTGAGACTTCAACTACTGGTGAATAAATATGAACAAGAGATGTCAGACTACAACCAGAAGCTCGCAGACAACAACCAGGAGTGCGAGTTCAACATTGCCATGCTACAGTCTAGGCTGGCCACACTGAAGTCTGCCCTAGAACAGAGAACTCTGGAATACGAAAACCAGCTGCTGGTGCTGAGTAGTGTGGGCTTAGTTCGGGTTGAGATGCTGCCGGAGAAGTCTTCACCTGCTGAAGCCACCACCGCATCTCCGGAGGCCACCACCACCACCTCGGAGGCCACAAACAGCATCCCGCTGGCCACCACTGGACTCTCGGGGACCACCACCATCCTCCCGAGGGCCACCACCACCTCGGAGGCCAAAAACAGCATCCCGCTGGCCACCACTGGACTCTCGGGGACCACCACCATCCTCCCAAGGGCCACCACCACCTCGGAGGCCACAAACAGCATCCCGTTGGCCACCACTGGACTCTCGGGGATCACCACCAGACTCTCGGGGACCACCACCATCCTCCCGAGGGCCACCACCATCCTCCCGAGGGCCACCACCAGCCTCCCGACGGCCACGCCATCCTCAAGGGTCATCCAGAGTAAATCGGCTACAGCAGATGTTTTTCCGACCTCCAATAATAAATTACATAGGATACCCACCTATGCTCAGGCAGCTAGTAGAATAGTAGGTAATAAGCAGTTACCTAAGATGTCACCCACTTACTTGACAAGGCTTACTACTGATACAAGTAGTAGCAGTTCAGCCAAGGATTACAGCACAGTTGTATACTCCGATAGGCTTGGCAAGGATTTCGGGCACATGTTGGGTAATCATGTAACTGGAAATGTTGTTAATCATTGTTACCCAGAACTTTCATTCGCACAAATAGTACAACTGATTTCAGAGAGGTCGTACACCGAAAAAACTACTATATTAATTATGGTGGGAAATAGTTTAGGTGTGTCAAATTCTGATATAAATAGAAGTTTTGCTATATTAGAAAGCATTCCTGCAAAACATATATTTGTTTGTGCATTTCCTTATTCTTGCACACTGCCTGACAAATACAATTATATGACATGTAGCCTAAATAAAAATATGTACAATGCGGACTGACAGACGTGGACAGTTGCAAACTTTTGGTCATACTGAACAACTTTTTCTTACAACTTTGGGAAATTACAAAAAAAAACAAGTGAAAAGTTACGTAATCAACAAAGTTTATATATTGTTGCTGTCCTAATTTACCCCGTTGGTACAAAGTGTATATATTTTTTTTTTAAATAGTTATTTATTCAGTAGAAATAAACACACTTAACAAAAAACAAAAACGCCAAACTGTACAACAGTTTGTTGGCGTGACGCGCTCTTAACATTTGTTTTAGCAAATCTTACAACTAATATACCTACTTAAATAACCTACCTAATTAAATAATATGTATATTAAGCAAAATTCTGTCGTGCATTTCCAAGTCACCCTATTAATTCAGCTTAGTATACCCTGTATACCTTGTAGGTAGTTAATCTTTTATTTTTAAATTTATAACAAAATTGGAATAACTATCGAGGCCAGAAAATCCGCAACAGTCGAGTATAATCCCAATTTTAACTCGTTGAATATTTCAGTGGATCTTGCCTCTGTAATAAAATAATTACGACCATAAATACCCAATAGCGGACCACTGCATATTCCAGAATAGATTAACAGATTGATCGAATTAATAAACTTGTGGAGAGTCCAATAATTAAGCACACAGATAGCGAGATAACGAGAGAAAAGATTCATTATCTCGTTTATCGACTTTGTTACTAGGTATAAGTAATAGGGGCTTTTAATCGCTTGACTTGTAAGATGGACTTAATCTACCGATGATAAATAAATGGATAGTTTTTATACATATAGAGTGTAATTTTCAGTTGTATGAAAAAATTAAGGCTATTATTATTATTCTCAATTTTAATTTTAACAGTAGTTCTAAGTATACATAGAAATTGATATGATAGGACAAACTTAGACATACTTTGTTTCGCCACTTGCAAACAGACCCCTAAAAGATAGCAACGTACGCTCACGCAAGCGGCGGTAGATACGCAACTGTGCATGTGCATGTAGCTTTATACCGCTCATTTGTTACCAACTTCAAAAGCAAGTAGCCTGGTCGCTCAAGGCTTACCCCCGCTGGTAGAGGAAGTCGTTTCTAGACTTAGGCTGCGTCTCCAGTTAACAAACAGTGCAGCGATTATACGAGATTTGAAACCTCCGTTTACGTTGCGTATCGTCAACTGTCACTGTCAAAATGTAAGGCAAATTCATTGAGTATGAATGGTCCACCGAGTCCGCGTTGTTCTATGGGCAAAGTTAGTTCCAAAAGTGACATTTGTTTTTTCCATATGTTCGGTGGAATTTCACCAAAGCTAAACGGCAGACTAAGTAAGTAAGGTTA
This sequence comes from Plutella xylostella, assembly GCF_932276165.1. Classification (NCBI taxonomy): domain Eukaryota; kingdom Metazoa; phylum Arthropoda; class Insecta; order Lepidoptera; family Plutellidae; genus Plutella; species Plutella xylostella. The sequence continues at coordinate 1,659,391 of NC_064002.1, forward strand.
CTAAATAAGTAACCTGTCATACGTCTGTCAGTTAGTACAAAATGTATTTTAATTTTTATTTAAATACGTTTAGCGTTTGGGCAAAGTGACCCTTAGGGTAGTTTCTAAAATAGTATCGAATCCTGTGATCGCACCTCAGTTTGTTGTCGACTGAGTTAGCGGCGTATCATATGCCCTTCCTCCTTAAATGTAGTGTTCACAGTATGCTAGTTCTGCGCTCACTGTGCTCATTAGCATCTCAGTTGTTGGCTGTCAGAATAGCGTAACCTAACCTAACCAACGTTAAAAACCCCTGAAATACAATACTAAAAGTCGCATTACTTTAATACGGTTGAACCGATTTTGATACAATGTGGCTAAGAACACTCTAGGTAACATAACGTAATATCACCCTAAAAACAAAACGAATCTGTTCAGCCATTTTGGAGTTACACTACCATAAACAGATATTTTAGATATTTTTTTTTTTTTTTTTTTTTTTTTTTTTTCCCTGGCAACCCTACGAACCGGGTGTCAAAAAAACCAGCTGATTTAATTTATTTTAATATTACTAAATTTAATGTCTAATTACGTTTAAAACTAGTGTTAACTTAAAGAATATAGTGTTATACAGCTGTGCAAATGAAGACAAGCCTTCAAACCCTGAAATAAAACACTTACGGGACTCGGATATTTGAAGCAGCGGCACCTGTCAAAGTTCGAATTAGCCAACGGATATCTATCAGGGGAGTGTTGAGTTCATTTTCTAGTAGCAAATAAACCATCAGTAAGAACGCACGCTGCTCATCATTTCTCCACCTTTAAAATACAGTGACATAGTAAAATCAACCTAATTAGCACCCACATAATGGTCGTTATCGAGCCGAATCAAAGTTGTTTACTACAAATTCGCCGGTAACCAGCCCGGCTGAGAACAAAAGAATTCTTATCTATCGTCGAGTGAAGTCGAGAAAACAAGTGTTGATTTCAAATAAAATTAAAGTAATGCAAGTGTGGACATTAATTTAAACAGTGTTAACTTATGGACTAACCAGTGCTTAAAAACGAAACCTAAAGAACTAAATACCTAATCAAAGTGTGTATGAACGCTAAGTGAATAACTATTATAAGAATTGACTTTGTGAACGTGTTGAACATTAAAATAGTGCGATATACCTACCTAACACTTTGGACTATCAAACGTAAATATAGTGTTTATGCAAAATGGAAGCGGAAAAGGAACTATTGCAAATTTTAGAAGATAAAATATCAATGTTACAAAAAGTGTTAGTTAATTTTAAGAAATGTCCTAAGGCTAGGCTTACGAAAGGTTACATTACCGTGAGACTACAAACTATTCAAGAATATTGGCGAGACTTTACGAATGCACATTTGGCCCTAACTAGAAAAGTACCTAAACAAAATAGACAAAATTACCCGTACTTTGCAAACGACGAGTACTACGAAGTTGAAGAATTATACTTGGGTTTACAAGCGGATTTGACTGACTTATTATCTGAGTGCTCGCCGCCAGCCACCAGCCGGCAGTCAGCAGGCGCAGCCAGCACCAACATGGAGGCCGCTGACGCGTCGCAGGTCAAGCTACCAAGGATACAGCTGCCTACATTCTCAGGGTCTTACGAAGAGTTCCCGGCCTTCAAGGATTTGTTTACATCATTAGTAGACAACAATGTTACACTTAGCAATGTCCAAAAGTTACACTATTTGAAGAGTAGCATCAAAGGAGAACCAGAGTCGTTACTGAAGCACATGCAAGTTGTAGAATGCAACTACGAACCAGCGTGGAAACTGTTACAAGAACGATACAACAATATGAGACTTATTACCAACTCTGTGTTGAAGCGATTATTTAACCAAAGGAAGATCTCTGCACCTACAGCTGACAACATTCGTTCACTGTTAGACACAACTAATGATTGTCTAAACAGCCTGAGAAACCTAAGCATATCAACTGATTCTTGGGATCCAGTCATCATATTTCTGGTCATTCAGAAGTTGGACCCAGAGTCACATCAAGAATGGGAACAATCAGCTTTCAATGGAAACAGCGCAGAACTACCTAAGTGGACGGAGTTATCAAGATTCTTAGAAACTAAATATCGAACACTGGAGCTAGTTAACCCACCACAGAGACAGAAGATAACACAGAGCCAAAACAGAGAAAGAGAATACAAAGTTCATGTTTCTACGGATACCAACAGTACCAATAACTATAACAACAAGGAGAAATGCTGCTCAATGTGCACAGAAAACCACACCTTATGTCATTGTAGAGAGTTCATATCAAAGGTGCCAAGAGAGAGATGCGAGTTCGTGAAAAACAATCAACTATGTTTTAATTGTTTGGCCCCAGGACATTCAGCTTTTAGATGTCGACTCAGAATGTTCTGCCGAGTATGTAAGAAGCGTCATCACACGCTACTGCATGAGACCTATCAACCAAACAATGTGGAATGTCACCATGATACAGCTACCAACGAGAACAACAACATCAATGAACCAGTCTCAGAGCTATCAACCAACATAGCAACCAACACGTCTACTGCGCTCCTGGCTACAGCCCTAGTACCAGTGAGAGATGAATCATCAGGACGTGTCACCATGTTAAGAGCACTAATCGACAATGGATCACAAGCAAGTTTTATTAGTGAGAGAGCCGCCCAGTTACTTAAGCTGAAGAGGATACCCTGCAATGGTACAATCACTGGCGTCGGCACAACAAAGACAACAGTCAAACACGTAGCTCAAATTGAGGTTCTTTCAAGCCAAGATAACAAATTCAGCCTCAAATTGAAAGTTTATGTAATGCCTACGCGTTTAACATCACAATTACCAACGAGAGTTATCTCTGAACGCACCTGGTCACACATCCATGGTATAGCTTTAGCTGACCCCGGCTTCAACCAACCTGGACCTGTAGACATGCTGCTGGGTGTAGAAGTGTGTGCCGCAATTATGAAAGGCGAGATTATCAAGGGTCCCCCAGGCACCCCTAGTGCTCAAAATACCAGCCTTGGGTGGATTCTCTTCGGGCACATCACTTCAGAGGAACACAGAGATGAATATACAGTAATGCACCATCAGATTGATCTGGAAATAAACAGTATGCTAAAACAAATGTGGGAATTGAATGATCATGAGCAAAAGATCCTAACCGCAGAAGAGAGAAGATGTGAAGAAATATATGAATCAAATCATTCCAGAACAGAAGATGGCAGGTACATTGTGAAGTTGCCTTTTAAAACAGAGAATAGATTATCAATACAGAATGGATCGAGAGACATAGCTCTGAGAAGTCTAAAGCAACTAGAGAGACGCTTCGAAAAGAATCAAAAGCTAAAGGAAGAATACACAAAAGTGATAGAAGAATATCTTGAGATGGAGCATATGGAAGAAGTACCTATAGAAGAAATCAACAAGCCAGCTGTATACTTACCGCATCATGCAGTTATGAAGGAAGAGAAAGAAACATCAAAATGTAGAGTGGTATTCAACGCCTCATGCAAGGGAACCAACAATACTTCCCTGAATGATGAACTGCTAGTTGGTCCACAACTACAAGAAGACATGCGAAGCATTATAATGAGATGGCGCATGCACAAAGTTTGCTTCGCCGCTGACGCAGTTAAAATGTACCGAATGATATTAATAACAGAGGAGGACAAAGATAATCAAAGAATCCTATGGCGTAAAAGTGGAACCGAACCTGTAAAAGATTATCGATTAAACAGAGTAACATTCGGAACGGCTTCAGCCCCTTACTTAGCCGTTAAAACTCTGCTTCAGCTAGCTAAAGATGAAGGCCACATTAACGAAGAAGCAGCTAAAATAATCAAAGAAGATTGTTTCATGGATGATATAGTATCTGGAAAGGAAACACTAGAAGACGCAATCAAAACAGCTAAAGATATAGAGAAGATATTACAGAAAGGAGGTTTCATATTACAGAAGTGGTGCTCAAATGACGTAGATTTCCTGAAACAATTCGAACCATCAAAGATTAGCACACATGTCAACATAAAATTTGGTATAGATGGCATCATAAAGACACTAGGCCTCATCTGGAACATGGGAGAAGATGTATTTCAATATCAAAACAGCTTACCTGCTACAGCGGAATCATACACGAAGAGAAGTATCCTGGCAGAAATACAGAAGTTGTTCGATCCTCTTGGATGGATTGCCCCGGCGATTATCCCTGCAAAGATACTCATGCAAAGATTATGGTTACAAAGAACTGGATGGGATGAAAACGTAGACGAAGAAACAAGAGAAGAGTGGATAGAACTTAGAGAGAAATTTCATGAGCTGGACCAAGTACAAGTAAAGAGATGGCATGAAACGACTGAAAGCAACAGAGATCATACATCTATACATGGTTTCTGTGATGCTTCCACCAAAGCCTATGCAGCAGTAGCATATCTCAGAGTAGAAGACAAAGAAGGAAATGTAACAATCAACATAATAGCCGCTAAAACTCGAGTAGCACCACTAAAACCAGTAACACTCCCTCGTCTGGAACTATGCGGTGCAGTACTGCTTGCAAAGATGCTGAAACAAATAAGAGCAGCCATGAGGATTTCTGAAAGTAAAGTTCATGCTTGGACAGACTCCACAATCGTACTGTCCTGGTTGTCTGGAGATCCAGCAAGATGGAACACCTTCGTGCGTAATCGAGTTGTAACTATTTTAGACGATGTTAAAAACAATTGGAATCATGTCCAGACTCACGAGAATCCAGCAGATGTAGCTACGAGAGGCATTGAAATAGCAGATTTAAAGCAACACAAACTATGGTGGAAGGGCCCACAGTGGCTAAGAGAGAAAGAAGTCATCTACAGCAAACCGGCATACCTGGAGACAAACCTGGAAAAAAGAGAAAAGATAAAGATTAATACAACAATAGTAAATGAAGATGAAAACATAGAGAAACAATTTGAAAACATGGAAGATTTAACACAACTCCTCATAGTCATCACACACTGCAGAAGATTCATGCGATACAAGAAAGATAACCTGAAAGAAAGACCTATAACTACAAAGGAACTGAATGAATCACTAAACGCATGCATAAAAATAGTTCAAAGAAATAATTTCGAAGAAGAAATAAACAGATTAAAGGAAAACCTTGAAGTCAAAAGGGAAAGCAAGTTGAGTTTACTAAAACCATACATGGATAATGAAGGAATAGTAAGAGTGGGTGGAAGACTGAGACACGCAAACATAGAAGAAGACAGAAAACACCCCATCATTATACCAAGTGAAGGTTACCTTATCACATTAATAATCACTGATGCACATGCAAAAACGTTACATGGAGGAATCCAACTTATGCTTGAGTACCTGAGATCAAAATATTGGATTCTGAAAGTAAAGAATTTAGTAAAAACGAAGATACGTAATTGCTTGATATGCGCCAAACAGAGAGCATTAGTAAGAAACCAGCTGATGGGAGACCTACCGACAGCCCGAGTCAACCCAGCCAGACCGTTCTATAATAGTGGAGTTGATTTCGCGGGTCCTTATCAAGTTCTAATGTCAAGAAGCAGAGGGGCGAAAACATGCAAGGCATATGTGGCACTGTTTATCTGTATGGCCACGAAAGCAATACACTTAGAACTTGTCGGAGATCTGACATCAGAGGCATACATAGGTGCATACAGGAGATTCATCTCAAGACGAGGCCGCTGCTCGCACCTATGGAGTGACCAGGGAAGAAACTTTATCGGCGCCGACAAGGAGTTAAAAACAGCATTGAAGGAGGCTAAACTCGATTTTGAAGGAGACATAGCAGAGACACTTGCCAAAGATGGAACTCAATGGCATTTCATTCCTGGATATAGCCCTCATATGGGAGGCTTATGGGAGGCGGGCGTCAAGTCCATGAAGTACCACATGAAAAGGATTCTGACCTCTCACCTCACGTTCGAAGAGATGTCTACACTCCTGTGTCAGATAGAAGCCTGTCTTAACTCCCGGCCTATATCTACAATTGAATCTGAATCTGAAACAATAACACTAACACCAGGCCATTTCCTGATCGGCGAAGCGCCTGTGACTGTTCCAAACCCAGACCTGAAGTCAGTGAAGGTTAGTCGACTGACACGTTGGCAACATTTACAGAAACTCCTATCAGACTTTTGGCAAATATGGCAGAGTGAATACCTCGCACGATTACAACAAAGACCAAAATGGCTAAAGAAAGTACAGGAATTTGAAAAAGGACAAATTCTACTTATAAAAACAGAAAACCTGCCACCTGGCAAATGGAGTCTCGGCCGCATCGTGGACAAGCACCCGGGCGCTGACGGAGTCACCAGAGTGTACAGTGTGAAGAGTGGTAACAGTGTAGTGCAAAGACCTATGAATAAATTGTGTTACTTACCTATAGACACTGCCACTTAAAACTTAACTATTTAATATTTTCAGTAGCTTTGTTTACCTAACTAATTCTAAATGAAATAAGTTGCATGATCAAATACTTAAGTTAAAATGTTCTTATTACCTAACGTTACTTATTGAAAAATGTAGTATTTACTTAATCAATCTTTAAGATACAGTCCACAGAGTTAAAATTCAGTTTAAATAAAAATGCATTGTAATTTGTAAGTAAAGAAGTATGTATTCAGTCAAGTAAAGGATCTATAATATCAATTCTATCTATTTAAGGCCATTAGCATTGTATAATCACTTTTTTAAAAGGGCCTTTAATAAATGCCCTTTGGGGGGCGGTATGTTGAGTTCATTTTCTAGTAGCAAATAAACCATCAGTAAGAACGCACGCTGCTCATCATTTCTCCACCTTTAAAATACAGTGACATAGTAAAATCAACCTAATTAGCACCCACAGGGAGTATTGTTAAAATTACATATTTTTACTAGTATTACTCATTTAAAATCATAATCACTAAATTATTTAATCATTATTCATTAGTTTGCTGCATACGTGAAATGTTTTTCACACTTCCTTAACCCACTTTTAGACTTTGTGATTTTCAAACTCTGTTGTTTTCATTTCTAATTTTCAAACTTTCTATTAGCTTTTGTATCCCTTATTCCCTATTATTACTATACCATAGTCTCCACCTACTTAATTGCTATTAGTATTAGTACTTCATTGAATAATGATCAAGTGATTGTTTTTTTTGGCTTAAAGTTTACATAATTCTAAGTCAATAATACCACTGAGTACCTATTCATTTAAGTAACATATTATGCATATTACTCCCTCCCCACCCATAGTTTGTGTTCATGACTACATTGTATATGATAACTAACAAATAAGTTACCTTTTGATCATTTTTACATAGACTTACAATATATCAAGTTTTGATTGGTTTGATCAAGTTATACCTAAAGAGGGTTATTTTGTATATATCTTGGATAAACATCCTCTCAATTCTACCTATCAACATACTAACGGGTAACCCCGGGTGGTTTCAGACATGTCGAGGATGACGACCCGGAAGGTGCAGAGCCGTGACCTGGAGATCCAGCTGAGGACAGCTTTGGAGGATCTCAAGGCATCTCGTGACCTCTCAAGCCAACTGATGGCAGAGCGGGAGGACAATGAAAAGGAATTTGATTCCCTTTTAAAAAAGAACTCGGACTTAAAGAATGACATAGCTGAAATGGACATCCAATACCAAGACTTGCAAGGCAAATGTGATGAGCTACAGATTGTACTTAGATCATACAAAGAGTGTCAGGATTTACATGAAGCTGCCTTGTCTAAGATCTATAGCCTAGAGCAGCAATTGGCTGAAGCACACGCAGAGATCCAGCAAATAAATGAAGCACATGCAAGCGAGGAAACAGATAAGACAATGGCATTGTACGATGAATTAGTCACCCTACACCCCACCCCTATGCCAACAATAGACCTCACAACTCCAAGAAAATCAACCAATATCACAGGTGCAAACAGGCTTAAAAAATATATTAAAATAAAGAAATATATCAGGAAGTCTGAGCGAGCATTGAAAAAGCATAAGACGCACCTTCCATTGACAAAGGATAGAGTGAGACTTCAACTACTGGTGAATAAATATGAACAAGAGATGTCAGACTACAACCAGAAGCTCGCAGACAACAACCAGGAGTGCGAGTTCAACATTGCCATGCTACAGTCTAGGCTGGCCACACTGAAGTCTGCCCTAGAACAGAGAACTCTGGAATACGAAAACCAGCTGCTGGTGCTGAGTAGTGTGGGCTTAGTTCGGGTTGAGATGCTGCCGGAGAAGTCTTCACCTGCTGAAGCCACCACCGCATCTCCGGAGGCCACCACCACCACCTCGGAGGCCACAAACAGCATCCCGCTGGCCACCACTGGACTCTCGGGGACCACCACCATCCTCCCGAGGGCCACCACCACCTCGGAGGCCAAAAACAGCATCCCGCTGGCCACCACTGGACTCTCGGGGACCACCACCATCCTCCCAAGGGCCACCACCACCTCGGAGGCCACAAACAGCATCCCGTTGGCCACCACTGGACTCTCGGGGATCACCACCAGACTCTCGGGGACCACCACCATCCTCCCGAGGGCCACCACCATCCTCCCGAGGGCCACCACCAGCCTCCCGACGGCCACGCCATCCTCAAGGGTCATCCAGAGTAAATCGGCTACAGCAGATGTTTTTCCGACCTCCAATAATAAATTACATAGGATACCCACCTATGCTCAGGCAGCTAGTAGAATAGTAGGTAATAAGCAGTTACCTAAGATGTCACCCACTTACTTGACAAGGCTTACTACTGATACAAGTAGTAGCAGTTCAGCCAAGGATTACAGCACAGTTGTATACTCCGATAGGCTTGGCAAGGATTTCGGGCACATGTTGGGTAATCATGTAACTGGAAATGTTGTTAATCATTGTTACCCAGAACTTTCATTCGCACAAATAGTACAACTGATTTCAGAGAGGTCGTACACCGAAAAAACTACTATATTAATTATGGTGGGAAATAGTTTAGGTGTGTCAAATTCTGATATAAATAGAAGTTTTGCTATATTAGAAAGCATTCCTGCAAAACATATATTTGTTTGTGCATTTCCTTATTCTTGCACACTGCCTGACAAATACAATTATATGACATGTAGCCTAAATAAAAATATGTACAATGCGTGTTATAAATCTGACTGTATCAATTTCTTTGATACTAATTTGTATGTAGATAATTTTAAGTTGACCTGGGACAGTTTATTTCTGTCCTTAAATCAGAAACGACGTTTATCTACAGAAGTAGCTCCTCTTATTAACTCAGTTATAAGCATTATAACGAAGAAAACTTGTGTCCCTATTGACACCGTCAGTAGTAATACTGAAAATAGTACAGTAGATTTAAATTAGATTTTCAGACAACGGGAGAGCATCATAGCGTTGATATAAAGATTGATTCAGTTCACTGCTCTCTCGGCTCAAAACTATCGAAGGACAAGACATTTAAGAATGAATTTAAATTGGTACATCAGAATATTCAGAGTATTTCTTCTAAATTGTTAGAAATAGAACTATTTTTGGAAAAATTTAACATTGATTGTTTATGTATCACAGAACATTGGTTAGACGAGAATAAAATGATGTTCCAATTAAAAAATTACAAACTTATAAGCTGTTTTAACAGAAATATCAACGAGCATGGTGGGTCACTTATATTTCTTAAAGAAAATTGTAAATGTAAAGAACGAAAGGATATAGTTGCTCTTTCTGTTAAACACCATATAGAAATTTCATGTGCAGAGCTTAATAAGTATATAATAGTATGTACCTACAGGCCACCTACTGGTGATTTTATTACCTTTGAGACTGTCATGGAGGATGTTCTAAGGTTAGCTTCCAATAGTAAAAAGGAAGTAATAGTGTGTGGTGACTTTAATGTTGACCTATTAGGTGACTCTCCTAATAGGTCGAAATTGTTGTTACTTTTTAAATCATTTAATCTTTTTAATGTTTTTCTGGAACCAACTAGAATTACACCCACGTCAGCCACTTGTCTAGATAACATATTCTGTAACTGTGAGTTTAAAGACAGTAGTGTGATAAATTGCCTGAGGTCAGACCACAGTGGGCAGACCATTACCTTAGTAAACACTGACAAGACAAATAAAACTAAGGTGAGATGCAGACCGATTACTACAAAGAAAATTGACAATTACTTGAAGAAACTAGACGAAAAACTTCCGAATGTTAAATTAGATTGCAATTCTAATGAGATGTATAGTAACTTGTTTAAGATAATAGCTGATGAGTTTGAGAGTAATTTTGAAACGAAGGAAGTTTTGATTGACAATAAAATTAAATTTTGTGACTGGGCTACAGAGGGTATTCGCAAAAGCAGGGCGACATTATATGATCTGTATGAGATGAAAACATTCATACTCCGACCTGACTTTCAATCTTATGTGAAGAAATATAGCAAGATGTATAAATGTGTCTGTCACTGTGCGAAGACAATTTTTATTAATAACAAGATTAAAGACTCTGCTAACAAATCTAAGGCCGTTTGGACTATTATTAATAACGAAACGGGGAAGAATCGAACACGCGAGACAAATTTATCTTTGAAGGTAGGCAATGACATTATAACATCGAATGATGCGGTGGCGAGGGTCTTTGAAGAGTTTTTTACGAACATTCCTTTAGAGACTACGTGTAACCTAGATTCTTCGGCTGCAGCAGCTGAAACCCTGACGAAGGAGAACGCACCTTCAACCGATAAGGAATTTAAATTCAGATATATTAATACATTAACTATTATAAAAACATTTAAGTCATTAAATATGAAGAAAACTGAAGACTTGTGGGGAATGTCAGTTAAATTTGTTCTTTCTATTATTAATAAAATCGCCCCAATTTTGGCTAACATCTTTAATAAATGTATCGCTGAAGGTGTGTTCCCAGATCTTATGAAATTTAGTAAAATTATACCTCTGTTCAAAAGTGGGGATATGGAGGACCCTGCAAATTTCAGGCCTGTCTCGGTTCTTCCAGTTTTGAGTAAAATATTTGAGAGGGTCATACTCAGTCAGATGCTTTTGCATTTCAATGATGCTCGATTGTTTCATAGCCAGCAGTATGGTTTTACAAAAGGCAAATCAACAGCCGATGCCGGTACTGCGTTGATTAAGCACATATTTGACGCCTGGGAAGACCATCACGATGCTATTGGAGTCTTCTGTGATCTGTCGAAGGCGTTTGATTGTGTAGACCATCAGACTTTAATTTCGAAACTTAGATACTATGGAATAGGAGGAAAGGCTTTAGATTTGATATCTTCATATTTAGACAAGAGACAACAAAGGGTCGATATTAACAATACTAAATCACAGGGGGCTCATGTAAAAATAGGCGTCCCTCAAGGATCTATTCTAGGACCATTTTTATTCCTCATTTATATTAATGACTTGCCTTTTATGGTTGAAAAATTGACTAATATAGTTTTATTTGCTGACGATACTTCTTTGCTTTTTAAAGTTAAAAGAAGAGAAAATAATTTTAATGAAATTAATTCAATTCTATCTGACATACACGATTGGTTTACCGTTAATAATCTTTTATTGAATTCTAAGAAAACGAAATGTATTAAATTTACACTGCCGAATGTTAGACAATGCGATACTAACATTATTCTAGATGGGAATAAATTGGACCTAGTTAATGATACTGTCTTTCTTGGGATGACTATAGATTCAAAGTTACAGTGGGGACCTCACATTGAAAAATTGTCTGGAAGGTTGAGCTCCGCAGCTTTTGCTGTACGGAAAATTAGACAGCTGACCGACGTTGAAACCGCCAGATTAGTTTACTTTAGTTATTTCCACAGCTTATTATCGTATGGCATTTTGCTTTGGGGTAGAGCAGCTGATATTGAAACTATATTTGTATTACAGAAAAGAGCCATCCGCTCTATATACAAACTTGGTTCCAGGGATTCATTGAGAGAACTATTTAAAGAAATTAACATCCTTACAGTTCCATGTCAGTTCATTTTTTCCAATTTAATGTATGTACGAAAGAATATTTCAACTTTTGATACAATTGGCAGTAATCATGACATTAATACTAGGAACAAGCATAAGCTGGCTTTTCCAGCGATGCGTCTGGCGAAAGTTAATAAATCGTTTTTAGGGTACTGTATTAAATTTTATAATAAGCTTCCAGCAGAAGTTGCTCAAATGCCAGAGAATAAGTTTAAGTGTTACATTAAAGAGAAACTCAGTAAAAAAGCTTATTATAAAATTGATGATTACTTAGAGGATGTTAATGCATGGCTGTGATAAGTAGTTAGCTCTGCTCATATTATTATAATAATAATTATTAAGCTTATATGTATTGTATACCAACTAGTTTTAAGTCTTTTTTTGAAAAGATGGCTCAGGAGTTTCTTGCCTCCGTTCTTCTCCTTAGACAGAAAGAGCCCCCCCTTATCCGAACGGAGAGTAATTTGTAAAAATTGACGTTCATCAGAAAATTTTATATTTGTACGATGAATAAAAAATTTTGAGTTTGAGTTTTGAGTTTGATACACAGCACGTTAAACTCGGTGGGCGGTAAACTGTTTGCCGACTGGAGACTCAGGCTAAGACTGCATTCTCGTGGGTAATTTGAGACTCTGTGTGTCATTCTCTTTGAAGCCTTTAGCTTTGGTGAAGCGCAGTTTTCTGAAATAGCAGTTCCGCTTTGTATTTCTTAGCTTGATGAAGTATAGTTTCAACAGCTTTGAATGGTTCAAAATGTATAATTTTAGTAAACATTATGTTGCCGCTATACGGGTTCGTTATCGAAGTAGATCAACGTCACTATATCGCTATTCGCCATGTCGCATGACCACGTGTAGCGGCCGCTGAAACTATTTTGAATTTAATATATGACACATAATTGCAATAAGTAGAGGTATAATAATATATTAGGTATGTTCTTACTTAAGTATTTATAAAATGGACCTGAAACGGGTTCTTAGTACCTTTTATACCTACCTTATACTACTTTAATATTCATTAAAACGTAACATGGCTTAAGAAAATGTGGTCTGTAAACTCCTTGCATTTAATTAATTAAGCAAGTCATCTATTTTGCATTCAATTTTTACCCCGAGCTTGGAAGGCTGCACTCAACCTAAATAAAAAATGTGACTTTCTATTTACAAGCAGGAAAAACTTAGTATACCTACGATTTAAATACTCTCTATTTTCTTATCATATTCGATAACAAACACAAGAGCTAACAAGGCTTTGTCATCGTAGTTTTTTTGTTAGTCAAATTAACGTTAGCATCGCAAACTTACTTTGACAACGATTTTTGGATTCAAAATGTGTTAAATATGACACTAATTATTACTTCGAATGTTATTGCGTTTTTATTTCGCGATAGGGCCCCAGCTCAGGCTGTTTTTAACAGCATGCGGAGTTGATCACGCACGCGGATTTGCCTCGCACGCGTTCATACAAGTATTCAATCCACATCGACATCCCGCGAGCGTAATGAAATCCGCATGCTGTTAAAATCAGCCTCAGGCCTAGATGTTTCGATTGTTTAAATTTTATGACGTATTAAAATGTTTTCTCTCTTTCTTTCAGTAGCTAACAGCCCAGGGTGCGCTGAAAAATTATCAGGAACGGTGATACGTCACTCAGGGAGCCTTCATTCCGGCACCCCCTAAGGTATTATAAATAACAAATGCATTTATTATTTTCACCTTTCATATGAAAATTCCCGAACGGAGCGCAACGCATCCATCACGTTCAGTATTGAAATCAATCAGTGTCGACAATAAATTATTTCCACCCACCGCGCGCAGCGGAGCTTTGTGCGAGCTTAGATTAACAATATGCGAATAAGATGGAGTGTTATGACAAATGAAACGTCTCGTAACACCATACATCCACCGCTGAGCTTTTATTTTGAATTAGTTCGGTTATTTGTGACTTTATTCATTGGTACAATACTTATCATTGGGTTTAATTTTATAAAGGTTTGACAGTAAACAAAACGCGGACAGTGTTTTGCTTAGTTTTTGTATGTGACACAGCATCTTGTCCGTATATTGTTAATCTAAGACCGGCACCACGCCGCGCAGCTTTGTGCGAGCAATCTTACAGCAAGCGCGTGAGTTAAGGTGTAGTCTGAATTAATCATGAGCTACGCTTTTCAAAATGTATTTTCGGTGTAAGTAAGTAGGTAAGTTCGGCGTGTTGTTTTAGTAAATTTACCAATGACGGGTGTTACGGTGTTGGTTACTAGATAATCGTGGTTTCTAGCTATTAGTAATCAATTTCTGACTTTTCATTTGAAAAATAACAGTAATGAAATACTACAACAATATAATTTGAAACTGATGATTTTTCATGCGCCTATCTATAAGTCTATATCCAAAACTTCTTATTACTAAAACGATGGTTGTTTAATCTTTAATTAAAATGACAATTTGTATAAGTACCTAATCACATTTTTTCCGTGGATATGCTAGACAATGAGTTATTATATTATGAGAGTTTTTGCTAAGCTGAGATTAGATAGGTGGCACTATTAAGTATAGGTAATTAGAAGATCGTTGTTCCATTGTAGTAAGTAATTGCTAATCCGTCATAGACTTGCGTGATCGATGGATATAAAAATAATAATTAAAAAAATTAAAAAACCGACTTCAAAAAACCACTATTTTAATAATTTTTAATTTTTAATCAAAAGTAAGATACAAATGATACCAAAAAGTCCTACTAATCAATACGAATCATTCAAGCCTAAACACGAGGTAGTTGCTATATACCGTTGAGGAGTTCCCTTGACTGCCTTCCGTTTCCATCATCAGATCAGCTCAAGGTCACCATCATATTTTTTTGTTAAAAGAACTATATTTACGTTCTAAATTTCATTAGAATCGGTTACTAGGTGCCCAAAATGGAAATTCATACCCTGTTTTTACCCCTTTACCCACCCTTGGGGGTGAACTAAAATTCTGAAAAAAAAATGGGACCACCTGGGAGCTCAATGCAATACAACAAAAAAAGAATTTTCAAAATCGGTCCATAAACGGCGGAGTAATCGGTGAACATACATAAAAAAAAATATAAAAAAAAAAAGATCCCGACGAATTGAGAACCTCCTCCTTTTTTTGAAGTCGGTTAAAAAGGTTTTTTACGTGATGTTTTGTTTTTATTTTTTTCCAAAAATCTTGTTTTGTTTAAATAAATATTTAAATTTTATAAAAATTTGGCCAGTTCTTATTGAAAATAATACTTAAGTTTATTGATAAGCTTATTGTAAAACTGTTTGTGTGTATGTACTGGTACAGTTATACATAAGTATATGAATAATTTTGGTAGTGAAATTTTATCCCAGTAAAATGTACAAAAAATTTAATTATAAAAATCCAATAAAGATACCTTTACGGTGATATTAAATCGTTCGTTTGAAATGAAAATAGCCGCAAACTGATCCTGACCAAATGAAGAATTTTTAATAAAATAAGAGTGGAAATCCCTTTTTATTTTTAGTGCTAAAGTAATAACTCCTTTGAGATATAACCTCAAAGTTTTTATAACTAATTAATCCCTAGGTAATGAAAAGGCGTGTTGAGAGGCAATTAAACTAATTACTAACAGATTACTGACATCTCGCTGTTGTTTTACTATTGTGACGTGCTTTATAAAGAAACGTAGGTATAATACATCGATAAGCCAAGATTTCGTACTACTTACCAACCGCTAGAGTTAAAATGCAAAGAAAACAAAATGGTATAAAAAAGAAGTTTATCAAAACATAACATTATAAAAACTACTGACCTAAAATGATGGCTCTTCAGAGCTTATGTCCCGCATCAAAAACATAACCCTTTAATCGATAGAAAAGAAAAACATTTAATTGGTTAAAATCATACAGTTGAAAACACGGCCGTCGTATTTCAACTACAAAGTTTAAAACTCACCGAACATTCGCGAGCGTGTGCCGCCGACTCTTCAGATACCGTCCATGATACTTCTGCAGCTCCCCGATGCTGCCCTGCTCCGCCTGCATCCTGGGCAGCGGCAGCGCCAACTCCTCAACCCCTTCTGGAGACGCGCTCACCGCCCCGGACCCTCGCTTCCTACTCTTATACTTTCTCGCCGCCGACGACACGCATATCTTCACCGAAGACGGACTTCCAAAGCTGTACTTTTTGCCCGAACTCCTGGATGAAGTAAAGACGGTATCGGTGGAGCTTTTAGTGGACTTGTAGGAGGGGGTGAGGGTGGCGTCTGTGGCGTCTTCTAGTGGCCAGTCGGAGTCGTCTTCCTCCTCGATGCCGGGCAGCGGGGACTGCTGACCGAGCGGCCGCGGGGAGTTCACCACTGGTTCTGGGGCCACTGGAACAGAGGTCAGAGGTTTAGGTTAAGTGGGGTTGTAAAAAAGGGAAGTAATAAAAAGCTTTGTGTTTTTTAGTACTTATAAGTAATTTTGTAATATACCTTATGTCGTGAGTTGTTCAACTATTTGCTTGTCTCTTAGTCTTATTGCTTATAGCCACGTGCCTACCGATTTATATACAGTTATCTTAGGAATAATTTGACAGTATCACAACTATTCGGCAGATAACTTTTATCTCGCCATTCCGCAAGAAAACACAAATTATATTCACAGTAGTACCTATCTATCCACCCATGTATCTAGAATCTAGATTTTTCAGGCAGATCCTTTAATAAATATCCCTCATTTTGTATTTAAATACGTATTCTATAATACTTTGTTATTCGGGCCTCGTTTAGCGCCTTCCAAGCATTTAATAATTCTTAATTGCCCGCCTCCGAGAAACACTACAGACAGAATATTAAATGAGATTCTAATGATGAAAAATACGCTTTCCTTTACGTGGCGAGAGAAAAAAACAAAATTGCTATTCAAAAAGTTTCATTGAAAATACAAAATTATCATATTTTTAATTGATGAATGCGGTTGCTACTAAGTAACCTTTACACTGCGACCGATGAAATTAGGAAAAGTACTTAGAAGACATGTTACTAGACATTACCTGTAGGTAAAGAGAGATCTGACTAATAATGTTTGGTGAAACGTGAATTCAAACTAAATACCTACCTACTGTATATTCCCTGCAGTACGTTGGCAAACTTTCATGGATAAGGATGACAGTTGAGTGAGCTTATGGCGAGCTTCGACAAAGTTGTTGAGCTTAAAATACTACGATACACTTTAACTGTCCGGCAATGTCAGCGAACTATAATACACTCACGAGCAATGAATAAGTTCCAGTGTCAATAGCGCCAATTTACTCGGAAAAGCCTATATAGCTTAATGAAGCCTTCTGCACCATTGAAGTACATTTGATATTTTCTACAAACTTTATTACATATATTATTTTGTTTAAATTTTAAATTGAATGCTTAAAAAAGGGAACTACGTGGTTGTATTTTTAAAGTGGAACTTTTAAAACGTATAGTTAGATGGACAGTAGTGTCTACACCTGTCCCATCATCACTGATAAAATAGCAATAAGGTTTGCCGTAATGCGTCCTCTGATTAAATATTAAACTTAAGGGTTAAATCAATATATCGACAATCGTGTACAAAGCTTTGTTACATTCGCCGTCAGGATTTCATAAAGGGTTTTCATTGTTTATTGGGAAAAGGGCTTGTTTAGAATAAAGTAATACAATTATGAAAGGTTCATTAGCATTCAAGTTCTCCGTTTTAGATTGTTTTTTATTTTATCCATCCAATAAAGACGCAGCATACGATAAATAAAACAATAACAATTGAAATGCAAAAGGTGTTTCAGAAAATCATAATCCAAACGAAGGAATGATTCTAAAGGCACTGAAACTTTTAAGTACTGAAGATTAAATCTCGCAGCTTTTACGGGTGAACTTTCAGACGTGTCTGTTTCTAAATTTTACCTATTGTTACCGTCAAAGCTCACCATAAACTTTACAAAATCACTCGCAAACAACTTCTCCGAGTTTCATTTAAATACATGGGTGGATTTCAACAAGTCCTAAAAAATCTTCATTTCCGTGGACTTTTTTATCTTTAGGTTTTTTATATTGAAAAAGCGCTTTTATTAAAGTTTTTGTTAATGTTAGTGTTCTTACTTAATGGCTATCAGATAAGTTAAAAACTTAACGAGATACAGATGATCAAAAATTTCGTGCCACGGCGATGACACATGCGTTCACGGAAATGAAATAAGCGTCCACGGCAATGAAAAAAACATCCACGGCAATGAAACTAACGTCCACGGCAATGAAAGAACTGTGCTATGGATATGAAAGAATCAATCCACTGCAATAAAAAAAAAACTGTGAGGGAAACGCAAACTTAGACAGATTATGTATGGTACAAATATTTGGATAGATATTGAAACGAAAGAAAGAACGACAGTATGTATAAAATAATAAAGAATGTAGTATGGAATTCTTTAAGTAGTATTATGAGGTTCGTATTGCAACTTATAAAAACGAAATGTTTAATTTCACATTAATATCGAAATATAATTAACCTTACCTAGTATAACATCTATATTTTCATAAAGTATAATATTATACATGTTGCCAGTGATGACCTACGGTGCCGAGACGTAGTCTTTAGGCCTCTTAAATAGGCTCGGAGTCACCCAGCAAGCTATGGAAAGGGCTATGCTCGGAGTATCTCTACGTGATCGAATCAGAAATGAAGAGATCCGTAGATGAACCAAAGTAACCGACATGGCCTATCGAGTCAAATGGCAGAAATGGCAGTGGGCCGGACACATTGCTCGAAGGACTGATGGTCAGTGGAGCAGAAGAGTCCTCAAGTGGAGACCACGTACCGGCCGCGGGGAAGCACTGGATGCGGGCCGCCTCCGATCGCACAAGGTGGAAATCATTGGGGGAGGCCTATGTTCAGCAGTGGACGTCCTATGGCTGAGATGATGATGATAATGATGATGATAATATTATAAAGTAAACGAACTGTTAATTTTAAAATATATTATGATGTGACATGATCTGTGCTGAATTACAAATCACCGAACAAACCACCAAAAGCACGAAAACCTATATATAGATAGGTGCAGTTAGGTGCACATGTTCGTCAACAGCGAAGTGGGGCGCAGCATGTGCACTTAACCGCTCCTCCTCGCTTTCCTTGTTATCGCACCTATCTTAAGGTTTTGGTGCTAGGGGTTTTGATGGTGTTGTGGATGTTGATGGATTTTACACAGATTACGTGATATGATAGAATATTTTATGAGCTCTATGCTAAATGAAAGTATATTTTAATTGATATAATAATATGAAATGTATTTTATCATCATCAGCCTATAATCATCCACTGCTGGACATATGTCTCTCCCAAGGAGCGCCACAACACTCGGTCCTCAGCCTTCCAAATCCAGCTACTACCGGCTACCTGCCTAAGCTTGCACATTTTGACAGCTATGTCGGTAACCTTAGTCCTGTGACGATAATAATACTTATTTTGTGATTGTTATTAATGATAAATTATACATTTAGTTTTTATACATCGCGATACGCGCCCGTTTTATCGAACAGCAAAAAAAGGTAATTTGATAAGTCCTGTAGGTAATTTCAGTGATCGGTATTATTAACTGTATTACAAAAGATGGTAAATATATTTTTATTTGCCTAATCGTACATACCATGGCGATGAAAACATATGTCACGGAAATGAATAACCTGGCCACGGAAATGAATAACCTGGCCACGGAAATGAATAACCAGGCCACGGCAATGAATACATATTATTTTACAAGACATGGCGATGAAATTTTTTTCATTGCCGCGACTTTTTTTTCATTGCCATAGCAAATTTTGGCCACGGAAACCACGGAAATGAAAGCATGGCGATGAAAATCAAGCCATTAAATATAAATAACAAAAAATGTATTTACTATTCGAAGAAACAAACACTTTATAAGATGAATATTTTCAAAATGCTTTCTTTTGAATGCTTACTCAAGAAGACAAACTTAATTTTATAGAAGTTATATCTATCCACGGCGATGAAAGAAAAAATGTCCAGTAACCAAAAACAAATATAATTTTCACTATAGCGCGAAAACGTGGACACCTGTGTACCTCTTTCCACGTCGAGTAGTTAGGCAACACTTGCAAAAAACGATTATCGCACCGAGGGGGGGACCCAAGTTCATAGATAAAACAATATCATTGATCATGTTTAGGTCACGGCGATGAAATGTAGTTCTGGGACACATGAATTTTCACTTACCGTTCGTTATATTCTTTATTTATTTGAATAAATCTATTTCGTAACAATACTTTAACTATTAATGTATCAAATGAAACTAAGTTTAAATCTAAACACTCAATATTTTTTCATCAGTGAAGAATAATACAAAACGAGATGACCTGGGGACAAACACGGCAATGAAAGATTTGGAGGTTTAATATTTTTTTGTAAAGTATCCATTAATCCTATTGATAAAATATTTAGTGCTTCATATAGATTACTATTCCACATAACCGGAAAAAAATATTAGAAAATTAGAACTTTGTTTTTTAGTACCGATTTCATTGATGCCACGCAAATTTTGGCCGCGGGAAATTCACCCACATGCCTCGGTAAATGTTGTCTTACGCGAGTATTGCTGTGTAGCTTGAATTTGAATTGCTTTTGCTGGAGGGAAAACTGCAAGGAACGACCGGTGTATTTTCTGAACGTATTGTACAGTAATGCACATACAAAATGTAACACTATGCTCAATGTATTGTTCTATATGATTCTGTAAAAAAATTGCAGGCTTGCAGACGAAGTCAATCGAAAAACATGAGCTTTTCATATAATTGGTCTCACTTATTTTACCTGCGTTCCCTTTCACTGACAAATTTCAACCTTGTATAAAGACTGGCTTTCACTGTACTACTATCGAACGTTCTGCCCGTAGCATTGCTCGCATTCTACTCGTATTGATGTTGACAGGAAATGCAAATTATGTTTGGAAAATACTTTTATATTGCATTCAGTAACGGAAGTGAAATAACTGAAAAAAAAAAACACACACACTCACGCCTTGTACTAATGTACTCCCTTACGGGGTAGGCAGAGGTGCATTGCTGCACCCACTTTTCGCCAGAGTGTTATGTTAGTCCCAATGTAATAGGGGGCGGGCCTATTGCCAATATTGAAATAACTGACTGTATAATTACTGTATTTTTATGAGATGACGAGATCCATTTTACGCCACCACGGCTTTGATAGCTTATCTATTATTTACACTATTTAAGCACCGATGCCTTCATCCATCCACAGCACCTCTTCTTCCTCAGGGGTTAAACGGGATACTAACCCAATCTTTTCATCTTCTTACACTTAAACCACTTTTGTAGATCCATGTCGGTTCCACTGTAGCACAGTTCGAGTAATATTATCTTTCTCCCGACGTCCGAGCCACAGAGCAGTTGTAATGAAACAATAACAGAAAGATGTGCTGTGAGAATATTGCCACAAAGAGACCATTCTCTGTACAGGATGTTTTCTTGGGAAAGAAAGAAGGAAAAATCGTTATCTAATAAAATTAATTACAGTATTTCAGACGGGAGTACAATAGCTCGTTGGAGTTCATGAAAGGCCTCGAGTGACGGCTCAACTGTAACTTATTCCCGCGAATTCAAAAATACCCTGTTTAGTATTTATTTATTTTAGTAAGAGCTATCTAAATTGCACCTGAAGGCCTAGTACGGGGCACAGGACGCGCACGTCAAGACGTGACAAACGTTGGCCGATCGACGTGTGTTAGCGCGACGCAAGATTTTTGTCACGACTTGTTTACCGCGTCTTGCTTCCCGTGTTAGGCCTCCAGCTGCCAGACTAAATTATCACTATGTGATAAAATCGATTTACTGACACAACTTTCAGTTGAAAAGAAGCACAATTTACTATGAACAGATACCATGAATTACAGGCAAAAGCAAAAGGCAGCCTGGCTATTAATGATAGGATTGGGAGCCATCGCAGGTAAATAATCGCCTAGCTCTTAATTACGGTAGCCGTGTCTAGTGAATAAGAAAACTACACACTTCTTTGTATGGTTCTCAGGCAAACAAACATTAGTTCAATTACAGGAAAATATTGGTATTTTATTTTACTTCACTGCTGAAATACACACAATAAAAAGGTTCCACTGAGAAAATCACCGAATTTCTCCTAAACGGAAAATGCTAGCTCAAAGACGCCTTCTGCAACATTGAAGTACGTACATTTAACAGAGCATCAGAATATTTTCTTCAATTTTTTTTCGATATGTTTTAAAAAAATTGGGGTCATTTGGTGTAGGCATTTT
This sequence comes from Plutella xylostella, assembly GCF_932276165.1. Taxonomy (NCBI): domain Eukaryota; kingdom Metazoa; phylum Arthropoda; class Insecta; order Lepidoptera; family Plutellidae; genus Plutella; species Plutella xylostella. The sequence continues at coordinate 1,681,684 of NC_064002.1, forward strand.
GTGAGTGAAACCTTTTCATTGCCCGTGAGTGTATATATATATTCAAGAGAAATGAAAAGGTTTTACCCACAAAATGACACCAAACGACCGATATTTTATTTTAAATTTTTTACCTTTCTTTTTTTTATGTTCTTTTCAATGTACTTCAATATTATGTATAGACGGGGACATTAAGGTAGTCAATTCCGTTTAGGGGTAATTTGGTGCTATTGTAACTGGAACTTTTCCTAACTCGTGAGTGTATATAAATGAGAAACCAACCCAATAGACACATGACTGGGAAATGCAGACAAACGTTTTCACACACTGCTAGTCCCTTCAATAAGACGGAACTATCTGCCATTAGTTTCGGTGTAATTTCCTGCCGCTACGTGAGATATCCACCGACATTAACGCCTTATATTTATGACCACACATCGGAGGAATAAACGAGCCGACGATAACAATGATCTTAGTGTTTGCGCAAAATCACTTTTGTAAGCATTTGTTGCTCCATCTTTTTTGTAGGTGGAATAACGTATTTCTCAATATTTTTAGCAAAATCATCGATTACATCATATTTCAGCGCATTTTTTGATGTCAGTAAATGTTTAGTTGGGTCCATTTTGACAAAGATACCATCACACTGTTAGCCATTACCAACACATTGAGAAATGGCCCAATCTAATCGTCTAGGGATGGCTTGCACCAAATATTAAACTAATTTAAATCTATAGCACTTTTGTATACTGTCAAAGAAAGACCGCGGTAGATTTAAAGTGATTTAATATTTGGTGCAAGCCATACCAGGAATTGGCAGGTCTTGAATTAATGGCGCAATAGTGCTCCATTACTTGATTTACTAGTTAATGGTTGTTTTGTTACCAAGTTCACTTAGCTCGGTTAAAACAAGATTTGTTAGACGAAAGTACAGCCACTAATGGCATTGTCTCGAACCGTATCAGTTTATACAGAGAGGAAAACTCAGATGGAGAACAACAACAATACAATTCAGTTACCTATAATATATAGGTAAAATTAACGGATTGAAAGACTTGCCAGTTATGGATATATGTGGATGTCTTATTAATATTATTTCGTTATTTTTTGACGATAAAATTAAATGTTACTTTCTATAAGTAATGACATAATTTATACCTCTGACTTGTGCCAGTATACCTATCCGTTCAAGTATACCGGCACGTGTATGGCCGGCATAAAGAGAGACTCAACATAAAATTGCCTTGAAGCATACCTCACACATTCCTAGACAAATAAGGGCGGTTATTGATCCACAATTTCGTCAATATTTGAGTGATCGCTAACACACCCTGCATAATGGAATTTCGCTGCCACAGTCACATTGGTATTCGGTAAAAGGTTACATTCGATACTGTCAGCAGATAATGGATTTAATGCTAATGATATGGTAAATGATAGTTTGCACTAATTGAAAATTCATTGAATGGTGAAATTAGGGTGACAAAACTGTGTTGGGGCGTTTTATGGGCGAGGCCATTTACCTTCACTCGTTATTATTCATTACACCTACATAAAGCAGCAATAAAATAAAATTAAGTAGGCACAGAATATAGGTAGTTACATAATTTTACAATTATTATAGTTTTTTATTGCGTAAATATAAATACAAGAGTAAAAAGGGTGGACTTAATGCTATAAGCATTTTCTGACAGTTTTAAATTATTACATTTATAACCGTATACAAAATACTAACTACTGACTAGTAGTTAGCTGTGGCTTGAAAGGATGTTATGCCAAAGCAAACCACAGATTACGATGATGTTATTACGGGGCCGAGTGCAACAGGTAATTAGAATCAGAACGTTAAATTGAGCTACGAGTTTGTAGCTGTGGGCACATCGAGCATGAAATAGGCTTAATGAATCACCACCGAAACAACGATAGGTATAATGATATTATGAATATGAATATTTTCTATTCTATTCTATTCTATTCTCTGTGGGGGTGTAAGTACCTGCACCTGGCTCTCTCGAGTGGAACCTTTGTGCATATCCCCAAGGTCTAAACTGCCTTCCTAAGCTTGGACCATTTCCCACCACGCTGGTCCACTGCGGGTTGGTGGGTTCACATATCTAGATGTGCTAGATCTAGATATGCAGGTTTCCTCACGATGTTTTCCTTCACCGTAAGAGCGATGGTATACATTGTACTTAAGTTAAAAGAACTCATTGGTACATGTCAGAGCCGGGATTCGAACCCGCATCTCTTGATTGAGAAGCGGGCGCTCACCCGACTGAGCTACCACCGCTCCTGAATATTCATGAATATATATATATGAATATTCAATATACAAGTATGCGTAAAATGCATAATAGGTAGATTTAACGTAACTAAACCTGAAATTGCAGTGAATCTGAGTAACTGCAATCACATTATCCTTTACACGCCTACGAAAGACTTATATTCTTCAGCCTTTATATTTTGGTATCTGAACAATGAAATGATTTAATGTAACAACAGTAACAGTAATTTCGAACAATAAAAAGTTATGATCCCGTGTTTGTTTACATTTAGGACCGTGAAAACTATGTGCTAATGTATGTCATTAAACTAGCCTGAATCTAAATATAAATCTTAGTGTAATCTCTCTCTTATACAACTTTATGTGTGTTTAATGTAAAGGTATATTAGAATTCCCTATGCCATAGTAGAATTTAACGTATTATGTATTATCATATGAGTGGAATGTCCTAAGTGTACTGTTATCCCCGAAAGATAAGTCACTCGTATTTCGCAGTACATTTGTACTCACTTGAGAGGTCCGAGCGTGGTCCGAGCCGTATTGCCGGTTTGGAATGTGTACAATGCACTTAGGGTACATCTAGAATCTACCGCAATCAACCGCCTGTGATATAATTTCACTTCAATTCCTTACTTGTAAATAACTAATTGGTACATACCAGGATTTACACCTACGGTCTTTTGAATAATGAGGCAATCCGTTATGCCACCAGCCACCACACGACTCAAGATATTTACAAAGTCGAAAGAATTTTTTAGTTATGAACTTTTCTAAATGGACATTTCGTGTTCCACCTAGACATTTTATTTGACAGCCGCCCAGCTGCCGTACTCATTCTAAAAACAACCAGATACACACCAGAGATTGCAAATAGTTGAACAACTATACTGTTTTATAAATAAAAACACTGTAATTGTATTTTACATTGCGTTAAGTTTAGGTATCTGACCATTGAAAAATGAGCGCTAAATAAATGAAAAATATCTGTCTCATGCTTTTAAACAAATCTGCAGATTTGCACAAACCCAAGCAGATCAACCACTCTTTGTTATAAAAGTGAAACGAAAGGGATTAAATGCATAAAGAGCTAAGTTAAGCTGCTGGATTTAGCTCCAACAAAGTATAACACTAACCGCAAGTACAAAGGAAACCACGCGAGCGTAGCACTTGCACAATTTTGGCTCTCAAGCTTCGTCCACACTGAGCAAGCTTCCACAAAGCACAGATTCGTAGCTCACATAACTACGAGTAGCCTCACAAAGTCAGTATGCTCTACTCAAATGTGTGCTCTAGTCGTAATATAGCGTGGATCTAACTTTACAGCGAATGTAGGTTGAAAATAGCCAGTGCTACGCTCGCTAAAAGTACCAGGAAACAATGAAACAGAGGAACTCACCGAATCGGTCATGCAGCAAATGGGGGCTGCCCTCCTGCAGGGCATAGTCGGCCTCGTCATCAGCGGGAGCCGCCGCGCGCGCCCCGCACCAGGGCACGCAGCAGCGGAACACCCCGCCGCCCACCACCGTGGAGCCGGTGCCGCCCGCCCGCACTAGCCGCCCGCCCTCGCCTCCCACCACATGCGGACACACGCATTCACAACACAAGACACACACTTTGCACTTCACTCATGGTCCGCGCTCACTATCACTCGGCACTTGTTTCTTTCCTTTTTTCACTGTTTAGACACTGTGGATTTGATGCGTCGGCGGGTTTATTAATAGTCGGCTATTAGCTCCAAAAGGTTAGGGGCAGGTGTGGTAAAGGTTGTCTGAAATTACGTTCACTTGAGTTCGTAATGCGTGAGGCCGTCGGCTTGGATTAGTAACGGCATTGTTTTTGTTTCATGGCGACCTAAAATATTAAAACATCGTTAGAAGAGATAATACGGTCGATAATATAACCGAATGCCGAGTCACTTTGCGTGATAAGTGGAAAATTGGAGCCTGTCAAACCGGAATGTCGCGCGGCGGCCAAAATCATTTTCAATCGAGATATTATGAAGCATACTGGAAACATTATTAATGTCACACTGCACGTATTCGCCACAATCTATTAATGACACAGCCACACGTAGGTTACTAAAAAATAAATAATTTACATATTCATATTCGTTTTATGTGACGTTTCGTTACCAATGATTTCAACATATCATAGATTTGTATGACGTTTCGCAAATATTAGTTGGCATTAGGCCATCGTCGCTTCAGTACCTACATACACACTAAACCCAGACACATCCAGCGTATGATTTTTACTTCTCCAGTGACATTGGACAGTTACATAAGTGTGTGTTTAGCCAATTTAAAATTGTCCGCAATAAAATTTCGGGTCACAGGAATCTAGGTCTATTCTAGATCGTTTGCCAGCGAGCAAGCAATATGCTTTAAGCGGTAAAATTTCGATTATAAATTGGGGAATAACCTGCGAAACATTCATAATTCACGTTTTCCTGATGTTTATCTTTTAATTACGCTTTCAGATGATGTAATTCATTATTCCTTCGGGGAAAACAGTTGTAAGAATCTTATGTAAAAATGTATGGTAGGCATAATTTATTATTCCAGCTGGTAAGGCTAAGTTGCTCGACTGTAATAATTTATATGAACATAAATAGGTTAGGGTGGGATTATTATTGAGCTTTTACAAATGTTACTATTCAGATATTTATAAAAATCTATACAATTCGTGTGTTGATCGTTTTAGCAAAATAATATAAGATAATTGAAATAAATCAGTTTTCATCATAATGCTACTAAGTTGTAGGGATAATAACAATTATGTATCATTTATTTAATGTTAATTCAAAACGCCGGTCTCTCTACAACAAAACCTGTTACATTGCCTCCACTCAATAGTTAGAGCTTTTGTAAACTACTTAGATCACAAAATGTGGCCAAAACCTCTTATTGGATACATACAGACCCCAACACACACACACACACAAGGACAAAAACTTTGATCCCCTGAGGCAACACAAATAGGGAACTATTTCCCACAAAATGCGACCTTTTTGTAGCTTCCCGCACATAGCTGGTGATAAAATCGTGAATTACACATAAAAAGGAGGATGTATGTTGCTAAGATGCTTTCAGCAGTCGTGTTATTCTTCATTAAAATACACAGTACTAGTGGCACTAATAAAATCATCACGCACCCACAGCTTCTACTAAACTAATAGACGTTGATACCTATGTATAATTTAGATTTGGTGGGTACGCAGTAAAGTTATATAGGTTGCCATAAGCTTACAAATAATAAAATATACATTTTTAATTAATATCTTTTATAATGAATACACAAACAATATGGAGGGTCTGAGCAATGAGTGAGCTTATTTTGAATAAGTTCAAGTTGATATTTATATCTCTAAAATAATTATACACGTAAATGCCATCAGCATTTAGAGACATCATGGTCCTCACGATTTAAACTGTTTTCAAGGTAAGGTAAATTATTATTATAAGCCTGTTATTATTTTTGGGGCAAAAGGGTCAAAGCCCTTTCGGCAAGCTTTAGGGATAAAATACTTACTTACCCTGGATATTTTCCTAAACAAACATTTCGTATGATTCAACATTTGCATGATACATGGAATGGCGAAATAATGTAAACATACAGAGACCAAAAATTTACCTACCTATCGTTCAACATGAAAATTTCTATCGGCTTGCAAAACAAAAACAGATGGAGCACAAGCTTAAAAAAAATAGCGAAAAATCTTATTTTTTTTCCAAAAAGTACTTATCAGTTAAGGACCGTATTCATACATAATGTAAATTATACAATAATAAACTAAACTACTGGATATTAAAAATAGCGTTAGCTGAAGGTTTATCGATTTTGGCTATTTCGATTGATAATAAAGAAGCGACACTAAGGGCCAGTTTTTTGATCCCTAGTTAACTCAACCATTGGTAAAAAATGGCTACTATTAGTTAAAATACAACGAAATCCGTATGCAGCTGTCATGTTTGACAAGTGACTTGACTAATGGTTAAAGTTGACAACGGATCAAAAAACTCGGCCTAAGTGCCTATGTTTAAGGGGATCCCTAAAGCTAAAATGCTAAAGTCGGCTTGATATACTTGATTAGATTGGAAAAACGGTGGCTTCTATCACATTGATAAAAATATATTTTGTAGCAGAGGGTATACTGAACATGTTAGTTGCTTATAAATTGGTGCAGGATTATAATAAGTATGTTAAAAAAAATTGCAAACACACCATGTCTTTTGCCATTTTTTGACTTATTATGAAAAAACCCTCGAAATCAGAGGGCCCATTTTCATGGAATCTTATATGTATGTGTAGGTAATTAAATTCTTAACAAAGTTACCTTAAAGAGTTGGATTTAATGGACCAGAAGTCAACTTTTTTTGCAAAAAACTAATAAATTCCGGTTTAAAAATGATGACACCGTGACAGATTTCAGATTTCTTCAGTCGTCGCCCTGGTGGCGGCCTGTTAGGAGCGATACCCACGCCATTTTATTTTTTATCAAATATTTCACCAAAACTGATTAAATCAACAAATTATGACTACAAGTATTATAATACATATGCATTTGCTATGGAAAGTTAATTTTCTAATCATTTTAGATGCAGAAAAGCCGAAAATTCTTAGAAAACATTTCGCCTTTTCGATTTGTTTACATTTTTTACTATAGAGTTACAGATGCATAGATAAAGGTAAACATTGCACATAATGACACTTATTAGATTCTCCGAATAAGAACTATACGGTCAATGCAGTATGCCAAAGCGCGAGCCTGTTTATATTCTGAGGGGTAATTTATTTTATTTTAAGTTGTGTATGGTAGGTAAGCTACACAATATACAGGGTGTTGAAAAGTAAGTTCATAATTTGTTTTATTTGAAACCAAAAACCGTAGTTAATTAAAAATATATATATTTTAAGATGTGGTAGTCTGTACACTACAGGTTGTTAAAAATAAGTAAGTATTTTTAAAAATTGAAGATCTAAAATTTACATAATTTTTTAAATCTATTTAACAAGCTTTGCAAAAAAGCGGTTAAGTGCGACTGTATCTCGCCATGAAAAAAATGAAATGTTTACTGTAGCTATGAATTTTATGCGTTACAAGTGGAATAAAATACCGCATAATATTATGTACAACTATGTAAGAGCCTAGTTTTTAAAAAAAAACTCATAAGAAAATATTAAATACACAGGTTTTTTAACCCCTGAAGGAAATAGAGGGGTGTTATAAGTGTAAGGGCTGAATTTTTTTTTAAAATTAGGGTGATAGGTAATGTATATTTTTAATGATTTTTTCAAATAGATAAATGTTATACCATTTTTAAATTGCCATAAAATTACCTATAGTTATAGTTATAGAAAAGGGCAGGGCTACCAGTGCCCATTCGCCACTGCAACCTAAAAGATCTATAAATTATGACTCCCCATGCCGAGTCTCACTCTACAGGCCCAGGTCTTTTATAAACCTGATATTACCTATACAGGATGTTGCAAAAAGGGTATACTGTGCCGAAAGGGTTTGACTCAGGGGTTATTCTGAACAACTTTTGTTCTCCAAGTTTTGGAAATTCTCGAAAAATAAATTCGGTCTCTATAGTAAAAAGTCACGTGATCGAATAAGTTTCTATGTAAAAGGTTTTGCTACGTGAATTTTCAAAATTGTAGAAGAAAAGTGGATCAGAATGGCACCTAAATCCACTTTTGGCTAAGCTTTATACCCTTTTTTTCAATACCTTGTATAAAATATCGTCAGCGTCACCTTAGATCGTAATCATCGTAACTCCTCGTGACCAAATTTTAGAGGAGACAAAAATACTGTTTTATTTGTAGTTCTAGTTGGCATACTACCCACCTAAAGTTTTTTTTAACTAGCCTAAAAATGATTTGTTTAGACAGTCTATCTTCCTGTTCAACCGCAGCCTGAGTGCCAGTGACTCAATGACTGAAAGGAGGCCATTAGTGCTCCTAAATAAATAAAGCAGGCCTGTAGATTATCTTTCAGTGTACCGACACATCTGATTGCTGTAAGAGCCTAATAAGCTCTTCGAACGAGTCATACCTCTGTGGTGGTACGGTTTCGACCTTTCGGACAGTCAGTTTGGCATCCGAAATGCGGATTCGAATAGTGGGTACAATACTTTGCGTTCGTTCACTGTCGGAGCAGGATAAGAACCACGGGCGAGTTGTTGCGCTGGCTGTTTGCTTAAAAATAGTAACCGCGTTCAACTCTATCCCCTAGAGGGCGAACCTTTAGGGCGGCTCTTGTATACCATCACTTGTCTTCTCTATCTCGTCATCTGCAGAAAATTGACAGAGGTCATACGTGTCTAACAAGTACATTAAGGATGCGAAAAGAGAGGGTTTGTTTTCACTGAAGAAGTTCAGTTGCGGAGTTCCACAGCGGTAGGTCTTGGACCCCTCTGCTGTGGAACTTGGCATACAACGCGGTCCTGCAAATCAAGCTCGCAAACGGCGTTAGCACAGTGCATTTTTCTAATGTCACACAGGTCGTGAGGTAGGCTGAGAGCCTCCTTCGGGGATGACATCCCAATGATTCATTACGAAAAAATTGCTGCAGCTGTGCTCGCCATGCAGTGCATGGGCTACTTCCGAATCTGGGGGGCTGTTGCAAAGGAGTCCGTTGCCTCTATACGGTACGGGTTCCGTGCGATCTATGATCCTTCCGGGAGCACCTGTCTTGTCAAGTCGAAGAGAATGGCTCGTATTCGACGCAACCTGCAGTACTGGTGGGATTGGTTGGAGGACAGGACAGCAGGAAGCTGCAGCAGCCGTCATGCTGTGATTCGACGCATAGATGCAAAAAAAAGTTGAAAGTAACTTCATGTTAATAAAATATTAGATCTTAATTTAACAACATAACATTGCAAAAAAAAATTAACATTGTTGAGTATGTTATTGTAATTTACTAAAGTAGTAATAAAAACAAAGGCTTATTGCATAGTTTTCGTTCACGTTCGCCTACATCGCACGTTGTATATGAGAATAAAGGGTATAATTACTAAGTTTTCTTGTTTAAAAATCACGGTTTGGGGTTTAGAGGAAAACAAATGGTAAAATGCGGAATACAGTTTTTTTTTTCGAATAAAGAGGAAAACATGTGAATTCAAAAAACGTTTCTATTGACACCAAAGAGTACTTTTCGCCGAGAAAAGTGGAGTTACAATGTTTGCGATCTAAAGTGATGATAGAACTAGAACTTATTTTTTCAGTTCACCTGCTGTTGAGTGAAATCGTAATTAGGTAAATGACTCCTTGACATGAAAATAACTTTTTTTTTATAATCGTTATAACAAAACCGTTTTTTTTAATACAGCAATATTTGTAGGTGTACTTACAGTGAGCAAAAGAGCGCAGCAAGGTGTAAATTTTTTGGTTTTTAAGAAACAAAAATATTATTTCTATCATATCCCAAATACACATAAGTACTTAAAAAAAAATACACACTCTCGCCTTGTACTAATGTACCCTTGCGGGGGTACTTACATGTTATTATTTTTCTGGTGACCTCCCCATATCCCTTTGCCAGCTACGTAACCTTTTGTGACACCCTGTATATGCAGAGTTCTGCAAACTACTGTTCTGCTTTTGAAACACCAAAAAAAAAACAGGTAGTCTAACTAAAAGGTCACGTGACCAAAAAAAAATTATATGAAGAAGCGTTTTTTTCATGAATATAAAAAATTACGTAGGATAAAAGTTTTTCAGAGTGACGCCTGAGTAACGCCCTTTCGGCTAACTATACTTTTTTTATTACACGGGGGCAGAGTTTAATACAACACCCTGAACTATTAAACTCTGATAATATTTTCGCGATTTTTTTACATTCTGATTTCATTTCCTGGCTTAGAAATAACATCAATAACATGCTGCACACGTAGGTTTCGGCATAGTATTAAACCCTTTTTGCAACAACCTGTATAAATATCGGCACGGGTACGACTTTATATATAATTAATTATTAAATATTAAAAATACTTTCAAATAAAAATAAATATTTTCGTATCACAAAACAATATTACTTACTTAGTATATTTTTAACAAAGTGGCATGTCTTCACTTTTATGTTTTCGAGTGCTATGTTAAAATTTCATGTCATTGTCCGTAGAACGCCCCGCATACCTCAACCCCCCCTCACTAGATTTGACAGATTCTGATTTTCTTCCAGCTTTAGTGACAGCCTTAAATACATTTTTTTTTCAATAACCATACCTAATATGATTTTTTATCTAGGTACATAATTAATATATTGGTGTAATGTTGTTAAGATTGCGCAAAATAAATGGCATGCTCATAGAAAAATACTCACATGTTCATCAATTTCATCATCAAGTAACCTGAACTCTTTGGTAAACTATTTAAACATATTTTAGTTTTAGGTATAATGTAAAATATTTAGGTAACTTTTACACCTTTTGGCACCTTTACGACTACAACACAGCCATGTAGTCTATTTACAAAAGGTCACATTCCCAAACCATCTTACAGCGATCAATATGAACCACAAGACACAATTATCCAATGACCTAAAACAAACAGGCAGGTGAAAACAGGCGTCGCTCCGGCGAGATGAACAAAAATAAACACGCGCCTGGCGGGTCACTCTATACTGACGAAAAACGAACGAACGAGAGCTGTCGTACAATCGGCACGTTTTATATTTATACAAAGAGGTAGAGTCGTGGCTCCCGCAGTAACTTCGTTTTTCGTATTATACAGTGACCCCCCTGTCCCGTATCATGGCGTAAATTGTTACACGAATGTACTAAATTCTTCGCGACGTAACAAATTTATTATGACGTTAATTCGTACAAATTATTTTAGAACAAATTCTGCGGGGAGTGTTACGAGAAATATGAACTGTCTGGCTGATGGATCGGACTTGCTAGATCCTAAAAAGATTACTGTCGTATCTCTACCGTAATTTATGTTGTAATTACGAAATATCTCAGGTACGCCATTCTACAGCCTTTTTCTGTTCACTTTTTGAATGTTTTTATTGATTAACACCGTGGGTTATACTCTATTATCGTACCTACAAAAGTTATGAAAATACACTCGGGTGTTATGAAAAAGTTAGGTGCCAGTATACACGGCAACCATCCTAAACTGAAAAAGATACCCAACCAGAGCCAGATTAATGAAGCTGTCTGAATATTGAAAAATATGAGTATAGGCACTTTATGGGTGGAACTTTTTCATTGCTCGCGAGTGTGTTATACAACAAGCCCAATCATTAAACATACGACCAGCATATCATACGTCGGCCATTGATAACTCATCTCACTGACGAATCTCTTTCTTCTTTTAAATGTAGAGTTAAACTTTACTTTTTCACCGATACGCTCAGAAGAGTGAGTTAAATATACCATATTATTCTACATTTCAACTAACAGTCAACATTATCTCAGGTTCGTGTCGACAAACCACGTGTGAAGTGTATTTTGATATTATGGGCGTGCACAAACCTATACACCTACACTATATAATTAACGTGGCGAGGGTATTTTTAGCCGAGCCACGGCACATGCAGTATTCTTATCTATTGGAATCAGAAAATAAGCCATGGCAGAGTCAGATAACACAAATCACTCTTTGGTTATTTATAAAAGTAGAAGTGAATAACACTATAATAACTTATGGGTGGCTTGTTTTCTGTAAAGCCAGTTAGCTCTACATTATAGGCAAGAGTGTATAGAGTAATTTTTGTGCAAGAGAGTCTTTTTTGTGTAATAATCAAATTGATGCATAAAAAAAACTTTGAAATATATTCTATTATGACCCGTTTTTTTCGTGAATGCAGTTTTGTGACCTAATGTTTGGCAGCTTAGTGTACCTTGAAACTGTGATGAGTGTGGTTTAAACACTTCATATAATGAGGCAAAATAGTAACAAACGGTAGCTTGTTGCCCTAATCAGGTCGTGCCCATGGTGTATAATTATCTAGAAATGCGGTAGCGTGACAATCTAATAATTATATTAACAGAAATAAACAGAATTCAATTATCCTTGAAACTTTATGTCACCTTTTCATGCACGAAAAATTTACAAGATAAGTTAATTTTATTAAATTAACAAATTTAATTAAAAAAAACAAGTAATAAAGGATGGATTATTTGATTCAATTATGACGAAGCTTGCCTGCTGATCTATAATAATAATAATAATATGTGGGGACATCTTCACACACGGCCATCCAACCCCAAGCTAGGCAGAGCCTGTGTTATGGGTATCGGACAGCTGATATATGTACACAAATACATAGATAGATACATATTAAATATAAATATCAACACCCAAGACCCGAGTACAAATATTTGTCTTTAAACAAATATCTGCCCCAGCCGGGAATCGAACCCGGGACCTTCGGCATAGTAGTCAGGGCCACTAACCACTACGTCATTCGACTATGTATTACCCGACTACGGTAAAGAAAATCGGCATGTATAATACAGCAAGATAGTGCCGTTCTCCGAAACTTAGTTGTTTGTCGTTTAGCGCAACCCCCAAAAGAAGAGCCGCAGTCGAGTAAAAAGCTCTTTAAGGGCCACTTGCACCAACATATTAAATCTAGATTTAGTGTTAAATCTCGATTTAGTGTCAAATTTTATATGGACTGACGTTTCTTAAATCGAGATTTGACACTAAATCTAGATTTAATATGTTTCTGCAAGTGGCCCTAAATATGTTACAGGTTACAAGCAAGCGGTTGCAATATAAATTATAAACAAGATTAGCGTTGACAGATTATACATAAAACAATGAAACTCAATTTTCAATGATGGACAGGAATCCATTGTTCTTATTGATGTTGTGGGAAAGCTATTTTTATTTGCACAACAATGAAAATATGTTTTAATTGATGCCAAGTAACTTAAATACCGTTATTACTAGGGGCAGTAGTTGATCAGGCAACTGCTCGCCTCTCAATAGATTGGTTACGGAACTGTATAGCAGTACAAATAAAACTGATTCGTTACGTATCTTAATTTAATGAATAAAATAATTACTTATAGATTATGATAAAATTCAAAATATGTAGGTATAGGATATCCTTTCTAACCAATGTTAGTTACCATAATAAATTATTTTTTTCACGTTTTTATACCTATACATTTTCACATGTTCAGAAGTTTAAGTTTGGCGAAGAATAGAGAGGAGTATGCAGAGCTGACCGCCAACCTCCAGTAGTGGAGAGGCACCAGAACAAGAAGAAGAAGTTTAAAACCTATTAAAATGATTTTGTGACGTAACTTTATGTATCTGTTTGCTTCTCCACATGTATGTACGCCCACTGTACAGGTACAGTGCCACAAACGTATCTGTTTCGGTGAAAGCTCAAGTAAATGCCTAATATTTTTTTTTTTTTTTTTTTTTTCTCCCTGGCAACCCTACGAACCGGGTGTCAAAAAAACAGCTGAGTTAATTTATTTTAATATTACTAAATTTAATGTCTAATTACGTATAAAACTAGTGTTAACTTAAAGAATATAGTGTTATACAGCTGTGCAAATGAAGACAAGCCTTCAAAACCCTGAAATAAAACACTTACGGGACTCGGATATTTGAAGCAACGGCACCTGTCAAAGTTCGAATTTGCCAACGGATATCTATCAGGGGAGTATTGTTAAAATTACATATTTTTACTAGTATTACTCATTTAAAATCATAAACACTAAATTATTTAATCATTATTCATTAGTTTGCTGCATACGTGAAATGTTTTTCACACTTCCTTAACCCACTTTTAGACTTTGTCATTTTCAAACTTTGTTGTTTTCATTTCTAATTTTCAAACTTTCTATTAGCTTTTGTATCCCTTATTCCCTATTCTTACTATATCATAGTCTCCACCTACTTAATTGCTATTAGTACTTCATTGAATAATGATCAAGTGATTGTTTTTTGGCTTAAAGTTTACATAATTCTAAGTCAATAATACCACTGAGTACCTATTCATTTAAGTAACATATTATGCATATTACTCGCTCCCCACCTATAGTTTGTGTTCATGACTACATTGTTTATGATAACTAACAAATAAGTTACCTTTTGATCATTTTTACATAGACTTACAATATATTACTTAATAATTATTATAACCTATTGGTATCTGGTTTGATCAAGTTATACCTAAAGAGGGTTATTTTGTGTCTTGGATAATCATCTTCTCGGTTCTACCTATCAAGATACTAACGGGTAACCCCGGTTGGTTTTCAGAGATGTCGAGGATGATGACCCGGAAGGTGCAGAGCCGTGACCTGGAGATCCAGCTGAGGACAGCTTTGGAGGATCTCAAGGCGTCTCGTGACCTCTCAAGCCAACTGATGGCAGAGCGGGAGGACAACGAAAAGGAATTTGATTCCCTTTTGAAAAAGAACACCGACCTAAAGAATGTCATCGCTGAAATGGACATCCAATACCAAGACTTACAAGGCAAATGTGATGAGCTGGAAATTGTACTGAGATCAAACACAGAGAGTCAGGATTTATATGAAGCTGCCTTGACAAAGATCTGCAGCCTGGAGCATCAACTGGCTGAAGCACACACAGAAATCCAGCAAATAAATGAAGCACATGCAAGCGAAGAAACAAATAAGACAATGGCACTGTACGATGAATTAGTTACCCTACATCACACCCCTATGCCAACAATAGACCTCACCACTCCAAGCAAATCAATCAATATCAAAGGTGCAAACAGGCTTAAAAAATATATTAAAATAAATAAATATATTAGGAAGTCTGAGCGAGCATTGAAAAAGCATAAGACGTACCTTCCATTGAAAAAGGATAGAGTGAGACTACAACTACTGGTAAATAAATATGAAGAACAGATGTCGGACTACAACCAGAAACTCGCAGACAACAACCAAGAGTGCGAGTTCAACATGGCTATGCTACAGTCTAGGCTGGCCACATTGAAGTCTGCCCTAGACCAGAGAACTGTGGAGTATGAAAACCAGCTGCTGGTGCTGAGAAGTGTGGGCTTAGTTCGGGTTGAGATGCTGCCGGAGAAGTCTTCACCTGCTGAAGCCTCCACCGCATCTCCGGAGGCCACCACCACCACCCCGTTGGCCACCACTGAACTCACCACTGGTCTCCCGAGGGCCACCACCAGACTCCTGGCGGCCACCACCAGCATCCCGTTGGCCACCACTGGACTCACCACTGGTCTCTTGGGGACCACCACCGGACTCTCGGGGACCACCACCATTCTCCCGAGGGCCACCACCAGACTCCTGGCGGCCACCACCAGCCTCCCGACGGCCGCGCCATCCTCAGAGGTCATCCAGAGCGGATCGGCGGCAGCAGATGTTTTTCAGGCCTCCACTAAGAAATTACATAGGAAACCCACCTATTCTCAGGCAGCTAGTAGAATAGTAGGTAATAAGCAGTTACCTAAGATGTCACCCTCTACCTTGACAAGGCTTACTACAAGTAGTAGCAATTCAAGCGAGGATTACAGCACAGTTGTATATTCCGATAGGCTTGGCAAGGATTTCGGGCACATGTTGGGTAATCATGTAAATGGAAAAGTTGTTAATTATTGTTACCCAGAACTTACATTCGGACAAATAGTTGAATTAATTTCAGAGAGGTCACACACTGACAAAACAACTATATTTATTATGTTGGGAAATAGTTTAGGGGTGTCAAAGTCTGACATACATAGAAGTTTTGCTATATTAGAAGGCCTTCCTACAAAACATGTATTTGTTTGTGCATTTCCTTACTCATGCACACTGCCTGACAAATGCAATTATATGACATGTAGCCTAAATAAAACAATGTACAATGCATGTTGTAAATCTGATTGTATCAATTTCTTTGATACTAATTTATACGTAGATAATTTTAAGTTGACTTGGGACAGTTTATTTTTGTCCTCAAATCAGAAACGACGTCTAGCTACAGAGGTAGCTCATCTTATTAACTCAGTTATAAGCATTATAACGAAGAAAACTTGTGTCCCTATTGACATCGTCAGTAGTAATACTGATAATAGTAATAGTACAGTAGATTTAAATTAGATTCTCAGACAACGGGAGAGCATCATAGCGTTGATATAAAGATTGATTCAGTTCACTGCTCTCTCGGCTCAAAACTATTAAAGGACAAGACATTTAAGAATGAATTTAAAGTGGTACATCAGAATATTCAGAGTCTTTCTTCTAAATTGTTAGAAATAGAACTATTTTCGGAAAAATTTAACATTGATTGTTTATGTATCACAGAACATTGGTTAGACGAGAATAAAATGATGTTCCAATTGAAAAATTACAAACTTATAAGCTGTTTTAACAGAAAGTGCAACGAGCATGGCGGGTCACTTATATTTCTTAAAGAAAATTGTAAATGTAAAGAACGAAAGGACATAGTAGCTCTTTCTGTTAAACACCATATAGAAATTTCATGTGCAGAGCTAAACAAGTATATAATAGTATGTACCTACAGGCCACCTACTGGTGATTTCATTACCTTTGAGACTGTCATGGAGGATGTTCTAAGGTTAGCTTCCAATAGTAAAAAGGAAGTAATAGTGTGTGGTGACTTTAATGTTGACCTATTAGGTGACTCTCCTAATATATCGAAATTACTGTTACTTTTTAAATCATTTAATCTTTTTAATGTCTTTCTGGAACCAACTAGGATTACATCCACGTCGGCCACTTGTCTAGATAACATATTCTGTAACTGTGAGTTTAAAGACAGTAGTGTGATAAATTGTCTGAGGTCAGACCACAGTGGGCAGACCATTACCTTAGTAAACACTGACAAGACAAATAAAACTAAGGTTAGATGCAGACCGATTACTACAAAGAAAATTGACAATTACTTGAAGAAACTAGACGAAAAACTTCCGAGGGTTAAAGTAGATTGCAATTCTAATGAGATGTATACTAACTTATTTAAGATAATAGCTGATGAGTTTGAGAGTAATTTTGAAACGAAGGAAGTTTTGATAGACAATAAAATTAAATTTTGTGACTGGGCTACAGATGGTATTCGCAAAAGCAGGGCGACATTATATGATCTGTATGAGATGAAAACATTCATACTCCGCCCTGACTTTCAATCTTATGTGAAGAAATATAGCAAAATGTACAAATGTGTCTGTCACTGTGCGAAGACAATTTTTATTAATAACAAGATTAAAGACTCGGCTAACAAATCTAAGGCCATTTGGAATATTATTAATAACGAAACGGGGAAGAATCGAACACGCGAGACTAATTTATCTTTAAAGGTAGGCAATGACATAATAACATCAAATGACGAGGTGGCGAGAGTTTTTGAAGAGTTTTTTACGAACATTCCTTTAGAGACTACTTGCAACCTAGATTCTTCAGCTACATTAGCTGAAACCCTGATGAAGGAGAACGCACCTTCAACCGATAAGGAATTTAAATTCAGATATATAAATACATTAACTATTATAAAAACATTTAAGTCCTTAAATATGAAGAAAACTGAAGACTTGTGGGGAATGTCAGTTAAATTTGTTCTTTCTATTATTAATAAAATCGCCCCAATTTTGGCTAACATTTTTAATAAATGTATCGCTGAAGGTGTGTTCCCAGATCTTATGAAATTGAGTAAAATTATACCTCTGTTCAAGAGTGGGGATATGGAGGACCCTGCAAATTTCAGGCCTGTCTCGGTTCTTCCAGTTTTGAGTAAAATATTTGAGAGGATCATACTCAGTCAGATGCTTTTGCATTTCAATGAAGCTCGACTGTTTCATAGCCAGCAGTATGGTTTTACAAAAGGCAAATCAACAACCGATGCCGGTACTGCGTTAATTAAGCACATATTTGACGCCTGGGAAGACCATCACGATGCTATTGGAGTCTTCTGTGATCTGTCGAAGGCGTTTGATTGTGTGGACCATCAGACTTTAATTTCGAAACTGAGATACTATGGAATAGGAGGAAAGGCTTTAGATTTGATAGCTTCATATTTAGACAAGAGGCAACAAAGGGTCGATATTAATAATACTAAATCACAGGGGGCTCATGTAAAGATAGGCGTCCCTCAAGGATCTATTCTAGGACCATTTTTATTCCTCATTTATATTAATGACTTGCCTTTTATGGTTGAAAAATTGACTAATATAGTTTTATTTGCTGACGATACTTCTTTGCTTTTTAAAGTTAAAAGAAGTGAAAATATTTTTTATGAAATTAATTCTATTCTATCTGACATACACGATTGGTTTACCGTAAATAATCTTTTATTGAATTCTAAGAAAACGAAATGTATTAAATTTACACTGCCGAATGTTAGACAATGCGATACTAACATTATTCTAGATGGGAATAAATTGGACCTAGTTAATGATACTGTCTTTCTTGGTATGACTATAGATTCAAAGTTACAATGGGGACCTCACATTGCCAAATTGGCTGGAAGGTTGAGCTCGGCAGCTTTTGCTGTACGGAAAATTAGACAACTGACCGACGTTGAAACCGCCAGATTAGTTTACTTTAGTTATTTCCACAGCTTATTGTCGTATGGAATTTTGCTTTGGGGTAGAGCCGCTGATATTGAGACTATATTTGTATTACAGAAAAGAGCCATCCGCTCTATATACAAACTTGGTTCCAGGGATTCATTGAGAGAACTATTTAAAGAAATTAACATCCTTACAGTTCCATGTCAGTTCATTTTTTCCAATTTAATGTATGTACGAAAGAATATTTCAACTTTTGATACAATTGGCAGTAATCATGACATTAATACTAGGAACAAGCATAAGCTGGCTTTTCCAGCGATGCGTCTGGCGAAAGTTAATAAATCGTTTTTAGGGTACTGTATTAGATTTTATAATAAGCTTCCAGCAGAAGTTGCTCAAATGCCAGAGAATAAGTTTAAGTGTTACATTAAAGAGAAACTCAGTAAAAAAGCTTATTATAGAATTGATGATTACTTAGAGGACGTTAATGCATGGCTGTGATAAGTAGTTAGCTCTGCTCATATTATTATAATAATAATAATTAAGCTTATATGTATTGTATACCAACTAGTTTTAAGTCTTTTTTTGAAAAGATGGCTCAGGAGTTTCTTGCCTCCGTTCTTCTCCTTAGACAGAAAGAGCCCCCCCTTATCCGAACGGAGAGTAATTTGTAAAAATTGACGTTCATCAGAAAATTTTATATTTGTACGATGAATAAAAAATTTTGACTTTGACTTTGACTTTGACTTATTTCTTAATTCCTTTAGACTTTTCAGAGTCTAACTTTGCCCATAGTAGTCATTCTTTCTTGCGGTGTTAATAAACCCAACTCATCTTTAAGTAGGTAATCAGATAAGTGTATCGCACTGTACTATACAGGATGTTGCAAAAAAGGTAAGGCTTTAAGTTTCTATGGAAGTTGGTTGGTCTCGTGACTTTTTACTATGAAAAACTATATTTTTTTTTGTGAATTTTCAAAACTCGTAAAACAAAAGTTGTTCAGTATGACCCAATGAGTCACTCCCTGTCGGCTTAGTATTTTGCAACGAGTATTCAGTACAAGTATACCTACAGGATACTTATCGCCTACAGCTGATGGCAAATGAAACCGAACCGCAACGGTCATAATACTGTTAATTAATTGTTATGTGCACTGTAATGGACCACATTATTTAGTGCACAAATAAATCTCAATTATTGAAACAACCTGTTTATTTCAGTAATGTTTTCGTTAATTATGTATTAAGTATGTTTTCGGTATCGTGTGTAATGTAAATTACATTACTAAATACTTATATGAAAAACTTATTCTGTATAAAGCAATGCAAATATAAAGTAAAATTTCAGTGATTTTGATTCTAAAACCATTGAAATGATAGTGCTGGTTCTAAAGGAAGGGAAGAATTTTAGTTTTAGCACTGTTAAAGGTTAAAGCCTAAAATATTTTTAAAATATTATAGATTTTGCAACATTTTTTTTTAAGTTTTAGAAGGTGTCTTTTGAATGCCTGCCATGTTTTCCTAGTAACAACCCAACCCTAGGAAGCTATTCCTCACATAGGTTCCTGTCCAATACATTTGTTCACATAATTCTAATTCACTGATATTAATTACCTCCCAACTTGTTTACTATTATTACCTACCAATTCATCAACACATTTATATATTTATATACCTAATACCTTCCTGTTTGCCAAATTCGTTCTACGAACATGGACTGCGTAAGTGCTAATCTCATAATTCGTCCTTATTCACACAACAATCCTACCAAACTCGGCAATAATTACCTTCTGTCGACGCGTGTAATAGAATACATAAGTATCTAACTAATAAGTGTACTGAATGTGCAGTGTATTAGTTCCAGACAAGGTACGGTCAGCTTCATAAGTAACTATACACTTTTGTACCTGTTTGAATGGGCAGTTTGTGAGTTTGTCAAATGTGTACCTACAGCTAATATACTTTACGTACAAGAAATACAAGAATACTTTTTAGTCACCTATCCAATCTAAAACTTTTTCTTCGAGCGTGTCGATGACACAGATGGCCTGTTTTAAATTACACACACGAGCAATGAAAAAGATTCACTTTCAATATTCCTAAAACTATACGGCCCATTTTTTTTTAAAAAAAAGCTGTTAATTGTATTTCTACATTAGAGATGGCATCGCCGTCGTTTATTTGGACAATGAATGGATAGCCTCCTTATTTTCTTTATTTCGTTTAAAAATAATCGCCGATCAGTACCTCCTGAACACGAAACAGAATAGTGATCAGTACAATTGAGACTATTTGCCAACCGCTATGGGTTGGGATCAATTGACTAGCAATTTTTGTCCCTGCGCGGCCGCCGCGCACTCACCTACATTGTGTTATTGCATGAGTTGAGTACTTACTTATTTAAACACGTTTGACAGATGATATCATTTGCGACCATCAAAAATTTTAATGTACCCTCGAAGAATAAAATCTTTTCACATGCTCTATTTTTGCAATTTTCTCAACATAATAGAGAAGATGTTTCAATTATCTATTATTATTATTATTAATAAACTCTTTATTGAACAAAATAAATTGTTACAAAGGCGAACTTAATGGGAACACCCAAATATTCCGAAAAACTTTTTTCCGAATTTGATAACCCCGAATATGTAATTTACGAAATATTGCAATACCGATTTTTTTAAATACCGAATTATAATAATCACGAAAATTATAATTTCGAATATTATAATCACGAATATTGTTATTACGATTGTTAAATATACGAATGTTAAAAAATACGATTACTTTAATATACGAAAAATAAAATACCGATTTATTATAATCACGAAAAAGTCAAATCCCGATCGGAAATATGATAATTCGTGATTTTGACAAAAAAACATAAACGTCTTTAAAACTTTAGAACCAAAACCAAAAGATAGGTGCGACGACGAGCAAAGCGAGGAGGAGCGTGTTAGGTGCACATAGATATCGAAAAACAAAGCGGAGCGTTTCAAATATAGAGCAAAACAATTGCTAGGATTTTTATGGTGTTCAAACTTAAAAACCTTAGGACCTAAACCTAAAGATAGGTGCGACGACGAGCAAAGCGAGGAGGAGCGTGTTAGGTGCACATAGATATCGAAAAAAAAAGCGGAGCGCAGCGAAGCGGAGCGGAGCGTTTCAAATTTAGAGCAAAACAATTGCTAGGATTTTTATGGTGTTTAAACTTAAAAACCTTAGGACCTAAACCTAAAGATAGGTGCGACGACGAGCAAAGCGAGGAGGAGCGTGTTAGGTGCACATAGATATCGAAAAACAAAGCGGAGCGCAGCGAAGCGGAGCGGAGCGTTTCACATAATATAGCATAAAAATATTGTTTTTATACGCATTATGCTGCATTATTCATATAACCATTTCTTGTTAACTAAGAAACATTCGGGAATTTGTATTTTCGGAATATTAAAACTTCGGGATTCGTAATTTTAACAATTCGATATAATAAAAAATCGTACTTTTGAAACATCGAAAAAATAATATTCGGAAAATTGACTTTCGTCATTTTAATAAATGTGTTGTTTGAAATTTCGTTTATAAACTATTCGTGATTTTCGTTATTCGGAAACTTAAAATTCGGGATTGTGAATTATTCGGAACTATGAAATTCGAAATTTTTAAAATCGTTATTTTCATATACGTAAAAAAGTTATTCGGAATTATGTAGTGTACCCGAACTTAATGCTAGCAGCATTTTCTACCAGTTAACCTTTGGTGATGTTGAAAAAGTGATTGGTAGTGCTTACGATAGAAAATGGTCTAAATTGAGTACCTAACCAAAATATTAATATAACTATACCTATACAATATAAGTAAATAATTCACTCTAAATAATCTACTACAAATTATATTATATCGAGTTTTAAGTGGTTTTAAACTGATAAAAACTAGGTATGTATATATGGTAGGTAGTTGTAAGTGTGCTCCGAAAATTGGGCGATGTAAACAATCCATTTCATAATTCTCTGAAATATTATTACTCTTTCGATGTAGCGAGTTTCAATATTTTTTATAATTTACTTACAGAAAATGATCGTTGATAACTGGTTACGTAATTGAGGTTTTAATCAACAACCATGCCGTTAATGGCTTTTAACCGAACGTACTCAGGGAGTGCAGATAATGTAGAGTAGTTTTAACACTCATGAAGGGAATATTTTTTACAGTACAAAAAATAGCTGAAAATCACATACCTCTGAAATTGCTACCTAAGAGCGATCTGATTTCGTTGCCCCGTACTGTCTACTGTTTTTGTTTTGTAATTGTAATTAATTTGTAGTCATAAGATTGAAATGTGGGTGTTTGTATATCGCAATTACTTTTCAAAACATAATCAGTTACAATTATAATAAAAAATTTTTTTTTTAAATTTAAGACTTAAGATTTAGTGTACCCTTGGGTCACGAACCCTAGAAACATGTTATTTGATCCAAAATTTACTGTACTTAAACATTTGTAAATTAACACATCTTTTACAATTGAATTCGTAAATAATTGTGCACGATCTTCAGGTAACGTTTCGTGACATACTTACCTACCTAAAAAGGATTCGTGTACTTTTGGCTTCCACTTCTTTCCTCCATACTGGAAAAGAGTGATGTTCTGAGTTTTCCTATGTGACTGTCATAATATATTAATAATTATATTTTCAGATATCATGAGCATGGAATGGGAATTCCATCTCCGAGCAAATACCAACTCTTAGAAATGCAAGAAAAACGCAAAAAAGGTCTTCTTTTAGTTGTGCATACAGTTAAAATCTCTTAAGTGCCTCCACCGAACTGAGTAAACGAGCTACGGACGTTTCTGAACATCTCTCGATAAAACGTGTAGCCTCAACTAGTAACTAATACACACTCACGGGCAATGAAAAAGTTCCGGTGAGAAAAACACCCAATTACTCCTTACCGAAAAAGTAAGTTTAAAGTAACTTAATGGCGTCTTTTGCAATATTTTTGTACATTTAACGGTGCATCAGAATATTACCAACTAAAAACCAAAATATTTGGTTCAAATATCCTATTAATTGTTCAAAAAAATTGGGGTCATTTGGAAAATCGAAAGTGGAACTGTTTCTTTGCACGCGAGTGTATTAAATTTAATCTGTGCCTCGTATGAATAATGGAGTAACTGCAACCGGCTAATTACACGGCACTCGCGGCCTCGGGAGATAACAGAACTCTATGGTTCCCACTGCTATCTCCGCCGTTATCAGATTACACGACGATAATCCAGTGCATCAGACAAATCTGGGCAGGTACCTCCGTACCTAGGTTTAGAACTTTCTTTCATAGGTCAATTTAGCAAAAGAAATGAATGAATGAATTTAAAATAGCTAAATATACTTATTTTTTTTATCAAGCGATTATTGATAGTCTAGGATTTTTTGGTCCCGGTATACTAGCGACATAATAATTTCCACAAGTGCGGTGGCTTATGTTTCAGTAGCATGCTGAATTAATTTCGTTACGTTTTGTGACATGTATAGGTGGGTATGTAGGTAGGGTGGCCACTAAACTGCGTCCGAAGGCTACAGGGGAAATCAACAGGTACCTACCCAAATAAAGTAACATTGAGCTGGGTCTTGAGGGAACAGAACGAAACAACACCTGAATCAGTGCTTCTCATTCGCACAACACATCTTTCAGGTAACCTTTTACATTTACAAGATTAGGCAAATCGGAAAAATATTTATGAAGGAAAAATATAACAATAAATTGAACCGATATTTTCCACGTTGTGAATAGGCTTTCATAGGCGTTTAAGTAATGAAATTATCTTTTACAGCCCACACAATACCTACCAATTGCCGCTAATGTTTCTGTTTAAACGAAAACTAAACTAGATTACCGTGTTGCGTGCGCTCGGGACGTAACTGTTACATCCGTCCTTGACACTGGCCGCGCGACGTCACCACTGTTTACCACCGCGTGATCCGCGGATTAAACTCCATTTAACTGATCATCATAAGCATAACTCGTTTCCTAAAACTTAATCGATACAAATTTCCAAAATCAACATCATCATCACGCAAAGCGTCTCGGCACCGAGTTGGATCATCATATTCTTACGTTTAAGATATGCACTTTTTTCAGTCTGCACTTTGAGTACTGTTGGCTGAAGGGTGCCGTGCTCGCGAGGGCTGGTTCAGGCCAGCATGGTGGCCGTCGGGCGCGGGGCGCGGGGCGCGGGGCGAGGTGACGCGGCGGCCGGCGGACCGCGACTGCTGGACGCGCCGCCCCGCGCACGCGCACTGACTAACCCGCCGCAAGAGCGGGACGCACATACACAACAACTACCAACAGCCACTCTCCGTTTCAGTCTTTATTCACAACTTCAGAAGACACTCATTCCTCTGCCAGAGAAATTGGCTCTTAGGTTAGAAGGTTTGCGCTTCCAGGCCGCGACGCGTCCGCTCCTGTAAACTGTGTTATGTAGGCTCTGAAGACTGAGATGCTGTAGCCGTTACTGTGGACCGTTCCGATGTTATGTCACTATTGAGCGCGTTCCACTTCGTTGTTTGGCCGTGAACAATGTTTTAACCGCTCGGCTCGCTAATAACTTTGAATGGAGCATAGTTCAGGATGACGCCCGCCGGCCTAGTTTCAGCGATGACGAGTCGCTTTGATGTGTCGCGGTGAGCGCCGTAATGCGCCCTAACGAATGCTGTAAATTATTAATGAAGTTTCTTCCCGCAGCACGCGGCCTAAATATTCGGCAAGCATTCCGTGTTGCCGTGCCGTCGTGGCCGCCGTGGGACCGCCTGGCTCCACGTCTCGTCGCCACAATAACTTTCGTCGACGAGTTTCTTTATTTGTCCACCCTCTTCTTCTCCCCGACAATGTAGGTTGAAAGGGCAGAATAAACTCCGACTGAATTAAATCGATATCGCTTAATAATGAATGCTGAAGGATACACAGTAGGTGGTCTATGTAGAGTTAGTGCCATAATCATTTTAATCGCATTAAAGTGTATACATCCACGTAATCCCAGTATTACTCCGCCGACTTAATGTGTGTCGATGGCAAATTAGCCTTTACGGCGGTGCACTGAAGGTTGATGTTGTGCGGAAGTTGATTCAGTCTGTTTGGATGCTCGGAAATCGAAGTGATTTACATGTGAGCTCTATGATTTCGAACCAGCGGCGGCGGCGGCGGCGGCGCGGAGATATTGAAAAGTCGAGTTTTCATTTCAATGTTTACTTCTGGCATCTCTGTGTAAGCCGTCTGAAAGTTTCACGAATAAGTACAAGTTGGTAGTTATTAAGAATTATTATCAATATGTCCAGATTATTAAAAAAACAATATGGTACATTCATGAGAAATGAAAAGTTGCAACGGCAATGGCAGATGTTTTTTTTTATTATCTCGTGCGTTTACATGTACTTTAAGTCACGTCCCAGGAGTACCGATATGTGTAGTGTCTGTACATCATCAAAACGCATACCTACCTATAACATCCGAACCACTTGTATTAAACAGTAATTAAAAGCAAACGCTATTTTACCGATTCAAAACTTTTCGCATAAAATCGCTTTCATTTCCATTCCACCGCTCACCGGGAGCGACAATAAAAGCCCGCTTTATTTACCGTTTCATTAAATTGTTCTTCCTTCAATTATTGTGATATAAATATTGATCGTAACATCGCTTCTACACCCATACTCACAAAAATATCTAACAAAATATTAGGCGATGCATTTATTTGGGCGCCTAAATATTAAGACAGTCTCTAGATCTGCATCTACTACAAGAGTAAACGAATTCTCGAGTAAAGATCAAGAACAGGCAAGCATAGCATGGGTTGTGTTTCGGCCAACTGGACCTTACACAAGTACATAGTTGTTAATACCTGAATGAGGAAAGCACCGAACGATAACAACGTTATGATGTTCCCGCAAAATTCATTACCTCACCAACCATATTGTTTGAGCACCAAACATAGTAACCAAAAGGACTGATTGATTAGTCTGATAAATTTGAATTATACAGTACCTACAGTGCTTTAACCGTAATTTTACCACTGAAATCTGTGATCTTTACTTCCGTTGGTTGGTATTACGCTGTAGAGTGTGTCCAATGACAATGCTAGAGGTACAAAATATCTAGAAAATATCCATATTTGACTGTATTAACAGGAGAACGTTAACAGCAGAGAGATTGTTCAGATACAACGTTGTTAGAACGGCTCATCAAACCATTTTATCGAGAGACGCCATCTATCCAATCATTTCACCACGGTGACAAATTCTAGTGTTTGTCACCGACAAGGGTAGATATTGAAACTTCATCCACCTTCTACGTTTCTTCCAAACAATTACGAAGAGTTTGTTGCTCACTTGTGAGTCACCCTGAATACTCCATAGAGGATTACAGTCGTAAGCAAGGGCCTCCCCACATTCAAGAGTGTCAATATCAATATCCCGTTTCCCTGTGCTCGCTGAGATTGCTGGAAATAGGACTCCTACAGATCGATATCCACATCTGAATTAGCTCTTTACGTCTAACCCCAAAAAGGAACCAATTGCGGAAAGTCCCGGGGACGCCTAACATTATTACTAGTCGTCGTAGCCTATTCTGCGAATTACACACAGAATTTGTTCGTATAAATTATCTGCCCCATTTCAACGCAAGTTGTAAGAACGAGTGTCAATATAAGCCACCCTTATAAACTCTGGAAGCCTCACGGCCACCTTACCTTTAAGTTATTCTTCTTCTTAGCGTATTGACTAGGGTTTGTAACCTTGGGATTGGCCGGTCAAAATAGTTATCAGTGCTTTGGACGAATACACTAAATAACAAATGATAGGTCATGGAGCACGCTCCTTTAGTATGTACAAGCCTATAAGTTGTTGAGTTTTTAGGCGTACAAGGAATAAGTACCTAACAGGTAAGTCAATTTTGTTGGTAGGTATCTTGTTGTGTATTTCATCAATAAAGATTTATTGTATCGCTTTGCAATAAGCAATTAAATATTTAAATTACTAAAACTTGATTTATTTTGTTGCTGAAAAGAACTGTTAATATTAGAGAGCTTTAAATCCATGCGGTAATGAAGTTTGATCTGTAAGACAGTTGGTGGACAGTCCCAGAACTTTATGTAAAATTGTAAATGCGATTGACTTGCTAATAGTTCCTGGGAGAGGCACAAAGATAGAGTGGTCACTGAGTGACATCTTTGATACTTTTATTTTATTAAAACTTTTCCATACGCTAAAATGCTCTTAGGTCGAGGCCCGTGGAGACTTTGAGGAAAATGACTGAGGGTTTATTTGTACGGAAACTAAAATTTAATATCCTGTGTTGATTAACCTCGCAAATATTTGCATTGTTCCGTCCAAGTTTCAGTTGAATTTTCCAAGTGTTTTTGTGCGAATATGTTAAGATATTTCGGGAAAATTAAGAGGTTTTCCGAAATATCGTAATATTTTAATGAAAACACTCCTTTCCTAACAATAAATGTAATAATGATTAACTTTACAAAAGATCATACCGTCTACAACCCGTCTTGAATATTCGTCTTCTTATGAAATAAGAATTAATAATCTTCCACTCACACTCCCTATCAATTAATATAATGAACAGGAATCGAACAAAATTGCGGAATTTCCAGCAAATAAACATACTTAAATACAATGTTTGTGTTGGCAAAGGTGTCCGGTAAATAATTGTCGCACCTGTGCTCCCCGACACCGAGATAAATTATGGCGGAATTTAAGACGTGTTATGAGTTTATGACGGGTCTATTTTGAGCTAACGGCATCAGAAACTGACAGATACACACCATGTTCCGTGGCTTGTTTGTGGAAATAATTAATTTTGGTATCGGCTGCGGCGCGTGGAAACATGTCTGAATCATGTTGGATGATGAAATTGACTTGTGGGTACTGCGGGCCTATCGCGAAGTCAAAACGAAGTAACATTTAATTTCAATACAATTTGAATCCTAAAATCGTTGTCAAATTAAGTGCGCGATAGCTGGCCTGACATTGTTACGTGAAAGAAGTTGTTGCTCATTTCACTATTCATCTACTTGCGATGTATAAGGATAAGATTTTATTTTTGGGAAAGTCGTTTAGTTTGATGTGCAGATATCATTGTTTGCCCTATTTTCATTAAGGTTCTATATACCTAGCCATTTTCGTGGTGATCTGAACCGAAGTGAACAACCTTTACACATAGACACGAGTGACCACAGTGTGATGCTATCTATTTAACTGGCGGGAGGCACGCGATGCACCGGCCATTGGTGTCACACCACTACTGAACAGTTCTATTCATTCTCTCATCTGAATGTAGATGTAATATAACTATATTGTACATAAAACACTTAAAATAACATTTAAAACTTAAAGTCTGTAATACAATAAGGGCGGCCTTATCGCTAAAAGCGATCTCCTCCAGGCAACCCTACGAGCTAAGAGAGACAATTTTGAATATAAATGAGGAATTTGTACAAAATATAAACACTAAATGGAAAGTAAATTAATACCTACTTATTTTATTAATAAATACTTGAATGGTTTGTTTTGAAATTGATTAGGAACCCCGGATTCTTTAAGGCTCGTAACGTGATTCGTGAGTATATTATTTTGTGGTAAAGCAAACACGACTTCAATTATTGTTGGTCCTAGTTTTATATTGTTAGCTTGCGTTGTTTATTAATTTAATTAGAACATTCTGGTTATCTGTAGTAGACTATGCACGAGGCTAGGATTAAATGCTTCTTGTACAATGTAGGTGCTATATAGAAAAAGATCACTAATACAATGACCATTGCTGTTGCTGTCCTATGGTACCCCAGTGGTACAGAGGGCCTTAACAAGCGTGCGCCACGCCGTTCTGTCCTCAGCAACCGCTCTGGCCTGCGTCCAGCTCAGGCCTTGTGCTCGCAGCTCGCCGTCCACTGTGCGCCGCCATGTGTGCACGGGGCGACCGCGTCTGCGGTGGCCACCCGGCGGTTTCCATTCAAAGGCAATGCTCGCTTTTTCTGATTGTGTGGCCAATCCATCTCCATTTTCGCAATGCGATTTCTTGTTCGATGGAGGTCTGCTTACACACGTTCCACAGGTCAACGTTCCGGATTGTGTTCGGCCAGAAGATACGGAGGATCGACCTCAGGGATTTGTTGACGAACACTTGTAGTTTGTTCATCAATCCCTTAGTCACTCTCCACGTTTCACAACCGAACAACAGAACCGATTTGACGACGGAGTTGAAAAGGGAGATTTTCACGCGACGCTTGAGCACGTTGGAGTCCCACACAGGTCTTAGTTGTGCGAAGGCAGCTTTCGCCTTATTTATTCTTGCTGCAACGTCATCGTCCGTCCCACCTTGGTTGGTGACTGTACTGCCGAGATACACAAAACGGGATACTGTCTGTAGGCTTTCATTTTCCAGTACAAGTGGGTCGGTGTCAGTCGACTTTACGCGCTTGTCCACTGCTTTTCGACGGTTAATTCGCAGGCCCATCTGGTCAGCAGTGTCTCGCAGTTTCTCCAACTTTGCTTCCAGTTGGGCTAATGTTGGCGATATCAGTACAATGTCATCCGCGTAGTCGAGGTCCTCCAGAACACTTGTACCCCAACTGATGCCTTGGACATTTGTTGTCACCTCACTCATGACGTCATCCAGCACAATAATAAATAGTAGCGGGCGGGTATACAATGACCACCCTCTATTAATTAAATAAGGAAGGTAGATACTACCATATAAACAAAAGTAACCCAGCATTTTTGTTAAATAAAATGATCTTCATGAAAGTTAAATATGCTCTTGGTGGAGACTAAAATACGTTTCCTAAGAGCCTGAAGGAACCTCAAGCGAAGTAAACAAACTCGAGCAGGATTATGGATAACAGACTGCTAATGCATTTTTACCCGACTGCGGAGAAGCAAAAAGGAGGGTTATGTATTTAAACAGAATGTCTGTAAAACTATGCCATATTATCAAAGCCCTCTGAAAATGGAAACCACGAGATTATTGTCTTGTTTCATACGTTTTCTAAGCTTTTTAGCTTTTTTTTATATATATAAGTAGGTACTTTAGTTATATCCTGTTTTATCGATTAAAAAAAAAAAAACACAAGACACGCACTCACGCCTTGTACTAATGTACTCCCTTGCGGGGTAGGCAGAGGTGCATTGCTGCACCCACTTTTCGCCAGAGTGTATGTTAGTCCCAATGTAATAGGGGGCGGGCCTATTGCCATTTTACGGGTACATCCAAGACCCGAGAACAAATATCTGTGTTTAAACAAATATCTGCCCCAGCCGGGAATCGAACCCGGGACCATCGGCTCAGTAGTCAGGGTCACTAACCACAACGCCATTCTGGTCGTCGATTAATTAGGTATAATCCGATAACAACAATATTACGTAAAAAACCAATCGTAATCAGGTACTTAGTTGATTTTAAAACGTTTAAAAACCTACGAAGGCGAGTTGCCTAACATTGTTGCTAGAAAATTATGAAAAGTATACCGAGTAACATCATTACCTTTTATATTTTCATAAAATACCAAGGTATATACTTTGTTATTACGCAAGAAATTTAAGCTCATCTCCAGTAAGCCTTTTTAAAGTAGGCTGTAACTGAAAATCTAGTAAAATTTCAGCTTGTATCTAAGCAAGCCCGGCTATTACGGACCTCGCTTCGTCATAAAATGTACATTCTGCGGAGCTCAGTCAAATTAAACATTTCGTGCGGCGAAACTAGAAAATACCCGTCAGCGAATACTGACTGGATAAACCATTGGAAATTATGGTTGAATACGCAGATTCACACATTACCACACTGCTGGAAATTTATTCCTGGAAGATTATAAATGACATTATTTTTATTGGAATAAGTTGTAAAGTTTCTGTACTCTCTAGTTTTCGAATTGATGTTGTCATAAAGCTCTTGCTGTATTGAGAGAATACGATGTCAGTACTTACAATAAGAAAAAAATATAATTATTATGATAGTTGCCTTTTTATTTTCCGCTCGCACTCCGTGCGTCAAATAGCGTAGAACTTTCAGGAAGCACTCTTAAATCTGGTCACGTAACGCAATGATAGTCATAAGTACTTTATTTGTACAAGCAAAGCGTTTCAGAAACGGAATAATTTGTAACAATTCCGGACTCCGATAAACTACGTTAACAGCTCATTTATTTCTATCTGGGAGCAGATAAATAAACAACGCTAAATTACCGAGCTAACCGTGAAAAACATGCATCTCCATTTGAACAATTCCCGCGATTCGACGAGTTACTTGTATAGCTGTACAGCTATCTTTTGTTTTCATCTTTACTAAATTTATAACAGACTAGTTGTTCCCGCGAGCTTCGCTTCGCCTTAAAAAGTTTTCCCGTAGGAATTCCGGGATAAAAATAAGCCTATGTTCTTTCTCAGGGTCTAGACCATATGTATACCAAATTTCATTCAAATCCGTTCAGTAGTTTTGGCGTGAAAGAGTAACAGACAGATAGACAGACACAGTTACTTTCGCATTTATAATATTAGTTAGGATTTACTAAGGCCTGTTGCGTATATTAGAGCGTTAATTTTTAGAAATTTACGGACTTTAGAACTTTTAGACCTTTGATATGCAGCTTTCATGCTCCGGGCGGATATCGATTCAGGAAGGTCACTCTATCGTATGGAATGCCGCTGGCATAACTATCCAACTCTATGCCGTTGTATTAAACTTGACAATCGCATGGTAGCTCTCATCCGTTCGTTTTTTATCAAGCTAGAATAGCCTTCCGACTTCCCACAATCCGCCAAATGTGGTGTATAATATTGTCCACATGGCGTCAATGGGAAGATTGCGGGTTGCGAGCGATATTCAAATGTTATGCAAATCCCACGCGGGCCCTTTAATGAACAACACACCGTCGTATGTTTCACTGTGTTGTGTAAAATGTAAATATAGTATTAGCTAA
Source organism: Plutella xylostella (assembly GCF_932276165.1). Classification (NCBI taxonomy): domain Eukaryota; kingdom Metazoa; phylum Arthropoda; class Insecta; order Lepidoptera; family Plutellidae; genus Plutella; species Plutella xylostella. The sequence goes on from NC_064002.1 coordinate 1,714,394, forward strand.
TGGTGTAGATAGTGAAACGGAATTGGTACTTACCCTGTGTTTGAAATTATGGTGGGGTGTTAACGCCGTGATTTTCAGGGACTATCGCTGCTGCGTTGTTTTGAGTTCGGGACTGCTGTATTACGTAATAAATAATGTTGAGACTATGTTTTGTATCGGCAGAAGTAGCCAAAAAAAATGAATTCAATACATTTTGAAAATTACTCCTTTTGATAACTTTTATTAATATCTCAAGCCACCTTTTCAGTATTAAATAAAAGCTCAAACTAATTATTTACATACAAATAACGGTAACATAACTCGAGTATTGCATCTTTTGAATCATTTTGTATAGGCATAGTCCGAACAATGCGCTTGGCGGTTTTCTATCAACAATGCCAATTGAAATATTGTTGCGGGCACGAATAATGGCGGCTGGCAATTTAAATAAAAAGCTCCTTTATGCCAAATGACAAATAACAGACAGAGAATAATATATTGTGAAAATAAATAGGAGTCAAAACACAATTAATGATAGAACAGTAATATATGTATAAGTCAATGGATAGAACTATCATTTTGGACGAGATAGTCATATTTTAAATTAATTTTTTTGGTTTGGTTAGACAACATTTACCATATTTATAATCACAAATTCACAAACACACTCACTCACATTGTGTTTGCCTGTTGTTTGATGAACGTAGGATTTACCTGTAAATAAATCCTGCGTTCTTATCATAATGTGATGATGATTTTTGGTCCGACAGATTTCGGCCATGGCGATTACTTCGACCCCTAGTTCTGTTGGCGCGCGTGCTATATCACACTGTATACTGTATACCTCACCTTTAATTAAGATTATTGCCGCGAAAATTATTTAAATTTGATTCATGCTGTTTCTGCACCTTTCTTCATTTAAAGATATTACCTGAAACAACAACAATTTAATTATTAGATTAATGTGAACACAAAGAGGGAATTATTTCTGACAGAAATTATAATAAAGGTTTTCGCATTTTGATTAAAAGTTACGCACAAAACAATTTATTTTTCGATTTATAAGAAATTACTGATGCGGAAATCTTAGTGGTATTCAGTTGAATAATAAATATTTAAATTACTTGTCAAACCAGAGAATAATAATACCTAATAATGATATTTTTATACCTACAACTTGAGACTTAATTTTTTATAGTAATTATTGCCAAGTTAATTATGTTTCAGCGACTGTGTTTCCACAGTAACGTAAATCGAGTTAATTTTAATACGATTTCAGATGCCCGTGAGACAAAACATGGCTACATTCACTCTAAACCATTCTGAAATTTGAACTAGGTACTTATTTATTGCATACTGGCTTTTAAGAAGTTTTGTACGCAATTTTAGCGAATCATATTAAAAAGAAAAAATATTAAGCTTATTATCATACAGGCTCTTCTTTGCAATGAAAGTGTTCTGAGCCAATGCCAGAAGTCAGGGCATAGCCAGTGGATTTATCACGTTAGTAATAAAATTTATATTTAGATATTTATATTTAGTATCTATCTATCTATGTATTTGTGTAGATATATCAGCTGTCCGACACCCATAACACAGGTTCTTCCTAGCTTGGGGTCGGATGGCCGTGTGTGAGATGTCCCCACATATTTATTTATTTATTTATTAATTATAAATAAAATAAACTTTAATTCGAGTTAAGCAGTAGTCATTGGTAAGTATTTTTTTGTAAATATAGGTAAATAATTAGGTACATTTCAGATTCGCTATTAAAGTGCCTCTTGTGCTTACATACTTCCTTGAGTAAATAATGCTGAAAATTCTTCACGAAAAAAGGATAAGTAGGTATAAACTGAATCTAGGTCACGTTTTGGATTCTCACAAATAAAGGTAGGACTTTATCGACAGTGCTTGCTCAGCTCGTCTCAAACGCAAAGATTTCAGTATTTCTGTATCCCTACCATGCGTTGAGAAGATGTAATAAGTCCGTTAGTTGCTGTTACATACTTACCCCCTTATTCATAAAAAAGTTACTGGACGGATTAACTATTGAGCTGTTTTGTCACTCTCTGTCAAAGAACAAATTGTTCTCTGTTAGAGAGGGACAGAACAGTTCAATAGTTAATCCGTCCAGTAACTTTTTTATGAATAAGGGGGTTACTGTATATCTGAATAACCACACTCTTCACTAAAGAGCTGCTGTATGTTTTTACAAAACCTATGTTTTTTACATAGATAATGAATTTAATTATATCTAATTAATATAACTTTAGACTAATAATAAATTAGACACAATGTTACAAACTAAACTACTTACCTACCTATATATTATACAAACTATAAATAAAATAACCCTTCTAGGTCTGATTATTAATATTTATACTTCCTATTTATATTTTTCGTTAAATTTGTTTGATACTATACATCACTAATTTCATTACGCCGTGGAAGTGATAATTAATAATTAATCAATAATAATAAAGGTCAAATCTTATACCTAGTTTGATATTTTCGCCGTGAAGCGCCAATATCCGGCAAAAGGAGAGTGACTCTGAAACTAATTTCAGGCATCGCTGAGGTTCCAATGTTCAAAGAGATCGGCCACTAATAGTGCCACTACGACTACCTATCTCATTTAGGCCCCTTTTAACCCTCCCTTTGAAAGCGCAGTTGTAAATAAGTACAGTGGGATCTTTTTGTACGTGGCGATACATTCATAGTTCCAACAACGATACATTTATTTATTTTACATTATTTATACAAAGGCTTTATTAGAAATCCAATTTGACCCTAACACCCCTCAGCCATAGTAGGTGAAGGGTTAAAAGCAATTTGTGTAAAAGTCTCAATAAAGTCAATCACATCTGTTAGTAGTAGATAAGTTGGCAAGAGGCGGGTCTGTGCGGTGTAAAGTTAAACTTGTTATGGATCGTTGCTTTTAATTCAATTAAACTCATTCTTTCTGGCCATTGTAAAACTGTAACTGGACTTTGTAAAAATGAAGTGAGCAATAAACAAAAGATAGACGGAGTTAGGTGTACCAAAATTATCCATGGTAGTACCTGATATCAAGTGTCCATATTATGTGCGGGTATGCATATTACAATATGTTAAATATTTATGAATAAATATAATTATTGCTCAAGTATTTGCATTTTATATGTGCTAAGATAATACACTTAAAATTATAGTTAAGTTTCTAGAGCCTAGTAGGTAATCAAATGAAATAAAATATTTTTTATTGAACGTAAAATTTTACAATTATTTGACCATTGTCATAATATAATATCACTCTACCACCATTTCTAATAAGACATCGTTTCTCATTCCACTAGCGCCCGAAACTTAACGAATTCTGTACGACTGTACAGCGAAAAAAATAAAGCTGCAATATAAAATACCAGATCAGGAGGCATACAAAATATATTCACGCATATAAATATAAATATGTTGCTTCACGACCTTCAACCAAGATTTCAGACTTTGCGGATACAAAATAGTACAGATTACTGAAGGCTGTGTAACGGATATATCCCGAAAGCTCTGAAGAGATAATATCAGATAGAAGCTTCACGAAATAGTGTAGACGCTTTCTGGGAAGTTTTCCATTAATTAAATCAACTATACTGTAACTACTGTTGTGTTGTTGTTCGAACGAATTTTGTACATCACGAGTTATTTAGAAACAAAACTCACGGTTTATTATCGTTAGCCTACTTAAAAAAATGCGCACTTTGTGATTTTAATGTCACAAACATAAGTAAGTACATACTTATCTATATTATTGAACGCAAACCCAAAACATTGAATATTACCTAAAATATCGCATTGTTTCCAGTTAACTTTAATGAACCATCTATTTTTAAGGATACCTTGTTGAAAGGTCAAACCAACCCAGTACAAGGAATAATACTTTTCTTCATAAAATGAAACTTCTTTAAGTAGATATACTTACTTGGAAAACCAACAAATCTAAAGGTTAAGAGGTTAAAAATCGTTCAACAAACTCCAATGAAAAGTAGACACACGTAAAACCAATGTTTATTTAATACATCTGTTATACCTTATTAAAACCTTAGTGGTGTAATGACACTAATAAGATTTAAGGTCTTCGAATCTTGCATATACCAATAAATTCCTTAAAAATAAGGAATTTAAGTTCAATTTTTATACCACCACCGTGAGACGGTGTAGGAAAATGTCGTAAGGAAACCTGCATATCTAGATTTCTAGATGTGTACCCTAAGTGCACTGTGCTCATTCCAAAACGGCCATACGGCTGGCGACCTATCACGTGAGTTCAAAATTTACAGCGAAAAGCGGGTGACTTGCAACGCGGTAATACAGCACCCTTATCTAGGGGGTCATTCTCTAATCGACACAATTTTTTACGCAATCGTCGCGCTTAATACCCTGAGATAGAGCCGTGGTTAGCGCAGCGCATAGAAGCTTCGAAAAACCAAACTGCAAAGGTTACCACGTCTCTATCTTGTTGTATTATTAAGCAATTGCGTGACAATTCTCATTCGTTGGCTCGTCGATTTACAGAGTGACACCCATTGACTTATATATTACTAGCGTAAGGACAGGCCCAACCGCTCTAGAAAATGACACCCTCGCGTTGGCCCTAAAACCTCATAAATCTTTCATAATTTGTATGAAATTAGGGCCAGCGCGCGGGTGCCATTTTCTTGTGACAAAACGTACTGACGGGCGTATCCTTCCTTTTGAAATCATTGGTGACACCCCTAATATTGTCACCATGAGCCGCTTCCTCTCAGAACCACGCGGCAAACCGCAGACACGGCTGGCAGATTTACTGCACGATTTACCGTACACACTAATTAGGTACTTACATACCTATTAACAAGTTAAGTTGATTTTTTGTTTATTATGAGAAGTATCATCTGCCTCAATTTCAATGACTTTTAAAAAGTTTTGGACAAGTTGCAAAATGCACACTTTTGATGCCCGACTTTTTTAAAAGGAACGCAGTGGGTAAAAAAATTGAGGTAGATAAGGGTACTAAAGAGTACTGTACTACATGTGACATGCAGACAAAGCCCCAGATTAGAGGCACTCGATACCGATAAGTATCCATGACAACACTCACAACAGAACTGTAGAAGAACGGATAGAGATGAGCTAGAAACGATTGAAGTGGAGGATTATACTCGTAGAAGTATTAGACTGGTGCGTCTGTTGTGTAAAAAGCTTTACTTACGCTGAGTTGCAGAAAGGAACTTTAAGCTAATGATGACCTTAAATGTATACCTGCCTTGCTTTGACAGTATACGGACAAAAAGAGACAGACAGAGATTTAATGCCGACATTAGCTTAAAGTGCCTTTCTGCAACTCAGCGTTAGCTTTTCATTCGGATGTTCTTATAATTGTCTCCCGTAATTAATTATTTCTATTAGGTTGTCGCTTAAAGGCCCATTCACACAATATATCAGTGATGCTTCAGTGCCGGCACAGGTCCGGCGCAGTTCAGTGTCACTGCAGTATTATTTTATACATTATCTATGAACGTATTCACACTTGTCCGTGTCAATATGGCTGAGTGCTACCAACACCGAATATTAGCAATTAAAGCAGCTTCGCCGTCGACATCTGCCAGTATGGAACTGATAACAGTTAGGGGAGACCGGGGACAAAAGTAACAGTTTGTACCGTCTGTCTGATTTCTCGTTATTAATAACATTTACGATAAAATAAATATAGTCACATAAAACTTTCGTCTATAGTCTACAAGTATCAATTATTACTTTACTTAATGCATCTCTAATTTTAACAATTGTGAAGCCTCAAAAAAAAAGGGAAATCGTTACTTTCGACCCCATGGTCAGGACGAAAGTAACAAGGCATTGGTCGAAAGTAACAACCCATAAATTCTGCCCAATGTTATAAATACGATTCAAAAGAAAGAACAGAAAAAAACAATGAAATTATTTAGTTAAGAAAACTTCTTAAAAAACTATCAAAACTAAAAAAATCTTATGACTTATTGACAAAGTTAAAAAAAACTTCTTAACCCATATATGCCCATAACTAGTTTTTATATGAAGTTGTTTTACTTTGGGATATGATTAAGATTCAGATTCTAAGTTCAAATATGCAAAAAACTCAAGTGGGTCGTTAGCGACCCTCTGGGCATATATGGGTTAATATAAACTGTAAATGAGATCCATCATTTAAACTGACTAACTGATAAGAAGTTGTTTTATTTGTGCCATAATATACAATATTATGACACAAATATCTAATAAAAACAACATATTTTTAGTTGTAAAAATTTACAATGTGACATGGCAAACTTACGAAAGTAACACGTTACTTTTGTCCTGCTGCGAGCTGTTACTTTTGTACCCATCCCCATTTTTGAAATATCAGGCGACATAACTTTAAAACAGCACGTGTTATTCAAAAACCATTTATGACATGCTACAGACAATCTTATAATGAATCAATGAAAAAATAGTCATATGGTTCTTGGCATCTTAATTCTACGTAAACACTAAATGAATAAACACCAAAAAACGTACTTTTGGTGTGTAAAATCACGAAATGCTCACTAAAACAACCTTGAACCGCGGCACGGGCGCAGAAAATGATATGAAGCACGGGGGGCATCGCATGCTGACAATCAGCGGTCGCTTGGGACGTTAAGGCTATTGGGGAAGTCCACAGAGTCTTTGTTACTTTCTATCCGCTGTTACTTTTGTCCCCGGTCTCCCCTACGTCAAATTAGACAAGCGAACGACCTTGCTTTAGAATTGTTAATTGTGTTCGGTGTTGGTAGCCCCACAGGTCACATCAATAGTAAACGTGAGACTGGTACTAACATGGTTTACAGTGGGCACACAGCGGGCGCCACAGTCAGTGCAATATCTGTCCAACGCCCGCCCCGTGGCTAATGCAGCCTAGTGTTGCCCTAAATCTTGGAAAAAAAATGGTAGGTATTTCTAATTTATATTTTTAAACCGTTCGTCAAAAAGGTAAAGTTTTATCTATAAGATCACTTTCTTATCCATCCATATGTATGTTTTGATCAAAACTGAAAAAACTAATCAATAGTGTCAATACTAAACTTTTTGCTATTCTTTCAATGTCACTACATTATAGGCAGGCAATATACTTACGCATCATCAGTCCGTGATCAACCACTGCGGGACCTTTGATTATATACAACCCTAGATTCCCCATAGGAGAAGCAATTGCTGCCATACATAAACTGGGGCACTACTGCCCCGCTACAAATTTCGCTCTAGCAGTGTCTATTGTGTCATCGCCGGTGCTACACATATTTGACAGTTAGCATTAATTTCAGTTTTGTCCTTTTAAAATGCGTGTATGTGCTTTAAAAGTGTGCAGAAACTACAAAGGTCGACTAAAAACGCCATACAAGGTCACCTACCATCTGTAAATAATGTATTAATATAAATAATTTAATAAAGTAAATATTGATATAATTTTCGTCGGTGTTGCCAGTTTTTTCTTGAAAATAAATACCAAAAAGTGATGATTATTTATATGAACCGCTTGAATGTCCTGTCGACACCCGGTCGACATGAAAAGTGTACCATAAATTGTTTCGTGATTGGATTCTTAAAATTGGAATTAGGTACTTACCTTGAATTAATTTTATATAAATTTTCTTTAATGGTGCAAAATAAATAGTATTCTATTCTATTCGGCGACTGGTGTAGTGTAGTGGTTAGTGACCCTGACTGCTATGCCCAAGGTCCCGGGTTCGATTCCCGGCTGGGGCAGATATTTATTTTATTTATTATAAGCAGCGGAGAGAACTACTGGAAACCAGCAACCTCCTTAATAGTTTACCTCAGGATATACGACAAGAGCCTATATTATCTAAATTTAAAACTAAATTTTTAAAAAATATGTTTAACCTACCTATTTGTTGTGATACTACCAATTATGTACAAAAATACCTACTTAAGTAATTTTTTTTTTATAAAGAGACTCCGATCCCTCCGACCCACCGATTGTATATAAACAGTTTTGTGGAACACATTGTAAAACTACAATTATTATATATGTGAACCTAATAAATAAATAAATTATTTAAATTCCACATTCCAGGCATTATTTTTATTACCAGCGGTGGTAACCCATTCGGGTGAGTCGGATAAATCATAATGTAAACGATTTTAACTAATTTAAATTTCCCTAAAAAATATCACCACATTATTATGAATTTTCCACCAACTTAGTAGAATTTTCTTACGTTGCCACATTTTTTCATGTACTCAATGACATGACAGGAGGGAATGACAGTACAGTCACGTACAAAAGTAATAAAATATTGGCCTGTTTTCAATGTAGGCGATGTATGGGATGAGTCCGTCTAGGGTTGTAAATGGTCGAAGTGCGGGACATAGGTCTTTCCTAATACGGAGCGCCACAACACTCTGTCCTCGGCCTTCCACATGCAGTTACTACTTTTAAACGTTAAAATATTTACTTACTATGTTAATATTGTTAGGATTCTATTAAATTAGAATCATGAAGCCATGCGCAATTTATGCTTGAGAACAAGATGCCGGTAAACGTCAGAAAACGCTCAGCCCATAGACAAGACATGTCATAGACAACTTTCTTCTATTCTGTGTTATTCCTCGAGATAAGAGTGCGGCCACAAAGCTGTTGTGAATAATTCCTTCTAACACTACAGACCGGAGGGTTAGGTAGCCATCTTGCTGGGCTCGCGTGTTACCGGTCACCAATCGTAACTACTAACTTGTTGATAAAGTACATAATTAATATTGGTGATAATATAATTAATGCGTTATCGATAGTCTTGATATCCTCGTTAGAGGAGTATAATAATTCTCGGTGGCAGTAATAGGTAGGACTATTAAAACAGAGAAGCTAACAATGTTATAACAGTGATATATAGCAGTGTATATTGATAGTGAACAAGCAACACTAGTCTTGATTCAAGTAACACATACAAGGTATTCGGTCTGAAGCTGCAAGCCGCGGTAAAGTAAATACCGGACTAGACTGGAGTTGGATTGATTGTACTCCTATTAGGTTTGTATGTACATGGAACATGAACTATATGATTTGTTGTTGCACAGTGAAATTCGTTAACCACCGACCGTAAAAGTGGAGTGTTATATGTTAAACGTGTGTTTGTCTAGCATGAAAGCTCCCGAACGGGTGAACCGAACTGAATTTATAGGTGTAGCTTTTGGGAAGGAAAGATAATTTTATTACAAGTGTGAGAGCTATATTTTAAGAAAAGCGATGATTCTTTTGATGTTAAATATTAATATTAATATAAATTTATTATTTTATGTTTTCAGCATTAACAAGACAGGATATTAATATAAATTAAGTGTAATAAATCATACACATATTTTAAATGTTCAAGAGTTTTGTTTGATTTATTTTCAGTAGAAGTAAGTATATATCACTGAAATAACAACGGTGACGAGGAGTTAGAGATTAATTGGGCTATTAAATCTAAGAAGTATAAAGTACGTCACTAGAGTATGGATAAAAACTAAGAACAACGCAGACTCGGGTATACCGATCAAAACAAAAAGTTACGAGTGTTACGTCTGTAGCTAATAAAGCTATAACTTGGAAGTCAGTTAAAAATGGAACATAATGAAAATTTTAATAAATATTTGAACATAGGTAGGTAAGTACTTATATTTCTTTTTACCACAGAATTGGATAAGTATGACTACAGAAAAAAAATATTTTTAGACCTTTGAGGGTTGCGGTTTGTTTGCACATATTTAACTTTTATTTGGTATAATCAAATAAACAGGCTAGGTTTGTATTGGCGATTTTATAATATGAGTCGATTTTTCCGTAATATGTGAACCAATTACACTCACGGGCAATGAAAAGTTTCCACTGCGAAAAACACCAAATTACTCATTAACGGAATAGACTAGCTTAATGATGCCTTCTGCAACATTGAAGTACCTACATTAAATTTAATAGAGCATCAGGATATTAGGTTACTTTTACATTACATTACTACCAACAAAAAACGGTAATATTTTGTACAAATTTTTAATTAAATGTTTGAAAAAATTGGAGTCGTTTGGTGTCGGCATTTTGTGAGTAGGACCATTGAATTGCCCGTGTGTGTAATTATACTTCGTTTTTTTTATTTGAAAAAACGCACTCCTGAGGTTTTCCCTTTTCCATCAACTCAGGATTTGATGATGGAGCTGGAAGAAGACCACAGAACAAAATAGGGGAATGCCTTGAGGTGTAGTGGTGTGCATCTGACTGTTTTATCAATAGTGAAAGCAGTGCGTGAAAATTAATTGCAAGATGGATTGCTTTTAGATAAATGGCCACTACTTTATATATAAAGTTTAATGTCGTTCATTTCTTTATTTTTCAACTTTCTTCGTTTGTTTATTGCATTGTCTCTCATTATAGTCATAAGGCCTCCTCCATCTGCCGTCTTCCCGCCTTGCCAGATGCCCTGCCCATCTCCACTTCAGCTTCGTGGGATGCCTATACCCTGCAGTGGGTTGACATAGGCTGATGATGATGATGATGATGATGATAGTCATTATCAAGTTATCAAGCCACCCTCTTGTGTACTTATTAGTTATCTGCATCATGCATTGGTTAGAGAGGAATGTGTGTCTCTGTGTATCTCTATGTATATTTTGTGCTTCGCCATTCTCTTTGAGAAGTTCAACTTCATCTTACCGCACGAGGCAGTCAGATATTCTCGCAAATATATTGCTCAGTTGCATAGGTTGATGCATGAGGGAAAATAGAGTCTGACAAAGCTAGCTTTGCGTCAGAAACAAAGAGCCAACACCAAAAAAATATACAAATAAAAAAACTGCTTAGTTTGTTTATAGTTTTCCACATACATCAAAGTAACGCTACTTTTTTACGTGAGTCCGTGAACTTTGGCGTCCAATGCTCACATTTTATACGAGGTGGTAAAATAAAGGGCGCATTACTGGCATCCATTTTCCTCGCATCAACATTCGCGGTATAAGCAGATAGGCATAAAATAAATTGCAAAAGGTATACATTTTTACATAGAGATAAAAGTGGAATGTATAATGTTAAAAGCTCTTTACCTACCTAATTACGTAGTACCTACCTACTGACTGCCCTGTTGCCCAAATTAGGTCCCTAACCAATAACCTACATATTTAAACTTAAGAACAAAAATTACGTAAATAGATTAGGTAAGTACATATTATAGATTCGTATTTTTTTAAATTTCGTCGTATTTTTATGTGAGGGAGTCTTTTGCAATTAAAAAGTTAGTGTATTAGTAGATACCCAATATTTACCTGATCAAACGAACTTACCTGAAGTGAAGTTCGATCCTAATTATCTTGACTTCGTCGAGGAGATTTATTTAACCATGTAGTAGCCCTGCTACTACATGGTTAAATAATCTCTGAGACGAAGGCAAGATAATTATTATTGCATTCGCTGCAATCATTTGCGGTAGCAATAATTCCCTGTAACTTTTTCTGATAAACTACCGATGGTGAAGCAAATCACCAGGCTAATTGCAGATGTCGCCACCAGCGATTAGCCTTAATGCTCCCATGTGATGGGTTAGTTCAGACGCCTCTTGACTAATTCATTTTCTGATTGGTTATATTACCAAAGTTTTTACAGTGTTATCCAATGCTACTGGAGTTTAGAAGCCATAGATCAGTGTTTTTCAAACTGTGGGTCGCGACCCCCTGGGGGGTCGCGAAGCTTCTGTAGGGGGGTCGCCAAAGGGCTAAGAAACTGGAACTTTAGTACAAAAACAATAAATACAATTAGTACTCATACTTTAAAAATAAAACTGAAATGCGAAGGCTGAGCTTGTTTTTTATTAATTAAATTATCTCATGGATCTGTTTTAGTACAATAGACCACAAACACACAGTAAGGCAGATTACACAGAATACCGAAGAGTATAATCAGCCTCTGTGTCTAGCCTTTGTGGACTATGAAAACGCCTTCAACTCCATCGAGACATGGGAAATTTTGGTAGCGTTTCAGAGATTTCAAATCGAATGGCGCTATATCGAGGAGTCGAGGAGTCTGTACGATGCCGCCGGACTTGGCATATGTATAAATGGCGAGTACATGACACACCTCTCTGCTTCGCGGACGACATCGTTATTATGGCAGAATCTCTGCAGGAACTCAGCTGGATGATAGACGTGGCCTAAATGCTGCTTCCCAACGTGTAGGCTTCGGGGTATAAATTTGGACAAGACGAAAGTCATATAGGTACAATGCTCACATCGAACTGGAGCCGATGATCGTTGGTGAGGCAACAATCGAATTTGTGCAAGATATGTCTACCTCGGGGAGACAAAAGGCAAATTCAGCTAGGCAGAAGCAACTTCGACAAGGAGGCTGCAAGGCGCATCCAACTGGGTTCGGAAAACTTTGTCAGCACATATTCTCCTTGGCCATCCCTCAGAGCCTGAAGACTAAAGATTTCAACCAGTGCGTCCTGCCAGTGATGACGTATGGTGCAGAGACGTGGACACTGACGGTAGGACTGGTCCACCGATTTAAAGTCGCTCAGCGTGCTATGGAGAGAGCTATGCTTGGGGTTTCTCTGATAAATCGTATCGGAAATGAGGTTTTCCGTCAGTCAGAGGATTAAGATTACTGGCATAGCTGTCAAAATATGCAAGCTGAAGTGGCAGTGGGCTGGTCATATCTGCCGAAGAACCGATAACCGTTGGGGTAGACGAGTTCTCGAGTGGAGACCACGAATAGGCAAACGTAGCGTGGGTAGGCCTTCCTGCGGTTCAAAGACGATGACCACAAGTATTAATTTTTTTGTAAATCCAGGTAGTTTGTCTTTTTACTTTCATTTCACCGTTGAAAACTTTTATTCAAGATATTGAAATGCTCAAAAAAGTCAGATAGTAAAAGCAAATTTCGAAAAAGAAATTCCGGGTCACAATGGCATTAGTTGTATGTACCTATGTACATGGCCACACGTATTCTAAGTGTATAACTAAAATAATACATGTTTTTAAATCCGATAAGTATGTACTACTTTGAATCCTAATCACGGAGACCATCAAAACGTCGTATGGAATGAATATTGGGAATACTGTAACATACACATACATAAGTACATGATAAAAAACCGAAAGGGTCAAGGGGGTCGCGAAATATTTTTTTATACCAGGGGGGTCGCGTCATGAAAAAGGTTGAAAAACACTGCCATAGATGATCAGCCAAGACATTAATAGTTAAAAAGGTTCATCTCAGAAGTCTCGATGCTAAATAATCCGTAGGTAAGATTATATTTTTATTTGGGTATGCTGGGCAATTTTCCGTTCGCCGAAATAGTTAAATATTCATCCAAAAAGATCCTGTTGGGAGTGTTTATGCATAATAAGTTCGGCGTTTGATGTTGCTTATTTATATTGCAGTAATAATAAAAAGGCTCTCAGTTGGTGCGGTTTTCGGACGTTTCAGTGTTTTTGGATGTACTTAGGCTGGTGTAGGTAGGTACTTCATTATTTTTTTTTAGTTTAGTTTTTATTGAAAATCCAACAGCGTTACATTGTAAAAATTAATGCTAAGTACAAACAAAACAGTAAGGCTAATAATAGGATTCACTGTAAGATTACTATAGTAAATTCTATATCGAGATCGGGACAGATCACAAAAAAGGCTTAAAAAACTTAGGTATATATAAGTAACATAACTATAATCTTATCAATTAGATAACTTAAATGTAACTAAATAGGTTTAACTAAATAGGTCCAACTAACTGCATAATGATGTGAGTATAGTACTTACGTAATTAAAGTTAAAATTAAAATTAATAGTACTTACGTAATTAAAGTTAAAATTAAAATCTTGTTTGTAAGGCAATAAAACCATCATTCATCAAGTAAAATTGATTAGCTTCTCAGAGTAGTGTTTGGGAAGAAGGATAGGGTAACAAATAGGAATTAAGACTAATTATACTAATAAATATAAGTTGTATATATAAATTACTGTTATAAAAATATTAAATGGATAATACATAATTACAATACATACATAAGTACTTACGATAAGTAAAAATTTACTATCAAATACATACATATAAATATATAGATATAATTAATACATTAAATTAATTAATTAAATTAGAATTGGTAATGATAGGGGTAGGATAGATATTATCTGTTTGTGAGTATATCTATAATTTGTTTTTTAAAACACATTTTAGAACAGTTAAAAATATCAATATTTCCGAATCTCTTGTTGAAAGTCTGTGTTATTCGGTTGAGTACAGAATTAGCAGCATAATTAGTGGAGCAAGATGGAACGTGAAACAAAGGCGTATGACGGGTGCGACGGCCTGGTACTCGGTATCCCACGCTACCTACCAGCTCAGGACAGTCCAGTAATCCTCGCACGATGTCATACAGCAAGCACATATCAAGCACTGTTCTGCGTTCTTCTAGCGTTAACAGTCCATGCAATCTGCACCCATCTATGTACGCCTCCACGGGTTTTCTAGCACGATAGTTTAGGTGGTTGATAAATATTTTTTGTATACGCTCCAGTTGTGTTTTGTATATAACATATTGGGGTGACCAAATATGACAGGCGTATTCTAATATGCTGCGAACATATGCATAATAAACTATCTTTATTGTGTGCGGATCATTAAAAAGTTGACAGGTACGTAAAACAAAACCTAAATTTTTGTATGCTTTGTTAGTGACTGTGTCTATATGTTTATCAAAAAGTAGTTTTTCGTCTAGTAAAACACCTAAATCTCGAATAACTCTTACCCGGTTGACATTTATACCGTTCAAATGGTAATTGTAATAGATAGGGGATCTCTTGCGTGTAAAACTTATACATTCACATTTGTTCGCATTTACAGTAATATTGTTATTTTCGTAAAATTTACATAATCTGTTGAGATCAGCTTGAATTGTGGCACAGTTTTGTTCATTGGTTACCCTAAAAAATATTTTTTTGTCATCTGCGTAAAGAAGATGTTTGGAGAATTTAAAACAGTCAGTTATATCATACAGGTATGCGCAATAGAAAAGCGGGCCCAAATGAGATCCCTGTGGGACGCCTGTAGGGATAGAAACATAATCAGACCGATATCCTCCAATAACAACTGCCTGAGATCTATTGGTGAGGTAAGATTTGATCCAACGTAGAAGATCTCCGTGAATTCCGAGGTTATGTAGTTTTACGAGCAGGATGACATGATCCACACGATCGAAAGCCTTTTCAAAATCTGTGTAGATCACGTCAACCTGCCCGCCACCGTCCATAGCACCCATCACATAGTTCAGAAAAGTTGCCAAATTAGTAATAGTCGAGCGTCTGCGAAGGAACCCGTGTTGTTTATCTGAGATCCCCTTGCTTATAATAGGATATATGACATCATAAACAAGTTTTTCAAATAATTTACCCATGGTATTTAGTATTGAGATTCCCCTATAGTGCTCAACTTTGGTTTTCGACCCCTTTTTATGAACTGGTACAATTTGTGCAGTTTTCCACTTTTTTGGGAACGTCCCTTCACGTAAAGAGCGGTTAAAAATTAGAGTGATAGGGAAAGAAATCGACTTCGTACATTGTTTCCAGAAAAAAGGTGGGACTCCGTCGCTTCCCGGTCCCTTTAATTCGTTAATGTTGAAAAGGGCTTTTTCAACTTCATAATCAGTGATCTTAAAACCTGAAAGACAGTCGTTGTTTGAGCTTGAGTTATGAGAAACGAAAGTTCCAATGGGAGTACCAAAAACACTCTGGAAAAAATTATTAAAGGCATTACAAATATCACGACCATCCGTAAATTTGTTATCACCATATGTTACAGCCTTAGGATAATTAGATCCCCCTCTAAGTGATTTCACGTAGGACCAGAAAGCAACCGGGTTCACTTTAATAGAATTCTCGATGTTCGAAGTATATTTCTTGAAACAGAGATTATGGACACGCAGTTGCCTCGCGCGAAGTAGTTTAAACTCATCGTAATCCCTGGGATTGCCGAACTTTTTCCATCGTCTGTGAACTTTAAGTTTTTCTTTCATTATTTTAAGCAAGGCCGGACTATACCACGGGGGAAATTTAGAATTATTAGTTTTCAAAGGAATGTGTTTTTTTATACATATTAGAATGTGCCGATAAAATACATCCACTGCTTCATCCACACAACATGGTCCTAATTCGGTAAGCCAATCAATTTTTGTTAAATATTCGTTAATAGCAACATAATCTCCTTTCCTAAAGTTAGGTTTTGGTACATGCACCTCTTTTAAAGAAGTTATGGAAAGATCTTGTACTTCAATAGTAAATGCTGGATGAGCTTTGTCTTCTTTAATAAATGGTGTAAGTGATTTCTCGATGATTAATGGTAAATTAGAAAAAGCCAGATCCAAGGTGTTGCCTGCATGATTAGTAAGTGTATTGTATTGAGTTAACCCCATGAAATTAGTTTCTTGAATAAGTTGAGACGCAGCGTTTTGTATTTCAATCGGCCCTCTTTTAAGGTATATCGGACCATTATCACTCCACTGCAAGCAAGGCAAGTTAAAATCTCCTAATAGCAAATAATTATCCTTAGGAAAAGAGTCTGATAAAGCATGTAAGAAATTTAAAAGATTACTGACATCGTTCATCATAGTGCGTGTTTCAGGCGGTATGTATATTACTCCTATGTGCAGATCAACAGTAGATGCCACGGCGCGAGCAGGTACAGTCAACCACAACATCTCGGTGGGAGGCATCGAGGCGGCGGCGGCGGCGGCGGCGGCGGCGGCGGCAGAGGCGGTGGCATTGAACAGCCCTGGAACCGGGCGCTGTACCGCATCAAGCGAGTTGCGAGCTAGTATCATGACCCCTCCGCCTGTACTCTTGCCGGAGCTTACTAAATCTCGATCCAGACGGAATACGTCATAAGTATTAGGGGATAATTCGCTATCTAATCGCTATCGCTAACCAACTTCAAAAAAGAACAGTTCCTGCTTAGGTATATTTGTACTGTCTCATACGAGTAGAATTTGTGTAAACCTTAAATTATTTCTTACATTTTAGTGGTTTTTTGAAGTCGGTTTTTTAATTTTTTTAATTATTATTTTATTTAATAGTTTTTAGTTTATTTGTAATAATTTTCAATCAAAAGTAAGGTGCAAATGATACCAAAAAGTCCTACTAATCAATACGAATCATTCAAGCCTAAACACGAAGTAGTTGCTATATACCGTTGAGGAGTTCCCCTGACTGCCTTCCGTTTCCATCATCAGATCAGCTCAAGGTCACCATCATATTTTTTTGTTATAAGAACTATATTTACGTTCTTAATTTCATTAGAATCGGTTAATATGTGCCCAAAATGGAAATTCATACCCTGTTTTTACCCCTTTAACCACCCTTGGGGGTGAGATAAAATTCTGAAAAAAAAATGGGACCACTTGGGAGCTCAACCCAATACAACAAAAAAAGAATTTTCAAAATCGGTTCATAAACGGCGGAGTAATCGGTGAACATACATAAAAAAAAATATAAAAAAAAAAAAAAAAAAGATCCCGACGAATTGAGAACCTCCTCCTTTTTTTGAAGTCGGTTAAAAATAGAATAACACATAGCGAAAGGCAATATAACGGACAATGATACGTAAGCACTGTACGAGTTCAATGAGTAAGTAGTAGGTAACTATGTCCCTATGGTCAAGTTGATAACGTCTAATATCGAACCTCCACAGTAGTCTGTAAATTGAGTAAACTGGTGTTAAAATAAACGGATATTTGCGTGTGACATACTTATAAATAAAGTGGCTTGACTTACATTTACGAGTAGATACCCAATAGCTAGTGTGTATTTGAACGTATGACGGTAAAATGTAAATAACTTTGTGTTTAAAGAACTTAACTATGAAATTAGTATAATACATAGGCAGTTTCAATATATATTGAGTTGTTATCGTAATGTCGGATAGATTCAATAAAAGGCGGTAGAAGTAAAACTTAACGCGAAGACCGGTCACACATCGACTCGCAGCTACAGAACGCAGGGGCAGTATTATAGGCCATGCGACATATAAAGGTGCGCGCCATTCACAGCCAGCCATATAATATACAATCACGAGTATTGTATTATGTCCATGTATAAAATTATAGAAAGTGGTTTATGAGCTCCAATAATATGAATAAAGTGCTTTCAACAAGGTGGCATTTATAACACAAACATTCTTTATAAAAAATAGTTGTCCAAAAAGTGACAAAGCAATAAACAGATACTATACCTATCCCACATAACAGTGATAATGATGACAATAAAAGATAGGAGTATTTTTTATTAAACATATAATACATACACATACGTTCAACATGCAGTATATCTCGCACCCTAAATTTGTAGTTGCTTAATAGTGTTGATGATGTAGAATTACGAAGCGGTCTAGAGTGGTCAGTGAAAAATATATTATTATGTATGACATAAATACCTGAGATAGCTTTCTTGCCCTTCAAACTTGATAGTGTTTCAAAATACAAGTACATGTTTTTTAGTGAATGAGAAAGAAATAAATATGCAATTAAATTCATAATTTTTTTTTTTTTATAAGTTTTTATTTCCATAAGCTTAATCTATTACAGTCATGCAACAATCACAAAAACCCGCAGGGTTTATCTGAGATTGCGGAGTTCGGATCTTGAGACAATTACAAAACAATAACAATAACAGAATAGTAGGTTAGGTACCCGGCAAGATAAATTATATTTATAATTGAGCACTTATATCAGCTGGTGTTCGCGGCCGGTCCGCACGCACAGCACGCTCCCGCCTGCCCGTGTGTGCGGGCCGCCCGCGATTTACACACACAATAGACAGCAAATTAATGCCTACATATCTTATACAATAGGTTCAATCTACTTATCCGTGGGTACATATTATTAGAAGTTAAATTAAAATAAAATAAAGCAATAACAAGATAGTAATACTTACATCTACAGCATGTACTCACAGTCACCACTACTAGCAAAGTGTTTTTTGATCGATAAGATGAAGTTTTTGTCGTTTAGGTAACTTTGTGTGGTATCATCATTCAGATCATTTAATAAGTATGGGAGAAGATACTCGCAGGTTCTTCTACCGTATACGTTGTTAAACTTAGGTAGATTATATTTTTTAGTGTAACTTAGTGTCCTCAGGGATTTATAGCGAGTCTTAGGTTTTAATATGCTAATACAGTTGTTATACTCTTCCTTAAGAATAGCAATCTTAATTTTTTGGTTAATAGGTAGAATGTTACAGTGCTGAAATAAGCCTATTTCATTATTTTCATACAACATTTTAGTTCTTTTGTTAACAATAGTTTTTAACAATTTTAGTTGAAGCTTGTATATATTTATAAGATAGGTTTTATAGGTTCTTCCATAACTACTTAATCCGTAACTAATAATACTATCAGCAAGAGCAAGGTATAGTGTTCTTAGTAACCTATATGGTAGTTTATACTTCAGTATAGCTAATCTGCTTGCAATTGAGCGAAGTTTATCACAAATGTAATTAATATGAGGCCCCCAATTGAGCCTGTGGTCAATTATAAGACCAATATACATATGTTGGTGTACAAAATCAATATTTTTACATTGGCACCGTATGTTATTTAGGTGTAGACATGAATGTTCGTGAGCGACGATGGTAGGTACATATGGGGTTTTATTGTGAGATGAGTGAATGTGCATTACTTTTGTTTTATCCGCGTTAATGATTAGACCCACATCGTGCGCCCACTTACAAAGCAAGTTAAAATTATTCTGCATGATGTATTCAGCCGTAGATAAGTTCTTATGTGATACAACAATACAAGTGTCATCGGCAAATTGATAAATAGACCCCTCTTTGATAACATTGGTCATGTCATTTACATATAATAAATATTCGGTTGGCCCTAATATCGACCCTTGTGCAGTGCCCATATCAGTAGGTATTTTGTTACTATAGCTATCAGCTATCTTAACCATCGTGTTTCTATTCATGTGATAATCCATAAACCACTGGAGTAGAGGGCCTTGAATACCATTCTGCTGAAGCTTTGTAAATAGCATTTTATACCGTAGGGTATCGAACGCCTTACTGAAATCTATAAAAATAACTATAGTATGATTCTTTTTATTTAAATGCATATTTATTTCGTTGGTAAATTGACACAACAGTTGAGAGGTGCTCCGGTTCCTTTGAAAGCCAAATTGGTATTTGTTTATAACTTGGTTTTTCTCCAGATAACGTGATATTTCGTTTCCGAAGTACCTCTCAACGATCTTATCAATGCAAGATAAAATTGTAATAGGTCTATAATTATTATACACACAATGCGACCCTTTTTTATAGATTGGCCGAATGATTCCGATTTTTAATTTATTAGGATAAATTGACTCAGCTATACACCTGTTAATAAGATGGGTTATAACGGGAGTTATGTCATTAGAAATGTATTTGACATCGCTTGCCCGAATACCATCAATGCCAGGACTTTTTTTGTGGTTTAACTGTTGAATAATTTTTTGAATTACTTCGTTAGTAGCAAGTTTTAATCGCATTGCAATATCAGGATTCCTTTCATAGCTTTTTGGATTTAATATAGGGGTGTCACATGTAGTTGCAATGTTTTTAACATTAAATAAAAATTCGTTGGCAAAATTATTAGCCAGGCTTTGTTTGGGCAATTTGAATGCTTTCAAAATAGTTTCATCGATTGATTTAGTTATTTTCCCACACAATCTATTAATTATTTTCCATATTTTTTTTGAATCTTTGAAATTTTCCGTGACTTCTTTTTTTATGTAATTATTTTTTAGCAAATTTAAATATTTATTTGTTTTGTTTCTGTACATATTATAGTGAAGACGCTTTTGCATGTTTTTTTCATCCTTTTTCCATAGTTTTAACAATTCATCTCTTTTATTACACATATTTATAGCTTTATTATTTATCCATTTACACATTGTTCTTTTACTTGAACTTTTTATAATAATTTTACGTTTACATTTATTGTATATATTATCAAATTTATCAGTAACAAAGTTTAAGATTTCGTTTGGATCAGAGTATTTAAGAGCTGGGTTCCAATCAATTAACTGTAGCTCTTTATGAAGTAGGTCATTGTCCAGTTTGTAGATAACGCGAGGTGGAGATCGTGACAATGATTCTCCCGACACAAAGGCGCATGCTGTTATGTAATGATCGGCTAATGATTGGCATATAACACCTGTGTGTACTGACCGTCCTTTTAGGCTACGTGTAAATACATGATCTATACAGGACTTTGTTATTAGGTCGCCTTTTTTTTCAACTCTGGTGTACTGGCTTATGCCACATTCCAATCCCGCTACGCACATTTCATTAATATAATTTGTTTTTATTTGTGAGTCTAACTTAAGGTCGATATTTATGTCACCTATTAACAAAAAGTCCTGGCGTGTATAATTCTTCTTAAGGTAAGTACTTATATCTCTAATAAACCTGTTTTGGTCTTTTTCGGGCGGTCTGTATATGGCACAAATACCTATTTTGTAGTTATCGCTGTTTACAATTTCACCCATTATGGATTCAAAATACAAAGAATTCAGTTCTGTTTGAATGAAGTTAAGGCTATTATGAACGTACAGTATAACACCACCACCTTTTTGATATAATCTTAAGTTTGAAAACATTGTGTAGTTATCCAGTTGAAACAAGGATGTACAATTTTCCTTTATGTTAGCTTCAGTTAAAATTATGAGATCAATTTTGATATGACTTTCTGATACAATATATTCTAATTGCGAGAAGTTTTTAATTAACGATCGTATGTTGACATGTAAGGATGTAATGCTATGAGAATTACATGGAATAGACTCTGCAAATGCATTCCAGTTCCTAAAAGTTCCTTCACCTGTAATTTTGTCTGTATCAAGCTCTTTTAATTATTAATTTAACATTAAGATGGTACAATGAGGCGGAGTTTACTCACGGTCACGCGACCATTTTTCCACATCTTGTAAACACTTCACAACGATAGCTTTTGCACTGTCATCTTTTTTATAAGCACTACACCACGCTTGCACCACACGTATTTAAACTTGTTGGTCATCTTAAGGTCGGTTTTGGCCTTCCACAGTAGATGCGCGGTAGCAGGAGTGAGGGCCTCACGGAGATAGACCCTGGACTCGCCCTCGAGCCCCAGGTCCGCCGCGGTGACGACGATGCTCCTCGCAGCCTCCAGCCAGCTCCCCCGCATTCCATCTCGAAGAGTGACCACCAGCGGCGGATGAGTTTTTTGCGTGGATGTGATGCGGCTGCTTTTCCTGTACACGTTGATGATGTCGTTAGGTTGTTGGTGTATTTTTAATGCAATCTTTTTTACCACTTCATGCAAATTCTCGTTGTCCTTTTTTGGGATGTCACATATCTCCAGGTTATTCACAATGAGATTTTGCTCCAGAAGATTGATTCTTTGATCGGTTGCCTCGTATTTAAGGTTTATGTTTTTATATTTGTTGTTGATATCGTTGCACTGGTGAGTTAAAGAAATAATTTTGTCCTCGTATTCATCGATTTTTTCTTGGAAGTCGTCTATCTTGTCCGAGTAGAACTTTAGCGTTCGCTGCAGTTCGTCACGGATTATTTCCCTTATTTCACGCCTAATATCGGCTAGAATTTGGTTCCGTAACTCGTTGGGAAGTGCCAGGGGTTCCGTGTCCGTTAAAACGTCCTCTTCATCGGCTTCGGGTAAGATGGCGGACAGCCGTTTTGGCCGGCCGGCGCCGACGCAGCCACGACATTTCCAGTCGATTGAGTCGGTGCCAACAAGTGCACTTGATGACATTATTCAGTGCACTAATTATAACATCATTTGACAATATTTATTCAGTGAAAAAATATCATAACAATGTTACGTACAAATTACGTACAAAGCACAAATACATGCGACAGCTATGTAAGTTCCCGCGAGTGTTGCTTTTTAACCGACTTCGAAAATAGGAAGAGGTTCTCAGTTCGTCTGCAGGTATTTTATTTCTTCGCAATCTGCAGACATTTTCGTTTAAATTTTCACGTTCAACGAACTGGCTGGCAATAAGTAAATAAAAATAGACGCTCCATTCAATACACCTCCGTGAGTGCCCTTCACAGATAAGCAGAGACTCCCTGTTCGGAAATAATGGGAGATTTTCAACCATAGACACCAGCCATAGGCATTAACCGATTATAGATGGCGCTGGTAAAACTTCATACTCAACAGCACTGCATATTTTTTTAGCCGGCATGGATTCCATTCCTTTCTGGCGGATACAAAACCCAATGAGTGTGAATTCAACAATATGCAATAACTAGCTGTTATATTATGCATAATAATAAGTGTTAACTAGTTTAAGACAGCTTTGTACCATTTATGACATCTTCCGTTCCCTCAGAAGAAGGCAGCTCATAAAAAACGACAGGCCGGAAGCCATCTATCGGACGATTTTGGAACTTTTAAACTGTCAACGAAAATCTCCCATTATATTGAGTATTAGCGAAGTGCGCTCCGGTTCACAGATTATGTACCTAATTGAATTAATTAAATCAACGCGAATACATTATGCGATCATGTGTGCCAAATGCTCGGCCAGGATTTCAGCAATAACTTAATACCTATCATGAAATGGAAACATTATTCAGTGCACTAATCTAGATCAATACGTAATTCCATAAGTTTATAATAATAATAATAATAATCGCGGCAGGGCAGCTTGTGGCGAGCTGTTGGGCATTAGCGACCCCACCCACCCGATGCCGGGGAGAACCCCTGTTCCTCATCTCTGATTTGCCTTTATTGGTTGTCCAGAGTGAACACTGACGAGGAACAGGATCTCCCACCTCTTGCTTGCCTTCATTGGCTGGCTTGAGTGGTGTACCGCTAGAGCAGAAATGCTCGGAGGAAGGAAGTATATCCAGTAAGTGCTTGTAGGGGTCTTGACCGGCATCCGCGATTGCTCTGAGAGCCTTGGTATACCTCTCCACCCTCAGCACCTCATGCCATGTTGCCCCCTTGTTGCTACGTCACTGTAATGTGCTAGCGACTGTTTTGGGGGGCCCATTTAATGTGTGTGCGAGTCACCCCCTGCCTTTTTATCCGTATGTGAAACATATAGGTCCAGGCAGGGGCCATAGTCCTTCCATAGTCCCAGATACCCAGTCCATTGAGCACCCCATTCCATAACCCTGTATTAGTTTTCTCCATATCCTACAATAGTCCTGCACTAACCGGGGCTTTTCCTTGGGTTCACTTCTATAGTTTTCACAGGGAAAATCGTCGGTTAGTGTCACATTTCATATAGATTAATGTTGTCAAAAGGGCCTCTACATGTTGGCTTCGGCCCCATGCACGCCTTCCAAATGCCCGGGACCCCATGGTCCCGAGACGGTAACGACACAACATAATAATAATAATAAACTTTTTATTTCAGCAAAAGCCATATTTTGTTAGTAACAATTAAACTTAACCTATGTTAGTGTAATAAAAAGACAATCTTAGGACTACATAAACAAAAAATATTAGATATTACTATTTACAAGCTTATATAAAAGTATTTACAATTTCCCCAATACCCTATTCACCCAATGCTTCAATATGCTACCATCCGTTCTTCCTGCAATGACCTCTAGCATGCTGTTGGTACTGGCGCGCACCCTGTACATGAGCGACGCTACCTTTTTGCGCATAATTGCATGGAAGCCATCAGTATGAGCTTCCGCAAACATACCGGATGCACTGCAGTGGCGAGGCAGCCCCAACAACATCCTAAAGGCATTGTTATATTGAACTCGCAGAGCGCTGAGAGCCTTTTGCGTATATTTGACCCACAGGCTGCCCGTGTAAAAACATTGACAATAGGATTTGAAAAGTGTAATTTTTACTTCACGTGAGCATCGAGCAAACCTGCGGGCCAACATATTCGCGCGGGCTGCCAGCGCCCTGCGCTCCCGTTCAATATCATCATCATCATGCAGGTCTTCATTGACAATATGCCCGAGGTACTTAAAGCTAGATACCCTTTTCAACGGCTGACCATACAATTTTATGGGTATATTGAATGCAGTAGCCTTATTTCTAGTTTTAAAAACCATAAGCTCGCTTTTTTTAACATTATATAATAGGCCATGCGTAAGAGCATACCTCTCACAAATGTTCAGTAGCCTGCTCAGTCCGTTGATTGAAGGGCTCAGCAGAACCATGTCATCTGCGTAACTGATGTTATTCATGCTCTTACCATCCACATAGCATCCTGCATGTGTTCTGCTGAGCTCATCAATCAGGCTGTCAACATAAACATTGAACAGTAAAGGGGAAGATAACCCACCCTGTCTCACCCCACAGTCAAGCTTGTACCTGTCAGAATGCTCTGTACCCCATCGAACCTTATTCATTTGGTTTTGGTACCAAAATCTTAAGATGTGTACTACCTCATGAGGCACATTAAGCTCTCTACATTTCTCCCACAGGATATCATAGGACACCAGATCAAAGGCTTTTGATAAATCTAAAAAACAAGCAAATACACTTGTTTTTCTATCTGTATAATATTTGACGGTGTGCTTGAGGGCCAGTATCGCAGTCTCAGTGGAGAGTCCGGGTCTGAACCCAAACTGCGCATCGTGGAGCTTTATATACCTATTAAGCTGGCCCTCAATCAAACCGTCAAATACTTTAGCTACTATTGTAGCTAGAGATATTGGTCTATAATTACTTATACTAGATATGTCACCAGTCTTATTTTTAATAACTGGGACTACAATGGTCTCTATCATATCCTGTGGGAGGTAGCTATGGCTAATGCATAAATTATAAAACATACACAATATCCTTGGGAGGTGAGCACCAGCATTTTGTAGGTGCTCTATACTTAGACCATCATGGCCTGGAGATTTACCTCGGGTCATGTGTTTTATAGTGTGCAACACATCTTTAGCTGAAAATCGCACCCTCAACCTGGTTTCATTACTTAGGTCTGTGTTATATTGGGAGAAGAAAAAGATACTCTACAGAAATCTTCATTTCACTGATACTATATAACTTGGGGTTGGGCATTCTCCACTCACTATTCACGTGTAACTAGGTATATAATTGAATTCCTCATTGGATAGTCCTGAAGCATTGCTGAATGATCACATTATTTTGTAAAAAAATAATAATGAGTAATGGTAAATCTTATAAATTGCTATAGAATAAGAGAAAGCGTTAAAACAATTTAAAAAAATATTATTGCGTTTGCTTTAACGCCTTGTTAACAACATCAAAGTATTTTTTTGAATTATTTTCTTTTCTGATCGAGTTATATTGGCGGTCAAAGTACCTGTTTGCATCTATAGTATTCTATAGCGAAAGGGGAAAGAAGGGGAAAGCCATGGCCTGATTCAAATCAATATCCTGCTGTGCGTTACCCTTCGTTCGAGATTATTCGTTTGTACGAGTATATAGTGTACGGGCAGGCTTCAAGTACTTCTAAGCTTTAAAGTTGGCAAGCGACACCTGCCAAATCCCCGATTTTAATTTAATTTTAGCCAACAATAACAATGAACATATCGACGGTGGAAAGGCAGAATGTTTGAAGCGCCATAACTTAAAATGTTCACCAGAGCGATTTAAAGTTTGAAATTTTCGAAAAAAAATCATATTTCTGTAATTATTCTAGCTATGGCTTTGAAAATTAAAATACCTAAAATTGAAATAGTTTTCTATGTAATTCTGTATAAAAAATGAATGTATATATTCTATTTACTGTAATAAGGGACATAAGACATAGGCATCTGAAATCTCAGTCAGGTAAAATTGGCTTAAACGGGGTACACTACATAAATCCGAATTACTTTTTTACGAATATGAAAATAACGATTTTTAAAATTACGAATTTCATAGTTCCGAATAATTTACAATCCCGAATTTCATGTTTCCGAATAACGAAAATCACGAATAGTTAATAAACGAAATTTCAAACAACATATTTATTAAAATTACGAAAGTCAATTTTCCGAATATTATTATTTCGATGTTTTAAAAGTATGACCTTTTATTATAACGAATTGTTAAAATTACGAATCCCGAAATTTTAATATTCTGAAAATACAAATTCCCGAATGTATCTTAGTTAACAAGAAATAGTTATTAAGAATAGTGTGTTTATTAACAGCATAATCCGTATACAATAAAACAATATTTTTTAAGCTATATTATGTGAAACGCTCCGCTCCGCTTCGCTGCGCTCCGCTTTATTATTCGATATCTATGTGCACCTAACACGCTCCTCCTCGCTTTGCTCGTCGTCGCACCTATCTTTAGATTTAGGTCCTAAGCTTTTTAAGGTTAATCACCGTAAAAATCCGAGCAATGTTATTGCTTTGTTATGTTACTTAACAACAAATACTACAAATAGTTTTCTATTTACAATATTTTTACTGTATATTTGAAACGCTCCGCTCCGCTTCGCTGCGCTCCGCTTTGTTTTTCAATATCTATGTGCACCTAACACGCTCCTCCTCGCTTTGCTCGTCGTCGCAC
Organism: Plutella xylostella; assembly: GCF_932276165.1. Lineage (NCBI taxonomy): Eukaryota > Metazoa > Arthropoda > Insecta > Lepidoptera > Plutellidae > Plutella > Plutella xylostella. The sequence continues at coordinate 1,741,918 of NC_064002.1, forward strand.
CTATCTTTAGGTTTAGGTCCTAAGGTTTTTAAGGTTAAACACCATAAAATTCCGAGCAATTGTTTTGCTCTATATTTGAAACGCTCCGCTCCGCAACGCTGCGCTCCGCTTTGTTTTTCGATATCTATGTACACCTAACACGCTCCTCCTCGCTTTGCTCGTCGTCGCACCTATCTTTAGGTTTTGGGTCTAAGGTTTTTAAGACGTTTACGGTTTTTTTTGTCAAAATCACGAATTATCACATTTTCGATCGGGATTTGAATTTTTCGTGATTATAATAAATCGGTATTTTATTTTTCGTATGCTTAAGTAATCGTATTTTTTAACGTTCGTGTATTTGACAATCGTAATAACAAATCTTCGTGATTATAATATTCGAAATTATAATTTACGTGATTTTTAGAATTCGGCATTTAAAAAAATCGGTATTGCAATATTTCGTAAATTACATATTCGGTGTTTTCAAATTCGGAAAAAAGTTTTTCGGAATATTTGGGTGTTCCCGCTTAAACGACATTAACATTTTAATAAAATACATGTAAAAACAATTTAAAGACCAAGGAGATTTAACCATCACACCAGCATAATGTTTTATAATAATTTATGTTACTTTAAACATTCCATAAGAATGAATTAACCGCCAAACTAAGGCAATTCATATCTAAGATGAATGACTTAAAGAATAAATGAACTTATAATTGGACCTCAGAACTCGAGAACGGTTGAACTGATTTTGGTCTAGAAACATTTGTGGAAGTCCAGGGAAGGTATAAAAGGTAAGAAGGGTCAGCTAGATTGAAAACAAAAATTTCATAATATATGGGGGCATGGCAGTGTCCCCACTAAGTCGAGCAAAGAAGCGGCACGGCCGTACCATCCTTTTCTCGAAGCATTATGTTATTATAAACTTTATTAACATATTGTTCACCGCGAAATCACTTTGAGATTGAGATCCAAGTGATCAGGTTTACTTATTCATCAGTTAATAATCATAATCCAACCGAAATTTCTTCGTCCGTCTCTATGCCACCATTCTGTCACCACCTTTGTCCATGTCCACCTTCCATCCTGCCTTCGAGCCAAGTGTCCTGCCGACTCCCATTTCAGTTCAGTGACCTGCATACCGACGTCGAAGACTTTTTGGCGAATTACCACGCTGGGAATACGGTCTGTAAGCAAAATGCTTAACATGGATCGCTCCATAGCTCTCTGTGCAACTCTGATTCAGTGCACAGTTTCCTTGGTCAGCGTCCATGTATCGGCACCTATGTTAGTGTGGGCAAGACACATTTAGCAATTATCAATTCATAAGCAGCGTCGCTCGCTTTAAACTATCTGTCAGATTCATACAAGATATGCTAGATTTGATAAGCAAGCGACGATGCTTTAGGATTGTTAATGGCTAATGTTTAGTGGTGGTAACCCCATTAGCTATCACAATGTGAGTTAGGTCTCGCCCGACAGCCGGACCGAGAACCAAATCGACCGACGATTAGTCGAAAATGGAGACACTTCTGGATGTTAGGAATAAGAGGGTTGCTGATGTCAATAGTGATCACCACTTAGTCGATAGAAAAATCTGCTTAAAGATAGTGGTAGTTTAGGAGCAGGCCACAAGATCTGCCAAAGGTGTCGTGTAAATAAGCTGCAGGACCCACAAGTTAGAAGATAACTTAGTATCCAGATCGACAACAAATACCATCTACTAAGTCTGGACGTGTCGCATCAAAGACGTGTTGTTAAAAATTTGCGAAGAAATAATAAGGCACAAGGAACACTTAAAGAATGAATGGTATGTCTAAAGAAACATGGGATATGATCAACCATCAAGGAAGACTTAACGTCGAACTAGACGACCATTCTAAAGAAGCACTTGCGTACGAGTATTTTCTTTGTAAACTTAATAAAAACGAAATTTATAAAAAGACAAACGCTGCTAGGGGTGACTCTATGTCCAGAAATGAGACCACAACCATCGGCTGCCATAGAAAACATGAAGGATCTATACAAAGCATCTTGAAGAACATTGCAACAAAACCCAGGATATCTCCTTGTTACTATGGAAAATTGACCTTCAAGATGGTATGGCACATTGTCGAAGTTTTTAATGATCCTAACCACCACCTGAGGAGTTGGATGCAGATGCAAATATACCAGGAGCATCTTGTATCTTGATGCATAATCGTAATCATTATGATTAATAAAAACGGCAGGTCGCTAAGGCTAGTCAGAGGCCTTCGGGCGGTTTGAAAACGTCTGACAGTTGGGTTGCCCACTTACCCGACAACTCTCTCAGCACAAGATTGCTTGTGTTGGGGCCCACCAACCCGCGCTAGGCCAGCGTAGTAGACTAGGCCTAAACCATTCCTTCATTGGAAGGAGACCCGTGCCCCAGCAGTGGGGACGTAATGGGTCGTGATGATGATTAATGATGAGATTTATGACTATCCTGTATCTTGACAGAAATTTAAATATCCAACCCTCAAATAAGACGAATTGATACGGACCATACGATCGCTGAAGAGTGGCAAAGTACCAGGGAACGATGGATTTCCTACGGAGGCATAAAAAGCAGGATAGATGCAATATAATAGATATTGCACTCTTCAGCGATGGAGGATGATGTAGTGAAGTTAGAGTAAAAGTTAATTTAATTCATGTCCAACTTTTTCCTATAAGGTTTGCTTTTCGTTAAAATATGTACTTTATTCTGAAAATTATGGGATACAAACAGGTGGTGGTACTCGTGGTCACTAACTTAAAACGTGGTCTTCTTTTTCGTATAATTACCTAACAATTATCAAAATCGGTTAAGTTGATACAGAGTTTTGCGCTTGGGAACACATTTTCGGTTAGATTTTTATATAGATAAGAAATCCTGTTTCTGACTAGATTTCGGTATAGGTAAATTATTTAAGAATAAGTTTATTTTGTATAAAAAGTAATGTCATGTTAATACATACATTAAAAATATTTTACATTAAGAACCATATTATCATAGAAAAAATATTGGCCTCTGGCTCCATGCCCTGCCCTCGCCGAAGGTGGGAACCTTCCTCGACGACAGGTCTTTCCAGACGGCGATCGGCCTTCGGCTTGGCATGAAAATTGTCCAGCCCCATCACTGCCCGTGCGGAGCGGAGGTCAACCAACTTGGCCACCATGGCCTCTCGTGTAGACGCAGTGCCGGCCGCCTGTCCCGCCACGCCGCACTGAACGACATCCTGCGCCGGGCCCTTGTCAACACCCCGGCGGTGCTGGAACCTGCCGGTGTCATCCGCGACGACGGAAAGAGGCCCGACGGGATGTCGCTCATTCCCTGGGCACACGGGAGGTCGCTAGTGTGGGATGCCACGTGCGTCGACACACTGGCGGCGTCACACGTCCCACACACATCCAGGGCGGCGGGAGCGGCGGCTGGTACTGCTGAAAACCTGAAACGGGAGAAATACAGGTCGCTCGACAGCACATACCTATTTCTCCCGTTTGGCGTTGAAACAATGGGGCCATGGGGTCCGGATGCCAAAAGTTTGGTCAAAGAGATCTCTTCCCGGCTCGCAGACGTCTCAGGGGACAAACGAGCCGGGGCGTACCTCCGCCAGCGCCTGAGTCTGGCGATCCAGCGGGGCAATGTCGCCAGCGTGTTGGGAACCCTCCCACAGGGACCAGGCTTAGAAGGTCTCTTCTACATATAGTTTTAGTTATGTACATAGGTTTAGTTTGTATAATATATAGGTAGTTAGTTTAGTCTGTAATTGTAAATTATATAAATTATGTAAATAATTATTAGCGAAAATAAACAATGTACGAATTGAAAAAAAAAAAAAAAAAGAAAAAATATTTTATAAAAAATAAATATTTGGTTGGATCCTTTTAGAGAAACGTTAAAATTCACTACTTGCATAGAAACAGCAATTTAGGAGAAAGCATCCAAGTGCATATTTTTATTAATAACTTAATAAATATTAATTATAGCAACACTATTATTTAGAACCGTAATATAATAGATATTATAATTTAATGTAGTTATCTGGTGATATAATAAAAAATATTTATATTTTTATACTGGCGAACGAATCTGAGTTTGTACCTACATAATTACGCTGCGCACGCGGCGCCAACTGTCGCATAGACGCACGTCCTCTCCCAATGAACGTCCCGGCGGGGTACTGAAGTGACAACTTTCCAATCGGTCCTATTTATATATTCGCGTTTTCACGCAATATCCTTCTGGATATAATAATAATATAACAGCTTAAACACCATAAACCGCTTCATTGCGATTCTTTTGAATTGTTTTATATCACTTATATCAATTATCTACAAACCGCAAAAAACCGCTTAAGTGCCAATTGTACCATTAAACAGATTTAGGTAAAGTTGTATTAACCGCCAAACGCCGCGAGTAAGACTGACCGGTAAAATGGTTTAAGGGTCAGTGAGGCTTAAATTACAATTACGTAAAATATATTAAGTGCTTTTATGCTATATTTGACAAGAAGGCATTTAGTTTTATATCCATTATGTTTTATTTCGCAATCAGGTAGGTCGCTTAAGTAACTAATGATACAAATTCACATTCATTCAAAATGAATTAAGTCACAGTGTTTTACTGTTTTAGTAAGGGTAAAATGTTTTATATAACTTAATTATTGATCATGTATGTTTTAATATACAAATGACTAAAAAAAGTGGCTCTTAATACAAGAAAAAAGTATTAAGATTTCCAAAATCACCGATGTCTTAAGCGCCAAAAAAGTGCTCAGATCAAAACGAGACCCGCACCATTCGAAAGAGAAAAATCAGGCGATTCCAACGATGTATATAACTCATATTCGCCAAAAGTGACGGATAAAACATTCTGCCTTTCCACCGTCGATATATAATAAAATAAGAATATGATAAATACATGAGTTGTCAACCTGTTCTGTAAATACTAAATAAATACTACACGACACACACTATGAACGAAACACAAAAATTATAGCTATTTAAAACGTTAAAGTGACTTATACTTTGTCATGCAACTCATGCATAACTTTAAAAGCTTTCACCATCTTTTGACTCCTGGTTTTAGCAGCTAAATTACTTTAAACAAACACTTTACGACCTCAGAACTGCTAGTCTAGTCTACTAATTGCACTTCGGAACAAATACCTCTGAAGACTGGGGTACCTACTTATTATGGTAAGTACTTAACTAGACATTTTCCGTGCTCTTGCATAATATCTAACGAAGCATTTACTACAATATTCGGTGCCTATTTATTTATTTAACTAACCGGATGGATGGAGAAGAACCTACAGAAGACTGTTCACGTATAAGTGCCTCCTACTCACTACAGGACTTACATAAACACGCAATACAACTTTTTCTACCCTTATAAATATTTAGCATTAGGCATTGGCGTAATACATAGTTAACGTTTGTCTTCATACGTTAATATTATACGTGGGTGTACCATTTAAACACATACAATCCAAAACCTACGTACGTATAAATCAAACAAAACTTTCCAGAAGATTATGTCTACGCCGGTCTTTAGTTCAACGTAAATTCAGAAATTTAATAATGTGTGCGTCTTGCATTATATAAAGTAAATAATAAATATTAATAATTAATAAAACTAGAATTGTATAAATAAATAATTTAAAGTAAATAAATATAAAGCGTTAAAGTATTCTAATAACTAATCTAACATAATTTCTAAACGCACACACTTAGTCATCCGCACTGCGTATTAGACACGTATGCGGTTACCGATCCAACGTCACTTCCCTACTTACCGCGACGCAAGAACCATTGTCGGGTCTAATTGTACAAGTGCTAATTATTTGCTAATTTAAAATATAGCACTACAACTGAAGTCAACCCAAATCTTTTATTTTGTTCCCATCGTGAACAAAAAGTGGCGACCGTGACAGGACACGAACCTGCAATCTTCGGATGCGCAAAATATTGTTCAGACTAAGTCACCTTCTAAGCAGGAGGACAACTTAAGTAACCCATCATGTTCCGCCAATTCCCAGTGTCATCACCAACCGGATGAGACACTAGGTTTCAAATTACCAATAATTAAAATACCAAATTTTGACGGGACTTACTATAAATGGATGGAGTTCAAGGAAACTTTTACCTCATTAATTCATGATAATGAAAAAATCAAAAATATCCATAAATTTCATTATCTTAACTCCTACTTAGAAGGCGAGGCCTCTCGAGTTATCTGCAATTTAGAGGTAAATGACCTAAATTACGTCAAGGCTTGGCAACTCCTGTGCGAACGATTTGACAACAAGCGGCAACTAATTAATAACCACCTAAAGTCACTTCTAAGCTTCGAGTCAGTGCGAGAGACCGATAAGTCATTAAGGTTTATTATTGATCATGTTTCAAAAAACTTACGGGCTCTCAGCACTCTCGGCCTACCTACTGACAAGTGGGACATGCTAATTATATTTATGGTCTCAGCAAAATTAGATCCCAGTACATTTTTTAAGTGGGAGGAAAACAGAAACACTTTGCCAGATATTCCCACACTAGAACAATTTTTCCACTTTCTAAAGAACCGTGCTGATGTTCTCGAAACCGTGCAGCGTAGTAGGCAGCAAGATAGGTCTAAACCTAATAATAATAATAATTTCAACACCCAAAGTAGGCCTCAAACCAAAGCCATGGTAGTGACTTCTAAAGAAGCTTCATCTTCCCCGTCTAAATTTCATTTTGAATGTGTCGAATGCAAAGCTAATCATCGTTTGTATGAATGCCCCACATTTAAGTCTAAGAAACCGGAGGAGAGATTGAGTTTAGTCACTGCACTAAAATTGTGCACTAATTGTTTGAGAGGAGGTCACAATTCACGCTATTGTAAGTTACCAGGCTCGTGTCGTTTGTGTAAACAAAAACATAATTCGTTACTTCACCAATCAAATGAAGTCTCCGACTCAAATCAGTCAAGCTCCCTAACAATGTCGGCCCAGTCTTCCACAGAAGTACTGTTGTGCACTGCCCTGGTTAGGTTAATAAATCCTGCGACCAACCAGTCAATCAAGGTCCGAGCTTTACTGGACAGCGGCAGCCAGAGTTCCTTTATTACCGAAGCTGTAAAAGATAAGCTTCGATTGACCCCTCAGCCATCTAACACCAACATAGTAGGTATTGGAAATACACCAATTAATTTAAAAACGGAGCGTTGTGCACTCCAACTACAGTCCAATGACTCATCCTATGACGTCAAAATGACGTGCCTAATAATGCCTAAGATTTCAGATAATTTACCTAAAGTTGCATTCGATATTAGGCATCTAAATTTATCTGACTTTTCATTAGCCGACCCCAGCTTCAATGAGCCATCCCCTATTGAAATGCTTATAGGTGCTGACCTATTTTGGGACATAATAGGGTCTCAACAGCACTCGTTAGGCGAGAAAAACCCAATTTTAAGAAGTTCCAAGTTTGGCTGGCTCATCGCAGGTCCTATAATAACTAAAACTATGCCTAAAAATAATAATAAAAAATCAAATAAAAACATATTGTGCAATTTTGTGTCAAGCAATGAAAATCTTGACAGCCTAAATGACGAGTTAAGTAGATTTTGGAAAATTGAAAGTTTTCCTCAGGTAGAGCCATTAACTGCTGAAGAAAAACAATGCGAGCAACATTTTCTCACTAACACTATTCGTTCTACAGATGGTCGTTTTTGTGTAGGCCTTCCTCTTCGAGACGATCCAGATTGCCTAGGTAACTCGTACAGTCTGGCTAAAAAAAGGTTTCTGAATTTAGAAGCTCGTTTCAGGAGACAACCGGAGTTGAAAAAAGCCTACACCGACTTCATCCACGAGTACGAGGAACTGGGTCATCTCTCCGAGTGCCCAGTAGAGCAGCCTAATCTCTCGTATTTTCTTCCTCATCACCCTGTTTTCAGGGAGAGTAGCGAGTCAACTAAACTTCGTGTGGTCTTCGACGCTAGCGCTCGGTCTACTTCCGGATTTTCCATCAACGATCTGCAAATGGTCGGTCCTACTATACAGGACTCTCTCTACAACATTCTTCTTCGATTTCGACTCCACAAGTATGTTTTATCTGGGGACATCGAGAAAATGTTTCGGCAGGTGTCTCTAAGAGAGTCAGATCGTCCATTGCAGCAAATTTTATGGAGAGACAACGAAGACGAGCCACTGAGGACTCTACAACTCGGTACAGTCACCTATGGGTTTGCAAGTGCTAGTTTCCTTACAACCAGATGCATATGGCAGGTAGGCGAAGAATGCAGTGACCCCTCTATCAAGTCCATCATTCAGAGAGACTTGTACTGCGACGATTTATTAACAGGTGCAGATTCAGAGGAGCAGCTTCGATACATTCAGCGCTCAGTTTCCAGCGAACTTGCTAAGGGTTCTTTCAACTTGCGAAAGTACCGGTCTAACCTAACTAATCTTTTCTCCGGCAACGAGGAGCTAGAGAAAGATAATCTCCTAATCAGCAACTCTACCAGTACTTTAGGTATTGGATGGATTCCTCCATCTGATATGCTACATTTCCAAATTGAGTACACGCCTAGCAAAATTTTAACTAAAAGGTCGATTTTGTCCTCTACATTTAAAATTTTTGACCCACTTGGTCTTTTGTCCCTGTGTACAATCAAACCTAAAATTATTTTACAGGTTCTATGGACTCTCAAAGTTGACTGGGATGAGCCGGTCCCTACAGAAATCCATAATTCCTGGTCAAATTTCACCAAAAACTTAGACTCACTGTCTAACCTTCACAGACCTCGGCGAGTTTTAATAGATAATGCTGTGTCTATTGAAATGCACTGTTTCTGCGATGCATCGCAACGCGCCTATGGAACGTGCATCTATCTGAGGTCCACTAATTCCAACGGTGATGTCAACGTCAGTCTGTTGACAGCTAAATCTCGTGTCGCTCCTATCCAGCTGATGACTATTCCTCGCCTTGAACTTAGCGCTGCTTTTCTTGGAGCTGAATTAAGCTCAGCAGTGTCACAGGCTCTTCATCGCAATATCGATCGTCACGTCTATTGGACAGATTCAAGTGTCGTACTAGGTTGGTTGAAATCTAATAAAAAAGCCAAAACATTTGTTGCCAACAGAGTATGTGCAATCCTAGAGCTCACCGATGCTTCATCCTGGCGCCATGTACCTACTTCAGAAAATCCTGCAGATCTTGTTTCCCGTGGCGTAGATCCCCAACATGTAGGTGGCTCAACTATTTGGTGGCATGGACCTGCGTTCCTGAAGGAGTCGGAGTCTTCATGGCCATCCTCTGAGTTTTCAGAAGTAGTCGATTTGCCAGAGTTGAAAGCTAATCCCGCTTTCGTGGCGGAGGCTGCATCGTCTTCGAGCGATGACAAAATTATAACTTTTACAAATTATTCAAAGCTCGTGCGTCTTCAACGAATATTTGCTCATGTTTTAAGATTTATTGATTCCGTTAAAGATCATAAATCGCAAAGAAAAGGTCCCCTACAATCAAACGAATTAGAAAACTCCCTAAGGACCTTAATAAAAATGGCTCAGCTAGAGTCCTTCCCAAACGAACTATCCCTATTAAAGAAAGGCAAACCTGTCCCTCAAGCTAATGTCGCATCCCTTAACCCATTTATCCATAGCGAAGGTGTTATGCGAGTTGGGGGTCGTATAGGCTCATCTAACTATCCCTACGACAAAAAACATCCTATTCTTTTAAAGTCAGATCACCATCTAACAAAACTTTTATTCGAATTAGAGCACGAACAACTAATGCACGCTGGACCTCAACATCTCCTCGCCTCTATGTGAGAGCGCTATTGGCCAATCGGAGGTAGAGCACTAGCACGACGAGTTACTCGTCATTGTTTCGTGTGTCGTCGATTTAAGGGTCAGACTTTAAACAATATCATGGGAAATTTACCCTCCGACAGAGTGGAACCTGATTTTCCTTTCCACACTGTAGGCACTGATTTTGCTGGACCATTCCTAATAACAGACCGCAAGGGACGAGGCTGCAAAATAACCAAATGCTACCTATGTATTTTTGTATGCTTCCGTTACAAATGTGTCCACCTAGAAGCCGTAAGTGACCGAACAAAGGATTCATTTATTCTCACTCTCTCTAGGTTTATAAGTCGTAGAGGCAAGCCAAAAACAATATGCTGTGACAACGGCCGAAACTTTGTTGCTGCAGCTAAGGAGATCAACAGTTTTCTAACGTCACAAGCTGACTCTATAGTTGACTTTGCAGCTCGTCGGGGCATTGAATTTCAATTCTCACCTGCGTACGCTCCTCACTTCGGCGGTCTCTGGGAGGCCGGTGTAAAGTCAGCCAAATTCCACATGCATAGAGTATTAAAAGACACTCATTTAACTTTCGAGGAACTGGCGTCTCTATTTGCTCAAATCGAAGCAATCCTAAATAGCCGTCCCCTATGTCCAATCAGTCCCTCACCAAATGATCTTTCCCCCCTTACCCCGGGCCACTTTTTGATAGGCAGGCCACTAACGGCCTCACAATCTCCGTGTCTACTGGAAGCTAATCCGAATCGCCTCGATCGTTTCCAGCGCCTCGAGCAGTACCGGCAACACTTCTGGAAGCGGTGGTCGAGCGAGTACGTCGCCGAACTCCAGCAGCGCACGAAGTGGAAGACGAGAGCCACGGACCTGCTCCTAGATGACCTGGTCCTCATCAAAGAAGACGCCGCTCCCCCCCTGTGCTGGCGGCTCGGCAGAGTCGACAAGCTGTACCCGGGCTCCGACGGCGTGCCTCGCGTCGCCGACGTGCGCACTACCCACGGCACAGTGCGGAGAGCGCTAAATCGTCTCTGCATCCTACCTACTCCTCAAGCCAATGAATCTTGAAAGCCGAAGCTTTCAAGGGCCGGGAAGATGTCTACGCCGGTCTTTAGTTCAACGTAAATTCAGAAATTTAATAATGTGTGCGTCTTGCATTATATAAAGTAAATAATAAATATTAATAATTAATAAAACTAGAATTGTATAAATAAATAATTTAAAGTAAATAAATATAAAGCGTTAAAGTATTCTAATAACTAATCTAACATAATTTCTAAACGCACACACTTAGTCATCCGCACTGCGTATTAGACACGTATGCGGTTACCGATCCAACGTCACTTCCCTACTTACCGCGACGCAAGAACCATTGTCGGGTCTAATTGTACAAGTGCTAATTATTTGCTAATTTAAAATATAGCACTACAACTGAAGTCAACCCAAATCTTTTATTTTGTTCCCATCGTGAACAATTAAATCAGTCCAATTTGAACACGAACACAACAAACTAGGGGACCGTGAAAACAAATGAATTTTGCGTTCAACAATCCCAATCTGGAAACGACTTGCGGAGCAACTTGTTCTACGATTTGTTTTTATCTCCTCCTTTCAAATGAATTAATCTTCACCTTTTGACATTTTATTCCTAAAGAATTGGACCCAACACCTACCTAAACACGCTTAAATTAACCCGTAGCGTTATTGAAATCGAATCATTCATTAACACCAAAACCAAAATTACTGTATAGTTTAAATCAAAGCTATAATTATAAACTTTGATTAAGTTCTATGAACGTGTTAAAGTAGTTTCGCCGACTGGAAAATTCCACACATTAAATACGTTACGTAGCCACATACGTAACACGTCAGCCCACTCTTATTCGCCACAAATCGCGTGGAATATTCTCCACAGACGATTCCCCGTAGCTTTACCCTTCAATGGTTCTCTTACCGGCACTGAACATTGTATGTATGTTTACGCTACATTAGCGTGTAGTATAAAGGTGTAGATACATGGTGGCAGCGGTGTGACGCCCTGTCGTCTCCATATCGACCGCTGCCGCCTGTTGAATGTCGACCCCCCTGGCTGGGGGCGCGACCTTACAGTGGGTGGAACTGGAGCAGTGCCGCAACCACTAAGTGTAAGGAAATGTTGATTATTTGACGTGATTTTTTACAATTATTTGTAGATAGTCATTGGTTACGCTATCACCATTTCACAAAGGTTTTCTGTAAGGAGAAGAAACGGTGATAAAAAAGAGTCGGGGGATATGCAGGTTTTTGGCTACGGGGTAAAAGATGTGGTATAAGTGTGACATGTCTGTGGCTAGGTAGCTCCTGAACTGACGGAGTTATTAGAAAGCGAATTTTTTGAGAGAACTTATTGATGTTTGTTCGATATTCTTTCTTTCTCTTCTTAGGCGCACGAGAGTCGTGGCGGCGTCACGGCGGCGGCGTCAAGGAAGCCCGCGGAGTCAAGAGTCAAACGCCGGAAAATTAGGAAAACTGAGCATTTACACTTTTGAACCTACATAAAGACTAATCTAATTTCATGAAATTAAATTATTTCTAACATGCCACGGCGCTCCGCTCACTGCTAGAGTCGAGGTGGAGTCGCGGAAGCGTCGCGACGTCCTTAAGGCTAAAACTTCGGTTCTCATGATTTTGTAATGCGGTTTTATGCTGCTATAATATTTTTATAAGTACTTTTTCATTTTCATTTAGCATTAGGCATTAATTACATCAGAAAATTATTTAATTTATGTAGTACCTGACCACAACTTACAAAAATTCAAACGTATTCTAATAAAGTCTACCTGATTATAAATAATTACTTTTGTGTATTGATAATTAATAATAAATAAAATAAATAGCAACCCGGGGCCATTTGTAATAGCAAAAGCATAAAGTGTCAAAAGAAAGGTGCTGCGTTGCGTGCGGGATGGTAATTAATCTACTAAAAACTGTCCTATTTATTTTATAAGGTGCGTAAATGGGACACTATATTATGTGTGTACTTCCTCAGTTTTACCCTTCACTCACCCCAACCAGTGGAGGTGTTTAACGCAGTTTAAACTGACTCAGCTCCAAAATGTGAAATCGAATCTATTCAATAGGCAGCACGGATCATTTTTCTTTTCCGTGTGAACGCGCTTTGGACATATCTTTTGTATTTGCGTAATAATTATGGGATGTTAAAAAGCCATCCATCACTTACCGACATCACTCTTGTGGAAGCTAACATTTATTCAGGAGGTAATTTCTATATCGAAAGCTTTAACACTTTGTGCGTATGGTTGTCGATAACCTAATCTAGCCAACGTTAGAAACCCCTGATTTTTTACACTAAAAATCGTATAACTTTTTACGGCTTTAGTACGGTGAAAAGTGGGTGCAGCAATGCACCTCTGCCTACCCCGCAAGGGAGTACATTAGTACAAGGCGTGAGAGTGTGTGTGTGGGGGGGGCTTTTGTACACAAACATATTATAACACCCCTCTTTTTCGTCGCGGGTTAAAAATAACTCTTACATCACAAACAATAAGAATGTTCCCAAATCCAAAGTGTTGCGCTTAGCAAGTCCCTCACTGTTTTCTTTACTTTTTACACAAAATGCTGAAGGACCTCACATATGAAAGCGTGACCTACTAAACGAGTTTGCCACTTGTTTCATATTTTACGAGCATGCAAAACACACTGTTTTGCAGGCTTTGCTGGTTTTCTTTTTCGTCTTACATCTAATTTGTAGTAGCTTTACGCACGAGCTTAGATCGCTTTTAAAGGATCTCCCGTAAGAATTCCGGCCTATATAGCACTCAGGGTTATCCCTGTAGCTTTATAATAGTAAAACAATATTTTTATCGGATCAAATTCAAAGTTTTGAAGATTATTCTTTTGCAATAAAACATTGCACAATTCGGTAAGAATTGTTATGCAAACTGAAACTACATACTTACAGATGAATTGAGAACCTCCTCCTTTTTTTCAAAACCGTTAAAAAATAGACAGACAGATAGACAGACGGACAACAAAGTGATTCTATAAGGGTTCCTTTTTTCCTTTTTTCTTGATTATCTACCTACAAAAAGTAGATCGTGTGCGGGCACCCTTATAACTAGTTATGACTGAAGTGATTGTTGTTGTTATGCGTCACACAGGACGTCAGGAGAGTTGCCCGCTCACTGCTCACACGTCACATCTCGTTCCGAGTAATATGGGAAGGGTGCAGTAATCCAACTAGACTTAACTACACGGGGTGTTCTGTAAATAGTGGACCAGACTATGGGAATATACATTGAAAATTGACTTGACATGCTTTCATACAATGCATAAATTCTCCATTGCTTCTGCATATATAAATTTAGAGATCCACGTGACTTTCTACGCAAATTGAATAAAATACCTACGTGAAATATTTTTTTCTCGAGTCTCCAAAATTCTTTGAAGAAAAGTTGTTAACGGTTTACATTGATGCCCTGTGTTCTGATACCATAAACTGATAAAGTTTAGAGGATTATTATCTATATTACATAAAACAAATATGTATTACATTTTGGTATAGACCAGTTATAAAAAAAACATTGATTTTACAGGGATAACTTTGAAGTCGATGCAAAGCTCACACGAAAAAGCTGTGTATAAGTACCATTCTTTTTGTATAATAAGATCAGATCTCTCTGAAAATAAAAAATGTGGTTGTTATTATTACACACTAAAGAAAACACAATATTCTGAAGCTAAACGCGGGCATATAAGATCAACATGAATAAAATGAATGTTTCATGAAGCCTTTATTAACAGTGCCCGAGGGCTTTCATCGATATTTTAGTAAATATTTGAACCCGTAGACGCTAGTTTAAAATCGTTTCTATAATGTAGAAGCCATTAATTAAATTATAACAATAAGGTAGGTAAATGTTACTCTGAATCTCTGAACTGTGGAAAATTTATTTATTTATTTAAGGCACACAAAACAGGTTACATCAATATAAATAAAAGTGTTATAAAAAGTATTTTTGTTCTAGATTATAACCCAAACATCTTAGAAATGTTAGAAAATGATAAGATTGAAACATATTCTCGATTTATTTTAAACAAACACTTTGCTGGAACAAAATAATGAAGTAACACAGCTCGTAAACAGTACACCGCAGGACATGGACCTCTTCCAAAACTGCCATAATCTTCACGCTATACAGGCGGGTTGGACACAAGCAACACAAATATTTAATACCCAAGACCTGGGAATATCTATTTTTTTACTAGAATGTGGTACCTGGGACCATCGGCATACTCACCAATTTCATCATCCAGTCATCAAGATATTTTATCTACCTATGCAGCCGGTTTAAATCTACAATTTCTACAAGAGTTGTCCGCGAGCTTTAACTCGCCTTTATAAGTTTTCCCTGGGAATTCCGGTATAAAAAATTCAATTTCTCTGGCCGTTTTTCCAGTAATAATGAATAATAATAATAATAATAACCCACCCGATGCCGGGGAGAACCCCTGTTCCTCATCTCTGGCTTGCCTTTATTGGTTGTCCAGAGTGAACACTGACGAGGAACAGGATCTCCCAACTCTTGCTTGCCTTCATTGGCTGGCTTGAGTGGTGTACCGCTAGAGCAGCAATGCTCCAGGAAGGATGTATTACCCAGTAAGGTGCTTGTAGGGATCTTGACCGATAACGCGATTGTCCTGAGAGCCGTGGAATACCTCTCCATCCTTAGCACCTCATGCCATGTTGCCCCCCTGTTGCTACGTCACTGTAATGTGCTAGCGACTGCTTTGGGGGGCCCATTTACTGTGTGTGCGAGTCACCCCCTGCCTTTTTATCCGTGTGTGAAACATATAGGTCAGGCAGGTGCCATAGTCCTTCCTTAGTCCCAGTTACCCAGTCCATTTAGCACCCCCTTCCATAACCCTGTATTAGTTTTCTCCATATCCTACAATAGTCCTGCACTAACCGGGGATTTTTCTTGGGTTTACTCTATAGTTTACACAGAGAAAATCGTCGGTTGGTGTCACATTTCATATAGATTAATGTTGTCAAACGGGCCTCTACGTGTTGGCTTCGGCCCCATGCACGCCTTCCAAATGCCCGGGACCCCATGGTCCCGTGATGGTAAAGACACAACATAATAATAATAATAATAACAAACAGCTATCCATCCATACCTACAATTACATTTTGTCTTTCGCGTTTATAATACCCATCATTAGGATTTTTTATGGGTTTGACTTCTTTTGTCACGATTTTTAAACATTCGTTTGGCTTTTCTCTTCTATCTTTTCTCTGTCCTGGACCAAACCGCTGGCGTCAGTGGTAAATGTGAAAGTGATCATTAACGGGAGTCATTAACGGGGATTATTTATTAACGATCGTCATCCTGAACAGTTTATTAGCTACAAACTTGAGAGGGGTTAACTGACTGAGGTCATTGTTTACTATGAACGGTCAAGTACTACCGATACATTAACAACACAGGTAAATGTAGGGTGTTTGTAGTTCTAAGAAGAAATACGGTGATTGGTTTTGTATTGATTTTTTCACCTACATATTTTCCTCATTGGTCATATCGTCCAATAAAAGGGTTAAACTTATAAGATGTATAAGATTATTAATCTTCGAGCAGAATTTGTCGGTGTTAAGGCAGAGCTTCTTCCACTATACTATATAACTTTAGTATTGCTTACATACAATAACAATCATGGCAAAGACAAAAAAATAAAATTAAAACATCCTGAAATCCTGAAGTGCCTTCCAACAAAATACAAGAAAGACCAAGACAGTTACATACAGCAAGCAACCGGCCTCAAATGTCGCGTTGAACCCAAACATTCACAAACATTATTGTTTTCAGCTGTTTTTATGAACTCGACGACACTATCACTATACTATGAACTTCGGCCAACAAAACTCGAGTGGCATCTAATAGCAGAACAGAATATACCATAATCAACTTTATTAAAATATCAATATAGTTCATATTGTATCCGCCCCCATCAGCAAACTGAATGTGCGGTCACTGACGTCAACTTCTTTGATAGTAAACTCATTGGGAAGATTGAATGAATTATATTATCTGTCTTCGTCGTCTGTGAACGCAGTTTTATGAAAGTTTGTCCGCGCTCTGACAAACTAAATATTAGTTAAAATGTTCTAGCTTTCATTTTAATCGTAAGCATAATATTTCCTTAATGATGAAGCGTCTCGTGATATTTCTTTTCTCTGTTTCTTACGCAGCTGCTGTTTGTATAAGTGCTAAGTGTGAAACGGGTCGTTACCAACCGAATTGGGAGAGCCTGGACAAAAGACCTCTGCCAGAATGGTATGATAAGGCCAAAATTGGTATATTTCTGCACTGGGGTGTGTTTTCTGTACCGAGCTACGGATCCGAGTGGTTTTGGAGTAATTGGCACGGTAAAGTAATCTGAATTATTAATCTAATTGATAGCAATCTTCCCATTGAGACAGACCATTTTCGAGCTATGCTCTCTTTGCTATGCTAATAACTTTTCCTATGTACTTTCCGCCATTATTATAAAACTAAGACTAAAGATAAAACGAGTTCTATAACCGGTTCTAAACCAAAACTTTAATTAGTCTAAGTTTTATAATAACCGAATTGTTTTTTCTTTTATTCTTTCTTTTTATATAAGCCTAATGCGTAATCACGACGAGTTTCTTTATTGAAAATTGTGTTACTTGTTCATAGGAAACAACAGCATTCACGTAGACTTTATGAAAAAGAATTACAGACCCGGATTCACGTATCAAGAGTTTGCTACCATGCTGACGGCAGAGTTCTTCAACCCTGATGAATGGGCCAAGCTGTTTCAAAGGGCTGGTGCTAAGTATGACTTTTGACTCGTATTATTGAAGAGGCAATAATTTGTAATGCACGTTCTAATACTGATCTTGGAATATCTTTCCATTCACATATGGTTTTCTAATCTTTTTTATTTTTATATTCTTAATCATACCATCATCAGGAAATAAACTGTCCACTACTGGACACATTATAGCCTCCCCCAAAGAGAGGCCATAATATGGCTACTACCACTACCGGCTACCTGTCCAAAGTCATCAGTCTGGTGGATTGTAGGACTCGGCAACTCCACTACTCTTACGATCATTGTTTCTTATGCTGCCTGCGTATAGACCGGCCAACGATGGATATTTATTATACATGATACAGGGAAGATTGCAGCAACGAAGGTCAACAAAACCCGTTCGTTGGCGTTCGTTTGGCCGGTCTGTACGCAGGTTTTGACAAACATGGCTGGCCCACTGCCACTTTTAATAAAATAGGTCTAATTTATAATTACAGATACGTGGTGCTGACAAGCAAGCATCACGAAGGCTTCACAATGTTCCCTTCAAAGAAGTCTTTCAGCTGGAACTCCGTGGAGGTAGGACCACACCGGGACATAGTGGGGGAACTCGGGAAAGCCGTCAAAGACCATGGATTGGTCTTCGGTGTCTACCATTCTCTTTTCGAGTGGTTCAACCCAATCTACTTGAAGGATAAGTCTGAGCTATTCGCTACGCGTGACTACCCGACTACTAAACTGTGGCCTGATTTAAAGCAGCTTATTAACGATTACGAGCCTTCTATCCTCTGGTCCGATGGTGATTGGGAAGCTCTGGATAGTTACTGGAACTCTACGGACTTCCTCGCTTGGCTGTACAATGATAGTCCAGTAAAGGATCGCATTGTGGTGAACGACAGATGGGGTATCGGGATACCGTGCCATCACGGAGACTTCTACAACTGCCAAGACAGATATAACCCTGGTGAGTAAAAACATGCGTGATAAATTAAATAATCTGAATGCCGAATGAAGTTTTGCGACGCGCTCTCTCACGTCGCACGGCTTCGAAAGCGAATACAACGGAAAACATTTATTTCGTCTTAGCGCGCGCGTTTTGCGCCCCTCTCTACTCGTCTAGGTCTTCAGACTAGTTACAAAGTTTTATACATTTGTTGTGATCCATTACTATCCATTACGGTAATGGTTCATACTCATCAATATTTGACACGTGTTAACACATAGTTTTCTGCTCAGGCAAGTTACAAAACCACAAATGGGAGAATGCCTTCACCCTGGACAGCAAGTCCTGGGGCTGGCGGCGCGACCTTCAGCTCCGTGACCTCATGACCTTGGACGACCTGATCAAGGAAGTGGTCTCTACTGTCAGCTGCGGTGGTGAGTGTTACCACGAGATTTTCACTGGAGTTCTTAAATGTTGGTTATCTGCACCCTGCTACTTACATCGCGCATGGATATTGTTAATAATAACAATAACCCAGCTTCGTGTCCTACAGTGGATTAAAATGAACTGTGCGTTTTTTGATATTTATCTAAATATCTCATATCATAAATAGGATAGTTCCATAGATTTTATTATTATTTAAATATTCACTGTACCACTGAGTTGGTGACTAAAAATTATTTTAATTTATACTGTTTTTTCTTTGTATAAGATACCTAGGTACACTCATCATCATCACGACCCATTACGTCCCCACTGCTGGGGCACGGGTCTCCTTCCAATGAAGGAAGGGTTTAGGCCTAGTCCATATATAATACCATATCATTACATCCATACTAAACAATATTATCGTCTATTTCTCAGGCAACGCCCTAATCAACGTTGGCCCGACGAAAGAAGGAACAATAGCGCCAATATTCCAAGAGCGTCTGCTCTCCTTCGGCAAATGGCTACGAGTGAACGGCGAGGCCATTTACGAAAGCTCACCCTGGCAGCACCAGAACGACTCCAGGAATGCCTACGTATGGTACACGTGCCGTAAAACCAGCTACGATGGCTTGAGGCCAACCTCCAAGCCGTTGAAGACCGACAAAGTGTCAGCAACTTACGCCATATTTCTTAAATGGCCGGCAAATAATGTTTTGGAAGTCAAGGATCTGACCCCGTACCTTCATAGCGGGAACTTTGCGGTGGGAATGCTGGGGAAAGCTGGCGAGACGCTCAATGTAAGTTTATGGTATTATTGAGATTGCATGTGCATACGGTGGGTTTCGTTAAGCGAAACACTGTTTGCTTTGTTAGTAACTATATCTAATAGAGAAGGGAACCCTAGTCTTCTAGCCATCTATATGACAACATAATTACTACTGATTAAGTACTTCTGTATTTAATAGATTAATATTAAAAGGCCCTAAATATTAATGAATGCAATTAACGTTTGTTTCAGTGGACAATATCAAACGGGTTAACGTACATCACGCTACCAGACAAAGCTGCTGTGCGAACGGAACACGCGTGGGCCCTGAGAATTACTCTCAAATAAGCAGCCGCTAGCGACACCTAGTAAAAATACTCAGAATTTCTTGGAGGATTATGTGGCGCCATCTATTTTAATTGGTTACAAAGTGCCTGATGATTTCAGCGCGCTGTGCTGAAAATACTCTTCAGTAGTGCTCACGTAGCAGTGTAGTAGATTAAGTATAGATGGCGCCCGCTCTAAGCAACTGCGAATTTATTTTGTAAAATAACAATCTGTAGAAAAGCATTTTGAAAACAGTTTCCTACAAAAATCATTAAACTACTACTTGAAAATACCTCTGTATCTTTTTGCGAAAACAGAGAGATCTCTGATAAACATAATAAAACTTTCACAACAAAAAATATGGAACCCTTTGGGTACGCTACAGGAAAAAATTACCCATCACTTTCTATTTCCTTTTGTCATAAATCCTGAAGATGGACAAATTTATCCTTTTACAAAATATCCAAAGGGCAGAAAAAGTTATTCACACAACCGAGGTAAAATTTGTAGTGACTTGGGTCAACTTGGGCTAAAATTTAGGCGCCTAGTTTTTATGTTTAGCAATTCTTAAACAATAATTAAGTATAACAATTTTACACTTCGCCAATAACTATAAGAAATTAACAAACTAGGTTTACGCGTTCAGCTCATAAGATGACACAGACACAGATTTTTATTAAACTTATAAATAACAAACTCTACGTCCGCACACCCGTGGTATTTTCATTAGGTCACGTTTGAAATGCGCTTTAATATTTCTGTGTGCGGCAGAACTTAATGGATTAAATCACCGAAGCGCGGTTTTCCGATAAATCTAATAATCCGATGAATGGAAAGAAGAAAACTCACTCTATTCAAATTTTTGGTAAGCGATTGCCGATAGTGATGAGAATAAAATATAACTAAAATGTGTACCTATGTTGGACTGGTGGTGTCATAACTTTAATTAACGGGTGCGTATTGCGACGTATAAAAACGAAATGTATAATTTCACATTAATAACGTTCACAACATATAATGAACGTTACGTATAACAACAAAATCTATATTTTCATAAGGTATAAGATTCAATTGGTATAACGTACATTTTATATAAAATCAAAATATATAATACTTACTAGGACTAATATCAATTCGTATAACATACATTACGTATATCGTTTAAAATATATACTAGCATTTAGTATAAAGTTCATAAAACATACTAACATATAACATAATCTGTGTCTAATTACCCAAAGCCGTCAAATCCCCCCTAGCACCAAAATCTAAAGATAGGTGCGACGACGAGCAAAGCGAGGAGGAGCGTGTTAGGTGCACATGTTCGTCGAAACTAAAGCGGAGCGTCTCCCCACATAGCGCCAATAATAATAATAATGTCAAAACCCCTAGTACCAAAACCTAAAGATAGGTGCGACGACGAGCAAAGCGAGGAGCAGCGTGTTAGGTGCACATGTTCGTCGAAACTAAAGCGGAGCGTCTCCCCACATAGCGCCAATAATAATAATAATGTCAAAACCCCTAGTACCAAAACCTAAAGATAGGTGCGACGACGAGCAAAGCGAGGAGCAGCGTGTTAGGTGCACATGTTCGTCGAAACTAAAGCGGAGCGCAGCGACGCGGAGCGGAGCGTTCCCCACATAACGTCAATAATAATGAAAATACGATACGACAATCTTTTATACTTTTTGTGCATTACACATTATGATAATTATATCCGTTGTAGAATATATGTTATAAACGTTATATATTATGAACGTTATGCATTTTAATCGTTATATCAATTGAATTTATACTTTTTGAACGTTATTCTTTACGAAATTATGTATTTAGTAATTATGCCTTTCGTTTGTTATGCACAGTGATCGTTATACTTAATAAATTTATATCATATGGGCGTATACCTTGTAAATGTTATACCATTCGTTTTTATACCTCGTATTACTTACCCTTAATTAACTAATATTTTCCGCTAAGTTACCGTGTTTTAAATTCTTCCCAGCTAAAATATAACATTTATAAAAATAATTGAGGGAAAGTATCTGAGTTTTTTATTTAGCTAATACTTAGTTAAAAATAGTTAAAATTTATTTATTTAATTATAGGAAAACTTACAGCTTATTTGTTTTACATAAGAATTTTGAAATAATGATAGATAGCCAATTACAAAAACCCGTTCGTTATACCCAGGTGTCCCTGCTGTGTACCACACCATACCCTGCTCTCTACAGCCTACACCCAGAGTTCATCTCTGCAACGACATTGCGAAAACGACTCCATACTAAGTACCTCTATAAACTAGGTTCACACTAGCAAGATGAGGTTTTATAGGTCTTCGTCAATCACTTTCATTCTGTTTTGAAACTGGCTCAAGCGTGACTTATTTTGATGATTTACAAACAGACACGGTAAGCAGCGTAAGCAAAGAAACGCGAAGCCGTTATTATTCTGAGCTCCTAAAGCTCACCGTGGAACCATGAAACACTGAACACTTATTGCCAATATTCATCCGAGAAACGGTACAAGCTGATGCATTACAGCTTTACAGAAAGGTCAAAATATTATTTGTAGTTTAAGTTATTGCTATAATTTATCGGAAAAACAACATGGGCCAAAGTACAAATTTCAGAAGTTTTCACCGAATCATATTTTCTTTTTAATGTTAAAATCATAATTAATAAATTACTAGACTATATCACCGATTTATTATTACCTACACAATTAATAAGGCAGTACTTATTATGTAAGTACATAAAACTTCACAATAAGCATTTGGAAGCTCACAAATTATACTCGACTCAACAAGGGACCACCGTACGACTGAAAAAAGGTAAATAACCTCAAGTTGAGATAATTTGCTGGCGGCCAAGGATTTTTTATGATTATTTATATGGGTTACTAAGCTGAAAGTATCGAAGCCAGTTCAAGATCGGGTCTGAAAAGTAGCTGTGTCAACAACAATTATCTTTGTACACAAAATAATTTAAGGTTAGACTAGCGGCGACAACTCAAAAAAAACAAATGCGTTTTCCAAAATTTTGCAGGTTTTTATGTCCTGCTATTTTGAGGTTTTTTTTTCAAAAAGGCTATAAATTTACAAATGGTATTATTGTTATTTAATGTGTAATGTAACCTAATCCAAATTACGATTCCTCTTGGTTTGTGAGAGAAGTTTCTTAATTTTCTTTCAGGGTTTCCCTAAAATACCGGAAGGACTACCAAAATGTATTTTAGCCCAAAAAACTATGCTTGACCTACTTTCCATGGATTGTTTGAAAATAAACTTGACCGTACACAACTACACACAGTACCTATTTAATAATTAAACTGTAGGTTAATGGTGGACGGGTAGGTATTATCGATGGAAGTATTTTTGAATCCAGCCTTTGTATCGATGAGTTCTTTGGAATTCATCGATGTACCTACCTTGCATTTTACAGTGAAGGACAGCTTTTTCTAGATTCTAGATAACAAAATGTGCCTTGAACTAAGGGATATAATTGTGCAAGTTTACACGTGGAGAGAAAATGTATGAAAGACCGTGGCAAATCACGTGGCAATCATTTAATTAGTGCTGTTTTTAAATGTATTCGAATTCTTCCAAATTTAAACAAATTACCAGGAAGGAGGAGGCATGCCACATTGTGTCGCCAAACAATGAAGGCTTGCTACCGGAAATGGAATGTTTTAAATTAGATATTGGAATGTGAACATGTCGCTAAAGTAGGTACCTATAATGAAAATGAAATATTGTGGAGCGGAGAAACGCGACTCACCTGACATTATCCTAAATGATCGGTATCATTAAATAATGATACCGATCATAAATATTATTAAATAATAATATTGAAAATTTACTAAATCAATACATTTAAAAACTACACACTATGTTTCCTTCATACGCGTTTGATTGAAAGATTTGAGAAAGATCTATAGCACATACATAGCCAACTCATACTTACTTATAATAAATTTCCTTTTTTTACTGTATTAATTTAAAAGACACTTTTACACCGCGTCTTTTAATCCGGGGTTAAATTATTACAATTAATGCGTGTTTAAAGATATTATAACTGTACTATAGGGTAATAGTATGCATCATATTAAGTAATTATTTAAGACGTGTTAAGGCCCTCCGCAGCCGCGTAACGTAACGTAGTTACGCGCTGGTTCAAATGTATTTTGACGCTAATTTAGACAATATTAACCCTCAAACTACGTTAAACACTTAAGCGAATGTAATTTGCATTAACCAAGTTACTAGGCTTTTATCATCAGTGAATATAATAGGTTAACTGAAGTCAAAGCAATATTTAAAAGTTTTTTTTTAACATTCTAGTACAAGGAATGGATAAATAATATTTATGGGCATGTTAAGGACAAAATATATTCCGAAAAAATACGGTATTTTAAAAAAGTATATTATTTTGTTGTCTTAGAACAAAACAAAATAATTGTAATGCGATACACGCTTACCACACTGTGGTACATAAAACAACGCGGACTCGGGATTCATACTCAATGCTGTGGTATAACAAATTAAATTCAACACACTATTTATCATTTAAATATATAAATGGAGGTTCTATTCCGCTTAGACCCGTTAAAGTAAAATAAAGTTCATTGAAAATGTAACAGCTCTAAACTACAACCCATGAGCTACTCAAAAAAGTCTTATATTTTTTGAAAGTCTACCCAAAACCAGCCTGTATCCAAAATATAACGTACATAACAATGCCGCCGAGATGTAAATGGATGCTTTAGAGCATTATAATGGCAATGTATTTTGTGGCGACAGGCCCTTTTACAATTTTTTGCAATATTTTTTACCTTACAAAATGACAGTAGGTCCAACAATAACACGTAGGTATAGCGTCACACAAAAGGCTCAACTAATGGCGTTCTTAAATATTATCTACTACGTTAGGAAAATAATGAAAATTTATAAAAATAATAATAAATACAGACGAATTAAGAACCGCCTCCTTTTTATGAAGTCAGTTAAAAAGACCTAAAACCCGTCTGAATACGCCATGTTCATAAAGCGCCGAAAAGTAAATACAAAGTTAATTAACAGATTTTCTAACTAAAATTACATTCATAACTAATATCATTTATTAATTACAATTTAGATTTACTCATTTTAATTCCAGCAAAACATCCATAGCCATGTTTTAATCTATCTGAAGTTGACACTGGTATTCAATAATTGAAATATCAGGCATCACCATCCGTTTATTGCTAATGACAAATTAAATTTTGGGCGTTTTAAATTAAACCTCGGCATAACCCATTTTCGTATTACATTTTTGATATGAATCATTTATGTTTTAT
This sequence comes from Plutella xylostella, assembly GCF_932276165.1. Taxonomy (NCBI): domain Eukaryota; kingdom Metazoa; phylum Arthropoda; class Insecta; order Lepidoptera; family Plutellidae; genus Plutella; species Plutella xylostella. Next base: position 1,767,344 of record NC_064002.1, read on the forward strand.
AATCAATCTAACTTTGCCTGACGAAAGGAGTCTCCCCGAGTGACCTACCAGCCTATTCCCTGGGCATGTACCAGGGCAAACTTGGCACTCAGTGAATGGGTAATCACGGTGTTGTCACCGTGGTGAATGAAAACAAACAGTAGGTAGAGTTCGTCGAGCGAGGGTTTGTACCCTCGCTCGACGAACTCTACCTACTGTTTGTCACCGGCCAGAACCAGAATAACTTAACTTAGCCAAACGGCTATGTTATTCTTATTTGCGTGCCGTTGAAAAAGTCACAGTCAAATCCGTCTTTAAAATATGCTATTGTTTAGACAGTGGTATGGTTTTTCAATAACGATACCAATATTAATATAGTGCATTATAGATAGAGTAGATAGATAGAGAAAAACCGGCCAAGTGCGAGTCGGGCTCGCGCACAAAGGGTTCCGTAGTAAGCACAATAACTTAACCAAAATTACAGTTAAATCAACCTATCTCAAAAACTATAAGAGATACTTTGATCAAACCAAAAATCGTTGAAAGAGTTAATTAGCATGCATCACCTCTATTTTTTTTAGAATTTTATACCCCGTAGTTATAAAAATAGAGGGGGGGGACATACTTTTTACGACTTTGAGAGCTGATATCTCAAAAACCGTTCACTTTAAGAAAAATGTTTTTTAGAAAACTTTATATCATTTTAAAAGACCTTTCCATTGATAACCCACACGGGTATGTACATCGAAAAAAAAAATTTCATCCCTCAGTTACATGTATGGGGGGCCCCACCCCCAATTCTTTTTTTTACTATTTAGTGTCATATTTTTGTAGCGGTTCATACAACACATATTCCCATCAAATTTCATCACTGTAGTACTTATAGTTTCCGAGTAAATCGGCTGTGACAGACGGACAGACGGACAGACGGACATGACGAAACTATAAGGGTTCCGTTTTTGCCATTTTGGCTACGGAACCCTAAAAATGACCTTGAAATATAAACTCTTAAAATTTAATTACATGTTTTTCAATATCGCTCAGAGTTTCGTCATTATTGATCGATCATAAAACCGCAAAACCACTTTTAAGGTACAAAGACAGGTTCAATATTTGCCCGTAGTCAACATTTTGGGCTGGGCTTTGAACGTTATTCTATACAATTAAATATGTATATAGATTTTAATTAACTTTAAAAGCTGCCTGAATGCCAGACGAAGCCATGGGGGTATTAGACATTTATACCGAAATGTAATAAATTATCAAAAGTCTCCCTCAGGAGATTCAACATTTACTTATTTTGTTTATTTCGTAGGCACGAGCAACGAATATATGTGGCGTTTATATTTGTACAAATGCAAATAAGTCGTGGTATATTCAGAAATAGTAGAGTAAAAGCTGCCATACCTAGAGCTTTTCTTTTTATGAAGATATAACAAACTCAGAGCAACAAAATCTACGAGTAACAAAGATACAAGAAAGTTTTACACTGCAATACAATGGGCCAGCCAATTGAGTGGTAGACTGGTAGTCAAACTAATCACGTCATTTCTGCGGCAAGATGCCGCCTACGTGCTATGCTATGAGCCTGCTAGCTGGGTCTCTGGAGCTGGAGGTATTTAATCATGTCAAAATAGTCGCAGATGCCAAAATAAATTATGATTATTACTCAAGGGAACTCAAGGGTTCATACCCGCGACAAGATCGCAGCTCGCGAGGCAGCTGGGTCTCTTTGGGGCTACATTATTAGTAAAAATTCAACCTCATCACAATGATCCAAGGTCCACATACCTGCGGCAAGACTGCGGCGCGACGGGCCAGCTGCGCCGGGACCGCAGCACCAGCCCCACGCGGGGCATGGAGCCCAGCGCGGAGCTCATCTGCGGCGCCGACGTGCGCTTCCGGCTCCAGCCCTTGCGCCCGCCGCTGTTCTGGCCCCACAGGTGGGACGTGCCGTATTCTGAGGAACAGGTTAGATGGTTATCTTTCCATGATCAAAGCTGTTGGGTTATCACTATACAGAATATTATCAATGGGGAGAAAAACTAAAAGCTAATTGTATGGCGCCTTAGGCGACTGTGCCCAATTCCCCAGTTCTAATTGGTGGGTTCAGTCGCCATTTTTTCACCACTACAATTTGGTTAGTCAGAACCTAAAAGGCACACTCGGACTCCCTGGTGCTGCCAAAGTTTCACTTGGTTTTCTTCCCCATTCACAATGCATTCTTCGTTGATCTTATCTTGTATGGAACTTACTGATGTTTGATACTTCTTGTGTTTTACTTGATACTTGCTTATGGATTGTTAATATTGCTAATGTTTCGGTGGTCGTACGGTAGGTGGAAAAGGAAGTACAATGACAGAGTATAGTCATTTCTTAGAACCTTCCCACATTCTAATAAAGGTAAGTATTTTTCACATTCCCATAAATGGATCCTTACCGGGCTAATCTGGCCGGATCGCCTCCAAATATGAACCTAAAGTCCAACTTCTAAAATAAGCGCTTATTAAAAGGGTAGCCCAATTTCTACCTTTTTCGTAACACAGTTAATCAAAATGTGAGCCACAACAATCACGAAGGGAGCTAATTGGATACTGTCGATCTCAATAGGATAACTTTTACGAGTCGCCGAGTATATATCCCTTTTACCTGTAGTGGGCGAAATATGGCCGCCATATTTTGTACTTTAAGCTATTAACCTCAGATCAACTACAAATAGATTCGCAATCGCCGTGTGCACTATTCTCTTTCTCACTCAAACCATAGATGTTGCCGACAAAAAAATAAAACCTAAATATGGGGAAATTTAACTTATCATAATAACAAAAACAAAACTTGAGTATATCGTCGGTTGATAGGAAAAAGTCACTAAAGGCTAATTTTTAATAGCCAGACAAAAGTTTTGCTGGGAAATAATTTTGATGCTGTTGCGTCTCAATGTTTCTCAATGTTTGTATTACCCAGATAACATTTATCTGAATATTGAAAAATCAGCCTTAGTGAGTTTTTCCTGTCAACCGACGATATAAGAAAAAAAACTTTACTCATACTTATTTGATTTCAATATAATTATTTAATATACACAAACTGAGTGGATTGTATAATTCATTGTCTTCGTCTAATCGAAACAATCCTCTTCAAAATGTGCCGAACACAATTTTTGTATGTTTCCTTGGTTCCCAATTTGTGCGACCGGTAATGTCTATCCATTTTCTTGATATTTTTTTTCTGTCGGAAACCTATGAAAGAGATAAATGGATGAGCATGAGCATTATAATCGTGGGCCAAATATGTGATGGGTTTTTTTTTAAAGGAAACACGTATTTCGTATCAATACAATAAACTTTATATTATACAGAAGAAATCACACATGGAAGAAAAAAAAATAAACGAACGTTTCCTCACAATGAGAGGCACCTGATTTGAAAGAGGAGAATGACTTCTACAAAATACAATCTTCACAAAAACCGAATTCGTGCGCCCCATTTGTAAACCCAACCCGAGTCCGTTACAATTTCTAGTATTTTCTTTGCATACTATAATATTTGTGGGTAAAATAAATTTTCAATAACTTGCAACACCATGTGATTTGTTATGATATGGTACCTCGTAATTTTTACTTAAAACTGATACTAAAAGACCTTACAGTATTAAAATTAGTATCGTTTTATATTAAAATCGAGCCAATAGATAGTACTATGATGAATGTAAGCTTGTTAAACTTGATAGTATCTACTTACATGTGAAAATATATCTCATCCATCATTCCATCGTGTTTTCGTTCATTATGCTCTATACAACCGAACAAAATCCACCCACCCATGTCACACACTCGTTAAGTGATGATAATAGTCTAATAAACTTAATAAACACCCACAAATCACTAGCAAATCAAAAATAAATAGCATTTAGAAAATTTTGTTGTAACTGTCAGCCTTTGTTTGGCACAGATTTTTCATTTGTTTCATTGTTTGGCACAGAGAACTGACGTAAACAGGCGCCACAGCAAAAAGGACAAAAAACATTTACAGCTTAACGTTTCTTTCTCACGCTTAATGTAGCTAAGCGTCTCTTTTTCGCAATGTCAGAACTGTCACGATTATACCCCTGTGCTATTAACTAAAGGTCCAAAACCAATAAATTGTTTTCACTTATCTACCAGTTAAATCGATATGCTATATACAATACATGGTAGATATGCAATAATTGATTACAGCGCTTCGTTAATTCATAGTATTTATCAGTTTTCTTTCTTCGGACTAGCAATCAGCCGGCCAAGGTTACGGTAACTACCCAAGAACGAGTAATCTAAGAGAAGCCTGGAAACTGTTTGCTGTAGTTGTAATTAGTTTTCAGTTTTAAACCCAACAAATAGTGAAGTTGGAAACGTCTTATTACTGCTAGTTTTAGAAATACTATAAAAAGTTAAATATGCTCGTGATGTGCTGATCATTAAAGACGAGCCGTGGCAAAAGTGGATTTCAGTAATACTTCATTATTTCTGACAGATTGTTTTTATTTTAATAGACTATGATGCAACGATTTGAATTATGGTATCCACCTACGGATCGTAGGAACGAATTGGCAATGCCGATACTGAAACACTATTTTTACACATACTTTGGACGTAGTTTTGTTCATGTTAATAAAATAAGAGAGCATGCTCCATCACACGCCAGTCTGCTTGCTAGCCGCTTTGTTACATTACAAAGGGGTAATTCTGCACATGAAACCACGAAGTGCTTGATACGCGAATTTACACTTCCTGTATAATATTACGTTAAACCACAGATTAACTATTATATTATTTACTTCGTAAGTTAAACATTACTTAAGTACGTCAGTTAGTATATAAGCTAGTTAATGCATAAAAACTGGATCATTACATCTGAGTTAGTCGTATGGGTAACGTGATTCATTATCATCATCATCATCAGCCTATAGCAGTCCACTGCTGGACGTAGGCCTCTCCAAAAGCATGCCACTGGATGCGATCTTTAACGTGATTAAATTGCCTGAAACATGTATACATACCAATATTGTTACTACATTCTGTGTTTTCCCAGTGGCCTACCAGTGAATTAAAGTTATAGAGTATTGAACTATCTCCTCTCTACAACCTCTCATAGTGCATTTAATATAAGCGTCGCTGGTCAGCCCGATCCGTGCCAGTCACCTCGAATGCTGTCTAATAAAAAAGGCTATTTATTATTTGGCGTTCAAGTAAAATAGGGTCTCTTAAATTTATTAGGACTTCACGTGTGTGTCGTTAAGGTATTTACACGCTATTTTACTCACATATATCGCCTGGCTCCGAATTGAAAGTGACCTTTTTTATTACGTTAAGCACTTCAGACAATTTATGAAGCAAGTTGTTATTAAAAGCTTTTAATACAGCAGTAAGGCGTTGCAGACATGACTTTCTGTATTCTAAGGGCATAAAGTTTCAAGTTTTATTTGTAACAACTAGGTATGTAGACTTTAGTGTTTTTTTAATATAGCCGTAGATTACAATTAACAAATTATGTATTAAAAAATATATTGTTTGATTTTATTATGTCGGTACTTTTCCTCGATTTATTTTTAAATTATTTGCAACACTTCTACTTATAAATTATATATGTAAACTTCCTAATTGGTTTAGGCTTAGTAGGTAGGTACTTACAGTATTACCCCGTGAATTTCCACGAAACTAATATAAAGACATTTTTTATTCGTATTTGCTTTTTCCAAATAAGCAAAAGTTTTTCACTTTGGAAACAACTTGTTCGGTAAACTCCTTCGGAAGTTTTAGTTTGTTTACATTATGTACATACAACAGAATACAGATTTCTAGTTTATTTCGACAAAAAATATTGGAACTGATTAAATAATGTGTAATTTATATTTAGTATTATGCCCCGACAGTAAAAAAGAGGCGTTTTAAATTTTACAGGTATAATTATGTGCCTGTTTATCTGTGTGTGTATCAGTAAGTGGCAGCGTATCTCCCGGCTATCAAACGGCTGAACTGATTTTCGTTTTCTTTTTTTAGGACCATAGTAGTAATGTTAACCCAAGTCCTTGCCTTATTATAACAAAATAGGCATAGCTATTAAAAAAATATGAGACTTTTAGTGTAGAATGTATCGGGGATTTTTAACGTTGGTTAGTTAACTGAGTACGTAGTTTTGATAAGAAAAAGAAGACTGCCCACGGGGGTGTCTATAACGTAAGACACCGACACCGGAGCAAAGTGCGTGCAAAATGGCAGCATCTCGAGTTACAAGCATGAGTGTTTTACGATATTTAATCTACGTAGGTACTTAGTTACATCATCCAATAGAAAAAAACAGCGCATTCTGTGACAATGTAATAAGGATAAGCCCTAAGTTAGTTTAAGTTAGTAGTGACTTTGTTATATATATAAGTGGTTCTCTGCTTTCTCTGAAAGAAACATCACCTCTTTCGTTTTGTCCGTATCCACAATAAAATATTTAAAAGATGATGAAATTGTAAAAGTTTCATAACAGACATGAAGCTCATCAAATTCTTCAAATCACCCACCGTAATATTCAGGCTACTACTCGTATTCATCAGTTCACAAAATTCGTAGTAGAATATATAATTTGTTTAGAATGACCCCCTGAGTCACTCCGTTTTGTTTTAACAAAACATAGCTGGAACATATTCGATGAGCCGAGTTATTAAATGGACATAAGCTTATTAGAATCGGCCTTATTCATTTCGGATATGAATTGTGAGAGACACAATATCCCTAGATCAAGCTTTTAATACTTCTCTATTTAAGTATGAAAAAAACCTAGATTTCCCAGGGAATTCTTACATATTGAAGATTCAATTGATACGTTACTCGAGGCAGATGACATACTTTTGTAGAAATAGAATGATATTTCTAAAATAGAAATTCTAGAAATACCAAATACTGAAGCAAAATATTTCAGATTGGTGAACTACAACCATTTATACATTATATACGGATGCATAAACTTGAATAATTCTGTGTAGCTATTTTATATTCACATACTAAGTCAGCTTGAAAATATTCGAATAATGCATCGACGCCGCACCGATGTAGGAAGAATTTATTAACGTATTCCAGCGATCTTCCCATATTATTTCTTCTTCTGCATATAACTTCCCTTTCTACTATACTAATTTTTGGATGGGAAATGGGATGCGGATAGGTAAAGATCCAATCCAGTGGCGTGCTTTGGGAGAGGCCTACGTCCAGCAGTGGACTGCTATAGGCTAATGATGATGATTATACCAATTTTGCAACACCCAGAAATGGCAATTCTTTATAATAATATTCCAGAATAAACAAAAAAAAACTGTGTTCCATGGCATTTTTATTTTTTGTTCTAAGAAGAAGCTACAACGCATCATGGTCAACAAATAGCACTACCGTTACTGTAGGACTGTAGGTACTCGTATGTCAAACGTTGGATTTTCTATCCGGGACTATGCTTCGGGCGTTTTCCGGGAAAAATGTTTGCAGTCGATGCTTTCCACGGTGCGCGGTGACTTTACATCTTTGAGTGAGAGCTTTGAAAGCAGAATTTTGGAAAGAATTCGAAGAACTATAGCATTTATCTACCATATATTCTTTTTATTCTACTATCATGATTGTTAAATTTGGTAAAAAGTCGTAATTACGATCGTACGATAGGTCCTTTTAAAATGTACAGATTGTACAGTGGTATGACTTCAAGAAGTTGAAAAACGTTCGTATATTCGTTTAAAATGTATTGGTGTAGCCAAGAAGCATTTACAAAACCATTAGCCGTACAACAGTAGTTGGGTCTGCATGAATATAAAGAGGCATCAGTTCTGCACCCGGCTACGTCTCGTATGCAGTTGGGGTGTCGTTAAATCCGCATCACAGCTAAGAGTGACTGTCCACCAGTGCGAAGCGGGCTAGGTGTGTCATGTCTCTGTTCATGCTATTTTTTTGGATTACTATTGCCACCCACCGCTCGCCCGCTCTACTTTGGTGGCGGCAAATAGAATAATACGGCAGTTATTTGGGTTCTATTTAGTTTCAGAAAAAACTTACTTAAAGTTTTGAAAATCTAAGGAAAGTAAAATAAAAATAAGAAGATAAATAGAAGAAGATTGGTAACAAAATTTCTAAGGACTAAATTAAAAATGTAAAATAAAAAGGCACTTCTCATTGTCTGTATGTTTGCATGAATGATGAAAATCTGTTCAAGAGTAGGTATAGATAGTTTTTTTTATACTTAATATACTATGTTAACATAGATTGACGTATTTTTTATTAGTATAAGAATTGCAACAGTACAAAGCCAGTCGCCAATATAGTAAATAAATACACAGATTCGAAGTTTTATCTTTCAATTAAAAATATTATGAGATAGAACGTGCGTTGCCGGAGTTTACGAAAGTAGAAAAATTCTCCTCGTGTGCGCCATTTGCACAGAAGCACTCCGGGAATTAAATAATTAGATTTATTTATTTTATGAACTTTTAAATGGCAACGTCGTATCTGCCGCCCCGATTCCATTTAGTGAATAACATGTTTCATGTTCCTAAATAATATTGACATTAGGTAAAAAAAATATGTAAGCCTAGAAGTATTTGTGTTGTTGATAGGTCGATATAATTATTTAGGAGTTTGATGGTTGTTTTAATGTCAAATTCAAATTCAAATGGTTTAATCGACGTAAAATTTTACAATTATTTGTCGATAGTCATCTACCACCATTTCACAAAGGCCCCGTCATTGAGAGGGAAAGAAATGGCGAAAGAAACTCCTCGAGCATCTTTTCAACTTTTTCCTTATAATCTATTACAATTTTTACTTATATCTAGTACCTACAATTTTACTTAAGTAGGTACCTATATCCATTTCATTTTTTCAATAGCCTTAGCTGAGATGGACAATATACCTACAGCATAATCGATATAATCCATAGATAGCCGGGGTTAAAATAATTAAATTGACACACGAGAAACATTTCAATGACATGAAAATACCAATCTAATTATCCCGCTTGCACAAACTAATCGGAACAATAATTTGCTAGTATGAAAATCTGGGTGTAATATTGGCCTTTAGTGAATTTAGACTTAATGCCGATTCAGTTAATTCCGTGATTCCGCAATTAGTAATTTCAATCAATAACAGAATATTAACTTCAAATATGCTCCGAAAATTAATAGTTTGCTTACTTTATGTAACTTACTCGTAACACTATTTTTAATTTTCAAAAGTGCCAAGAACTTCGTTTATGTACACTGCCATTAAAGCACATAATTCATAAACTTTACATAAGTTACACAACTGAGCAAATAGCTTTCAGTTACCTAAGTTATTAAACGACCCTCTCTTAATTAAATTTTCTGTTCCAAATTGACCTTAAATAATTAACAAAGGTCATTTTATGTTATGACTGATTTGAGATATTGGAAACTACATGGTTCGTAGTCAATTTTACTGAAGTATTATGAATGTGAATGTCTAGTAGTTAGATAAGTCTAGTCTAGTATGAATTACCTAGTAACTTCATAAGATCCCAACTTTATTAGACAATGTATCAAAAATATAAATCTGTTTCGACAAACATACTACAATTTTACTTTTAAAAAATTCGCAATTCTTTTTACGTTTAAAATTAATGAAACAGTATCTTAACCTTTACAGAATGCCCGACGAGAACATGTGACTAAGTTTCCCAAATGCAGGCCAACTCAGTGCAGTAGCAGCCTGGTTGTCAAAGTTTCTTCTACTTATTCGAGAAGTCAGCAGATACGGCAGAGCCAGGCAACGCTAACTATGCAACAGAAACAAGTGCCAACACCAAAATAAGTTTACTTTATCAGGGCAACATTTACTCTTTGTCATTTCTGACAATATCACGGTTTGTCTACGACGTAGGTCAACCAGTTAAAATAAAAAACTCCTATCTTTTACCAGTTTCAGGGTTAGCGTTGTTAGATTGTTATTCTGACGTAAAACTTCGACGGAAGTTTCACCGACTATCACTGGCTCTAGTTTAATTTGGGCATCAATTTTATTTCTCTACGAAAATGTATTCTAGTTTTGTATTGTTTCAAGTTTATTTTGCAGGTAAATATTTGAAATAAGTAAAATATTATTTTAAAACTATTGTTGCGTGAAAATTGGAACAAAGAAACTTAATAAATGTGTGATACTGAAAGGTGGACGTTTTCTTTTAGCCTTGCCCTTGAAAACGGATTCAGTAAGGTTATTAAACTACCATCACTTAGAGGTACATGTAATTCAACTAGCCCTACAGCAATGTATCATCTGTAGAGCGATCACAGGATTCGATACTATTTTCGTACAAACATATGGAAAAAAACAAATGCCACTTTTGGAAATTTTCCTTACATTTTGACAGTACGATACGCAACGTAAACGGAGATTTCGAATCCTGTGCTCGCGGCTCTGATGAGTAGTAGTAAGCTACTTGACATGCTTTAATAGGTACTAAGTCTATCTATTTGCTCATCGCCTTGTCCACCTTGTATGTAATTAATGATTAACCAAGTAGCTCACTGAGTGGTAAATACTATTAGAATACTAGTCCTGTACGACAAAAGGCTTGTTCTCTGCCAAAACTGTATATTGAGATTGAGGCGACGTGTAATAATAAATCGTCATAGCATTGTTTTATTATTATTTATTTATTACCATTGCTGTGTTATACATTACAATACCATTCCCACAAAAGTGGTAGTAAATTTTACACACACAAGACTTTGCCTCTTTGACGTGGAAGGCAGATCTAGATTTGTTGCACTTTTTAATTCGTTATTATTAAAGTGTCTCGTGGATCAGTCAAACATAAAACTTGGTCATAGCAACGTACATATTCCTTGTAAGCAACGTAACACTGTTTTACTAAGAAAGAATTTATTTTATAATAACAGGAATATTAGTCAGCCTACGAAGTTTCGTAGCACGCGATAAGATCGACTCGTAGCGCTACGAAAGTGCTACGCCGTAGCTCGTAGCCCGTAGCAATTTGGACAAGAAACTGTGTCTAGTGCAGGTTTTTAGACCTGCGAAAATTACCTAGTTCTAACATAAAACTTACAACGCCTCAAGTGTACACTGAAGATGATTGTTGAGTTGATAGCTGAAGGAAACTGACGGTAAACTTTCAACACACGCTAGAATTTAAATACGTAAGCGCTTGTTAAACTTTACTTTTACTTTATGCCTCAGCTTTTTGATACCTGCACCATTTCCGCACACATTTGTCTGAACCTGACAGGTTTAAAACTTGAAGAACCAAGTTTGAGTCACAATTCACAAGCAAGAGAAAGAGCTTTTCAGTAATTAATAATAATAATAACTTGGAAACAAGCAACGGCAACGCTTAAGTTATTCAAATGTGTTACAGTAGTACAAGGATCACTTGAAAACTGACGTTATTTCATGTGCATATAACTTAACAAATAGGGTTTTAGTTTTCATTATTGCGTTGCAAATGGTGGCACTGTATGTACAGTGTACAGCTCTTTTGGTGTTCTTATTAATAAACTCACGAGCAAAGAAAAAGTTCCACTTACTAAATTCCGACACTAAATGGCACAATTTATATATTAAATGTGAACACAATATTCACGTTTTTGTTTTGAAATATTCTGATACGCTGTGTACTTCAATAATGCAGACGGCTTCATTAAGGAAGCATTTTCCGTTTAGAAGTAATTTGGTGCTTTTCACACTGGAAATTTTTCATTGCGCGTGAGTGTATATTTTTACGGACCCGTGCATTTTTTTTAAAATGTATTTATTTATACTTTTATTGCACAATTTACAAACGTATATGAACAATCAGGTGGACTTATTGCTAAAAGCATTCTCTACCAGTCAACCTACCCAGGAGGTTCAGGAGCAGAAAGTAGGGAAGTGCAAAAAATAACCAATTAATACTTAATGCAAGCATTACAATAAAAACAAAAAAAAAACAAATAACAGATTAACAAAAAACAGTTGCAACTCACGAAGCGGCTGTAAAAAAAATATTTAAAAAAAACAGATGACAGGTTAACGACAAACAGTTGGTACTCACGAAGCGGCTGCAGCATCGGATGCGGTCCCTGCTCGCTGCACGCGCGGCGCCCCCGCCCGCTCAGCAACATCTCGCGACGCGGGCGCAGGTCCTCCGCCCCCTCCTCCCCGCCGCCACCCTCCTCGCGCCCCTCCTCCATCACGCACGCTGACATCAGTGTGGGTGGCGGCTAGTTGTGTGGCGTGGTGTTGGGGTAGTGGACACTGTGTTCACGAGAGGTTAACCAATAAGTTGGGGTATAGACACTGTGTTCACTGTCTTTTGGGGTTAACTACAGTGTGTTTGTTGTTGGTTGGAGTAATATACACTGTGTTCACTGTTGGTTGGGGTAATAGACTCTGTGTTCACTGTTGATTGGGGTAATAGCAATATACACTATGTTTACTGTTCTTTAGGGTAATATAAACTGTGTTTACTGTTGATTTGGGTAATATATGTCTTCACTGTTTTTGGAATCGACACTTCACTGTTACTGGTTGGATTTAACGTTTATTTGATTGTGACACCTACACTTTATTTTGTTATTGTACTTTGTATTATTTGTTCCTTTGTTATGTTCACTTTTCACATAGTTATTGACTCTAGTTCGTTAAATGTTATTTAGGTATTGTCTAGAATTAGATATTAACATAAATTTAACACGTCCACAATCAAAATATTGTCTTACACTTGTTCCCAATTTGCAATCGTACCTGAAACAAAATAAAGGACGCTATAATTACCATTATAAATGAACATATTCTATCTATTATTCTATATTTCTATCGCATTAGGTTAAGTGCCAATTTCTCCATTGTCGGTTATCTAACCGACCGGGATCGGTTAATAAATTATACGTCATCTCCATACAAAATTCTTGACAAATGTGTCAAAAGTCAACAACTAATACCTGGTTATGCTCTAACCGACTATGGAGAAATTGGCACTAATGATTGTTATAAGCTTAAATAAATAAATAAATGTTGGAATTACATGATTGCGACTGTAGAGGTGGCTGTGAGGCATTATTGCGATTTAATTATAAGAATAACCCTCGCTCTTTTGAAATAAAGGGGAGGTGTTTTCGCAGCAGTGGAAAAATGTATGGACAAAGTAAGAACAACTTCACTCTCAGTCCAAAATATTACATTTTATAATTGCAATATAACGTCCTATGCATGAATGAACTGAAATCGCGTTACAGTCAATAATAGCGAGGCATTCTACATACCTATTAATATTCACTATATTATATGTTTATGGCCTGTTTAACTTAACACTCTGTTGTTTAACTTAACACTCTGTTGTTTTGATTATACTTAACAATAATTTTACATACAAACACTTCATTTACGAGTTTTGCCCACATTTAATACACACACAACACGCTTTAAACATTACGTATAAGTACACTTATGTAGGAAAACAGTACTTACACAATAACGCAAACAAACAAGACTTTGTGCCGAAATGATACTCCCCTGTGGTGTGGAACGGTACGCGTAAAAGGATTGCGGCGGCAACTTTCTTAATAAATCTAACTTTGTGTTTACCTCACCTAGCCTACGCCTACTCGACTATGAAATGAGAGATAAGGACCTTTGACGTTTAGAGTCACATCAAAAATAGAAAGGAGAGAACTTTAAGTTTCGTGGTGCGACATTTTTGATTAGTTAATCATCGTTTTTCATCTCGGCACCACGCTACGTGTTGAGTGAATTGCATGAATGCACGTAAATGTGTTAACTGTGTTTTGGACGCTGTGTATTTTCTAGTACAACGGACATACAACGTATTTGTACTTACAAGCAACGTTCACGCTGCATGCGTGATTCACAGTGCTTCATCATCATCATCAGCCAATAATCATCCACTGCTGGACATAGGCCTCTCCCAAGGAGCGCCACAACACTCGGTCCTCGGCCTTCCTCATCACCACCCGCCTACGGTCGTCAGTCCAGCGGGCAGAGGGCGTCCCACGCTGCGTTTGCCTGTTCGTGGTCTCCACTCGAGAACTCGTCTACCCCAACGGTTATCGGTTCTTTGGCAGATATGACCAGCCCACTGCCACTTAGCTTGCATATTTTGACAGCTATGTCGGTAACCTTAGTCCTCTGACGGATAACCTCATTTCTGATACGATCCATCAGAGAAAACCCAAGCATAGCTCTCTCCATAGCACGCTGAGCGACTTTAAATCGGTGGACCAGTCCTACCGTCAGTGTCCACGTCTCTGCACCATACGTCATCACTGGCAGGACGCACTGGTTGTAGACTTTTGTCTTCGGGCTCTGAGGAATGGCCGAGGAGAATATGTGACGAAGTTTCCCGAATGCAGCCCAATCCAGTTGGATGCGCCTTGCAGCCTCCTTGTCGAAAGTGCTTGAAGAGCCTAAATGATCGAAAATCAATAATCATAGTTTTTAAGTTCATACCAATTCATAAATATAAAATTAAGACTGAATCGTTAATGCATAAATAAAATAAAATGAATTACAGCATCCTTTTCTTTCCTTCGACTACATAAAAAAATATATGTCATTGAGTGCTGCAGCATCACTTAAGTAACACTTTACCGTTAAGCGACCGTTCTTACATATGAGTACGTACCTTTACATATAAATATGTACAAATACCTACATAAGTACATAAAATGCTCTTACTTTGTTGTTTCTTTTTTTATTTCTGTGTGCAGGAAAGAAACTGAAACGTATTTCACGCCATCCAATAAGTTGTTTTATTTCTCAAAGAAATTCCTTCAATTGCTTTTAGCTGATGCGGAACATTATATGTGTCGATTGATTTCTGTTAAATTCTGTACAAAACTGCTGGTGACATTCGATGACTCTTTATTACGGTGTGATGTACTTAAAACTTAGCACAAGATGGTAACTACGTGATGATGGAGGCCAAAATAGGGTACCTATCTCAGGGTGTCATTCTAAAAAACATTTCTCTATAACTTTTTCTATTACAACTTTAAAAAAAATCATAATCAAACCATAATTTATGTTGGTAATCATTGGATGCGGAAAGCTATAGATCGTATCCAGTGACCTGCATTGGGAGAGACATACATATAGTGGACTGCTATAGACTGATAAAGAAGAAGAAGAATGTCACGGGCATAGTCAGAAAATGCACAAGCAGCTTATTCTGTAAAACATTCATCGACGAATTCAGGATGGACGATAATAATGAAATGTCAATATTACGTCTCTATATTACGTTTTTATATGAATATTTCAATCTGAGATTGACATTGATTGACATCCATCGTTAACTCGTCACATATTACGGCATTTACGGCAGAGTCACACTTTGTGAACCAATTTTGATAACAGTCAACTTATTGCATACCTATACAAGTATACATAGTACCTATATTTATGTACAAAATATATGCTCTATTCAATTTCATCTGCACGTGCAATCGGCGTATCGAACCTAAATAAAAAGGCAAGTGTGTACAGCACAGGAAGACAAATAGGAAATGAACAAAGGGTGAATGTTAATTGAAACTCTCGATTGGCAGCCCTGATTGCAAAGTGTACTCGCGCTGACACAGACGCGTGGCGCACAGATAGTGACAACCCTATGTTGAACTATTCGATACAAATGCGTTCAACAGTTCAACACTTTAGGTACACACGGCAACGTCAAATGGTTGGCAGGGCACACTAACGTAGTGTATGTGTGCACACTAACGTTGTCTATGTGTGAATAAACGCAGAAATCGGTCTACACACCAGTAACAAACCACACACACACACACACAACAGCACAAACGAGTTTGCGCGTAGGTAAACGCCCGCCCGTATACCAGCTGTGACATAAGAATATCACCGGTAATGTTAGTGAAATAGATTTAAAATTGATGTGAAGCAAAATTTCACTGCCTATGTCTATACACTTCGTAGCTCATTGGTAGAATGTTAGACTAATGAAATATAGGTCGTGAGTTCGAGTCCACGGATGGTTATTTTTATTTAACTTAATTCAAATTTTGCGTTAATTTAAACTTGTTGAGTATAAAATTAATAAATTTGAAACTGACAAATGACTACAAGCTGCGTAGCTGTCGACTATTTCTCTTCGCCAAAAATATATGATTCGTTCTTCATTTGAGAATTAAAACCATTCTACCCTCATACAATATGAATAAACGAAATTTGTTATTAGTTTTAGTGACAATTCACCTCTGCGTCTGCAAAGTGATTCACTTTGTGATTTGTCAATTTAATTAATTACTCTTCGCAGTCACTATGGAAAGACACTTAACCATGTTCAAAAAGGTGGAGATAATCGTATTTATATGAACAAAACATTACAATAAGTGAAATCGCAAGACGTTTAACGGTAAGTAACAAAGAATTGCAAATATTTTATTTGACTGTTAGAATATTTGTATTTGTATAAGCTAAGTATTTGTTTTTTTGTTTGCAGAGGAGAACTGTTCAATTATGGGTTCACCGATACGCAGATTCGAAATATGTAGACAGTAGTCGTCTATACGGATGCATCACCACGCCATCGAGAAATCGTAGCTGCACATAGCACTGATCCGTTCTGCAGCACCCGTTCTACGGCCACAACACACAATATATCCCTACAAACCGTACGGGTTTACTTGCGTGCTGCTGGGTTGCGGTGTCGGAGGCCGATGAAGAAAATTGCTCTAACCTATCAGCATCGTCAAAACAGAGTGCGTTTTGCGACTGACTATTTTAAACTTTGATTGGTGCAACAATGTGGTGATATTTAGTTATGAAAAGTCCTTTAAGTCAGACAAGGATGGACGTAAGATATTATCGCGAAAAAGTGGTGTAAATTATAGTTATTGGGGTTAGCTCAATAATTTTTATTTTTCCATTTGTATAAGATTTTAGTTATTTTGTTAAATACTTATTATTATTTACAATTATGGGTAAGCCAATGTGTTAATGATGTTATTGTTACTGAGGTTGGAATAAGTTATCTTATTTCTAGCTAATTAACATGTTGATTCATATAACTAATGACTTGCCTATTAACTTTAGTAAAACAGCCAGTCCATCCTTTTCTGATGTTTATTATGATTTAAAACTGCTAATTGAAAATTTTCCTTATTAATATAAACTACAACTATGTTTTAAAACGAAAAATAACAAAAACGTAACATCCTTAATGTTTATGTTACGGCAAGAATAAATTTGGTGATTAACACTTAATAACTTGTTTCATTTACTTTCTGTGTTGCTTTTATTCGTATATACTATTATTAACCATGTAATATACCCCCCTGTAGTGACCCTTCGGACTCTAACCTACCTATTTGAGACGTATTTTTCGCCCTAACTAAACTGAAACGAACTGAAGAGAAGTCTTGTAACGGTATACGTGTTTTGCATTATTCGTTTGGCCAATACGTGATCGTCTAGTCTAGCGGTTAGGACTCTACATTTCCGAAGTAACTCAAGTTCTTTTAGGAGGTTGAGAGAATCCCTACCCTAGCACTAATCCCTAGAACCCTAGTTCATAATCCCTAGTTTATCTATTTGTTAGGACAACAGAACAAAGCTCAAGCAATAGTTATTTCTTAAAACATACATGATTTAATTAAACAAAAGTAATTTAAATATATACAAAATTATCTATAAAAAAAAAAGGGTTTTAAATTTGAATAGAAGGTGCGCCCCGCCTCGCACACCCTATGAAGGACGACCAGATCTGTCCACCAGACCCATCTACCTTCTCTAGCCCACTGGCTCTATTCAAACTGTTTTTTTTTGTCAGTCAGTCAAAGCCTAGGAAAGGATCTATTGATTGGGATCCAGATGATGTTAATAATATTTTATTCAGCTTCACAATTCAGCACGGATATCTCCTGAGCCTACTTAAGTATTTATTCGACACGGATATTTCCTGAGTCTACTTATGCATTTATTCGACACCGACACTTCCTGAGTCTACTTAATGTATCAATAATGTGTAATAGTTATTCGGCACGGATAGTTCCTGAGCCTACTTCTGTATCCATAATAAGCAATAATTATTCGGCACGGATATTTCCTGAGCCTACTCTTGTATTTTCGACACGGATATTCCCTGAGTCTACTTATACATTTATTCGACACGGATATTTCCTGAGTCTACTTAATAATGTGTAATAGTTATTTGGCACGGATATCTTATGTATCCATAATGTGTAATAGTTATTCGGCACGGATATTTCCTGAGCCTACTCTTGTATTTTCGACACGGATATTCCCTGAGTCTACTTATACATTTATTCGACACGGATATTTCCTGAGTCTACTCATGTGTATCGTCACAGTACAATGTCTTCCAATAATGGACATAATTAGAATATAATTACTATCTCCCATTTCAGCTTGTGTCAAGAGCAATCACTCAAATGTATCTCTATATTGTAGATCTCAGAGTTATGTGACAATTAATATTTTATCGATGCTGGCTTGTGTCTACCATGGTACCTACAAGTTGTTCGAGGTGGTTTCCCTGCCTCTAATTAACTTCATCACAGTCAAGCTCAACATTACTTATTAATAACTAACTGTCATCATCTCCTCCTGTATATGGTATGTATATTGGTCAGTTTGTAAGAAGAATCCAATTCAGCAACTGCTTTCCTTTACCCAAGCTGATAAGAAGTCATTTCAATTTATTTATCGGTAGTAAGTAACTCATGTACTATGAAAATATTTTCCTATCTTATTCCAAACTTAGTAAATTTTATTTAGAATAGAATACAGTTGAAACTCTTACGGTCGCCAATCGCCTCAATGACCCTAATTATAAATTTTGTTTAATATTATCAACATCTTATCCAAACCCAAATCAATAATTATTAATATTAGCAGAATTAAAGGAGGATAATAAGTATAATAAATTATTACTAATCACTTCATATGTAAAAGTTGTCATGGTCACAGTCAATAATATATAGCCAATGATATCCATTTAACCTTCAAAAGTAAAATTGCATGAATATTCACTATGGAAATATTTATTTTATCTTTTCCAAATATTTCAGTTAACTTAAAATAGTGTTAGTGCTCCTATGGCCGCCATCCAACCTTGACCCTACGGGTATAAGTATCTAATTGAAGGTATTTATTTTATTTAATCAGACAAGTAGATCACTTTAGTAAAAGTAAAGTTGGTGCTTAACTAGGTCGGCAACTGACTCATTGACCCTATTATTTATTAATTTTGTTTAATATTCTTAACATCTTTTCCAAAGCAAAATCAATCTTTATTTATATTAATAAAAGGGTATAATGCAGGTTTTTAAGTATTATAAATTATCATTAACTTGCTGAATATATAAGAATTGTCTTAGTCACAGTCAGTCAGGTACAAGTTATGGCCAATATAACCATTGAATAAAAGGAATACTTACTAAATTACATGAATTCTATTCTGTTTTCTGATACATAACTAGTAATTGAGGTACTGAAGTAAATACCTATTGAATTCCAATAAAGCAAACTTTACATACTTAGGTGGGTAAGTAAATACCAAAATCATATCTATCACATCAATGAGTAAGAGGCCTAGATCCACTAACTATACATCAATAACATTCACCACACATAAGATACAAAAGGATAGCATGTTTTCAATTCAATAACCTACTCTCCCACAGTCTAAACCTAACTGCTTAGCATCTAAGTGGTTTGAAGATGAAATGCATTTTATACAACCCCACATTTTACACAATGTTCCTAGTATCAAGTACCTAGTAAGTAAGTATAAATTAAGAATCTGGGTTTCTTAGTTCTGAACTAATGTTTTGAAAGTAGATTTATTTTGCAAACAATACAACACTTAAATGTTTGTTGGTTTTGTTGCTGCCTAATTGTTAAGTATGGTTTTTTCTTTTATGATAAACAATACTTCAAATACCTGAATTTACCAAGTGTAGCTAAACCCATAATAAAACCATAGAGAATCATTAAACTAGTGAATCACACAAGTACACACAATAATTATTCAAGTAGAAACATAGTATTTTATGAAAATATGGTCCGGCCAATTTTCATCCCGGTGGAAAAATGTTTAAAATCATTTCAAATATTAAGAATACAAGTAATAAGTAATGTTTATAATAACCACTCTTAGAGAATCAAAGTAGGTTGAGCTAGCTGTAGATTTTAAATTACTTAAGTACTAAATAGGAATGCTGATTCAAATAAGAATATAATTTTGCTAAATAGATTCATAGCTTAATATGAATAACCTGAAGCATATTCTTCATTCTGGTTTCAAGACTGAATAGATAAGTACATGCTTACATGAGAACTAGATGGAGTTGGTAGAAATAAGTTTATATAGTGTATCTCAGGAGATAAGTAAATAAGTACCGACTACCTAGGAATATGAATCTTCTTGTAACCTAAACAATTTCAGAATGATCTAATATGTTACCTAATAGATTTACTTAAATTGCAAGCACTTATCACTGAATAGGATTCCACATAATTATGTTATATATCTGATGAATCATCCATTATTATTACTTAGGTACTTATTCAGATTGTTGTGCAAGCCTAGTAAGGTTGTAAACCAAATATGTTGGAACATAGGTTATGATCCACCACAATGAAACATAGGTACACCTAATGGTCTGTATTATGCTAATTACTGTTCTTTACTGGGTATGCAAAGACTGCTGGGTGAAACAATTTCAGGTAGATAGATTGCTGTGAGTAAAAGTAACATACTTAAATACTTGACTCATTAGCCATCATCTCAATAGAACATACTATTCAATATCTGTACTATATTGATATAAGTAACTAAGTTTATTCCCTCCAGGTAAACAAACATAGCTTGATGAAACAAGTGGGGTAATTTTCCCATAGTCGAATGTACTTATGCTTGTGAATTGATTGTTTTATGTGATAGAATCTTTAAGGCTGATTGATGAAGTAAAAGGTGGTTTCCTTGGGTCTCTCCTAATAAACCTAGGTACCCTAGCAGCCTTCAATTTCAAAATGGCCAAGATGCTGAACAATTAATAATGGAGAACAAGTGGATTTTAGGTTATGGAAATATTCGAATTTTGAAACCAGATCAAAATAAATAGATATTTTGATATTATGAATGGAGTGGAATATAGATAATAATATGCTGTGATACCTCGAAATAGTGGTTATTATAAAATCCAATCGACACTTAGCTGAGGTTCCTTGTTGCGCCGCCGCCGGCTGGTCGAAGCTGCAATCCACCGTATCCACACACTTATAAAAATACATTCTCTATCCCCTTTTCCCTTTAAATAAAACTCTAAAATGCAAAGGCTTGATGTTATCACACGAAATCCCGCGGGAAGCCCAAGGGCCAGTTTTCTTCCCGAAATCTATTTATAGCCTCCCCTGACCATCGACTCCCTTTTTCTTTTTTTTCTTTCTTTTTTCGTTCATCCATCGAACTTTATCGATTCAACTCCATCCCCAAGATCCTAGACTACAGGTGGCGCCACTGAGCTAGACAATAACACAACTATTAAATATTTTTAAGGTAATAAACCGATGGACTATTGTTCTATAATTATTGATAATTAATATTATTATTATTTAACTAGTATTTACTAATTTCAAGTCCTGATTCGATTAATTAGAACTAAAAGATACTCAGTTGAGCGTCAAGGAGGCGTAGTACGTAAAGTGTCGCGTAAATTAGTGTTGTGCAAATCTGATCCTCATAATAATAACTTATCACTATGGCGTCATTCATTTCAATAATCAAACAATAATTAACAGAGCCGTATAAATGGTTGAAACATAATATAACCGAATCTAGTATGATATCTCTTTAAACTCTAAGCGTCAACAATAAGACTTGTACTTATTCTAGGTATCTGTCGATTCGAACGACACAACACCCCCCGAACATTACCATATAAGGAAATGCGTCATCGAGTCTAACCCAATAGATGGCACTAGTGTGGCATTTCTACATCTCGGTATGGTTGTGTTTTCCAACCAGCGTATAGTCTTATTTTGCTTATAATAAAATTTCGCCCATCTATACATAAATATTGTAATAATGTATAAGTCTGCTACGGACGGACTATGTTCCGTTACAACCACCCCCTAAATTTTTAGGAAATGCAATTGGATAAAAATTTACCTATCTAAGACTTATACATGAATAACGGTACATGAAAATAACAAACTAATATCAGAACCTTACAATACAAATAAGTTTCGTTACAACCACCCCCTAAATTTTTAGGAAATGCAATTGGATAAAAATTTACCTACTTAACTTGATAGACAATGATAACTCTATCTCTTAGTGAAGGTGATAAACCCCAATACTCTCATATTAAATTTACTTAATTCATAGTATTGTAACCAGTGTTTTATTGTCACTTAGTAATATTAAAACCAGGATATTCGAGGTAACAGTCGCTGTACCCTTCGCTATCTCGAATATGCAACGAGTTCGAGGCCCCCTACTGCAGATAGATGCCACCCACTCGGCCAGCGCACCCAATGAGGACAACAAAGGTGTCATTACCCGACAGGCGTGCACATAATCAATCCTATCAGGCAACTCATTTGATAACTCTCTTATAAGAATTCATCAAATGCCTTATATGTTTCTCAGTGATTTCTCCATACGATCGATGCATTGGGTGAATTGCTTACTGTTTTCTTCCCAATGTCTTTGCAATTAAGAAAAGAACCTAAGTAACAAAGTTAAACTAAATACTTGAGTTGAGACCCATATCCCCTCTCAAATATGTGATCGATTAGAGCCCTCACTGTAGATCCTCACCGAATGTCCAGTCAAGCAGACACCATCTACGACACAGGTATCATTATCCAATAGGCTTACACTATCAGTAGTCCTGTTGAACAACTCATTCGATAGCCCCCTTATAGAAGCTCACCAAATGCCCTATGTGCCTATCAGTGGTTTACCCGAATCGTTTTACTTTTCTACTTGAATTAACTCCACTTCAACACCTTCACAACACTTTTATCAACAGAATTTTGTAAGGTAAATTTAAGAATCCCTGGGTCTTATCACCTTCAGCATTTACTAAACCTACCTAGCTTTATGTAAACCTGTAAGCTATAGTGACAACAGGATAAAAGTTTATAAGAAAAACAAATAACTGAACGAAACTTTTAACGAAAAGAAATGCATCTCTGGAAGTACTTCTTAATTATAGCTTAGTTACGTAAATATTAATTAATAAATTACGGCATACTAAAATTGTAACCAGTGGTAAGCGTAAACAAAGTATTCGAGATAACAGTCGTTGTGCCCTTCGCTACCTCGAACACGGAACAACTTCGAATCCCCCACTGCAGATTAATATCGTCCCACCAAACCAGCACTCCCGCGAAGGCGACAAAAGTATCATTATTCAAGAGGCTTGTATTTTTAGCCTAATGAATAACTCATCTGATAGCCCCCTTATAGAAGCTCACCAGACGCTCTATATGTCTCTCAGTACTTTCTTAGAACGATCGGCGCATTGAGTGACATTTAAATTAGTTCCTCCTCAATGTCTTTGTGATTTATGCAAATCAATAATAACTCATTAATGAAAAATATTTGAGTTGAGATCCAAAGTCACACTATTCCCTTCTCAAATATGAGATCGTTGAAAGCCCGCACTGTAGACCATCGCAGAAAGTCTTAGTCGGTCGAGACAATAAAAACGACAAAGATATCATTATCCAATAAGCAATGCTACTAGATAACTCATTTGATAGCCCCCTTATAGAAGCTCGGCAAATGTCTTATATGCCTATCAGTAGTTTATCCGAATTGTTCAGCAGTAGGTATGAATTTAAAAACCATCACTTATCACCTTCACACAAAAAAAATATATATTATAAAATGTAATCTATCACGGTAACGTTATTAAGTATAGGAAGAAGTACTCCAAAATTACATTCCATTTCATTACCATAACAAAGTATAGTCACCGACATTAGCGCGCCCAAAAGTATAAAATTTACAGGGCCAATGAATAAATGACACGGTTACACGGTGTGACCATCATCACTGTACCTTCAGATATCCTGTACCTAAACTTAAATCCAAGTAGAAACTTATTTGCTATCCCTCTTGTGTAAGTACACAACACACCCCCTTGATTTAAGAATTTATCCACTCTCCTAATCACTAATCATAATACAATAATCCTATTCCAATCCATAACTTTTAGTTTTACCCAAAATCCTTTACAAAATCAATTAGTTATTTAAAGGAGTGCAATGAGAATTTAAATCAGCTATACTCAACCTGCGGCCCGCGTACTATGACTTAAACGTGTTTGTGGCCCTTACATAAAAAGGTTGAGTACCAATGATTTAAATGGTGTATCACCCCCAAAATTAAACAACTCTAAAATATTTTTCTATGTTGATGAAATACTTAGGTAAGTTAAGCACATTCGTTCACTCCAAGACAGTCAAATTTAAAATGCATTCAAATTGTCAAATAACCTAAGCTCTTATCTATTTCTGTAGATGAATACTCTCACCCCCACGTGTGTAACAACAGAACAATACTTAACCCACATTCACATCACAACCGTCTTTCCTATTTTATAGCATTCATTGACTCAATTCAATCACCTCACTACACTCTCATTCATAAACATTCCTACATTTTTAAACCATATTTACTAATTTTAAGACACACCCCCACTCTCATATGTCACCTATTCCTAAACACACCCTACTGATGATGATGATGATTATTATTATTATTATAAAATTGGAGCAGTCCATATTTACTCACTTTAAGCGACACCCCCACTCTCTTATGTCACATATCCCTAAACACACCCTACTGATGATGATGATGATTATAAAATTGGAGAAGCCCATATTTACTCACTTTAAGAGACACCCCCACTCTCTTATTTCACCTATTCGTAAACACCCCCTATTGATGATGATGATGATGATGATTATAAAATTGGAGCAGCCCATATTTACTCACTTTAAGAGACACCCCCACTCTCTTATGTCACCTATTCGTAAACACCCCCTACTGATGATGATGATGATGATTATAAAATTGGAGCAGCCCATATTTACTCACTTTAAGAGACACCCCCACTCTCTCATGTCACCTATTCGTAAACACCCCCTACTGATGATGATGATGATGATTATAAAATCGGAGCAGCCCTAAGGATACCTATTCTGTGACATTTACCTAATATTATGTTGAACCGCCCGATGATTATGAATCTTGGCCATCATAATCTAACACATCATTATAATCTAATACACATATTATAGTTTATAAAATATAGCATGAGCCCTTTAAAATATACCACGTTTGATTGACAGATCTTCCTGGTAGATGACTATCGACAAATAATTGTAAAATTTTACGTCGACTAAACCATTTGATTACCGACATAGCTGTCAAAATATGCAAGCTGAAGTGGCAGTGGGCTGGTCATATCTGCCGAAGAACCGATAACCGTTGGGGTAGACGAGTTCTCAAGTGGAGACCACGAACAGGCAAACGCAGCGTGGGACGCCCTCCTGCCCGCCGGACCGACGACCCTAGGCGGGTGGCGGGTAGTGGTTGGATGAGGAAGGCCGAGGACCGAGTGTTGTGGCGCTCCTTGGGAGAGGCCTATGTCCAGCAGTGGATGATTATTGGCTGATGATGAAACCATTTGACTTTGACTTTGACTTATGCCTGCTAAATAAAGTTGGGTTTCCCTTGAAAGCGAAGAAGTGACAAATAAAATGTATGGATTTGACAGCTGTCATTCTAATCAAGCTATTTTTAAAGAACTGTAACATACATTCACTAGGCTCACCCCCACTATCTTATGCCTTCCAGCTTCCTCTCCTGGGAACAGTCCTAAACACCCCCTATATGTGATGACGACATTAAAGTAACCCTATGAATACCTATTTGTGTGTAACTTTTAATCTAATGATGTTACGGCCGATGATGATGATGAACCCAAGCCACCCTAATTTAACACATTGATAAAATCAGATATAAGTAAGTATGTAAATACGAACATAGTTTCCTTCACTAGCTCATTTTATTTACACCGTAATCTTACCATTCCTCTATCTCATAATATCCCTAATGTCGTGCACATTATTCACAATATCAATCCATACTCAATCGCACCTACACGCAATTAGCAATCCAGTACCTATACTATATGTAGCTGGCACGCACTCACGCGCAGCCTGTATTTAGGTATACACTGCAGGACACGAACGTCCTCCAATTCCCCAACAACAGAGAGCCACCTCCACAATCTCCATGCACATAAATTTAACACCACAACACACATTGAACACCAAAAACCCGAGGATCGAACTCGAGACAGTAGTCAAAGTCAGCCAGCTAAGTATTTACATACATGTAGAAACATAAGATCATAATATCATAACCTCTCTTTCTCCACATGCTAGGTATCGATTTCCCCTCCTAGTTCCAATTATATACCTAATTACCTATACCTGCGTATTAGCAAAACGCATACCTACTACATACATGCCATTGAAGTAGGTACAACGAAAGGAGTGACATATCCACTGTACCCAACACACGAACAGTGCCTCCGGCATCGGCAAACAGCCACCGACAACTGATCCCACTACATAATCTTTTAACCACGGTGACAAACACCTTAGTGACAATCACTGGAGCTGGACAGCTGTTCGTCACTGACATTATAATAAGAAGTAACATTACCTATCATTGCCTAATTAAATAGGTACATACATGAAGGTCATTGAACCTGTACAAAACAGTCTTTAATTTTGTCGACACGAATGCGGTAACTATATACATATTCAGTTAACCCCACGAAAGCTGAATATACTATTACTAAAATCCACAAAACTCATAACAATAATATTCGCTAAACTTATAACAGCCCTTTCCTTTGTCCGTAAGGTACCTACACGTCAGGTACCTAGAACTTACCTACATCCATACCAAATTCATGACACCAATCCCCTTCTATTGTGGGTAAAAGTCACCTTGACATAAGACCCAACACTAATCCTATCTTTTCTATGCTGGCAAAATTTATTTGTCATACATAACTAATTCTCATTACACCCCTTTCTCTAGCGTTGAAAGTATAAATATATCAGCATATAAACATACACCAACCCTATAACAACACTCTTCCTTTATGGTTTAATTAAACCCACATAACGGACTACCTAAATAAATGAGTAAGAAAATTATACAATGCAAAATATTTTAATATGTATACCAGCGCCATCTGTGTTAAAACTCTTGAACTGCAATTAATCATTGATATCTACAGGTAATCAGGTTCGAACATCAAATACAGCTAGCTAACTTCTTCCTGTTGTATCCTTATTTACCTTTTATTTAAAGGTAAATAGAAGTATAAAATAACAGTAGACAGATAGTACACTTGGAATTAAACCTAAAATCGGATGCACACAATCAAAATAAATTTGCCATGAGTAGATATATCTCACCCGCCGCTGTGAAACTGACACTTATTAAAATGTGTCTACTATCTACCTATAATATGTGTATATGTATGTATAAATAACAAAAAATCTATTCCCTAGACAATCGTAGTCGTAGAAAAATTAAATAGGTAAACAAGTACTTAGGTACTTACTAAAGTTTGCATTCACCAAAACATCTGTTAGTTATAGCTACCTACCACGCTAACTTCGAACGGTCTTTGACCTTACTAGTTTATTCTCGTTTACTTAGTAGGTACCTACTTTATTTTACTATAGGTACCCCTTTTCCTTTATTAATTTAATGAAATAATTACAGAAAATGACGCAACATCCATGCGCCAAACCTACCAGTTTCAAGTGCACCATGGTAAGATCGGTATAAGTGAACCATGTAAAGTGTGCGCAGCTTCTAAATCACAATGTCATGTCTATACCAAAATAATAATGACAGGACGCTACCTATAACCTATTTGATTGTTTTACTAATGCATTTATAGGCAACCTACACGTATTTTAAGCACACTAAGTTTGAATGCAACAAATTTGTATACAATAGGGTAAAAGTACCACATATCGGCACTTCAAATGTTTCAAGCAAAATGTATACAAGTATACAAATATTATGCTAAGTTTTTTTTTTTTTTTTTTTTTTAATGTAAAGGGTAAAGTTACCAGTTATTGACCTTTTAAATGGTTCAAACAAAATGTATTACCTAAGTGTACACATTATATATATATATATATATATATATATATATATATATATATATATATATATATATATTTTTTTTTTTTTCTCTAAAATGCCTATTTTATTGTACGCCTACACATTTTCTCTCAATCTCCTTCCGTTTCACGGCAACAATTGTAGGCTAAAAGCCTTTTAAGTTTTTGAATAATGCAAAACACAAATAAAATAACGTTCCTAACAACCCGATCCTGTTTCTAATAATTCTGATCACCCTATCCTGGTCTACGGCATATCAATTGTAATATACCCCCCTGTAGTGACCCTTCGGACTCTAACCTACCTATTTGAGACGTATTTTTCGCCCTAACTAAACTGAAACGAACTGAAGAGAAGTCTTGTAACGGTATACGTGTTTTGCATTATTCGTTTGGCCAATACGTGATCGTCTAGTCTAGCGGTTAGGACTCTACATTTCCGAAGTAACTCAAGTTCTTTTAGGAGGTTGAGAGAATCCCTACCCTAGCACTAATCCCTAGAACCCTAGTTCATAATCCCTAGTTTATCTATTTGTTAGGACAACAGAACAAAGCTCAAGCAATAGTTATTTCTTAAAACATACATGATTTAATTAAACAAAAGTAATTTAAATATATACAAAATTATCTATAAAAAAAAAAGGGTTTTAAATTTGAATAGAAGGTGCGCCCCGCCTCGCACACCCTATGAAGGACGACCAGATCTGTCCACCAGACCCATCTACCTTCTCTAGCCCACTGGCTCTATTCAAACTGTTTTTTTTTGTCAGTCAGTCAAAGCCTAGGAAAGGATCTATTGATTGGGATCCAGATGATGTTAATAATATTTTATTCAGCTTCACAATTCAGCACGGATATCTCCTGAGCCTACTTAAGTATTTATTCGACACGGATATTTCCTGAGTCTACTTATGCATTTATTCGACACCGACACTTCCTGAGTCTACTTAATGTATCAATAATGTGTAATAGTTATTCGGCACGGATAGTTCCTGAGCCTACTTCTGTATCCATAATAAGCAATAATTATTCGGCACGGATATTTCCTGAGCCTACTCTTGTATTTTCGACACGGATATTCCCTGAGTCTACTTATACATTTATTCGACACGGATATTTCCTGAGTCTACTTAATAATGTGTAATAGTTATTTGGCACGGATATCTTATGTATCCATAATGTGTAATAGTTATTCGGCACGGATATTTCCTGAGCCTACTCTTGTATTTTCGACACGGATATTCCCTGAGTCTACTTATACATTTATTCGACACGGATATTTCCTGAGTCTACTCATGTGTATCGTCACAGTACAATGTCTTCCAATAATGGACATAATTAGAATATAATTACTATCTCCCATTTCAGCTTGTGTCAAGAGCAATCACTCAAATGTATCTCTATATTGTAGATCTCAGAGTTATGTGACAATTAATATTTTATCGATGCTGGCTTGTGTCTACCATGGTACCTACAAGTTGTTCGAGGTGGTTTCCCTGCCTCTAATTAACTTCATCACAGTCAAGCTCAACATTACTTATTAATAACTAACTGTCATCATCTCCTCCTGTATATGGTATGTATATTGGTCAGTTTGTAAGAAGAATCCAATTCAGCAACTGCTTTCCTTTACCCAAGCTGATAAGAAGTCATTTCAATTTATTTATCGGTAGTAAGTAACTCATGTACTATGAAAATATTTTCCTATCTTATTCCAAACTTAGTAAATTTTATTTAGAATAGAATACAGTTGAAACTCTTACGGTCGCCAATCGCCTCAATGACCCTAATTATAAATTTTGTTTAATATTATCAACATCTTATCCAAACCCAAATCAATAATTATTAATATTAGCAGAATTAAAGGAGGATAATAAGTATAATAAATTATTACTAATCACTTCATATGTAAAAGTTGTCATGGTCACAGTCAATAATATATAGCCAATGATATCCATTTAACCTTCAAAAGTAAAATTGCATGAATATTCACTATGGAAATATTTATTTTATCTTTTCCAAATATTTCAGTTAACTTAAAATAGTGTTAGTGCTCCTATGGCCGCCATCCAACCTTGACCCTACGGGTATAAGTATCTAATTGAAGGTATTTATTTTATTTAATCAGACAAGTAGATCACTTTAGTAAAAGTAAAGTTGGTGCTTAACTAGGTCGGCAACTGACTCATTGACCCTATTATTTATTAATTTTGTTTAATATTCTTAACATCTTTTCCAAAGCAAAATCAATCTTTATTTATATTAATAAAAGGGTATAATGCAGGTTTTTAAGTATTATAAATTATCATTAACTTGCTGAATATATAAGAATTGTCTTAGTCACAGTCAGTCAGGTACAAGTTATGGCCAATATAACCATTGAATAAAAGGAATACTTACTAAATTACATGAATTCTATTCTGTTTTCTGATACATAACTAGTAATTGAGGTACTGAAGTAAATACCTATTGAATTCCAATAAAGCAAACTTTACATACTTAGGTGGGTAAGTAAATACCAAAATCATATCTATCACATCAATGAGTAAGAGGCCTAGATCCACTAACTATACATCAATAACATTCACCACACATGAGATACAAAAGGATAGCATGTTTTCAATTCAATAACCTACTCTCCCACAGTCTAAACCTAACTGCTTAGCATCTAAGTGGTTTGAAGATGAAATGCATTTTATACAACCCCACATTTTACACAATGTTCCTAGTATCAAGTACCTAGTAAGTAAGTATAAATTAAGAATCTGGGTTTCTTAGTTCTGAACTAATGTTTTGAAAGTAGATTTATTTTGCAAACAATACAACACTTAAATGTTTGTTGGTTTTGTTGCTGCCTAATTGTTAAGTATGGTTTTTTCTTTTATGATAAACAATACTTCAAATACCTGAATTTACCAAGTGTAGCTAAACCCATAATAAAACCATAGAGAATCATTAAACTAGTGAATCACACAAGTACACACAATAATTATTCAAGTAGAAACATAGTATTTTATGAAAATATGGTCCGGCCAATTTTCATCCCGGTGGAAAAATGTTTAAAATCATTTCAAATATTAAGAATACAAGTAATAAGTAATGTTTATAATAACCACTCTTAGAGAATCAAAGTAGGTTGAGCTAGCTGTAGATTTTAAATTACTTAAGTACTAAATAGGAATGCTGATTCAAATAAGAATATAATTTTGCTAAATAGATTCATAGCTTAATATGAAT
Source organism: Plutella xylostella (assembly GCF_932276165.1). NCBI lineage: Eukaryota > Metazoa > Arthropoda > Insecta > Lepidoptera > Plutellidae > Plutella > Plutella xylostella. The sequence goes on from NC_064002.1 coordinate 1,798,824, forward strand.
AACCTGAAGCATATTCTTCATTCTGGTTTCAAGACTGAATAGATAAGTACATGCTTACATGAGAACTAGATGGAGTTGGTAGAAATAAGTTTATATAGTGTATCTCAGGAGATAAGTAAATAAGTACCGACTACCTAGGAATATGAATCTTCTTGTAACCTAAACAATTTCAGAATGATCTAATATGTTACCTAATAGATTTACTTAAATTGCAAGCACTTATCACTGAATAGGATTCCACATAATTATGTTATATATCTGATGAATCATCCATTATTATTACTTAGGTACTTATTCAGATTGTTGTGCAAGCCTAGTAAGGTTGTAAACCAAATATGTTGGAACATAGGTTATGATCCACCACAATGAAACATAGGTACACCTAATGGTCTGTATTATGCTAATTACTGTTCTTTACTGGGTATGCAAAGACTGCTGGGTGAAACAATTTCAGGTAGATAGATTGCTGTGAGTAAAAGTAACATACTTAAATACTTGACTCATTAGCCATCATCTCAATAGAACATACTATTCAATATCTGTACTATATTGATATAAGTAACTAAGTTTATTCCCTCCAGGTAAACAAACATAGCTTGATGAAACAAGTGGGGTAATTTTCCCATAGTCGAATGTACTTATGCTTGTGAATTGATTGTTTTATGTGATAGAATCTTTAAGGCTGATTGATGAAGTAAAAGGTGGTTTCCTTGGGTCTCTCCTAATAAACCTAGGTACCCTAGCAGCCTTCAATTTCAAAATGGCCAAGATGCTGAACAATTAATAATGGAGAACAAGTGGATTTTAGGTTATGGAAATATTCGAATTTTGAAACCAGATCAAAATAAATAGATATTTTGATATTATGAATGGAGTGGAATATAGATAATAATATGCTGTGATACCTCGAAATAGTGGTTATTATAAAATCCAATCGACACTTAGCTGAGGTTCCTTGTTGCGCCGCCGCCGGCTGGTCGAAGCTGCAATCCACCGTATCCACACACTTATAAAAATACATTCTCTATCCCCTTTTCCCTTTAAATAAAACTCTAAAATGCAAAGGCTTGATGTTATCACACGAAATCCCGCGGGAAGCCCAAGGGCCAGTTTTCTTCCCGAAATCTATTTATAGCCTCCCCTGACCATCGACTCCCTTTTTCTTTTTTTTCTTTCTTTTTTCGTTCATCCATCGAACTTTATCGATTCAACTCCATCCCCAAGATCCTAGACTACAGGTGGCGCCACTGAGCTAGACAATAACACAACTATTAAATATTTTTAAGGTAATAAACCGATGGACTATTGTTCTATAATTATTGATAATTAATATTATTATTATTTAACTAGTATTTACTAATTTCAAGTCCTGATTCGATTAATTAGAACTAAAAGATACTCAGTTGAGCGTCAAGGAGGCGTAGTACGTAAAGTGTCGCGTAAATTAGTGTTGTGCAAATCTGATCCTCATAATAATAACTTATCACTATGGCGTCATTCATTTCAATAATCAAACAATAATTAACAGAGCCGTATAAATGGTTGAAACATAATATAACCGAATCTAGTATGATATCTCTTTAAACTCTAAGCGTCAACAATAAGACTTGTACTTATTCTAGGTATCTGTCGATTCGAACGACACAACACCCCCCGAACATTACCATATAAGGAAATGCGTCATCGAGTCTAACCCAATAGATGGCACTAGTGTGGCATTTCTACATCTCGGTATGGTTGTGTTTTCCAACCAGCGTATAGTCTTATTTTGCTTATAATAAAATTTCGCCCATCTATACATAAATATTGTAATAATGTATAAGTCTGCTACGGACGGACTATGTTCCGTTACAACCATGTTAAAAAATAAATTAAATCTATAAAAAAAAACAAAAAAGGAATATTGTAAGTTCAGTGGGATTTGAACCACCGTACCGATTGTTGTAAGTCTTGTATCATACCAACTGAGCCATTCAATCTATTACAATGCCCTGCAAAATTTTGCTTCATATCATAAAAACAATGAATCATTGTCACCGGCACAACTACATGCTTACAATATCCGTGTGTGGGTTGCCCAGAACTAAATAATTACGTCGACGTCGCCGACAGACACATGCACACGTTAGTGTGCCCTGCCAACCATTTAACGTTGCCGTGTGTACAGCCATGTGCGTAATCATGTTCTAATGACGTTTGACTATCTCATGCATTAAGGTACTGTTACATATGCTGATTACTCCAAACACAACACCAAAATATGGCAATATTAAGCAATGACTTTACGGCAGACAGATTGTGAAAAGTAAGATTTTTTCATCCCGAGACAAAAACAATAATGTTAGGTTTTATAATTATGTCTTCATTAAGGTCGTCGGCTAAGCCACACCTGCTAAATTTCTTACCTTATTAGTAAACCAGCATTTCTTTTCTTAATTTAATTAAAGGCAAGCAGCACGAATAAAACTAGATTTTCCAAGTCTCTTAAATCTTAGATAAGCTTAATTTAGTATACTGTAGATGTTTTTAATCTGTTGATGAGATTTCTTTTTTTTCGTCTATCTTAATTTGACATACACGTACTTAGTTGTCAAATTAATACATTATGTAAGTACATGCCATGATTTGTTTCAAGATAAGAAACACAATTTGCCAGTGTCTCTTCAAGACGTCTTATAAATTGAACAACGTGTGTGCTTTGCCGCATGTATGCCGAGATCATCACGATGTGGCAGTATTTCTCAATTTGCCTGACTTCTTAGTAGTCAACCCACCATAAGAATATACAAATTGTAATTCGTTACAAAATTTATTGCTAAAACTCTGACAACGAATGCGAAGATACACGCGTCAGCATGTGGAAAGGGAGTTATTATACTGATCGACCAGTGAAAGTAAACGCTAATTTTTATTTGGTCAACAGGTAGCACTACCTCCTAGGTCGTAGTGTAGATAGATAGATAAAGTACTCTTTATTTGCACACCACGAATAATTAACAATTTTACATAAACACTTAACTAGGGTACAAAAGGCGTTTAAGGGTCTTATTACTTATAGCGATCTCTATATAGTGATCGCGATATAGTGGTTTTTCATAACTGTTCGAGCAGTGAGAATCGAAGCTAAATATGTATGGCGCCACTTATCGAACGGTGTAAAAACTCGTACTCCGCATGCCGTATACCTACATCATACAAATTCGCATTAACTTTTCAATACTAGAACGAATAAAAAAATTAAAAAAAACCCACTTGGCCCTCAGGCGACAGGACAAATAAATGAGCCTTACGTCTGATAGCAATCTACGCCGTCCAACTTAAGTAGGTCCATGTAATGTTGATTGGGCCTAGCTTTATCTCAATGACAGGATTGTAGTCAATCCAGCAAGATTTACTTTTTTCTTAAATCTTGCTGGATAAATTGGCTTTTCAAGTTACACCAACAATACAAGATAAGATACGTATCATGTAAAACAACAGATTTTGTACTCTAAGAGCCTGTTGCGCAATGTCCAAAATATTCACAATGATAAAAGAAGGATAAAAGTTATATTTGATCTTGTATAGCTTAGGTAATACAAGATCTTGTTAAAATGGTACTTAGTCCAGAACCCATTTTGTCAGTGATGGCTCTCAGGCGCAGCGCAATTTTACTTAAGAGTAGAGTATAGCACTTGCTCGTCCATACAAAAAGAGAAAACGTTTTACTACCCCTAAATATTATCCAATCTCCATGATTTTTTAAATATGTTATTGACACAAGGAATAACTAGGTTTATAGGTTTTCCTTTTTTCAAAATTTTTTATAGATTCAAACTTATAGGCACCTCAAATAATGTTTTTTTTGTGATTGCGACTTTGTTGAATTAAGCCGTTTGTGGATCAATAACAACGTATTTTTAAAAAAAAAGCGAAACCTATAAACCTAGAATATATTAAGCTGAAGCGATTGACACTAAAATCAAAGAGATTGGTTGATATTTAGTTCGTGTAAAACGTTTTCTCCCAAAACAAGAATTTCATCAAGAAAAGTACCTATTGTCAGTCCCGAGCTGCAGTGCTCTCTATCGCACGATTGAGGGTCGGGGGGGGAAGCAAAGCACACGTACGATAGGGATGTCCATAGTGAAGTCGATAGTAGAGATGGGATCCCAACTGCGTTATCGATATCTATAGATATACACAGGATGTCCCATGTAAAATTGCACATCTGAATCATAGTGACACAACTCGTCATTCTAAACATCTTTTGTTTTAAGACTTTTGATTTTTTGCGAATTTTATTTTTGCTAATTCATAGAAACTTTGTTGGCTATGAGATTTTTTACTATAGACAGTAGATTTTTTTTCACGAATTTACAAAAGTCGTAAAACAAAAGTTGTTTAGAATAACAAATTAAGTCACTATAATTTGGATGTGCATTTTAATTTGGGACACCCTGTATATAAAAAGATGTGAATAAGAAAAGTTTAAAGTACTAGTAGGTTTTCAAGCAAAAAAATGACTAGTGACTATATTATATTTAATCCTCACTCAACATGGATTAGGTTACTTGGCAAAATTTTATTTACTTACATCTAAACTAACATAGTTACTTACATAAAAATATAATACTTACTTACTTACTATAAATTGACTTGAGGCCACAAAAGCGAATAATAAAATGTATTCTATGATATAATTACTTAGGTAAGTATACTAAGACATCATCAGCCAATAATCATCCACTGCTGGACATAGGCCTTTCCCAAGGAGTGCCACAACACTCGGTCCTCGGCCTTCCTCGTCCATCCACTACCCGCTACCCGCCTAAGGTCGTCAGTCCAGCGAGCAGGAGGGCGTCCCACGCTGCGTTTGCCTGTTCGTGGTCTCCACTCGAGAACTCGTCTACCCCAACGGTTATCGGTTCTTCGGCAGATATGACCAGCCCACTGCCACTTCAGCTTGCATATTTTGACAGCTATGTCGGTAACCTTAGTCCTCTGACGGAAAACCTCATTTCTGATACGATCCATCAGAGAAACCCCAAGCATAGCTCTCTCCATAGCACGCTGAGCGACTTTAAATCGGTGGACCAGTCCTACCGTCAGTGTCCACGTCTCTGCACCATACGTCATCACTGGCAGGACGCACTGGTTGAAGACTTTTGTCTTCAGGCTCTGAGGAATGGCCGAGAATATGTGACGAAGTTTCCCGAATGCAGCCCAACCCAGTTGGATGCGCCTTGCAGCCTCCTTGTCGAAGTTGCTTCTGCCTAGCCGAATAGTCTGCCCGAGGTAGACATATTCTTGCACAACTTCGATTGTTGCCTCACCAACGGCGACCGGCTCCGGTTTGATGTGAGCATTGTACATGACTTTCGTCTTGTCCAAGTTCATACCGAGGCCTACACGTCGGGAAGCAGCATTTAGGCCACTTAGCACCCAGCTGAGTTCCTGCAGAGATTCTGCCATAATAACGATGTCGTCCGCGAAGCGGAGGTGTGACATGTACTCGCCATTTATACATTTGCCATGTCCTTTCCAGTCCAACGTCTTAAAGACATCTTCCAATGCATTGGTGAACAGTTTCGGAGATATCACACCCCCCTGTCTCACTCCACGTTGCAGTTGGATAGGTCTTGTCTTGTGGTCCTGTACTTGGACAGTCATAGTAGCGGCGTTGTACAGACATCTCAACACCTCGATATAGCGCCAATCGATTTGGCATCTCTGCAAGGATTCCAAAACTGCCCAGGTCTCGATGGAATCGAAGGCTTTTTCATAGTCCACAAAGGCTGATTATACTCTTCGGTCTTCTGTATAATCTGCCTTACTGTGTGGATGTGGTCTATTGTACTAAAGCCTTTTCGAAACTGAAACTTCTAACTTTTGGGCAAGACGGTTCGTGATAACCCTTGAGAACAGCTTGTATACATGGCTTAAAAGCGAGATCGGTCTATAGTTCTTCAGAAGGGTTTTGTCACCCTTCTTAAAGAACAATACCACGACGCTCTCAGACCATGCCTCCGGTGTAATGCCATTGTGAAGAACCGAATTGTAGAGCCTCTGGAGCTGTTCGAGGATTGCAATACCTCCAGCTTTCAGAAGCTCTGTAGTAATTCCGTCTTCACCCGGAGCCTTGTTGTTTTTAAGCTGCTCAAGGGCTATCCTAATCTCGCCTATGTCGACGTCAGGGATGTCGTCAGTGTAGTGGCGTATTAGTGGCGCTCTGGAATCGGTGAGCTGAGCCACAGACTTCTGCGCGTGTGAAGCATAAAGTTGTCCGTAAAAACCTTCGATTTCGGCAAGAACCTCCGGCTTAGAGGCAACGATATTACCATCTGCAGACCTCAACTTCGTCAAGTGGCCTCTCCCAAGTTGCTGAACGAAGACTTTTGACCCCCGATTTTGCTCAATTGCTGCTTCTATGGCGCGTGTGTTGGACCGACGGAGATCTCTTCGTATCAGCTTCTTTATACGCTTGTTGAGTACCCGTAGTTCTGACGAAGTGTCACCTGCCGACGGAAATTCGCGTCTCTGCCTCATAAGCTCGAGTGTCTCGCTTGAAAGTTTAGACTCCTTGCTTTTGCTTCTCATGCTAAAAGAAATAAATACTAAGACAACTCAAGATTTATAAACAGCCCCGAAACTTTGTTAGTAGGTACTTCATCATCATCATCATCACGACCCATTACGTCCCCACTGCTGGGGCACGGGTCTCCTTCCAATGAAGGAAGGGTTTTGGCCTAGTCCACCACGCTGGCCAAGTGCGGGTTGGTGGACCCCAACACAAGCAAGCTTGTGCTGAGAGAGTTGTCGGGTAAGTGGGCAACCCGACTGTCAGATGTTTTCAAGCCGCCCGAAGGCCTCTGACTAGGCTTAACGACTGCTGCCGAAGTAGCAACCGGGACCCACGGCTTAACGTGCCGGTACTTATAAACTTATATTTTTACAAAACTATCATAATGTTTTTTTAGATTCACTGTATAGATGTAAATAACCTTACATACAAAATGATAGTCCAAGTACCGGCAAAAGGTCTATTTTCCAATAATCAAAAATCCATTTTATGTACTTACCTACTAACTCGTTACTAGGTAGGTAATTACCTACATAATAAAATACTTACTCACATGAAATTATCACTATTAATTACTTATACTTCTTTCTATTTATCTTCAATAATTTCAAGTTTCGCTCACAAGTCACAACTCACAAGCACAACACAGAAATAATAATATGAAGGTAAGACGAAGACACTCCGTGTTTGGTCGCAATTTCTCGCCAACCGGCGCGGCGGTGCGGTGGCGGCGGCGGCGGTGGCGGCGCGGCAGCGTCCGTCGATGTGTGCGTGACGCTACTTGCATGTGTGTGTGCGGTGCCCGGCGCGGGCGAGTGCACGAGCGACAGCAATACTTTTCCTAAATACCTATTTCGCTAGGATCGCGAAGCTATACTCTCCTCTTAAGTGTATGTAGTCTAGATAAATAGATAGATATTCTTATTTGTCACAACTCACCTACGGGTACAAAATGCGGTGTTTCAAACTACAACGTCTACCGTTCTTCGTGGAACTCGACTCTAATAGTCTTGCAATAAAGTTATCATTTACTTGCTTGTACCTCGTCTATTCTCGAAACGTCCTTTCCTACTCATAACGAATTCTACCTCTATGACTCGAACATGCCAGTAATAAGCAGGTGCAATGGAATGCGAAGGTAAAGGTACATACTTACTAGTGCTGTTGCTCAATAGTCCACTATCGATAGTTGCCATGCTATCGATAAACAGCAAATACACTAGAAATCAACAATAAGTATCTATATTATTGTACAGTATTACTTACTATCGATAGCAAACACTATCATTACTATCGATATTCTATAAATACTTTACTATACTATAGAAACTATCCCAAGAAGCGACGACACTATCCACACTTGCTGTTTATGGATATTACCTACTTATTGCAATAAAATAATGAGCTATCAAAACTATCAATAGGCCCATAGATTGTACACTGGGCAATAGAATAACGAGTACTAGTAGTACTACTGTACTTGTTATTCTATGACTGGGCCTATCGATGCTGTTGTATGATACGGAATCGAACAATCGGTTGGTCGTTTGATCGATTTTCTGGCAACACTAGTGCTTCCTATTATCGATTTATTGCTTTCACAAGACCTTGACTGTGACCCGCAGGAGATATTATGTTAATGTCACACTCGTGAAGCGGTAGAGGCCATTTCGTTCATAAACTCGGAAAGCCGATAGGTAGTTATGATTTTATTTCACTCGTAATATTATCTTGTATAACATTTGATGATACAGCTAGAAGGATAATTGAAGTGCTACTGTTATTCTGATTATTAGGTAAATACTTATTTAAAATTGAGGCTTTTTGTTATCTCTATAATATACTTTGTCTGGGTGATGAATCTTGATGATGGCCCAAAAAAGAATTTCTATCAAAAGTTACGTAGTAACATTTAGGAATGATATCAAATACCTTATGTTCGCGTTTTCAATATGTAGCTCATCATCATAATATATAATATGTATGTACGATGTACAGGGTGTTGTATAGTAAGCTAAATGGGGGTGACTGACACAGGGGGTCATTGTAAACAACATTTATACAAAGCGAAAAATTTGTTTTTATAAATACTGTGTTGGTTAAGTGACTTTTTAACATGATGAGCAGTTTCTTTTTGACAAGCTTTTTCGCCAGTTTGTCGTCGCGTAATTCACAAACAACAAAAAAATGTCGAGCTTTACGCGTACTTACTCGCACTTCTATCTGGCCTGGCCCTTTACAAAAGCCATAGTAAGTACAAAATATGTTCAAAATTCTGCCTTAAAAACCTACTGGGTTACCACCTTTTGGGTAACCATAATACCACTTTTTGAACACCCTGTAATGTAAGTACTTCCTATCTATATTGTTACTTCCTGGAAATGCCAACTCATTAATATTTTTAATTACTTACCTACTGATATTGATGGCGTATAGAGTTATTTATTATTTACCGTTCAATATAAAGTTGACTACATAAATTTGGTATTTGAACGTGTGGTTTGTAGCCTCCTACGAAAACAAACCATGTTACAAGATTAATAATTGAAACCAAGTCACAGAGACTTTAGATTTAGTACTTAGATTTACTTAGTTACCTTTTGTTATTTAATGTATGTTGTGTGTTTTGTTCAATAAAGTTATATTGTATTGTATTGTATTAGATTATGAATCAAATCAAATGTAGGTATACCTATTTAGGTATGTTATTTATGCGTTTTGCTATGTTATTTCTCCTGTAATTTTTTTGAAGAGTTATTAACATGTATTCTATTCTATGGGCTGATTTTTCAATGGTCAGATAAATGTTATCTCTGTGGAATAATTCTGATGTTTTCGCGTCTGAATGTTTGTATTAAACAGTGACAGCAACAATTTTATTCTTTAGATAACACTTATCTGACCATTGTAAAATCAGCCCTTAAATTAATCAAACCATTAATTTATTTCTTCAATGTCTTCCGAATCCCCGTCTTCATTTATCCGATGGATTGTTTTAAACTACAATTTGGAGGCAACAGCGGGACAAAGGCCGCGCCAAGTTAATTACAATGAGGTGGAGATGGAACCTGTATTTGTCTTATAAATGGTTTGAACCGGCTATGAGGGTTACTTTATCTTACGATAATGATACTTCAGAGCGATTCTGCTGCTGCTAGCCACGGCACGACTCTATAGGAGGTTAATTAAACGTAAGAAAGTGGGTGATTCAGGAGGTCATTTTAAAAAGATTTTTTCTTGCGAATTTTGGAAATCTTCTTTTTTTATATCCTACACTTTTACATCACCTTGGATATTGTTGTGCAGTTACCTAGTTGTATTATTGCATGTTCGTTCGTTTTGTTCAAGCTAGAGTAGCCCGAGCTCCGGGGGTAGATCGGCCGGCGGCGGGTCATTGACCGATGAGGTTCCGTGTTCGAAGCTCGGCGGGAAAGATTAGCGAAGCGGCTACATTTTAACTACGATGTAAAACGTACTTTAATCCATTTAGTATTTTATGTAAAAACAAAGTAGAGAGGGTAGACCAGTTAAGTACAGAATATTTAGAAGCTGTATTAACAAACTTATGCCCCTCATAATAAAAAAGTCATGTGACCAACACAAGCTTCTAAGAAATAGTAACCTTTTTTTCGCGATTTTTAAAAAGTCGTTAATCTAAAGCTTTTCAGTATGATCCTTTGGGCTACGTTTTTTCGATTTGCTATACCCTTTTTTAACACCCTGTATAATCAAACGATTATACATTACTATGGTCTCTCTTCAGTATTCATCCATCCCCGCCCTCACCAAAAGAGGTTTTAAGGGGGTGCCGCCAATCGCCTTCGACCACGCGATCGCTGCAAAACCATTTACCATAAAAGAAAAAAAACTTAGCGCATGCACTAAATCTAGTGTTAAGATTTGACTAGACTAGACTACAGCATTACTATTACGATACGCCCTTTCGGGTGTAGACGAAAGCTTTTATATCTGAAAGGTAGATAAAATAGAATAGAATATAATATATTGCTTTATTGAACACCACATAAATCAGACATAAAAAAGCATACTTATAGACTTACCCCCTTATTCATAGAGAAGTTACAGAACGTTTTAACTAATAAACTGTTTTGTCCCTCTCCGACAAAGAACAATTTGTTCTGTGACAGAGAGGGACAAAACAGTTTATTACTTAAAACGTATTGTAACTTTTCTATGAATTAGGTCCTAAAACTAATGTACAATATGAACTTATGTAGATATTCTGGAAAACTTTAATTCAACACGTGTTTAGCACTTGGTGATTGGCCGATAAGTATTGATAGAGTTCGACTAAGCTTACTTTGCAACAAAAACAAGTGCTGACATCTAAAAGTTTATTAGGACAACTAATTCTTTGTAATTTCAGACATTGAAGACACGTGAGTTATTACAGTCATCCATATAATATTAGATTTATTAGTTTACACGAGAGTCAAAAAACCACAGCTAGGTTATTTAAACAAACATTAGATTTAAATAAATCACTGTTAAAAAAGATCATAAAACCAGTATTTTATTATTTAGCCGGTCGATGCCCAACTACACATAAAACTGAATTTGATATTTGTTCAGCTGACTAGTTGGCCAAGGACACTAGTCATATTTCGACGACTGAAAAATTCAGCCTGAAACACAATAACAAAGGCTTTTCATGCGATTGTAGCTAACATACTCATTGGAATTCCCTACATTGTTACTTCTACTGAAACGTACAGTTAACTGTATACAATGTAGTGAAGTAATCGATAGTAAGCGTACTCCGTCATAAAGGGAAGCATTTATAATTTATATGCAGTCGCATTGCGAGGGTCGTGATTTGAGTTTTATCACAGAATAATAACTAGTACGTTTTAGTTTAGTTGGCTTATAATTTTCAAGATACAGTTATTTAACACATATATTCTCCGATTATCGTTATCGTTATTGTTACATATGCAGAATATAATCCTCGAAATCTTATTAAAAATCAACATACCAGGTATCATATCTATGAGGAATTATAAAAATTTATAACAACGGATGAAAATGTTATGTTTTTATTTTTTGGTGTTTTAATATATTTTGAGTAAATGAAATAACACCGCTATAATCTATAGTTATTAAAATCTATTGTGAAATTACGGTATTTTTAGTACTTATTTAATAAAATGTAAAAATGTGACGGTAATTATGAATAAATTTCTGTTTTGTTACCATTCTTGGGGCCTAAATAATTAATTAAACTTTAGGTATTCTTTCAATTTAAAGTATTTAAAGGAAAGCCACAGTCTTCTTTAATGACATTATCAAGGGAAAAAAGTCCTATATTCTTTAGAAATCAGTTAAAAATCCAATAATGTCTCAGTTTTGTTACCACACTCAACAAATCAAGAATATTTTTTAATGCCTGAGGCGTAATTTAGACAACAACACATTTATAACTTTTACATAGGTTGGGGAATAACTAATACTAACTAATTAGAACCAAAAATATTATAAAAGTAAAGAGTTTTAGACAAAATATTACAAAATCTTCGAACAGAATGCAGGGACAGCTACTAAACGGACGGTAACAAAATTGTTGGGCTTGGTTTACATGGTACCAGCACAAAATTTGAACATGATAAATTTAGAACATGGGCCCAATTTTACATGAAATTCACTTTAAACATCTTAATAATAGAGTTAAACTCTAAATTGGGTTATATCGCTCGAAAAACCACATTTATAACAATAAATATACAGTCATAGCAATCCAACTTCCGTTATTAAAGTCGCCATGTAAACCTGTCGATTTTGTTACTTTTTCGTTCCATCTATATGTTACCGTACCCTAAGTAACAAAATCGAAGTAACAAAACACGCCCACCTAACCTTTGAAAAAATATATGAGCCGTTCAGTTACTAGCAGTGATAAACCAAATACCACAGTTTGTTTAGCATTAACCATGCCTTTTTATATTAATTTATCGTAAGAAATGTGTCAATAAATAACTGATTACGGTAGTAACAAACTACTTAATCAATCTAATAAAAACCCTAAGTCTCTTTGGAACTGTATTAACAAAATAACTAATTTTAAAGGCAAGAAAAAAGGTAATGACCACTTACTAGGTGTAGCAAGCTCTAACTACCATTCACTTAATTTTGTAAATGAATATTTCTCGAACGTAGGCCAATCACTAGCTGAGGAAATAGTTGTCAATCGATTAGCTGGGAATGTCGATAGCAGTAAAAAACTACCTCAAAGTACGAAGCAACCAAATTCTTTCGTTCTTCTTGAAAGTGATCATAAGGAAGTGTTCGACGTCTTAATGAACCTTAAATCTAATAGTGCCCCCGGATGGGATAACGTCACCCCAGCTTTTTTAAAGCTAGCTCACAATATATTGGTTCCAGTTATCTGTCATTTGGTCAACCTTTGTTTTGAACAAGGTACATTCCCCCGAGCTTTAAAACAATCTATAATAACCCCCGTGTACAAGGGTGGCGATAGTAGGGAAGTGAGCAATTACCGTCCCATTTCAGTATTAACATCCATTTCAAAAATCTTAGAGAAACTCATAAACATAAGACTAGTAAATTATTTAGATACATTTAAAATTCTCTCCAAATCACAGTATGGTTTTAGACACGGTATATCGACAGAAGATGCTGCGATAGCACTAACCTCACTAATTGTTGAACAAGTTGATAAGGGTAAAAAATGTATATCCGTGTTTTTAGACTTGAAAAAGGCCTTTGACACAGTGTCTGTCCCCATCCTTGTGCAAAGGCTGGAAGACATTGGAATAAGAGGTATACCTCTTCAATTACTGCAGGACTATCTGACTAATCGTACACAACGCGTTAAAATAGCTAACCAAAATAGTGACCTCGTAAACATATCCTACGGAGTCCCACAAGGGAGTATACTCGGACCTACCTTATTTCTCACATACATAAATGAGCTGTGTAATCTTAAACTGACCAACGCTAGTATATTTTCATATGCTGACGATACAGCTATAGTATTCACAGCAAATACGTGGGACGAAGTGTGTAGCATAGCTGAGCAAGGTCTTTCGACTGTAGCAGAGTGGCTTGTTTCGAATTTATTGACTCTTAATCTAACGAAAACCAACTATATCTGCTTCTCAATCGACAAACGCACCCAACCGGATCCAAGTTTCAGATTAAAAATTCATAAATGTTTGTCACCACCAAATGTAACTTGCCTCTGCTCTCCCATTGAAAAAGTGTCATCAACTAAATATTTGGGTATAATTATTGATGAAAGACTATCTTGGCATGCACATATAGAAAAAGTCATGGGTAGAGTCAGAAAACTTATATGGATTTTTATGAAACTTAGACATGTAGCCAGCAATGAACTACTGGAGACAATATATAAGGCGTTGGTTCAGTCCGTGATATGCTATTGTCTCCCAGTTTGGGGTGGAGCTACGAAAACTAAAATGTTAGAGCTGGAACGGGCACAAAGGTCACTGTTGAAGGTCATGTATTTTCTACCATATAGATTCCCCACAGATGAGCTCTATAAATTTGGCAACCTTCTAACAGTCAGACAATTATATGTCTTATGCTCCACACTCAAATTGCATAAATCGGTCAATTATCAACCACAACTGACAAATAAAAGAAGGAAAGATAAAGTGCTTTCAGTTCCATTTGTGGCCACGTCTTTTGCCTCAAGACAATTTGTGAAACAATCGATTTACATATACAATAAAATCAACAGGCAACTTAATATCTACAGTCTTACTTATAACGAGTGCAAAAAAGCTGTGACTAACTGGCTTTACGGCCTTAGCTATGATGAGACTGAAAAATTGTTTAAACTTGTAGTATAACGAATAGGTAATAAAAGTTATAAACTAACATGATTTGATTATTCTTAATATTAATCCTAGCACACACACGCACATACTCACACACACACACACACACACACACACACACACACACACACACACACAAACACATACTTAAGCATGTTAAATCTTTTAGTTTTTTAGTTTTTAAATGTTATTTTCTGTAACTAAGTACCTACCTACATCATTTAAATTTATTGAATGTAACTTACTACGTACAGTGGTCCAGGAAGAGCGGGGTCTCCTAATACAGGTATTTTTTACTTAATAGGAGAGCCCCAACAATGTTTTGTTATACATAGACTAAGTTACTGAAAATAAATATTTTGTATTTTGTATTTTGTATTTTTGACGACAAATTTGGCCACAGTTCGACCGGTAATAAAGACAGTCTCACTGAGCTACCCACGGAGGCCTTTTTATTTTTTTTAAGCCGGCAATGTATAAGATCTTAGTATTGCCATATTTTAAAAACTAAAAATAAGCATTTGGTAAATTTTCTATAGGAAAAAATGCGGTAACAAAACCGACATTTCCGGAAGTATCAAAATCAGGGCCGAAATTGTTTTCGATTTAAAAATATAAAACGGCTATTATTCGCACTTTTAATGATATCAAACGATAATTATTTAGTAGATCTTCCGTAAAAACCATTCCAAAAGTTCGGCTACTTAAGAAATTTTTGAATAAATTGAGCTACAAGTTTCATTTTATGCCGGGGACAGGGCAAAATGGTGGGTGGTGACTTATAAAAATATTTTTGAAAAATTCAGTTTAAGCAGGACTTAAATATATTTTTGTTTAAAATAAAGTCAATAAGTTATATTTGCAGTTAAAAGGCATTTTTTACCAATATAAGGAAAGAAATGGCTGCAAATAAATAAAGAAGTTGAGGGACATGCCAAAATGGCCGTTGTTATAAATTTTTATAATTCCTCCTATACAAAATAGCCAACACAAATAAGTTTATGACCAATCACATTGCACGAAATTGAGTAAACAAATTACCAATTGAATTTTGGTTCACTTCAGAGACTAGTAAAGAAGTTGCTACTGTGATATTTCAGATCACAAATGTACATTTTATACTTTGGCGCTTAAATTTACTACTCCTACCCAGATTTATAAAGGTCTTGATTACTTTGGTATTAGTAGTTAGCTTTAGTAACAGCCTAAAATCCTAACAATGTATACAAACAAAGCTAAAGTAACAAGATGGCGCACGTTATAAAATTTGAACACTCCTGCGGGCTTTGCACTCATGGCGATAAAGGATGGATAGCACTATTTATCGCACAATTTATTAATAATACCTATGAAACTAAGGTATATCCCTCGATGAAAGGATTCTTTACAAAAACTAATTGAGTCGCCAAATCGAAGGTAAAATTTGGTAAAAGGTTTTAAACCGCCCCAGAATTTCTTGTCTAAAATATCCTTTAACAAACAATTATTAAATATTCAACCCATCACTGCTTGCTCGGTGACGAGTGAAATTCAGCGTAACAAAAATAAAACCTATTTTTACACCCTCACAAAACGATCCTTGTGCCTTTGACATGAATAAAATAAATGTTTAATACTTTTACCTGAAGGTTTTGGGGCTTTTCATTAAATATTTATACGGAAGGCGATTAAAACCAGAGAATTTAGATCTTGTAATTAAATTATTGAAAAACAGAAATCATTAATTCAGTGTAATATTATAGTAATACAAATATAAGCAGAAATAAAATAACCTGAAAACATAAATGTATTTTGTTTTAAATACATACGCTCAAAAGAAAAACCCAAAAATTTATTCACTATCTGTAATTCCTCCGTACTTGTAATGTTATCCATATGTAGGTAATAACACTAATACTAAGTGTAAAATGTAAAAAAAACCTTCATTTTATATGGATTTTATTGTGTTTCATTTTCATATCTTATTTCATTTCACCTATCTACCTAGTCATATTTATATAACATTGTACAACCTGCACAAATATTTTCAGGAGATTTACGGGGAAACTAACATGCTATAATAAGAAGCTTAGAGCTTATAGTCGCGTGTTCATGGCTGATTTACGACGCGAGAGAAAGAGACAAAGCGATGTATGAAACGAGGTTTATATCATCTTTATACGCGACGGGGTGTTTTGTTTAAAATGCGGTGGAAATTATCTTGAGAAAGATATTTATTCAAGAAAAGCTTGAACTAGGATGGAGTTCAAATCTTTATATGATATCTATTTTTATTGAAAGTTTTCCGTGTGTTGTGGGTGATGTGTTAATCTAGGTTGTCCACCATACCATATTTCATCAACATCAGTTTAGTAGTTTTTGCGTAAAGAGTAACAAACATACAAAATATTACCTATGAGTACACTCACGAGCATAGACTTAGTATATACTAGCGTATAGACGAACAAAGCGAGCGAGGGAGAAGAAAATCCCTTACGGAAATTTGGCAAGATAGAAAAGGATAGCGAATATAATGAAACTGTGACTGGTTTTGAATGACAGAGCGTCACAATTCAGCACGCGGAAAAACAACCCCTTAGTATTTTGGATTTTTTGCGTACATCGTGGTTTATTTTCAGTAAATCTAAGTGTATTCAACAACGGTAACATCTTCTGCGAGTGATTGTGGCGTTAATCATAGAAATAATCCTGAAAATTGCACATTTCACAGGTAAATACCAAAATAGTCATCACTGCTACGACGCGTTTATTTTTGGTTAAAAATTGTCTTTTATCCTGTATTAAATATAAAATAATGCCAATGCTGTGGTTTACTTTCATATTTTGTGTATGTGGAAGTCCATTTGTTAATAATTTCCATGATTTTAGTGGATATATTTTTCATCAATTTATTTTACATGTACGCTAGGGATTGACTCAAATTAATCGATATCATTATCGATATTTTATCTTGAATGTTACCTATGAAAATAAATGCTAGCTTGCGTTTACCGTCTCGGATCTGAACCATTTTGTCAGGGCAAGGTACATCTTTTAACAAATACATAAACTAATTATTTTCTATAATTTGTCCAACAGATTCCCTCTATAGATACTATAATAAGACGAAAGTGGTTGAAATTAGTTGGACGCGTTGGTTGGAATCCAAAGAAGAACACTACCATTTGCAACAATTCGACTTAAGAATGAATGTGAACTTAATAATTTAGGAAACGAAACTGGAATGAACCAGTTAAATAAATAAATATGTGGTAACATCTCAAACACGGCCATCCGAGGCAGAGCCAGTAATATGGGTCAGACAGATAATATAATATCTAAGATTTTTCTGTTTAAAAGTCAATAAAATAAGGAGCGATGAAAAAAGTGTTTTTATTTTTATTTATGCATTTTTTTACACTATGTCAAAATTATAATCTGGACAACAACAGTCTATGGAACAACTCTCTCCAAGGGTCGAACATCGAACTTCAATAACTTATCGATGGTCCTCCAAAGTAAAGAAAGGTACATCACTAGCTAATGCACACACTGAAAAATCAAAATTGGTCACGTTTTATCGAGCTGTCAGTTCGTCTATACGCTAGTATATACTAAGTCTATGCTCACGAGCAATGAAAAATACCTGCCATACTTTCCATGTCACTGGAACTTTTTCATTACTCATGACCTCATGAGTGTGATTATGTGATTTACGATTGCTTTAAAAACTTAATTAGGTACTTATTAGTAAAGAAAGGTACTTAGTAGGTTTTTGTATTTTTTCAGCATAGTTTTTCAACGGTGAGTTGCTTGGAGGAAAACATTTCGCACAATCTGTGAAGGACGCAACATCTGCTCGGCGCTTCAATAAAAGCAATACGGAATTTAACGACGCTGCAAATTAAACACGCTGTTTGTTTATTTATGTTCTCTCCTCGCCTTGTTTTACGTATAAGTAGGTATGAAATTTACGGCCCAGAGCGTTAGCCTAATAATGCGAGTGCTTCGAACTAGGTCTATACTTTTTATAGGTCCAGCAAGGAAAGTGTCGGACCAAACGGATTCTCATAAATGTATGGTGAAACGGCGTCGACAATTCCGATGAAGTGGACGCACTTCTGTACAAAAAATACTGACTGCGATGCGTCGGTTACGTACGATGCCGAAAGGTAAATGCTTCCCCTTATTCGGGCCTTCCACAAAACTATGCACTCTTAACATTGTGGTGTTAAATAGCTTATTTATATGCATGTGTGTGACTGTTTTGTGTGTAATTATTTGACTTACTTTATTAACTTTTTAATTAGTAAGTACATAATAAAATATCGCCTGCAAATTTTTAATTATCTCAGTGTCTCCGCTGTGTGTTATTGTAATAAGGTTAATTAAAATAACCTTAAACAAATTAAGCAAAAACCTTGCAACCTCTGAGCTTAAAAGTTGGTGGACATATAACTTTTTGGACAGAGTATACTAAGTTGGAAGCTAGACCGGTTCGTAGACTTAACATATGTATTGTCATCACGACTCATTACGTCCCCACTGCTGGGGCACGGGTCTCCTTCCAATGAAGGAAGGGATTAGGCCTAGTCCACCACGCTGGCCAAGTGCGGGTTGGTGGACCCCAACACAAGCAAGCTTGTGAAGAGAGAGTTATAGGGTAAGTGGGCAACCCGAATGTCAGATTTTTTCAAGCCGCCCGAAGGCCTCTGACTAGACTTAACGACTGCTGCCGAAGCAGCAACCGGGACCCACGGTTTAACGTGCCGTCCGAAGCACGGAAGCGTCCAGAAAAGCACCACTTGAAATTGGTCACCCATCCAATGGCTGACCGTGTCAGTTGTTGCTTAACCTCAGCGATCAGTTACGATCACTGAGGCCCGCTCGACTACGGACGCTTCTAAGTATGTTTTCAATAAAATAAAATTGTACATTTACCTCGCATATCTCGCATCTTTAATCTGTAGGCAACGTTTGCAAATTGCTCTAGTTCACATTCTTTCCCTTTTACAAGTTATACATTTTTTAATTCATCGAAGAAGCTTCCATGCATTGTAAGATGACTGTAGTATTTCACAAGTATCCAACGTGGTATTATGCTGCAAAATTATGAATCCTACGCGATGCTGAAGCGTACTTCAGAAAACGTCGACTCGAATTTCTTAACCTTATCATAATATTATGCAATAATTTTCTCTTTTGTTATGGTAGTAGGGTTTCTGCAACATGCAACAAGAGTGTGGTATTTTCAGCTGTATTCGCAAAAGTCTAAAACTCTTTGAAAGATGTTTCTATTTGGTTGGAAATAATTTGCTTTAATTTTGCTGTGTGTGAGACGTGTGGAGACATATTATTATTATTAGCATAGCACATATTTGTTGGAAAAGCACCCTATAGAGCTTCCACTATGTTATTGTATTTTTGACGTTTCCTTATGTCTGGTAAGTAAAGTTGGTTTTCCTTTGCAGTCATCAAATATGTATGGGATTTCGACTGTCAAAAAATCAAATATAATGGACAGAGTATAATAGTTGCGTAGACCTTGCCATCACACCGACGGCCTCCTCGGAAACGCGGTAACTGACTAATTAGCAAAAAGAACGAACGAAGAAACCGGCTGATTACCAGTTACTACCTCATTACGTAAACCGACACTGTTAGGACGGGCCTATCTCCAGTTATCGACAGTTGTGAGATGATGAGGGTCACTCAGGAACACCGGAAGCGGTCTCCAACTTAATTAAGATGCTCTACAAAACTCGTAGCTCGTTCGGGATTGCCATCTTTGAGAAATCGGTTTATGATTTTAACCGATTTCAGTATGACTGGATAACGTTTATCTGTGGGATAGCTAGAGCAAAAAAATACAGATTTTTTTATACTGTTGTTAACTTAATTAGGTAGATAACATTATTGTGTATAATGTTATTATGTAAAAAGCTCACAATTCCCGAACTGCTGTCCTGATTACAGGGATACATTCCCTTGTGCTCGAATATACCCAGGTAACTAATTCTTTATTCTTAATTAAGTCATCCTTTCGTAAATAATGCCGTCGACTGGTCTCGGTTGATTGTTCTGGATTTAACGAAGGAAATGGTGTACCCGTAATATACTCTTAAAAACTAAATTAAAAACATCACCCTGTATAAATATCACCCTGTGCAGGTATCCTCATTAGTCCGCAATACTGGGGATTTCAGAATACACCCCGCTGGGGGCTCTCCAAACACAATTAAAGTGCCAAAATAAGGGCCTTGCTGAACCAAAATAGACGCTTTACAAAAAGGAATTACAGAATACTTTTGCAAAAATTAAATTCAGACGCGGAGGTATTAAGGGTCTGTGAAATGCTAAGCGTTTCTAATTGGTTACCTTCTAGGTACATAATATACATTATATTGTGTAGCAACTTTTCAATAATGTACATACAAAAGTATCTTAAATAAACACCTTTCATACGATGAACGAAATCATCGTGCGGAAACCTGCACCTCTATATTTCTTGGTGTGTAACCGAAGTATATTGTACTCATTCCAAAACGGCGATAGGACCATATTATACAAATGTGAAACAACTGATGTCGGTACTGTACTTATTGAAGTGTAAATCGCTGTTAAGATTGTCTGAATTGTAAGTGAGCAGGATGTATGCTTAGGTACACTGAGTCAAAGTCAAATGAGAAATCGGGCGTACGACGAGGGAGTCTTATTATGCCAAGTTCCTCTTGGATGCTTGTTTAGTGTATTTGTTTAACTAGCGAGTATAAGTTTGTATTATACTCGCTAGTGTAGTACTAGGACATCATTATAAAATTAGAAGTTTTCTCTCAATTAGGTCGTTTATTTATAAGAATACCAGTTTGTCAAGCGTTATTAAACATGTAAACACACACCTTGTCTACGATTAAACCTTATCTGCGGCTTAACTCTGGAAACAGCGTATAAAAAAAATTGTGATGATTGGATAATTTGTTGGCATATGTGCATCGATTCTAAAAGAGCATATTTTGAAGGTAATATAATAAATTTGGATGAATAACAAACATTTTGTGTTTTATTGATCCAGTCTCGATACTTTTTACACAGAGTAGTATATGTATAGACGACCGAATGGCGTAGTGGTTAGTGACCCTGACTACTGAGCCGAAGGTCCCTTGTTCGATTCCCGGCTGGGGCAGATATTTGTTTAAACACAGATATTTGTTCTCGGGTCTTGGATGTGCCCGTAAAATGGCAATAGGCCCGCCCCCTATTATTGGGACTAACATAACACACTGGCGAAAAGTGGGTGCAGCAATGCACCTCTGCCTACCCCGCAAGGGAGTACATTAGTACAAGGCGTGAGTGTGTGTGTGTGTGTGTGTGTATGTATATATATATGCACTCACGACTGTAATCCACAAGTGAGCCATCCACTTTTCGCAGCACATTTGTACTCACGTGATAGGTTGCGAACCATATCGCCGTTTTGGAATAAGTACAATGCACTTAGAATTACACTTTAGAATCTAGATGTGCAGGTTTTCCCACGATGTTTTCCATCACCGTAAGAGCACGTGGTATTAATTGAAAACACAATTGAAAAAAATCATTGGTACAGGCCAGGATTTGAACCCACGGCCTCACGATTAAAAAATAATAAATAATGGTTATGATATCTTATATAGAGTTTAAACATCTAGCTATCTTTTTACGACGGCGACATCGCTTAGGCCTGAATAAAGCTTGAAGTTGAGAGCTGAGTTTAACAGATTGTTATCAGTTATCAAGGAGTTTTCGTTTAAAAATACCTATTTTCTGGCTAAGACCTTAACTCACGCGATATTGGCACTATCCTGTTCACTGAACAAAATCCACCCATTACAACATGCAGGTACCAACATCCAAGTCATTACGACAACGCTGCGGGTGTCCTATTTATTAATAATCAACCTCCTTAGGTCTATCTACGGCGTGGCCTGGGGGGCTACTACCAAGTCGAACGAACGAGAGCTGTCATATAATCGGACCGCTTGAAACTACGCTATTGGGTCGTGGTTAGCACTGCAGGTACTTATGCTTTTCCTAAGCTGTCGGAGCGCTGCGCTTACCACGGCTCTATATAGTGAGTTAGACCACCAGGGATTATTGATTGACTTTTGACACATTTGTCAAGAATTTAATATGGAGATGACGTATAATTGATGAACCATTCCCTGGTTATAATCCAACCGACTATGGCGAAATTGGAGCTAAGCGTGGCGATTGCGTGACAATTCTTGATCGCTCGTTCGTCGATTTAGAGAGTGACCCCCCTGTACCGAGCTATTATGGGAAATAAGGGAAGGGCGGGGTGTAATAGTGTAGTGGTTCCACTAGTGTTCCGTGGAACCCATAGGTTCCGTAAGAGGCCATCAGCAGTTCCGAGAAAATACAAGAATACTGAAATCAAGCATGTGTAGCGCAAATTGGTGTATGGTACAATGTATGGTCTAAGCCAGGGTTCTGCCAAAACGGGGTTCCGTATCGATAAATATTTGGGAACCGCTGGACTAGCGGACAAAGGCCGATTGTGAGCCTAAGGCCATTGTGCACCAATGTTACATGATTGCCTCAGTGGATTAATTCACTAGCCTATATCCAGGACATATTAATAACAGATGTTGTTAGGCAATACCAATTATGTGAATTGCTAATTATCAAATTGCGTTGAACGTTGAACGATTGTACCTTTGGTCAGGAATGTCATAGGTAAGTATAGAGTCCTACAAAGCTGACATTGCAACGGGTAAAAGATCATTTATTTCTGTAACTGGGAGCCCTACATGAGTGAAGAAGAATAAGACTTACCAGGTTGGAATCTAGCAGTAAGTACATATGTTTTAATTTGCCACAAAAAATACGGCTATAATTTACCTACTAGCCTTGTGTATACTGAGTAGGTGTATCTATGTATTAGTTGGCACGCATCCAAAACTTATGGCAGGCTGTACCTTTGGTTTTCAAAATGATGAAAGTGCTCTAAAAATCAGTGACATGCAACATTGTTTCAAATATAACATATCCATGGTTAATAATTACAATTACTTACTTATCTAATAAAAATATATTTATAAAAACCGTGTCCACGTCACAAAAGTGATATTATTTAAAATTATAGTATCAATGTTATAAATTTTATTCATATTTCGTACAGATAGACGATTGCATAAATCATACTTAAGTCCAATAATAATTTATCATGTTGTCGTTACCCTATCAATATCACAGCGGGTTTATTGAAAAGTCGTTCATCTCAATTACCTTCAGGCTATTCTGCAATGAAATTGATTAGTACGTATATTGAATAGTTACGTAGAGGGATCACTCATAAAGGATAAGTCATATGAGGGCACACGACCGACGCCCTCCCCAGCCGTAACAGTCGCCGTGACCGAATCCGGTCGGACAGAATCACTAGAGTCCGGCAACGATAACTTTGCAACCCGTAAAATATATTTTTTTCTTTCATTTAGTAACCGAATTAGCACCTTTTATGTTTTATTTAATTATTATTTTTTATATTATTTATTTTTTTTGCTGTTAATGAAAAGAGTTTCGCATATTTACCTTAGTTCTTATCCAATCAAGGGTTTGTAAACTCACTTACTATTTCAAACTTTATATTGTGTAACGGTATTTTGTTTGTTGTACACAAAAGTGGAAATAAATAAATAAGGGGTCAGTTATCTCTTCTATTCGGCGCAGTGTGCAAATAGTACGGCCGATGTTAGTTCTTCACTGACGTACTAGACTGCGTGACGTACTAATGTACTAGAGTGCGCGCCAGAAATTCTAAAAATTTGGTTTTAATTTAATATTATTAATTATATTTCTATTATTACTTTTGAAATATTATAAGGCCGTATTTCACTTTATTTACATACATAGTTAGATTTTTCCCCATCTCCTATTTATGTATGGTTGTTTAGACGACGGGATGGCGTAGTGGTTAGTGGCCCTGACTGCTGAGCCGAAGTTCCGGGTTCGATTCCCGGCTGGGGCAGATATTTGTTTAAAGACAGATATTTGTACTCGGGTCTTGGGTGTTGATATTTAATATGTATCTATTTATGTATTTGTGTACATATATCAGCTGTCCGATACCCATAACACAGGCTCTGCCTAGCTTGGGGTCGGATGGCCGTGTGTGAGATGTCCCCACATATTATTATTATTTATTATTATTTATTGGTAAACAATTTCCCACAGCAGTCACGCGCAGACTTATCTGGCGCGCACTCTAGAACATCGTACAGTGCCACAAACTTATCTGTTCCGGTGACAGCTCACATAAATTACTAATATTCCTTAATTCTATAAGATTTTAAGTTTGCTCGTATTGTTAATTCGCTCTTGCGGTGTTAATAAACCCATCTAATCATTTACAATATACAATTCATTAGTAAGTAATGAGATATGGATCAATTTAGTTCGCTCTCACCGGAACAGATAAGTTTGTCACACTATACACATGTATATTGTATATGTCTAATGTGAACCACACTCTGTGTGCGCTCTATCACAGTGTCGATTGCATTACCCGAGATTGGTGTTCGCGGATTGGTTCTGTGTCACATCAATGGCGGAGTGGTATCGATACCTTATTGGGAAACGTAGAGGTTTTTAACACAGAGGAGTTAGTTTCATGAATTTACACTCACGAGCAATGAAAAAGTTCCAGACGTTCCAGTGAGAAAAGCGTAAAATTATTTCTAAACTGAAAAATCTAGCTTAATGACGCCTTCTGCAACATTGAAGTACATTTAACAGAGCATCAGGATATAAACAACTAAAAACAGTAATATTTTGTTAAAATTTTAAATGATATGTTTGAAAAAATTGGGTTGGTTGGGTGTCGGTAATTTGTGAGTGGAACTATTTCATTGCCCGTGAGTGTATTTGGAACTAGCTATAGCCCGCGAACTTCGCTTCGTATTGGAAAGTTTTTCTGCCGCAATTACGCGTTAAAAGCCAAAGTTAATCCAGATCCAGGGTTTCAGCTTTTTTTACTCTGGTTCTACAACTGTTGTCTGGAAGAGACCGCTTTTAGCGATAAGACCACCATTTGTACATTTATGTTAAATAGTTTTATGGTGTGCAAATAACGATTATTATTATTATATTATTATTGGTATTTACTTATAAATCGCCGGGTACTATGACTACGAAATCTCCAAAGATTGGAGTGGATTCGTTGTAAAATTCACTGTGTAAAAATAGTGCCCACGTATCAACTGACAACAAATACAGTACAGCTTAGAAAATTCTAAGTTATTCTGAATATGGCGCCCTGTAAGGCAGCGTTCCCACTACGCCGGACCGGCAGATCTGCCGAAAACCGGACACCGGACAGAGTGTTCACATTACATCGGATCCCGGAAGAAATTCAGACAGTCCTCAGTTGAATTTGGACCTGCGCGCACAATGGACGACGAAATTGTTGTGTTGTGGTGGTATCTTAATAGAAGGAAAAATAAAAGAAAACATTGGGTACACCCTCATCCAGTTCATCTAAGTTTGGTTTCAGTATTAAACATAGGTACTTCACGCCATGCTGCTAACTTTAAGTTTTTGTCTTTATAGACGTCTTCGGTCTTATCCGACAGAACAGGTCACTCTTGGACAAGCGTAATTAAAGTTTCTGCTTGAATATCCATGCTAAACGTCTACTTTTACCAGAACATGCGAGCCGAATGACGTGAGTGGAACACGGGCGGGGCGAGGGGACCACGAGCGGGGCGAGGGGACCACGAGCGGGGCGAGCGGGGGACAGATACCGGCACAAACTCGTTCACATTACTCCGGGCCCGGTCGTTCTACCGGCAATTCGTAGTGACAAAACGTTCGGTAGAAATGCCGGGCTCGGCAAAAATGCCGGACCCGGGATAATGTGAATAGCTTCATATAAATTGTACAGCCACTAGCTCTTCCGGCAGATTTACCGGCGCGGCAGATCTGCCGGCCCGGCGTAGTGGGAACGCTGCCTAAGGGTACTTAATGACTGAAAATAGTAGAGGGGTCGCCGGTCGTGGGCAACGAAGCGAAGTACTATTTATAGACACGCAAACATTTTCACAGCTAACTTTTAAAATTAACCCCTTCTCATGCATTTTTAACCCCGACCAATCAATGTGGACAAACTAGACAACCAAGCTTTTGAACGTTTGATGGAAAGTTTTGTAATCTTATTCAAATTGGTGCACCCGTACGCACTATCATAATTATATCATACAAGTACTACCTGTTTTTTCTTAATGAACAAATTATAGATAGGTATGTGGTAGGTATATTTAAAACTTAAAAAACCAATTCAGTTATTTATTGCCATAATTTACATAATAAATAAAAGAAAAACATTCATTACGGGTTAAATTAATAGTAGCACCGTATTGAATTTAAAAATACCAAATACCCTACATAAATGATAGTATCAAAGATGAAAAGCATTTCAAGCATACAATCTCTATTTAACCAAAAAAACTGAATATTAATCCTGAATTCTGAATAAACATAATTTTCCATCTCCTGCCAATAAACTCGAACATAAAACGAACTCAAAACCAATTATATACAACCGCAGACAGACACATCATTACGAGAAACCGTTAGTAATAATCCTAATCCTAACTAATATTATAAATGCGAAAGTAACTGTGTCTGTCTGTCTGTCTGTCTGTCTGTCTGTTACTCTTTCACGCCAAAACTACTGAACGGATTTGAATGAAATTTGGTATCCATACGATCTAGACCCTGGGAAAGAACATAGGCTACTTTTTATCCCGGAATTCCCACGGGAAAACTTTTTAATGCGAAGCGAAGCGCGCGGGAACAGCTAGTACATAATAATAATACATTTACAGTAGAAGGGCCTCGCTAATTCGAACACCGCTTATTCGGTAATCGCGGTAATCCAGACGAAAAATTCGCGGAGCAATATAGGCACTAAACTTGACACTACAGGCTTGCTTAATTGTATAGGGGTCAACGGGATGTAAATACGAACATTTCATATTTGAAAATAATTTGGTATCTATAAAATTTAGCAGACTTCGGGCCCAGGCCCATACTATTCAGCAGCAACTGGCATAATACTAATCTTGTCTCATCAATCTACGTAGGGTTAAAATCAAATGTTTTTAGCATTTATGTATTCGAAATTATCTTTTAATAATGTATAAAAAATATTGCAGACTATAATTCGGGCACCTTGATATTTCACCAAGAGAGTTATGTCATTCCGGATTAGCGAGGACCTGCCGTGGTTATTCATTCTTCAGAATCTAATTACTAGAATAACATTTCTTATTAGATCGAAGCTGGCTTCACTTACAACAGTTCTGTAATTGTTTCAATAGATGTTGTGTTCAACTTAATTATAACTGCCTGCGACAGACCCATACACGAGTACCTTCTGTAGAACATTATAACAACGCCAACGCTGGTCCATAGTGTAGATACAAGTATAACGACAAACGATTCTATAGTAGTAGTACTTAATGGTTCTTTCATAATGTTGATATTATTTTTTTTTACCATCGACATAAAGAGTGTCAAAAAAGGATTGGTATAATATTATGCCGAAAGAAGGATAAAGACATTTGAAAAATCGAGAAAAAAAATGCTTTGGTAGCTTGAAATTTGGTTGCTCACGTGCCTTTTTGAAAAAACTGTACAAAACAAGTTGTTTAGAATATCTCCTGAGTCCACTCCATTTTGCAACACCCTGTATAGAAGCTGAATCGCGACTCCGCAAACTTGCCGTGGTCTCGCCTGTCACAAATTCACAATCGATAACCCAATGACCTACAAGATTCTATCCGACGTTATAATATTGTGAATATTGTGGTCCATCTTTGCTTGGACAATACACCATTCGCTGACCGAATGGTGTGGTGGTTAGTGGCCCTGACTTCTATGCCAAAGGTCCCTGGTTCGATTCGGTCTTGGGTGTTAATATGTATTACAATAATATAATATACTCGTATATAATATAATGTATCTGTGTAGATATATCAGCTGTCCGCTACATGTGTTACAGGCTCTGTCTAGCTTGGGGTCGGATAGCCATGTGTGTGATGTCCCCTCATATTATTATTATATTAAATAGGTGTTACTTCAGAACTTTTGTATAAGTATAACCACATTTAATAAACTCTTCTGTGGTAAGAAATATCAAGAAATTTCATCGCTATACAAAATTAATATTGCGTAAAATATTAAATTTAGGATTTAGGGTCGTACATTTGGGAGCGGTGCTACAGAGCTCTTCAAAGTACTTTAAGCCGGCAATCGTGTCACTGAATTTTGGATATTGCGAACTAGGTAGAGGTACTTAGCTTCGTTTCGTAGCAGAAATGTTTGACAATAGATTGGGGACTTATTAAAAGCCTTCCAATTTCAGTTTCATTAAATTGAAGTGCTTCGCGCATATAAAGACACTTCAATCAAATCAAATGATCTAAAGAGCAATTCGGAAGTAGGTGCAGGGGGACTGCAGGAAAAGAATAAAAAAATATACCGATTTGGACGGTCATTTTGTTGGATGTCGGTATACAAAATAATTGATTTCGGTAAAATAGCCTTTGGAGTGGAAAAAAACATGTAGAGTAGATAAAAACTCTATATACAGTTATGCCATGCTAAAAATGTCAAGAGGCTTGTTTTTTTTTTAATGTACCTATTGGTCTTGGTACAAAAATAAGACAAATAAAAACAGATATTAAGATCAGTGAAATATCGACCATCAACTTGTAAAAAATATACATTCTAATTTTACATAACATTCTGTAACATAGTTCTGTTGAGTGATATTTCAAAGGGGCTTATTTCCATTATAATATAAAATAAAAAAAACTATGAATGCCATTATCATTGTTATTTGATAATTAAATGTTGTTAAACACAACACGTACTAGCAAATAAACATATCAACCAGCGGATCTATGACAAACCGTAATTATCAGGGGCCTTTATTTATAACCATTACTTGGGTAATAGGTTAAACATTGTACCCACGAGTATCCTAACTAATATTATAAATGCGAAAGTAACTGTGTCTGTACGTCTGTCTGTCTGTTACTTTTTCACGCCATAACTACTGGACGGATTTGAATGAAATTTGGTATACATATTATGGTCTAGACCCTGACAAAGAACATATATAGGCAACTTTTATCTATACCGGAATCCCCACGGAAAAACTTTTTAAGGCGAAGCGAAGCTCGCGCGAACAGCTAGTTATACATATAAATGAACTAAGCGTCGCCCGTCTTTTCAACGTAAACAAAACGGCAGGGGGTAATTATCTTTATTAATACACACATCACTTTAACTACCACTAATGACTGTTTCTTCGAAGTAGACTTTATCATTCATTCGTGTGGGTGTAGCACTGGGGGACTAATGCAACTGATCAATAATACATATCGTTTTACCACCGATGGTCGCATTTCCTTCACACGTGGAGAATTGTAAATATAAATAAAGACTGTCAAAATTGAGAAAATTTTAAAATATATTTATGCCTAATTTGTTAAAATTAAATGAAATTTGGAATATACCTACCTGATTTATAAAATGGCCTATGAGGCGTTTGTTAAAAAAAAAAAAGTTCCTTTTTGGAGAAATAGATGGCGTTTTCTGGGGTTGTACCAACTTTCAAACCCTCAGAACACACTCAGATCACAATATGTTATTCTGTGAGGCTAACGAAATGTGAAAGTGACGTAGGTAGGTAGAATTGTAGTATTATTTTCTCTATGATGTCGATGTCACTGTTGCTTCAGCGTTCAGTGCGATTGTGCGTACAGCCGTTCTTTTCAAGTTTTCTCAGTTTCCTTGTGTTTCTCCTGTATTAATTGAGTTGTTTATTTTTTTTTTATAAAAACAGGCATTATATAGTTAGATTACATTTTTGTTTGACAGCGCCATTAAACCGAAATGGTTTGTCTTGGCACATTAAAATGAATTTACACATATAGTAGGTACAATATTACGATACATTCACGGTTAAACATTACAGTACATTAATCGGTGAAGTATTATACTTATAGGTATTATCTTAACACATCGTACGCTCCTGACTTAATATAAAAGCAAGTACTTATTTTATTGTGAGTAAAAACTTTATTAGCGTTAGTTAAAGTCAGCTACACCGGGCTCGCGGCAAAAACGTCGTAACCGCCATGCAAACAGCGTCGCTTACGCGTTTCGGTCGGTAGCCCGCTTGAACTGGTTCAGTCATAGATCATAGATAAGAGTTTTTATGGATGGCAGCTATATACAGGTTGCTCTTTAATAGAAAGACAGATATTAGTTTTATGATTATAAATTTAGTTTATAGGTATGTTTTAAAGCATTTTGTTTAATAAAAATAGGTAGGTACTATACGTAAGTATAATATGGTTGTTTATTTAGGTAGGTAGGTTTTTTACAAAGTATTCTTTTAGTTTATTTTTCAGGTTTTTATTATTTATTTCATTTTTAAGTGTGGTTGGCAATTCATTAAATAGTGTAGGAACTATGTATTTATTCGTTCTACGTCCGTATATATTTTTAAAGCGTGCAGTTGTCATTTTTTTGTTGGTGATGCTTCTAGTATGTATTTTGTGTTCGATAGGATTTAGCATGTTGTGTTGGTCGTATTGCTCAACGATCAGCGCGTATTCCACCCGTCTGTGGACCGGTAATATCCCACAGTAGTGGAATAGTCTCTGATATTCACCTTTACATTTTTGTTTAATTTTTGGTGGTACAATCTTTTTTAGTAGTCTTATTTGTAAATTGCATATTTTGTCGAGATAGGATTTATAGGTTCGTCCATAGCTTGTGATTCCATAGAATATTATGGATTCCACAAGTGCTTTATACATATTTAATAAAACACTGTACGGTACCTTGTATTTAAGTATGGATATTTTGGCAAGGACTCCTCTAAGTTTATCACATACCTTATTGACATGTGGCTCCCAATTAAATCTATCATCTATGATGAGACCAAGGTAAGTTGCTGTTTTGACTTGTTCAATTGTTTCGCAGTTATTGCAGTTGTTCGTGTGTAAGCAATCATGGTTATGTGCTATCAATCTTACATGATGGTCTGTAGGGTTGTGGCTGGATCTTATGTGCATCATTTGGGTTTTTTGAGCGTTTAGAATTAGTCCTGCATCATGTGACCATTTTACCAACGCTGTGAAATCTTTTTGTAGCTTTTTCATTGCCTCTGTCACACTTTTGTCCGCTGCTATTAAACAAGTGTCATCTGCAAACTGATATAGGGAGCAATGTTTAATAATGTTAGTGACGTCATTTACATAAACGAGGTAGTGAAGGGGACCAAGGACGGATCCTTGGGCCGTGCCTATTGAGACCTTAACATCATCACTGTAGCAGTCGTTTATTTTGACTCGATATTTGCGGTTGGTGAGGTAGTTTTGGCACCATTGTAGCAATGGTCCCCGGATGCCTGTACTATCTAATTTCTTAATGAGGTAATCGTGTTTAAGCGTGTCGAATGCCTTGCTGTAGTCGATAAACACGAGCACAACATGTTGCTTCTCATCCAGGTAAGTATTAATTTCATCGGTAAATTTTGATAGTAAAAGTGTTGTGCTTTTTTGAGCTCTAAATCCAAATTGTGTGTCTGTCAGTATGTTGTTGTCTTCATAGTATCTGTGGATGAGACCAGCTATATATTTTTCGAAAATTTTGTCTAAGATTGGTAGTATTGTTATCTGTCGATAATTCGAGAAGCAGTCATGTTTACCTTTTTTGTGTATCGGTCTAACGATTCCTAACTTTAATTCATCTGGGTATATTGTGGTTTTTATACTCGTGTTTATGAGGTTGGTAATGGCTGTGACTATCTTGTCTCCGATAATTTTTATGTCGATAGGACGTATGCCGTCCTGTCCTGGTGACTTACGGGGATTGAGGTTTTTTATAATTTTGTGAATATTTCTATTTGTAGCTTTTTGGTATAGCATTGATTTGTCTGTCGATATTATGTATTCAGATTCATGCATTAGTTGTTGGTTGCATTTTGGTACAATATCTAGGACATTTTTTTCAAATGTTCGTGCAAAGATATTTGCTATGTATTTTTCATCACTTTGATCTGTAACGAATGCCTTTATTATGGCTTCGTCAACTGATTTGACTATTTGTCCTGTTAAACTGTTAAGTATTTGCCATAATTTTCTTGGATTATTTCTATGCTCATGTATTTGTGTTTTGTGATATTTATTTCTAGTATTTTCAATAAGTTTGTTAGTCCGGTTCCTTATTTGTTTATATTGTAGTAGTAATATTTTATTATTAGGGTCTTTTTTAAAGTTTATTAGTGCTTGATCTCGTTTTTTACAGTCGTCTCTTATTTTATTTGTGATCCACTTCTCGCGGTTTCGTTTACTGTTTGTAATTTTACGGGTATAAGTTGATTTTTCGTAAGCAGAACTAAGATTTGTAGCGATAAATTTATAAACTTCATTTGGACATTTCATGGTGTTCGTCTGTGACCAGTCAACATTATTAATGTGTGAGAAAAATGTACCATCGTCTATAAGCGAAATTGTTTTTGGAGCAGCCTGTATATGCGGTGTCCCTGTACAGGTAACAGCTATCATGCGGTGGTCGGCCAGTACTGTTCCAATTGCCGCGGAGTAGAGGTCATCTGTGCGGTCCCGGATAAATACGTGATCTATACATGATTTACTAATTATACCATTCCTTTCTTCGATTCGCGTATAGTCCGTTATTCCACACAGGAGGCCTCTCCCCGACAGCAAGTTCAAGTATCGGTCCTTTATAATGCTTTCAGATCTCAGGTCAATGTTGATGTCGCCTATAAGTATAAACCTATCGTGCGTGGAGTACTGTGTTAATAGTTGTTGAAGTTCTTTCAAGAATACATTTTTATTTTTATCCGGTGGTCTATAAAGTGCGCACAAGATTATGTTATGGTTTTTCGTGACGGAGATTTTGCCTATCATAGTTTCACAGTGCAGTGTGTTGAACTTGAGCGTTTGGAATTTATATTTTTTGTTGATGTATATAATAATACCCCCGCCCTTACTATGTATACGTAATCTTGTGTGCATTTCGTAGCCGTTGATGTTAAATAGGGAGCAAAACGAGTCTTTTATATTAGCCTCGGTTATAATAATGATATCTATTCGGTTTCGAGAATCATTTATACATTGAAGAAGCTTTGAGAAGTTTTTAATCATAGATCTAATGTTGATATGAATTACGGTGACACTATTTCCTATTTTGGGGATTTTAGTTAGATAATTCTGTATATTTGGGCAGTCAAACAATTCAGATATATTACAACTATTATGATTAGCCATTGAAGGTGTAAGGTATTTCGGATTGTTTATACAGTTTAATCAAAGCGTGCATTACCTTATGCTAGTAATTTCTGTAGGTCATCTTCGAATCTGACAACCTGTATTTTACTTTTTTCGGCTTTGCGCACCATCACTTTCCCCTCGTAGTTGCACCATATAAACTTAAATTTGTCCTTAAGTTGTTCCTTTGTTTTGTACAATAGGGTTTTGTTGTAGGCTGTGAGGGCGTGTCGCACGTAGACCCGTCGTTTGCTGTGTTCGTCCGGGGTCGGGGCGGCGGCGGCGGCGGCCGGCACCAGGTCGGCGGCGGTGAGCCCGGCGCTGCGCGCGGCCTGCACCCAGCTGGTTGGCTCGGATTCTTCTTTCAGCTCGACACGGACTACACTGTCGCTTTTATCGCCTTTTCGCTGCCTCTTCACCGATTTAATCATGGTTTCATCCATTCCTATTTTCTTTGCAATTTCCTGTGTGATCTTGAGTACATTCTCTTCTTCTTGATATGGAATACCTGCTATTTCTAGATGGTATTCAAGTTGTTTTTGTTCAAGCTCGTTGTATCTCTGTTCCATTGCATATATCTTGTTCTCGAGGTGTTTGTTTGTGTTCATTAGACTTTCGTTTTTCTTTTCCAGTACTTTCATTCGTGTTTTTGTATCCTCAGCATCTTCTGCGAACTCGTCCACCTTCGCGCTGCAGTAGTCAACTGCCTGCTGAAGCTCACCGAGTTGGCGTCTTATTGTTTTTTCGACGTCTTTTGCTATGTCCTGCAGGAGCTTCTTTATGTCGATGGACGCAATGCTTTTGGCTGTAGGTTTTGGAGTATTAGTGTCCAGTTCATCCTCTTCTTCATGTTCGTCTTCGTCCGGCACTATGAATGACCTCCGTTGAGGAGTGTTTAGATGGCATCCGTTACATGTCCACTCCAGGTTGTCGGTGGCTCGCAGTGCCGCTATCTGCTTGGCCGTTAGTCCGGCACACTCGTTGACGGCGTGCACGATTATTCCACACTTGCTGCACTCCAGTCCTGGAGACCTTTTGGTGATGGACTTCTTGCAGTTGTCGCATTTCGGTAATTTCGAAGGAGGCATATTGAAGGTAGTTTTAGAAATATTTTGGTCGCTGAGCTTTGATCCTTTCCGTACGAATGTCAACCGACGAATGAGCTATCTGCTCCTCCTCCCTTGATACTACATGCAGCTCAAATCCTTTTAATGAATTTAATCCCTGACTTGGTGGGTCATGTTGGGCAACTCTACCTACCTGTTTGAGTGCTTATGTTAGATAGGTAGGTACCTACATAATATATCATGTTATGTAACAATGGTTAATTTACATTACCGCGAATGATTTAACTTACTTACGTGAATGAAAATCACTTGGTATGAAATGATCCGAACACAACCATGAATGTTTTCGCAGTTTCCAATCAATTTTTCGCACATTTATCCGAGTCGCCTTAATCCATTGTTGCGCCTGGCTTTCATCATTTGGAAATTTATGATGTCCTTTATTTTTACAAGTTGCGACGGCACACATTCTCATCTTGTCTTGTAAGTATTTCTTTGGGATCTTATTTAGGATCATACAATAAATAAAAATAGAAAATCAGTTCTCGCACGCAGCACCCGTTCAAACGGCGCGCACATAGAGAAAAGAACACTACGTGACGGCGAGGGTAGAACTATTCACAGAATACTGAGCACTATCCCAACCCAACAAACATTTTACCCTCAGTTACAGCTATTTTTATAACTTTAACCTGTATAACTGTGTTATAATTATCTCAGTTCTAACATAAAGCGATAAAGATGAGTTAACAAATGAAATTAGTGTTAACAGCAGGTTTAAGTGTTAAAATGGTATTAGTCAAAGCAATTATAATTAAGATGTTATAGGTTTAAACTGTTTCTAGAACCTAAAGCTATGCAAGAGTGCTCACTGACACCTGTTAACACTTATGGTTGTTAAGTGGTTTCCTTTAATACTCATATAAATCTTTAGGTGTCATATTGAATTTAGGCTGCAGGAATTGGTTATAAAAAAGATTTTGTCAAGAGTGCAGTAAGACAAGATTATTACAGTGTTGGAAAACTCAACAATGCAGTTTTAATCTTTAAGGTTAACTTAACTTACGCTTATTGCGTTAGGCAAGTAGACTGTAAAAGTAACGGTGTTAAGCAAGACTGTGCGGATCGACTAAGACTGCATAATACCCTTGGCTAAGGGTGTTCTATTTAAAAAAGTGTAATAGATGACTTAGGTGAGTCTATATGTCTTAAATGTAAGTTCGCCATTTGCATTGGCGACCTAACCTATAAATTGCTGGGATAAACAATATTTTGCTTTAAAATACTTACTTATTTATGTGAATTTTGTCATTCCAGTCATGCTAATCGATTTATGAAACTAATGGACATACAGTAAGGATACAAAAAAATACAAAATTGAGTCGTCTATTTTATATTTACTTCATTGAACTTCATTTGAAATACTTAATAAATTCGGAGCGCATTAAAATTGAGGTGGGAAATATGGTATACATTACAGTAAAATTACAATGGCATATTATTTTCAATTCACAAAACATGTTAAGTCAAGTTAATATATTATATTTACTGTTATTTAGTAATGATCAATACTGTCACTCTAATACTGTCGCGTATGATTGCTGTTGACACTATTATTTTCAAAGACATACAACTTGTATGGTAAAAGTGTATTCGAAAAACGGTAACATACTCACTTAACCCTTTTTTACCAAACAAATAAGAGTCAGGGAGTCAAATAACCATTCTACAACTACAACTATACCGGTAAAAGTTCTAGCTGAGAGTGATTAAACGCTCTTCTATAGTAACTTTAGCACTTCAATGACACCGTACTACAGGCTGTCTATAACTTAAACACTTCAATGACACCGTTTTACAGACTTTCTAAAGCCTTAACTCTCAAAATCGTGGGCCTCTTTCGTGGTTATAAGTGAGTTAGAGCACTCTCCTACACTCTTATATAGTGCCACAAACTTATCTGTTCCGGTGACAGCTCACGTAAATGTGTAATATTTCTTCATTCTATAAGATTTTAAGTTTGCCAGTAGTGGTAATTCGCTCTTGTGGTTTTAATTAACCCATCTAATCTATATTAATATATAATTCATTAGTAAATAATGAGATATGGATCAATTTAGTTCGCTCTCACCGGAACAGATAAGTTTGTGGCACTGTACAGCTATGTCTTAACACTTTCATTTTCGAATGGAACCATTATACAAGTTATATGAGAGTTTTTTTTAACGCTACGGTGTTAGTTGGGAAGCCACATGCAGTCTGAGCCTCGGCAGGATGGCTCGCGCTACCACCCGACATTTAATCACAACTAGTGAGTTCTTATTCTGAGTTTAGTACTCTTTGCTCTCTATGTAATTTTTGACAGTTGGTACACTGCGTTTTCACGCCATCTATCGGCTTACCCAAAAGCTCAACTGACAGCTGTCAAGGAAAACGGCTCATTGTTTGAAAATCCGGACTTTAAGTTCTTTCTTTGATATGAATGTAGGAATGGAGCATTATCATTTATTATTATTTGGATGAACAGAGTGTGTGAAGAAAGGAAGAAAGCATCGATTATCTATGAAAGGAAGTTTGACGGGAGGAATGGAGGATTAGCAAAATGTAGTTGTGCTCAAATATAAATAATTATTTTAAAAGATGTTTTAACTAAAATAAACGAGATTCAGTGCTTTAAACAGTTTGGTTCTTATTTCCACCGCCTGGTCCCACAATTTTGGGGGCTCGTCCGGGATCGAGCGTGGAAATAAGAAAAAAACGACGCGTGATGATGATGAGCACACAGGACGACGACGGTCATTAAAGACGAAGACATGACAAAGACAATACGACGAAATAAATTGGAAAAAGTGATTGGTGACAAAGTTGGTCGCTAGTCACTAAATATTTGAAGACGAAGACTAAAAATGACGACGCAAACAAGAAACGACGGAAGAAGTAACGCAATGCTTGGTAGCATGGTGTCCAACGACAAATTCTGCGGAATTACAAAATTCAGTGGAGAAGATAAGACATATTCTTCGGCGAAGTGGGCCGCCGATATTGAAGATAATGCCGAGATATTCGGATGGAGTGCCCGGCAGAAACTCATTGTCGCTCGACAGTCGCTCGTTGGTACGGCTCAGTTGTGGCTGAGATCGGAGGAGACGTACAAAACATTTGAAGAACTAAATGCCGCCTTACAAAATGAATTTCCTGATGAATTAAATAGCAAAGAAAAGCACGAGCATAAATACCCAGAAGAAGAATATGACAGTCATAGATACGATTCAGGTGAAGAAGAAGAAGAACAGAGTGACGGCCAAGAAATGTCAACGCCAAACAGTTTTCAAGACGATGTAAACAAACAAGACGATGTGAATATTGTAAAAAGCGACGATAAAATGAAGACAATGAGAGATGAACCAATCGATATGAAGGTTAATCTCAAAGATGATATCCCTGAAGCACAGTGGCCAACGCGTATATCAACTATGGAACAGAAGTTAGTGGAGGAAGAAGTAGCAGAATGGTTGAGAGAGGGTATAATTCAAGGAAGTTACTCAGAAGATTCTAATCCTCTGGTGCCGGTGACAAGGAAGGTGAAAAAGTTTAGAAATCAAGTGGTACCGAGGCGAAGAAGGATAAGAAGGCGAGTGACACATGAGAGAAGAAAGATAAGAAGAGAAGCGATACACAAGAGTAAAAAGATAAAAAGAAAGAAGGAACAGAAGATGATAAGAAAGAAGATAAGAAGGAAGAAAAGAAAGGAAGTGATATTGGGAGAAAGAAAGATAAAAGTGATGATGAACGAATGATGACGAATGCGTGTGTTTTAAGTTGTAATGCCGTATTTGTTTATTATTATTAGTTAAGGTGTTAATCATTTAAGTTGTTTTAAATGCACATGCTGAGGGCAGCATGTAAGCAGGATGGCCGAGTTGTAGGAATGGAGCATTATCATTTATTATTATTTGGATGAACAGAGTGTGTGAAGAAAGGAAGAAAGCATCGATTATCTATGAAAGGAAGTTTGACGGGAGGAATGGAGGATTAGCAAAATGTAGTTGTGCTCAAATATAAATAATTATTTTAAAAGATGTTTTAACTAAAATAAACGAGATTCAGTGATTAAATACTTTTGGTTCTCATTTCCACCGCCTGGTCCCACATGAATAGAACTAAATTCTGAAATTAAACGTCCCTCGAGCTATAATCCTCCAAAATTTAAACTCAATAGAAACTATTTCTGATGATGCCAAAAAATAGTCGTGAAATAGTCATAAATAGTCGTGTTTTCCAAAAAAATAGTCGTATCATACTTTCGGAGTTAGAGCTATATTTTATGGAGGATTATAGCTGGAGGTCTCCAGCTATAATCCTCCAGCCTCTGCAGAACAAACGGTAAGGCCTATCGACTTGGTTAAGGTCTCAAAAAATAGTCGTGAAATAGTCGTAATGACATGCCAAATTTCAGAAATAGTCGTCCAAAGATAGCAGAGATATAAAGGTACTTTGCTGCAGCCCTGGTGGAGGATTATAGCTGGAGGTTTTGAAAATATCGAATATCTTTGGAACTACTATGACTATCGGTTTGAATTATGTCTCAAAAAATAGTCGTGAAATAGTCGCTTCTATTTATTATAATTTTAAGCTTGATAAAAGCTGTTAAATAATGATATCAAATTCTTCATACAAATCAAAGTGGACGAGAGTGCCAAAGCGAGCCAGTACACAAAAATAATAGCACCGTAGCATTGAAGTACTCATGTCGAATTTATCTATAAATCATTTATTTCGTCATACTTTGCATCAATAGTATCTAAACTAATCTTTGGTATGAGATTTTATTGCTTTTGCCTTTTACCTTACTGTGTACAGAGAAAACGTATGCCTATACACGCACACATTTATCTCTGTTATCTTGACAAACGATAGCGATGACGACTACGGCGATGTAGTACCTAGGTCAGTTATTGTCATCCCTTACTATCCCGTAATCAGACAAATATTGCTATCCTTGTCTCCTTTCTAACCGGCATGCATCGCACGCATAGAACGCGTGAGCGAACGTGTCACCGGTTGCATCTTGACAAGCTATAGCAAAGCGGTATTTATTACGTCCCTTACTATCCCGGGATCACACAAATAGTGCTGTTCTTGTTTTTTTATTAGCGTTGATGTGGCCGCCACCTCCGCCGGTGAAATTGGGATTAGTTTTATTGAAGACGCAGTACAGGGTAGCACTCAAGCGATAAGAATAAAATACGGTGTTTGAAATATAACTCATTTAATTACAATCACAGGCCTAAAGTACTTTTATTTATACTTAAGTTATTAATTAAACAATCTTTAGGTAGATTAGGTTTCATACAATTATCTCAGTATTATTTGACTATTACCTAAACATATTTAGTTTAATTTAAAATAATCACAGTTGGTTTATTGCTAAGTAATAATATAATATTGACGTAGTTCAATAAAAAAACATGGTATGAACTTAAATATGTAGTTATTTCACTATTTAAAAATAATTATTTTCTAGCCCTATATCATAATAAGCTTAAGTTAAAGTAATCACCGATTGTTCATTATTAGGTTTAGGTAAGTATAATCACGGTTATTGTCATAATGAAATATAACTTATTTAATAACAATCACAGGCCGAAAGTACTTTTATTTATACTTAAGTTATTCATTCCTTCATTGATCTTTAGGTAGATTAGGATTTAATTATTATTATTTTCCATAGTAAAAAGTCACGTGACCAACTAAGTTTCTATAAAAAATTATATATTTTTTTCGCGAATATTTAAATTCTGATTTAAAGAAAGAAAGAAAGAAACATTTTTCTTCGTAGGTGATAATAGGGTATCTATAATGCCCAGATAACTGAATCCTGTAGGTGTAGAACTTGCAAAAATTATGAACAGCCAGTGTAGCTTGCGACGTTATTGAAGAACACATGTAAGCTGAGCTGAAAAAAAATAAGGCAAATTAACGTCTTATTAATAAAAATATTTGTTTTTTTTAAATATTATATACATATATATATGATATACGAGTAGGTAGATACGAGTAGTAATAACGTTATTTCACCTAGACTATTTGTTTGGTAATTTATTGTCATTTGGAGACCACAGCAAACAGTGGAGTAAAATTTCTTATCAGTAAGTAACTTATTGCAACAATTACTTGAAACTGCGAACTTTTGTGCGAAAAGGGTAGAGTAGAAATACTGTTCATTAGTGTATTCGCTTTTTTCAATATATATGTCCCATAACTGACCTCTATTGTTTTTGAGCGAAAGAGATAGCTGAGTAAACAATTTGGCTTTTGTCCAAAACCGGTTTGGTCGGACGGTGCGTTTGAAACTTGTATGAAATTTCACAGGGTGTGAATTACTTACATAGGTATTTAGTTCAGAAACACGTTTTTGTCGCTTGTAACTGATAGGTACAAAAGAGTTTTGACAAGTAAATTGGCTGTTATAACTTTATCAACTTCAGCACCACAACACTGTATCCTAGCATAAGCACAATACCATATGAAAATAGTGATAAATTCTTACCTAGGATTTGTTATCTGGTAATCATGTATTCGGAGCCATTGCAGTTTTTTAGCGCATTACATCAATGCAGTCATGATAGTTTTTCGGCGCATTACATCGATAGGCTGTGTTTTCACCTGAAATAATAATGGGTAGGCTTATAGGTAGGTTACACATAATTTATTTTTATACATATAGGTATTTATTTGCCTAGTTTCATTCAGAAATACAAACAATAACGCCTTTTTTGCTATTGAGGGGTAAATATCCACATTTAACCAGGACTACCATATGTAGGTAATCGATGATACCCACATATTTTCGTATCTACTAAGATATGTACATATAGCCTTAATTGCATGTATGCACAATTTACTAGCTCATAGTGTAAAATTGCTAATTGAATAACAATCCCCATACATATTAAGCATAGATATTAAAAAATAATTTGGTTACGATACTTCAATAAAAAATCATGTTAATAAATAAGCTGAGCATAACAAAATGGGATGGCTTGCTTTGATATTGAATATTAAAAAGGTTACTTACTTGCAAATATTCAAACATAGCACTCACTAAACACTCTTATCTGCATCCACTAATATCTTTTAGAATATAACATCTTGAATATTCATTTGCATATATAGCACTCACAATATTTTAACAACCAACAATAACACCGATCGTGACCATAGTTTGCACTGAACTGTAAACAAATTATCAAACAAAACATGCAAAATACTAACCCCAACTTCACTGGTGGCGGCGCGCGGCGGCGGTCACATAAGGGACGTAATAAATACCGGTTTGCTATAGCTTGTCAAGATGTTACCGGTGACGCAGTCGCTCACGCGTTCTATGCGTGCGATGCATGCCGGTTAGAAAGGAGACAAGGATAGCAATATTTGTCTGATCACGGGATAGTAAGGGATGACAATAACTGACCTAGGTACTACATCGCCGTAGTCGTCATCGTCGCTATCGTTTGTCAAGATGTGTGCGTGTATTGGCATACGTTTTCTCTGTACACAGTAAGGTAAATGCTAAGAGCAAAAGCAATAAATTGTCATACCAAAGATTCGTTTAGATACTATTGATGCAAAGTATGACGAAATAAATGATTTATAGATAAATTCGACATGAGTACTTCAATGCTACGGTGCTATTATTTTTGTGTACTGGCTCGCTTTGGCATTCTCGTCCACTTTGATTTGTATGAAGAATTTGATATCATTATTTAACAGCTTTTATCAAGCTTAAAATTATAATAAATAGAAGCGACTATTTCACGACTATTTTTTGAGACATAATTCAAACCGATAGTCATAGTAGTTCCAAAGATATTCGATATTTTCAAAACCTCCAGCTATAATCCTCCACCAGGGCTGCAGCAAAGTACCTTTATATCTCTGCTATCTTTGGACGACTATTTCTGAAATTTGGCATGTCATTACGACTATTTCACGACTATTTTTTGAGACCTTAACCAAGTCGATAGGCCTTACCGTTTGTTCTGCAGAGGCTGGAGGATTATAGCTGGAGACCTCCAGCTATAATCCTCCATAAAATATAGCTCTAACTCCGAAAGTATGATACGACTATTTTTTTGGAAAACACGACTATTTATGACTATTTCACGACTAATTTTTGGCATCATCAGAAATAGTTTCTATTGAGTTTAAATTTTGGAGGATTATAGCTGGAGGCACGTGAAATTAACTAATTCTAAAATGGTCTTAAACTTAATTTCGGGAACACATAATTTTGCCTACATCCTGTATAACTACTAGAACGAGTATAGTCAGTGATCTCGTCAAACGTCAAATTAACCGTAAATTGTCTATGTCGTAACTTTAGCAGTTCAAGCATGTTTGTTTCATGCATAGTAATGAACTTTTCCACGTGAACGCCATAAATACGTTTTCTCGATAAAAGCTTCGCCAACAGAGATAAACAGTATGGTTATGGTTACTCTAGAATGACGAAAAACGAACGAACGACAGCGGTCTTGCAATCGGTACGATTAAGGGCTGATTTTTCAATGGTTAGATAAGGGTTATCTGGGGAATAATTCTGATACTGTCGCGTCTGAATGTTTGTATTAAACAGTGACAGCAACAATTTTATTCATCAGATAGCGTTTATATGACCATTGAA
This sequence comes from Plutella xylostella, assembly GCF_932276165.1. NCBI lineage: Eukaryota > Metazoa > Arthropoda > Insecta > Lepidoptera > Plutellidae > Plutella > Plutella xylostella. The sequence continues at coordinate 1,842,335 of NC_064002.1, forward strand.
AAATCAGCCATTAGACAACGATTTACCTACAGTCGTGGTTAGCCCAGCAGCGCAGCGAAACTTCGTTTTTCCTAAGCTAGAGTGAACTCACCCGCGCCAGCATACGCGTAAAAAGGTCATAAAATCTATAAATCTATTCATTTTTATGAAGTATATGTTAGGAACAACGAAGCGCCCGTAGTCGAGCTAGCTGCTTATCTTAACTGATCACTGAAGTTAAGCAACAACTGGCACCGTCAGCCATTGGATGGGTGACCGATTTCAAGTGGTTATTTTCTGGACGCTTCCGTGATTCGTGGGTCCCGCCCGTTTGCTGCTTCGGCAGCAGTCGTTAAGCCTAGTCAGAGGCCTTCGGGTAGCTTGAAAATCATCTGGCAGTCGGGTTGCCCACTTACCCGACAACTCTCTCAGCACAAGCTTGCTTGTGTTGGGGTCCACCAACCCGCACTAGGCCAGCGTGGTGGACTAGACTACTACTAAACCCTTCCTTCATTGGAAGGAGACCCGTGCCCCAGCAGTGGGGACGTCATGGGTCGTAATGATGATATGTTATGAACTAGGGTACTAAGTCTCTTCCTAATAAAACTCGGATAATACGAAAACGATTTAAATATCTACTTACTTAGCTCAACTTAACATAAGTCAGTGTTGAAACGACCAATAATTTTAATGAATTAAGCCAAATTAACTTAAATAACATGTTTATAATTGAAGGTTTACTTACAAATAAACTTCATACCTTCCTAATTTCCTATATATTCATAAAAACACGAACACTAAATAGGTACCTATATTGTTTTCACGATTACCAATAAATTGTGTTATTCTTGATATAAGTTTAACCCAATTATTATGAGAAAACATTCGACAACTTACGAAATTTTGCGTAAAAATATCGCCGTTACAAGAATGTCCAAAGAAAGGCAAAGATCACTTAGATAAGTATCCAATCCAACTTGGGTCGACGTCTAGGGTGTAACTTGTTCCACATTGTACTTTTAAAAATACCCGCTTATACTTAGTTACATAATACATAATATTACACAACATAAAATATACCTACCTACAACAATTAATATAAATTTAATATTGAGTCTTTCATAGATGCTCATCAGAATTGGGCATTATGGACCACTCCAAATCCTGCAAGATCCTAATCGGACATTTACTTTACAAAATGTAAAGCAATTTTTATTACGAATGACATCGCGCTTAGTTCTTCATTTCCCATTCATTTGTTTATTTATATGTCTTCATAAACACAACGCAGAGTAAGCACATATGCGACTGATATTAAAGAAAATATCTTGCGAATGTGCGACGGAGCGAGAAACTCGTCTTGTACCGGAAAACCGCAACAATACATAAGTTTGTACAAATGTAGGTACCCCCAGTATTGTTAGGTTGGTAGTGTAGGTACCCCTGGCGGCCGCGCGCTACCAACTTGAGAAATGTACAAGTTCTAACAACACGGAATAGGAATGTAGGTATTGTTTATAAAGTCTGACGGAAAAGTATATTATTGCAAAGTTTGACGCGTGTATTATGCATGATGCCTAGCGTGGGATCGGTTGACTTAGTGTGAGATGTCCCCCATATTGTTATTGCTATAATATGACACAAATAGACTGATTACGGTTTCAAACGCATAATACCCCGTTATTTGGGGCGGGCTTAAATGAGGCAAGGAAGACAATAATGTCAGAATTGGGATGCTGGTACAATATCGAAACAAAAGGTACCACCGGTATCTAGTTTCTGTGTACGACATTCATACAAAGATAATTCAATTTTCTGTACAGATGAGCTTCTACGAAAGCTACACATACGTTCACCTACATCAATCTTGGCATAGTTGGACATGCTAATTAAAATTCTATCTTATGTCCACTGCAACAGGGGTTACAATAGGTTGCGCCGACATCGGGTCATGATATGATGTGATATTCTGATTCTTGTTACCTGGGAACAAGGCACACCTCCAAATGGTTTCCTTATCCAGTGTGTCAGGCTGTCAATAACACAATACGAGGGTCTTGTGGTGAGAAACTCCTTAGTTACAAAGCCGTTTAATAAATTAAATTTCGTGACTTCAAAACATATGAAGCTTACAGCGGTAGCCATTTGTTTTCAGTTTAATTTCAGCAGTATAGCGGCCAGTCTCTTGTGTACGACAGAGGCGGCAAATTGACCAAAATTTTATTTTTCGTTTAGTTTTTGTTATTATTATTTAATAAGCTTTATTATGCAAATTATTGTGTGATTGTAGTAAAACCTAAGTAGGTACCTAATAATATTAACACATTTATTTCAGCTTAAACCATAAACATTGATTGATTGAAGTACCTAATTTGTTAATTTTATTATCATTCAAACTACACCACCAAATTTGTCCTTTTTTTGTCCGGTGAAATTAGGAATATATATATTTTTTGCGCGATGGTTAAAATTGAAATAATAGCTTTTTGCTTACATTTTCCATACTAACAGCAAGATTGCAAGTTGGTATACTTTACATCATGTGGCATAATCTACATAACATCAAGTAATCACAGTGCGCTGGCCACCACATACCAGCCGCCAGCACCTCAATTATGGCTCCGTCTGTGCCTGTATTATCATTAACCTAAAAAGTTGGCATACATGAAAGGAGTAAAATATGTTGATGAAGATGATGATAATGAGTATTAACACTTAATACACAATACACAAATAAAAACCCATCATTTTGGATAACAAACTAAGTAGGTACCTTACTGAAACACCTTTGAAAATTCTTAACTGGCTGTGAAAAAAACTCGCTGTAATTTCCATTTTATTTTCCTTTTAGCTCTATTGAGGGTGATCCCATAATCTAATTTGGATTAATTCGAACAAAGATGCCAGCTTTATGGGGTAATATAAATGCAAATGGCTTATGTATCCCTCACCTCTCGGTTAAGATGTAAAGTCAATGTTGAAATCTTGTTTGCGATTGCCGATATAATAGGTAATTTACTCGTATAATAATATGTAAGAACATACATATTTATATGAATATGCCAGAAAATAAATCGGGTCGGGTGGTTTTTAGCGCCACATTGGTAAGAAAAATGTTAGGTATTTATCATGTGGCCTTAAAATAAAATGCATTCTATATAGATAGGTTTCTTAAATATAAAAAGGCTTATAACATGTATAAACCATTGTAATCTACATAGAATATTTTTATTTTTTATTTATTTATTTATAGGTAATAATACACAAGAAAAAGACAAGCTTAAGGATACTACAATAATCCTAATCAAGGAACATAATACTCTCTACCGAGATTTATACCTTCTAATACAGACAGTGACTTTCCTTCTGAAATTATTATATGCCCTATTGCCTTATTTACTAAAAAGATAATCATACCTCGTATCTACTCTGCGTTAGCGTCATGCCTTAATTACTGTAAAAAAACTTTCCACAGACATTAGTCTAATCTATCCGTAGCAAAGAATGAAATTATTCTTCAGTTGAGCTCACTTTGAAATAATTAGAATGGGTGGATATGAATATTATGTACTTAGCTATGTATGTAATGTAGATAGATAACTACGACTGATGATCATTATGAATGTCTGTCAGATTATCGCAATATTTTTTTTTATAAAATGTACTTATATGCATTTACCCATTCTATCTCTAACTACATGACTAGCTGATACCTACATAAATATAACAAGGTACACCTACAGATATCCATATTGCGATATCAATACATTTTATTCAATGCTATAAGTTGTATGAACTCTGGCAAGATTTTATCTATATCCATATCTATTTTATGTTTATCTTTTCTCATACCTATTTAACAAAGACCTATACAAATATGATACAAAATGCTTGGAGCCTGCGTGGATCAGATACACCGTGGCCATTCAAACTTCGCACAATAAGATTGGTAATCATCGTACGTCCATTGTGATTGGTTTTGTTGTTATTTTCGCCATATCATCGGCATATTCTCTCTCATAAATAATATCATTTTTATTCAATCTTTTCTGAAAAATGTAAGATTGAATTCACGCAATAACGCAGTACGTTTATTTATAAACCCTATGTCAACAGATCTTAACTATGCAAATATGGCGTCACGGTGAACGATTGTGAAATGAAAAACGCCGCGTCGCGCCGCCCGCCCGCGTTCACACCCGACGAATGTACAGATTACTGTTTTATGCTCGTGAAAATAAATACAATACAATTTAAAACATTGAATGCAATTTAACTTATTGAAAAGGCATAACTCATGAGCTCATGACCCTGAAATATGAAACAGATATGAATGTATGTATGTTGGATACATAGAACAACGCGGACTCGGGTGTGGATAAGATTGAGGTCACGTCATGATGGTTTTTACCAGTTAACCTTTGGTGATGTCGAGGAAGTCGTTACAGTTTAGTTAGGTAATATAACTGTATATTATGATATACGTTATATTATTTACTATAGATTGTCTCAAACTAAACGCAAACAAACTTCCTGAACTACTGAATGGAATAGTTAGTTCGCTTGAGGTAAACTCGCCCTAATTTGCATGAATTTATTCGCCCTACCGACCTCGTTAGATAAAAAAAAACCTTTTCTTTTCCAGCAACAATGTGCGTCAGTTTAGTTACTGAATGAAGATTGCTTTTACTTCGTAATCCTCTTACCAATTTTACTTTTACCTCATGGTGCTAAATACACAGGTAAACAAAATCTTAAACAAGCCTTTTTGCTCTACAAACCGGATTTTCTTAAAACATACAAAACAACAGATTTTAGTATATTAAAATAACACCTTGTGACAAGATCTCCTTTACATGGTGACAAAAATCAGTCTAAACATCGAATATGTGCCGTTAATTTGCCATTTTCTCTAACCTTGCCTTTGAAGGTGCTCCGTTTCCAATATAAAAAAATTATTTGTATCAAAATTGTTTCAGCCGATTTCCCATAAAAGAGTAGGTAACAGACAAACAAACTTTCGCCTTTACGATATTACTGTGACACCTATTTCACGGGCGTCGCAGACTGTAGCATAGATAGATAGTGTACATTAGCTATTGTGCTCCAAACTTAGTTGTTATTATCTACTCGGAGTTCCAACTTCTTGTTGGCTCAGTCGATAGAGCCGGCAGGTTAGTGTTGTTTGCAGAACTGCTCATATTTTTGTCCATTGCAAACAGTGACCCAAATAAAACAATGTTACAACCGGCTCTGTGCACTGAAATGAAGTTTTTATTAGTATATTTATTTTTGTTGTAAAATAGATTTATCTTAACGATCGCCAAAAGATATTTTGCCATTTTGAAAGAACTGTAGTGAACTATTGAAGAGTGCTAGGAGTTTTCGCTTAATTTCAGTCATTAATTAATAATCCTTTTTAGGCTACAGTCGATATAGAAGAAAAAAAAAATCATAAAGACAACTTGAGAACCTCCTCCTTTTTACGAAGTCGATAATACAGTACCTAGCACTACATTAAATAAATAGGTACAGGATTGACCTAGCACTCATTTTTTTTAACTACTTATATACCTACCTATAAATAAATACAGTAAGTACTTACGTACAATTTAGATCACGTACACTCACAGGCAATGAAAAGATTCCACTGAGAAAAGCACCAAATTGCTCTTTAACGGAAAAGGCTATCTTAATTATGCCTTCTGCAACATTGAAGTAAATTTAACAGAGCATAAGCATATGACCAATATGAATTACGGTAATATTTTGTACAAATGTTAAATGAAATGTTTGACACACACAAAATGTCGTTAAATTTTGTTATTGTATAACAATATAAATCTAGAAATAAGAACAAAAGACACTGATTGCTTTGGAAAGTGTGTCGTTGACACGGCCATTTAACTAGACAATAAAAAAGGTTGTAAAAATAAAGCGGTCCTGTAATTGCTCTACAGTATAAAATATAGCTACCTACTACCTTTATCCATCAATCAGGCAACCAGGCAGAAAAGGATCGGTGTTGTATGTTTGTCCTGTGTTTGAAGTATATATGCATCATAAATTAATAATATAGGGTGTTGCAAACTTGTAATAGTCGGTACAGCATGCTGAAAGAGGATGATTCAAGTGATAATTCTAAACTAAATTTATTCTACGACTTGGAAAATTCAAGATAAATTATTTTAATTCTCAAGAGAAACGGCACGGTAACAATACGTTTTAAGAATGAGGTAAGTACCTATAAAATAAAACACAAATAAATTTGCGCTAACCCAAAAGAAGATATTATTTCAAGAAATGCAGAATACACAATACTTCATAGGTGAACTAAATAATAAAACCGCACAACTTGAAATGGTCGTCATAAATTCCTATCCGAGATGGCTGAGCCACACGAGGGTTGCTCTAGCTCCACAAAAAACGCACAAATAAGAGCTTTCACGCAATCTGTGCATTTGACGCTGCGTACAGGGCCCTAAGGCCTGGGTCTCCTATTTTATGCTATATGCGGCGTCCGACTTTGACGTAAACGTTTCGATCAACGTCCTATGGCCTACCTACGGCGTCTACGCGCCAACGTCGGCGTGTGAGGGAGACCGCATCAGTACATTTCTATAGTGAGCATCGTGACGCGGCCTACGGCTTGACGCTGGACGCGAACTACGGCGTAAATAGGAGACCCAGGCCTAAGTGCGAGTTTTTTCACCTATCGAGAAGTGAAATCGAAACGCAAATGTATGGCGCTGGAGACACGCCACCTAGCGGTAAGTAGCTGTACTAGCTCCGCGACATACAAATCTGCGTTTTCGATTTCACTTCTCGATAGGTGAAAAACCTGCTGCAATCTTCCATGTATGATAAATATCCATCGTTGGGCGTTCGTTGGGCCGATCTGTACGCAGCTTAACACACCGAGATAGAGTCGTGGTAAGTGATACAGCGTTCTGAAACTTAGTTTTTTGTAGGCTAGAGTGAACCCACGGTTTACGGTCGCCACGCAATTATTCGATTTTACTGTCTTAATGACCTACTGAAGCTCCACCGCCATACTTGGATAGGTTCTGTTCTGCTTCATCGCGTCGTCGTAAATGCCCATAATGTCTCCATGCGGTGTCCCGCCTTACTGAAGAAAAATATAACTAGGTATGTACTATAAATAATCATTATTATAAAGGCCTTAGTACGCTGTGGCCCAAACTGGCTCACTTCCCGTCATTGGTATTGTATAATATACAATACCAATGACGGGAATGTATATGTCGCAGGCATCTGGTTGAATCTCCTTTTTGGACGCCGAACGTTACAATCAACGACTTGACGAGTTGTCCTTTACTCAAACAATTGAATAGCGCCATCCTATGAACGTGCTAGTGATTAAACCAAAAAGGAGATTCAACCAGCTTCTTACTAGTGGCGCACACTTAGCGAGCAATCGGGAAGTTGTCGGTTTTGGGCACACTTCAAAGGAATCAATCGGAATAAGTGCTTGCATTGGTCCATTGTACACAATCCTGTAATCCTAGTAAGTAGTAAATAAATAAATAGACTTCCATCGCAAGTGGTCAATGAGCCCTGCGGTATTGTCTCAAAGGTTTTCTCATAAAGAATAACATACTTTCCAAAAACCAATATGGCTTTCAAAACGGAATCTCCACAGAAGATGCTATTATAGCTTTGACCGAAGATATAATCACGAACCTAGACAGGGGCAATAAATGTGTAGGGGTCTTTCTCGACCTGGCAAAGGCCTTTGACACCGTGTCTATGCCTATTCTCATGGATAAGCTTTATGCCATTGGTGTCAGAGGTTCACCTCACGCGCTCTTTGCTGACTATCTATCAGAACGTCGGCAACAGGTCAAGCTCGGCGAATGCGTAAGTGACTCAAAAATAGTATCGTTCGGGGTTCCGCAGGGTAGTGTCCTCGGCCCCACTTTATTTCTCATATATGTAAACGATCTCTGCAATTACAATCTAAGAAACTGCAATATATACACATACGCCGATGACACTGCCCTTATTTTTCAAGATAAATCCTGGGAAAGCTTAAAAGTCACAACTGAGGCCGGAGTAAGTCACGTCTGCAACTGGCTGAGGAAAAACTTGCTAACTCTTAATGTGAATAAAACCAAATTTATACCCTTCACGATTCGCAAAAATACTTTACCCAATTCTGATTTTTCTATTAAAGTACACACTTGTCAAAACCCGAACCAAAATAACTGCTCCTGTGACAAAATTGAAATGGTGACCGATATTAAATATTTAGGAGTAATAATTGACCAACACCTCACCTGGAAAAAGCACATAAATATTACATCTGATAGGGTTAGAAAGCTGATCTGGGTGTTTAAGAAGTTAAGGAACGTGGCCGATTCTAAGCTCCTAATATCTACCTATAAAGCTCTGGCGCAATCTGTCCTATCATACTGCATACCAGTTTGGGGTGGAGCAGCTAAGACCCATTTTATAACGGTAGAAAGAGCCCAAAGGGCTCTAATAAAAGTCATGACATTTAAGCCAATGCTATTCCCAACTTTTGAACTGCATAATACGCACAACCTTTTAACCACGCGCCAAATTTATATTATACATACTATTTTAAGAAAGCATAAAACCCTTACATTTTCTCCTCAGCATATGCTTAAACGAAGAAACGATGTTGTTTGTAAAGTACCTGAACGTAATACAGAATTTGCCAAAAAACATTTCATAAGTCAATCATCAACAATATATAATAAATTAAACAAGAAACTTAAAATTTATCCAATGACAACAATCGAAATAAAACGAACCTTACCATGTCATCTAATAAAATTGTCTTATGCGGAAACAGAAAATCTTATTAATTAGATAAACAAAACACACACACACACACACACACACACACACACACACACACACACACACACACACACACACACACACACACACACACACACAGCACACTTAAGCACTCTAGTATATTTATTTTGTATTAACTAAACATTGTTAAATAATTTTAAATTACTTAATATTTACTGTTAAAGTCTTTCAATATGTTAAAGATTTGAATTGCTTAAAGTTATCTTCTGTTATATCTCTAAATTCTATACTTTAAAGTTAAACTTATTTCTAAGTATTTACCGTCTAAACTAATACCTACTTGCTTTTATATTGTCCTGGTGGATGAGCGGGGTACCTAGTAAGACAGGCTACCGCCTAGTACAAGGGCCCTTGCCACTTTTGAATGTAATGTGTTTATGACAATAAACTATTTTGATTTTGATTTGATTTTGATTTTGATTTTGATTGTGTAAACACCAAGTTGTCGTGCAGGCCTATTGTGCAATTAAAACAATAACCAACCTTTAAAAAAACCCCGACACTAAAAGAAACTCTTGAAAGACTAAGCTAGGGTATTTACGATGACTGAGTTAGAGCAAGACGGGAAATACCTACGAGCATAATGCCTAGTGTCTACACTAGGAGTGAAATAATGTTGAGAATGTGACTCCCAATCAAAACTAGCTGGATCTAGACTTGAACCAGGCTACATATTCGACAGGAAATGGACTTCGTTTGAAATTGAAGGCTTAACGTTTTATCTCTCGTAGTTCCCAGTGGGAGTTATTTTAAAAGCAAAGTTTGTGATTTCCGATGCGGGAAATAATCTGCTCGGAATGGTTTTCGGCCGTACCGTGTGTGTATCGATTTTGCGTGTAAAGTTGCAATGTAGCAAAAGCAAAATTTCTGTTTAAATGCGTTAAAGTTAATTTAAAATTTTTAACAGCCGAAGATAAGCGGAGGAGACCCTCTGAACGTTTGGGGTGCCATAGGACTGAAACAAGTAAATTTTTTAAAGGCTAAATAGTATGTAGGGATATCTAACACACGTTGTGGAAGATATGTTCTAAAATGTTTAATTGGTAAGAAAAATTACCTTTCAGTTTTAGGACCAACGATTTTACACACAAGTTATGATTTTCGTTGCCTTTGTTAGTTAGCTACAGTAGTTTTACTTAGTACTTTCTCTCTGGCTTTCGACTCTGGGTCTCTGGCTGCCAACGTGAAATCATGCATATTTTTAAATCATTTTCATATCATTTGACCGTTTTTTTTATTTGGTCCAAAGAAACAGCCCGTAACTTCCATTCCATTACGAACAGCGCCGGGGAGGGCCCAACAAAGCGCTCCTTAAGCGTACAGTAATTTAAGCACTTTGAAAATGTTGTGAAACTTCGCCATTTTCGTGACACTCGCCGAATCACAGACAACTTTAGAACTGTTAAGGGCAATACTCAGGATATGTAAATAGGCTACTTCAAAAAGCAATCACATTTTGTAAGTGGCTTTTACGTAGCCATTCCTATCTAGGAGGGATATGTAAACAATTGATAATTTTCCACAAAATATATCATATTACCTTACAAGAGTAATCTTGAAATTTAAAAAATATAAATGGCTCCTCCATTTCAAGTTTTTTTTTTCAAATAAATATATATTTAGGTATTTTACACTATGTGGGGGTTTTATAACCATGTTTTCAATCAATAGCAAACGCGCCAATAACGATGTCGATTCTGAAGGCAATAAACTTTTATTTTAACATTTCAGTATGTCAAACTTTAAAAAACAACTTAAAAAAACGGTAAATAAGATTTATGGCAACTCCCATCGTCCTATTTTACTAAAGAATTTAAGGTTTTGACATCACTAAATATTGAATTGGTGCCTTCAGAATCGACCTCATTATATGTCCTCCCCTTAAATCGTTTTCATCTCTTCACTCCATAAAGTTTGGTCTCTTTGATACCCGCCTACCTTCCCAACTTGGTAATGGTATTGTTATAACATCAAGAAGTGCAGATTTCACGCCATCAACATTACTAATACATAATAAAATTATTATATTTATGTAGGTCTCATATAGTCTATTATAAAATATATATCATTATCTCAGGTATATAAGTTTATAGACTTAGTTTGTAGGGACTTATAATATAATAACTAAATCATTATTTTAATTTTTCCTTTAGAATTCTTTAGTACACTTGACCCCTCTATAATCAAATCAAAATATCCTTCCACTCTAAGGTGTCTTGAAAAAATCGCTTTAAGCGATAAGACCGCCATTTTTTTACATATTTGTTGGTATTTAAGTTTTGTAAGTTTCTTTTATGTGTGTGTTCAAATAAAGAATATTCTATCTATCTATCTAAAATAATAAAAATGTGCAATACTTGAGGACTTCGCCCGACTTCGAGAGGTATGGGTTCAAATCAATAGAATAGTAGGTATTTGAACATTTGAATTTAAGTTTGGGGGTTTCCGCTCTAAAATTCTAAATCACATAGGTACTGTCAGTTTCACACCTGAGAACGTCAGAAGAACTTGAGTATGGAATGCTGTGATATTCAAAAATAAATCGCTGAGGAGGACTTTTATGCAGGTAAAATTTAATTACTCCAGTGAGAAACTGGGCCTTATATCACCTTTTGCCTAAATTAGACAGTATTCTCATTAGCAAATGCATAGAGTGCGGAAGCGGCCCGTTCCCGCCGATCCCTATCAGGCCCTACATCACTAATTCATCAACTACTTTATAATTAATCCAAAATGGCCGTCCGAAGTGGCCCGGCCCAGTCGGCGGGGCCCCGTATAGAGAGCCCTACTGACACCAAATAGGCGCCAGTAGGCGCCCACAGGGCTGAGCCTAATTTACTGAAAAGTATTGCAAGCCAGGACCTAGCGACCTGGAAAATCCAATTCAGGGCCGAAATGCTAGGTACTTCATAAAATCGTATAATATTGAAAATGGAAAATCGGCGTGGCGGTATTATGAATAAGTAGATAAATGAGTATCTACATAAGTCTGAGGAATCGTGGAGATTGTCATATCAGATCCTGAACTGAATTCAATGTTTAAAAAAAATAATGTACCTACTTATTAACAAATAATTTATGTAAAACACTGATGGACAAGATAACTAATAACTATATAGGTTTTAATTTTATTACTAATTACCACGAAAGTTGACCAAACTTTTCCTTAGTTCGTAGTTACTTTGTAAGCTTCGTAACAAGTTTTACAAACTGCACTGTTACTTTTAGAAATATGTACAACTACTTAAATGATATACTTATCTACGTAAATGGTATACGTAGGTATGTTGCGTTTATTTTTCTAACTGAACTACTGAATAAAACATCATCAAATAAAAATCACCGTGGGTTGAGTAAATAAATTCTCCATTGTATTGTGAAGACGGTTCTTCAACAAATCTCAATTTGAGCTAGAATCTAGACTTCACGACGACTGGCAAAATATAGGTCACGGCGAGTTACTTAGCACTTTGAGTTTTCACAGGTTTCACTAGTTAGATGGAAATATAACAGATGACTTATAATAAGGATAAAGTACTTAAAATAACCAAGCACAAAAAATAAAACCAAATTTGTATAGTTTTTTTCTTTAAAAAGACTGAAGAAGGTGCTTCTGCTACTACTTTAAGTACCTAGTATTTTTTTTGTACTTTATACAAAATTTTAAAAAAACTAAGAAACTGTAGTAGATGTATTTCATGCTAGCCGAATTGAACACATTGAACACAGGTGCCCCTCTCATTGAGGATCACTCACTCATAGAGACAGAATGGCGCAGCAGGGCCCTTTACATGCCTATCCAACAGCTTGTATCATTTTCATTTTCCGTACATCAGGTGATTCTATGACGTATATAGTTGGTCCCAGCCGGGAATCGAACTTGTGTAGGCGTACACATCCTGTAACATAACAAGATGTTGTCAGTTTATAACTCACAGCCGTACTGAATTATTATTCATGAACTGAAAATCTAATTACACTGATGTAGGTAATGTGATTTTGGCTGACTTGAGTCACCCACTTGCGTGAGCTTGTTAATGGAAACCCAGCATACATAGGTACTACAGTGAAACCTGAGTAACTGGGACCTGGATAAGAGCTAATCTGGATAACCTATATATTTCTGGGAGTCATGCTGAGATCCCAGCACTTTAGCACTCAATTATCTCTATTAGTGGGACCAAGGAAACGTCTGTCTATATCTATTCTGGGATTAGTTATCTTAAGTACCTATAATAATTATATTTTTTTAATGTATCATTTTACGGAGCTGTCTGGATGTCTCATAAAGACTCAAAAATAATTTGATCAGTAAACAATCAGAATCGCTATAAACAACCTCGATCATTTATTAAATGTGGCTACACTTTTAACTTTAGGCGTTTCATTTGACACTTTTGCCTGAGACCTGACAGAAACGACAAAAGTTATTTCATCAAAATCTCAGTTCAAAAATATTGAGTTCAAACGCAAAGTGCAAGTCAGGGTCACCAACGCCGAGGGTTTCGTACAAAATTCAGTTTAGTTTTATTTGTAGCTTTTAAAAGTTTTGCGTGAGTAGATAAATTGAACGAGTACTCTTTATTAGAAATATATAACAATTTTACATGACAACAAGAACAAGAGGCAGTGTTATCGCTTAGAGCGACCTCTTACAGACTTTGGATAGATGAAGAACGTATCTATGTGTCGATCTATGGTTACGTAGCTCCAAAATTATTGGTATTGCTAATTTGTAGTTTTTATTCCAGAAGAGACTTACTTATAAAGTCGTTTGTGCTAAAAACAGTGATACTCTTATTAAAATAAAATAGTTCTTTTGAATTGTATCTTTGGATGCACATGAACGAGCATTTAGATAATATTTGTCTAGGCATCCCTAAAAGAATCTAAACAAAGCTTTCATCGTCAAAATGGATGCCTGAAGTTGGCGAATAAATTTTCTGCGAAGACATTTTAAGATCCATAAATTGTATTCTTAAACCTCCTTCACTTGACAAACATTGTACTATCACCACGAATATGTGCATTTTTTATTATTATTTGAAAATACAAGTACATTTATATTTGTACATTTGTATATGTATACTTACTTGACACTATTTTATACTTATACTTCATATAAGTACACTATGTTAGTACTAAATGATATTGGTCATTGTAAAGGAGCAAATGCTCAATTATATTTTTTGAGAAGAATACGTACATCATTATTATTTTATCGGGAACACCCAAATATTCCGAAAAACTTTTTTCCGAATTTGATAACCCCGAATATGTAATTTACGAAATATTGCAATACCGATTTTTTAAAATACCGAATTATAATAATCACGAAAATTATAATTTCGAATATTATAATCACGAATATTGTTATTACGATTGTTAAATATACGAATGTTAAAAAATACGATTACTTTAATATACGAAAAATAAAATACCGATTTATTATAATCACGAAAAAGTCAAATCCCGATCGGAAATATGATAATTCGTGATTTTGACAAAAAAACATAAACGTCTTTAAAACTTTAGAACCAAAACCAAAAGATAGGTGCGACGACGAGCAAAGCGAGGAGGAGCGTGTTAGGTGCGGGTTCCGCTCATCTGGCACAATCTTTATTGACCAAAACTCATTTCGCATAACTCGTATGGTCTAAACTTTTTTGTCCGAACCATCACTTTGCCAAGACTTATGTGGCATAAGGCTCGTTTCGTCTAAAACTCTTTGGGCACAATCTTTAAACACCTAAGTTTCGTTTGCTCAAATTTATGTTCGTCTATACCTATGTATAATCTTGTTTCTCCTAATGTTATCTTAATAAATAATATATTAAGTATGTAGTAAATGTACAAATTGTGGTATTTTTCTCCTACATCCCGAAAATCACGATATGGTATGATCAAAAAATCGAAAGTTAACGACCAATATAATTATTACAAACCCCATGAGATCGAAACCTAAAAATAGGTGCGACGACGAGCAAAGCGAGGAGGAGCGTGTTAGGTGCACATATTCATCAAAACCAAAGCGGAGCGCAGCGAAGCGGAGCGGAGCGTTTTCCAAACAGCGGAAACAATACAAGGCACCAGTTTGCGTTATGTAGGGAGACGCTCCGTCAAAGTTAAAGCCAAACGAATATTATTACTTTGCATAAACCTATGCCATAGCATTATTAGGCTATTCAAGATTTGGCCATACCATTATTAGGCTAAACAATGTTATGCGAAATAACCTTTTACTAAACGAGATTTATGCCATACGATTTTCGGCATAACGAGACTTTGACCAAACGTTAATATGCAATACGAGATTAGGCAAAAAAATCTTATGCCAAAAAAGGTAGAACCGTTAGGTGCACATAGATATCGAAAAACAAAGCGGAGCGCAGCGAAGCGGAGCGGAGCGTTTCAAATATAGAGCAAAACAATTGTTAGGATTTTTATGGTGTTTAAACTTAAAAACCTTAGGACCTAAACCTAAAGATAGGTGCGACGACGAGCATAGCGAGGAGGAGCGTGTTAGGTGCACATAGATATCGAAAAACAAAGCGGAGCGCAGCGAAGCGGAGCGGAGCGTTTCAAATATAGAGCAAAACAATTGTTAGGATTTTTATGGTGTTTAAACTTAAAAACCTTAGGACCTAAACCTAAAGATAGGTGCGACGACGAGCAAAGCGAGGAGGAGCGTGTTAGGTGCACATAGATATCGAAAAACAAAGCGGAGCGCAGCGAAGCGGAGCGGAGCGTTTCAAATATAGAGCAAAACAATTGCTAGGATTTTTATGGTGTTTAAACTTAAAAACCTTAGGACTTAAACCTAAAGATAGGTGCGACGACGAGCAAAGCGAGGAGGAGCGTGTTAGGTGCACATAGATATCGAAAAACAAAGCGGAGCGCAGCGAAGCGGAGCGGAGCGTTTCAAATATAGAGCAAAACAATTGCTAGGATTTTTATGGTGTTTAAACTTAAAAACCTTAGGACTTAAACCTAAAGATAGGTGCGACGACGAGCAAAGCGAGGAGGAGCGTGTTAGGTGCACATTGATATCGAAAAACAAAGCGGAGCGCAGCGAAGCGGAGCGGAGCGTTTCACATAATATAGCTTAAAAAATATTGTTTTTATACGCATTATGCTGAATTATTCATAATAGATAACCATTTCTTGTTAACTAAGAAACATTCGGGAATTTGTATTTTCGGAATATTAAAACTTCGGGATTCGTAATTTTAATAATTCGATATAATAAAAATCGTACTTTTGAAACATCGAAATAATAATATTCGGAAAATTGACTTTCGTCATTTTAATAAATGTGTTGTTTGAAATTTCGTTTATAAACTATTCGTGATTTTCGTTATTCGGAAACTTAAAATTCGAGATTGTGAATTATTCGGAACTATGAAATTCGAAATTTAAAAAATCGTTATTTTCATATTCGTAAAAAAGTAATTCGGAATTATGTAGTGTACCCTATTTTATCATATAGGTACTTACGTTATACGTTCAAGTTAATATCGTATAAGTTTAAGACAGACAGAACGAGAACTACGTTAAGTAGAGATGATTATAGTTTCATGAATTCCATTTTATCCCATTGAAATAGAACAGATGATAAAAGTTATATTGATAACTTTTATCATCTGAAAAGCTGTGTAATAATCGTGACTTTTTCTTTAGCTGAGTTCATTAGGCAACTTTTATAATTTCATTAGTTAATATGAAGGATAAAAGGAAAATGACCTCAAGAAAATGTACTGAAGATTTATTATGTTTTCAGTTCTTTTGAAACTCAAATTTAAGGAATTTCTGTAATAAATTACACCACTCTAATTTGATTTTTTGGTAAAATACCATAGAGCAATGTGGAATCGGTCGTACTATGATCGTTAAACTTATCTTGCATTTTCTTGCATATAGTAAAATATAATATAGTGTGAGGTAGCGCAGTCACGCATTCGCACAAAAAAAATCCATTACATCAGTAAACTTTTAGTATTTTTTAAATGCTGGTTACTTTCAATTTAAGTATATTAGACAAACATAAATACTTATTTGTATATTCAGTTCATTCTCTATTAATCTCGATTTCGAGATCTCTAAGTCAGAAAAAAACATACCTAAGTACTTTTGAGATCTCGAATGGTCAATCTCGGCCCGAGATTACATTTCCTAGCTTACAAAGCTTTCCAGCTCGTGGGCTTAAAGCTGGGGTACTTATACATTTTTAGGTAAGTACTAACACATAGTATGAAATTTTATTGTTGTCTATGAGTACTTAAGTAGGTACTTACTACTTACTTATATTGTAAACGTATACGTATGTACCTAATACTTACAACATGTTACGTCGTCGTTCACATATTGCTTACATTTACGTATACAATTATCATGTTTGTAAGTAAACAAGTCTTTCATCTCGAGTGTTACTGAATACTCTTAAATCTAAATTTCGTCGCCAATTTTGTGTAACTGGTATATTTTATACAGGGTAAGTATATATATATAGTACCTACCTATACCACTTTTGCGACCCCCTGTATAACTAGAGAGGAAACCTCGAACTGTCGAACCTATAGGTAATACATATAGATTATCGCAGATAGTAATTGGAGTTTCTGAATCTGTTGAACTCGACAGTATCATTATAGCCGGTGCATACCTAAGTACTTCCGTTTTCTCTCTACCCAGAGGATTTCAAGTTAAGTGGTGCTTATAGGTTACTAAATGCAGCGAAGTTATTATCTGGTTTATGGCCTGCTCTATAATAGTCATATTATTTGTATATTTAGGTTCAATTCAATTCAAATCGTTTATTTGGCAAAAGAAAGAAATATTACAACTAGGGTACAAATATACATTGGTTTTGTAACTACTAGGTAAAATAATTGATCACTGAAAACCTAAACTAGGTTAAACCTGTATCATAGGTTTCAGTTCCTTCCATTTGACACTAGAGATAAGTAGAAGTTTACAATTTACCACAAAAAAAAAAACTCCAAAGTAAGGGTCTAAAATTATTTAAACTTTAGTTTAGTAGGTATGATAGTACTTATAGTATTACTAATAATTAAGCATTATAGTTGCACCTTACAAAAAATCAAAATAAAAAAATAAACAGAATAGTTTACAATATTATTGCAAAAGCGATTGAATAAAAATATATTACTTATAAATTTGATAATATATATATATATATATAAATATATACACCTATACATATATTTATTGCATATACATATATAAATACATATATAATAACCTACAATACATAAATGTACTTAAGAACTTATAAATTATTTATTACATAACTAACCTTTTCGGATTTGTATACCCTTTTTGCAACATCCTATATAATAATAATAGAGAATCACACCTATAATACAATACCTATAGTCTTGTTTGATGACAATAACCTACTTTAGCTAGCCTAAGCTGATGGCTTATTTTTGTATTGATATCAAGGCTTCTGTATCTTTGTAAGTTAGTTTCTGTAACCAGGTGTTTAGTTTAAATTTACATTTGGAATAATTAAGAGGGAAAAGATCAATTTCTTTGTTTATTTTATTATATAGGTATGGTCCTAGAAAACAAGTGCTCCTTTGCATAAATGTCGTCCTATGACTTTTAATGGTACATACTCTGTCCTTTCTTCTTTTTCTTAAATTTGGTGTATACGGTTGGTTAAGATGTTGTCGTAGAACAGTTGCTTTTATGAACAGTTGTCGCACTGTTAGTACACCACACAGGGAGTAAAGTTCTGAGGTAGCAAAAAAGTAGGGTTTAAACAGCATGACTTTCAGTACAGCTCGTTGAGCTCTTTCTAGAAGAAGCATACTGGTCAACGGCGAGCCTCCCCAGGAGGTGATACAGTATTGTAACAATGATTGGGCTAGGGCATAGTAAGTATTACGCAGAAGAGCAAAATCAGCGACCGGTCGGAGCTTTTTCATTATATGGTATAGGTAATTATTTATTGAAGATCATTATCATCCTTCAGTACCGAATCTAACATCTATACCTAGGCATTCATAAGTGTTTCCTGAAGGCCTAGGGCGCAAGACGCACCAAGTCAAGACGTAACAAAAAAGACGGAAAACCCGTAATCATTCACTACTGGATAATCTGGCCATAGGCCACGACATGTAGCATGTTTTTGTATTGTATTATTTTCTGTTTTAAGAAAAAATATTGTAGTATTCTTTTTCTTTTTTGTTTCTGTTTTTATTGTTCAGTGTGTCAAATAAATGTTTCTTTCTTTCTTTCTCTTTCTTGCATGTTCGGCACAAAATAGTAGAAACGGTTTCAAGTGTGGTGTTCTCACTAGTTTGTGTACCGAAGTTACGTCGTCGCCGGGCGATCTCGTAAAACTGCTAATAAGGTGAAAGGGTCAGAGGCGCCACGACTGATACTATATAGTTGGGTAAATGACGTAAATGACCAATTCTATAGGTAGGCCTATAACCTACATTATCTGTTTTACCAAAGGCTTGCAATCGTCATCATCGCGACCCATCACGTCCCCACTGCTGGGGCACGGGTCTCCTTCCAATGAAATTTAGGCCTATAGATTGGCAAGTTGCTTGGCGACCCTCCTTGCGGGGTGAAAGACGCGGAGGGGACGAGGTACCCAAGACGACAGCGGGTAGCGGGAGGGTAGCGGGGAAGGGCAACGCGTGCACTGCATGTCATTGTTACGGCAGTCTCGGCCGCGCAGCCGAGGCGGCCACATGTCTTATATAGTCTGTCATAATTTGAGTGCGACCCACATGAGATCATTGATCCTGAGACCATTAGTCTTAGGATGAGTGTTGAGGCCTTTTTAATATTATTATTAGGTATCTATAATTCGTCAACAAAATAACGTTAATAACAACAAATCGTATAATGTCTCAATATAGGGGCTTCTTGTAGAACAGCGTACCGGATCAGTCATGCTACGCGGCTAAAGGTTGGTACTGCGCAGTCAGATACGAAAAAGTAAACAACAAAGACGAAGAGTCCATATGACAGTGCGTCAGTTGTCAGTTCTTGTAACTAGGAAAGCAACCAAAATTTATGTGATTTAATGAAAGTAATTAATGAGCAAAACACAGAGAAAAATTACAAAATTGATGAAATTTTTAAAGAAAATGGTCATATCGTGCTTCGCCTACCCCCATACCACCCGGAATTAAATCCTATTGAACTTGTGTGGCGGTACGTGAAAAGCGAGCTCGCAAGAACGTCGATTGACTCTAACTTAAGACTAGAGAGATAAAAGACTTAGAGTTGCTTTTCTCTATTTATTCGCCTAAAAAGTGGAGAAATTGTGACGACCATGTCATAAAAAATTAAGACGAATATTATAAATCTGATAGAGTATTTGACGATGTATTGGACAGGTATGTTATTGTTTATTTATAATTTATTGTATATTAAACATAAATTGGTTTTTGTCTTAGATTTATAACTGAAGTTAATGAAAACGGTGATGAAGATGAGGATGACGACGACGATGAACAAGTTCAAACAGAGAGTGAACATGAAAGTGACATGGAAATTGATTTATATAATAAAACACTTTTACATAAATAAATTCAAATTGGTAGATATTCTGAAGGTAAACATCCAAATTTTAATGCTGTCAAACTATAAATTTTAAGCTAAATATGACATTTACGGGAACACTCATAGAATAAAATTTTACTTACGTCAGAAATAGTTACAAGCTATCGCGAGATTAATCCGGGCACACTTTTCTACGTGTGTAGCATGTCGTGCTACCTCGCCCCCGCCACTTCTTTCACCCCGCAAGGAGGGTCGCCAAGTAACTTGCCGCATTATAGTCCACCACGCTGGCCTAGTGCGGGTTGGTGGACCCCAACACAAGCAAGCTTGTGCTGAGACAGTTGTCGGGTAAGTAGGCAACCCGACTGTAAATGTTTTCAAGCAACCCGAAGGCCTCTGACTAGGCTTAACGACTAATGCCGAAGCAGCAACCGGGACCCACGGCTTAACGTGCCGTCCGAAGCACGGAAGCGTCCAGAAAAGAACCACTTGAAATCGGTCACCCATCCAATGCGTGACCGTGCCAGTTGCTGCTTAACCTCAGTGATCAGTTACGATCACTGAAGCCCGCTCGACTACGGACGCTTCGTCGTCGGGATACTTTAATTTTAGCTTTTCGTCTAACACAAAGAGTATCCGGATAGTACCATTGCATTTTTCATTAACTATCGGCTAAAAATAGCAGCTTACATTCGTGTTCAAGGCAGCTGATACATAAACCATATCGTTAGCAGTAAAGTAGGCACTCAGAGCTGTCGGATGCTAATACTTACCTATATATTATGCTACGAATTATTTTTTAAACTTTATGCAAAGAGTATGACTGATCAGGTATGCAAAGGTGCATTGCAGTAAACGAAACGCTATTTTCATGACGACGCAACGTGATGTAATATACTTAATATAATATGTGGGGGACATGTCACACACGGCTATCCGACCCCAAGCTAGGCAGCCTGTGTTATGGGTATCGGACAGCTGATATATCTACACAAATACATAGATAGATACATATTAAATATAAATATCAACACCCAAGACCCGAGTAACAAATATCTGTCTTTAAACAAATATCTGCCCCAGCCGGGAATCGAACCCGGGACCATCGGCATAGCAGTCAGGGCCACTAACCACTACGTCATTCGATCGTCTGTATGTATGTATGTACGTAGAGAGCATGATTTCAAGTCCGCTTTGATAGATGGAAAAAATAATATAAATTTATACTGCTAGCTTTCCCCGCAAGCTTCGTTTCGCCTTAAAAGATGAACCCGTGGGAATCCATGGATAAAAAGGTCTATAAGCCCATTGTGTTAATCTACGGTGTCAGTAGCTTACTACTAACCAAATTTCGTGTAAATATAGTGACAAACATCCATACTTTCATGCTCCCTTATAAACTTTTCGGTTATGAACGTAGTGATTTATACAGGTGGCAAGTAAAACCCCTTGAAAATATTCATACATAGAAAAATTGGTATCTTGGTAAGCAAATAGATAGAAAAGATATATACAAAGTCGTCCATTAGTAAACACACACGACATACAGACTTATACTGATTGACTCGCCATAGATAAGATAACTAAATCAATTTATCGGTATGGATTCCCAATAAAGCAGAAAACTAATTGAGTTCGAGTAAGTATTCCTATTTAAGTACAATATGATGGGGAAAATTGTATTCTATTGAAGAGTTTAATACGGAACTGACGCAAATGTTCGTCGTATTTAAATAAAAGTAGGTACTTATAACTTTTTTTATGATCGTCAATATTTTACAAACTACCTAATCTTATAAGTACAATTAAAACAATCATTATTGTATTGAATTTTTAATTTTGAATACGACTTGTAAGGACGTCTTTTTCGTCAAAAAAGCCTTTGCCAGACGCACAACATGTAAAACCTCATAGGTAGTTGGTGATTAAAAACTTTTCTTTTCAGAAACTATTCTAAAATTTACAACATTCCAGCTCTGTGTCATAAACTTCCTCGTGCCAGACCTAAGTTGCCCTCTAGAGAGGCGTAAATACCATCAACATAGACATATTAAACTCACAGAGGTGGCAAAGGGTGTTAACCAATGTAATTCGGTGAAAACAGCACAAAAACAGCTTTACCATCGAACTCATAACCGCCTTTTTTCCGTCGGAAGATCAATACTTAACTATTTATAAACAGCTATTAGATATTTCGTAATTAATTTCATTTATTACATTACATCAGTGAATCTATAACAATCATCGAGTACCTACCCTACCTATTCATTTTAATTAGTTCAGTTTTCATTCCTTCAGTAATTTAATAGGATAGCTTTCAGCAAATATCTATTGAGAGGTATGGGAAACAGCTTTAATTATAAACTGGTGGATAAACGTGTTCTCGGGCGGAGGCCACGAACAGGCAAACGTAGCGTGGCACGCCCGCCAGACCGCTGGACAGACGGTAACGAACTTAGGGTGCTTACATAAAGAATCGGGTTCCCTGTATCTACCCGTACCGGTAACTTGATTACGTATCGCTCACTGAGAGATTTAAAACCGGGAAACGCTCTAGCGCACTCGCAGAAAGATAAACAGCAGGTTACCGGTACGGGTAGATACAGGTAACCAGTATCTCTATGTAAGCACCCTGAGACAGGAAGCCCGTGGTGGCAATGGATGAGGACAGACGAGGACAGAGTTTTGCGACTCTTGGTGTTGAGAGAGGCCTATGTCCATCAATAAATGAATAATGACTGCTGTTGATGATGATGGCCACTGTCTTAAGTTATAATTAATCATCATAACAACATCCACACCCCATCACGTCCTTACTACTGGGGCACGGGTCTCTTTCCAGGAAAGGGTTTTAGGCCTAGTCCACCACGCTGACCTAGTGTGGGTTATAATTTATAACGACAAAAATCGCATAACTTTTGAACCACTAAGCCGATTTTGATACAACATTACCTATGACCTATGACTGTGAGCCTAAAAAATATAAGTAGGTACCGGTTAAAGAGTTCCATAAAACGGTAACTATTTAAGTATTTTCCATCGGTTATTTTATTTTTATTGTGTGTCTAGTTTTTGTGGAAAAGCCGTGTTTAAAGTGTGATAGTGCCCAAAACTTAAACTAATATTAATTACTAGTAATATTAGTTTAATCATAATGCCATACTTAAGTAGAGTAAACAAGACGATGCCGGTTCGCAAAGGTAAGCTCTCAAATGTAACCGTTTCGCTCTTGCTCGAGATTCGCATTCTATTTCAGCTATGAAAAGTGAAATGTAAAGAAGTATCCTACATGGTGGGTAGGTAGATAGGTAGTTACCTAGATAAATCTTTTAGATAACTAAGTTTGCCTACATTCCTACTGTATTCTCATGATGTATTGTATTGTATACATTAAGTACATAAAACATACCTAATGTTCTTCATATGACTTATAAAATATCGTATCCATGTAGGTACTTAAGCTAATTAAGCCATATGAAAAACAGTTTGTTTTTCATTTCGGCTTTTGTCAGTACCAAAAGATTGTAAAGTGACCATGTAATTAAGTCGATAATGATCTTCTTTTATGCTTATTTAACTAAATAACTACAAAATGAAGGGTTTTTAAACCGTGAAGTTCATCTGTAGAGTAACTAAATAGACACTCAAGTATACAATAAGGTAGGTACTTACCATTCAGAAAATTAATTTGCACAATGCTTTCATAAACACCTATTTCTTTCACGACACTATTATAATTTTTCCGACTGATCCATACGTAGATCTACGCCAAAACATTGTTATGCTAAACTCTATACCAACCCATAATATCACTCTTTAAATATTCACTAAAACATCGTAAGTACTCTCACTTCCGTCAGTCCGGGCACAAACAAATTGACACAGTATAAATAAACCGACCGAATGTACGAAACTTTGTATTGGAGGAGGAAAATCCGACGAAATTCGGAGGACTCGAGTGGCATCGACACGCGTGGCCGGGCGGATGCGCGCTACGCGACTGAAGTCCTGAAACCTGAAAGCCAGCCACGCTACGGCGCAAACCCAAACAAATATAAACCTTACTACTGAAGAAAATATAACTACCTTCATGTATAGGTTCTCACATTGTAGAGCGTAGGCTCATAAAGTTGAGAACAAAGTTGCAATGGCTTGATCTTAGTTGATGTTTTTCAATTTAAAAGGATTGCAACTTCAACACACGCCCTGCAAGCCGTTTTTGTAGCTGTTCTCTACATTTTATTTTATACAAGCTGTTAATAAGTGTTAAAAGTATGTACCTAGTACCTACTTACCTACCGATTTATTATGCACAAAGATGTATCGTATATCTGACTGGTTTATTATTATACAGGAGGAGTAGTTAGGAAGTTGGTAAGTTACAAAAACCGTAAGTTTTCACGAAAACCTTGCGAAAAACAAACATTGCAAAAACAAGCGCATTTTTCTCGCGAATGCGATTTAAAAAAAAAATTAATATGGAATCAACTTTTGTTTTCAAACAATGGACCAATGAAATCCTCACACAGACTTCCATTTTCAAACTTCTTCTACTTTCATAGGAAACGGAAAAGGCAACTCAATAAGTATTATTATAACCAATTTTTGAATCATAACTTTTAATTTAACGCAAATGTAAAATAGTAAAATAGAGTTATTTTGATCGATAAATATAAGAAAATCATAAAAAGTTGCAAAATGGAAGCCAAATTGGTATAGGTACTTTTTAATTTTTAACTTTTAGGCCAACTACACATTATTATTCTTTCGGGTTTCCCTGAAAGAATAACAGAACTAATCAAACGAAAAAGGGAGGCTCAAACTTTCAAAAGTAAGTGATAGATAGGTAGGTAGGTACTTACAGAATATGACTATGTTAAGTAGGACATGATAGGTAGATATTTAAGTTTTAACACCTAGGTAGGTAATTATCTAAAATCTTAAATAGGAAGTAGGTAAAAGAAGCGAATAAAAAATAAAGCGTTTTTCAATTCATCAAGTGCGACGTGCGAATACCTACAAACAGTTAACATAACAACAGTACCTATAAATCAGAACTGAACAAATGTGCGATTGCAACCTGCGTCCACTGGATACGATTTATTTACAAGCAATTTATCACTCTGTCTCATTTTTATTTTACACTACAGAAGACACGGGAAGCTTTACACATTGCATCTGTACATTTCATTTGTACATTTTTATTCCTTTGCGGGGTAGGATGTGTAATGTAGTTAACTATATTGCTGTATCCACTTTTCACTATATTGATGGTTTTTTCAACAGCAGACAAGCGTAGCGTGGGACGCCTTCCGGCTCTTTCGACTGACGCCACGACCTTAGACCAGTAGGTATTGGCTAGATATTGAGAAAGACCTGGTACAGGGTGCTATGGCGCTTTTTTGGGAGAGGCCTAAGAATTTCCAGAAGTGGACGATAAGGGCAGGACGAACAGTCATGACTACACAAGAATGACGAATATAATAAAGTGTTAGTTTTGGGTGATTGGCTACGGATTCCTATAATAAAAATATCTTGAAGAACTTTAAAGTTTAGTGTAGTTTATAGTATAGGTTCGATATAATCGACGCATTATGTTATGTGACGCGGACCTAGTGCAGCATGTGTACCGCTAGATGGCGACTCTCCTGCGCCATACAAATTAGCGTTCAATCGCCAGACTACTCGAACAGTGTAGAACTCGCATTTCACATGCTGGACATTATCTCTACGATCCAAAGTTGGTATAGTTATTAGTTATTTTAATTTAGTTATGAAACATTTGAATTATTATCTCCATAGAACAGCGACGACTCGGGTCATTTCAATCTAATCGGTTCGAAACGAATCGTCAAAAAGAATCGAGTGGATCATATTACTACTCGACGCTGAAAAGTGGTTATTCTGTGATCCATATGAGATGCGTTCATAACCTAGCATAAATCATTTTGAATGGTTAAAATTAATTAGCACTGTGTATGAATAAAGAAAGTGATTATGCAGTAATGTACAATAATTAACAATTCTTGCCAAAAAGGCAACCAAATATTTGGTTTTGCATTATCAACACAGACATCAACCGACTGAGCCAAATGTGACATTTACTTCCATTCGTAGATTTTTAGTTTCAAAACGCACTTCTAAAGTCGCATGGAAAATAATTTGTTTTAGCTCTAATCCTATTTTGTTAATTATTTGAAAATGGCTTCAGTTCAAAAAAGCGATAAGGATTTAAAAGATGAAACAGCCGAAATTGGAGAAGACGAGGAGGTGGACGGTGTAGAGGAAGGAGAGAACAAAGATCCCGCCAAGAAGAAAAAAAAGAAAAAGAAGAAGAAGAAGACAGGTTATAAATCTTACAGTTTCTTATTTTCATAGCGTTATTCCCATCATGGGCCCGTAATCCCTTACTCTATTTATTGTAAAGTACATCTATTCATTGCTTAACACTTATTCGGGCATGTTTTAGCTGGTGAAGGAGAGCCAGAAAATGTAGAAGCGAAAGACGAGCCTGCCGGCGAAATAGACGCAGAGGGAGACGAGAAAAAAAAGAAGAAGAAGAAGAGCAAGGGTAAAGGCGGGAAGAAGGAACAAACCGACCCTCCCACCATACCTATTGCTGAGTTGTTCCCAGATGGTGAGTACCTTTGATTGGTTATCTTCATATATTTTTCATATAATTACAGTAAACTATAGTTCCCTGTATAATTATCTTATACTAAGATGGCTCAGCGCCATGTAGGAAGCATTGGCTCACATTATTAATAGGAACTAATTAATCATCTTCATTTTAAACTGATTTGATTCTTGTTGACCTTGAGTTCTGTTTTGTTGGTAGCTCTTACCTACAAGATTCCCTTTGCCTAAGGTTTTACTATGGAAATTCCATGATATGATATTGGCTTTTTACACCTGAAATAAAGATATATTATTATAATAAAAAGTAGCCTGTGTAAGTGTACCAAATGATTGGCTAACTTGGTTAGGATATTTTTATATCTTATTGAGTGAGATTCTCTCTCTGTATAATTTATAATAAGCGATTCCAAAAAACAGGCAACTTCCCCGAGGGCCAGATCATGGAGCATGGCAAGGCGGAGGGCATTGACGAGAGGACGGCCAAGGAACGGTTCTCCAGCGAAGAGAAGAGGGCTCTGGACAGGATGCACCAGGACATCTACCAGGAGATCAGGCATGCCGCTGAAGCTCATAGACAGGTGAACATGATGATGATGACAAAATATGCTATAAGAAAACCTTTTGGAATAGATTGGCTTATGCATCTATAGTAAAATTTTTCAAATTTCAAATTTATTTATTTCATATAACATAACATAACAACAAAACAGAACATAAAATTAGAAATAAAATAAGTAAGTAGGTACGGTACACAAACAAAATACTTATATATGTGGTTATACAATTACAGTTTTGTTATGTCAAGTGCGTTCTTGTACAAATGATGACAATTAGTTTGATCCTCACACTAGGCGTACCCGTATCGTGAGGATCAGGTACACAAGGTAACAGTTTTGGTCGGAACACGCGCTTAAACTAAAGTTAATACTAAATTATATAATAATACATACATATAGTAGTGGTTTACCATTAGGGTCATTGCATGATATAATGAAGAGAGTTGATATAGTACAAAGCTTCCATTCTCTGGAGTAGAACCTTTGTAAAGATCCCTTTAATTTCAGCTCAGCCAGCCTAGCCCAGCAAGTCTGGATGTTGCAATAGCTGAGTTAGTTGTCTGTTGGTCCAAGAACAGATAATCTTGTTTCTGTAGTAGATGACTAAGCTAACAGAATATTTTCAAACTTCCCACATGTCCTACATAAAGATCTCATTGATTTGCCTATGGTATATAAGTGTTTATTTATGCTTCAGTGTTCAGTTATTAATCCTACCAAAAAAGTGTTATCTTGCTTACAAATACTAGCCCTTCAAATTGCACATAATATATTATAACATGCCACCAATGTATAATTTCAGACTCGGCAGCACATGAAGAGGTGGATCAAGCCGGGCATGACCATGATCGAGATCTGCGAGGAGCTCGAGAACACCGCCCGGCGTCTCATCGGTGAAGATGGTCTGAAGGCCGGCCTCGCCTTCCCAACTGGTTGCAGCCGCAACAACTGCGCCGCCCATTACACTCCTAATACTGGTATTCATTACACTATGCTACATTATTTTTGCTTTATATTTTACTAACTGTACCCGCGAACTTTGCTCCGCCTTAAAAAGATTTACTGTGGGATTTTCTGGATAAAAAGTAGCCTATGTGTTAATGCAGGGTGTCAACTAACTCCATACCAAATTTCATTAAAATCGGTTCAGCCGTTTAGACGTGAAGAAATAACAAACATACACACACACACACATACTCACAAATTTTCGCCTATAGTATAATATTAGTAGGATGTATCGGCTGTGTGAGATGTTGTTAGACATATCAAACTGTGTTAAATTTAATCTGCAAGCTTAGTAGTAGTGGCTGTAGGCCGGATATAAATTAATAACCGATGGGCTATATGAGGCTGTTTTTAACAGCATCAGCTTGCGTATTTGATCACGCACGCGGGATTGCCTCCCATACAGTGAAACTATTAATTCATGAAATTAATGTTTGAGGAACTAAAATTTTCAGGAGCCTGGCAACATTAGAAAAGAAACATAAAAGTCATAACAATTGTTTATGGCAGATGGCGGTTGGCTGTTTTTTCAATTTTCTTATTAATTATTAGGATAATCTAGATAAAAACAACTATTTACGCTTGTTTGCAATTAGGAAGAAGAAGAATAATATTCGTAGTCAAGCTAGGGAAGTTATTTATCGAGTTTATATACAATGTTTAGCGGAACATGAAGCTGGACACATTTTGTCGAATTTGGAGGATGTTTACGCTCGTACAGCGTCTATGACGGGTATGTAACATTGTACAAATTGTAATAATTCATTTTTTATCAGTACCAACGCTTCATTTATCAATAAACCTAGGTTTAGAGCCCAAGTCGAACATTGTTTACATACCGCTAGTTGTAGGTTTGAGCTGGTTTAAGTTGAGTCAAACCATAACATTTTGATACTTGAAGTTATATTTTTTGTTTACTTACTAAATTCTCATTCTGTAACTCGGTTTTTCTTAACTTAACGGTAGTTTCAAATAAGCATTTTTTATTTTATTTTATAGGAGTATCGGACAGTACCGTCTGGCATATTGCAAAAGAGGGCTCTATAATGGAATATGTCTAACTCCTGGAAGAAACAGAACAGGCCGTCTAAAAAGAAAAATTGATGATTTTACTATGTGTCCCCTTCGTCAACAAATCCGGATATTTTATACAGTTGTAATAACGTTATCTAAATAAATATTTATTGGTTTCACTATTAGCCATCATATTAACACATTCTACCTTGAATAATGAGCTTTTTTGTGGATGGTAAGTTGTTTTTAAATACAGAAATAGGGTAGGTAGTCACAGGCAAAATTTCAAGTATCAAAGTCAGTTTTGTTTCGCTATATAGGGTTGCTACATGAAAGATATCTGCGCCCTCATTTAATTTCAGGACTTTATAGTTTCACTGTACGTTCATACAAGTACCTATTGATTGTAAAGCGTAGAATATGCACGCAAGACGCGCGGGAAAATGGCGTGCAATCCCGCGTGCGTGAAGAATCCATGTTGTTAAAAACAGCCTGAGCAAGGAAGAGGAGGGCAGTTTTGGAGCTTCTTACTAACAGGCTGATGGTGATGAATAGTACCTACCTTGCTTAGTACCTAACCAGAGTTTAATAGCCCAGTACACGTTCAAAATACATTTTATAAACTACACAAACTAATTTCATTCCCACCCCTCCACAGGCGACACAACAGTCCTAGAATACGACGACGTGGTGAAGATAGACTTTGGCACGCACATCAACGGGCGTATCATCGACTGTGCGTTCACGCTCCACTTCAACCCCAAGTACGACCCGCTGGTGAAGGGAGTGCAGGAGGCCACGGAGGCGGGGATTAGAGCCTCGGGGATCGATGCCAGGCTGTGTGATGTGGGCGCTGCTGTGCAGGAGGTAATGTTATGTCTCTTTGTTTCTTGTACAGCACATGCTGAGTCAGAGCCATTTTACTGACACGATACACACCACAATTTACAAGTTATTCTTCATGTCACTGTACCTATTGATGTCGTTTTGTATTTGTGAGTAAATAAACGATGTGTTTATGTTTGATGCCCTATATGAACCGGGGTTTACGTGTCTGTTGACCAAAAATGGTGACACAATATTATCAATAGTGAAGGTTAATTTAGCCAGACGGAAATAGTGAATGATTCTGTCTACGCCGCAAAGTATTTACACACGTATTTGCTAGCTGAAAATACAAAAATGAAAATACAAATATAAAATCAACTTAAGTCGGTTGAACTCATATATCAAACTGTTGTCTTGCAAAGTTTCATTATTAAAAAATGAAGAAGAACAAAATTTTACATTAATACTATTTACAGGTAATGGAGTCGCATGAGGTGGAGCTGGATGGTACTACGTACCAGGTGAAGCCGATCAGGAACCTGAATGGGCACTCCATTGGGCCTTACAGTGAGTACCTATTATGATTATATAGTAGTCCATTCACATGGTGATAGACTAGCTTTTATACTTCCTTGCGGGGTAGGTAAGGCATTGCTACGAGGGCTACACCGAAAAGATCGGGAATAGAATACTTAGGAATAAATTAGAGTGAAACCTTTTTGGTGTATCAAATGTAGTGTTTTTTCAAACATAATTCATTTTCGAATTTTAAAAAAAGTAAAAAATAAAAGAGTATTGACCATTTGAATTTGACAAGTCGGTGTAAAAAATGGAGCTTACGCGGGAACATTTCCGTGCAATAATTTTTCACAACTTTCGTCGAGGTTTATCTCAAGAACAATGTCTCGCCGAGCTTGTTTCTATTTATAAACTTGAAGCACCAAGTAAAACGACTATATATCGTTGGTATTCTGAGTTTCGCCGTGGACGTTCCTCTCTTACCACAGTCCCTTCTACTGGTCGGCCAAAAACAGCGGTAACACAAGATAACATCGATGCTGTACGCCAGTTAATAAAAGAAGATAGACATGTGACATACGAGCAGATTCGGGCTTCTCTCAGCATTGGTATGACAGCCATTCAAACCATTTTACATGAAGAACTAGGTGTCAAGAAGTTAGTTTCGCGCTGGGTGCCCCACCGTTTGACCGAGGAACAAAAGTCGGCTCGTCTTAATTGGTGTCGATCTGCTCTGCAACGGTTCAATGGAGGCAGTTCAAATGCTGTCTACAATATCGTCTCTGGTGATGAATCGTGGATTTATTCATATGAGCCCGAAAGAAAACATCAATCGGCAGTTTGGGTCTTCGAAGGTGAGGTCAAGCCAACAAAAGATATTCGCTCACGCAGCGTGTCGAAAAAAATGGTCGCTTCGTTTGTATCGAAAACTGGCCATGTGGCTACGATTCCATTACAAGAACAAAGGACGGTTACTGCTGATTGGTACACAACAGTTTGTTTGTTTGTCGTAAGAGAACTTCGTAAAACTAACCCGAATCGTCGTATAATCCTTCACCACGATAATGCAAGCTCTCATACCGCTCGCAAAACAAGAACGTTTTTAAATATGGAAAACGTGGAGTTGATGGACCATCCTCCGTATAGCCCTGATCTGAGCCCCAATGATTATTTTACATTCCCAAGAATTAAAGATATGCTACGTGGTCAACGGTTTAGCGGCCCAGAAGAGGCGGTCGAAGCTTACAAATCAGCTGTTTTGACAGTATCCACTTCAGACTGGAATTACTGTTTCAATGATTGGTTTAATCGAATGAAAAAGTGCATTGAATGTCACGGAGACTACTTTGAAAAACAATAAAAGTAAATAATATTATGATATCTTTGTACTTTTTTCTATTCCCGATCATTTCGGTATCGCCCTCGTACACCAAATTATAGCCAGTGTTTTTGTTAACAAATATACAAATATCTACGTAAGATGTGAAGAGTGCTTGAAAACTAAGTACCTATGTCGCGAATTATGAATTATTATAATAGCAGTTCATAATTATTTTTCTGAACATTGCCTTCATCGGCCTACTTTGTATTCATAACCTGTACTGTACCATAACAGTTATTACCATTATACCTGTGCAGTGTACAATTAACCCATACCTTGTTTCCCCAGGGATCCACGCCGGCAAAACCGTGCCCATCGTCAAGGGGGGTGAAACAACCCGTATGGAGGAGAACGAGTTCTACGCGATAGAGACATTCGGCTCCACGGGGCGCGGCCAGGTGCACGACGACATGGACTGCTCGCACTACATGAAGAACTTCGACCAGCAGTTCATACCGCTCAGGTGAGTGATGACTGCGACTGTGTGACTGTGACTGCTTAGGTGATAAGGTTGGATTTAGATTGCGTAGGGAGTTTTAGTTGGTGGAGATCAACTTACATGTCTCTGGCTGTCGTCATCGGTGAATAGTCTGCTACTGGACATAAACTTCTAATAAGGCACTCTGGCTTTTGCCTTTCTCTTCACCCATTAACCGCTGTCTGTCTAAGGTTGTCGGTCTAGTAAGCAGGGAGAGCATTCGACATATCGTTTGCCGGTGGTCTCCATTGAAATACCCCTATGGCAGTCGGTATTTCGGCAGATATGACCGGTCCACTGCCACTACAGCAAGTTTACCATGTCCTTCATAATCTAATTCTTCATTTCAGACTGCAATCGTCTAAGCAGCTGCTGAACACGATAAACAAGAACTTTGGCACACTGGCCTTCTGCAAGCGTTGGCTGGAGCGCGCGGGCGCGTCGCGCTACGCTATGGCTCTAAAGGACTTGTGTGACAAGGGTGTGGTCGACGCCTACCCGCCGCTATGCGACATCAAGGGCTGCTACACCGCGCAGTTCGAACACACCATCCTCCTTAGACCGACGTGCAAGGAGGTCGTCTCGCGCGGAGACGATTATTAAAAACAAAACAGTGTCCTTGAATATTATACTCTGTGATATCTCGGGACTGTTGTTGCTGGCCGGAAAGAGGCCGGAAAACAAAAAAATATTTTGATTGTATGTTCTTTTTTTATTAAATAAGTTTTCAGTGAACTCGGTTCGCAGTTTCGCTTTTAAATAAAATTGCTGTTAGTGGACACATAGTGTCTTTAAATTTTGATTTTAAATCTGATATTCTAGCGTGGTTTGGTTTTATTACAAGTTCAAGTAAAACTTTTCATGAAGGTCGAACAAAGACGATCGGATAAATTTATTATGGTCCTTGGTCGAAATCAAAAGTTCATAGTTTGTTAAATAAATGTTGCAATTTATAACCTTCATTTGTTTAACTACAAGTCATTTCTTTATCTTTTTACATTTATGTACTGTTTTCATTATACATTTTATATTATTTACGTGCTTTTTAAACGGTTTTTATTAACCGATTCGTATTTTAAATTTTCTTTCTGTGCTAATCTCGTTATTATGTTTAACGTTATTGTAAATGAAAATGTCGATAATATTCAGATACTAATAAAGTTCAGTGTAAAAAACAATATATTAGTTTCACTACGCAAATATTACTGATTGGTGATAGTCAAAAATAAAAAAGCATAGATTAAATTATACGTTTAATTTTAGGAAAACATAATTTCTAAATATAATTTGTATGCAAAATGCTACATTTCCTATATGGAGTAAAACGCCTACATATTTTAACATTACAAAAATTTACACTGTTGACATAATGCCGTAAAAATGTATAAAAATTGGATAACAGCTGAAGTCATTTCAATTTTTATTCATATTCTATTTTGTAAACTCCCTATATATTTTCTAGTCTAAAGATTCGCTATTTTACCATAAGTACTATCTAAACTATCGACTCTCAAACAAGTTTTGATGGTTTACTGGGTTCTCGATTACCTCTATCAATTTATCTCAAATCCTAGAAAAAAATATTATAATTATTGTGAAACCTGTTTAATGAGAATTCTACGATTACCACTTAGTGTAGACTATCACAATGCAAAAACATGTCCTTCAATCCTGACATACCCTTTTCATGGTACTTAAATTAAATAGCATGGCTTATATGGAGTTAATAAAAATCGTAAGGCCTTATTGTATCAATTTACAAGAGTTATAGGATCCTAAATACAACAGCTCAAAGGTTATAAGGACAAGAGTAAGTATAATATTGCTTGTGCTAATATACAGATTTTTAAGAAAGCTCTCCTAGAGAAACCATTAGCCTACGATAAATATAGAATGTCATACAGTTATAAAGGTATTTCGTATAAATTGAATCAAACTTATTGTAGTTTCGAAAATATTTATTTTATTTGACATAAAATGTATTTAAATCTTGAATAGACGATGGTGCTTTTGTCCACAATGTAATTTAGTAAGTTTGATTCATTTGTTACGGGTTATGTACATTATAGGGATACACAGTAATGTGAAGATTGCTTCTCTGACTGTCTTCGTACTTATCTGTATCATTTCCAATTAGATATAATATAAGGCAAGGAAGAAGAAGATATAATATCAAAAGGCAAACCTATTTGAAAATATTTTAAGTAGCTGTAGCCTGAAGCTATCTCACGTAAGCTCTGTCTTTGCTCGTGACAAATAATGCAGAATCTTAATGACATTATATTCACAATCCAATCCATTATTATCGCACTAACACATTTGGTGAATCGACATTCTCAAGGCCTATTGAAAGCTGTCTGCAACTAGGAGTAAGTACTAATATGACTGTATTTTATATTACTCATTGTGAGTATCCATATGTCGTTGGTTAAACATGTATGAAGCCATAACGATACCTGTACTAGATTCTACATTAGGCATTCTAGACCAAAAAGTATTTGTAACCCACTGAAATGAGCAAAACCTATTCGAATATAACGTAAAACAAATGCATATCGAAAATCCAGACCTTCAAAGCTGTGGAGTTTTAAGAATTAATTGTAAAGAGCGCTAATAAGTAAGTACTATATTTAGTACATACTGAAATATATTATTATACAGGATGTTGCATAACTCAAAACCATGGGATCAAAAACTTATGTTCTACACTATTTCGAATTATCAAAATATGTAGAACAAAATTTGTTCAGAACGACCCCCAGAGTCATCTCCTTTTGGCTAACTATACCCTTATGGCAACACCCTGTATAAGCATGATGTGTGTAATCTATTCTAGCAGGTACCTAGCATGCCTGTGTAATTTTAACTGCATCCCTTACTTAAGTAAACAGTGTGCCCATACCATACATTATAGTATACAAGACTTTATTTTGAAGTCAAGCCAGTTGCTCCTTACCCATTACTCAAAGTCAAGTTAATCTCACTTCCTGTTATCTAAACAAGTCTAGTTTAAACTATATATAACCCGGAATGTGGTCTCATTATTACATTGAAGAATAACCTACATAGTTTAAGGCCATATTTCGCTGTTATGATTCTGTTGTAACATCAAATCTTAAGTCAGCCAGTGACTAGATGAAAGTATACAAATATCTTAGCAATCCTACTTTAACCACACGTTTTAGGTCACTACCAGAATATAATATTGCTATTTTAATAATAAATTAACGTATATTCTCATAAAAACCATGTTCGTATCAGCTACTATAGTTCACTCGTCAGATTAACGGATCAAAACCAATTTTACGTAAAATATAATGAATAAGTAAATAATTAACACACAAATCAGCAATCTAAATCAAGGGGTATTGTATTAAGTAACTAAACAAAATAAATAAATGATAATAATACCTTATACCACAATGGCAAAGTATCACAGAAATTAAAATACCTAGCTAATCTACAATCTTGTCTTATTTAACCAGATGCTACAGAAAACTTCACTGGTCTCATTGAATAAAAACACACAAAATATCCCACTGGAGTTCACAGTACAGTACAATAAATTTGGCAAAATAAGGAAAACACACACTATAAATTTACAAGATAGGTGTTGTATAAATAATGAATATTTTATTCATAATCAAATAAGACAATTCTTGCATTAATTTATCTCCTGAAATGTATGTGAGTTGAATAAAGCATACGGGTCTTATCATGACAACCTTGATAAACCACCCAGCTTCAACTAGCAGGGAGAATCCTGTAAATTCTATCAGCTATCTACCGTCGAACAACCTAGGCCGAATAATTACGCATAATATAGAAGAGTATGTAGGTACATAAGTAGTAGATTCATAATATTAATTCATAATTTCAAACTACACAAGAGTATAATTTAAATACATGTAATTTCTCGGCTATAATCATTAAGGTCATGTGGGGTAAGAGGAACACCGGAAACTTGATATCAGATTTTAATTAGATTATGTGGTTTATTGGTTATGGTCTCTATATTTCTCATTTATGTTGCTCTCACCCCACATAACTATAACGTATTTTACATTTAAAATAAGTTTTCAAAACAAAAAAGCACTGACATAAATTAGGCAGACTGAAAACATGATGATAAAAATAATAGGAACACCTAAACGCCACAACAGTATTTTACATAAATAAAACATAAAACTTAATTTTAGCACTTTAAATATCTCGACGAAATTAGTTCAGTAAGCTTCATAAGATGTTACGGTGTCTATCAGTACCTTGTCAAACTCAACATGTATTTCAATCATTTAGATATTGACGGTTACTTACTTTTTCAAGGCTGAAAGAATTATAGCTACTTATGAAGCTGACCGTACCTTTGTAGAGAGAGGGGTCACTACAGAACGAACGAACGAAAGCTGTTATGCAATCGGGACACTTTATACAACTAGATGACTCGAGCTCTCACAAATCAGAAGTTTAAGGAAAACGAAGCCACGAATCTATCACGTAGCACTTAACGTGCCGATAGCATGACAACTTTGGTTCGTTTATTTTTCTATTGTCACCTCTAGTTGTGTAGAGAATGTGGTAAGGTTTAGTTGGCGTGGCGTATCTCCCCGCCGCCGCCGTTGACCGCGACCGGGGCTGCATAGGGCCACCCGTACACGGATTGAAGGGGCACGTGGAGCAACTCAATCAGTTGTCGGTAGTTCGGTTCTGAGAACAAAGACATTGACTATTTAGTGGGAGCTGTTGGATAAAAGGAGAGTTGGGTGTTATAGCTAGATAGATAGATCATCAGCCAGTAGGTAATCATAAACAAAAACATTCAGCATTCAGGCCATTAACCTGAGAGCTCCCAAAAGCGCGATATCGCGAGAGACATAATAGATTTTTATTGTGTCTGATTTTACGGGATTCAACCGGTTAAGAGATAGATAACATAATTATAATAAAAAAATAGTAAGAAAATATTTATTCTTATTCATTGTCGATTTATACACTCGCGGGAAATGAAAAAGTTCCACTTACAAAATATAGCTAGTGTAAGTATATCTTAGGATAATTAGAAATATACAAAACAATCATTATCATACAAAGAGATATCAATCCAATTTCAGGAAACAAAGGCTGTTATCAGACAAAATTGGCAAACATAATTCATGACTCTTTATTTTACGTGTGCAAACCTGAATAATGTGTGCACCAAAATACTCTCCCCATTCTTAGATATCAACATTGTCTTAAACTTATATGATAAAATTTTATTATAAGTTTCCACTCTCTTACCATTTTCAGGGTTAATGTAGCCTTTTCTGATCAAAAAGTCCAGTAGGACCGGAGCACTGGTGGTCTTGAACTGGGGGGTCAGGGCCCTCTGGATGCACTCCGAGGCCGTCAGCAGCTCGAAAGTCTCCACCTCGCCATCAGCATTCTTTGGCAGGAAGTCGAGCGGTAGTTCTAGGTCGTACACATACTCTGTGTTCGGGAATAGACCTCTTTCACTTTCGAAGAAGAAGCTGTAAGAATAAACATAGTCGAGTTTTTGCGTTTTTACTATCTTTTGTCAGATTAATGGAGAGAGAATTTATAGTGCTGTACTAATGGACTTCATGATCATAATCACACCATACTCATGTACTGGCCTGACATTGGCCTCACGCCAAAAGTGCCACAACTCTCTCAGCTTTCTGGTATGAACCTATTATAATTTAGATATTTTCAAAAGAAGTTATATTATTGTTACTTTACCTCACACATCCAGCCGGCACTAGCTTCTTGACTAGATCTCCTTGGACAGAAGCCTCTTCAGCGGCCTCCTTGATGGTTGTCTCCAGAATTCCATAGCCAACTGCTAAACCACCGCTCACAAAGCAGTCCCATTTGCCTGGAAAATGAGAACTATATCAATACTGAAACCTGCTGTGCAAATATGTACATAAAAGTACTATATTTTAACACCTGTTAGTACAGAAACAATATGGAGCATTCCAGA
The DNA here is from genome assembly GCF_932276165.1 of Plutella xylostella. Classification (NCBI taxonomy): domain Eukaryota; kingdom Metazoa; phylum Arthropoda; class Insecta; order Lepidoptera; family Plutellidae; genus Plutella; species Plutella xylostella. Next base: position 1,881,142 of record NC_064002.1, read on the forward strand.
AGGCCTAGCACGGGGCGCAAGACAAGATATAACAAATTAAATGTTTTGCATTGAGCTCATTCACATCACACGGCTTTGTGACTGAGAGTAACGGAAACCTTTTGTTGTTGCTAGGCTAGCTGAAGGACTCCTGCTCTTCTATTTTAATTGTAAATATTTCTTTATTCACAGGTGTGGTATTGAACTGTAACATACCCGGCCAAGTTTGTTTAGTGAAGCTCCGTTGTTGCAGCCAGATGCAGAGTCCCTTGGTTGGGTGGTTGACATAGCCGGAGACACTCACTCCGTAGTTCCGTATACCAAACAGGCAGATGGCACTTCGCTCCATCTCCATTAAGCTCTCTTGGTATGGAGTGCTTACTTCAAAACACTGAAACATTCAGGAGGCAATGTTGTATTTTGATACTGGGTTTGTAGATTAATGTTGAAATGGCACACTGTCTTAACAGACTTAAATGTATATTTATAGAAAATGGAAGAAGATAGTAAGTAATATAAAAACAAGACAACAAGTCAACAGAAAAGAATAGAAAAAGGTGCTAATATTTTACTTACTTCATTGCGCCATCCTTTCAAGGCACAAATTTCATTTTCCTTGCGCAAACTCTCCAACACATCTGCAACTTTCGACGATCTTTCCTGATAATCTCTGAAGGCTGGGTTCAGCTCCACACTTTTACCTGTTATGTTGAATACCTGCAATGTAAACAAATAGTAAGGTTACATTGTTTACAAATGTTTTGTAAAACACAGTTTATTATTTTTCTAAGTGGATTCTAGCAAGAATACTCGCCTCTGGAAACCGCTGCAAATGCTTGGTGACATCCGGCCGCACCAAGCCTACTTGATGTCCAGCTACTATGAACGGTTTGTATAGCCCATGGTGTAGACCTGAAAATAAAGGAAACATTACAATATGAACCACGATACACTCTAGTTTTAATTTTTAATGCTCCAACGGCATGCCCATACTCACCTGATAGGTAGAAACAGTTAAATTTTCTGGCTAATTGTAATAAATCGGAGATATTGTTCTGTAGCGATGTCATTGTTCCTTTCATCGCTTACACCATGCAAATGATAGGAAATTGACGCTCAGCTGAACCAAAACTAATAAATGCAAATCTTGCTATAACAATACGCTATCTACCACACTTTTCTACTCGCGTAGACCTTTTTAAAATAATAAATAAATAAAAACGTCCTCTGCGACAATTTCTCCTTCCGCAAAATTACAACATTATGTTTTTTTTTCAGTTGATTTTGATGTTTGGCTCTCTTTAGGTTCTGTGAATTCTATGGTACCTTAGAATAAGGATTTTGCTAACTCGATTAATTTCATCTGTTGTTAAGAATCGATTTTTGTACCTACTAAATTTGCACATCACTAATTTATGTTTACGAGGATAGCCATGCCTTAAATAAAGAACGTTTGACAGCAGAGCAAAGTGACGTATTGTATTAGTTGCTTGATTCGATGCTTTCTTTCTAAATACCATAGAGAAAAAATAAACAATTCTGAAAAGAGTGGCATCTCGAGGAGTTTTTTGTCATACTCTATACGTCATACTGAACAGCGCCACGCCATCTCTTTATATTTCTCAGCCTCATTGTACATACATACAGGGTGCCCTGTTGGGATACCCTGTATATATATAGATATTGTTATCACAAGTTAATAGCCGGATCTCCACCAAACGATCCAATGCGATCCGATCGCCCGATCCAAGAAGTTTAGTATGTAAGAATTCTTGGATCGCGCGATCGGATCGCGTTGGATCGTCTAGTGAGGATCCGGCTATTAACTTCAATCTATAAAGATATAAGACATATTTGCCTTAACGTAGTTACACCACACAACAGTTATTACATTTATTAGCTAAATGTAAGTTCAATCTATTTATGTACCTACCTACATGCAACAATTATTATTGCCTCGCATATAACAATGTTTCAGTTCAGTTTTGTTCATGTCACTTGTAAAATAATATGCGAGTGGGTGTGTGTATTCCTTTTTTATTCCTTTCACCATGAAAACCACTTCATGTTTTGCTAGTTTATATTTCCCAAGAGAAGCAAATCTTGTCACTTGTGGTGATAAAGTCATTTCGTCCAATAGTGCATCATTTATCCTCGCGAGGCAAATCTTTGACGACATTTATCAGTTTGGTACACATAGTATTTTAATCTTCAGCGGATATGAAGATGTCGATCGCTCTTTGCCAGTGCCGTGGAACCACATGGAACCTAGATCGATATGGAATCTGTCAGGTCACAAGAATTTCATAAAAACACTTTTTGCGGATAAAGATGCTTTTTCTTAACACACCATGTTTATTTTTATTTGTAGGTATATAAAATTTATAAATAACGATAAGTATACCGAGAGTATAGGCTTTTATTACAAAAATGTTATTTGCGAGACATTGTAAGACAACTGAACTGACACTGACACGCAATTTCTTCATAATAGCCATAGATCATGACAATGTTGACATTCAAATACTACTTATCTATGTGTCTTGTTATTGTTCTATGGTCTTGTTCATAACGCCATCTTACATCTTTTTTGGTAATAAGAGTAATATAAAGAGATGGCGCTACCTTCTACTAAAAGTTCAGCCATTAAGGCAGTGACCCCCCCCTGCTAAATACTTTGTAAGCCGATTGCCGAATGCGATGCGTTGTTTGAAATCATATTTTGTTACATTTTAAAATAATATAACTTTGTGTAGTGTAGAGTTATTAAACAGTCATCATGGTGAAGCTAACAACGGAGTTGATTAACAACTCCATGCAATACATGAATGCGTGCAGAGACCGTGAATTGGATTTAAGAGGTTAGAAATATTTTATTTCTATAAGAGGGTACAATTTGTCGTAGTTACCTTATCGTTTAATGAGCAGTTGAATAAAGCCTAAACAAAGTACCCATACATGTTGTTGTTCCGTGGAACGCCCTCCTGCCCGCTCGACTTTAGGCGGGTAGCCGGTAGTGGCTGGATGAGGATGGCCCGAGGACCGAGTGTTGTGGCGCTCCTTGGGAGAGGCCTATAATTATTGGCGGATGATGATGATGAAGACAGTTTCTAGCTAAGTACAAAATTCGCCACTCAATAATACTATCTGGTGTGCCAATAATTCACTGTTGCGTTGGAGTTGCTTCCTTGTCCTAAATACTTTTATCAATTCACGTTAAGAACTGCTGGATAGCAGGGTATTTATTGACATTCATTTATGTGCAAAATTTGATATTATCCTTACCTATCACTTATTAAACTTTTTATCTTTCAGGATATAAGATACCACAAATAGAGAACATGGGTGCCACACTAGACCAGTTTGATACAATAGACTTCTCCGACAATGACGTCAGAAAGCTAGACGGATTCCCTCTGTTGAAGAGATTGAAATGTCTGCTGTTAAATAATAACAGAATAGTGTAAGTTATACTTAATTGAATAGTTAAAAAAAACCGGCCAAGTGCGAGTCGGGCTCGCGCACAAAGGGTTCCGTAGCAGCAAATATAATATTACAGTTAAATCAACCTATCTCAAAAACTATAAGAGATACTTTGATCAAACCAAAAATCGTTGAAAGAGTTAATTAGCATGCATCACCTCTATTTTTTTTAGAATTTTATACCCCGTAGTTATAAAAATAGAGGGGGGGGGACATACTTTTTACGACTTTGAGAGCTGATATCTCAAAAACCGTTCACTTTAAGAAAAATGTTTTTTAGAAAACTTTATATCATTTTAAAAGACCTTTCCATTGATACCCCACACGGGTATGTACATCGAAAAAAAAAATTTCATCCCTCAGTTACATGTATGGGGGGCCCCACCCCCAATTCTTTTTTTTACTATTTAGTGTCATATTTTTGTAGCGGTTCATACAACACATATTCCCATCAAATTTCATCACTGTAGTACTTATAGTTTCCGAGTAAATCGGCTGTGACAGACGGACAGACGGACATGACGAAACTATAAGGGTTCCGTTTTTGCCATTTTGGCTACGGAACCCTAAAAAGTAGATACTAAGCTTAACACTTTAAAAGCTGATCACGGACTAGATACATGCCAAATAGCATGGCAATGAATAAAAGGCTTGGCTTTCAAAGGGTTAACCATGCTACAGTTTTTTTACAGTATTGTGCAAATTAATGTGAACACAAGTGAAAATTTGAAAATAATACATTTATTAGTTCTAGAATAAAAAAACCAGAGATATATTAATACAATTTAAGTTGTTTTAATAGAAAATGTGTCTTCCTTGGCTTTTATAACTTCTTCAAAACGTTTTGGCATAGAATCGACAAGGTTTTAACGGTTTTCAGATATTTACTGGTCTAAAAAACTTGTATGGATTACAGCCTCAATCATTTTAGTTTTTCTTGTGCAATCCGTTTTACGAAGTCTAACTTTCACGATGGCCCACTTATTTTCATTGGGATTAAGTGTCGGTGAGTTCTCTGGCCATTCAAAGGCATGATATCTTGTTGTCCTTGAAATATTTAAGCATAATCTTGGAACACGTGGCATGGAGCCGAATTTTGTTGAAAAACTTATTGACCGTTAGCATCAACTTTTCTTAGTTTGGGGCTGTTTTTCTTACAAAGGTACCGGATGACTTGTGCCCATCGAAGGGATGATGGACTCGCTAAAATACAGTGACTTGCTAGAACGGAGATTAGAAGTTGAACTAAGAAAATTTGATGATAACGGTCAATAAGTTTTTCGACATAATTCGGCTCCATGCCACGTGTTCCAAGATTATGCTTAAATATTTCAAGGACAACAAGATATCATTCCTTTGGATGGCCAGAGAACTCACCGACACTTAATCCCAATGAAAATAAGTGGGCCATCGTGAAAGTTAGACTTCGTAAAACGGATTGCACAAGAAAAACTAAAATGATTGAGGCTGTAATCCATACAAGTTTTTTAGACCAGTAAATATCTGAAAACTGTTAAAATCATGTCGATTCTTTGCCAAAACGTGTTGAAGAAGTTATAAAAGCCAGGGGGGACACATTTTCTATTAAAATAACTTAAATTGTATTAATATATCTCTGTTTTTTTATTTTAGAACTAATAAATGTATTTTTTTCAAATTTTCACTCGTGTTCACATTAATTTGCACAATACTGTATAATTTAGCATTTATATCGTCCCCTATAAATGAATATATACTTCAGAACTTTTCATTTATCTAGTATCTTTGCATACCAACTCCTTATGCCCATGTTCAAACATTCATATTTCAATCTTTAATCATTAATCAACGCTACAATATTTTCAGGAGAATAGGTGAGAACCTAGAGCAGTACCTTCCGAACCTGGAGTCTCTGATCCTCACCAACAACCACCTCCAGGAGCTGGGAGACCTGGACCCGCTGGCCACGCTGCCCAAACTCACCTCACTGTCACTACTGCACAATCCTGTTGCTAATAAACAACATTACAGGTAAAACAAACATCCTCATGGTTATCCTTTTACCTTTACTTTCACTTAATTAATAAGCTGACAAAAAAATGCAATAAGTAATTATGTTTCAATGAGAAACACGTCTGTACATAATGTAAAAAATAATGTAACTGTGAATGTGATGGCTGGGAGCAGCATGGAGGAAGCCTATAGCCTACAGTGGATTGGCATAGGCTGAAGATGAATCATGTAATGAAATTTAACAACTGTTTCTCTAAAAATCTCAGTAACTACCTATAAAATACGAAAGCCTTCACACATATTAAAATTTTCAATATCTTACACTTCCAGAGCCTATGTTGCATTTAAATTACCGGAGCTAAGACTTCTGGACTTCCGAAAGATCAAGCAGAAGGAAAGGGACGAAGCTAACACTCTGTTCAAGAGCAAGAAAGGGAAAGAGATGCAAAAGGAAATCCAGAAGAAGGCCAAAACCTTTGTTCCCGGAGGAAATATGCCTGATCCTAAAGTTACCAGTAAGTCTTTTGTTTAATTACATAGCCTGAAATGGATTACCCAGTTCCGAAACATGTTACTTGCTTTTTAGGATTTACCTTTTGACGCCCTTCTTTCGGTAGCAAATACTAGGGCTTGACTAGAGTTTGTCAATATTGAGAAAGGATTAGCCAGTCCGATCAGTTGTGACATTGCACATTGTGCGTAGCTGACTGCCCTGGATGCGACAAACAACATGCATACATACAGCCTGTAATGTAAACATTTACTTCAAACTCACATAAATCTTTTCTCTACTCCCGCAGACCTCACTCCCCAAGAGATCCACAAGATCCGAGAGGCGATCAAGAACGCGTCGTCTCTGCAAGAGGTGGAGAAGTTGACGAGAATGTTGCAGTCGGGGCAGATCCCCGGACAGAAGCCACTGCCTCCTCCCTCCAACAATAATGTCCCACGTAATTATAGTTTTGGTTTTAAAAAAAAAAAAAAAAAAAAAACACGCACTCACGCCTTGTACTAATGTACTCCCTTGCGGGGTAGGCAGAGGTGCATTGCTGCACCCACTTTTCGCCAGAGTGTTATGTTAGTCCCAATGTAATAGGGGGCGGGCCTATTGCCATTTTACGGGCACATCCAAGACCCGAGAACAAATATCTGTGTTTAAACAAATATCTGCCCCAGCCGGGAATCGAACCCGGGACCATCGGCTCAGTAGTCAGGTCACTAACCACTACGCCATTCGGTCGCCATTTTGGTTTTTATTACGCTTTAAGAATTATAAAATTGCTTAGTAAGGTTTTAGACTACTATAGAACATCGCAGAATTGTGCCCCATGAGTTTTCTTTTGTTACTCAATGCTAACAATCTATACCTACTGTATTAACGGACACCTAAATGTGCGAACATCATCAATCATCTTGTAAGTGGTAAAGAATTAAACATGCATTAATTTTTATAGGATTGTCATCGGCTGGATGAAGACGGCAGTGGCTGGACTTGACCTCAGATTTTCGACGTATTATTATTATCCTCAGACACGAGAGAGTTTAATATGTGTATCTTAACAAGTGTGTGTCTGTCTGTATAGTGTGCGATGTAGCACCCAAACGGATCGATCAATAAATTCTGATTAGCTTCCTATTTTGTAATATTTTAAATTTCAGTCATCATCATCAGCCCTCTATCTCGCCTTATTCTATCTATCTAACCTTGCTGATGTCATTTAACCTAACAAGTGGTCTGCCAACCGGTCTCCAACCGTCTCTAGGCCAACATTTAGTGCTTAACTAACATTAAGTTGCTGATACATTAATGCTCACAATCGTTTTCCATTTTCAGAAGCGGAAGAGGAAGAAATGGAGACAGAACATACAAATGGGCAGTAAGAAACTAGATCTAACAAGCAGTGTTTTCCTTTTATATTATTTTAAGAAGAGTAACAAATTACTTTACTCTATTCTTTTACTTTCCCTAGATGTTAAGAGCTGATGCTACACAGATACTAAAATTAAGGTGGAATCTACAGATAACTATAAGTACTAAGCAATTTACGAGTCGTTAATATACTGATTCATTTAATTTGCTAGAAAGAACGATACTACACACAAGGGTTTACTAAAGAACAGATATTACTGTAGGTATTTAAGCTAAAGAACAGATAGATACTATTCAGTATTGTGTTTGATCGTATTATGCCCGTTTTATGGTGTAAATTCATTCCGAAATAAATTCAAACTTGTCATAAAAAATTGCCATTGTTTTATTCAAATTCTTTCAATAATTTCTTAATTAATTAACAAGTTAGTCAAATAATAATATAACATTTATCACTGAAACATATCACACTTAAAGTTCTCTAAATCTGCATACAGTAAGTCATCATTTCCTGCATCTAGGAACACCGTATACACAACAGGCAAAAGGATATTTCTGCCCATGAGTTCTCGAATGTTCGGTCGTTTTTCCGGGACTATAGACAGCATTGAGTCGATAAGGTCCTGAATGCCTCGGTCGTAGACAGACAAGTCTATGGGGTGGACGCTACCACTTGTTATAGCCTTCACTAAACCGACTAGAGTCTGAAATGAAAGGGGAACTTATAAAAATGTTGGTGGGATTCACCTTTACATTAGGCCAATATAAGGGTGAGGCCAGACGAGCGTAATTTTGTAAGTTGTGAGTCGCGTGTTCCGGCAGAAATATGTGCGCGAGCGAGTAACATCCCGCCCCCCTCGTCCCGCGCATCAGAATACGCGGCTCACAACTCACAAAATTACGCTTGTTGGCCTCACCCTAAATGGCAGGCCTGCAGTTAACAATAGAGTCCTAATTCACATACCTCAGACTCAAAAGCTCTTTTGTGGGTGCACATTTCATAAAGCAAGCAACCTAAGGCCCAAATATCACTCTTCGAGTCGTATGGTTGGCCATCACACAGCTCTGGCGCCAGGTAGTATGGGGTCCCGATTACCGTTGAAGTCTTCTTGGCACTGTAAAACAAGTTTGTGGTTAATCTATCAGCATGGTTACCCTACTCTTTTGGTAAGGAAATATCAATAATTTTGTTATACCTAGCCAACATCTTGGATATGCCGAAATCGCCAATTTTCACAATAAGTCCATATTTTCCAGTCAAAAGTATGTTTTCAGCTTTCAAATCTCGATGTATCACATTCAAACTGTGAATGTAATTTACACCCAAGAGGATTTGGGCCAAGAAAAACAGGATCTCCTGAAAAAAGTATGTAAGTATACTATGTATCAAACTACCTAGTTATAGCTAGGTGCTGTTTATTTTTTCATGCAAGTACCTCCATTTTTTCATAACTACCTAGGGGCAAAGCCCTATACTTAGATGGATAGTGTTAGATGTTTAGTAAATTCATAGCAAAATTGTTAATGTGTTAAAACTAGAACCTGTATATGCGTACAAAATAAGTATCTATAGGAAGAGCGGAGTCTCCTGGCACAGGTGTTTGTAATACTTAAAAGGAGGCTTCAGCAACTAGCATTTAAGCATATTTTTGGTTAAAGTAAATAAACAATTTTGAATTTGAATAGTGTAAAAACTAACCATCGCACATCACTCTTCCCCTATCTCTATCTACCTAGCTATTACCATTACACTCTGAAACTGATTTGTACTATGAAAGTCAACGCCACCTCTAGTTATTTAATTACCTTTTGTTTCAGAAGTTTAGGGCACCGGTCGTACATATACTCAGCAAGATTCCCATTGGTTGCATACTCCATCGATATCATGACGTGACTGTCGAAATAATGGCACTCATAGAACTGAATTATATTTGGGTGATGCATTGATGATAGTATCTTCACTTCATTAGCTGTGTCCTGTAACATTAAAAGTTCCCTGTACCACAGAATAATAACTAGTACCAGGTACAGAAGTCCATCTTCGCAATGGCTATCAAAGAAATATGACTCCATCCCATAAGCAATAAGATCTAATTTAGATCGCGCTCCAGCCGCACACGTTTTTATTTACTTACCTACCAATTTATTTTTGAGGGAATATGCGCCTTATTTCACTGGACTACGGTGCATAATAAGTTATACGTGGTTATACGCATTGAAAAAGAAGCCACCTTAGGGTTGCCTCAGCACCACAGACTACAACGTTTACTAAGCAACGGACTGAGTTTGTAAAAAGAATGTCATGATATTAAAACAAAATTAATTTGAATATAGAATACAAAGCTATTCCAAAACTTTTTTTCTATTGGAAATGACCATGCAATAGTATTTATGCGTAAATCGTTTTTTTTTAAGTGTAACCCAAATCTTTCCTTGCGTAATATGTAATAATACCACAGAATAATAACTAGTACCATAATACTAATAATCAATAAGCAAAAGACTTGGAGTTTGTAAAAAGAATGTCATGTTTTTAAAACAAAATTAATTTGAATTTAGAATACAAAGCTATTCCAAACTTTTTTTCTATTGGAAATAACCAGTAAAAACAATGACAATTTCATAGTTAAGATATTTTGAAGTACAAAAAATATGTATGAATCTAAGTACCTAAAACATTTAATTTTGTGAAAACATGTTTTTTTTCGTTATAATTTATATTATGGATATAATTTATATTATGATACAGAACGTGTTAGTTTCGTTAAGCACTAATCCCACTCAGCGCACATTTTATAATCGATTCATTAATACATTTTGAAGGTAGGTAGTTGTGTCTGTAAATTTAATAATTTAACGAAAAAAATATTGGAATAGACTTTGTTCAACATGGAGAAAAAAAGGGTTTGTAGTTCGGATTAATTTCATTTCAAATAAGGAACGTAGAAGAAATCAATAAAATACTTAGATTAGTTTTACCTGTCAGCATCTTTTGGTAATGTAAAAAAATTTAAATTTGGATCACGATCCGTATTTAAGCAATTAAATACGGCACAGTATCTTTTTGCTGCTTTTTTTCTTTTTATGTCCATTTTTCTATTCATAATTCGCGCGCGCGTGTATCGTCTTCCGCTTGCGGCAGCCGACTAGATTTGCCCACTCGAAGCGGCAGGCGCCAGGCTGGCGCCAGCGCCGCCCACGCGCGGAGTGACACAGGCCTGCCTGTACCGTTGCAGCGAGCGGTGGAAAATTTACTTTGGAGACAATAAGTAACGAATACTAAGGACACTTTTTGGTACTTACCTGCACATGATCTTGTATTTTTATATTCAGCTGGATATCTTTAACGATTGTCAACAAATTATTACTCTTCTTACAAAGATAAACATTTCTAAAACAATAGAGAAAAAAATTACAGTTATAAAAGCGTTTACCTAAATTATCTACAAGTTCAAGTGGGCCGGCCATAACTAACTAGGTTCTGCCTTTATGAACCGACCGATCACCGTTTGAAAGCATGGAAGGCCTCCGGCCTACGCCCTTGGACAAGTAGCCGGTAGTGGCTGGATGAGGAAGACCAAAGATAGACGGTTGTGGTAGTTTATTTTCTCTATGGCTTGTGGCACTCCTTGGGAGTATACGTGGGGGTAAGGGGGAATAGAATAGACGTGCGATATTAGCTTACCCGTAAGTGCCTTTTCCTATGGTCTTCACGACATTTAGATTTAATTCTGTTAAGGCATTTACAATATCCATTTTATTTATTTCTCACTTCTCGTACGACCTTTAAATTGATAGCATCATGGAATCTGCTTTTAGATTGAGGGTAGGTTAAATCTACCCGCCCATCGATTGTTTCATATTTTACAGCCTGGCCAACGTCATTGAGCCTGGCAGGTAAGAATATAAAATAAAAAAATACAAATTTATTGAAAGAGTCTTTATAGAGATTATTTAAACAAGTTGCAAATGATACCGAAATTAGCTAAACAAAACGCACGTGCAATAATGTTTTGTATGAATGACAGATGACATGACAACTAGAACTGAACTAAACGCAAAGGTAGAAATCAAAACATTTTCTGTCTTCTTCCCCTCAGTTTTCTCAAATTGTGACCTAAAAAATCGTGAATTGGTTTAGATATTAAACAATTCATCATGGGTCAAATGCTGGGAAGCTTTAATGCCCGTGATGTGGGTCTTTCCATGGACGATGAGCCCACATTTGATCCAAACGCTGGATTTGGCTATGAGCGTACGCCCAGAGGTAAACTTCAATTTAATCTTAATACTGTAGACGTACGATGGCATATTTAGTTGCAAAACTCCGACATTTAGTTTCTTTATGTGTCTCGTACAAGGAAATTATCAAGAATGATTCGTTTTTATAGTTGTTGTTATCATTACATAATTGTTTAGGTTATGTCAAAGTTAAAATTTAACTTAAAATTTACATGCTAAAGACGATAATATTAATTATAGTTATTTATTTTTCAGTTATGGTTGCCAAGGAAGAAGATCTAATATCTTGCCGCATCCCTCCTGAAGACCGTGATTATTGTGCTCACATTTTGATGGAATACCAACAATGCCGCTATAAGAATATGCCAATGATTTACAAATGTGCCCATGAGAAGCATGCCCTCCTATCCTGTGAACATCAAGAGTAAGTTTATGGTTGAAATATTATATTTTACACCACATTATAATGCTAGTACATAAAGAAAATTGTATGGGTCTCCACTTCTCTTGTCTCATACCTTATCCAATACTTTTTCCTAATTGCCAATAATTCTGAACACTCAGTCTAGTGAATATAGAAGTTTGAAGATTTCTTTAACATCAGAATTAATATAATTACACTATATTTGTTTCAGTTATGTCCTTCGTATGAAAGAATTTGAACGTGAACGTCGCCTGAGAGTTCGTGAGCAACGCTTGACTGCAGCGGCTTAATATGATGTTTATGTAGTAATTTCTGTTTCAAATAATTATTTAAATGTATATAAATATTTAGAAAACTCTGTGTTATTTAAAGGTAACCCTGTCAGAGTTTGGCTCTGCTGATACATATATCAACTGGGCTCCATGAAGTCGAAGTAAATAGTTTATTCAAAGTAAAGATTTTTTGAATCTTCCTTTTTCAAAAATATAATATTTAAATAGAAAATTTGTGTATACCTTTCGTTTCGATATGGCTTGGTCAGCCTATCGGTAGATTTTTCTGTACCCATGGAAAGAGCAATCATGAGAATAAAATATTCTTTGAAGCATAGCATATTAAATAATAGATAGGCTATGAGATTGCCTTTCGGTAATGCCCTATTTAAGTAGTCCTGTAAAGTAGGACAGCCTGTATAGCTTTGAGAAGTACTAGTGCATACGATGCGTGTTTTGAAACTATACAAGGCCAGAACGCACCCATAGTGTACTAGCACTGTATAGTTTCAAGTGAAAAAAAATAATATTTTACTTGAAAATATACACGATTTGTGCGTACTAATCGCGTATACTTTCAAGTTGGGATTTACTGAATCGTACTTGAAAATATACAATGCTATTACGCATATTGCTTGATTGGCGTACTTGTCGCATATAATTTATACCTACATGCTGATTCTAATTTACTTAACTATTTCGGTAAATGTAAATGACTACAATTGACTTGTTCTGCCTGTCATACCTATAAAATGATAATAAATGAAGATGAACAAGCTCTAATTTGATTGATAAATTGATATTTATAGCAATCATACTTGCAAGTAAGCATACCTACTAATAAGGGGTTCCCCAGGGTTCGCACTTAGGACCTATTCTTTTTTTAGTTTTCATTAACGACCTTACTTACCAAATTAAACATAGTAATCAATCTCTTTTTGCTGATGATCTTAAAATCTATAGAACAATCACATCTTCTCAGGATAGTACTCTTCTTCAAAATGACCTCAATAATATTTTAAATTGGTGTCATTCCAATGATATGTCTATTAATGCTCAAAAATGCTTTCATATAAAATTTACTCGTAAACGAAATCCTTTTAACAACAATTATCTTCTTGGGACCGATATAGTCACTGAAGTATCTGAAATTCGAGATCTTGGCATAATCATTGACTCCAAACTAAAATTTTCATCCCACATCGACCATATTATCAAGAAGGCTGCACAAATGCTTGGATTTATTAAACGCAATAGCAAAGAATTTAAGTCCGAAACCAAAATCTTATTATTTAATTCCCTAGTGCGGAGTCACCTGGAATTCTCTTCTTCTGCTTGGAGCCCCTCCTACACAATACATTCACAACGAATCGAAAGCATACAGAGATCTTTCACTCGCCATCTTGCCTTTATATCCCGTAATATTTCCCACAGATCTCCTTATGAGCACCGACTAAAATTCTTTAAAATGACTTCTTTACGAAATAGACGTGAAACGCATGACTTAATATTTCTTTATAAAACTTTAAATAATATATTAGACTGTCCTGATATTGTTGCATCTATCTCTTTCCCAATTCCATATCACCTTCCAAGATATCCCATAAAGAAACTTCTCAGTGGACCCCAAGCTCGCACGAATGTTGGATCCCACTCTCCAATCAATAGGTTATGTGATCTTTATAACATGTATAATAATAAATTAAACATTGACATCTTTCACGACTCCTTTAATATCTTTAAGAAAAAAATATGCCAGAAATAATTGCTATAATAGTTATATTTTTTCCTTCAATTTGTTTTGCTACAAATTATTTTAATGTTTGTTATATTGTTTATTTCCATCTTTAATATTCTGTTGTTTTTAAGATAATTTCTTTAAAAAGGATGTGTACGCCTATAAATGGTTTTCGCAACGAAATTGTTACCTATTAATTTATCTTTGTATTTTGTGTTGTGTAAACTGCTGGCGTTCCATATTTTATAAATAAATAAATAAATAAATAAAATATCTTATTATTTAAATGAATTAAGAGTAATACCTACTACACTCCTGAACGGATAAGACTAGCTTAATGACGCCGTCGGCAATATTAAAGTGCATTTAACAGCGCATCAAAATATTATTATAACCAACTAAAATAGTAAATTTTCATCAAATTTTAAATTTAATGGTTTAAAAAAATTACGTCATTTGGTGTTGACTTTTTGCTACTTGGACTTATTCATTGCTCGTGAGTGTAGTAGGTATTACCCTATAGACCTAGACATATTTTTCATCAAGTTTTGAATTACCGTAATTGTCTTTTATGAATTGTTCTACACCCTCTTATGAGATAATTTTTACTATTAACAACAGTTCTACAGTTTAATATCAATTTACTTTTTAACTTACGGTGTAAACAAAAAACACGTTACGAAATTAATGCCAAGTGCGGAATGATGATGCAATGTTTAGAAAGCAATAGACTTATTACTATTTCGCATGAAAGAAAGAGAGAGCAACAATTCAAAAGGGCTACCTGGTAACTAATCACGTATAGTTTCAAGTGCTCGCATTGCCGCTTGGCGCTTGAAAATATACACGATTAGTACGCAGTGGTAACTGCTGCAGTATATTTTCAAGCCATAATTTTGGCCCAACTTACTTGAAAATATACGCGATTAGTGCGTAATGGCCTTGTATACTTTCAAGTAAATCATGGCACCATTTTAATTTGAAAATATACGCGAGCAGTCCCAACCTCTGCGTTTTGGCCTTGTATAGTTTCAAAACACGCGCATACGATCGTGTGGCTGAAACTGTCCGCGGACGACGTGAAAAAATTAAAGCAAATAGTAATCCGTATTTTAAGCATACGCGTACACGTTCACCTTAGCACTTGACAAAACAAAAATAAAATTTGCACCACAGACTTTCCTTCATTCATCCTCGGACACTCATTCATTCTTTATCCATAGACAATGGCAAAAATCGATAAACAATGTTGCCAGGATCAAATTAAGTTCATGTAACTTTATCGTTTTGTTACAATGCAATACGGATGTATTTACTTTGACAGAATAACACGATCTTCTGTAAATCACCCACTAAGCTCAAGAAATCCCTATACAATTAACAACCTTAATGATGAAAAGGTTAAAGTTTATACATTTCCTTGTGACATCTTCTGACAATTTTTGTAAACACACGCTTGTCGAATTTAATTGTGGGTAATGGCTTCCTAATAATTGCAGAAATTATTTCGCATTATTGACAATTAAAAGTACCAAACACAATGTATTTTGTTGTTGATACACGGTATCAATCGGCTCAGTGACTGGTGTTATGGATCATCCGGCGCTTTTCATTTCGGGATTTATTGTTTCAGCGTCCTGTGGGAACGGCTACAAAGAACTTAAATCTGAGCGAAAATTTCAATGTATTTGTAGCCGAAATCAGTTGATTTTCTAGCTAATTTCTGTGTGAATGTGTAGTTACTTCAGTGTTTTAGTTAACAACTATTGTAAAAGCTTCAGTTATCCGGTAAATACAGTGTTGACTCTTGCTGTTGTTTCGTGAACATGAGAGTGATTCGAAGATAGAGCCTCCGCGCAGCAGTCAGTTTGTGCGATGGACAATGCTGGCGTGAAGAAGCTGGTGACCAGTATGAAGGGGTCGGAGGGGATGAAGTCTGAAGAGTCTGATGATGAGGTGTGGGACAGCGACGACGATGACGACACCATCGCGAGGATCCAGCGCGCGCACTACGCGGCCACGGCGGCGGCGGGCCGGCGCCGCCCCGCGCCCGCGCCGCGGCCCCGAGCCATGAGCCAGAAACGAAAAATGGAAGCCGTCAAAACTTTCCAAGACTTCACCAAGAGGCTCAAGAAGGACACGGGCATCAGAATCCGCGGTCTCGTTGGCAATAACGTCCTAGAACTAGCTGACTTCTCCAGTGAAGAGGAGGCCAAGTCCGACAGTGACGGGCTGTCGGAGGAGGAGTTTGTGGTCAACCCGAGTGCTGTGGAGGAGTTGGACGAGGAGAATGAAAGTTACATCGACCCTGAGACTGGGGATATTGTGGAGAGAAAGAAAACTAGTCCCGCTAAACCCCCACCCAAGGCAGAGGTTGTGGAGGAAAAACCAACTTTGCAAGAGAGTCCTCCTCCTGAGAAGGAAAAAGATACTGAGAAAGTTGAGGCTGCAGATGTAGATGAAGGTGTGGATGAAGATCCCCTAGATACTGTGGCAGAGGAAGACGGAGAACCTGAAGATGATGAAACTACAGAAATGGAGGGTGATGAGGAGACAGAGAATTCACAAGAACCTCAAACATTATCCATAAATGACATATTAAACGAAGGAAATATGGACAGAGAGGCAAATGTAGAAATGTTGGCTGAGGTGGAAGGCAGTGAGTGTACAGAGAAAACTGCTGAGGAACTTCTTGGTATGAAGGCGGAGGAGACCAGTCAAGATCAGGACTATGAAGGGGCGAAAGATGCGACGGAGGGTGAGAAACCTGCAGGGGCTGAAGGGGAGGATGCAGATAAGGATAAGAGTGAGGAACAGAAGGCCGAGGGTGATGATGATGTGAGTACTGCAATTTTATTATTTTGAAATAAGAATTACCTATTTAGACAGCTTTACTTAACTTGTATCAAAACCACAATTTTAATAAATTCTAAGGAATCCTATTCCTATATACTGGGCAGTGACGATTTAAAATAGCTGGAACTCAAAAAGTATCTACACAATGTAGCTTCAATACAGTAGTCTATTTACTTGGGAAAATACTCATCATGGGCTCAATATCACATTAAATACTGGGTGTCCTGTAAATGGGTGCCCAGTGACTCACGGGGTCAATTTGGACCCCCTGGGCTGGTAGCATGGGGCGCATTGAAGATATGACAGAGAATTTTTGTCACATTTTAAATGCGCCCCCCTACTAGCTCTTCTGACCCCCTGAGTTACCCCCTTTCTGTTGGTCCACTATTTACGGGACAACTTGTATAGTATCTCATGAAAAACTTAAATTCTACCTCCTTATTCCACTCCACTATAACCAACCCCTACCCCTCATTACAGAAGAAGGCGGGAGCTCTCAACGTGCGGCGCAACATCCGCGAGGTGATGGACGAGAAGCAGCTGGACGCGTCCACGCTGGCGGCGCAGCGGCAGGAGTCCGAGCGTCTGGCCAGAGTGCAGGAGCAGCAGAGGATCATTAGAGAGGTGAGAGGGCTTAGTTGAAACATTAATTTGGCAAGTTTCGTTTCTCCATTCTTCTCTTAAGATAAAAGACCCCTTCCCAATGGACAGTACCTAACTTCTAAGTAAATTCAACATTAATTAATAAATAAAAAATATACACACACACACAGACAGCCAGTATACGACAGGCAGAGTTTTCGCCATAATCTCCATGCTTGGCAGGCGGCTAAGATATCACACAACACAAACATTTAACAAGACCTAAGGACAAATATCAGCCCCATCCGGGAATCGAACCTGGAACCTTCGGCATAGCAGTCAGGGTCACTAAACACGTAACCACTATACAATTCGATCGTTTCATAGTTCTAGTAGTCAGATACCCTCTTGTACATACCATGAACTTTAGCCATGAATATTTGAAATAAACAAAGTCTATTGACCAGGTGCAACGGCAGATCGCTATCAACCGACAGAACAAGGTGCATCAGAAGACGATGTCGCTGCTGCAGGGAGGGTCGTCCATCTTGAAGAAGGGTGTCGCTGGCAACAAACTCAAGTGAGTTATTTTTATAAGTCCTTTTGTACCTATAACGTTATATTTACCATTTCGCACGTCTCTATCACAAAATGACCGTCCTGTCATAAGTAGGTACCTCTTTTGTATATTCCACATTCATAATAAACCTTTTAATAAATTGAATATCATTTTCAAAACCATGAAAGTTATGTAAGCTTCATCTCATTCTGGAATAAGTTTAAACGAAGTTTGCACTCAAACACTAGTAGTACGATTGCCCTTCCAACAAGATAACTGATGTTATATTACCAAAACTTAATAAAAACTTTCAAGGAGCTCTACTACCAGTCATGACCATCATGTTCAAAATGTCATTATGAGAGTGGCAATGGCAGTATTACCTAAATAAACATTCAATAGATATATAAAATCCAAAGCTTTATCTTTGAGCCAGCACTAATCTCCACACCTCCACAGCCTGCCCAACACGGTGCTCGTGAAGCTCCCGTCCGGAGAGATGAAGAAGACGACCATGAAGCAGGGGCAGGTGGAGGTGACCCGCGTCAAGGCCACCACCTCGGGGCCGCCGCCGAAGAAGCCTGAACAGAAGACTGATAAGAAAGAGGTGAGTTTATTAGTCCTGGGTATGAGAGACCGGTAAAATTAAGGTACAAAAAAGGACTATACCCAACAGTGGGTGATGATGATAACGTGGTACACAAGAGTTGACCAATGATACGAAAGCATAATATGGTTCACATTACCCATCTCCTTTGACCTCCTATACTCCACACCTTTTGCCTACTCCTTTCCTCTCCCCATTGCATCTATTACACTCCATCCCCTACAATTCCCTATATATTCCTTTCACTATCTTCCACTTTCACAACCTTAACCTACAATTCATCCTTTTTCCATCACTTCCCTCCACTTTCCTCCCTTTCATAGCTATTCAAAATACACATTGGTTACACATAACAGGGGGTAACACATTGTCAACTTCGGATTTTAATATTGCTGTCGTTTTAATAATCAGTGACGCGATAAACTTTTCAAACGATATCCATATTGATTTTTGAATTTCCTATATAGTGTAGAAGTAGACAATAATATCCCTATTCCCTTCCTTGCAGGTGGTGGAGATAGTGGACAGCAGCAGCGGCGAGGAGTCATCGTCTTCCTCCTCGGACTCGGATGACTGCATCATGCTGTCCGACTCGGAAGTGCCCCCTAGTCCTGAAGCAGAGGACGACCCAAACAACTCCGGTATGGACCTTGTTTTGTTACAGCATTTGTATTACTAAGAATAGTACTCTGAACTGCTGGACAGAGCATAAAAAGTGCTATAGTCGTTTGCAATAGAATCCAACAATCATGTAAACAAATATGGCGGACTGACATTGACCGCGTATTGTTTATGCCCATAGTGATGTCATAGTGTTCTAATTAGATTAAATATATAAGCCATAGACTATAAAATAAGATTATATATAAAAAAGTGTTTATTAAAACAAATTTAAATCTTCGTCTTCTTCATCATCACTATCAGAAGTGTCGCCGGTGACCGTAATTATAAATGGAACCACTGTGTCATCGCTTGCCGTGTCTAAAAAGCCCTCGAGCTTTTTCATTTCTTTCTCATCCTTTTTTCGTTTTGGTTAATTATATTAAGCTCTTGAAAATTATTTTTTATTGTATTCAAATAATATTAAATTAAAATAATTTATGAAATTAAAATTAAAAGATAACTTCAGATTACGAACAACACTAACTTTTCAATGACTTATAGAGTTCAATGAGTAAAAAACTAAGATGACAGCTTGTCAAATACTTCGAAATTTTTACGTTGCAAATGTTTTAACAAATTTAACTTATAAATACAAGTTAAATCGTGTTGAAGATAATGTGAAAACAATGGTGCGTTCGTTGAAATCAGACTATGTTCATAGTTGATCGTCAAATGTATGTGATTACGGAGTAATCGTGACAATTTGGTTTGTTTACATGATTGTTGGATTCTATTGCAAACGACTATACGATACTCTATTCTCACTTGAGAAGATATGCAACATGTAAAAAAATGCCAAACCAAAGTCATGATTATATCATAAACCCGTAATCATCACACAGCTAAACACTAGCTTCTCCCAAGGATCGCTACAACACTCTGTCTTCGGTCTTGCTTGCTCATCTAGCTACTACCGGCTTTTTGAATAATATCGTCGTCAGTCAAGCGGGCCGGAGAGTGTCACGTACTACGCATGCTATTACATACGCATCTCCACTCGAGAACTCGTTATGTTACAGTAATATCACACTCTTGCGTTGCGGTGCCGCCCGGCTTCGCTGGCTGCCCAGACCTTTAGTATTCTGACCATCAGTAGTAAAATTTATCCTATTCTTCGCAGGTCTCCACGTGAACGACGCCTACAACTTACCAGACGAACAAGGCCGAGTGCTCATCAACCTCGGGCACGCGGAGTCCGAGCAGGACATCTTCCTGGCGCCGCAGATAGCCAGGATCATCAAGCCGCACCAGGTATGACGTCACAGCAGGTATGACGTCACAGCAGGTATGACGTCACAGCAGGTATGACGTCACAGCAGGTACGACGTCACAGCAGGTATGACGTCACAGCAGGTATGACGTCACAGCAGGTATGACGTCACAGCAGGTATGACGTCACAGCAGGTATGACGTCACAGCCTCGGACACGCGGAGAGCGAGCAGGACATCTTCCTCCGGCCGCAGATAGCCAGGATCATCAAGCCGCACCAGGTATGACGTCACAGACCAGCTTGTGTGGTACAACCGAGAGATGACCCGGATGCACGTATACACACTAAAATCAGGCTGCGTCATTGCTGCAATAGATAGCGCCCATGAGAAATTAAGTCGCCTGGTTTCTGCACCTTCCCCCGCACTTCCATGGGGACCTAAAAATGCTACCTGTGCAGTGGTAAACTTACTGCCAGTTTCTATATCTCTATCTATCCATAACTGTAAGTTACTTTCATACGATTTTGACATAATCCAAAGTAACAATCTGTCAAAATCGTATGAAAGTAACTACCAGTTATAGATAGATAGGTTATAGAAACCGGCAGTTAACGTAATAAAGTTTTTATCTGTTGGAATATCAGGCTAAAAGCAGCCTACTTCAATCCACAAAAAAAATATCATAACGTCGCAACCCAACAGCGATACATTACGTTTTCCTTTTTGTACATGAAATTCTCACATAAATCTAATCGCCGAGAACCTTTATAAAAACCCATAACCAACCATCATTTTCCTTCCAGATCGGCGGCGTCCGCTTCCTATTCGACAACATCATAGAGTCCGTCGACCGGTTCGCCACTTCCACGGGCTTCGGCTGCATATTGGCGCACTCTATGGGGCTGGGCAAAACTCTTCAGATCGTGTGTTTTACGGACATATTCCTGCGACACACCACGTCCAAGACCGTGCTTTGTATCATGCCGATTAATACGCTGCAGAATTGGGTAGGTGGATTAGTTCTATGTGGATAGGTGTTTTATTCGTGTCCGTGTTTACAGAAAGATAAGTATTTTATTTGTGTCTGTTTAGTTTAGGAAACCAAACTGGGTAGCATGGAGGCACGCCTAAACAAGTGACTGTCAAATACCTCTGCTATTATTGTCGCTAGAGATATTAGTGTTATATGGAGTGTTGCAAAGGTGCTATTTTAAGCCGAAAGAGGGTAGCTCCTTTGTTGTGAAGTATGCACCCCCATTCGGCTTACTATACCTACCACATTTGCAATACCCTGTATAGGTAGTGGTTTTTATTAGCAATATGAACCGTTCTGTTTGTCACTACTGGTACAACTATAGTTTTCAAAACGTCTCTAGGAAGGTAACAGTGACCAAGACACGTATTGGCAGTCATATTTAAGTGTTTCTATAACTGTATGCGTTCTAAACGCAAGTTTAAATTTGTCCTCTATCCCCAGGTGGCAGAGTTCAACAAGTGGCTCCCTCTGGACCCGACCAACAACCCGCTAGCGGCGCAGGGCGAGGTGCGGCCAAGGAACTTCCCCATATACGTGCTGAACGACAGCCACAAGACTCTGCAGATGAGGGCTAAAGTTGTCAAGGTGAGTAATAATAATAGAAGTTGATTTGGGATAGGTATCCTACGTTACTATAAGAGTATAATTTATTTGTAATGTTTACTCCTAAACTAAATAAAAAAGAAAAATATATGACTACACCCATTTCATATACTTAGTATAGGTGAGTTTCCAATAGACATGTACGGTGCACGTATCTTATCTAGCCATCCAAAAAGTTACACTATTGAGCGATATAAGACACCCTGCACTGGCCATCATATTCACCAGCGACGTATCAAAGCAGTTATGATAGGTTGTCGCCATGGCGTCCTAGCCTAGTGAAGCAGAGCTCCTAGTATAATTATGTCTTCATAGTTAAGAAGGTTATGTAAACCTTTTCTCTGCCCTTTAGGACTGGACGACAACCGGCGGCGTACTCATGATAGGCTACGAGCTGTACCGCCTGCTCAGCATGAAGAAGGACAAGAAGCCGCGCAAGACGCGCAAGAAGAAGGATGATGATAAGGACAAAGATGACAAGAAGGACAAGCCGGAGCTGGCGAATGATGATACGCAGGTGGGTGACAGGAATTTTTTTAAAATCAAGGGTGGATTTAGCTTATTGTTGGGCTTTGGTCAAATTAATGTTCGGAATTTATAGACGTTATAGATACGTGTATTAGCTGGGTAGCATTGTGTTCGTACTGTTATTTATCAATGACATTAACGTCTTATAACGCTCTTATCACCACTCCCCACTGTTGAATACCAATGGTGTGCGGTTTGCTCTGTGTTCTGTATTATATTGTTGTCTGTGTTTCATATCACAGTTTTAATATTGTTCCAATGCCACAGGGCTCGGACATAACGAACCAGTCGAAGCTGTCAGAAGAGACGAAGGACAAGGAAGATGGAGACGCGAAGGTCGACGACGACGCTAAGAAAGAAGAAAAGAAAGAAGATGAGCCTAATAGTGAAGAGAAGAAACTGTTGGACGGTATGTGCTGATATTTTATTCTTAGAGCATTACACCAACTTCGCATATACACAACCAAAATAAATGTTTCGAGATTCATTATTTTGTTCACTTATTGCATTACAATATAAAATTAAATCCCTGTTTGCTAGGTTCTTAAACAATCCGAATAGTGGTCTACTAGTCGACATAGGGGGAGATACCTACATGATATAATTTTACCATATCAAAAGTGACAAAATGTTTAACGAGATATAAGCATGGAAGTAATAATACAACAGGAATGCGCACTGCACCGAATAAAGGAGCCGACAGAGATAGTCAGCACGGAGCCCTCCATCTCTTTCTATTTTTGGTGACCATAATTTTAGGTAATTCATAAGACAACACTTCTAATCTATCATGTCGCGAATAGGTGTCGATGGTCTCAAAGTCACCTATTATTCGAATAATTCGATTGCAATATAGGTACGAATGTATTTTGGTGATATGACAATTGAGTAAACAAATGGGGTGAAAGTAAAATTTGTATAAATGTGTTGTTGCAGCGCAAACTGCAATGTAATATTGATATGTTTTTTTTCCATATCAATTAGATATTCCCAAGGTTTGAACTAGCAACAACAATCTGTCTTTTTACCAAATTCTACTAAGATGGACTGGTTTTAATTAGAGAGTTAGGATTGACGTGACGTAAATAATAAGATGAGCGAAATCAAACAACACACATTTTTATAATAAGTATAATACAAGTAAATAAAATTAAGTTGGGTCTAGTGTTGACAAGAAAGTGTCAAAACAGGTTAACATTAAACGCAACTATGTACCTAAAACGTGTTTACTCTGTGGGTGTTCCGTTTACATAGTCTAGTTGATGAAAATCATAAGATTTAAAAAAAATTATCTCAACCTAAGTGCTTCCGCCGGTTTTAAGCTTGATAAATTATCTTATAATACTCATATCTATCAGCAAAAAAATCAACAGCTCATAACTCTTTACCAGCCTTATAAGATAACAGCCACAATAATACCTAATGATACTTAGGTATAAAATAAAATAAAAAGTTGAATGAAACAGGTCCTAATTAATGGAAAGTGATTCAAAAGTACGAATGAATGGTAACCCTAACCATAACGTCTCTCACAACAGTATAAACGTCATCCGTCATCTTGACA
Organism: Plutella xylostella; assembly: GCF_932276165.1. NCBI lineage: Eukaryota > Metazoa > Arthropoda > Insecta > Lepidoptera > Plutellidae > Plutella > Plutella xylostella. The sequence goes on from NC_064002.1 coordinate 1,905,352, forward strand.
ACTTCGGTCTTGTCGTAAAGTATTTAGAAAAACTACCAATATTTTTTATGATATTATTATTCATACAAATACCAAATATTTCATTAAAATTACATGTTTATAATGATTTATAACAAATTTGTTTTTGAAAATGATATGATATACAGTAGTCTATGAGTTAATTTAATATTTTTTTTGCATAGCTCTCTTCGTACAAAATCTACTGAAGTTTACACAACTAAATCCTGGCAATTGTTAGAAAGAGAGGAAGGGCTCTGTGGTAACCCTCTCTATCGGCTCGCGGCCTCTTTCACTTCAAATATAAATCTTAAGGTGAATTGGTTAGGTCTATTTTTGTTTGCATCATTTTGGTGAGTGCGCATTCCTGTTGTATTATTACTTCCATGGATATAAGTGTGTTGTGAAATGTCGACCTATATTTTATCAACAGTGCACCTTTCCATCCCCACAAATACATTCCATAATCGCCCTTATTTCCACACCCACAGAGATGTACGCGGCGCTAGTGAAGCCTGGGCCGGACCTGGTGATCTGCGACGAGGGCCACCGCATCAAGAACTCGCACTCGAATATATCGTATGCACTCAAACAGATGCGGACTAAACGACGCGTCGTGCTCACTGGTTAGTATCGGAAACAGTCGTCTTCTTTTTCACCGAAATCGATAAAGGTGGAGGTTCTCAATTCTTCTGTATGTATGTATTTTTTTATGTAGGTATGTTCACCAATTACTACACCATTACATAATAAGACGAATGCAAAAAATATATTCCGTTTTGGTCAAAGCTTATGATACAAAATATTTTTTGACGTAAAAGGAATCTGATTAATGTTTCCGAAATAGTACGCACGCTCAGATTTATACACACAGTCCTATCTCCACACACACATATTTATGAAATCAACAACCCAACACATAAGCATCATCAACGAAATACACAACAAAACACGTAAGCGGCCTTTGATGGAAATTGGCCTGTCACAAGGACCGCTACAACACTGTCTGTCCTGACATCGTCCTTCCTCATACAGCCACTACCGGCCACCTATCTGAGATCCAGCGGGCTGGAGGGCGTCCCACGCTGTTCTTGCCTGTCACAACTGACGCAACTTGAACTTGTATCGTTCTGACAGATGTTTGACACATAAGCGTTGTTGCGTAAGGAATTTTCACTTCACAACACTACTATGTCAACACTGAATAATATACTAACAAAACCTCTATTTCAACAGGTTACCCCCTCCAAAACAACCTACTAGAATACTGGTGCATGGTCGACTTCGTGCGGCCCAACTACCTCGGATCTAAGACTGAGTTCTGCAACATGTTTGAGCGACCGATCCAGAACGGACAGTGCATAGACTCTACGCCTCAAGATATAAGGCTCATGCGGTATCGGGCGCATGTGCTGCATTCGTTGCTTGTGGGTTTCGTGCAGAGGTATGTAGTTGTTTTTAAAATATAGATTTTTTTACATACAATATAATTGAAATGGCCAATATACAGAGAAATCGATACTACTCGTAAAATAATCGTCCAACGCTCAACATAGTCAAGTCCTCTTTCAAAGAACGTCACAATACACAGCTACTTATCTAAGTTCATGGGACCATCAATAGCTGGAGTGAATAATTTGACTGTTACCGCAATAAACAACACTCCACTCGAAAACTTGTCTACCCAATCGGTTACCTCGTTTAGTAAAGCGAATATGATCTGCTAATTGATCACCTTTATTAACTTGTGCTCATAGTCTTAACATACTCTTTCAAATAACACATTTCCTCTCAAATTCAAATTCAAATTCAAATTCAAATCTTTATTGCATTCCATAATTAGTGTTACATAAGGTGTTAAAATAATAAACAAGCGATCATTATGGACCCGGGAGGGCACAGCAATTTTCTATTAAGAGAAGGAAGGAGGAGGACTTAGCATTTGCATAAATAAATTTAGTTAGATTAAATAATTTTATCTTATTAATATTATTATTATTTTAATTAATTTACTCTTATTTCATCTCCCACCACAGACGCTCCCACGCCGTCCTACAATCAACACTTCCTCAAAAAGAAGAGTTCGTGCTTCTAGTGCGTCTGACGGCGCTGCAGCGGCAGCTGTACGAGCGCTTCATGAACGAGGTGGTCCGCGTCGCCGCCGTGCCCAACCCGCTCAAGGCCTTCGCCATATGCTGCAAGGTATCGCATTAAAATCTCCATCACTTTTCTGTGCAGAAGTTGCATTATGAAACAGCTTCCCATGTCTTGTTACATTGCAAAGGCGTGGAGACACTACGATCAAAACCCCTCGGATCTCCGGGGTCCCTCCGGGAAGTAATAAGCAACCTAGGTCGTCTACTGGCTTTCTGGCGTGAGCTTGGGTGGCTTAAGCATAATAGCTAGTCATGCCATAGGTATTTCACGCATAGGTGGCCCACCTTAGTTTTGTATATATAGATAATTATTGTGCCTATTACCAAGCGTCCATTTTCCCCCACAGATCTGGAACCACCCGGACGTGCTGTACAACTTCCTGCGCAAGCGCAGCGAGGCCAACGCGGCGATAGAAGAGGATCTGGACCTGGAAGAGCTCGGGGGCGTGACCAAGGCGGGCCGCGCCGCCCGGAGTAGGGCCCCGCCGAGGAGACAAGCCAAGCCACGGGGGGCTAAGGTATTAATAATAAAACATAGCTTAAATGATACAGATACAGAAATGCCGGTCTCATCGCGATCTCCAAAAATAAGATAGATAGATAAAGGTAGGAGTAGGTTGTAGAACCAGAGTAAAACATTGGAAAGGGGCATTTAGGTGTACTTACTAAATATTAACGGGGCTAAGGTATGAGCATTGTTATTACACTCAATTGCACACACAACAGAATATTGTACAAACATTTGAAAAGTTAACACAAGACAAGTATGCGAAGGCAGACTTATGCCAGAAGGCGACTATGGGTATGCAAAGGCGGACTTATGCCAAAAAGCGACTTGGACCTCGAGTAGCTAGCCGTCGATGATGACCTGGACCTGGAGGATCTCGGGGGGGACCAAGGCGGGCCGCGCCGCCCGGAGTAGGGCCCCGCCGAGGAGACAAGCCAAGCCACGGGGGGCTAAGGTATTTGGACTTATTTTGATAGACAGTTTAACTGTTACGTAAAATGATGGTTTTGTTGTGTTTTAAAGCCGTGAAGAACAAAACAAAGGTGTTTTACGCGTCTGTGTATTGTGTATCTGCGTGAAGTACCTTAGCTTACAAAAAAATGAATGTGTCTTATTGGTTGCAAAATAGAGTAAAATCTATTTGACATACTAAAATAATTATGACATACAAAGGTTTTATGAAGTAGTATTTCTGCAGTAAATATGTACATAATTTAGTCCCTATTTCAATTCCGCTTTTCTGGTTTCAGGGTGCGCCAAAGAAACCTGCGGCGACTATAACACCAAACACATCCGGACCTCCAAAGATGCCTGGAGACCCGAACAACTACGGAAACCCCCCATTCGCACCGAACGGACAGCCTTACGGACCCCCCGTCCCGTACGGACCCAACCAAGAGGGTTCCTACCCGCCCTACCAAAACTATCAGAACTCTGGACCTGGCTACTACCCTCCAAACCAAGGTTATAACCAGAACTACGGGAATAACTACTACCAACAACCGCCATACGGAAATAACTACCCGAATCAATACCCGCAACAGAACAACCAAGATCCTAATTACAATCAAAACTACTGGGGCAATAATAGCAACTACTACGGACAGTCAGGGTATTATAATAACCCTCAGTATCCAAATAACCAAGGACCGCAAGGCCAGCCGCCCCCAGATTACAATAACGGGCAGCAATTCCCACCGAACTACCCCCCAAGGCCGACTGACCAGGCTTACCCTGGCGCCATGCAACCCTACCCTAACAATCAAGAAGGCTATCCAAACCAACAACCTCCGTACCAACAAGGCCCCTACCAAAACCAGCCGGGTTACCCTGGCTATAATAACGCTAATCCAACCCAAGGGCCTTCGTACCCTCAAACACCGCAGAATTACCCTAACCAACCCTACCCAGCACCATACCCTGGGAACTCAACATATAATAACCCAGCGGCTCCATACAACCCACAGTATGGGGCACAGCCCAGTAACTATCCAGGGTTCCCCAATACGCCTCAAGGACAAACACCGAACAACATGCCAAGCGATCAAGCGGCTATCAAAAATGAACCGGCGAATACTTATCCTGAAGCTGTTAAGACTGAAACAGAAATGCCTCCCAATGCTCCCATAGTGCCGTATCAAAATCCCGCCTTCAATTATAATCAGCCGAATACTTCTGGCTTTCCCAACCAAGTTTCTGCAGATCCTGTTAATAATTACCAGCCTCCGTATGAAGGATTTGGCAATATGGAGACGAAACCTCCTTTGGGAAGCTCTGGCAGTCCTGTAACTTCTTGGCCGATCATAAAAACTGAAGTTGATAGACTCAAAAACGAAGCGAAAACTGAAGTGAAATCAGAATCGGACGGTGAGGTCAAAATCGAAGACTTGGACACGAAAAAGATCGTAAAAGATGAAAGTAAAAAGGACCTGAAAGTGGAACCGGCAATAAAAGAATCTCAACCGGAGGTAGCAGAAAAGAAGGATGAGAAGTCTAAAACGGATGCCGCTAAAAGCGATTCTGAATCGGAAGAGGAACCCGTTAAGAAAGGAAAGCAGAGGGGTAAAGGTAAAGAGCCTAAAAAAGGAGACAGCAAACGAGGTCCCAAAGGCAAAGCGAAGCCGCGAGGAAGAAAAGATAGAAAGACATCTAAAGAAAACGAGTCAGATTCCGAAGAGAGTGAAAAAGAAGAGAAAGTCACAAGAGAAGAAGAATTAGCTATCATGAAGAAAGCCGAAGAAGTAACTTATGATTGGGCGGCAGAATTACTAAAGGATTACATACCTGGAATAATTGAGAATTCGGCAAAGATGGAGTTGTTCTTCTACATTCTAAACGAGAGTATAAAATTAGGAGACAGATTATTGCTGTTCAGTCAGAGTTTGTTTACGCTGAATTTGATCGAGGACTTTTTAGAAAGAAACTATATACCTGGTACTAACTGCTTATGGCAAAGGAATACTAACTACTATCGTAAGTACTTTCTTTTGACTATCTACCTACATATCATAATCTGATCTGAATTTTATAGCAAAGCATGAAGCTTACGATGTAGATAACGATCCGAAAGGTTCACATGTTAAATATCTAAAGAAATACTGCAAAAAACTTATCTTTTTACCCCAAACTATATTATGCTTACGCATGAACCCATACGTTAATCTCTAACTCTCTCTTCCAGGTCTGGACGGTTCAACTCACGCGCTTGAACGAGAGAAGCTTATAAACGAGTTCAACGCTAACCCTCACGTCTACTTGTTCCTGGTATCCACTAGAGCGGGCTCTCTGGGTATCAACCTGGTGGGAGCTAACAGAGTTATCGTGTTCGACGCCAGTTGGAACCCTTGTCACGACACGCAGGCTGTTTGTCGGGTTTATAGGTTAGTAGTAACCGATCATCGTTATCATTAGCCAACATACATACACATACTCACGCCTGTCTCCCAGAGTGATAGGCAGAGACTATGGATCCTGCCACGATCCTGACATACCCCTTTCGCTTCCTCTACATTCATAAGTCTCTTCATATCACCTACAATCGGGTTAAATATAACTGCTCGATATAGGCGTCTCCTAAGAACCAACAACACTATGTACTCAGTCTTTTTCATCTAATTATACTACCAGCTTCCTGCCATAGATCGTGGGTCTAGTGAGCTAGGTATTCGTGGTCATACATAAAAGTACAAATTGTCTCCTAAGGACCAACTATGAGCCTATGAGTGGAAAACTTATCTTTTGTTCACCTAAACAATATCAAGGTTCTTGTATGTAGATAATATGGCGTGTAAAATTTTACAGTTAAACAACGAGGTTTATTGTAACAATTTAACTCAAATTCCCCTTCCCTTTCAGATACGGCCAAAAGAAGCCCTGCTTCGTGTACCGCTTCGTAATGGACTGCTGCCTCGAGAAGAAGATCTACGACCGACAGATCAACAAGCAGGGCATGGCGGACCGCGTGGTCGACGAGTGTAACCCTGACGCCGTGCTGTCCATGAAGGAGATCACCAACTTGTGCTTCGACAATGACGAGAAGGTAACTAATGATAAAAAAAAGATAAAAAGATGAAAATTATTTATTCGGTGTCCAGCACCACACACCAAAAATCCACAAGAAAATACACAAAAAAAAAGTAAATAACAAATAAAATCCTTATATAATATAATCTTATTAGTAATAGCGGTGTGTTGTTGTCAAGCACCGAAAAGGCCCGCGCCTCAGCTAATGTAGACTATAGTAGAGTCGACATGTGCATCCGTTGAGGGACAGATCAACAAACAGGGCATGGCGACCGCGTGGTATCCATGAAGGAGATCACCAACTTGTGCTTCGACAATGACGAGAAGGTAACTACTATGTCTACTATTGTAGAGTCGACATGTACATCCGTTGAGGGACAGATCAACAAACAGGGCATGGCGGACCGCGTCGTGTCTATGAAGGAGATCACCAACTTGTGCTTCGACAATGACGAGAAGGTACCTTATGTCTACTGTAGTAGAGTCGACATTTACATCAACAAGCAGGGCATGGCGGACCGCGTGGTCGACGAGTGTAACCCCGACGCCGTACTGTCCATGAAGTAGATCACCAACTTGTGCTTCGACAATGACGAGAAGGTAACTAATTTTATTTTATTTTATTTATTGGAGTACAAACAGAGGCAAACACATCGTAAGATTTCTATAAATTAAATAAAATTATCTAGGTGAATTTACCTCCTAGGACATTCTCACTAAGAAATCTATTACAAACATGAACTCTATAACATTTTAAAAATAATACAAAAACTTTTTAAAGAAAGAAAGACGATTTTAAACTAACGTGCAAAAATATATATATATATATCCCTAGTTATTTAGAAGGCTATGATACATGACAAAATTATAAGCCTCGCAAACACTGTCTACTATAGTAGAGTCGACATGTATGTGTGTCTATAACACGCTCAAATAAAGAAAGGAATAAAAAATGGCGGCCGTTGTATAAGTGGGTTAAGAAAGAACATTGACAGAAATACTAGGTAGAATTTGCTGGAGTCCGGTCGCCATGTTCATATTATTTACTTTACTTTATATCATAAGGAGTAAATTAGCATCGAGGCGTTATGCAGTAAGCAGCTGTTTATTTCACAGGAGTACAAGGAATTAACGTCTTTTATCAGTCAACCGTTAATTCACTGCTGGAGAGCGAGCTGGATCAGAGTAATGAAGCACTATAAATAAATGATGATTTATCTATGTTACCCATACATATACATATTTAATAATTAAGCCATTTTATACTAATAAAAACCAAAAACTCCCCTTAACTCCGCAGGAATCAGAAGCGAAAGACTTATCAGAGCACAAAGACAAGTACATAGACGTGATAATGCAAGGCATCATCGCCCAGCTCGGGACCAGACTCAGCAAGGAGCCCTTCCAACACGAGTCGCTGTTAGTGGATAGGAAGGAGAAGAAACTGTCTAGCGCTGAGAAGAGATTGGCTCAGAGGGGGTGAGTTGTGTAGTTAATCTGTTCAGAATGACGTGTGAATTTTTATATAATTTAAGTTTCTCTCTTGGACCACTAAAGGGGGTATAAGACTCAAATACTCGTGATTGGTGACCCTGACTGGCTCAGCAAGGAACCATGAACCATTCCAGCATCAGTCATTGCTGTTCGATAGGAGTAGAAAACTGTTTAGTGCTGTGAAGATATTGGGGATGGTCTGGTGTTACGTTGCGATGCATAGACTGTACTGCAGTGTAAAGCTGTGAATGTTTTAAAATCTGTTTATTTATTTTATGATGCTATTTTTGGGCATCACAAGTCACCCCATCACAGTAATCATTCCACCCCACACTAACCAACTCAACTTACTCCCCCCCCACAGCTACGAGCTAGAAAAGAAAGCAGCGGCGGCCCCCAAACCCACAACAGCATACCGTACAGTCCGCACAGCAGACGGGTCCATAGTGCAGCGGCCGGTGGCGTCCGTGCGGCCCATGCAGCACGGCGCGCGCTGGATCCCCGCCGACGTGTGGCGCAGACAGGGCATGTCCGCGCAGGAAATGACACTACCTCTAGGTAAGTGACATATTTAGGAAGTTTATTAAATGGTGGATCTGTCGGTGTAAATTTTGTATAGATAGCTCTTATGGTTTAGGAGTTATAAGCGTCTAAAGTTGTAAGTTACTTGGTCATTGGATAGTGTATTAAATGGCGGACCTGTCGGTATAAAAAGTGTGTGGATAGCTCTATCGGTTGCGGAGTGACAAGCGTCTAAAATTCGTAAATAAGACGCATCAAACACGCGTAAGATGGACTTGGCATAGAGCAGCAGACGGGTCCATAGTGCAGCGGCCGGTGGCGTCCGTGCGGCCCATGCAGCACGGCGCGCGCTGGATCCCCGCCGACGTGTGGCGCAGACAGGGCATGTCCGCGCATGAAATGACACTGCCACTAGGTAAATGACATAGTTAGGTAGCTTATTAAATGCTCGATCTGTCGGTATAAATTGTGTCTATATAGCTCTGTTGGTTACGGAGTTATGAGCGTCTAAAGTTGTAAGTTACTTGGTCACTGGATAGTGTATTAAATGGCGGATCTGTCGGTGTAAATTGTATCTATATAGCTCTGTTGGTTGCTGAGTAATAAGCGTCTGAAGTTTGTCAATTTGTCGCATCAAACACGTGTAAGATGGACTTGGCATAGAGCAGCAGACGGGTCCATAGTGCAGCGGCCGGTGGCGTCCGTGCGGCCCATGCAGCACGGCGCGCGCTGGATCCCCGCCGACGTGTGGCGCAGACAGGGCATGTCCGCGCAGGAAATGACACTGCCTCTAGGTAAATGACATATTTAGGTAGCTTATTAAATCTGTAGGTGTAAATTGTGTGTGGATAGCTCTGTTGGTTACGGAGTTATGAGCGTCCAAAGTTGTTCGTTAATTAGACGCATCAATCGGCGCAGGAAATGTCACTGCCACTGGGTAAGTGGGATAGATAGAGTGTTTTAAATGGCGGATTTGTCGGTATAAATAGTGTGTGGATAGCTCTGTCAGTAGCGGAGTTACAAGCGTCTGAAGTTCGTCAATTACTCGCATCAAACATGGGTAAGGTGGACTTGGCATAGAGCAGCAGACGGGTCCATAGTGCAGCGGCCGGTGGCGTCCGTGCGGCCCATGCAGCACGGCGCGCGCTGGATCCCCGCCGACGTGTGGCGCAGACAGGGCATGTCCGCGCAGGAAATGACACTGCCTCTAGGTAAGTGACATAGGTGGATAGTGTGTTAAATGGTGGATTTGTCAGTATAATTTGTGTGTAGATAGCTCTATTGGTTGAGGAGTTATGAGCGTCCAAAGTGACGTGTGGCGCAGATAGGGCATGTCGGCGCAGGAAATGACGCTGCCTCTAGGTAAGTGACATAGATATAGGTAGTGTGTTAAATGGTCGAGATGTTGGTGTAAATTGTGAGTGGATAGGTGGGTTGATTGAGTTGACACTGCCACTATAGATTGGCAACTCCTTGCGGGGTGAAAGACGCGGAGGGGACGAGGTACCCAAGACGACAGCGGGTAGCGGGAGGGGCAGCGGTGAAGGGCAACGCGTGCACTGCATGTCATTGTTACGGCAGTCTCGGCCGCGCAGCCGAGGCGGCAACATGTCTTATATAGTCTGTCATAATTTGAGTGCGACCCACATGAGATCATTGATCCTGAGACCATTAGTCTTAGGATTGGTGTTGAGGCCTTTTTAATATTATTATTAGGTATCTATAATTCGTCAACAAAATAACGTTAAAAACAACAAATCGTATAATGTCTCAATATAGGGGCTTCTTGTAGAACAGCGTACCGGATCAGTCATGCTACGCGGCTAAAGGTTGGTACTGCGCAGTCAGATACGAAAAAGTAAACAACAAAGACGAAGAGTCCATAATATGACAGTGCGTCAGTTGTCAGTTCTTGTAACTAGGAAAGCAACCAAAATTTATGTGATTTAATGAAAGTAATTAATGAGCAAAACACAGAGAAAAATTACAAAATTGATGAAATTTTGAAAGAAAATGGTCATATCCTGCTTCGCCTACCCCCATAATACCACCTGGAATTAAATACTATTGAACTTGTGTGGCGGTACGTGAAAGGCGAGCTCGCAAGAACGTCGATTGACTCTAACTTAGATAAAGAGATAAAAGACTTAGAGTTGCTTTTCTCTAATTATTCGCCTGAAAAGTGGAGAAATTGTGACGACCATGTCATAAAAAATTAAGACGAATATTATAAATCTGATAGAGTATTTGACGATGTATTGGACAGGTATGTTATTGTTTATTTATAATTTAATGTAAATTAAACATAAAATATTATAGGTGTACACTGAACTAATATGACTGGCGTACTCTGGTACATTATACTTCAAAGTAGGTATAATGTTTTTTGGTTTTTGTCTTAGATTTATAATTGAAGTTAATGAAAACGATGATGAAGATGAGGATGACGACGACGATGAACAAGTTCAAACAGAGAGTGAACATGAAAGTGACATGGAAATTGATTTATAAAATAAAACACTTTTAAATATGTTATTAAATTTACTATGTTATTAAAAATAGTAGGGTATTATTAGGTATAACGTAATTTATAAGTAACACCAATGTAATCTGATGTGCAGATAAACTTTTACTAGGTTTAAGTCACATTATTTAGTAGAACAATAATGTAAACTATTAAATGAATAAAATAAATAAAAAAATAAAAAACACGCACTCACGCCTTGTACTAATGTACTCCCTTGCGGGGTAGGCAGAGGTGCATTGCTGCACCCACTTTTCGCCAGAGTGTATGTTAGTCCCAATGTAATAGGGGGCGGGCCTATTGCCATTTTACGGGCACATCCAAGACCCGAGAACAAATATCTGTGTTTAAACAAATATCTGCCCCAGCCGGGAATCGAACCCGGGACCATCGGCTCAGTAGTCGGGGTCACTAACCACTACGCCATTCGGTCGTCGTCGGTAAAATAAATAAATAAATAAATAAATAAAAATAAACATAAATAAATTCAAATTGGTAGATACTCTGAAGGTAAACATCCAAATTTTAATGCTGTCAAACTATAAATTTAAAGCTAAATATGACATTTACGGGAACACTCATAGAATAATATTTTACTTACGTCAGAAATAGTTACAAGCTATCGCGAGATTAATCCGGGCACACTTTTCTACGTGTGTAGCATGTCGTGCTACCTCGCCCCCGCCACTTCTTTCACCCCGCAAGGAGGGTCGCCTCTTGGTAAGTGACATAGATAGATGATGATGATGATGATGATGATAATAAAAGGTAGACAATCGAAATTACAATCTGTAAATGTTAACTGCGTGCAAATACACTGATTAATTGTGATAAGTTCTGTTTGCGAAATTTTCACTATCAATACAAGCAAGGTATTCAATTCAAATAGTATCAAAATCCCACGTTTAATTAATGAAATTGCAACTAACCAACACTCCCTCCACCAGACGTCGTAATCCCGACCAACTCTGCCGAGAAGACCAACATCGTGCTAAAGGCGGGCCAGCGCGTCATGGTGCTGAAGAGCCCCAAGGGCATCTACATGCAGCTCGAGTCCGGCAAGATCATCGCCATCAAGACCTCGCTGAAGGGGCTCGGGCAGAAGGGGGCCGATGGGAAGGAGGCGGTTGGGAAGAAAAGTTAGTATTTTTGAGATTGTTTTGTGTAGATTTTGTGGGTAAAGTGGCTTGTAAGTCATGGCGTATTTGAATTTAATGTAGTGTAGACGTAGACGTGCTCTTACTTCGGCTTGTAGATTAGACAACAAGAAACAGGGCAAAAAGAGCAACAGAAAATATTCTTTGCAATGTTGAAGTAAATGAGCTATGAAATAGTCTGAAGGCAAACTATTCATATAAATTCCTTTATACCGTGCTTATATCTAATTACCTGATTTTTTCTCTACAGTTCTCAGCCGCCCATCATCAGCGAACATACCGGGCTCTCTGAAGAACAACTCGGCCATCACCATCACGTCCAAATCTGGTCCACGCCCGGGCCTCCAGCGCGTCTTGGGCCGGCCCAACATGATGGGACCCAACCGCATAGTGCGGCCCATGATGCCCGGCCGACTGGGGGACATCCGGGGCAGGATACAGGGAGGGGAAATCCGGTCTTACACGGCCAGGAAACTACCCATACAACAGGGCAGAATGATTCGCCCGAACCTACCCGGCTCTCTAAGCATCACCAAGGTGGTCAAGAAACAAAAAGACGAAAATGACAAAGGTGATAAAGAGGCAGAATCCGAAGATGATACTCAAGTACTTGACAGTGACGATGATGAGGGCAGTGATAGCACAAAAACTAGTGAGAAGAAAGATGAAACAAAAGAAAAAACGGATGGTGAGAGTAGTAATACTAGTAATAAGGAGTCTAAACCTGTAGAGGAGAATAAGTCTTCCAGCGTCAACGACAAGGCAAAGAGCGAAGAGCCATCCGAACCGATTGTCTTAACAACAGACGAGAAGTTACCTTCAGAAGATGCCTTCGACACTAAAAGCAACGATTCAAAATCACCGCCTATAGAAGTCAAATCATCACACGAAGAAGCCCGCCCGCCTGTAGAAGATTCTAGAACCATGATGCACGACGATAGGCCATCACCGGACGATGCTAAGGCATCGAAAATTAATTTACTAAAGAATTACAGGCACCAGAGATTAGCCAGTCGAGCGGCTGAGTCCTCGCTCAGCCAACTAGAGAAGACTGCCAGTGTATTGAACCAAGACAGTGCGCCGGCCTTCCGCAAGCATCTCGACAACATCACGCAATCCTACTCACCCACAGAAGAACGGCCGCCAACGAAAGCGGGAAGAAAGAAGAAATCCCCAACGAAAATAGACGTTTCCGAGCAAAACGCGAAGCCAGCACCTATGTCTCACAGCGTGACTAGTCTCCTCGGGCAGTCAGATAGTAAGCCGAGGGAGAGTGATCCTCTACAGACCGCGGTCCCACCGATGGGGCTGAGCCCTAACCCGCGGTTGATGAGTCACCCGATGCACCATGACCCTCACTTATTGGGGCCTGAGCATATGTCTTCCATGGGCGCGGTGAAGGCGCCAACGCCTCTTCACATGGGCGGTCCAGTGCCTTCAGGGCCCAGTCCTGGGCTGGAGCCCAAGGTGCCGCCCATGGCCGTGCCCGGGCAGGCGTACCCGGGCACTCCAAGCCATGATAACCCGTACGCGCAGTATCCTCCTGGTGAGTTGGATTATTTTTATAATTACTGTGATTTTTTTCTGGTAATATTAACACATTTTTCATAATGACGATAGTAATTATTTTGTATCTATTGTAACGTAGGTTTCGAATATTGTAACTATTGATACCTGATTACCACTAAGTAACGAAAAATAAGAGATGATTGTATCGCCTTTAGTCCAATCGTTATTACGCAAACTTAACTTTTTTACCTTTACAGGTTACGGCGTAGGCTACGGAGGTTACCCCAACTCCCACTACTATGGGGGTTACGGCGCACCCCCCTACTACCCCCCGGGGTATGCGGCGACCCCGCCTTACCCCGCGCCGCAAAACCCGCCGCAAAACCCGGACGGGTACCTACCGCCCAACCCGCAGTGGTGAACTAACTGATTGTCAACTACAGTGATAACTTTATAAGTGAAAGTGGTGTTCAGTGAAAAAAGTAACGACATGCGAAATTATTCTTTATGCCAAAAGGACAAAGGAAGAGTAGGATTTGATTTTGTTTTGCAATAAAAATGTATTAGGTAGAATATGGAATTTTGAGGCAAGATCTAAGTTGATTGGGCATAAAGAGTAATTTCGTATGTATCTTTTGGGGAAACTAAAAAGTTGACAGGTACAAAGGATATAGTATATGATCGCAGTCCTCCTATTAGGCTAATCAAGCCTTAGCCTATATTTAATAGCAGTGTGTGTGTATCCGGTCTAGATATTGTGATCGGACACTTAATTAGATGAATTTGTGAAATGTATTTAGGACCTTATTTTTTGCGTCATTTTTGATACTTTTTCGTGTAGAAAATTAAATTGGACTAGTTATTACTTGTTTTACGACTTATATATTTTTTGTAATTTAAGTCAGTCAGTCCCAGTGTCGATATGGATGATTCTTTTTGATATTTTTAATGTGAAGTAAAATGGATTCTTATTTTTCAGCTATACATTATTGGTACTTTATTAATATAGATGTAAATATGGTCAGCACCCAGATTCATAAATAGCTTTACACTTTCAACCACCGGCACCGTCGTGTTTCATTGAATAAATCGGTGGTTTGTAAGTTTGACAAGGTACAAAAGTGTAAAACTACTTATGATGCTGATTGTACTTGCTATTATCATTTTTGTACATTGTAAAACATATAGCAGTATTACAACTCTACATAACTTGACGAACAAATGCATGAATTGAACCATTATTATTCTAATTTCTGTAATTGTCCCGTGTGCTAAAAGTACTTTGTATGGGCATCATACATTATTTTTTTGATATAATTATTTGTAAGTACATATTTGTATTTATTATCTACAATGATAAAATCAGTGTACCTTGTGGTGTCAAAATTACATTACTTATATATTTTTAAATTCTTTCAATCTATGTATGATAGATATACTGGTAGAAATCTATGTTTAGGTCAATAATACTAGTAGTGTACCACGTCTACGATTAGTTTCGAATACTGAAGTTATTGTTTTTCTAAACATAGATATTGTACAAAAAATGTCTATCTACTACTAAGCCAGTCTACTATGAAATGCTAATATTTACTAGCCTACAACGGTATAAATTAAAAGCTACAGGTCTATTATCCAAATCTGGCAACGTTTATAGCACTCACAGTCTAATGTCTTACGCGGCAATGTGTGAAACTCGTCAGCTTTAGTTAATCGACCTATATTTTGTCCTGGTGGATTTTGATTGAGCAAATATGAAAATGAATGAAAAATGAGTGAAGCCGTGCGAATGTCGGTGTGCGGTCAAACCTAAACTGGTTTTTGTCACACTGTAACTGTCTTTTTATATAAAATGTAACTTTGTGTAATTTATAATAAATAAATATGTACCCAAGAGAAAAAAAAATAATTATTTCTAATCTTTGCAGAAATAAAAGTCTAACTTTGCATTTCCTACAGAAAACCCCCTAATATTTGTAGGTCATTCATTCATTAGTTATTACATTGTATTGTCGTCATTGTGATCGAATAACGGCACAATTGTCTTGCCGTAATTTCGGTATCGTGACATTGCATCACACCACCGCCGTTGCGACAAAATAAGCAATTTACTTTTGAAAGACTAACCGAAAACTGGCTTATATTCGCTAACTCAAAATTCACCACCTCAATTTGTTCATATAATATGTATACAGACGGCAGATTTTAATATATTCGTGTATATTGCCAAGTCACCCTTAATGCGAAGACTCTAGACTAGAGGCACTTGGACTTATACTGGTCTGTACGATGTAGGAATATACTCAGCGCGATATAAAAGTTTTTCCATTATTGGCTATGGATCGTTGAATGGATGTGATACGTGGCTACCTAGCGTTAAGATTAGCGAGTACGGAGTATTTATCAATCGAATTTTAGCTTAGTTAGACGCCTACTATTATAATAAACCTAGTTACTAGAAATATTAGTTCCCATTTAACCATTTAAATACCTAGATCCGTGATATGTCTGATAAGATTTTTACATAATATGTGTACGCGCAACTATTAAATGAGTGTATGTGCATAGGAAAACCAATTTTAGCTCTTGTGTAAATGGGTTTTAAATATACATAAATAATCGGATGATCCTGAGTGTGTTTCGAATTGTAAAGGAGATTTCTCATTTTGTGCGACTCAGTTTAGTAACAGTTTAAAATGGGAGCGGTCGCTTCGCAACTTTGTGCATTGGGGAAACTCTTCCACTGGATTAAGTTGAAATTTGTTTGGACGAAGTCTTTGTGAACAATAACAGAATTATTCCCGCTTTACAAGATTACATCAACTTCCAAACGAATGTTTCGCTTCAAACGGACTCATAGTTTTGTGTATTTATTCTGCAAATGCTTCGTTTATACAGTAACTCATTTGGTTGACTAAACAGTATTATTTGATTTTATGAATTCAAGCGACAAAATAAGCATTTTGGCATGAAGTTTAAATTTTGAAAGGAATCTCAACTCCAATGGTTACAAAAACGTAAATTAAATCTACCTACTTGACCTTATGTATACCTAGTTTAGGTAAATTACTGTAACTAACTAATAATAACAAAATGAAATGAAATATTACATACTTATGACAAAAACAATAATAAATTATTGGACATAAGTAATCTCTGCAGTTCACTATAAATCTACTTCAATATAATTAAAATTTCAGGAACAAAAGTTTGCATACTTACCTAATTTCGTTTTGAAATATTTGTTATTATTAGCATGTTATATGTTTACTTACTAACTTATTTGTCAGAAGTATCAGAATGAGTTTAGTGTGGTACCTACTAGCTGTGTACAAATAATAGCTGCGATACTCTCATGGTTTGAACTGAAATTAACATTGCATTTTAAATCAATAGTATACTGGCAATGTATAATAAAGAAATAATAAACATATTTGCTTTATTATTTTTAGTCTAAATCTACATTTCCTTTTAACATCTACACTACACCCAATCTTATCTCTTATTCCCTCCATCCAAAGGTTGTCTGGCAGAGATCACTTTTAGTGATAAGACCGCCTTTTGTACCCTATTCTATTCTATTATATTCTCTGTGGGGGTGTAAGTACCTGCACCTGGCTCTCTCGAGTGGAACCTTTGTGCATATCCCCAAGGTCTAAACTGCCTTCCTAAGCTTGGACCATTTCCCACCACGTTGGTCCACTGCGGGTTGGTGGGGTCACATATCTAGATGTGCTAAAAATCTAGATATGCAGGTTTCCTCACGATGTTTTCCTTCACCGTACGAGCGATGGTATACATTGTACTTAAGTTAAAAGAACTCATTGGTACATGTCAGCGCCGGGATTCGAACCCGCATCTCTTGCGTGAGAAGCGGGCGCTCACCCGACTGAGCTACCACCGCTCCCTTTTGTACCCTAATTAAGTTGAAATTTGTTATTCCTATGATTCTTTGTTGGTGTGCAAATAAAGCGTATTCTATCTATCTAAATCAATATTTAAGAAAAGTTTAGCCCTTATGTTTCTTGTCGAGAAAACCACTTCTATTTTTTTTGTTCGTAGAAAAATATTTTTCAGTTCCAATTTTTTTAAATGGCATCTGTTAGGTACCAACTTGTAAGTATAATAACAAAATCATTAAATTAATAACACAAGCTTGTTATTCATCTGCACGGGTTACAAATACAAATAACAATGAAAATTATTAAAGAAGTCACGACTGCTAATACTTAAACCTAATTAGGTGTGTACTGTGTAGTGCTAGTGTAATACATAGGTATAGATAAAAACTCAGTAGTATTTAAATCATAGGTGACCTTATCTGTACATAGACTTATAAGGTAAACGAAGAACCTACCAATGATAAATTAATAAGTACCTACCGACACCGAAATAAAAGTACCTGGGTACCTATCTAGTTATTTCGTCCTTTATAGTATGATATCTAGGGGTGCTGCTGCCTCTATATTGGTCGTGGTCGTGTAGCGATTTCTAATTTAGAAAAACGTCACTTAATGTTTCGAGTTACTCTCACCAAGCTTTTTTATTTATTTGATAGGTACCCATATCGTATAAAAGTTCTAAAAATTCTAGTCTAATCTACCTCGTGGCATTATAATAGGCCTATCTAGGTAGGTACTATAGATACTAATATACTTACTGGAGCTGTAAAAGCTAACTACTTGCCTATTAATCAAAATAATACGAAAGTTCTATAGCTTCTCCAATCTTGCAATGATAAATTGATTCACAGTTAATATAGTCAAACGAGAGTTCTGTAATCCAAGTTAGCTATCTACGGTTTATCCGTAAGATTAATGCAGTTATTATTATCTCAGCAGGCTCAAAACTTTATATCAATATTAGGTAACCGATTAAGATATTGTTTATAGGCATTTAGTTATTAGATTATAGCCATGTAAGTAACTAAAATAAAAAAAAACCTACGAAACAATGAAACGTTTATAAATAAGTGACTTATACTTTATACCTAGGTACGTATTAAGTTACGTAGGTCGTATGTAGTTGTAGGTAGGTCTATTTACTTCCTTTAAGTAAATTAGGTAAGGTGTGTAGTGTGTACATTGTATTTTTATAACTTTAATTATATTAAACATGAATAGATAACATCTCCTGGTGGATTACGGTTATTGTGGAACGATATTCAAGGGCCTCTCTCGAGGTCTTATGATACGGACCTATCGAATTAAATCTAATTATATCCCTATTTACCTATGAGAAACTTGAGAACAGGTAAATAAGGCAGGTTTATATTTAGATGGATATGATAAGGGTCGAAACCAAATAATTAGGTATACTTACCTTCCTACTTGTAAGTAACTTAAGTAAATACCTATACATAATATTATTCTCGGATTCCTGAGTACCCCCGTACGTATTTGTAAAGCGTATTTAAAACCCTCAAAACCGAATTTCATGCAATATCACCTATATAACTGAATGTCATTGTAGATCATTGTTCGTACTCCGTAGGTAGTAGTAGGGTATACTACCCATCATTGAGAAGAAAGTTTTCATCTCTTGAGCTGATACCTACTGGTTCAGGGATTACTGGACTTATCAATCATGATATAAAGATTTTTGAAAAAGGTTAGTAGTTTTCTTCACATCACATCACAATTATAATAGGTATCCTCAGATACCTAATAACTCGCATTGAGGTGAACGTTTGTGGGGTGTATGTTTTTTACTCTTTCACGCAAAAACTACTGACGGATTTCTGTGAAACTTTACAGGAACACAGCTTAGGCATAGACTATAGGTATACTAAGAATCGCATAAAACCCTAGGCGAAGCGAAACTTGCGGGAAAATCTAGAAATAACTTTACCTAAACATCGCCGCTCTATGGGTTCAGCAATCCGCATTTCTAGAAGTAAATTTCCTAACAGCAAAAAGGCAATACTCGATGAACAAATAAGTATCTATAATTCAAGATTTGGCCTAATATTTTTTGATACAAACTTTAATTACTGGCTTAACTAAGACCATAACTTAATAAGTTCATGCATCAAATGGCGTGGTTGTGTCAAGGGAGGTGTTATCCGGCGGCTATGGCGTACCGGCTTACCTAACTTGAAAACAAACAAAAATTAATCTATTCTACAAAGAATAGCACCTACCTACCTAGGAGCAGTGGATAGGAAGAAGTGCTTTAGGGCTCCGTTGCTGATGTGGCAAAAAACGTAACATTTATGCATTCGTCATGTCTGTCTTTTTTAACCGACTACGAAAAAAGGAGGAGGTTCTCAATTCGTCTGTATATTTACATGAATTCTGTGATTATTATGTAGAACAAATGTGTCTGCCCCGGTTGAGGTCGAACTCAGGTCTTTTGCAGCTCGCAGCACAACAGTCAGATTCTAGGCATTATTCCATTAGGCCGTCGCGTTGTCGATAAAAAATAAAGCTATTTGTGGCTATAATATACCGAGTCACTTCTCGTATTATTACTGTTCTGCTGCAGGCTCAACATAAAAACGGTTGGCGACAATAGTCAGTTCCTCAGTTGGTATAACTCGAGCAGTGCGGTGCGCCGGCGCAGATTTACTCACGAGCGATCGATCGC
Organism: Plutella xylostella; assembly: GCF_932276165.1. Taxonomy (NCBI): domain Eukaryota; kingdom Metazoa; phylum Arthropoda; class Insecta; order Lepidoptera; family Plutellidae; genus Plutella; species Plutella xylostella. The sequence goes on from NC_064002.1 coordinate 1,925,329, forward strand.
GGTGCACAGGTTAACCAACAGTTGGTGTTGTGGTTTAAAAACAAAAAAGTTGTCTTGTTAATTTTTCTGTTGGGATTTCTAGAAGCAGAATGTGGCGGTTTATTCTAGTAAGTTGTGCTACTTTGAATTTAACTTAGGTACTTAACTAGATATTGATATTTTGATTAGATATTGTTTGTAGGTACCTGTAATTACAGGGTGTAAAAATAAGGGTCGTGTAGGTTCTAAGGGAGGCTCAAGGGGTCATTCTGAACAACACTTGTTTTATCGCGAAATAAAATATTCTTCTCGATAGAAACTTTTTTGGTTTCAAAGTCGTAGGGCAAAAGTTATTCAGAATGACCCCCAAAGTCACCCCCTTTCGGTTAACTATCTTACCACTATTCATTCAAACATTGACGGTTACCTATTTAGTTTGAAAAGTGTGACCTTCCGTACCCAAAGATGTACCTTATTAAGATAATATTATAATAATCTATACTTAACCCATATATGCCCAGAGGGTCGCTAACGACCCAGTTGAGTTTTTTGCATATTTGAACTTAGAATCTGAATCTTAATCATATCCCAAAGTAAAACAACTTCATATAAAAACTAGTTATGGGCATATATGGGTTAATACTGTACGAAACGTACATAACTATGTCGTCCCATATAATTATGACATGCTCGGATGGCCGGTCTTTCGCATAAAATCTACGTATGGCTGGTAACATTCTTACTAAGTTATTTAAGTAGGTACTAAATACCTAACTATTATAAAATAACTCACCCTCCTCAGCGCAAGAAGCATTGCGCTTTCCCTATAAAATTCTCAAATGATTTTCAACAAAATTTACTCTTTGCTCATCGATGCGAGTTCAATAGCTTATTAGTTGCACTTTCCTTCCAACATCTTCAGCCTCCGAGACTCCGTTAAATCTGTTATCCGCAAAATGAGTTTCGTAGTAAAATTTATCTTGTTTCCTTAGCACGGGAAAATGATTCGAAGTACTGTATCATTAAAATCAATTTTCGTTTGAACTACGGTTTATTAACACCGACTGCCCAAGTCTAATCTTTACGGCTGTTTGATCTAGAACTATGTACTTAAGTTAGTTAAAGTCAAAGTGAATAATTTATTACACTCGTAGGTACAAAAAGTTTCTGAAGTCTAGGGACATTTTCATAAATAGCCTACACTCAATGATTGATTGCAATGTAATCATTGCTTATTTTGAAACTTTCGCTGCAGTATAAATGTGCCCGATCTAAAGACCTAGGTTAGATACAGGAAATGCATATTATACTTACCTTGAGATTATAGTTAGGTGTTCTAACTATAAACTATTCCGCACCAGAGATTAAATAATATTTATTGCCGGGTTTCGCGCGGTTAAATTACCTCCAGGGATTTTCATATTCCTAAATAAATACATAGTCTGGAACAGGATCAACCCAAAACTGCGTTAAATATTAGACATAGGTTTCATTTAGTTGCGGTGTTGCGAAATTCAAACTAAGTAGTTACCTACAATAAATAAAATAAAATGGTTTTTGTTTGTTTCAAAAGAGAGTCTTGATGAAGATATTTTGGATGTAACTACAGGCCTTATAGATATGCATGTGCCAAGTAGCCACTTTAGTTCTCTACCTCACCCTGATTTGGTACCTACCTAGGTTTAATTGCAAGTGAACAGTTTTCAATTGCAATTAAACCTAGGTAGGTATATACCAATAAGTAGAGTAAGTAGGTAGAGATACTATACTGAGACCGAATGGTGTAGTGGTTCTGGTTAGTGACCCTTTTTAGTGACTCCTATGCCGAAGGCCCCGGGTTCGATTCCCGGCCGGGGCAATTTTGTTTAAAGACAGATATTTAATTTTGTAAGCGGGTCTTGGGTGTCTGTAAATATTTATCTGTGTGGATTTATCAGCCGATACCCGTATTATAATAATAAAAAACGTTTTTATTATCTAATATGGGTATCACTCTGCATCTGCTCTGCTTAGTTTGGGGTCAGGTGGTTGTGTGTGTCCCCACATATGATTATTTTTATACTCAGGTTGCTAGAATTCCATAACCATTGACCTTGAAATATCTTAACAGCAATAGAATAAATATGTGCACAATAAAAATTTATACATAATTTATATGTATTGTGATCATAATTATTATCCGTACCTCCGATGAATACCAACTAACCAACACAGACATAGAGCCCATATTAACGACTCCTGCTTATGGTAGGTGCCAAACAGACACCGATTAGCTCAGCCATAGTTCGATCCCGGGGTATTTGCTGCATCCGCCACCCTATTAGGGTGCTTTTCCACCAGAGATGTGCTATGCTACGATGCTATGGATGCGTTTGATATCCACCAATCATAATTATTGGTGCACATAGCTTAGCACTGGTGGAAACGGATTCAACTAAGATATGTTTTTTGTATGGAATGATGCGTGCTATGGATGTGTGCTATGGATGCGTGCTATGGATATGTGCTATGGACCATCGCGAGTGGTGTAGCTATGTATGTGCAGAGCAGACCTACAGTATGCCCGCCGCCCCCGTCGTTTCCCTACTATCGATACATAGCATAGCTCGAGATGCGCATCTTTCTCGCACAGCTACTTTGCGGCGGCGCATCTTCGTAGCGCATCTTCCTCGCACAGCTACCTAGCGTAGTATTGGTGGAAACGGTCACATATTTTCGTAGCGTAGATATCACATCTTCGCAGCATAGCTGCATAGCACATCTCTGGTGGAAAGGCAGCCTTACTATGAGACCGTCTCCACAGACGACGAAATCGCAACGATATACATGGTGTAAACATGGAAATGGGGTGACTAGTCTAACCAAGCACGTTTATAAGAAAAAAAGGATAATATCGAAATTTTATGTTTAAATTCTTAATTATTTACTATTTAAATAAATTTCGATTCTGACCATACCTGACCGTCATTTATAGGAAACTTTCCGTCATTTCATTTTGCAACTCTAGCCGTGACTGACAGCCACGTCCGTAAAGCCGCTTCCGCCTATGTGTCGGCGTCTTTAACCTGCACCAATGGGAGATTTTCAACCAGATGTAGGTAGGTACTATGCAGGTATGCTGCAATGATATGAAAAAAAACCATTCCCACCAGTGCTATGCTATGTGGACCAATTATGATTGGTGGATATCAAACGCATAGCATGTCTCTGGTGGAAAGGCACCACAATATGCCGGTTTGACGCGCTTATTCGGTACCAACTGCTGAAGAAACCAGACCATACCTATGAATAGTAGGCACATCCCATTATCAATGGTCCGAAACCATGGATAGGTAGGATCTAAGAGCAAAAACAATTAGAGCTTGGCTATTTGCCCGCCGCTGGTCTGGTAAGTGATCACAACTGGTAGATAACATCACAGCTGATTATTTCTGCTAGGCTGCTATTAAATGTGTTACTGACCGCATTTTCCAACAGTTTTCTTTTAGAACGAAAGATGAGAAGGCTAGATCGTTCACTTTTTTATTATCCCCTGTTACTATTACTGTTTATCTCTCTCGTTAGGATTCTTTCATGTCTATGTCTTTTTTACTTAAAACTAACCTGCAACATATATTAGAATCCTTTGCACTCCGACTGTCTCCGACAGACAAAATATTTACGTACAATTTAAATACTTACGCCTATTAAAATAAAAAAAAGTTTTTTTTACCCGGAAGATTCCTATCTAACTGCTTCTATTTATAAACCACGCAACAAACAACAAAAAATAACAGTTTTGGTAATTCACGGTTTATAAAAAGATATCATTATAATTTCCGGAAACAAAGAGCTTTAAGCTATGGTCAATTACTATGCTACGTTGCAAACACTACATAATAAATGTTAGGTATTAGAATAACCCACTATTATTGAATCTGTTTTCCGATCTAGTGGTAACAGGCTTTCTAGGGTGAACCTAGAAAGTCTAGACTTGGCTATTAGGCTAAACCGCGACATAACTCAGTGAATTATCACGAACCAGTAGGTATACATCTATAACTAGATACTAGAAACTATATTACACTTAATTATGTATATCAAAGCTCATGTCATAAACTTGTGTTTGAATTAGATGTAACATTTGGTGAAATCATTAGTGAATGTAATTAGTATGATGTTAGTATGCCTTAATGGTTCACATAATAATTGCCTAGTTATTAAATAGGAATAGGAATTTAGGGGTGGTAATATCAAGTGGGGTATCGCCATGTTACAAAATACGAAACACTTAATTAAGTATATTTCGTCTCTTTTAATAAGTTCTTTGACCGGCCCTTGAATCCAGCTGGACACAAGATTCAAATATACTTAGGTACATGACTTATACAGACATAGGGTGTGAAAAGTGGCAAGAAACGCCTATTTTAATTCATCGGGTATTTCTCCCGTTAACCTAGAACCATGTTATGTGAACAATAATTTTATTTTCGCACGTAAAATAGCCCGTAGTTATTAGATAAGTACTCAACTTTCGCAAATTGACCTCATACATGATAAGTTAAATTTTAAAGTCAAAGAATCCCGCTACTACCGCTAGCAAATATGTCCCGGTCGGGATTCAAACCCGCACTCGCTTCCCGCTACATCATCCGGTATTCACATAAGATCAATCAGGAACTAATTCCAATTATGCTTAAAGGAAGTTTGTAATCTCGTTTCAACAACTACAACGTAATACAATTACCAGACATGTTTTAAAACGTGTTAACTTATGCATTAACTTAATGACGTTAACTTATAAACTTCCCCTTTTAGATCTATAGTGACTATCTATACATCTAAAACACTACTACTAAAAGTCTACAACTGTTGTATACCTAATATATGTATTATAGGTTGATAACACTAACTTTAGAACGGCTTAGAGATGGGAAATAATTTCAATAACTGATAGCATTGAAGGAATTTACCTCGTTAGTTTCAGAAATGACAAAAATAAACTTTTTTTGGTGTTGTTATTGCAAAATTTACAACTTTACAAAGAGTACATGTACAATCAGGTGGACATAATGCTAATAGCATTCTCTTCAGTACCGGCAGGAGGTTCAGAAGCAGAAAGTTTATTAATTTAATAAGATATTTTGGTTTTGGCTTTTGATTCTGTTGCAAAGCTACCGTTGTCGGACTCATTACACAACTGGATGCTGGTATGGCTCTACGGTGCTAGAAACCTACAGTAGGTACCAGTGGCGGCTGCACCTCAAGTGCGCCCGTGCAACGCACTACCATTTAAAAACCTTCTAAATATGTACCTTCCTTCTTCCTATACCATACTAGGTACGTCTAAAAAAAAACTCCACAAAAAATACCAATATAACAACCGTAATACCTACCCTAAACAGAAATTACATAAATCTGATTATCGTTACGAGTTAAATTAAATCGCGCTGGCCTATTTTGATTTCTACTGCGAAAGAATTAGATCTTATTTTTGCTTGAACAAAAACGGCCTCGTGCGCTCGGATTGTCGCACGGGGCGAGCTCCTACCTGTAGTATGAATATGAAACAGGACGGAAATCGCCCGGCGCGTGAGACGGAAGATGCTCAGTACAAACTGTATGCAGTTCTAGGATAAATTTGTGCGCCGCACGCGACCGGAAATTGCCGAAATAATACGAATGACGCCACGGGAGGCGCGGGCGGCGGCCTTGACCGGTGGCGTGACCTACGAACGATGCACTTGTCATGTCATTCTCACAGTTTCACCTTTCGCGCGCGAATACGTAATTAATTTGTTACTCTAATTATATTAACTAAGAAAGTAGTAAAGATTTCGTGAGTGTGTTTGTGTGAGTGAAAATGAGTGCAAAATACAATATTGACTTCATAAAAAGAAATAGGTATACTTAGGACATTTCAAAATAGACTGGACATTAAATCTGCTGGGCCGCCTCGGCCTTTTCTCATCTTAAAATAGGAGTGTCAAACAAGAAATAAAACTTATAAGTGCCTTAGACCTGAATTTTCAAAAGTGAAATGTACCTACAATAAAAATAAATGGTTATGTGGATGTGAGAACTAAATGCTTTATTTTGCTTTCCGTGTGTTGTTTTCGTTTCGGCGGAGAAGCAATTTCGCGTCAAAAAAGGAATGCAGAATTGATTTAAAATATTTTTTTTTTTTTTTTTTTTTTTTATGTAGCCTGTATTGTGTCCCACTGCTGGGCAAAGGCCTCCTTATAAAATGACCACCGTTCCCGATCCAGTGCTTCTTTCGGCCATTGAGGCAAAAATCTGTCGAGGTCGTCTCGCCATCTCCGTCTGGGTCTTCCGCGACGCCGACGTCCATCACTGGGCACCCACTCGGTGACAATTCTGGCCCACCGGTCCGGGTGCATGCGACAGACGTGGCCTGCCCAGGCCCACTTCAGCTTCGCAGTCTGTGCGCCCACATCAGTGATACGAGTCGAGGAGCGTAGCGTGGTATTCCGGATCCGGTCAATCCTTCGTAAACCAAGAATAGTACGCTCCATCGCTCTTTGGCAAACCTTGAGTTTGGACTTCTGATGTTCGGTCAGAGACCAAGTCTGTGCGCCGTAGGTTAGGACAGGCAGAATACACATGTCGATGAGTTGGCGTTTGAGAGTTAGAGGGAGAGTACCCTTCATTTAAAAATAAATAAGGTAAAATATACTTATAATTTTTTTACTTCTAATTATTATTGTAATAATCTATTTTTCTTCCAAAATTTACTAAACCCATAAAGTGCACCACCGGGTATCTGAGGCACCAGCCGCCACTGGTAGGTACCTAGTTCTAGTATAGAAGGCTTAGTGAATTTCCGTGGCTAATCGGATCAAGCTATTTTGCGGAGAAAGTGATTTGGCCGTGGAGTCAACGACACTTCGCTACAACTGCACCGGCCAAGAACTACACTATATAGTCTAGTATAGTATACATTACGCAGATACTGTGTGTACAGTTAACACCTAACAGGGTAGGCAAAGGATAGAGAGCTTTTACGTACAAATTCAATTTATTAGGATTTATAAGTTTCTAATGTCAGTATTACTACATTGGCCCTCTTGCGAATTTCGGGAAATGGTGAATGTATTAAACATTAATGGCTGTGAGAGAAACTTGGTTTGCATGTGACATAATCAGGTTAGCCGGAGCTTTTCAGCTGTAGCTCATGTCATACGCAAGTACTCTAGAATGTAGAAAGTGGTTTGTGTTAACATCACACGAAAACAACCGTATTTTCCGATCTACAAACAATGCGTACTTAGACCTTGTACTTGTACCTCACTTGTCGCCATACCTACCTATCATTCCATGACATAACATAACACAAGCATAACAACATTGTGTCTTCATCGCGTATCTAATTTTCTGAAGAATTACCAAGTTCCATGGAACAGTTGTTAGCAGCTGACTTGAGTTTACCCTTTCAGCTTACAATATCAATATTGCAATAATAGTTTAGAAGAGAGGGAAATTTAGTAGTGTATTAGAATTTGCGAAAGGCGCAGAGGTATTTTAACATACTGTATTGTAGTGAAGGACCCTTTTTCACATATACATCTTCCGTACAGTGCAGGGTTGTTGTCGCGTTTAGGCGATAAATCGACCCTTGTAGGTATACTAGTTAGTTTAATTCTCTCCATATTTTATGAACTTTGTATACAATAAAGTGTTCAAATAAATAAAATAAATGCGGTTAAAACAACTTTATTATTACTGAAGTTGGCTGCGATTAAACTGTCAATCTTAGAAAGAATGAATAGGCGGTTTCTTAGTTTTACAAGGTACTTATACAAAAAGCATTCGCTGCCAACTTCAGAACTACCAAGTTGTTTGAACCGAAACGTACAGTTGTAGTAGGTTTGTGGATGTTAACTTTAAAGCCCGGAGGCAGCGATGAAGTTCACTGCTATCCACGGTAAACCTTTCACACATTTGCCACAAATCACAATAGATATACATAATAATAGTTGGGTGTTTGTGTTGTAAATTCGATGTAAAGTAATCGAGGTACCTACATTACTGAGATTGCATGCTTTCATCCATTGTCGTGTCTTGTACTGTTGATTGAATCGAATTAAAATGAAATTAAATTAATGACGCAACATGAATACAAAAGTTAATAAAATTACACGGTTCGTGGTGACCTAAACCTAGAAATTTTGTTTCGTGATGATTAGTTTGGTCATTTCTATTTAATAATTTTGTTAACTAACTTTATTTGATTGCTCCCTATTGAAAGTTTTCAAAACTTACTGTTACTGTAACATAGGAATAATTTTTAGACCATGACTAGGTTTGAAAAGAAGGGGGCCATACCCTTGAGGACATATAGGTGACATAGGGATCGTAACATTTATTATGTAAGTCAACTCAAGTCTACCTACATGTACTCACCTATATCTACCTGTTAAAATTCATACCATTATTTAGCTTATTTGATGACTAGATTAAATAAATGAGATATCTGGGCTAGATGCCCCATTTATTCCTTCCTCGCCAAATCCTTTGTGTGTAGGGCGACCAAAGTCAACGCGACGAAGCAAAATCTAGTAGTAAAATAAAACTTTTCTAATAAAAGTTGAATCACGCGGCTACAATATGACCAGAGTAAAATATTCACCAGTCATGACGTAGATTTGTTTTTTTATTCCCAAACTTTTCCTCAAATATTACAGGTAAAATTGTGGGGCCCTTTCTAGCTGCCAAGTTTTCTTTCAGTTTTGCGTATATTTTTGGCTATATATTGAAATTATGTAACAAGGCAAGAAATGCGAATGTAGGTACCACCAATGTTTAGGCGTAAATTTTATGATTGAATTACACATTATCTTTACTGTAAGTAGGTTAAGTAAAAACGAAAAATCTTGATCCTGTCAGTAAATTGTACGCATTGCTAAACGGCTATTTGTGTTGTACGGACCGCGGCTTATCAATCTCGTCAAGTAGTATCAAATATTTCGTACCGTACGTATTAGGTACCTGTATAATTACAGGTATTTATTGTGACACAGTAATCCACAATCAAGATTACGCGATACGATGTAATGACGTTTTTGTTCTACCCTTTTTCTCAAGCGCACTATTAGGTGAGCCGTGCCCCGGTTAAGCAATTGGCGTGATCATTAGAAATAGTTCTTTCTTTTATTTTTACGGTTGAGTTAATGATGTGCGACAGAGATGAATGGCCGGCAGACCGGAAGAATTCCGCGGTGGTAATAATAATAATACTTTTATTGTTTTTACAGGTATTAGGGCTTGTCGCTGCAGCAGGAAGCATCCGAGTGCCAGTGGACGACGACGACAATGTGAAGGCTCTGAGCGAGAAGACTGAGCGGCAGCCCGAGGCGCCGGTCTACTACACGTCAGACGAGGCAAAGGTGGACAGCTACCTGGTGCCCCCCAACACGCACGCAGAAGCGGAAGAGGTCACGGGCCAGGACGTGCCGGCCACGTACCTCGTGCCGCCGCGACCGGACGCCGGCAGCGACTTCATCTCGCATGAGGTTGAGGCAGAGCAGCAGTCTGATTGGACGCCGATACTGAAGACTCCCGCCGGCCCACCGGTCGCAAGACCTGTGCCGTTGAGGCAATTAAAGCTTATCCCGCGCGTGTCAGACTCGGGCCGAGCTCCTAAATCAGTTCCAGTGTTGATTCCCCTACCGGCCAGCCGCTTGCTGCCGCCTCAGATACAAGTGGGCGACTTCCCGCCTTCAGCAGACCAGCAGCTGCCAGAACTTTCCCCCAAAATCCCGTTCAGAGTACAAGTCCCATCCAGCGAGCTCGAACTGCCGTACCTTCGATCCTCAGAAGAATCTTTCGCGAACAGCCCGGACGATACTGACTCGACGCCTGAAAAGCCCCGGCTAACTCTGCATCTGTTGCCGCCGAAGTCGCAGTACAAGCAACCGAAGACGCCAACCAAGAAGTTTTATCCCAAGAAATTCTTAGGTGAATTTAAGCCGGTGCCCATCCCGATCTCACAGTACATGGAAGTTCCAAATGGCAGACCGCCGAAGCAATTTAAACCGACGGCTGAAGTACCGAAAAACTATTTTCCTGTGAACGAAGAGAAACCGTCGACTGAAGATGATACGGTAGTAAGTTTTTTCCTTCTCGTTTCATTTTAAACGCTTTGATCTAACTTTGTCAATTTAGAATATTTAGATTAACGCAAAACAATTTCATCAAACATCGTTTAGGAAGGTAGGCAGGCACGTTCTTCGAATTTTATTTCAAAGCTTTAATTTCCTGCCGTCTAGGATAACAATTTCCTCACAAATGGGGCAAATGTTAAGTTTTCAGGAAAGGTCGCATCTAAACATTTCCTTTCTACATTTAAGCTTCGGGCGATGTGGGAATGCTTTGTTTCATGTTAAGTGCGCAACATGACTAAGCATAAAGTGGATTCCCTGACGCAAGCGAGCGGCGCTGAGCTGTAACGAATGAGAATTGATTTATTTTGTCATTTTGTCACTGTGAAATTTGGTCAGCCACACTCTCTGTTAACTAATATTAACACATAAATTGCGCAGAGTAAGCACTTTGTGTACAATTGGGCAATTAGTGCCCATTTTCGATCTAAACGTGACGAGAATTACAACATTAAAGTACCTAACTAGCAGAGAATCGTATAGGAATCTACGCACATATTAGATATCGTAATTCATATTATTATTTGAAATATAGACTTTATATTCACATAAAATGTACTAACAAAACACAGGAGATATCAGATCATCAGATCAGATCAAGTATCTATCTGATAATCAGTAGGTTCCTACTAGGTAATTTTATAAAAACTACAATCATACATAAATACAGAGCTTAATTTTCAGAGACTTCGCGTCTAAACAAATCATCGCACAAAGTCCAACACCTTTTTGCAACAACAACGTATATAACTAACTTTTTGCTTAAATTGATATTTAACTGGTAATTTTAATGGTATTGGATAACGATTACAGATATATTATATTATGGACTATAATTACCTATATACCTATGATTTATAGAAACAAAAAAATATTACTAAGTATAAAAAAGTTTCGTTGTTTTTGTAATAAAACCTCAAATTAACCCAAGATGTTTTTTTGCAGGATGAGCCTCAGAGTACATCTACAGAGAACACGAACAGCTCCGAGCAAGAAGCCTCCGAGACCAACTTCAGACATCCAGGACGTAAGAACAGCATTACCCGGACCTTAGATTAACAATACACGAATAAGATGGAGTGTCAGTACCTACGAAAGAAACAAATTGACAAATAAAACCCCACTTCTACCATTGAGCTGTTACTTTAAATTAGTTCGGTTAGAAGATTTTTTACCATATTTATACATTGGTACAGTAAAGGGCAGAAAGACCTGACCCCTCTCAGAAACATTGTTACTATGAGAGGGGGGTCAGGTTTCTCTGCACCTGACCGTACAATGGTTGTAACCTAATGGTTGAATTTAAAACGGTTTGATAGTAAAAAACCGGCCAAGTGCGAGTCGGGCTCGCGCACAAAGGGTTCCGTAGCAGCAAAATTACAGTTAAATCAACCTATCTCAAAAACTATAAGAGATACTTTGATCAAACCAAAAATCGTTGAAAGAGTTAATTAGCATGCATCACCTCTATTTTTTTTAGAATTTTATACCCCGTAGTTATAAAAATAGAGGGGGGGGGACATACTTTTTACGACTTTGAGAGCTGATATCTCAAAAACCGTTCACTTTAAGAAAAATGTTTTTTAGAAAACTTTATATCATTTTAAAAGACCTTTCCATTGATACCCCACACGGGTATGTACATCGAAAAAAAAAATTTCATCCCTCAGTTACATGTATGGGGGGCCCCACCCCCAATTCTTTTTTTTACTATTTAGTGTCATATTTTTGTAGCGGTTCATACAACACATATTCCCATCAAATTTCATCACTGTAGTACTTATAGTTTCCGAGTAAATCGGCTGTGACAGACGGACAGACGGACAGACGGACAGACGGACATGACGAAACTATAAGGGTTCCGTTTTTGCCATTTTGGCTACGGAACCCTAACAAAATGGGCACAGTTTTTTTTTGCTTTGTTTTTGTATGTAACACACCATCTTCTTCGTGTATTATTAATCTAAGCCAGGGTCTAACTCCATTAGCTAGCTCAAGCTATACCTATGTATATACTGTATGTATACATACTACACCTTAAAAGCTAAGTTCGCTGTCGCGGTTGAAAGAGAATTAATTGTATTTCGTTTAAAAAAAAAAGAGTGCTTGTAACAGCTCTACTGCCATTTCCTGGTTTAATCATTTGCGAAAAGATCAAAACAGTCGAAAATAGTTTACCTTCTGGCCTGTTGGAAAATTGGACATAGGCCTCTATTGGGAGCTCCCAACGAGCGTCATTCAACATCTGACCTCGGTCTAAGTCTTGCTCATCCAGCCACTCTATCGGTTAACTTTTATGGTGTTTATGAACAGGCAAATTCCACTCAAGAACCCATTATCCCAACTTTTATCGGTTCGTTGGCGGATATGGTATGATCAATACCAATACATAATCCAAATCATAATCCTACATGCAACTTTCACATACCTACCTATACGTGGAAATCATTACACCAAAGCAATCTCAATCGAATTAGCCAATGTTCTCAAACTGTTGCCGAATCCGCAAGTAAATACGCGGTGATCCACTAATGCCCCCTCAAGTTGCGATGTGCAGCGCTTCTCCAACTTGCGACTAAACTGTGTATCGCGCGAGTTATAAACTCCAAACTTAACGGTTCAATACATGTATTTAAATTATTTAAAGACACATTTGAGGTAGTATCTACTGTTTTTAAGTGGTTGTCGATTTTTAGGGTATGTCACTTTGTGATTGGATGATTTTATTTGATCGAAATATTATTGGAATAAATCCGGTAAGAATAATCCTCTCCCTCCGAAGGGGGCTATAAAGTATTGCTAAAGGTGTCAGTTTGAGCTTATGAGGGGTCATTGAGCCCTTCATCACGGTAATAGGACTTTGTGGTCCAACCTTCAGTCAGGCCTGACATGGCGTGCAAGACCTCAAGACGTGACTAAAGTTTTCCGCCGTGGTCTCTCTCGAAGACGCGCGATGTGAGTGAGCGCAGCCCAAATATTTATCACGTCTTGATGTCTTGCGTACTGTGATAGGCCTACTACTGATCCAAGCTCTCTTCGACCTCGTCAGTCAATCGGCTGACTGACGGAAAACCATGCTTTACATTCCTCTCAACTAGGCATACCGATCTACTCTCTTCATCAACCGCCATCCCCTTACAGGCAACAGTTACCCCGCGCCCCTGCGCCAGGCGCCGCCCCCCGCGCCCCGCGGAGCCCCCCCCGCGCCCAAGGAGAGGACGGAGTTCCGCATGCACGGGATGAACGGACCGCACAGCTACCAGTTCGGATATGACACTGGGAAGGGGTGAGTTTAATCATTTTAATTGTACCCTTAAACCCTCACAACCCGAGAGATCAGCAGAGACAATTTAAAATCTATTGTGTCTTGTTTACTATCACCATGCTTTGTAAGTTTTTAACCGACTTCAAAAAAAGGAGGAGGTTCTCAATTCGTCGGGATCTTTTTTTTTTTTTATATATTTTTTTTTATGTATGTTCACCGATTACTCCGCCGTTTATGAACCGATTTTGAAAATTCTTTTTTTGTTGTATTGGGTTGAGCTCCCAGGTGGTCCCATTTTTTTTTCAGAATTTTATCTCACCCCCAAGGGTGGGTAAAGGGGTAAAAACAGGGTATGAATTTCCATTTTGGGCACATATTAACCGATTCTAATGAAATTAAGAACGTAAATATAGTTCTTATAACAAAAAAATATGATGGTGACCTTGAGCTGATCTGATGATGGAAACGGAAGGCAGTCAGGGGAACTCCTCAACGGTATATAGCAACTACTTCGTGTTTAGGCTTGAATGATTCGTATTGATTAGTAGGACTTTTTGGTATCATTTGCACCTTACTTTTGATTGAAAATTATTACAAATAAACTAAAAACTATTAAATAAAATAATAATTAAAAAAATTAAAAAACCGACTTCAAAAAACCACTGAAATGTAAGAAATAATTTAAGGTTTACACAAATTCTACTCGTATGAGACAGTACAAATATACCTAAGCAGGAACTGTTCTTTTTTGAAGTTGGTGCCATATTTCTTCAGATTACTTTGTCACCGCACCAACATCAAAAAAGAACAGTTCCTGCTTAGGTATATTTGTACTGTCTCATACGAGTAGAATTTGTGTAAACCTTAAATTATTTCTTACATTTCAGTGGTTTTTTGAAGTCGGTTTTTTAATTTTTTTATAATACTTTATGTTATGAAGAGGAAAAACGACCCTTTTGTAATTTAGGCTTTGGAACGCCGCAGATGCCCTTAGTATCCCTTGAAGAACAATACGGAAAAAAGTGGTGAATAAATGCTACTAACATATTTGAACTAAGTATACCTGCCTTGACTAAAAAACAACACAGGGTTAGGTATGACCGTATAATTGTATAACAGGATGGCAGATACCAATTTCAACGGGAGCTTGCCAGAAAAGATAAGCGACCCTACCGGTGAAAATAATAGTTTCTGTACACTTTCAAAACATTACACAACGGCATAGTACCTACGTATGTAATGTCTTCTCCGCCACATATTTATTACTCACTCTGTAGGGACTCTATATACGGTTAAAGGCAGTGAGATGGACACGGACTCCAAGACTCGGGGGATTGTGCCATAATCTCCGCGCTTAGCGGGCGGGTTGGGAATAAATCCCCCCAGTCTTAGTTGACGCAAATATCCAACAGCTATAATATAATATTCTAGGTATAATTGTATATATGTCTTGTGTATATGTATATGCAGTAGTTAGCTAGACAGCATATTATGTTCTAGGCACACCGCACATGTTAGAAGCATATCGGATGGTAACACCAAAACATTAAGATATTCTACTTCTATCTCTATTATCAAAGATAGGTAGCATTCATAGAAATCTACCACGAAGACTACCCGTTCGTAATCGATTTTACCGCCTTAGATTAATAATATACGAACTAGATGGCGAGTCACATACAAAAACATAGCAAACAAACTGTCCGCTTTTTGTTTACTGTCAAATCAAAGCGTTTTAAGTTCAGCTAATGACAACTATTGTACCCATGAATAAAGTCAAAACTATTCTAAATAAGAGCTCAGTGATAAGAGTGGGGTGTTATTTGTCGAGACGTTTCTTTTGCACTGACTCCATCTCCATCTAGTTCGTACTAAAATATGGTAGGAAATCTACCAAGAAGAGCCGTTAAAAATCGATGTTACCGCATTGAGAGTATTGAGACCCGTAAAGGTCGAAAACCGAAACACAAACGTAGTCGTCGTGAAATCGCCAGCTAAGGTCATTGCCTCTTTCATAGATCAATCCGTGAGATTGGTTTCCTTTCTTATAAGACACACTTTTTGCACAGAGACCAATCAACAAATTACCTCGGCTTATTAGGTAGATGTAGCTAGAATAGCTAGATAGGTAGAATATGGTGGGTGGAGTAGGTATGTATCTAAGGAAAAGGAATGACTCCGGGGCTCTTTCTAAACACATTTAACTCTACGACTAATTATCACAAAATAATATTCATGGAAGACAATATATTCCGCTATATAAAACCAACAAAGTAGATAGCAAAAAAACGAAAATTTCCATAGTCGTAGAACAAAAGCTTGTTCAAAAACAGTACTTACTGAGTTAGTTAGTATCTTTACTATAAAACTCAATAATAGAGTTGTGGAAAAATCATCGCGTTGTTATTATAAATTCATGGTCAAGAAACAAATAGCAGATGGCTATGCAGAGGTAGTTATTATAAGTACTTACTTGTGTATATTATTATTTAATATTATGTAGCTACAATGTAGCATACATTGTAGCTGTTTTCCGGAAAATTTAATCTGTTCCGTCTTAAAGCACGTAATATTATGTACCTACATACCCAACCAAATGAAGGTCTAGTGTAACAAATATACCTAGTATGTATAACAATTTTAACTGTATTTATTTATAAAGAGTTTAGCCATAGTTTAAACTTAAATACTTTCGCTTCTAAACCTTTTTTGCGCAACATAACACTTTGTTCCTATATCTAGCTAAGTGACATCCAGTTCCCCACCTGTGCGGGCCAATTCTCGACCACCCGCCTTTAAAGTCGCTTGTTAGTAACGCGACATTCTACTAAAATTATAAAATTTGGTATTTACAAAGCTAAATAGTTTTAAGGCCGGATTAACATAGAAGGCATATCCCACGGGAAAACTTTTAAGGCGAAGCGAATATTTCTGGAACAGCCATTGAATTCTAACGCTCGACTTGTAAGTCGAGTGGTTGAGAATTAGCTACTCGCTACTTACAAATTCCGTGCTCAAAGCTAGTAGAAATGCATCGACACACTGAACTGGAGCGCAACTCGCAGCTATTGCCTCAATGCAATTTGGACAAGTTAAACTATTCCCTCGATCTAATTTCGTTCAATTCGCGAAGTTAGGGACGACGCGTGGTCCGCTATTGCAAATAGATTCGCTTCGACCACCCACCAAGCGTGTAGGGTTAGAGTTTAGACTGTAAGTTTGATTATAGAAAGTCAAGTACCTACAAGGTATGTGCATATTGATAATAAGTCAATGTTTATATTTGAGACTTAAGTACATTACTTTTTTAAGAGCTTTACTTAATAAGGATTCCGAATGCATGGAAGACCCAGTTTAGCTAAAACCGGGCTATGTAAGATTGTAGTTAAACTTTGAAATTCACAAGGAAATTTAGGCCAGGCCAGCAAAAGACAGTCAGTGTACCTAATCACTTAGAGACAGAGGAATGTTCTTCTAAGCCTGATGGCGACAAAAACTAGATCTGGACTAGGGCTTGTCATCGTGATGAAAGGATCCCAGTCAGATTAGAAGTCACTTACTGTCTGCTCTTGTCACGTACGTGACGTACGTCACTAGAATACCCTACCCTTCATGCACTCCTATAAAACAGAAACATAACCTCAAAACTCAATTTCCAGGAAGAACCGTCAGTTCCGTTTCGAGGAGCGTGACAACGACGGGCGAGTGAAGGGGCACTACGGCTACATGGACCGCGGGGGGAAGCTGCGCGTCGTCAACTACAACGCAGACCCTGACACCGGCTTCCATGCTGAGGCACCCAAGGAAGAAGAGTAGGCAGGGATTGACGATATAATGGGAGAGATAGGGGAATAGGGAAGTTATTCTGTCATCCCTAGAATATTCTCCCTATTATGGTGGACTCTGGGAAGCGTATGTCCGAGAATTTATACCCTACCCTTCTAGGTCCCTAAATAGAATGCTAATTTATTAGAGTTAGATAAATGCTCGGACATACGTTTTTCAGAATCTAGTAACAGATCGAAATAGGCTTCATTTTGGCTAAATTAGACGAAGGAGTTTCAACTAAGGCTGACCTTAAATCTGTTGCTGCTTTGATTTGAAAGTACAGGGATAGAAAGAGCTAGACATAGATTTAAGGTCTACACTACATTAGTTTACATTAGTTCCTTCGTGTAATATTCTGAAATAGATATTCAAACTACAACTTAGAGTTGTAAAAAGTAAAATTACTGAGTTGTACCACTGGAGCGTTTGTTAAATTTTCATGGATATTACGAGTATTTTTCTGTGTTTTATGGCTCTAAAAACCTCCATTAGAAGAGCTCGAATTTAGGCATAAAAAGTGTTCGTTGTTCGAGACAATGTTACCGAATAGGCATTAAAAGGAAAAATAAATGGACCAAATTGTTGGCCCGCTTCTTTCGACGACTGATTTCTTCATAACATCGAAATAGCGATCCACTTGTCTTCCGCCTATTGCGTACTTTTTTTGCATTAAAAATAATGATACCTGGTTATACCTAAGAAGGATGTTAATGCATCATATGGGTAGGTACTCTAGCTACTTGCTATATTTTTTTTCGGGAACTATAATAATGTTTATGTTATGTTAATCATATATAATGTTTTTTTTTGTAACAAAAATAACCTCGAACGGCTATAAACCGTTTAATTTTTACTTCAGCATTTGCGGCATTAATAAAACTATGGTCAATTGTACAGTTTACATATTTTACATTCTGATTGGCTCGTCTGTGCTGGTAATGTCGCCTGCACACTGTGTTCAGAGCTAGATTTCCCTCGAGGCTCGGATTGTCATATTTTGCATTTCATCTAATTTGCTTTGTGACCAACTGTTATGGCTTTCCTTTTCGAAAAGCTATGTGTAATTTAACCATCAAATAGCGTATTACAAATGTCTTGTATCATGTAATTAGTTCTGCTACTTTTATTGTTGTAATTGTATTTGTTTGTTTTGTTGTAATTGTAATTGCATAGGTGTCATATCGATTAATTTAGGTATTTAGGATATTTTTAGGTGTATTATAATTTATTGTATAGCACACTTATGTCATAATTCTTGTATGGTTAAGTTTGTTTTATCTATTTGGAAATATGTTATGTAGGTATAGAATTTAAATAAATGGTTGTTATTTAAGAAAATATATTTATTTACCTCTTGTAATCTTAACAGTAACATTAGAGAGTATTTTTTAGTTGGCATATCTTTGGATTTTAAAAATGTAGGTATATTTTAAACATAATTATACTTACCTACTTAAACTTTCTTAGTAAAAAACCAACGTAAATAGAAAATGTTAAATTTTAAAAAGAATTTAAGCTTATAAAAATAAGAAAACGTTTCTTAGTATTATGATAAAAATTAACAAAAAAAATACTTAAAATTACATCATAATCGTGTCATGATAATATTGGTATGGAGCACCAATAGCAATAGCACCTTCCATATAGGAGAAATTGTCAATTTTTATTACTTATACCTAGCAACATTTTGTTTTGATTCATTAGCTTAATCAACAGCTCTTTAAAAGGAATGACCGTATGATCCATGGCACATTACTTCTTGGTTATAATTCTCAATAATCTTAACTTTGCTAAAGGCAGGCTTATGGCATTTTTTCTTAATAATAAAATCTAAATCAAGTAGGTAAATCAACTTAAAATAAAATTTGGAACACAGCTTTTCTGCGGCAACGCCAATCATCCAAACAGCCAACAGAATTCTCAATCCACCGTTGTTCGAAATTTAAATAAATTTGAACCTGGAATCGTCCAACAGCACTCCGTACGCGTGCGTGTAGAGGTGTTTCTCTATGACTCCGAGGAGGCTGGACGCTCCGATCCTGAAGAGACTGGGAGTGAGCCAGTCGGCCCCGAGCTCTGAGTGGACGAGGATGAGCCAGTTGATCGCGTCTCGAGCTGTCTTGATGCCGCCGGCTGGCTTCAGACCCACCTTGAGGACAATAAATGATTATGAAATGTTTGCATAAATTAACTTCTGTATTGTTAAAAACCTTCTGATAATTATATTATGTCAGCATAAGCCTACAATCGGCTACTGGTGGATATCGGCCTCTCACAAGCAGTCCTCGGTATTTATTTCTCCCATTTCGTGATCACTAATCAAGGACACGACTACACCAACGGTTGTCAAATCTTCGGCAGATATGATGGCAGCACTGACACTGTAGCTTGTATTATTTAAAATATAAGTAGCAAATATGCTTATGTGAGGTCCGTGGGTGCGTGAAGTGAGTGGGGTGCTTTAGATGATAAACTAAAGTGTCAGTTACCTTCCTCCCGGTGGCGTCGTGGTAGTGCCGGATGGCGCGGCACATGACGAGGCCGATGGGGAGCGTCGCGTTCACCGCCTCTTTACCAGTCGACGTCTTTATGAAGTCCGCTCCGGCGAACATTGACACCATCGAGGCTTTGTATACCTGGGCAAAGAAAATCTATCAATAAATGTATAGCAAAACATGTTTGTATATTGGGGATTGGGCGCTACACTAAAGGCACATGTCTATTTTATTACTGTTTAAACTTTTACTTTGGAATAATATTATGATGAATGAGATTTACGCAGCCAATATTTCTGTAATGAGCAAGGCGATTACCTAATCGGATAATTTTAAGAACGACGGCTAATATGTCTAACATTTATTAGATAAGTTAATAAAATTATTTCCTAAAGAATTGGGTTGGGAACATATAGACAGTGAAAAGTTTCTTAAAACTCCGTTATAAAGTAACCGACACATTTTTGAGGTAAGGCAGCCGGTTATACTTTAACTAAATTTGGATAGTAAACCAAATAAAGTGAAATGGCGACTGATATTTTCATATTGATAGAGGACTGGCCGTCTCGTATATCAAGAATTTATGTAACACGACCCGAAGGGAAAACGACGTACTTCCGGTCTGAATTTTACCAATAACTGCCTGATTTCCGGTCGGCGCGGCGACGTTTAATACAATTTCCTGCGGAGCCTACGGTGTGTGCCTAGTGCCTACTCGTTTTACTAGAGGTAGGTATATACATAAGTAAAGTTGCAGGTAGTTTTTCATGATACTATACTATGGAAAACATCGCATAAATATAGGTACTGTAATATTATAACGTCAGTCTTTTGTAAGGATGGATACATGATACTCTTTCACTGAAAAACAGCTGAAGCAAGATTTGGCATATCTAAAAGGAAGCTGAAACCCTGAATTAGTAACTAAGTTAGTAAGGTATTTAGTATTAATTTTTTAAATATTTTTTAATGTTTATGCTTACATTTCTATAAGTCCCCAATTCACCAACACCCAAAATCACTTTGAGGTGGGCATCCCCACACGCCTTCTTCATCTGTTTGACTTCTTCAAACACCTGGCTCCAGAGGCCCCCGAGCACCAGACTCCGGTCCAGGACCACGTCAATCTCGTTGGCACCGTGCGAGACGGCATACTCGATCTCTTGCAGTCTTGTTGATAGCGGGAATTGGCCTGATGGGAACCCTGTGGCCACTGTAATGATAATGTAAGTATTTAACTAATGATTTGCTGACAAAAACTGATGATTCAAGTATCATTGTTTTTTTTATATTTATTACGTTTATTAATTTCACAGCAAAAGAAACAAATTACCATGTACCACCTCATTATGTCATACTTAAAAAAAAATTGAAATTAGAATTTAGAATTTTGTTTTCAGAGCTTAAAAAATATATTATAATATGGCAACAAAAATTTTATGTAGAGGTGTGCAACAATTAGAATATTAGTGAATTACAACTAAATGTCACATAATGTATAATAATCTTCAATAAACAAACCTGCAGCAATGTTGACTTTCCCTGTTGCTTCCAACAGTTTCAGGGTTTCATGAGCATCGGCCACTCGGCTTGGATAAACACAGACCGCTGCTGTTGTGATACCATCATCTTCCCCAAAACCAAGGCTTTTACTTAGTACTTTGGACAGTGGTGTTACTGCCTGAAATATCAATTAAAATAATTATATGAAATCCCTATTTAGGGTTCGGGATGCACTAAGGAAACCGTAATATCAGCTGTACGGTGGCCTGCGCCTAAAAGTATACAGGCGGAGTTTTTAAAATAGCGATCCCTGATGATGAAGGGACCAGCTACATCTGTTATAAATCCGGAGACGTGTTGTGTGTGATGTGTGTAGCAGTGGTGTTTATGTGGATGTGCATGAGCAGCATGTGAGCTTGAGATAGCTATTTTAAAAACTCCGCCTGTATACTTTTAGGCGTAGGCCACCGTACATAATAATATCTTATCTACCCTGGGCAGTCAGTGATAGATAACACAGCAAACACAGAAGAATGGCAAAGTAACTTTGCTGTTTAATTTTTACAACCACCTCTAAAAATCTGCACGGCATGTGTGTAAGAAGAACTATAATCATAGGAAATATGTAGTATCAACTACTGCTAGAGTACCACCACCAACACATTAGCAATCCATAAGCAGCAGTGCTCCACACACATACAGTCACATCCATATACAATATAACACTGGTTAAGGATTATTAATTACTAATTATTGGTGGTGGTGGCCCCAGCAATCTGCAATGGGTAATGGTATGGGTGAAACATGGCTTCATACCTTGACACATAGTCTGGATACATTAGACTTGGTATCATCGCCAGCTAGTGTAGTGAGGTCAATCAGAGAGATTGCTTTCAGCAACCAGCCAGCCACATTGTCTTTTTCCTCAACCTTGTTTGCGGACAGTATCCGTTGGACATCAGCTTCCACATTACTGTGGTTGATGTAGACGTTTTTTAAATATGAATCAGCTGTAACAAATGTATAAGGAGTTAATTGCAAGTTTTTCTTGTATTCAGATAGAATTATGGCTGACCGCTAACAGAAAAAATATAAAAATAAAATAAACACACTCACACCTTGTACTAATGTACTCCCTTGCGGGTTAGGCAGAGGTGCATTGCTGCACCCACTTTTCGCCAGTGTTTATGTTAGTGCCAATGTAATAGGGGGTGGGCCTATTGCCATTTTACGGGCACATCAAAGTCCCAAGAACAAATATCGGTGTTTAAACAAATATCTGCCCCAGCCGGGAATCAAACCCGGGACCTTCGGCTCAGTAGTCAGGGTCACTAACCACTACACCATTTGGTTGTCAATGAATAAATGTAATATTAAAATTAGTCTAAAGCTTATGGTTTAGGTATTAAAAACTCTTGAATTTATTATATCAATAAGTAGCATTTTTTGACCAGCAGGACAACTGGGACACATTTGCTATAGAACAAAATATTCCAACAGACTAAAAAATACTTTTAGGAATTTTAACGTAAAATGAACTCACACTTTATCAGACTGCTTCAGTTCAGTTATCTATTGTTCTAATGTGGCTATCAACTACTGATAAGACACTACACAAGTCTTCAATTATAGGGTTTCTAAAAAATATTGCACCGACTTGCCTAGTTACAGTTTCAAATTACAAGCAATAACCTGTTGATAGGCTAACGGCAGAAAACCTGTAGATACTTTAGAACTTATAAAATATGAAACTTTGATATGATAGGTAGGTAAGTACTCACAGAAAGTTTCAAAAGTTTGTTCCATGATGCAAGACACAGTTCTTCAAATAAGCAGTTGAATGAAGCTACTATAATCACATTTAGCTGAGAATCTAACGTTAAAATAGGTAGGTACTGACGTGTTCTAATAAATATCAAGTAACTACAACAATAAAAAACTTATCTCAAAGTTTACATTCCAAGTTTACTTCCAAGAAATTCGTAAAAAAACATGGACTGCTGACACTTCATAAGTTCATTTGGCACTTCACTTTGACAGATAAAAATACACACAATAGTTAACCTAATGTTTAGAAGATTAAGACACAGTTTACAATATCATTACAGTAAGATTAATGGTGCTGGCTGCGTTCGTAAATTTATTTACACGATGATAAATATAATAATAATTATTATTATGGAAGTGTGTATGGCCTTTTTGTAGTTAAATAAAATAAAGTACGGTTGCGTTCAAAAGGCTTTGATAGTACTATTTCTAGTTAGTGCCGAATGTAACTAAAATACAATGAACTTCAATTTGTATTTATCTACGATTCAGCAAAGAAAAAACATAATAACATGACCATGGCAAGAGTTTTTCTAAATAGTTCTGATAGTGGTCGGTGGTGTTAACAGACACTGGGCATTTTGTATGGCAATTTACCCCGCTTTTTGAAAAGTCGCGGGCATAAACCAAAATACTTTTAAATCATAGTGTTACCAACTAGGTAGATTTAATAATCTGTAGTTATTTTAATTCAAACCATGGGAAATCGTAAATAATTAGGAAAATGTATTATTACTTACGTAATTAACATACTAGTCACTACGAAAAAGTCACCATCGCATCAAGAATGTCCCTCCAACACTGAACAACTTCCATGTTTCACCCATACCTAGGTAGGTAGGTATGTAGGTACCGTTGCTTTGGCAATAATTCATTACGTTTGAGAGCAAACCGATCGCCCCGGGCAGCTGATTAAAGACAAACATTCGACCTCTCCAGTCCTCTCTGTAATACATTATATGCCAAGGTAGATTGCCAGAAGAATTCAGGAGAAAACGGGTAGCTTAGGTACTTTATCTACGTAGGATAATGTTTAATTTCATTTCATTCATCCATTGAGTTACTAACTTAACTGCAAGTAGGTACATACTTTTGTTATTATATTTTATATTAAACATCTAGTGTAGTAGCTATCTATACCTGTCACCATTGAGTATGAATGGTCTGGAGACAAAATAGGCAGACGTTCCCCTCTGGCGGGGTGGTAGGCCAGAAAGGCTTACACATTTATAAAAACTAGTTGCAGTCTCAATTTTCACTAGACTCAATCTAGTTGGCAAAGCGTTCGTTTCATAGAAAATGATTTGTTTACATACTAAAATGACAGCTTCAATTCATAGAATATCCGTATTCCGGATTTGATCACAGATTTGGTCATACATATGTATTAATCGACAAAAAAGGTCATAGTTGTATAAGGAAGCGTCCGTAGTCGAATTGGCTTCAGTAATCGTAACTGATCACTGAGGTTAAGCAACAACTGACACGGTCAGCCATTGGTAGGTACAGCATGAGTTACCGATTTCAAATGGTTCTTTTCTGGACGCTTCCGTGCTTCGGACGGGACGCTAAGCCGTGGGTCCCGGTTGCTGCTTCGGCAGCAGTCGTTAAGCCTAGTCAGAGGCCGCCCGAAGGGGCGGCTTTAAAGTATCTGACCGTCGCTCGGGTTGCCCACTTACTCGACAACTTCAGTGCATTGTACTCATTCAAAAACGGCGATACGGCTCGCGACCTATCACGTGAGTATAAATGTACAGCGAAAAGCGGGTGACTTCGTTTATTAATCATTCCTAATTAAATTTAACTAGGTATACCTAATTAATTTGAAATTAGTATTTCTAACCCATGTTGTCGAATTCATCGATAACACTTATCGATAATTGTTACATCCATTGGCAAGAAAAATTAAGACACTGTGTTCATTATTAAATGTCACTTCACGTAACCCTTATTGCTGGGAATTAAAACTCATAATGATATGTCCCATCATGGTAAACGGTAAAATTTCCCCCCGCAAAAATTGGCAGACTTTTTTGTATCAAGAAAGATCGCTATGACGCTTCCCGAGGGTACACCCGAGTCCGCGTTTTTCTATACCTGTCACCGACAATTTCACTAATAAAGTTTCACTCCAAAATATATTAAAATAAAATAAAATGCTATGTCTTCGAATAATTAAGTAGGCAAATTTAAACGATTGCAATAAAATGCATATACAAATCAACTTAAAACATTTTTCAGGACAACTCAAATATTATTTTGTATATAAGAACCTACCTACCTACTTTTCAGCTGAAAAATTCCGGCTACTGACATGCCGCGCCGGTGCAAAATACTGCTGGACTAGCATTTGTCACCGTGGTTATCGGATTATTATATCAGCTAGTCCGACAGATATTTGTTCGTCAAGAGGTACGTACACTTTGATAATATTATATTACTCAGGAAGGCATACGTAGGTACCTCATCATCAGCCAATAATCATCCACTGCTGGACATAGGCCTCTCCCAAGGAGCGCCACAACACTCGGTCCTCGGCCTTCCTCATCCAACCACTACCCGCCACCCGCCTAAGGTCGTCAGTCCAGCGGGCAGGAGGGCGTCCCACGCTGCGTTTGCAACCCGGGGATTCTTCGCACCCCCTGCCCTACCGTTACCTAGACCGCTGCCGTAGTCAGGAATAGTAGGGCTGCCGGGAACTGGGGGTCGGGGCTTTGGGTGTGACTCCATGGAGGATTTTGCCATAATCACCACGCTTGGCAATGCGGGTTGGTGATCGCAGGGCTACACTTTTCGTGCCGGTGACGCTGCTGCCCATCGCCGGCCTATGGGATTTAGTGTAGCTGTTTTTGGATGGTTATACCGCCATCATCCGGTCGCCAGGGCCTCGTCTGTTATTTAGCAGCGTCTGTTTTACGTAGGTACCTACCTACCTCATCATAATTATAGCAGCTGCGTCCACAATATGTCGTTTTTTTAACTACAGCCATCAATTTAATCTTTCATATACAATATTTTTGAATGCCGAGCTCCATAGGGGTGTTTGTGAGAGTAATTGAGTTCGAGTAATTAAAAATTCTGAACGTGTGCCAGACTGATTGGCAATAAATTTAACAACACGATTGACGGCAAATGTTATGCATCATTGGCTGTATGTCGCATGATCGTTGCACGTTATCGTTGTGTTGCCATCGTAAACCGCTTGATTGTTTATTATTAATCCGCGTTTCTGAACGCTACAATCCCGCTGTAAAATTAATTAATGTTTAGGATTTTAAATTAATTATAATTTGCAACATATATTTTAATAGGGGATTTAACCATATAATATGGAGAGGGTGTTCAACGGTGACGCTGCATGGTGGGAAATACCTTAATTACTGTAGATACCTACCATGTTTACCTACTACATGAAGATTTTGATGTTTTTATATTAAAATGCAATAACTACGTAAACGGCACTAAAATAATGATACAAATTTTTACTTATTTGCCTTTCTAAACGAACTTTCTAAATGATCATTGACCAATAAATTCATCCGAGTAACAATAGGTGGTAGTTAAGAACCTCCTCCTTTTTTTGAAGTCGGTTAAAAATAAAAACAGTCTTCTTAATCTATAATTACAAAATCCTTCGGTCGGAATGACTGACTTAGGCCTAATTTCATACCATTCGGTTAGGTTAAAAATACCTCGGTTTGGTTACATGTTGAACCGTTAAAGTTAGTGAGTGTCCCACCATGCTAAATCACGGGGTTAACTCCCTTGATCGGGTGATAAACTTGATTGCTGCTGTGGGGTTCCGCTAAGACTTGGTTAAGACCGGTAACCAGGCAACGGGTTGTTTACTTGTCACTCATTCTGTCAAGATTCAAGATGGAAAAATGAACAGAGCCTTTGATAAAAAATATACGAACTAGATGTTGTGTGACATAAAAAATGAAGCTAAATACTATCTGGGTTTTATATAATGTCAAACCGAGATAAAAGTTTAAATTTAATGTCCTAACCTAACTTGGAACCGCAATATAGAAACACAAATTGATGGCCCTACCTGGAAATCGAACCCGGGATCCCTGGGTGATGAAGCTGAGCTTCTACCACTAGACCACAGAGGTAGATATAAGAAGTTAAACCTAATGACTTAATGAGAACTATTGAATTAAGTGAAAAATCTTCTAACAAAATATTTTAAAATAAGACCTTACTTAGAAATTTAGGTGTTATTTGTTGAGTCCTTTCTTTTGCACTGACACTCCATCTAGTTCGTTGTATTGTTTTTCAAAGGGCATGGCGTAATGATATTATTTTCAATGACGGATGTCAAAAAACAACCTCGATAGAAATAGTAACCATGGCAACCTCAAAACCAAAAAGTTTGGTTGTTTGAGGTTGTTTGACATTATAGAGACATAGACACCAATTTCAATGAATATGACAGAATATTGAATGAAGTGTGAGTGAATGATTCACATAATGCTTGATTTATGAATGGTCTATTCAGGGGGGGGTCACTGCCTTAATGGCTGAACTTTTAGTAGAAAGTAGCGGCATCTCTTTATATTACTCTTATTACCAAAAAAGATGTAAGATGGCGTTATGAACAAGACCATAGAACAATAACAAGACACATAGATAAGTAGTATTTGAATGTCAACATTGTCATGATCTATGGCTATTATGAATAAATTGCGTGTCAGTGTCAGTTCAGTTGTCTTACAATGTCTCGCAAATAACATTTTTGTAATAAAAGCCTATACTCTCGGTATACTTATCGTTATTTATAAATTTTATATACCTACAAATAAAAATAAACATGGTGTGTTAAGAAAAAGCATCTTTATCCGCAAAAAGTGTTTTTATGAAATTCTTGTGACCTGACAGATTCTATATGGATCCAGGTTCCATGTGGTTCCACGGCACTGGCAAAGAGCGATCGACATCTTCATATCCGCTGAAGATTAAAATACTATGTGTACCAAACTGATAAATGTCGTCAAAGATTTGCCTCGCGAGGATAAATGATGCACTATTGGACGAAATGACTTTATCACCACAAGTGGCAAGATTTGCTTCTCTTGGGAAACATAAACTAGCAAAACATGAAGTGGTTTTCATGGTGAAAGGAATAAAAAAGGAATACACACACCCACTCGCATATTATTTTACAAGTGACATGAACAAAACTGAACTGAAACATTGTTATATGCGAGGTAATAAAGAATTATATAATAATTTGTTTTTTATTTATTGTTGCATGTAGGTAGGTACATAAATAGATTGAACTTACATTTAGCTAATAAATGTAATAACTGTTGTGTGGTGTAACTACGTTAAGGCAAATATGTCTCATATCTTTATAGATTGAAGTTAATAGCCGGATCCCCACCAGACGATCCAACGCGATCCGATCGCGCGATCCAAGAATTCTTACATACTAAACTTCTTGGATCGGGCGATCGGATCGCATTGGATCGTTTGGTGGAGATCCGGCTATTAACTTGTGATAACAATATCTATATATATACAGGGTGTCCCACCCAACAGGGCACCCTGTATGTATGTACAATGAGGCTGAGAAATATAAAGAGATGGCGTGGCGCTGTTCAGTATGACGTATAGAGTATGACAAAAAACTCCTCGAGATGCCACTCTTTTCAGAATTGTTTATTTTTTCTCTATGGGTCTATTAAATTTTCGTCATGGGACTCATCCAATTAACAAGGGTAATAATCCTTAAACGCGTCGTCAGCAAATCCGTTATTGAGACTGTAACTAACAGAATCATGAGAAACCAGGTCTTAGTATCAACCTATCAACACACAGCGGAAACTACTGAACGTATCCTCCTGTAACTTGCAGCAATAAGGAATAGGGAATATGCAAGCGGTTCAAATAAAGGTCGCAGGTCGCGTTTAGTCAAGTAACTACTATGTTAATTAATGTTTTGAAAATATCTTAATTATGTCGTGTATGTTGTGATTTAGTGTGAATAAATTTGAAACGAGTTCTATTGCATTCTTATAGTTTAGCTTTACATATTAAGTACTGTTTAAACGTAATCTACAGCGGCCGGAGCAGATAGATATAAAATGATTAAATATTATATTAATCAAAATGCAGTTTTAACTTCTTACCTTCTTATTCACAAGAATACCCCGGTTAAGATATTTTAATTTACAAACAGTTTCATTTGATTCAGATAGATTTAACCACCACTGGTTTAAACTCGTTTACTGCTATGAAATCACTCCGTAAATTATATTTTAGTTTAATATAGATTAAAAAACATGTTTTATTAAAATAAAACAGTTCTAAAAACGGTAAAGTAAATAATCTGGTAGAGTCAAAGTTTTATAGAATGGTGACCACGACTCCTAAAAATATTCAGATTCAGCAAAAATATGAATATGCAAAATATTCATGCCCTTCATATAAAGCAGCAGAGCCGTATGCAAACGATTGTACAAGTGTGATGTGAGCATTGTTGTAATTTATTGGTTCTTATTAAACCTCTTCATAGATTGTATATGTTGATCCAGTTTAAGGTTTAACGGTGAAACCAGGCCTTAGTTTGCAAGTAGCTTCTGGATTTTAAAAGCTGAGAACCAACGAAGTGATTGTAACTTAAACTTAAGTTAGTTACGAGTTTTTACAGAACTTACTTCCTATCTCACTATTTAAACCTTCCAAAGCATTCTCAGTGCAACTTCTTACTTTTTAACAGTTTGTTTTACCTTGAAGGTAAAACTGCGAAGTGCTAAGCTTTCTTCACACTTTTAAATGAAAGGTACAAACAACAGTAATATGAGGTAGTTTTTTATATTTACATTTTAAAATAGCACCGTTTTGTAACTTGTAGCATTTCCGTAGGGTCCGCCCTGCGGAACTATTTTTGAATCGCAAGACATTTTCTTACATTTTTATCGCGCGGCGGCGGTGGCGGCGCGTAGCTTTTTCGTTGCGCTCGTAGCGTTTTTGTAGCGCGTAGCGATCATTCGTAACACTCAATTAATAAAAAATAGTGTTTGATAAACTATCCAAGGCCAAGGTGCTATTATAATGTTGGCGCCGTCACCAGCTTGAAGCAAATTATAGAATATTGAAAGCTTTAATTATTGCGAACATAATGTGGTTTAGTTGTTTAAATAATCATAAAAATCAATTACGTACGGGATGATGATATACATGAAAACAAATTGCACTGTGTAAGTAAATAAAATAGTAGGTACATGAGTAAATAAAACGAATATTAAACTATTCATACAGTATGTTTGTGTAGCTTGATGATGATAATGTTTACAAACGTATGCCAGTGAAGGCAATTGGCTGACCGCAAATTTAAAAGAGTTTAATAAAGTTGCATCACTGATATATTATAGTAAAAAACACCAATTTCCATCTGGTTGTTGTACTTAATTAATTTTGCGTTTCCATGTAGAGTGATCACTAGTGCTAAGTGAATTTATGAGTCATGTAAAAGAGATCCAACCTGGGAATCTATTCTGGGACTTTTAAGTGTTGAAGCTAAGCATGCTGTTGCTCAGCTGTACGTCAAAATATCTATAAAATAACCAGTTGATACCTAATCCTAGAGCTAAAACTACTTTCTGATAACCATTGTATAGAGTACTTAGAACTTTAACAAATGGACGTAATCAATAAATCCAAATCAAATTCGTCAATTTGCATAAAGAGGGCTGATCGAAAATACTTTTAAATCAATGGCAAATATTCGCCGGCTCCAGTTCCACTCGTGCTAATGGAATTCCTGAGAGATTTCGTTTCCACTTTGTTTCTAAATAGGTTTTAAAAAACATTAGCGTCTTTATAGCAGCTTTCCTTCTGTTTATTCAGTTAGGCGTTTTTCATAACTGTTCTGTGTCGCAGTAGGTTTATTTCAAAATGCCTAGCATTTTCATTATCATCATGAAATTAATGTTATAAAAATTACTTGTAAGGGTGGGTTGCATCAATATCCCGGTTATCGTAATAGTTAAGGTTAAACTTAGCAATGACAGAGTCGTTACAGTTAACATTTTACTGCAACGTGTTGCACCATCAAATCGTCGGTCATTGTTAATGTTATTAGGGTTGCTAATCGTTTGAGACATAATTTTCCCCAAAGTTATTGTGGGAAACGTTTTTATGTAAGGCAATACCAAATCTAGCTGTCGGACTGAAGCCGTCACAGAGTACATTGTAGCCGTCATTCTCTGTCAAAGCACTCAAAGTCAACATGTCATAGGACCTAAGTCTGTTGTTCCTCCAAATATTGACCAAAAGATTAATATACCAAAAGATCATCAATAAAACCCGCGACAAAGTAGACTCTAATAAGCCTTTATTAAGAGCGGTGGTAGCGCAGTCGGGTAAGCGCCCGCTTCTCACGCCAGAGATGCGGGTTCGATCCCGGCGCTGACATGTACCAATGAGTTCTTTTAACATAAGTACCTACAATGTATACCATCGCTCTTACGGTGAGGAAAACATCGTGAGGAAACCTGCATATCTAGATTTAGCACATCTAGATATATGAACCCACCAACCCGCAGTGTACCAGCGTGGTGGAGAAATGGTCCAAGCTTTGGAAGGCAGTTTAGACCTTGGGGATATGCACAAAGGTTCCATTCGAGAGAGCCAGGTGCAGGTACTTACACCCCCAGAAAATAGAATAGAATAGAAGCCTTTATTATTAATTATCTTATTAATTAATTCTTAACAAGTTGAAATTAAAACTAACGATGTAATCTATTAAAATAATTATTTATTGACATCCTTCCATTATGCTCATCATTCCTGTTAACTGTATAGACAGGTTCCTCTTCATCAGATGATGAATCATCATAAAAAACCTAGCTGGTGGTACAGCACAGGGTCTCTATTTTGTTAACATAATATATTATGCAGCTATGCCGTAGCCACTATAATGGGCTGCACTCTTCTTAGTTCTGTCCTTATTTTCATTGATATATTTCTGTATTTGAGTGATTGCAAAATTTCTGAAAACAAGGTTATTCAATTAAAGAGTTACGTAGGTTACTTTGATATTAGATTGCTGCGCTGGACCGGCAACCGGCAGGTAGCCGGTAGTGGCTGGATAAGGAAGGCCGAGGGCACAGTGTTGTTTCGCTCCTTGGAAGAGCCCATGGCTAGAAGTGGACGCTTATTTGGTGGTGAAGATGATCATTACACCTACAACATAATAATAGGTGCACTTACTTCGTCGTTGGAGGCAGTAAGAAAAGTTCTAGTTTTAAAGCCAACACACGAGCCACATTTTTGAGACCTGGAACCTGCAAATCTATCAGTTCTCTGAAAGTACACCTTTCTCTTCATATTTCGTAAGTTCCGTACTTACTCCACCTCAATCTCAATTTCTGAGGAACTTGTTTCAAGCGCTATTTCACGTAGAAGCCACTTGATAAGAATTATTTAATATTAATATTTGTACGTAATACTGTTACTTTGAGGTTATACAACGCGTTTGACAGCTACCTGACTTTAACAAAAGCAGTAACCGGCCAACATGGGGTGGTTATGGTTATCGTTAAAGTTATGACGTCATTTTAACCATAGTTGAATGGTGCAACCAATTTTTCGCTTAACCGATGCTTTGACAGAAGATGTGACGTTTGTAATAGTTAAAGTTAAATGGTGCAACGCACCCTAACTGTTCTGTTCCCTCTCTGACAGAGAACAATTTGTTCTTTGACAGAGAGTGACAAAACAGTTCAATAGCTAATCCGTCCAGTAACTTTTTATGAATAAGGGGGTTAGTATTTTAAGAAAAATAAGTAGGTAGTAAGAAATAGAATCCGCATTTAAAAACTTCTAAACCTATACAAAACGATCTTAGTCAGAATAAACACGTGGCTCAATATTTTTCATTTAGGCACACTACCATTTACCTAAACATCATCGAACATTATTAATCGACAGTTAATGCAGCGCTGCTAATTGACATAACTTACGAGTAAGTATATAGGTGGTATTGTGTCGATGGTGAAACGTATACGAAAGTATTACACTTTCTACTTGTCCTGTCTACGTTAAATCTATT
This sequence comes from Plutella xylostella, assembly GCF_932276165.1. Classification (NCBI taxonomy): domain Eukaryota; kingdom Metazoa; phylum Arthropoda; class Insecta; order Lepidoptera; family Plutellidae; genus Plutella; species Plutella xylostella. The sequence continues at coordinate 1,958,449 of NC_064002.1, forward strand.
TCCAAATTAACGGTCTATTATACAGACTCATAGTCTCTTTTGTGCATCCAGGCAAAATTAGCTTATTATAACTTTTATTTCATGGTGATAGAGATGCTTTTCGTCCAGCATTAATTTGTACTTATGTGGGGGCCAGAACTTTAGTGAACACAGACCACCAAATGTTTTCATATACAGGGTGTACACGTTTACAATTTCACACCCCGATGGTTCTCTTAATTAGCCAGTTCGGAGTATTTTAAACGAGTTGCGACTCCACCAAATTGCTCTAATTCCAAACTTATGTCTTTGTAACTAAAAGTTGGGCCAATTATGGAATTTGTTACGTATTTGAACCTACATTTTCAGCAAAACGGTGAGACGTGAGGATATTATACCTACCTGCTTTTGAATTTGATATTTATTATACTTAATAATATGGCATTATATTCGACTCGGAGCACGAAATACCATTCTTCAAAGCGTCTAGAGACACAAATAGGGGGATGCGCTAAAAGTTTTTTGATGCATTTCTTCTTTGCATTCTTACTTTAACCGACGTAACGACGACCGACGACTTGACGACCGAATGGCGTAGTGGTTAGTGACCCTGACTACTGAGCCGAAGGTTCCCCGGGTTCGATTCCCGGCTGGGGCAGATATTTGTTTAAACACAGATATTTGTTCTCGGGTCTTGGATGTGCCCGTAAAATGGCAATAGGCCCGCCCCCTATTACATTGGGACTAACATAACACTCTGGCGAAAAGTGGGTGCAGCAATGCACCTCTGCCTACCCCGCAAGGGAGTACATTAGTACAAGGCGTGAGTGCGTGTTTTTGTTGTGTTTTTTTTATTCTTACTTAAGCAGTCTTGGAGTCGTGTACAGTGATTAAATAGGCTGTACTTTTGTCAGTTTTGACATCACTGGATGCGATCCAATAACCTACAGATACTATTTATGTTAACTACAAGGAATCCAACCTCTGCCGCCTCTAACACAATCACGACCACACGCGTAAGTTAAGTAACCTGTTTTCACGTGGCATAACTTAGCTAACTTATACTTTAAGTTATAAACTTAAATAATATATGTAATTACTTAAGTTTCATAGCTCGGCACACTCGGTCGGGTTCCAAAAGAGTTATAGAGCGAAATGTACGTGCATCTTATGGAGTCAAGTATTTTACATTAAGTTCGGGATAAGTTGTCGGGTCTAATTAAGGAAGTTGGTAACACTTTTAATAATAACTAGCGATGGCCCGAAGTTGGTCTTTGGTTTAATTTGAATAAAGGAAGACTTAAATCTTGAACTGTGGTGGAGGCGTGGTTATACTAAGATTATAACAAGAGAGGAAGTTTGTGTTCGTTTCTACATTGTTTGTTGTTGAGAATGTTTAGTACAAAGTGTTGTTTCTAAATTATAGTAATAAGATTAGCTATGCAGGTTTTTTTTATTACTTTAGACATTATACCATGTAAGTTTTACCCGCCTTTATAAAATAGGGTCATAATTTATCTAACTACATAAACCGTACTTTATAAAGTATTTGAATAATTTAAGCTTTTTGATAGAATTGGTTACAATATAAATTGAGAATTGTCTAGGTACAGTTAGCAGATGGTGTCAGTTTCTAATGTACCTATACTTTATAGTTTATATCCATGACTGTACACTCATTCAGTCATTATGATTTAGGTTCATAATTGTAGTGTAAAAAGAGGATAATCTTGGTAAAAGTTAATCAAAAAAGACTTAGCAAACTTTGTGGATATCCTAGATAATAAAAGATCCTTTTCTTAGCAATAGGAGAGAGTAAGTAGGAAATTTCTTTGTTACATTCATTGTTGTATTTTTATTGCGCAATAAGAGACGATTCAGTCGGGATAATCTCGGCCATAACCGGCGCCGGGACATGAGCTGTGCGACCAATAAAATGCTCTTTTCATACATTCATACACTCACATGGAAGCAGGCTTACTTTGCCTTCAATGGTCAGTAAAAATATATAATGTGTGCCGAATAAATTCGCGAGGTATGTACAAAACTTGTAACGTAATACATAGTTCCTATTAGATAATCCCACTGATTTAAAACGCAAGTAACAAGTCCACTTCTTTAAAGTTCTATCGTCTTGCTCCCCCCGCTTACCCATAGGACTTACAAAACTTTCCTATGCTAGGTATTTCTTAAGTGACTTCTTTTTTTTAAGTCAAAAAGAAAAGAAAAGAAAATTATTTTGAATCGATTTAAAAACCTCCTGAGTAGGTATAGTTAGGTTACCTTCGTGGACCTAGTATTTACCTAAATAGGTCACATGCAGGCGACGCAAGGCTGAATAGGCAACTGGTACGTCAGTGACGCGTCACAGAGCCATTCACGCAATGTGCCCGTGGAATTAGAATAGCCCCCTTCATATGGGGAGAGGGCCGGTTGCAGAGTCTGACTACGCTAACTTTGCAAAATAAACTACTATAAATACTTACGTAACAGGTTACTAGAGCATCACTTATTGTTTGTAATGAAACTGTGCCGTGGTACGCCTTACTATACTTAATTCTTCTTATCATATTTGCAAACCGGAAACCTGATAACTTCGATGAATCTAAAATTTTTACAAGAACTGTACAAATGTTTTGATTTAACTAACATATATTTAATAAGTAGTTGTTGGGATTGCTGTGTGTTGCAAACTTGTAAATCTCAAAACGTGGTTATTAACACTTAACCCAGTTTCAAAACCAGCTAAATTGTATGACAAAACTTTATCGTAGTCTCGTAGCACTACAGCGTGTGCGAAGGGTAAGGTTTTCTCAGTATAATTGTGTGTGAGTAAGTAGTCTGCAGTGGGACGTGAGCGAACTCAGGACTAGCGCAACGGTGGGGCTAATGTGACGACGGCAATAGCTTGGTGATAAGTTGAATAAAATCACAGTCGAATCAAATACTTATGCAGAAGGTACTATTTTATCGTGATTTTATCATAGACCATAAAATTTAACCATAGAAGTAGCATTTTTATCGACCCGTGATATAAATGTGACTGAAAAAATTTGAGTGTTTATAAATAGGTGCATGGATATTTGCTGACAAGCTCAGATCTTGGATACAACATAGGCCAGTTTTTATCCTCATGAATGGCCAAAAACCGGGATTCCCAAAGGGAAAAGCTCACGCAAAAAGCTAGTTGTGCTAATTTAAACAATCTCCCAACTAGCTATAGGTTCATTACTATTTATAAAGGTGGGGCACATTGTCTTATTTGCCCCACCGTAGCCTACATCCGGTGAGGCAAGAGACAGGAGGCTGAGGGGGAGGTTTGTTAGCGGGATAATTCAGAACTATCTACAATCTCGACGATAACTTGCGGCGCGCGGCGCAACTTGAGCTGTTAAACGGAAACTGTTGCACCTGCAGCTGTGGCCCTCTCTGCACTATGATACGGTATTATAAACGTAACACTACTTAAGGTAAGCGTCCACCTATCGGATAAGTACGTGCCGGACCAAACGGATTTTCATGACTGTATGGAGACACGGCGTCGATGAAGTGGACGCACTGGTGTGAATTTCTATACAAAGAATACTAAATTCGATGTGTCCGTTGCGTACCTACGTTGCCGAAAGGTGGACCCTTACCTTCTGCGTTATTAGGCGCGTGTAGCGTAGAGTGAGCGATAAACATAGTGAAGACTCAGCATACTACATTATTAGTCGGCGGCGAAGAGGTTATAAAAATGGTTCTACCTTTTTTGGCATAAGATTTATTTGCCTAATCTCGTATTGCATAGTAACGTTTGGTCAAAGTCTCGTTACGCCGAAAATCGTATGGCATAAATCTCAATTAGTAAAAAATTATTTCGCATAACATTGTTTAGCCTAATAATGGTATGGCCAAATCTTGAATAGCCTAATAATGCTATGGCATAGGTTTATACAAAGTTATAATTTTCGTTTGGCTTTAACTTTGACGGAGCGTCTCCCTACATAGCGCAAACTGGTGCCTTGTATTGTTTCCGCTGTTTGGAAAACGCTCCGCTCCGCTTCGCTGCGCTCCGCTTTGGTTTTGATGGACATGTGCACCTAACATGCTCCTCCTCGCTTTGCTCGTCGTCGCACCTATTTTTAGGTTTCAATCTCATGGGGTTTGTAATAATTATATTGGTCGTTAACTTTCGATTTTTTGATCATACAACATCGTGATTTTCGGAATGTAGGAGAAAAATACCACAATTTGTACATTTACTACATACTTAATATATTATTTATTAAGATAACATTAGGAGAAACAAGATTATACATATGTATAGACGAACATAAATTTGAGCAAACGAAACTTAGGTGTTTAAAGATTGTGCCTAAAGAGTTTTAGACGAAACGAGCCTTATGCCACATAAGTCTTGGCAAAGTGATGGTTCGGCCAAAAAAGTTTAGACCATACGAGTTATGCGAAATGAGTTTTGGTCAATAAAGATTATGCCAGATGAGCGGAACCCTATAAAAATAATTAGGTACTTTATTTAAACCTTCTAGTATTAAGTAGTTTACGTTGTAAGTAAAAACTGAAACAATTTGTCCTTTTGAGATGGCTTGTTTATTGCTTTTCGCTTACAAGTCATTCGGAAAATGTCTGTTCTATAACTTGGGACCTAGCAAGCTGTTGTTTATGAAATACGACCTGAAACTTGGCAACTGAAGTTGTAAACAATGGCATTAAAAATCTAACAGATGCCGATCCTGAAACACGATTGCGCAACTGGACGTGGTCAAACAGTGATAACATTGATATTGATTTAAAATTCTAGATTCTAGATGTGTACCCTAAGTGCATTGTGCTCATTCAAAAATGGCTCTCGGAAACCAATTGACTTGAGTACAAAATTACAGTGAAAATCGGATGGCTCGCTTGCAAGATTTGCAAGTCAACTATGACTACCCCTTCGAGGATACAGTCGTGACGTGAGCATAATGTGTATACCTATATATGATTTACAATAAATAAGGTAAGAGAAGAGAATCCTAAGGGTGGAAAGTCTTTTACTTGAGTAGGTAGGTACTTACTTAATTATTGACTATACCTATACTTCTGTATCTATTAAGTCGTATACAATGTACGTATATACCTAATCTAGTTAATATGATATATCATTAATAATACAAAATTCTATCCACAGATATAATTAAATCTTCGTTATAGTATAAAAGAGAACAATTTCTCAACGTAACCCGGGTCACTTTTACGGGAAATGTTAGATAAATAGTCTTGTTAATTTAACATCTTTACGTGCGCTGCATAAAGGGACGGGCATGTATTTTTCTTTCGAAGCCTTAACGTACTTGCGGCGGCCGGAATGTAGATTGAGCAATTATCTGGAGCTGACTGCAGCCGTCGTTGGAGAAATCATTTGAGTGTAATGCTGGTTCTAAAACAATATTAAATTTAATAATAACTTTATAGTCATGATACATATATACATTATACTCGTACATTCAGTGATCAAAATGGTATCTAAATGGACTGTACTTAAGTATGAACTATTTCTCATCTCGATTTAACTGTATAATTAATGACAAGCTGATATTTCCGAACTTTAAAATCATTTCCTTTAACCCAAATAGAAGAAAGGCGTCGACGAAGTATTACTTAAGAAGAACCAGACCACGAAAGTAACAGCTATTGTATAAATCCGAAAATAATTTTCTGTCGATAGCCCTCAGATTAAGGACAAAAAGGGTATAAGAGGAAAACTCTCACTCTCGATGAGGGCGCCACCATCGAACACATCGATATAATACTTACGATTGTTATTCGATTAACACTTAACATGTACAGGGTGGTCCCTTTATTTTTAATGTAATAGTCGAAATGTGACATTTTTCAGTTATTTTGCAGTCTTTGCATGTGGGTCGCATCACAAATATATGATTTTAAGGTTCGAATGTGAGGACATTACGCTGAATTTTTAACGCCTACCATCCATCACATCACAGAAGAAATACATAGCTTTCAGTCTTAAAACAATGTTTATTAAACCATTATTAATTTTCAAAACATTCTTTAAAACACTCTGTATATCATTGATGGTCGTGCTTCCAGCCACTGCCCGCATGCACGGCGGCGGTCGCCACACTCGCAACAATGGCGGCCAAGTGCTAAGTGTCTCGATATTATCGCTCGGGGCGAAAGCATTTCTTTGTGTTTATTTTCCCGACCATTCTCTTCCCCCGAATGTGACTCATTGTATTAACATTATGTAACACCCACAGTCCCAGCCACATCACGAACCGGCTAATCTCAAGTGCCTGCTGTAAATTATAAATTATAATTCTCCGCGAAGTTTACTCTCAATTTTCCGTTTAACATAAGCAGCTTTAATGAATAAGTAATAAGGGCGGCAAGTGTTGCTGTAATAAAGATTTTTGAGGCATGGCGATAAGGTTCAGTTCGTAAGAAGTAAAAGCACAGTGTGCATAGCCAGCAGTGTCGTAACAGTAGTTAGCGTGAATCGTACGCGCACCTCCTACAAAAACCGTCCAAATACTGTAGGGCGGGCGGTAGATTGCGCCCTTCACTTAGCTTATTTTTTAACACGCTACATTACGACAGCCGATAAACCCGACGCCATTCTTGGCCCTCATCTTCTCTTCGCTTTCTTCTAGGGCGGAAAATATACCGAATTGCATAACTGCTGAGCGTCTTATGCTGTATCGACGTATGGCTAAACAATATTGAATTACGTGGGTGTGCGAGCCTGAAAGAGAATGTCACGGTTGGCAGGCGCTGAAAGTGTTTTGCCTGTGAGCCATCGATCATCCGAGGCTCGATAAACGGCGCGCACTACATGAATGCGTACTTATCTAAGGGTGAATTCGTCCAAACATCACGTTACACGAGAATAACTATACCGGGATTAAAATTATACGCGAGTAAATATCTAGGATAAGTACATTTGCATTCTACCAAGTTATACCATGATTAAATTGAATGAACGAGGAACGAAACTGTAATGCAACTAAAATAAAAATAGCTGCGTTTCAAAGCATGCAATAGAAATGACATGCCAACTTAGTTTGAATGGATTATAAAAGTATGAAATTGTTTATGTTTTAAAATTTTATTCGCTGTTGTTATTCTGAGACTTTGCCTTTTAACGTACTTTTGTTTATGTTTTGACAGATGTGTTTATATGTCATTATGACGGTTTTCTAATCAGCTGATGTGCTGCCGCCATCACAAAATTACTCTCGGATAAGCTCGTTACACGGTCAATTTTGGCGGTATAACATTTTATTCTTGGGATAAGCTAGTTATCTTGTTTTCAGGTTTGGTAGAATGCAAAATCTGCTTACTCGCGAGTAACTGGTACTTTACTCGTGAGTAAATAGTTACTCGACGTTGGCCGAATCCGCCCTTAGAAATATTCCCGTCAGTGACATTCTCCGTGTCATGTCGAGAATGAGATAAGCGATGGGATGCCGGAGCGACGCTGATCTGATTGAATAGATTGCATACCTATAGGTGTGTATTGCTAGTTTGTATGTCTAATGAATTTGATGAAACTGTCTGTGTCAATCTTGGTGAATTTATATTTAAGCTACCACTTAGTTCATGCCTAAAATAAAGAATATATAATGAATTCAGTGAGATAGTCAGAACACAAATTTAAAGCTCAATCTCAAACAGTTTTACAGCCTTTTAAATTTAGCGAAATCTCCAGACTTCAGCTTGGTTTTAATTACATCAAAGCGAGTAAGTAAGTAGGTACTCGGCTATTAAAATTAGAGGCATTATATTGGTGGGCATAAAAGGGCCTTTTTATGAGTCAGGGTCTGATTGTGGAGGACCTGTAAGACCTTTATGTGCCCCGAAGGACAAGAAGATGCTTAGTGACTGGGTAATTGGCCAAGGCTCTCCTGATTTAAGTGAAGTGACCGAAAACCTATTGACAATGAGCTAAACGGAAGTGAAAATTATAGGTAGGTACTATAATATGCTCTGTACTGGGTAATATAGATATAACAGCATCAAAAAGATTCAAAACTTTGCATGATTAAACATAGTATAAATTCTTCTGAATTATTGTGAGTGGTAAATATACCGTTTAAAAACAGTATCTCAGATACTACGGCATATTATTACAAAATATGAATAAATCGTCTGTTATAGACGTAGAGGCCAGTGATGACGATGACCTAAAGTAGTATACATAGAGGAGAGGTATCTTAAATAATAATTTCCTAGCTTTTTTTAGGTTAAAAAAAAAGATGAATAAATACTGTATTTTTTATTAATATTATACCGAAAAATCTAAATTGGCTTACGTGAAATGTAGAGTTGGCCTCCTAGCCTAGCCCTATGTCCTTATTTCCACTGTTCTGATCGGGATCGCACCGCGGTTCGTTTATTACCGGTATTATCGGCGGTCACGCTCCATGCTGCTCCTGAGGCGGCTTTGTAACATAACAATAAAATATCGTTACGGTATTGGCTGGAGAAGTGGCACTAAAGGATGAATTATTTTAAGTACATAATTAAAATGGCATGATTTAAAGCTATTTTCTTTTACATACTTATACTTAACGATATCAGTTTTTTTTTGTGTGACTTGGCTTTTTTTATAATTTAAGTATATTATATTATGTGTTTTTTAGATGGCATCAGAGTTATTTCCTGCAATTATTTAAATTAATTTTGAGTCCCCATTAAATAATTTTAGAAGACAGTTTATGGAGACAGCTGCTTATCCCAGCAGGCTAAAAGGATCCGTAACTATATTTTACTATTAGCAGTAGTAGTAGGAAACATTACAGCTCCCTGCTGGCCGGCGGCGGCGGGGGCGGCTCGATCGTGCCCCGTAATGGCCGCGACCACAAATGGCTATTACAAAGGTGAGTGAGATTTACAGATTTACTCCACGGATTTACCGGTGAATTATTCATGGAGTGCTTAGACAGGGTTTTTTTTCAATGAGAGAGAATATAGGTTAGCTATTATTAATGTATGTGATACACCTATGTAGGTACGTTTTCATCAAAATCATAAAAGGAATTCAATTGTGCCTGAATAAGATATCTTCTATCCTTCGGTAGAAAACTATAAAAACTAAAAAATACACTAACTTCAAGGAATTCCATAAATATTACTTCATCACCTATTTACTTTTACAGGCACTACACGAAGAGAAAAGAAATAAAGAAGAGAGAAGATATAATTAAATGTCGACCCTACAATAATATTAATAATATAAATAGTGGTTGTTATGTGTCCTAAACCACCCCAGAGGTGCAGAGAGTCTCCTCTAACGTCCGCCACTTCCACTTATCTTGGCTGACTTGGGCCTGCAGCTCGCTTTCAATTCAACGCTTCAGCGTCATGTTTGGACAGGGCGTCCGCGGGAGCGCTTTCCATTTGGGGGCGCCAGTCAAAGGCAATATTTGTGGCATTCGTAGCTCCTTTTCGGACATAGTACCCAACCGATTGGCAGTTCCGCTTCTCAATTTCCTAAATCCCATTTCCCACGGAAAAGGTCATTTCACTCAAATTAAAATCATTCATCTACAAGGCTAGAGCATGTGGGTTTACATAACTCACTCCCAAAGGGGCCTCCCACTTACTCGCTAAAGTACCTAGAACAAGAAGCAACTACCAACATACCCACTTCCAAGAAACGAACTCCAACGGGAATTTTAAATGAAGTGTAATGCATTCCTCATCATGATTTACTTTACCATTTTAAAAGGTATAATGCTATTTTACAAAGGAGAAGAGGATGAATTAATATTAAATATGAGAAGCGTTCCGTACTAAATGGGAAAACTTACGCGCCGTCTGCACAATGCACTTGCCAACACAGAATAAATGTTGTTTTTGCTATTTAAACATAATTACTTACTGTTAAGTAAGTGAGCTAAATTATTTGTGTTTTATGTGACAGAATGCGTACTACCCACAAGAGTTAACTTGAGTCTGAACAATTGTATAGTTTAGAAAAAAAATTTAAATTGAAAATTTTAGTACATATTTTTGAAAGCAACTGTAAGATAATGGTAAGGTTAATTAAATGACTAAGTATCGGGTCATTTTCATAAAAGTTTTAAATGACAAAGCACTATCTGAAGAAAGCGCCATCTCGGCGCACCTTCGCTGCCCACCCATTAAACAAAGGGTAAGTAAAAAGTTATGACTCCATTAATTAAAACTCGCTAAGCTAAACAACTTGTTAGGAGTGCCTTAAAAAACAACTAGGAAGCTTTATTACCAGCCGAGGACAGCCAGTAAGGGTTGAAGTAGAGTTACTAACTTGTGTATACCAATCTACAAAAAGTCTGTTTTATTTTGGTCCTTATGTTTTGGGGCCAGATGGGGCTGAGAGCATCCATAGTGACTTTCCTACACAAGCGGTCATGGGCAGTCACTGTAAAAACCGACGAACGTACGAACATAGTATGTATTTATATTAATAAATATATTTCCGTATATAGCTCGTAAAATGAGTTCTGTTTTCGCGAATTTTGACTTATCTTCTCGAAAAATATGCACCGAAGCCAGACTATTTTTCTATAAGGCCGCCAATGAAAAGGTTTCCTGGAAGAGCAGATTTTAATTATAAATTTAAAAGAATGCACGAAGTGAGTTTAATTTAACGTAACCTGAGCAACTTCGCGTTTGTCTCTCAGTCATCAATTGATGGCCGTTTGCAATTAATTGCTTACATTCATCAAGTGCCAGTAGTTTTTATCTGAGATGAGATTCACAAAGCCAATCTATCTTTCTTCCATCTCGTATTCCACGAGACGAATGGGCGGAGGCGACATCGGACTAATTTATTTCAAGAAACCCTTGATTAAATTACGTCGAATTATAATCTGAATTTATATTTTTTGGATTTGTATTATTAGGGTGCCTCGCACCAAATATTTAAACGAAATTTGATATGTTGCTGTTCTGCTCATTTATTTATTTGTTGGTTGGTTTAATTTATACCTTTAAAATTGCGTAGTCTTTCTCACTTAGCTGTAAATTTATTTAAGTTAACTCATTATCATCCATAGCCGTGAAATTAGTGGCCACAGCTATTTGTTCATTCTCCATTACATCACAATATGCACATTATACAGGGTATCGATCATTGAAGTATAATGTACTTACTGTGCAGTAATATTAGTTCAATGTTAATATAGATTCCCGAGGTACAGAGATCAATCTCCATATTGCCGAAATGACGTTTATATCGGATGAATAAAGAAAAATGATATTCTGGAGATCTCGCGTAGGACATTAAATTAAAGATTTTATACATGGTAGATTTGAAACGGAGATACAATATCTCGGTACTTGAGAATAATTGCACCTTTCTACTAGTTTTCCTGTACCTCCTGTTGGTTGGCTGGTAGAAAATGCTTTTAGCATTAAGTCCACCTTTTTTGTATTTCATATTTGTAAAATAAAGTTTCAAATAAATAATCGCCGAACCTCGAAAGTCTTTTGCAAAAATCTGTAAGTTTCTATACCTACGTTTTTTTCTTAAACTGCTTGTTAATCTCATCACCTTAAAATTAACGTACTTTTGATGCCACATTTAAAAAATGCACCCTGTCTACAAAAACAACAGCCGAGGTGACCTACATGCTAATGAACTTTCACATTTTATTCAAAGTTAATTGCGCTGAGCTGTTGCTGCGTGTGTGCACATATTTATTGTAAAGTTCTGCTCGGATTAAAAATAGTAAGTACGAGTGCCGGAGCAGTCATAGAGAGGAAAGTATTTTCCTTGAATACCGAAGATGAATCTTTTACTATGAAATTTCCGCTTCAATTGTGTAGTAGAAGCGCGGTATGTAAATTGGTTTAAATGGAACTGAAATGAAAAGGTATTTTTTATAATCTCCTGACTATTTATAAAATGTACTTATTTTATGGAAGTGGCTGGTCCAGTGGGGTTATTCTAGTAATAAAAACGCACGGAGAATACCAACAATGCCGACTACTTCCGAATTACCGGTGTGTACCCTGACTACCCAGCACAAAGCGAAGCTGTTATACTTAGTAGGTACCTACTTCAACAATTTCTTAGCACAATCCTGTCAAAGTTGACGATGCGTTGCGGTGCTACTGCAGATGTGCTCGACACTGCTCACAGCCTGACGACTAAATAATGATAGGTAGTCCCTGCCCCCCCTCGACCTCCAACCTCCAGTCAGTTCCCCCCCCCCCTCCGGGTGCGGCTCGACTGTGTAACGGGAGGAGAATAGAAATAATGAGTGAGGGAGTCATCTTGACTCATGTCTACAAAAATGCCGAAAATGGCATAGGAACTGACATAAATGCTATGTTTTTTAAAAATCTAAATTAGGTCATAGGAAGCTAGATATAGACAACAAGCCAAATCTTATTGGTACTTACTTTGTAAAATATAGCACCCTATTATTTATTATTGACAGACCAGGTATAGTGCCACAAACTTATCTATTCCGGTGAGAGCTCACATAAATGTTTAATATGCAGCGGTGGCGAACGGACTTCTATTTTTTTTCATCGATAACCTGTAATTGCGCGCGAGTGTGCGACCAAAAATAATATTTTAAAATGGTGAAGTGTGCCAAGTGCAGTAAGCTAGTAGGTAAAAAAACACCTGGAGTGCAGTGCAACAAGTGCAGTAAGTGGTTACACGGCTCCTGTGCATCCCTAACCACTGAGCAATTGACCGCTCTGTCCCTAACGGATTCCGTCGACTGGAAGTGCCGTAGTTGCTCCTGCACGGCCGGGGGCAAACCAAAACGCATCTCGGTCATCCTACCAGACCGGGAGGATGAAGATTCTGAAGCTGAATGCCCCAACCTAGGAAGTCAAGAACGGTTACTGTATGAAATAAAACAAGAGGTTCGCGAGATGCGACAAACGGTCCGAGACATAATTCGCGATGTAGTTCATCGCAAAGTACCCTCAAGTTTTATTCTGACAAAATTGATGATTTCGGAGAAAGAATGCACGATCATGATTCTCGAATAAAGATAATGGAAAACCAACTTAAGAATGTCATAAATAAAAACACCAACCTAGAACTGAAAAACGAAGTCCTTGAGCAAAAAATCAACAGAATGGAGCAAGCACAGTTATGTAACAACGTCGTGATATGCGGTGTCCCTGAGGAAGAAAAAGACGCTAAAAAAGTTGCCATGCTGGTAAGCAAAGCGCTCCAACAAAATGCTGACGACATAATTAGCGTTCACCGGAAGAAAAAGCCCATCAAGCCAGGCGCCGCCCAAAATTCCCGCACCATTGCTGATGCGCCAATCGTAGTGACCTTGCGGGAAGGCTCCAGCGAGTCCTGGATACAGGCATCCAGGAGCAAGAGCATCAGTGCCAGGGAGCTCGGTGCCAGTAGCGACTCCAAGATATACGTGCGTGCCTCACTTAGCCCCAGCACAGCTTTTCTTCTATGGAAGGCCAAAACTGAATTGAAGGATAAATCTCTCTGTAAATACGTATGGTGCAAGGACGGCATGATAATGGTGCGAAAAACGGACGGAGATAAGAAAATATACTACGTGCGATCGGCGGCCGACATACAAACGATAAAAAAAACCGGCCAAGTGCGAGTCGGGCTCGCGCACAAAGGGTTCCGTAGCAGCAAATATACATCAATGATCTATCTTATAAGGTTCAGCCATCGTTTTCAGTGTAAGCACAATAACTTAACCAAAATTACAGTTAAATCAACCTATCTCAAAAACTATAAGAGATACTTTGATCAAACCAAAAATCGTTGAAAGAGTTAATTAGCATGCATCACCTCTATTTTTTTTAGAATTTTATACCCCGTAGTTATAAAAATAGAGGGGGGGGACATACTTTTTACGACTTTGAGAGCTGATATCTCAAAAACCGTTCACTTTAAGAAAAATGTTTTTTAGAAAACTTTATATCATTTTAAAAGACCTTTCCATTGATACCCCACACGGGTATGTACATCGAAAAAAAAAATTTCATCCCTCAGTTACATGTATGGGGGGCCCCACCCCTAATTCTTTTTTTTACTATTTAGTGTCATATTTTTGTAGCGGTTCATACAACACATATTCCCATCAAATTTCATCACTGTAGTACTTATAGTTTCCGAGTAAATCGGCTGTGACAGACGGACAGACGGACAGACGGACAGACGGACAGACGGACATGACGAAACTATAAGGGTTCCGTTTTTGCCATTTTGGCTACGGAACCCTAAAAAGGAGCTTAACAAGTGAGATGGCTGAAGTTAGGTATGTACTACACTCATATTATGCCTATCGTCGATTGCTAGTCAATACTGACACTTAATTATCCTAAATGGACTGTCACGAACAAGGAATAACTGAAACTACACATAAAAGTTTTACAGAATATTCATGCGAATTGAACCCACAGCTAAACAACCTATTATTATTACACGTTAATCTTCGATCGCTGATAAAGAATCACGCACAGCTAGAATACATTATCACAACAAGCCCATCAACCATCCACTTGATAGTGGTAACGGAGGCTAACGTATCTAATTTAACAAAAAACTTATTCGGATTTGAAAACTACACAATGTACACAGAATTACGAAGCAAGAAGAAAGGAGGTGGCATAATCTTGTACGTACATAACAGTGTTACTTTTCTAAAGCAAACAGTGAGTTCATATTATTTTGAGTGCTTATCTGGTGAAGTGATAACCACCGATGGTTATAAATCATACGTGTGTGCTATCTATCGGCCCCCAAAGACAAATGTGTGTAATTTTATTGGTGAACTCTCGAGGCTCTTATATAAATATCCTATGAACTCTAATTGTATAATTGTTGGTGATATGAATGTGGACATAATGGTAGCCAGCATCCAAGCAAGTTCCTATCTAAACCTTCTATCTGAACTAGGTTTTCTGTGTTGCATTAAACAATATACTAGAATTGAAACCACAGCAAAAGGCACATCCAAAACGTGCATTGATCATATCTTCTTACGCGATGTAACTGCGCGTTATCACACTATTCAATCAGCTGTTGTACGAAACGCATTAGCCGACCACTTTATAACCAGTCTCGCTATAAATTGTCATCGTAGGTCAAACCAAAATACTACAACAACCAAGATAGATAATAATAAGGTTAAGCAGGAGCTTGCTAAGGTTGACTGGAGCCCAGTATTTGATAGATATAGTCCAAATAGTATACTAGATTTTATAGTGCAGAAATTTGATGCTATATACGAAAAATGTACTTACACAAAGACAGTAAATGTTAAAAATAAGAATAATAATTGTAACTGGATTACTAACCAGCTTATAAAAATGTCAAGAAAAAAAAATGAACTCTTACAACTACATTTAAATGATACTACTAATAAGTATAACGAATTAATTTATAAAAGGTACAGAAATAAAACTAACAAACTGATGAACAAAACTAGAAATAACTATATTAAAAAAGAAATATGTGATAATTTTAAAAATCCAAAGAAAATGTGGGAAATTGTGAATAGGCTAACAGGTAGGGTGATAGCAGCTGTCGATGAAATGCTTCTGAACTCATTTAGACTTAAGGCAAAGGATTTATCCAATAAATTTGCTCATGACTTTGAAAGTAATGTCTTAAATGTACTTACTTCTTGTAGCGAGCCGCTGCTTGAAGAGAACTCATACATAAATACACCTTCCGTTTCTCTAAGAATTGGTAAAACAAATGAAGACGTAGTCTATAAAATTATAAAAAACATGAATGAGAGAAAGAGTCCAGGGATAGATAAGATTAGAGTCAAGGATTTGAAATACATCAGTAACAAAATATCTCCTGTATTAACCCACCTTATAAACCAATGCATATCTACTTCCACTTTTCCCGATAAGTTGAAAATTGGATTGATTAGACCAATACATAAAAAAGGTAGCTATACAGATACAAACTTCTACAGGCCCATTACGATTCTCTCTTGTATAGATAAAATAATAGAAAAATATTTCGGTAAAAAAATTAATGACTTCCTTTCTGGCAACGACATAATACACGAAAAACAATTTGGCTTTCAAAGAAAAAAAAGCACATCACAGCTGTTATCACAATTCACTGATGAGGTAAATGACCACCTAAATGATAGGAAACATGTATTAGCGGTCATGATTGACTTTAGTAAGGCATTTGATACGCTTAATTATAAAACGTTGTTTAAAAAAATGCAGCAGAATGGTATACAAGGCCCTGTGCTGGAATGGTTTAAGAACTACCACGAAAATAGATTTAGTACCGTCAACATCGCTGGTGAATTAAGTGAGCTGAAACCAGCACTGCAAGGAACAGCCCAAGGTTCGATTATCGGCCCAACAGAATATTTAATTTATGTCAACGACATGTGTAAAATATTTCAGCATGCCTCTGTGTACCAATTTGCTGACGATACCTGCTTAATAACAGCGCACAAAGACTTAGAAATAGCGCAGTGCAAAATGCAAAACGACTTTGACCTATTGTGTAAGTGGGCTCATGATGTTGGTTTATCGATAAATTACCAAAAAACTAAAATAAGGATAAATTACCAAAAAACTAAAATAATCCACTCGCCATATCTCAAAACTGCATCAACTCCGACGGTCATAGCCCACGAACACCACTGTATGCACTTATCACCTACCCACTGTGATTGTAAACGGCTTGATATCGTAAATGAGCTTACATATTTAGGTCTAAAAATTTATAACAAATTCACATGGGGCCCCCACGTGGAACACGTTTGTAATAAACTAAGAGCACTACTGGCCAAATTCAATATCCTAAAATATAAAATGCCGTATAAAACGCTGAGACTATTGTATATGTCATTAGCGGACTCAATAATTAACTATGGTATATCTAGCTATGGGAGAACGTTTAAAACAAATATCCAAAGCATATACAATATTCAACTACGAATGTTAAAATCCATAGTTCCATTGAAAGTTAAATATAAATACAAAAATAACTACAAAAAACTATTCCAATACTGCAGAGTCATAAATGTATTCGACAAGATTGATCTAGCAATTGTCAATGAATATCACGAAAAAATTAATCTATTACATAAAAAAGTAAGACCCAGTAACCTTCGTACTTTAATTAATACTCCTACCTACGAACTTTGTAAATGTAACAATGAATATGGTAGAAGATCTGCAAGATACATACTACCGCATACTTTAAATAAGCTCCCAAAGGAGACTCAAAATAAACTTGAACTTAGTAATAAAATACAAACAAAAAATATATTAAAACGTTATTTCATTAAAGAAAAGTACGGTCCGTGTGTGTCAGACAGATCTCCTACCGCTCCACCTCAACTAAACTAGATATTACTGCCTACTTCAACATGTTCCTCACTTTCTGTTATAAAAATGATGTATATGTATACCTATGTACCTACTTGTATACTGTCTGTGTACTTACATAAAAAAAAAACCTAACCTTGATGTCTAAATTAATAAGTGTTCCTAGGTACTTGTACTTGTACTTACCTACTTATACATACATAAATGTTTATTTAAATAATCCTTAGCTAAACTTACCGTATGTACCTGCATACATCTACCAACGTAATACTAACTTGCATGGTGTGTGTAGGTGCATAACTAGGTTGTCTTCTGGTATTGTTTTTTGTTTTTTGCACTTAACGCTGCTACTGAAATAACTTTTTATAACTAAGTATAATGTTAATTTATAATTTTTTTTTTTTTACTTATACGCTGTTCTAGGGTAACAATCTAAGGCTATTATAATCTCACCTAGTAAGTAGATTAAGTCCTTGGATCTTGTAATTCAAAAATTACTTATTTTCTTGAAATAAACAGTTTAAGTTTTTTTTTTTTTTTTTTTAAATATTTCTTCATTCTTCAAAATTTTAAGTTTTCCCGCAATGGTAATTTACCCTTGCGGTTTTAATAAACCCATATAATCTGTATCAATATATAATTTATTATTAAATAATGACATATGGACTAATTTAGTTAACTCTCACCGGAACAGATAAGTTTGTCGCACTGTAAATAAAGTTGGTTCTGAAAACGAACTAATGACAAACAAAATGTATGACTTTGACAGCGTCATAGGTCACATAGGAATTTAGAATTTCGTAGTTGCAATCTGAAGCAGAACATTGAAATTCAATTAATAGGTAGAGATACAAAAATGTAGAATTACTTACGAAGCTGACTGTTACTACTCATCTTTTTGACTACATACATAGATAGAGGTCCTTACAGGGTAACTTTTGTAGGTCCGTGAAGAAATGGTATTTTACGTGGTCAGCCCATCCATTTCCGGGTGTGACAGTTCGCGCGCTGTACACTTCAGTGAAATATTAAAAAGCAATCGACAATATTTTTGTTGAATATTTTTTATTGGGACATTGGTGGTCGTTATTTATGAGATCGTAAAGTTTTTGTGTAGTTGGCTGGATATTTGTTTGAATGGTGCATTTATACTTAATTTAGCAGACAGTATGCTGAATGAAAGTAAATTTTATTGATAGTGTACACCAATTATCGCAAACGAAAATTATTGTGATTGCGAATCCTTTCATAGTTAAGTACCATGCATGCAGTCAGTATAAGTAAATTACAAGTCGTTTTTTTTGTATTTGCAGAAGGTAGTGTCTTCTGTAAATTTACAGGAATATAAACATAACCTTTATCATTAATACACCCAATATCCTAACGAACATTAAAAACCTACGACATTTACAAAAAACGACGCAACCACAAATAAATACACACACACATATAGATAAACAGAACACGTTAAACTTATAACACCCCTCTCTTTTTAGGGGTGTTATAAAAATATACACTGTTGCCGAAATGACCTGCTAGATCCAATGAAAATCAAAAGGTATTCAGCCTGTAAAAGTCTACTCGTGGGTAATATAAATTTCATTCAGTTAAAACACTGGTGTTCCGTACACTAGTCCAGCGACATTGTCAGAAAGTCAACTTGATATATGAAGCTGCTTAAATCATACTCAACGGATACATTTTTTCTTTTCTTTTAAACTGAAAATATTGGCTTACGGCCAACATGAAGTAGCCCGTGCGACATAAAGATAATACTTTAATATTTATAAGCACTTTTGTAAAAATATTTAAAACAAAGTTGGTAAAATTGGCTAAGAGCTTTCGTAACTCGGGCGTTAAAAATGAACAAAAATTTAAAATACAAAAAATAATAATATTGTTAGTTAGAGGATAACAAGTAAAGTTTTATAAGCGTTTTCTGTTTGCGTGAATTTACAACATAAGTAAGTAAGTATTTAGTAAACGTGAGTTTTTTATTTAACAATAGAATGAGCAGTAAAAGGCCTTTTAAAAGTTTCCACTGATAGAAAGTTGCTTATATTATTATGCAATAGTACCTCATATATTATTATATACTCCTATACTCCTCCTATAAGACATCAAGTCTATGTCCGGATGGTATGTGCAAAAAATTACGAGTGCTAAATTTATTTTGTTTAGCATCAAACTTGTCTATGCTCTATGTAGTAGGCTAATACATTTTGTAGACGGTTTAAATGTTCGTTTTCTCCGTTGGTGGCTTGCAGCTAGCATTCCATATTACATGCGCGCTTTACTGCGGCTACGTTCACTACGCTGTATGAATTCTCGGTCCTTCAATAAATTTTCTGATGCGCGTTTAAAACGTTCCCAACTTACTGAAGTTACGAACTGCGAACAAAGGAGGGTAATAAGCTAGATTTAAAATGTCGCGGGAGTTTATTGCATTTCTGACCTTCTTTTGTGTTGCTTATGATACCTATGATACTTTTGCTTCGCTCCGCCACGTCCGTCTTATAGCTATTTATAACTACTCGTATGTAGGTAAGTACTTACCGTTTTTATTTAAGCCCTTTCCAAAAAAACTTATAAAATGGCTAATGCTGTCAAGAGGCTGTCAAACGCATAATAAACGTGTCTCGATAAAGTGGTATAAGTTAATATATGTTCATTATGTTGCGGGACCAATTTGCTGATGATGTCGACGATGGAATAGTAGAGCTGGTCAAATAAATATGAAAATGTTATATTGTATTGTATTGTATTGTATTTATTATTCATAATATTCATTACATGTCAGGGAAAAAAATAAATAAAATAATAATAATAATAAAAATTAAGTCATACCTAAACTAAAATTAAATACTAAAATAACATTTAAATGTACGTAGTAGTACAAAAATTCAAATACTAATAGATAGTCAATGGTAAATTATACAATAATAAAATGTCAAGATAAATAATATAATAGATAGTCCATGGTAAATTATACAATAATAAAATGTCAAGAATAAAAAAATTAAAAGAATATACATGTCAGTAGTTATAAGTAAAGAATACAAAAAATCAAATATAATTTAAGTCTTCCTGCTAATGAATTCACCCACAGTGTAGAAGGCGTGCTGGACAAGCCACCTTTTTAGACATTGTTTAAAAGCTGGCAGTGACGGCGCATCCTTGATCTCAGTAGGTAAAGCGTTGTAGACCTCCGGGCCACACACGTGCACGGACTGCGCGCACCTCACCAGCCGGTGCTGGACGGCGAGCAGCTGCCCCGCGCGTCTGGCTCTTTGGCTTTGCTTGTACAACTGCAGATTTTTCCTGACAAACAAGGCTACCTGCAGTATGTACAAGGAGGGTACCGTCAGCAGATTGAGCGCGATGAAATGGTCACGTGCCGACTCATCGCATCGTACTCGGGCTATAGCACGCACTGCTCTTTTCTGCATGACGAATACCCTGTGCCAGTCAGCCGCGCGGCCCCACAGCTCGATCCCATATGTGAGGAGAGACTGGATCGTGGCAAAGTAGCACGATCTCACCACCTCACTCGGGACGGTGGCTGCGAGCCGCGACAACGCGAAGCACGCGCCCCCGAGTCGGCCGCACAGCCAGTCGATGTGCGCATCCCAGAACAGGCCGCTGTCCAGTCTGAACCCTAGAAAGCAGGTCTCATTGACTTGCGACAAGGTCTCGTTCTCAAGTATACCTGTAGTCAAGTATACGTATACCTATGCAAAATTATGTCTTTATGTAATCAGGGAGCATAACCTGTAATCAGGGTGTACCTGTATATTTATGAACATAGGTGTATTTACTAGCATCTATGAACATAGGTGTATTTACTCACGGACTTGTGTTTCAGGGCAGCTTTAATCCCAACACATACTATCCTAAGCTCTTAACGAGAACGAAGTTGCAGCTAAAAATTAATTACCTCATAAAAACTATAAAGGTAGGGAAGAATAGAGCTGATTTTATCCAGATAAAACTTACAACAGGTACAGGAGGAGACAACACTAGCAGTTTGAATTTGACTCTTAAAGCCCACGAATTAAGAACAACACACTACAAATTGGTGGGTACTTCTGAAGTTAGCAGCGAATACCTTACCACTATGTAAGTTAGAGTACAAAGTGTACGTATGTGTTCGCGACAATCGATAGATAGAGTAGATAACTCGCGAAGGTTCTGAAACATTCTATCACTTTCCAGTAGTTTCGATAAAGTTCTAGAAGGATTAGTATGGATTCAATAGATCTACAATAGTCTGGAAGCTTCTAGAACAATAGTTAGGGAATGTTCCACAACGTCCGCGTACTTTCTAGATGCTAAGTTAGGTACTTATAGTTAGTAGATAAGTATGGATTGTTCTACCTACTTAGTAATAATAATAATAATAAATAGTGTGACCTCGAGCATCTCTGGAACTTTCGGGAAGATCGCTCGCCGGCCTATATAAAGCGAGGTGTCCGGCGCACATTTAAGTTCAGTTTAATGGTAACAGTCGAACAGTTCAGTTCTAATAGAAAGCTCGAATAGTGAACTTCTCCAGAGATCCTCGAAGTGAATAGTGATAGTAATACTGGTGTTTTCTTTCAAGATAGTACCATCCGGCGTTCGTAATAGTTGTGAGTCGTGTCGAAGGGGCTAACATTTATGGTCCTTCGAGCCGGATAGTTATAGTCGAGCCGGCATTCGTATTAATTCGTGAAGTGACCTTACATTTATGGTCATACGTGCATCCGGTTTGGAAGAAAAGAAGATGCCTGTAACAAGGTCTCAGAAGTCGTACGCAGTAAAAAGGACTTCGGAAGAGTCATCTGCAGTCTCCATGGTGAAGTCTGCAGATGCAATGGAGTACGCATCGGCATCGGGTGCAACCACAGGAGGTACACCAGGTCCACAACCGCCGTCAGAGCCGACGACGGAGACGCTGTCCCCTCCATTGTTGCCACCCTGCCCTATAGTAGTCGCCGGTGTCACAACTGCCGTTGCCCCCACCACCGTTGTCACCACTGCATTAGAAGGAAGTGTCTACGAGTCTAGATCGTCGAAGAACGGAACTTCACATCCACCAAGTTCACCGCGCCACTTTGATTCTCGTGCGCGGCGCAGAGAATTACAGGCCCGCTTGGAACTTCTTGAGCGACAAAAGGAGATGGCTAAAGCTAAAGCTCTGGTGGCCATAGCTGCAGCTAAAGCTAAAGCTGAGGAAGCTGAATTAAAAGCTAAATTGGCTGAAGACAGGGTCGCCGCACTAGAAGAAGAGATAAAACAAGCACGGGTTCGGAGAAGAACAATCGCACGCGCACCACAAGACGTCGCTACGTGCCAAGTCCCGCCTGAACCTGCAGGAAATGTCGTCGCCAGTGGAGTTACGCCTGCACCAGTAATAAAAGAATTCGTCGTCAGCCAAGTCTTACCTGAACCTGTGGTGGAATTCTTGCCCTGCCTTCTCCTGCCTGAACCTGCGGAAGAAGTCGCAGTTTGCCAGGTGCACTTACCGCCTGAATTTGCGGAAGAAATCATCGCCAGTGAAAACCGGCGGGAGCCACAGCAGAGTCAACCGCTGCAGATTTATAAAGAGGCTCCTGTGGAATGTGCTACAACAACGGAACAGGAAGAATTCAAAATCACGGAGCTTGAAGACGGTCCTGCTTGCAACTTCATCGTGTCAGCCACTGCTGAACCAGTCAGTGTCGAGAAAGAGGGCCCGACGTCACCGGCCCCAGCTGAAGTCGTCGGAGCACTCACACCATCCATAGACACGACCAAAGATCGTAGTCTAAGGAATCGTGAGATGAGTGTGAGTGCCATGAAAACGGTTCATCTCTCCCAAGAATTCGATAGTCCGACAGATACAGAAAGTGAGATAGATCGGCATGCGCTGCCGTTTCTGGCGGACAATCTCAAGGGTATACCGGCGGGAGAGACCGAACTGCTGCGGAAAGTAGTGTCCAACAGCAAGTGTGACTTGGCAGTTAGAAGACTGGATCTCATTGACAAGAGATTAACGGACAAGTATTGGGCACGATGGATGGAGAAGTATGTGCGAGATTCTCAGCAGCAAGGAGACGTCATGAATCCTGCGGGCGCCTACCATGGAGATGACCGAGGAGCTGCCCATCGACGAAGATGTCGCGACCGCGGATAGTTCAGCTACAAGAGCTGCGGCGGGAGTAATGTTCGCGACAATCGATAGATAGAGTAGATAACTCGCGAAGGTTCTGAAACATTCTATCACTTTCCAGTAGTTTCGATAAAGTTCTAGAAGGATTAGTATGGATTCAATAGATCTACAATAGTCTGGAAGCTTCTAGAACAATAGTTAGGGAATGTTCCACAACGTCCGCGTACTTTCTAGATGCTAAGTTAGGTACTTATAGTTAGTAGATAAGTATGGATTGTTCTACCTACTTAGTAATAATAATAATAATAAATAGTGTGACCTCGAGCATCTCTGGAACTTTCGGGAAGATAGCTCGCCGGCCTATATAAAGCGAGGTGTCCGGCGCACATTTAAGTTCAGTTTAATGGTAACAGTCGAACAGTTCAGTTCTAATAGAAAGCTCGAATAGTGAACTTCTCCAGAGATCCTCGAAGTGAATAGTGATACTAATACTGGTGTTTTCTTTCAAGATAGTACCATCCGGCGTTCGTAATAGTTGTGAGTCGTGTCGAAGGGGCTCACAGTATGTAAGGTACATCCACGCTTGAATGTACGGTGGCCTGCGCCTAAAAGTATACAGGCGGAGTTTTTAAAATAGCGATCTCAAGCTCATTTGCTGCTCAAGCACATCCACATAAACACCACTGCTACACACATCACACACAACACGTCCCCGGATTTATAACAGATGTAGCTGGTCCCTTCATCATCAGGGATCGCTATTTTAAAAAATCCGCCTGTATACTTTTAGGCGCCTGCGCCACCGTACATAGAGTAACATCATGAATGAAATGAAATATAATGAAATCGTATATTTTTTCGACGTATAATATTAGAATTACATACTTGTCAAAAGT
This sequence comes from Plutella xylostella, assembly GCF_932276165.1. Classification (NCBI taxonomy): domain Eukaryota; kingdom Metazoa; phylum Arthropoda; class Insecta; order Lepidoptera; family Plutellidae; genus Plutella; species Plutella xylostella. The sequence continues at coordinate 1,982,776 of NC_064002.1, forward strand.
CATAATATTACTCTACCACCATTTCACAAAGGCTCCGTCATTAGGAGGAAAGAAATGGCGAAAGAAACTCCTCGAGCATAGTGTACTTGCTAGAAATGAAAAAGTTCCACCTGCCATATCGCCGTTCCATATGACACTGGAACTTTTCCATTCCTCGTGAGCGAATTTCTACTGCAGCCGAAATTTAAGTATCCGAAGAAAATTATGACGTCGTAGATCATATTATTCCGCCCAAAACATAAAATGATACAAATGTTTTACAGACGCGATCCCGGCTGCCCGCTGCGTGATAAATTATGTACAGATTTTTCAATTTCAGCCCCCAACAAAGATTTAAGTAAGAAATTTTTAGACACCGTTACTCGACAAATTTTTGACAACATATTGTATTTTGTTTTTCGTTTACTGCAAAAGTATATTGCGGAGGTGGTACCTATGTATCTACTCTGCTTTTTATACTGCTGGGTATTTTTACCACCTATCCTTAAAAGAGGTGTAACATTCTCTGTTTTGATAAATTGTAGGACAACATTAAATTCTCTTATGTCGCCTGAGCTTTCAGATCGAAGCCGGATTTTAAACGCATTTTGCCCATCTAAAAGACTTAAAATACTTAACTTATTTCCTTTTCTATTTTCCAAAGTGGAACGATATCTCACGTTCGCGTATTGCGAATCGTCGGTAAACATCCTATTCATACATGCTTCGCTCAATGCGACATGGTTCTAAACTACCTGTGTCTCGGACCGAACGGACTTGCCTGGGCATAAAGTCTTTCGCTCCAGCGAACATCTCAGGCTTTAGTTTGCAAAATATAACATTGAAAACTTGTGTGATTCTGTCCCGACTGAGACTTTTTAAGAGATACTGAATTGTGTTTTATATTTGAACTAGCTGTTGTGTGCGAGCTTGGATAAGGGGTTTTTGTTAATAATTGTATCAATATGTTTGAAATAAAGGAATTTATTATTATTTAAATTTGAAAGGGTAGCAATAAAACGAGTGACTGTAAATTACAGTTCTAAGTGTCAAAATTAATTAATTTGGGTTATAGAATTACTAAGTGAGCGACTGACTGCGAGTGACGAGAAATCAACAGAACAGCAACTTACAAACATTAATTTGAGTTACTTAAAATACAAAATGAGCAGCTTCATAATGTTTGAGCGACCTAATATTTGTTTGAGTGTCATCGTTACGTCCTGCATTTTTTTCAATATTTGGCAAATGTATTTTTTATACTGAGCAGCATTTTATTTTAAATGAAGTGTTTCGAGTACAAAAACCATTTTGAAAAATACACTAATGAGCAGAGTATAATGAGCTCACATTTAAAAAATAAAAATAATATGAAATAACTATTTGAAGAAACACTATTCTATTAGTTGAGAAATTTTATTATTGAAATATAAGGGTAATTAAATAAAACAATGTACTCCGTAAAAGTTAAGTAATATGCATGCATTTATTTCAATCAAATGAACAAAAAATAAAATAAGACGCTTCAGTCAACTTAAAAAAACTTCTTATTAATACTAAGAAACATTGATAGGTATGAGGAGCCCTACTACGACTCACCTGACTGCAACGATTCGAACGACGAGCCCCCATTCGAATTCACGCGCATTTAAAAATCTGTAGTTTTCATTAAAAAAGCGTATCTAAATAAAAAACATAAGCCCTCAAATAGAATATCAGTAACCAATAATCATTAATAAAGCAGCATACAAAACTTTGCTCAAAGTGAACTTTTTAGTAGTTCGCTAAGTATAACCTCACTTAGAAAAATCGAATCTATATCTTAATATTGAAGTTGCTCTCTCTGTATTTCCAGTCGCTCACTTAGTAATTTAGTCGCTCGGATAAAATTTTAATATCTGAAATGGATTTATCACAATCCACTTTTTGTAAGCTCGTTCTGGATTTTATTATAAATCAATATTCGTCGTCAGTTTAGTTAATTTTTCGCTCACTCAAATTCATACCGCTCAAGTTATTAAAACAGTATGTCATCATCAGTCGCAAAGTTTTTTTTTGTTCGCTCGTTTTATAATTCCCCAATTGGAAATAAATGAATCAAAACTAGTTACATAGTTATTTCAATAATAAAATGCTTGTATTAACGTATTCATTATGGAATACAAAAAGTTTATTTATTTCCATTTCCATTGTAGGTATTTTTATCAGGCCAGTTCGTCAAGGTTTCTAAAGGTATTTCCATAATCGTAACTACCAGAGGTCCTCCCGAAGGCTCTGCTCACCAACACTTCAGCTCCTTCAATGCAAGGTCTTCGTTAAACTTCGATTATAAACTAATTGGATTTGAAGTTTAAGATTATGGCGCTATACAACGCTCGAGACCGCTACGCAACTGTAATTAATTTGGACTCCACTGTTGATTGAATACGCCTTAGAATCTTCAGCTGATAGGCACTTTAGGTGGAACTACTAACATTCCTAGCATTCAAAGGATTATTCCTATGTACAAGTTAAATCTTTTGTACATAATTATTTAAAGTACAGTGGTATTGTAAAAAAAATACGGAAGAAAGCACAAGGAAAGTAAAGTAGGTAGTTTCCTCAAAATTCAATCAAAATCATAGTTTTTTTATACTAGGATAATAATTTATACTTAGTTTAGTAAAATATGTAAAATAGTAGGTACCTATATTTAAAAAATAAGTCTTTGCACATTATATAAATTTGTTTTCATACATGTAGGTACTTACAGGTACTTACAATGTACATAGTACATCATAATTATAGATGCCTGAAATTAAATATAGGTAGGGCAAAACACCCAGTAACTGACCACCTTAAGGGAGTTGTTCCAGTAATTTATCTGTAGCGGGCTCAATTCTTATCGCTTATTAAATCCGATTTTTGTTTTAGAAACTAGAATAACAGAGCTACATTTCTGAGTAAATAGCAAACATGTAGAAGTTACTCATTTTTTTACATATTTTTGCAAACAAAAAGTAGTGATTTTCCCAGTAACTGACCACTAAAATCTAGTAACTGACCACACTCGATGCCAGTAACTGACCACCAATTAAAAATGGTTTAAAAATGGAATTATGATTAAATCTTATTATTATTTATTTATTTTATTACTTTATGTAATAGTACCGATCCTCTGGTCTCTTTTAATGTGTGACACATCACTTTTTCTCAAGGTTTCTTAACTGAAAAGTGCATTAAATTAATTAATCAGATTAATGCATAATTTAAATGATATCTTAATCAACCATTTATTTATTAAAAACACAAGTTTATGCATTTTTGTTAAATACTAAAAACAAAGGAAAAAACACACATGCACATAGTGAACACGCATTTTAAATTTACAGCTTTCAGGGAGATTAAGTGGCCCCAATGTAGAACCTTCAGATAAGTCACAGAAAGGGCGATTTTTTTGTCCGGAACAAGCCAGGATGAGTGGGACAGGTCCATGAAGCATTCATGGTGCCAGAAACGAGCATTTTCTTAAATATAAAGTAGCGAATCCAAGCGCTAAAGCCGGTCTTTTCCATGTTCGGTATCAACTGATGAGGAGGAGGAATCGTGGCGGATTGTATTGTCGGCCTGGGAAAACATAAATTCCCCGCCGGAAAAGTAGGCCCTTTCCCCGCCGGTCCTTTCAAGGATGTAGGTACAGAGACAGATGGTTTTTATTATTGCTGAAACCCCACCCAGAGACTTTCAGTGCGGCTAAAAGAGTCATTGAGGCTAGCCATTGTAATTATGACCGAATCAGATATTGGGGGTTAGTTTTTCAGGATACAAAGATGGATGCCTTGACGAACGGGATTTCAATGACTTTGTTGAGGATTCAACTGGAATATTTAGGATGCTGTTGAAACGTGCTTTTGTAGGTAAGTATTTGGCCAAAGACAGAAGTAGTCATTTCTGCAAGGGGGACAGGGAATCTTTGCCTCGTTGAAGAGGCGTCACTGAAGCAGAACATCGCTGTACTTTCTGCATTTTCCGCTGCTGGACTAATGTGTCTGCCAATGATAGTATAGCGTTGCCAGTGGATTCCGGATAGTTGTGGTATCGGTTCCAAATGGCTGGGTTGTTGGTCGTGGTAACAACTTATAGAAGAATGCCCCATTTCTTGTGTGCCAATTTTACCGTTCTGTTTGAAATCCGCTGGCCGTTCATAATGCCATTGAAGGGCGTGTTGGTGCACCGGCTGAGGGTGCTAGCATTGTAGTGATGCTTTCTTTTTCCTATTTTGCTGAAGTGGCTTTGCCTGTCTTTGGAAAAATGTGGAGGCGCGTTTCGTCGGTAACGTATATTCGGGTTGGGTCATTAATAGCGTCATTGAGGTCTTGTTCGCCAAGTGCTTTTGTGCTCGGGGAACCAATTCCATCTGGTTCACAAGCGCTGGCATTGGTTAGGTACGCCTTCAGCTGTTCTGAAGATAGCATTTGAGTATCTTTTCATAGAGTGAGATGGTGAAAGCCATTTTTCTCCTGGTATGCATTCTTGAAGGGACTGCCCCAAGGATTATCTTTAAGGAAAAATGGTGACATCTGTCTTTATCCTGGAGAATCCACATTATCCTAGGCTGATAGTATGGTCCACTAGCGTTTGTATCTTCCTCATCAGCTAATACCGAATCTGGAACAAACTTGGACTTTGTGTTTGAATTCTCTATATTTTAAAAGGTGCTTGCATGTCACCCTGAATTATATTGGAATGTCTTGTTGATCCTAGTTTGTCTCTGTCAAGTGGAATTGCCTTTTCTATACTTTTTTTGCTATCTTGGCGCTTCTTCATCTCGCTGAAAGCTGTAAAAATATATCATATATAATAATACCAGTAACTGACCACCAATTTACCCAATAACTGACCACCTATGTCAGTAAATGGAAGGAGTGAAGATAGAATGCTCATATTTTGACACAAGAAAATGGCACATATGAGCTTTAATATTACGTTCTTATTTTGCCTAAATTCAGCTTCAACCAAAAATCCCAATAACCGACATAGGTGGTCAGTTATTGGAAAATCGCTGTTTTGTCGTCCAGTAACTGTCCACCCCATTAAAAACAATCAAACGGGAAATAACAAGCTGAATCTTATCAAAAACGTAATATTTATAATTAAATCTATATGGTATAATTTTTTCTTTCAATGATTTCAATTTTTTTCATGGTAAATTTTACGATCAAAAAATTCACTTACCTTAACAAATACGTTAGTCACAACTGCAATTTACTCGGTTCGCGCGCCAACTGAACTTTTTCGATCGCTCACTATCCATCTGTTGGCGACTGGCAAAATCTTTTGTATCAGTAATGCTCTCAATGAACCACAAAATAGATTGGATGTTCACTAGATGGCCCTGCTTGGCTATATTTCTTATTTATTGGAGTTGAAGAGGAAGGTGGTCAGTTACTGGCACATGGTCAGTTACTGGGTGTTTTACCCTAAGTCTATCCACATGGTAACTTTTATCCTTTCAGCTTTTGTCATTATTTCCGAAACCAAACACGTTTGCGTGGCACGGTTAAATGCTAAAATGGTGGAAAAACAGTTGACAGTGCAAACGTGTCAGTGTTCCGGAATTGAAACCAGCAAGGAGCTTCAATAATCGTGGGGCGAGCGCCATGTCGCTTTTGTCAGCTTTGCGAGTTTGATGGGGTTTCGTTTGATCTGTCTGTGTCGCTGAAACTTGCATCGCATTGCGGCTAACTATTGTGAAACCCAATCGGCTACTGAAATTCAAAGAATCAATCGTATGGGAATGACTAATTTAGTATCGAGATCCCTTGATTGCCATCCCCACGCACATCATGTCATTTATGTTACGAAATTGTTTAGAATAAGCAATGAAATATTTTGTAATTATGTTCCGAGGATCCCTCTATAATACCGTATGCCAGTGGACATTATTATGCTACTTTTACCTAAAGCTTTTTTTACGTTAAGTTGGTTTACTACTTACTGTTAGAATAATGGTTATGTTTAAAATTCTTATTGTTCATTCATAGTTAACCCAAAACAATTTGGTATTTTGCCGGTTATTTTCGCTGCTTTTGGCGCAAGGAAAAATAATACAGATGTTATGCTTTTCAATATCATCCCTCAAATTTACGAAATTGAATGTTTCATAAAAAATTAATGGCCACGTTCATATTTCATTCATACTCGGGATTGGCTTTTATTATTGAAAAGGCTTTTGATAGATTGCTCTGCAGTAAATATTATATTTTCAGATGACAGGACAAATTCTTGTTAGTTGACCATAGTATATTAATATCCCACTGAATACTTATAGGAGCGTGATGAATGATTTTAACCTGAATCAAAAGTATATCGCTGTACTTACCTATGTTATATCACCACGTTAAGGAATAAAAATAAAGTTTTATTTAAGAAGGATCCCTAATCGTATTTTTCAGAAAATACAAAGAGTATTAGATATAAGGCAGTACCTATCGCCATTTATCTTTTGTCCCAAGTTTCTTTGATGTTGGTGCCTTATTTAGGGTCTGTTTGTGAATAGCTTCGATGAAACAAAGGTACATCGAGCCTTGACCGACCGAAATGATTCAATTTATTAATAAGTAAGTATTTGTTTAGGAGTCGTAAGAAATACTCTTTCATCTTTTAAATACAGAACGGCGGATATATCTGTTATTTTAACTTTATATTTTTATCTATTATATTTATTTTATTCCGAAACGTGTCCAAAAAATACCAAAAAGAGATGTTGTCACCTACCCTACGTCAATCTCTGTATAAACGACACTCTCTCGGTGAACCAATACGATATTGGTTTATATAGCTTCGTAGCAATTACTGTGTGGAGCTCGAATCAATTCTAGTACCGTAAAAGATCTCCTTCTCCAATCAAACATGGAATCCGTGTTGGGTTCCAGTTTTGCAAGAATCATAAAATGAAGCTCCGATAAAGTGAATTAGGTCGGGGCTCGGTCGGGCCGGCGATGCGGCGGCCATCAAAGTTTCAAATTGTCGTTGATCGAACTTACACCGCTCACCAAACTGCACTGAAAGAAACGTGCACTCTCCAAATCTATAGGTATTCTTTTACTTATACATTTATACTCTGTGATGGTTTAAGTAACTGTATCTGGAATCTCTGGTCTGAACCTTTGTGCATATCCCAAGGTCTAAACTGCCTTCCTAAGCTCGAACCATTTCCCACCACGCTGGTCCACTGCTGGTTGGCGGGTTCACATTATCTAGAGGTGCTAAATCTACAGTATTATATGCAGCATCTCTGATGTGAGAAGTGGATGCTTACACGAGAGCAAGCTACCACCACTCAACGATCAAAATTTTTTTTTCTGGACAGACGACCTGAGATAGGTTGGTATTAGCTGGATGAGCAATGACGAAGATAGAGTGTTATGGTGAAGAAAGAGGCTTAGGTAAGTGGAGGATGACGGGTTGATGATGATGGTGATTTAATTATACGTATGATACAATCCCAGACTTATTGATTAAGACAACAGTCATGTCTTAAATGAACGAACTAATGTATTTCTAGAAGTCAATCTAAACTCCTCTCAAAAAATACGCTCTAAAATATATTATGGTTAGCCCGCAAAGATAAACAAGTACGGTGAGTCGGTGAGATTCTGAGAACGAATGTACATAATTTTGTATCTAATCTACTCACATGAATCATCATTATCCACCTTTAGATTAGTGAAGACCACACACAGGGCAGGTGTACTCTCCATCATAGTCCAGTGTTCAAACTTCACGTGATCATATGTCATTTGGCCGTATAATAGTCCAAATATTGGATTAACGGATAAAGATTAAAATTGATTACATGAGTACGCCCCGTTTTAAGTACTAATTCCAATTCACACTAGCTTACTGAATGCTCCATTTGAGAGTACTTTTCTACGTGCCAGCCGCGTTCTTGGGGCATATATTTTACTAGCGACGTTTTTTATTGACCACGTACATCTGAGATTCATGATTATGGAATACCTTATCGATTACAGGTGTATTGAAGCGGAATCAATGAAAATTGTTTAAAAAATGCGTGTAAATAACTGGAATATATTCAACCGCTTCTTAACCCCTTTCCTAGTTTCACCATAGTCTGTTAGATCATTAACACTTCTGTTACAGTCAGCTGCATATATTGCTATACACTTTTGTACCTTGTCAATCTGAAACCGCCCATCAATCAACTATCAATTCTTTCAAACATTGACGGTTCGTCAGTTTGACACAGAAGTGTATAGCGACTTTATGCAGCTGACCGTACATTGTAATGTCTCCGTAAACTGTACGATCTCCATATTAAATTCATGACAGCTGTGTCAAAAATCAACAACTAATCCCTTGTCTAACAGAGTATGGTGAAACTGGGGCTTATAGAATACGAAAGTAACACTTTAATTAGTGTCATAATCATAACATGATAAATACTGAAAAAATTACAAAACTTCAAAGTAAAGTGAAACATCAACATTTCGAATCCGAAATAATTACGCCAGTCGGATATTTAGGTCAGATCAAAAGCGGAATGTTGACATAAGTAAGGTATTTATATCGAAGTGGCCCACAGCCCATTATACCAGTGGGCTGGCATCGCCCGATAAAATCGATTAAAATTATTTAAATAGGATCGGAGGCATTTCGCATTCACAAGTGCCAATAACATTATTCATTTCTATTATCCCGTTATACCCCGTTTTATTAGCATTTAGCTACTTTATAATCGAGAAGATAGTATTAGGTATTATGGAGATTTTATAAAAATTTAGAATAGGTATTCTTAGTGCCAATTTCTCCATTCTCGGTTAGAGGCAGAGCACAACCAGGGAGTAGTGGTTAACTTTTGACACATCTGTCATGAATTTTATATGGATATGACGTTTAATTATAAATCAATCCCTCTCGGTTAGATAACCGACAATGAAGAAGTTGGCACTTAGGTACTTAATTATAACTATATCTATTCTCTTTATTTTAGATTACTCATCTCATGAATAATGTACCTACAGAAACCTGTGATCAGAAATTAAAAAAAAATACATTAGTTATCCACTGTATTCAAGATCGATTTTTTAGGCGCTTTAGTCAAAGAATGTGTCCTTACTAACCGTTTCAAATCTCAAAGGCGTTCAAATAATTCAATTAAAAGAAACTAAGCTAATTTAACGTAGTTTGGGGAACCGACCTTACCTTATCTGTTTAGAGCGCGTTGTTATATATATATTTAATTTTTTCTATCATCAAGTTGTGAAACCTATTGAGAATCATTCAACTAACCTGTGCGAGTGAGTTCCCGACATTTTATATCACTTAATAACACTGAAGCCGACTATATTATGATAAACTTTTCGCTGATAATCAATGTAAACGGCTAAATTTTGAAATTCATATTCGTTTTTCAAAATAAAGGACCAATAAAACTCCAACATCGTGCGCAAGCGCAAAGCACAACAATTTTGACATTTGATCGAATGACATCACAGAATATGACAAGTTGACAAGTACAGTGTTGCCATATGAAATAAATAACTCCAACTTAAACGTTCCATTACACGGAATAAAATTAATTGATGGGAAAAATATTGCTGTATATGCAGGTTATATGACGATAACTGAAGAAAAAAAAAAATAATTTAACTGATATACGCAAGAGACACTAAAACAAATTGAAAAAATGTCATTTTTCGGTAATATCACGTTTCGTCGTGGTGCACGAACTAAATCAGAAACGGAAAACGAAGCAGACAATGATACATCTTCCCAAATAATAGATGGCAGCTCATGTAGCTTACCTAATATATCTGACGATGAAAGTGATAGTATCAACACACAAGTAGAAGAACTTAAACTACAGCTAGCTATAGCCCACAACGAGGTTAAAGAACTATCATTAGAAAATGCAAGTCTGACTTCGGAACTAGAGGCACTCAGAAAAAAGTATGAGCTATTAAAAAAATTGTCGAAATATTCGACACCCCAAAAACCAAAGTCATCTACACATACTAGGACGCCTAGCAAAAATGCACTTAAGGTCGATGACTGCAAAGCTAAAACTACTCAGACTTTAGTACATCTAACTGATATAGAAATAACAAACCAGGACACGAAAAAAACGGAAGAAAATAGAAAGGCTAGAATTGACTCTGAAAATTACATTAAAAAAACCTCAAACAACAAGTTATCTACAACGAATACTACACATAAAATAAGTATCTTAAGTACAAATAGAAACAGTCATGTACTAGAAACAGCTGAAGCAACATTTCAAAGTAATAAAAAAATTTACCATTACTTGAAAACGAACTGTGGTGTAGAGAACTTACTAACAGGCATAGAGCACAGTGTAAAAAATCTCACAAATGAAGACTTTTGTGTGATAATGATCGGTGAGCAAGATTTCATAGAGACTAACAACTATGCTCACCTCGTGAACTTAATAAAGTCAACGTTACAGAAATTTCAACACACGAACTTTATAATCTGCTTGCCAACATACCAATGTGCCCAATATAAAACAATGTTTAATTATAGGATAGAAACCTTCAACAACCTTCTATGGCTGGATGCAGCAACCTATGAATACGCATATATCCTTGACTCTAACTTAGAACTGACATATAACGCTAAAATGTTTGACCACCGAAGAGGGACAGTTAATAGTAAAGGCATAAATGTAATAATGAAGAATCTACATGATTTAATAGTTCAGATATTAGACTGCAATACTGAAGAAACTAAGGACAGCGAACCTGCACCTGGACTGGCCACTGAGTTATTTCGCATGTAAACATATGATAATTCTTCATCAGAATATTGCAGGTCTTAGTAATAAGTCAGATTTACTCACAATATATTTAAATGAATTAATGTCTCAAGGTTCGACAGTAGATGTAATTTGCATTACAGAACACAATATTGTATCAGGGCAGGAAGGATTGATAGCAGTTCCTAATTATAGACTCGCAGCTCAATTCTCTCGAAATGTAAAACGAGGGGGAGCATGTATCCTTGTAAAGAACGACCAACCTTTCAAAGAGCTATCATCCATTTCAAAACTGTCAGTTCTGGGTCTCGTAGAATGTTGCGCTGTCGAGCTTACAAATCTTAATACAATTGTCTTATGTATCTATAGAGCTCCGAAAAGTCAACAACGCAGTATAAATCTCAGTATATTTTATGAAAGACTTGAAATAATACTTAACAATCTATGCAGAAATGGTGATAAAAAAATTGTTATGTGCGGAGATTTTAACATCGATAGACTAAAGAAAAGTAACACCGCAAACCAATTTGAAAACTTTCTATTGGGGTACAATCTTGTCTTACAAATAAACGAACCCACGAGATTAATTAGTAAAACATGCTTGGACAATTTTGCTCACAACATAAAAAGGGGTGCAATGAGCCAAGTATTAGACTTTGGTTTATCTGACCATACGGCACAACTGTTAAAAATTCCAGTAATAAAACATTGTAAATTAAAATTCTGGAAAGTAAAAAGGCGGGACTATAGTATAGAAAACATTAACAAATTTAATAGACATTTAGGAAGTATATCATTTTCAGATGTATACGAAACCGACGACTGTAATAAGGCTTTCAATGCATTTTTGGAAATTTTCCTACTTCTCTACAATTTATGCTTCCCATACAAATATGTCAAAATTCAAATCAACAAAAAACAAAAGTGGATCTCAAAGGGTATCAAAGTATGTAGTAAAAAACAGAGAGAACTTCTCTGGCAATATAGAAAGAAACCAACTCCAGAAAACAAAACAAGATTAAAAACATACTCACAAAGATTCAAAAAAATTATAAGGCTTACTAAGAGATCACAAAACAACTTTTTCATAGACTCGTCAGAAAATAAATCAAAAGCCAGTTGGTCAATCATTAATCAAAATAAAAATAACTTTCCACACGACTCAATTAATAGAATTAAAAATGACGAAGTTATACTGACTAAACCAGAAGACATTGCCAATGCATTTAATAATTTTTTCATTGACCAAATAAATCCTCCGAAACAGACTGTCTCTGACATGACAAATACGGCGAAGAATGTAAATAATTACCCACAGTCAATATTTATGTCACCAACTGGAACTGAAGAGATTGTCAAAGTAATAAAATCATTAAAAAATAAAAACAGCGTTGGCTACGACGGCATACATACAAAAATTCTAAAAAGTACAGCAGAACTTATTGCACCACATCTTGCACACATTTTTAACAACTGTATTGCTAAAGGTGTATTTCCAGATGCGCTGAAACCAGTCGTGATTATACCCATTTTTAAAAAAGAGGATAAGGAAGAAATGAAATATTACCGACCTGTAGCACTTATTCCAATTCTCTCGAAAGTTTTCGAAAAAGTTATATATAGATCATTTATAAACTTTATTGACAAAAACAACATTCTCATTAACGAGCAAAAAGGGTTTAGAAAGAATAAAAATATAAATATGGCAATCTACGATCTAGTCACTATGGTTCTCGGTAATGTGGATGTAAGGAACCCAGTTAGCGCAATCTATATGGACATGACTAAAGCGTTTGACTATGTGGACCATAACATATTATTACGCAAATTAGAGTGTTATGGAATCAGAGGCAACGTACTCAATCTTATAAAATCATATTTAAGTGAAAGATGTCAGTACACACAAATAACCAGAATCAATCCTGAAAACAAAGAGGAAATAAAATATTTCTCAAAAAGCAGAAAGATTTCTTGTGGCGTCCCACAAGGAAGCGTTCTCGGTCCTCTATTGTTTATCTTATACATCAATGACTTACCTAATAACGTATCACATCCAATGGTGCTATTTGCTGATGACAGCACTGCCATAATAAAATGTACCGATACAAATTTATATGAAAACAAAATTAACTACACTTTAGAAGAAATAATGACATGGCTTAATAATAATAACTTAATCGCGAATTTAAATAAGACTAAAATAATACAATTTCATCAAAGGAAAATCAACTGTGACTTAAATATTGAATATAACGGCATTAAGATTGAAGAAGTACAAGAAACCAAGTTTCTAGGTCTCATAATGGACAGTAATCTTTCATGGAAAGGACATGCAAAAGTAGTGTGCGAAAGACTTAGTAAGTATGCATACCTGCTACATAAACTAAGTAAAATTGTATGTCTTGACACAGCTTTGAATGCGTACCATGGTTTTGTATCTTCGAACATACGATACGGGATAATTTTCTGGGGCAACTGCACTGATAAGGACGTCGTGTTTAGGGCCCAAAAGAGATGCGTTAGAGCAATGTGCGGACTAAAAACAACCGACAGCTGTGCTCCTCATTTTAAAAGATTAAATCTACTAACGATGCCTTCTATATATATATATGAAGTAGCTATATTTGTAAAAACCAATCCTTCTCTCTTCTCCAAAGCCCACCAAACATATTCAAACAGAACACGTTTTCAGCATAGACATAGGCTAAGTATACCAAAATATAAAACTACCTTAATGCGAAATAATGTACCTTGCATGGCCCCAATAATTTTCAATAAAATACCAAATATAATTAAAGATCTTGACATTGTACAGTTCAGGAAGAAACTTTTTAAACTTCTAATCGATAAATGTTATTACTCCGTTTTAGAATTTATGTCTGACATGTCATTGTAATTAAATAAAATAAAAATATTATTGACATTATACTCGTACCTATTTGTATTTAATTTCAACTAAGTATATTTATCTAACTGACAAACTTTATTTTGTATTCTTAATGAATTAATGGTAATCAAGCAAACCATGTAAACAATGCATGCCCTTTTTTTAAATTTGAATTGTATATTTCCTTGCATGTACTAATTTAATAATAAAAAAATAATTATTGTATACCTACGTGTAGAACATAGCGCAACATAATATATATTTTTAAACATCTATTGTAATAATACCTATGTTCACAAATAAACGATTTGATTTGATTTGATTTGATTTGATTTGTTAATAATATTATTGTGAGCTCATCCCTAGGGAAAGCCTTGTGTTCTATATTATTATTATTTGTTATGAAATACGAATATTCAAGTTTGTATTATATCAACGGATTCACAGTGGGAGTAAACTGAAAATAAAGTTTTCTGAAATAATAATATATATGGGTAATTCGGTATATCTATTCTGGCTACAGGGTGTTCATAAAGGGTAAGTACCTTTAGTAAGCCGAAAGGGGGTTGCTCAGAGGTCAATACTAAATAACGTTTGTTCTACGACTTTTGTAATCTCGCAAGCTACTCCAAAGGAAATTTTATGCTTAGAAAGGTGACTTACTATGGTGAGATTTTTTGTTCACCCTTTAACTAAAGTAGATTAGTATGACTCCCTATTCCGCTTCTTAACTTGTATGTCGGTTCCAAGTTTAAATCCCCAACACTAAGGTATTTATAATATTATATTTACCTGTATAGGTATTATTTTTTAATCTATAGATTGCTTATGTTACTTACTTTGTTCCGGATCTGATAAAAACATAATAATTAATTAGAAATGTATAGTAAAATATGTTTATTAATTTATACTTTACATTATAACTACAAGTATCTAAACCTATGTATATTACAAAACCTACCATGTAAATAAAATTAACACATTTATTGTAAAGCAAACTATAATCTGAGCTAAAATTAATTAAGTACTCAAGTACATCCTCCTCTTTATATATACTTAAAAACGATTTTTTATTATGTACAGTTACTTAATAAATAGTTGATGTTCTAGGTACTTATTATGAAAATAATCTGTAATCTATAACTACATACATGGGTATTCAATTCTATGAATACTTACTCTACACAGAAATAGGATTATGGTATGATAAGATAGTTATGAAATTCTTAAACTAATTACAACTAATTAAAACATAAACCTACCTATTTACATGTAATCATTTAATATTGTTATCCATATTATCCATATTATAAATGGTGTTATTTCCCATTACCAGGTCTACGTTCCCGACATACTTGAGCAACTTTCATTATGCTCGGTCACTGATAAAATTGTACCCTCTATCAACCACCCTGTATAATAGCTTGTAGCAACTAAAAATACAGTTAAAAAAGTTTAAGTTTTGATACCAATTATCATATCAGTTTAATGAGGATTACAACCTAAAAACACATGTAAGTACCTATACATACATAACTTTTATCATACTTCAAAAATCAAGTCTTTTTGCGAAACATGCAAGTAGATTTTGAGATACCGTCAGAATTAAAAGAATTACAAAACATATCTGACTATTAATCTATGTAAGGTCACAAAATTTCCAACACTGCCGATAAATTATATTAATATGATTGATAATGTTTGCAACATCGATTAATAAACAATTAGCTATTTACCTACCTACTTATATTACTAATTATTCGTTTCCAGGTTAACATTAATCCTGTATTTACTTGCGATGCTGCGATGATTGCTTAAACATTTAAACATATTCATAAGTATAAATACGTAATATTATAAACTGTAATTGTTTAAAGAAGGCCGAGGGTAGAGTGTAGTGTCATCACTTTTGAGAGGCCTATACTATACTGTCTATAGTATCTATGTCTAACGATGGACGATTACAGGATGATTAAGATGAAGTAGAAGATATCAGAATTAAATCCGAATTGAATGCAGTCACTAAATAATTACATGTTCATTTCTAATCTGTCATCGCATCGTCTACGCTGTGTCGTCTAGAGAAACCAAATACACTCACGGGCAATGAAAAGGTTCCACTGAGAAAATCACCAAATTACTTCTAAACGGAAAAGGCTAGCTTAATGCCGTCTTCTGCAATATTGAAGTACATTTAACATAGCATCAGAATATTACCAACTAAAATCGGTAATATTTTGTACCAATTTTAAATGAAATCTTTGAAAAAATTGGGGTCGTTTGTTGTCGGAATTTTGTGAGTGGAACTTTTTCATTGCCCGGCAGTGTATAATATTATCATACCTGACGTAAAGGCATGAATTAGCATCATATTAGATATTATGTAGTTTTGAGAATGATACTCTTTAGATGTAATGCTGATAAATGTAAATTGGTTTCTATACACCAGAACATTAAATATGCTGGATGACACTAATTCATGTCACATTTATTTTCTATCACGATTTCATTTTAATTACCATGGCAGTGCTACTCATATACTCATAACTGTGACTAGAAGAATAATATTAAACATTTTGCCTCTGTGTCCGGAGGTATCTCTAGCTTGACCAAAAACTAACGAACGAGAGCTATCATGCAACTGGTGCGTTTCATACAACGAGTAATGGGTTCTTCTTTTTTCGTAAGCTAGAGCATTCTGTAGAGTGACCCCCCAGATCAGCGAGCCGTCCCATTGGTCAGCGTGTTTTGAGCCGGAGGTACGTCTTTCGAAGGCAGTATGCGATTGGCTAGAAACGCTATCTCCCTTACTTGTGCCCTCTGTATCTTCCCTGAGGGTGTCGTTGGTAGTACGTCCATGAAGAACAGGCCACCGTGGAGCTGCTTCAGAGGCGGCAGTTCTCCTGAAAATAAAGTTGAAAATGAGGTTGCACGTCTCAAGTTATACAGGATGTAAAAAAAGGGTGTGTAAGGCAAAAGTTGTTCAGAATGACGAGCTGAGTCACCCTTTTTCGGCTTAAGAAGGCTGTGGACTGAAGGCTGTGTGGGCTGTGGCTGGAGACAGTTATGCAGATGATGTCAAATTTGATGATGATCGCTTGAAAATGCAATTTTTCCACTTTACCTAGTTATGTTATTATTGGAGTTTTTTCGTTCGTTCTTTTTCTGTTACACATTTAAGTACAGTCAGCTGCATAAGTAGCTGTACACTTTTGTACCTTGTCAAACTCAGAAACTGCCTATTAAAACATTGTCAGTTTGTTATGTGGGTAGTTTGACAAGGAACAAAAGTATATAGCTACTTATGCAGCTGACCATACCTAAGTTTCAATATCAACCTCTACAGTAAAACTCACGGCTCATAAGTGCAAAGATCTCCTCCGGCTCCACGTTAGCCCCGTTCTCCTTCACTATAGCGGCCACAGGAATCTCCACGTCGAGCTGGTCCGGAAGCCCCACCACGCAGGCGTCTCCCACCGCCGGGTGCTGCTTGATCACCTCCTCGAGTTGTACGGGGGAGATCTGGTGGAGGTAATGGGGATGGTTGAGTGAGGATTGGGGTTCGGAGCTAGGCCGTTTATCCGTGGCCGTGATCTTCTATTTTTTCATTTACTATGTACTTTCTATATGTATATTCATCAGCCGCATTATTATCATCTTTCAGTAAGTTATTTTTTTCTATAACCACCATCCATGATTGATATGGTTGTGATAACTTGTGATATCATAGTCGAGGCACTAATTTGTCGTTTTTCTACGGAAGTTTAAGTTACTGTCAGATTAAACTTGTTTATTCAGGATAATCTTATGATAACAAACCTAACATATAGTTATCAATAACAAACAAAATAGCTATAATACCATAAAACTATTAATTAAATCAAGTAGTAAGTTGATGGTTTTATTATTGTTAATCCCTAAATTACAAAATCTGAAGTAAATATATGACACATGTACTTGGTATTTAAAATTTATTGGCAAACTGATAAGAAAACTTGACCAAAATAACTTTTATTTACAATGATGGATGATGCACCATAAAACATATTAACACGACAGCTGATGCAATAAAGATAAATCAAATTAATTATATCAAATCGACCAAGCATTTTCCTTTATCTATCAACTACGTCATTTCGAAACGGATGTGTTCTAAACATAACAAAAAGGCACTTTATCGATCGGTATTTTCTGTAAGGCATGGGAAAATACAGTGTGTATAATAACGTCCCTTGAGAGCGGTCTCTGTCCAGCAGTCGAAGGCTACAGGCTAACGCAATGATAATTTTTCGTCGTAAGCAGTTATGAGTCAGAGAAAAGTTATGAAACTTTCGAGAGGATGAACCATTAACTGCGGCATCCATGCCGCCTGCATGCTGCCATCCCTAAATTAATGCAGAAGAAAAATCAGACCACGTCAGTTTGGTGTTGGAACTTGTTTCTGTTAGAAAGTAGTTTTGTCGTCTGCATTTTGATTCCTAAATCCTAATAAA
The DNA here is from genome assembly GCF_932276165.1 of Plutella xylostella. Lineage (NCBI taxonomy): Eukaryota > Metazoa > Arthropoda > Insecta > Lepidoptera > Plutellidae > Plutella > Plutella xylostella. Next base: position 2,000,915 of record NC_064002.1, read on the forward strand.
GACTCACCCATAATCCGGTGTGTTTGATGAGCAGTCGTTTCCTCTCCACGTAGTAGTAGTAGTCTTGTTCGTCTCGGTAGAACATGTCCCCTGTCTTCACCCAGCCGTCGTCAGTCAGCACCTTGTCTGTCTCCTCTTTGTTATTGAGGTATCCCTGTTGAAGTAGAAACATCATTAAATCCTTCTTCTTTCTCGAGAGAGTCTCTAAATAATATTTTGCCAGAAATGGAAAAAGTGGTGCAGAACCGTCACTAGCTTTACCGGTAACAAATTAGCGATCGAAATTAGCCCATTAAATTGATATTGCGTAAAAAGTTGTTGGTTATGTTAAGTTACCCCCGGGATTTCCGTATCACACCTTACGATAAATTTACGGTATTGAAACAGTAAGAATCGGTTAGTTAGATAGGTCGTTTTCCTATGGCAATACTTTAAAATCATACTATAAATAAGTACCTACCTTGAAAAAGTAGTCTCCTTTAAGTAGTAGTTCACCGGATTCGCCTACTTTTGCGTCGCTTCCGTCTTCAGTGGCCAGCTGAAATATTATAACTTTTTATTTTATTTGTCTTTTGTTATGGATTTAAACGTATTATGAACTCTTATAACCGAATGGCGAAGTGGTTAGTGACCCTGACTACTGAGCCGATGGTCCCGGGTTCGATTCCCGGCTGGGGCAGATATTTGTTTAAACACAGATACTTGTTCTCGGGTCTTGGATGAGCCCGTAAAATGGCAATAGGCCCGCCCCCTATTACATTGGGACTAAAATAACACTCTGGCGAAAAGTGGGTGCAGCAATGCACCTCTGCCTACCCCGCAAGGGAGTACATTAGTACAAGGCGTGAGTGCGTGTTTTTTTTTTTTAAGAACTCTTATAATACGTAGATAGAGGTAGGTATATCACAGTAACGGTAACTAATTGACGTGAAATATTATATTTGTGTCACTGCATACAATTTCAAAAACTTAAACAAAAGGGTCCATTCACATTGGTCTGTCATGCCGTGCACCAGGTACAGGCACGCATCGCGCCAGAGATGCGGGTTAATAAGTCACTCGCATAGCTAATGATGATAATGCCACTTGCACTGACCCTGTACTGCAGCTTCCCCGCGATGGGCCGGCCGGAGGAGCCGAAGGGCACGCGCATGTCGTAGTCGAACACCGGGATCATCAGCTCCGTCATGCCGTACACCAGGTACAGGTACGCGTCGCAGCGTTGCTGGAATATGAGGGGATAGGTTAGGTTGGTGGTCGAGAAAATTCATATACAGGTAAAATAGGTACAGTAAAGGTCACCGCACAGTATATACCCGTAACGTAAAGAGACTGTCGCGGAGAGCTCGCGTCTACTGGTTGACAGAAGAAAAAAGAAGCGATCTTTATAATATATTATCTTTACGTTACGGTTACAGGTATGTGCGTGTGCGGTGACCATAAGGCGAAACGAGTCAGAGAGACATTCTAATGAACTTTTCTACCTTTTTTTGAAATTCGATAAAAAACCTCAATGCTAAAAAGTAAAAAATTACGTGCCAACAAAGTTTCTATGGAAAAGCATAAGTACTTAATGTTTTTCGTGTTGTTCAAAATGACCTTCTTAGTCAATATATTTTTCAGCTTACTAAACCACTTCATCAGGTTTCCTTGTTGTAAATAGTGTGTGTGAGTTAATTCAGACATAGATAAGTTCAGACATTTTAACCAAAACTTACTTTGAATTGATCCAGCAGCGGCTTGTCTATAGAACTGCCTCCGATGATGATGTACCGGAAGGAGGAGAGGTCGCACACGGCCGCCGTGGCGTGCAGGAACTTGGAGAGCAGGTGCGGCGTCCACACTGTGGCGTTCGGCTGAAGACAATATGGTGCTGGTTAATATGTGGCGCAGTTTATCCAGCATACTTGCTTACTGACAATTGGCTCCGAATTAGTAACGTATGTAATTTTTATTCAAGGTGTAGCCCGCGAGTTCCTCTTAGCCGTTAAATTTTCCCTGTGGGATTTTTGGGATAAAGAGTACTATGTTTATGTGTTATGTCCATTGACTTATATATTACTAGCGTCATTGGTTATGTCCAGTTTGCTACATAGCGAATTTCATCAAAATTTATCCAGACGTTTTACCGCGAAAGTGTAACACCTTATTATTTAAAAACTTATGCGTTCTTCAGACTTTTCATATAATTACTGAAATTTGGACATCTACCAAATTTAATACCAACGAAAATAATATCATAGTATAGGTAAGTATTTCACTTTATTAGCTTTTTTAACGATGCAGCTAGTTATTGAGGTGTAGAATAATAAATAATATAAAACATCTTCTTTTGGTCGTTTTCGCTAAAAAGCTTCATACTTTCACCTTCTGATTTTTATCAGTAAAATAATTTAATATCTACTTTATTTATATCACATTGACGTACTTTGGATTTACCTCTGATAAAGCTGACCTAAAATTAGATTTATTAATTATAGAGGTAAGTAGCGGTTCACAAATTAAGAATTCATCACAAATCTATGCCATTAATAATTAATAAGGTACGATAAGTTTCATCGGTGGGTAACAGAGTTGTCAATGTTTATTTTGACGCGTTTATTTTGTTAACGGTTTTGATAACAACATTTATCTTTTACAGCAGTTATTTTATTACTACTAGGACCAATAAATGTGTAAATTCTTTCATACTAAATGATATTTTGATTTATGTCTAAATATATGTAAATCTGTAGTAAAAATCAGTGCAGTATAGGTACGGTCTTTGAAAAAAATATGATTAGGTTAGGATTAGATTAGGTACGATATAGGTACATCTTCCTTTGTATTATAAGTGTATTATTTTTAATTTTGTGTTCTTGAAATCATTAAAGTAGTACGTAAATACTTATTCTTTTCTACATGTAATGAGTTATGAATGATTAGGTATTGATTACTGATTGCACAAATGGCGTTCTACTAAACCCCGAGGTTCTCACCTGCGTGAAGTTAGCAGCCTAAAGTTAGCAGCCTTTGAATACCCGACCAAATTAAGATGGTCACTACAGTCATTGCATTCTTTATCAATTAAAACAAGTAAATAGCCCCGAAAACATTGAGATAATAATGCTAGGTGTTTGTATAAACACTAAAGTATGTTCTAAAATAAATAAATACAAAAAAATACGACGTTTACTTACTGACGCTCTTGTTGTATAATGGATATTTTGTATGGGGGCACCAAGATGCCATAGACCTGCCCGCATCTCACCTAGTTTATTATGTGAGTTGTGTCATTAGAAAACACTGACAGAAGTTTCATCAACATTGAAACGGTATAGCAGGTGTACAGAAGCCACTATCTGACAGATTTTGGGTGAAAAGTACTCAATATTTCACGATCATTCCATTTTTCAGGTGGAACCTGAAGGAATTCAGTTTCAAATGATAGTTCATATGAAAGGTATTATTAATACCTAGAAAGGATTTTCAGCAATTTCAGATTAAACGACTTTTGGTGAATATTCAAGAAGAAGATTAGAAAATAAAACTTAGCAGCCCAAGATTAACATTTTGTATGGGGGCACCAAGATGCTATAGACCTGCCCGCATCTCACCTAGTTTATTATGTGAGTTGTGTCATTAAAACACACTGACAGAAGTTTCATCAACATTGAAACGGTATAGCAGGTGTACAGGAGCCACTTTCTGACAGATTTTGGGTGAAAAATTGTCAATATTTCACGAATATTTAAGTTTGCAGGTGTAACCTGAAGAGATTCAGCTTCAAATGTTGTTTCATATGAAAGGTATTATTAATACCTAGAAACGAATTTCAGCAATTTCAGATTAAATGACCTTTGGTGAATATTCAAGGTGATAATCAAAAAATAAAACTTAGCAGCCCAAGATTAACATTTTGTATGGGGGCACCAAGATGCTATAGACCTGCCCGCATCTCACCTAGTTTATTATGTGTATTGACTTATTATAAAACACTGAAAGATGTTTCATCAACATTGAAACGGTAGCAGGTGTACAGAAGCCACTATCTGACAGATTTTGGGTGAAAAGTACTCAATATTTCACCATCATTCCATTTTTCAGGTGGAACCTGAAGGAATTCAGTTTCAAATGATAGTTCATATGAAAGGTATTATTAATACCTAGAAACGGTTTTCAGCAATTTTAGATTAAATGACTTTTGGTGAATATTCAAGGAGAGAAACAAAAAATAAAACTTAGCAGCCCAAGATTAACATTTTGTATGGGGGCACCAAGATGCTATAGACCTGCCCGCATCTCACCTAGTTTATTATGTGTATTGACTCATTATAAAACACTGAAAGAAGTTTCATCAACATTGAAACGGTATAGCAGGTGTACAGAAGCCACTATCTGACAGATTTTGGGTGAAAAGTACTCAATATTTCACGATCATTCCATTTTTCAGGTGGAACCTGAAGGAATTCAGTTTCAAATGATAGTTCATATGAAAGGTATTATTAATACCTAGAAACGGTTTTCGTATTCGTAAAATAAAACCAGTTGAAAGTAATTTTTCCAATTTCAATAATACGTGTTTACGTGTATTACGCCCTAACTGTCATCAGAAGAGAGAGTGCAATGCCATAGAAAAATACTTCCTTCCGACGAATATATTTCAAAATGGACAACTTATACGGATTTGTCGTCATAATACTTTTTTGCTCACTTGAAAAGAGCTATCCAACGATGTATGTCTCGTCTTTATTGAACATAGGTCCCAAAACGCCCATTGTCATTTGCCAGTCAGTTTAATGCTCTCCTTGAATATTCACCAAAAGTCATTTAATCTGAAATTGCTGAAAACGTTTTCTAGGTATTAATAATACCTTTCATATGAACTATCATTTGCAGCTGTATCTCTTCAGGTTCCACCTGCAAACTTGAATATTCGTGAAATAATGTCAATTTTTTACCCAAAATCTGTCAGAAAATGGCTGCTGGACACCTGCTATACCGTTTCAATGTTGATGAAACTTCTTTTAGTGTTTTATTATGAGTCAATACACATAATAAACTAGGTGAGATGCGGGCAGGTCTATAGCATCTTGGTGCCCCCATACAAAATGTTAATCTTGGGCTGCTAAGTTTTATTTTTTGTTTCTCTCCTTGAATATTCACCAAAAGTCATTTAATCTAAAATTGCTGAAAACCGTTTCTAGGTATTAATAATACCTTTCATATGAACTATCATTTGAAACTGAATTCCTTCAGGTTCCACCTGAAAAATGGAATGATCGTGAAATATTGAGTACTTTTCACCCAAAATCTGTCAGATAGTGGCTTCTGTACACCTGCTATACCGTTTCAATGTTGATGAAACTTCTTTCAGTGTTTTATAATGAGTCAATACATATAATTAACTAGGTGAGATGCGGGCAGGTCTATAGCATCTTGGTGCCCCCATACAAAATGTTAATCTTGGGCTGCTAAGTTTTATTTTTTGTTTTTCTCCTTGAATATTCACCAAAAGTCGTTTTATCTGAAATTGCTGAAAATCGTTTCTAGGTATTAATAATACCTTTCATATGAACTATCATTTGAAACTGAATTCCTTCAGGTTCCACCTGAAAAATGGAATGATCGTGAAATATTGAGTACTTTTCACCCAAAATCTGACAGATAGTGGCTTCTGTACACCTGCTATACCGTTTCAATGTTGATGAAACTTCTTTCAGTGTTTGATAATGAGTCAATACACATAATAAACTAGGTGAGATGCGGGCAGGTCTATAGCATCTTGGTGCCCCCATACAAAATATCCATTAACCAACAAGAGCGTTAGTAAGTAAACGTCGTATTTTTTAGTATTTATTTACTTTAGAACATATAATAGTGTTTATATAAATCCCTAGCATTATTATCCCAATGTTTTTGGGGCTTTTTACGTGTTTTTATTGATAAAGTATGCATTGACTTAATTGACCATCTTTATTTGGTCGGGTATTCGAGGGCTGCTAACTTTAGGCTGCTAACTTCACACACCTGAGGTTCTCTTCAAACTGGAATCCGGGACATGCTTCAAGATGTCCCCCCAACTTAAACCTAACAACTTTGTTAGAGCGAAACTTTGTTGCGATAACGCTCAATTGACATTGTTGGTAGATAGAAGATATTAAATAGAGCAGATACCACAGAAACGAAATTATCTATTCTTGGACCTATAGTGCGCCTACCGAAGCATTTACAACATCCTGGCTTGCTGCTCAAATTTACTCGGGAGCTAGGCTGGTTGATTAGGGGGATATGTACAAAGGTTCCACTCGAGAGCGTTACGTGCAGGAAGTTCACCACCCCTCATAATATAATAATATAGAATAGAGATTTGTTGGAGTATTGTTACTGGAATTATTTCACAGCTCGCGAGTGTAGCCCCAGGGATGTTCAATGACTTACCCGGTACTTGTTGATAATAGCGACCAGCCACTGCGGCGTCATCGGCGTGGAGGACTGGATCCGCGCCGACCTCATGATGGGACACGAGATGTAGAACAACATGGCCGACATCCACTGTATAGTGCCGATGATGAGGGTGTTATACACACCCGTCGTGAACTGGTACCTGCAAATTTATCGCTGTTTTAAGTGTATTCATGGCGATTTTCTGTAAGGAACATTAAACTTATGTAGCTAGTAAATCTATCCCTGTCTTTTTCTGTCCGTATACTGGCAAAGCAAGGAAGAAATACATTAGGTCGACATTAGCTTGAAGTTCCTTTGTGAAACTCAGTGTTAGTGTATTCAGGATGCCGAAGACATAAAATATTTTATGATTCAGGTTCTTTACATATTGGAGACCCGGATTCCTGTTGATTCGGAAAATTCTGGCGATATTGAACAGCGTTTTTTTCCTCAATGGTGCAATTAATGAGTTTTTCGTATAAAGAAAAATGCTCTAACAATTCGTGGAAATAGGTATACTCATGTAGGTATAATAGTAAAATTAATTGATAAAAGTTCTAGTGTTTGTCACAGACTCTAAGAAGAATGGTGTTGTATACCGACCACCAGGCCTCCACAGCATGCGCCACCACGGCGTAGGTGATGATGGCACACTTGGGGCGCCCCGTGGTGCCGCTGGTGAGCAGCAGCCACGCCGCCGTCTCCTGTTGGTCGAACTCCGCTGGTCTGAAGAAGAATTGGAAGATTAGATTCATGGTGATGACCCACTTCTTCTTCTTCTTCTTCTTCTTTCGTGTCAGTGAAATGCGATTTTTTATATTTGTCCAGACCAAAAAGAAGCAACTTTGATAGCATTTTGGTTGGCCTGGAGTAAGTCTTCCCGTGTGCAGGTGGAAGGGCACAGGGGACAGGAGAGTAAATGCTCCATAGTCTGGGGGGCGGTACCCCACTAATGACCCACTAGTTTTAGCTAAGCTATCTATGAGGACCTGCTCAGGGTTACTCTATACTGACGAAAAACGAACGAGGGCTGTCGTGCAGTCGGTACGCTTGATACAACGATGTTGAGTCGTGGCTCGCACAGTAGCGCTCCGAAACTTAGTTTTTCGTCATATATAGAGTGACCCTCTGGGACAATGAAGATAGTCATACCTTACATCATCTACATGCCTGCATAAAGTGTGAAAAAATATACCTAAGTATTTAAGTACCATCAGATTGGGAAAATCTGTAAGTACTTGTATAACTTTAGATATTGACACAGGTATAAATACACTTAAGTATCTGTATAATGTATGGATAAAAGTTATACATTCAGGTTTTATAGAGAGTTTTATGAGCATCGTAAATGTTTTATGGCCGTTACCTGAAGTTGTTCTCAGTGCCACTGTTGTCGCGTATGAAGGTTTCCATATTAGACTTGTTGTCGTCAAACTTCACTATCACAGCTTCTTTCCCACTTTCTTTCAAGCCTTCTTGAATTTTATCCTCTTGTGATTTTAAACAAAATATGATTTTCGGTGAAATAGTTGTGAACAGGTGTGCAAGGTCGCCTGAAAATGATTAAGTTTGTTAAATGCTGTCCTTTCAGTCTCAAGAATAATAACGGCCGCGCTTCACTCCAATACTTATTGGATGAAAACTGTTTCCTAATTTTATTGTTACGAGCTTTCAGATTACATACTACTACAGAAAGAGCCCCTTATCCGAATGGAGAGTTGTTTGTAAAAATTTACGTTCATCAGAAAATTTTATATTTATACGATGAAAAAAAACATTTGACTTTGACTGCAATCATTATGTAGGTAAGCTGAATTATTTCGAGTATGTACCTATGTATATTGCAGACGATCTAATAATATACCTACGTACCTACCTTTCTAATGTAGACATATAGGGTGTACCATATTGTATACGATTGGTCGGACCTTTACGTCTTTTCATCATAATGAAAAGCTCAATCTAATATAATTACGTGAGGTTCTCGTGAGCACATACAGAGAAGTACTTAATTATACGAAATAAATTAAGAGAAACGAGTCCATTTCCCACTCATTATAAATGTTTCGTGCCGGTAAAAGGGATACGAGTATGGCTCAATTAAATTTGAATGGATGATAATAATTAATGTTTTCAATGACCAGAGGATACTCAAAAAGGTTTTTAATTGCGTAAGTATTTAATGCAAGGCTGTACCAAGAAACAGGTATGATTACGGTTAATTGAAGGATAAGAGTCGACATCCATTTTAAAATAGTTTCGGTAAATTTAGAGTCTTAATTTAGTCTAGATATTTTGTTTCTATACCTACTTAGGTATTTTGAATTTATCAATCACATACCGATTATCCATAATATAATAATTATTATTACCAACGTAAGTATTTTAAGAAAACCCTAAGCTTGCGGTAAGTAGTTAGGTGAGTTGGTACTAAGTAGTCTAATTAAAATTCAATAATCAATTCAATATCATCTTTTTTGAGAAGTCACAAACAGATTCAGTCATTATTCAATTATTTCTGAACAACAACAATCAACTTACTAGCCACGATACTGCCATCCACAGTGCACAGCGTAGTCCCATTGAAATGGCTGGCGTAGTACGGGATGGCGACGTCCAGATGGTTGGGTCCCATCACTACCACGGTGTCTCCCACTCGCAGGCCGAAGTTCTGCATGGCCGAAGCGAGACGACACGAGCGGGACAACACTGACCTGTGGGTCTCGGACTGCTCTGTTGCTGAGTCTATCTGTAATAAATGACTACAGGTAACGATAGGATGCACCTATGTGGGAACTGGAAGGAAAAGGATAAGAATAGGCTCTCCGAAACCTAAGAAAGACAAATCCTCCTACACCATACGTAAAAAGGTTTAAAATAGTTATTTATGAAATACTAGCTGTCCCCGCGCGCTTCGCTTCGCCTTAAAAAAAAATCCCGTGGGAATTCCGGGATAAAAAGTAGCCTATGTTCTTTCCCAGGGTCTAGACCATACGTATACCAAATTTCATTCAAATCCGTTCAGTAGTTTTGGCGTGAAAGAGTAACAGACAGACAGACAGACAGACAGACAGACAGACAGACAGACACAGTTACTTTCGCATTTATAATATTAGTTAGGATGGTTATGGTCAAAGGTTATATGATAACACCATTTTAGAGTTATCAAATAAAAGGCATATACCTAGTCATATTAATACAAATGTGATTAAATGTTTGGGGAAAATCTGTGTTACACCCTGTAACTCTGCAATAGACGTCCTGTAAATAATCTGAGTACTAAACCGGTAAGCCGCTAACTCAGTTTGTGGTGAACCGTTTGCCTACTGGAAACGCAGTTTTAGTGGGTAATGCACTGCATAATTGCATATACATAAATACATCATGTATGTATCGCTTGGAACAGGGGAACACCCCCCGGAATGCAACATCGACAGTACAAAAATGACCTTATACGAGTAGATATGAGATTATGGCAATAACCCTAAAGTCTTGTAGGAGGCCCAGGGCTAGTAGCACGGGGTGCCATTAAGACGTGACAAAAGGTTTGCATCGCGCTTACTCACATCGCGCAGCCTCAAGAGAACTTTTGTCACGTCTTAAATGCGCCCCGTGCTAGCTCTTCAGGTTCAGCAGGTTGTTTACCAGGCTGGTGATTCGAAGTTATGTATTTTAATAAACGTGTGATGATTCCTATCGTAGAATTTAGTTCACAAAAGTTATTATTGACTTAAAATAGTTTAGAGTCATAATAATAAATCAGTTCCACCAATATTTAGAAAGTATGTTTAGATAGGACATGATTTTAAATTTCATAATTAGCTTTTTCTACAGGGCATTTTTTTCTTTCATTATACTCGTATTTATTTCACTCATACCCTAAACGGTAGTCGGTACTTATATAAAATAAAAATATGAATTTACATTGCACCTCCTTTCTATACTGAATCTCACTGAAACTGAACTGAACATACCTGGTTAATTCCTGCAGGGTTGTCGGTCATGGCTTGTAGCACTAAATGGCCTATGTGGCATTTTTCAGGAGAAATCTGAAACCGGGATGCGGCTTTCAGTTTCAGGGCTGAAGTCCGTCTCGTGACGTACACTGAATCAAGATCCGATATTCCTGAAGGCATTTTTACCTAACGATATTACAAAAACATACAAAAAAAACTCTGTCTTTCAGAAGTCCGTTGAAAAATGTTAGCACTGGATCACTTTCCGACGTCACTATCGTAATTAATCAGAGTATTTTCGTGTTTTTTTCTTTATATATTGTGTATAGTGCTTCTAGTCTGCACAGATTATAAGATAACAGAACTGTATACAGGGTGTTCAGATTATCGGCGGTGGGCGTGGTTGGGTAATCTGTACTTACATAACATAATTAACAAAAATATTTTTTATAATTTGCATCATTCTGTCTACATTTATAAAGAGGAAAGAGTTGAGTGTAACCTGTACTCGCATGTATTTGAAACATTTTTCGTTCGTTTATAATATCTACTACCGATATAATGCTATATACTCTTATATCTTCGAAAGGTATGGCTGCTTCTAATCCCCGAATTCCTACGGAAACCCTTTGGGCTAAAATATTTTGTTTTAAAATAACGTGTTATCTTTATTGATCGCAGATCTTACCTAGTTATAAAATTTACACAACAGCAAACAGCTATAAATAGGTAAATACTGATGAAAATACATACATGGTATCTATCAAAAATACATCTGTGCCTATACCCTAAATACTTAAATCAGCCTGTAGGAGAGTTTATTAATCCATATTGTAAGCAATAATGATCATTATTGAACATCGTTATTGTAGAGAACTAGCTACACCTGATATGACAAATCAATGTGATATGCTCTATACCTAATTATGTATTAGATAATTATATAAAATGTATATTTAGATTGACTTTGCACTGAGACGCAAGTATTGAATGTTATGGCTCGTGCAGGTTTTTTTTTCATAGAAATTGGTGCGGCTTCCTGCAATACCCATACCCAGAGGTCCCGGGTTTGATCCGTGGGAGAGACCATAACTTTTTTGTGAAAAAAACTTAATAAATCTAGTAAAACAAAATAGAAACAATTAGAGCGGTGGTGGCGTAATGGATAAGGCCTCGTCCTCTCAATCGAGAGGCCGTGGGTTCAAATCCTGGCCTGCACCAATGAATTCTTTCAATTGTGTTTTCAATTAAGGAGTTTAAGTTCAATAATACCACGTGCTCTTACGGTGATGGAAAACATCGTGAGCAAACCTGAACACCTGCACCTAGATGTGTATCCTAACTGCATTGTACTTATTCCAAAACGGCGATAAGGTTCGGAACCTATCACGTGAGTACAACTGTGCTGCTAAAAGTGGGTGGTTTACTTGTGAGCCACCTCTGACTATACCCCTTCGGGGATTACAGTCGTGAGTGCATATATATATAGATATATATATAAACAAAATACGTTTGGAAATCTCAATTATTTGGCCAAGTGTACCTAAGTAGTAGAAGAAGTACCTACTGGAGGTACAGTTCGAAACTTGGGGCAACTCGGCTTAGAGATAACAAGAAGAGTCAAAACTCATTAAAGTTTTATGCTCGATGTTGTAAGTTCAGTGTTCAGCACAGCAGGATGTTGCAAATAAGTAGAAATAAGTAGCATTTGTAAAATGATAATTTAATTAGGTAAGTCGTTTAGATTGGTGAGTTAGTAACTAATGATTATTATATTGTATTGATAAACAAACAGTTTTTGAAGAATACAGAGTTCCAAACAGGTGCAATCTGAGTTAAATTTCTTCTAATAACCTTAGCAGAATATTAGGACAGAGACATACACACGTCAAACTTGTAACTGCAATGTTTTGGTCGGTAACTACGAACATTTAAAAAAGAGTTACTAAAATTATAAAATTATAATGATTAATCCCTACATACATATTATATAAGTCAATGCTTACATATTTTTTCATTAAGTACCACAAACATGATGAAAATCAGTAGTATAATTTATTTGTGACATGAACTAGTTAATCTATAACTGTTGATTTTGTGAAATAGTTTTAATATTTACGTTAATATTGTTTAATAATGTTCGGTCCTGTACATCAATTAATGCGTTGATAATTTCAAAATGTATACAGTGTATTAATTATGGCAATTAAATAGAGACAAACTCATTACTATATTTTAAACGTTTTAATATTTAATAAATATGTTTCAATGTACCTATTTACTATCTCGATGACCCAATAAATGTAAAGGATGTTGTAAGTATTTAAAGTTTCAATAGCTTGGAAACTTCCAACGAAAGATAAACTTATAATTCTTGAAAGCCTTCATAAATGCTATAAAATAAAAATAAATAGTATAAGAAGTTGTTTTCTGGCGTTTGTATAAACGGTATCAGGGAGGTAAACTACCATAGCACAGACACAGGTAAGAAACACTGCTATAGTATGCCAATTACACCTAAGTAAATTATATAAGAAATATCGACCAGCACGTGGCTCGCTTAGTTGCCGGTTGCATGAGCAACACCGAAGAACAAGTAATAGCGGAACTCCTTTGTTTAGGTCTAGAGGTCTAGCAGTGGACTAAACGAGCTGATGATGATACAATGATGATTTTTTATTATAAATAGAAAATAATAAATAACATAATTATTTTTCCAGAGCTTCTTATTTTTTACTGCCACGGTTTAACAGGATGTTTTCTGGCCACAGGAAAAGGTTTTGCTCGGTTGCGAAAAGTTTGCCAATTAATTGTTTCCAAATTATTATCTGTCTACCCTTCTCGTTACGAGTTAGTATATTTTTACAAACTCGCTATACTCCTTTAACATACCATTTCCTTCCGTTACGGAAAATAAATTAATATTTATTCATCTTCTTTTTTATTTTTATCGTATCAGTGACAAACAATATAGCTAGACCAGGGTTTATAATCGTGGTTGAACAATCAGCCAGCAGTCCGATTAGCATTAGGTTGCCTGTCTAGAGCGGAGCGGGCTAGCGGAGCGGTGTGCGAGGCAATAATCGTCCAATGAAATTGCATGAGCGGAATTTTATGTAATTTCATTGGTCCATTTTTTAATCTTGCTTCGCTAGCCCGCTCCGCTCTGGTCGCTGACTGTGCCGTTCGAATATAAATACTCGTACCTATAAGCTATAGCTGAAACATACGTCACTCTACGAGGCTCTTTCTACGCTGGTCCTGGTCATATCCCTCAAGCGTTTTGTGTTTAAATAAATTGGTTGGCTTCAAGCTGCGGCTCCGGAGGACGACAAACAGCCGGCGGGTCGTGAGTCACCCCCTGCTTCATTTGTACCGCCGCTGCTCGCACACTCACATTAAACAAGCCTTAGTCCGAGACATGTAGTAGCCGCATTCTACACACACGGGTTTATTAATGAGATAAAACATAGTTTATGTCAATCTACTCGTATACTTCGGTTTTGTTAGGGGCAAACTCAATGCTCACTGATTATGAAGTGCGTAGCGTAGAGTGAGCGCAAACGTAGCAACGGTTATGCGTCTTAAGGTAGTTAAGTACTTATTACCTAGTATTTTTTAAAGGATTTATCTATATTAATATGCACTAGATATAAAGAAAACTGTAGCCGTACCTTGGAAGTAACCAAAACGGCATCGTCAATAAGCTTTATCTACGGTGCTAAGAAACCGGAAAGTCCGAACTCCAGTAAAAATTGAGCTCTTTTCTAGGTATGTAGTTAGGTAAGTTTACGTTCGCACCGCAGAATACCTCCCGAGGGACATAAATGCTAGAACTTAGAGCTACAACGCAGCTGCTACAGTCAACTATTTTCAAATTCAAATTTGCTCCTCATTGAAATACGATTGCACATTGCCTCTGCAGTTTTAGTGACTCATTCATTCTTGAGATATGGACAATTTCAAGAGTGAATTTCAGTGGAATAATCGCGCGGGGCTGTAAAGCTCCGTAAAAGCTATCGGAATATTCATATATATATTTTATTCTAACTTATTGGTATGATACTACTACATGGTAAGTACTTATTTTTACTTAATAAAGGAGCAACGTTTCAAAGTAAATACTTACTTCTGATATTACTGCTAACTAAAACTGTTTTTGATTTCGTTAAGCAAGCAAGTTAAATAAGGAAAGGCGACGGTGCTGGCGTGACCGAGTTCTAAGATCAAGTTCGCAAACAGAGCGTCCTGATTGGTAATTCTCAACAAGCGCGCGTTTGATTGGCCGGCGGCTACGACGACGAACCGGCTGCGTCTTGACAGAGTTGAATTATTAATGTTTAGGTAAGCAATTATATTTGTTTTGTATAGCTGTAAACGTAAAATCATACGCTTATTAATTAATGCACACATCATTAGTGTATAATACCATACCTGTGCTGTGTATAAAACCTTGAATTGTTTAAATACGATTCCACGCCCTCATCTGTCTTTAAAGGCCTATAATACTACCTCTATTATTGCCATAATATACCTGTACATTCATGATAATGCCTTCATGGTTACAAATATCTAGTATAGGTACTGACTTGGCTGGTTAACATAGGTATATTTTATTTAAGAATAGTGTATGATATAAGGCTGTAGGTACATATTACCCGCGCTTTGCGCATAAAACATTAATTACTATTTCAATTACATGCTCCTCCATAGTCGTACAGTTTTATGTGGTTCCCTTTACGCAGCGAGCAGCAATTTGAGGCAGAATCTTACTGTATACTGTCTGAAGTGTCTACGGGGAGCCGGGACGTGGCAACAGCGGCTTATAAGTGTTGCTAGCGACAGTCTGACGCAGGGACTGCGTGCTAGCGGGGGTACGGTCATGTAGGATACCCATACCCTGGTTACACCTACCGAGCACTCGTTCTATGGCTAGCCGCTCATTGGATTGGACGAGGATACTGTATCGCCACTCCACTCGGTAGGTGTAATCAGGGTATTAAATTTTGGGATGTTACGGTGTCGGCCCAAAAATGATCGTGCAAAAAACGTTCCTTCCACAAATTAATTAAGTAGTAAGTACCTGCCTACAAAGTTTGTAGACGAAATTTTTGATAAGATGTTTGGTAAGATCGTCAATTCTGCTGGTTGGAGGACGTCTAACGCTGACGTAATGTACCTAGCTTATGGTGATAGAAGCCTTTACCTCCGCTATCCAAACACGCACGTAACATCTCTTTGGTGTCTCTGGGCGCAGTTTAAATCCTTCCGCACTAATCACCCTCTTTACAACGAGTCTCACGTTCACCGGCGGCTCAACGTTGTTTCAACGTTGTCTCAACGTTTGTTTTAATTCGCCACAAACGCGCGGCTAATTCTACGACGCTTTGTTTAATGTTAACAAATTGTTATAGTCTGAGCTGGTGCTTGGTATGTTTAAGATACAATGATAGAGGTTAAAGGCGAGATTACATAACAGTAAATAGTATAATATTGTGTTTGATAAACAAAAGGCTAAGGTATTTGGGTTGGATACCTGAACTATATAGTGGAATTTTATCAGTCTTATAGTATTAATTCACAAAAAGGCTTTAGCTGTAACATAGGTAAACAGTTAAAGGTAGGCAGATTTTTCACAGCGTATTTCCATTGAAGGAGGATAGAGGAATAACAACCCATTCATAGAAAAATACAAGTAGAATTAAATATGAACACGGGTAACATAGCCTTGTTAGTTCAGAGTAGGGTTTCGTTTTTCCCGACCTTTTTCTGTTCCCGGGAAACGGGAATTTTTTTCAAGATTTCCCGGGAATTCCCGGGAAACGGGAATTTATTTTAAATCCTTGGTTTTGCTATTTTCGGATATAAAAAGTCTATTAAAACACTTACAATTAAATCAAATATACTTTTATCACTCGTATAGGTAGAAAAAAGCAACAGTCAGATAAATTTGCAACCAAAATTATAATGATTTCTTAAGTGCCAATTTCACCATTCTCGGTTATCTAACCGACAGGGCCTGATTTATAAATTAAACGTCATCTCCATATAAAATTCATGACAGATGTGTCAAAAGTTAACCACTACTCCCTGGTTATGCTCTAACCGAGAATGGTGAAATTAGCACTTAACATGCCAAATCATTTGTTTTTCTTAATTGTAAGTTTAACAATAACAAAGGTATTATAATAAATGGTTTGAAAATAATATTATTATGACATATATTATAAGTAATTAAAATATAAAAATAATTACACATGTTTTAGAAAAATGAATTCATTCAACGATTTATCGCTCAACCTACTTCTTATTTTGGTTTTTTCTATGCGTTAGTAATTTTATAAAAAATAAACGACGACATAAAAAAATGACAGGTCACATATGTAAAAGCCGAGCAATTGTTTGGTTTTAGGCAGGCGGTAGGACCAACAGATAAATAAAGATGAAAATATTGAATCAGGAAGAGGTGAAACAAGGTGATGTAGATGAGTCATTTATCTTTGCAATGCAGCTGCGCTAAATCAATAACACGTAACTATGATTTTCCAATAATTTACAACAAAACCGAGTTTCTGATCGTAGACGACAAGCCTGCCGATCATTTTTTTAGTTTAAGGTAGGAGAAACAGATGAATAAAGATGAAAATATAGCATAGAATCGATTAAAAATCAAACCCGGGGATTCCCGGGAATGCTAATTTTTTTCCCGGTTTCGGGAAGGACAAATTTCGTTTCCGTCTTCCCGGGAATTCCCGGGAAGACGGAAACGAAACCCTAGTTCAGAGTTTAGTTAGTTGTAGAATTGATGCCTCACCTCACCGAAGGATCTATTTGCATCTTAACTATGAGAAGTTAATTTGAAGGTAACAATCACAATCGTACCTACATCTACAGTGAATTTGAGACTCGAGTGAGCAGGTTGCCTACTATGAACTTTGAAAACAATGTGGTGTGTCTTTAACATAACTTGTGTACAAGTGTACAAATAATTTTAGAAGGCCAACAAACCAGTTCAATCTCAAAATCTTAGTCCATTCTGAATACATCGACCTCTCAGTTATCATGAAAAGTATCCTAGCTGCTAACCCCAGCTCGGTTTTTATTTGTATACAAAATATCTGAAAGAATAATCTCGAAGTAGGACAAGGGAAGTTTAATAAGTTTTACGAATGAAGACGCCACCCTCCGCCGCCGCCGCCGCCGCCGCCGCCGCCGCTTGCTGCAAAAGAGAAACAATCTAATTTGATGAAAAATTGAATTTTCTCAAAATTATTATACTGACGCGGAAATGAAGATGATTTTCGCTTTTCGGGTTTCACTTTCAGTGATTGCTCTTCGTAACATTTTTATGTGTTACGTATTTATTAGGTTAGATTATATAGTAACCTCTTTTTTTTTTTCGCTAATCATTGTAATCTTTTTGCTAATTTAAGATTATTTACGTTGAAAAACCCAAATAACTTGGTTTCTACTACCTTCAAAAAGAAATTATATTCGACTAAACCAAGTTCGCCTACGACCGCCTACACCCAGCTACGTACGTACTACCTACATACTGTGACGCCGCTTGCTTTACACCGCGCACCGCTCGTTCCCATAATGCGACCACGGAGATCGCCACCGCCGCCTACAGCTAAAATTAATAAGGATGTATCTAAAGGAACTTCGTCTCAACTAGCTGGTGCGGATGAAGCTGAAAGTACATTAAATAAATCCCTTTCCGAGAGTGACATATCAAAAGCGGGCGAAACCTCAAGTAAATCGCCGAAGTTTGTTTTAACACGCTCTAAACGGACAAGAGAAGATATGTTAAACACAGAGCTATCTGATTTTAAAGAGGAAATGAAGAACATGATTACCTCCTTATTTGCAGCTCAAGAAAATGAGCTTAAGAAAATAAACCCCACCTTAAAAGAAATCCAAGTAACAAATCAAAATATTGAGGCCTCAATTTCATTCCTCTCGGAGCAAAATGAAGAGCTTAAAAATAAAATTAACTTGCTGGAGAAGCAGGCTATTGAGGATAAAAAATATATAACAATATTAGAGGATAAACTGGAAGACCTACTGATATCGTCTAGGAAATCTAATTTTGAAATAAAAAACGTACCTAGAAAGAATAATGAAGCAAAAGAAGACCTGGTAGAAATGGTTCTTAACTTGTCAAAAAATATAGGATCCAATGTAAACAAAGAAGACATCAAGGATATTTACAGAGTGCGACCAAAGAAGGACGGCTCACGTAATATGCCTATAATTGTAGAAACTTCTTCCACCATCCTCAAGACTGAAGTGCTAAAGTGCAGCAAGGCATTTAATATAAAGCATAAGAACAAGTTATGCGCCAAACACCTTGGCCTTCGTATTTCTGAAGACACTCCGATATTTGTTACGGAACAACTGACGGCAAAAGGATCACGCCTACATTTCCTTGCTCGTGACTTGGTGAAGAATAAAACCTACAAGTTCTGCTGGACTTCATACGGCCGAGTCTACGTGAGGAAGGACGAAAACTCGCCAGTTATTACTATTAAAAGTGAGGCACAGGTGCATCAACTCTGCAATGAAATGTGACTCAGCCAAGTAATACTGTTTAGCTTATCTCTAAATATCTGTATACCTATAATATTATATTCTACACATACACTCGAATCACCACCAAGCACTCCCATAACTTATTCTGACTTGTACTACATAATATATTATTATACACACATCTACTCACAAAACCAATTAAAAAATTGTATGCATATCGATATTTTAATAATATGCTATCATTGTAACGTAAAAACTAGTTTGAAACCGCCGCTTCATATAATAAGGGGTGATTTTATTAAGTTGATGCAAGTTCTCAGTTGTTCGTTAACTGCTGTCGTGTTACCTATATCACCCTGTGATACAATAACTTTCATAATACTACAATTAATAAATTATGGCGTCGTTAGAAGCTGCAAATGAAATAGACAGAATAGAAGTAGCCCGCTCGGTAGAATGTAACTGCTCAGAGCTTACAAATCACATATCTATTAAACGAAATGACTTGACCATTATATCTCAAAATATAAGGAGCATATACCGTAACTTTGACGATTTCACTCTTACACTCTCTAGCATCATCTTTGAGATAGACATCTTAATATTAACGGAATGTAGACTTTCGCCTAACAAACCCATACCTACACTAAATAACTATAGTTCTTACCACACAACATGCCAACGGAATCAGAATGATGGCGTAGTTATTTATGTCAAAAATACACTTCAACACCAGGTAAAAGAAATTAAACTCACTCAGGCGTCCTGTCTCCAAGTGGATGTCTTAAATAATACTATTTTATGCATTTACCGCTCTCCGTCGGTCACAAACGCGGAAAGTTTTATTAACTCGCTAAGCTCACACATAGAAACTATTAGCCGGCAAAAAAATATCATTGTAGCGGGAGACATAAACATAAATATCATACCTAAACCTATAGAAACGTCATATGAACACAGCAATAGAATAAATTATCTGAATATGTTATCAGTACTTGGTATACTCACAGGTCATACCTTTCCCACTAGAATAAGAAACTGCTTAGATCATTTTATGTTGAAGATCAATCCAAAAAAGAATACCGCATTTATAGCAGTTCTACAAACTAGTATCACAGATCATTTGACCACTTTTCTTTGCCTATCTAAACTTAAACCTAATATAAAAATATCAAAAATAAAAACAAAAACCAATTATGAAGATGCTCTAAAATATTTACAAAATACCAAACTGTCAGAACTACTTTTCTGCGACGACCCTAATATTGTGACAGAGTCTCTGATTAGCAAACTTACTGAATCCTTAACAGAAAATACAACCACTACAACTGTTCCGAAAAGTAAACGCATAATAAAACCGTGGATTACTACTGGTATCTTGCGTTGTATAAATAATCGTAACAATTTACAAAAAAATATTAGAAAGGATCCTTACAATGAAGTCCTAAAAATAACGTACACCCGCTATAGAAATTTTTGTAACAACCTGATTAAAAAACTTAAAAGAAAGTATGAGAGGAATCTAGTAGCCAAATCAGTTACAAACAATAAACTCCTATGGAAGAACATAAAAAATCTTACATATACAAACAAAATTAGGAACAATGATACTGAACTAATTAATTCAAAATCATCTCCCACTGAAGCCTGCAACTTAACTAACACCTTTTTTGCGAACATCGGTAAAGAGCTTGCCAATAAAATCCAGCCTTGTTTGCCTAGCGCTGACTACCTACACAGCCTTCCTATACAACCTAACTCACTTGTACTCCTGGACGCCGACTGCAATGAAGTAGACAACATATTAATGAGTCTTAGATCGGACAGTGCTCCGGGTTGGGATAATATACCAATCTGTTTTCTGAAACTAGCTAGACATGAAGTTGTTCCTGTCATAACCCACTTAGGTAATATCTGCTTTAGGACAGGTACTTTCCCAACTGCCCTTAAGGCATCTATTATTACCCCAGTTTACAAGGGTGGGGAAAGAGACGATGTTAGCAATTACAGGCCAATCTCGGTATTATCAGCTATCTCAAAAATTCTAGAAAAAATGGTTAATGGTCGTCTCCTAAATTATCTAAATAAGTTCAACATAATATCGCCTTCTCAATTTGGCTTCAGGCAAGGCGTATCAACTGAAGACGCAGTAACGGCTTTAACAACACTTGTAACTGAACAACTGGATAAAGGTAATAGATGTTTATCAGTATTTATTGACCTCAAAAAAGCCTTTGATACTGTCTCTTTCCCTATTCTTGTATGTAAATTGGAAAGAATTGGAATACGAGAAACTGCCCTTTCTCTTTTCAAAAGCTACCTTATGGACCGGAAACAAAAAGTAAAGCTAGGTCAACATACCAGTGATGATGCGGACATATCTTACGGAGTTCCGCAAGGCAGTGTTCTCGGTCCTACATTATTTTTAATTTATATTAATGATCTATGCAACTTAAAACTATGTAATGCCAATATTTTCTCATACGCAGACGACACGGCTATTGTTTTTACTGGAGGATCTTGGGATTCTGTAAAGATTGATGCTGAACAAGGTCTGGCTAAAGTAGCTATCTGGCTGAACAATAATTTACTTACATTGAACACCACCAAAACTAATTTCATCTGTTACTCCATCTACAAAAATAAACAACCCAACAACAACTTCAGCATTAAAATTCATACGTGCAACAATAAGTTTAATAATTGTAACTGCTCTAGTATTGATAAAGTCACCCAAACTAAATATCTTGGTGTCATAATTGACCAGCACTTAACATGGTACTCGCATATTGAACAAGTTTCTAGTAGGGTCAGAAAGCTTATCTGGATTTTCAAATCCTTGCGACATATTCTTCCGCGGAAGCTGTCCGATCACCATGACTCATCAAGAAACCTTTTAAATGAAATGTATGTCGCTTTGGTGCAGTCTATATTGAGTTATTGTATTCCAATATGGGGAGGTGCAGCAAAAACTCGATTCATAGAAGTAGAACGAGCCCAACGCGCTTTAATAAAGGTGATGTACTTTAAAAAATATTGTTTTCCTACAACACGCCTCTATCAGATAAGCAAGCTTTTATCAGTGAGAAAACTGTACATATTACAAATTATTTAAAAAAAACATAAACACCTTCATTTCGACAGTAAAATATATAAAAGAAGAATAACACACAAAGCAGCTTCACTTCCCAACACTAAAACTAAGTTTGCTAGCATACAATACTGTAAACGCTCAGCAATTTTATATAATAAATTAAATAAAGAACTTGATATTTATAGCAAGCACACATATGAATGCAAAAAAACTATCTCAAACTGGCTACAGCCGCTAACTTACGAAACCACGGAGTCAATGTTAATAAGCATACAATGAACTTATAATTATAATCATATAATTTACATATATCACACCACACACACACACACACACGCACACACACACACACACACACACACACACATACACACACACATACACTCATATTATATATATACATATATTTGTACCTACTTTATTTTTATACAATATACATAATTATATTAAGATCACCGTATCATAATAGATTAAGATTCTAAACCCCATATTTACTTTTTCTTTTCCTTGTTATTTTGTGTAAACTATCTTTATTTAGCAATAATTTGTACCTTAGCACTTATAAATGATGTTATGAAGGAGCGGGATCACCTGGCACAGGCATTTCATGCTTAAAAGGTGATTCCATTTATTACTGATTAATTTTCCCAAACATTGTTAAAGAAATAAAGATTTATTTATTTATTATTTATTTATTATTTATTTATTATTTATAGTTAGGTACGTGTAAAATATTTAAATGTATAAAAATATAAAAATCTTACTAATCAATCCATTAAAAAATAAACCATAGTATATTGATAAGATAAATGGCATAATCTAGTATTTATAGAAAATAAATACACGCACATAGGTACTTAAGTATGTGTATACCATTTTTATAATTATGTACTAGAGGAACATTATTTACCATTATCATTGTGTCTCCAAAAGAGGATGGGCAAAAATATATGGGAGCTGGGACCACCCTCCAATAGCAATAAGACTAACATCGTTGGATAGGTCTTGTCAATAGGAATAACTGTTGCTTTGACAGCTTTGTTGTCACAGTTGTCCGTTCAGAGATATTTGACTTATAAGTTCCGATACTCGTCAGTTCATCTTACTGCTATTGGAGGATGGACCACCCTCCAATAGCATTAAGACTAACATCGTTGGATAGGTCTTGTCAATAGGAATAACTTTTGCTATGATAGCTTCGTTGTCACAGTTGTCCGTTCAGAGATATTTGACTTATAAGTTCCGATACTCGTCAGTTCATCTTACTGCTATTGGTGGATGGACCACCCTCCAATAGCATTAAGACTAACATCGTTGGATAGGACTTGTCAATAGGAATAACTTTTGCTATGACAGCTTCGTTGTCACAGTTGTCCGTTCAGAGATATTTGACTTATAAGTTCCGATACTCGTCAGTTCATCTTACTGCTATTGGAGGCTGGACCACCCTCCAATATCATTAAGACTAATGACGTTGGATAGGTCTTGTCAATAGTAATAACTTTTGCTTTAAAAGCTTTGTTGTCACAGTTGTCCGTTCAGAGATATTTGACTTATAAGTTCCGATATTCGTCAGTTCATCTTACTGCTATTGGAGGCTGGACCACCCTCTATCTAGCTGATTTATTAATTGAATATTTATTTGATAGATGAACTGATGAGTATCGGAACTTATAAGTCAAATATCTCTGAACGGACAACTGTGACAACAAAGCTGTCAAAGCAAAAGTTATTCCTATTGACAAGACCTATCCAACGACATTAGTCTTACTGCTATTGGAGGGTGGTCCAGCCTCCAATAGCACTAAGATGAACTGACGAGTATCGGAACTTATAAGTCAAATATCTCTGAACGGACAACTGTGACAACGAAGCTGTCATAGCAAAAGTTATTCCTATTGACAAGACCTATCCAACGATGTTAGTCTTAATGCTATTGGAGGGTGGTCCCAATCTGCCCATTGTCATTTATAAAGTACTATCTAATAATACGAATATTATTACTTGAAGTCTAGACTAGAGCTTAAAAACTCTTAATTAAGTTTTTCATGAAAGATCTGATATTAAATGTGTTATTTTCACATGTCTGAGACCGAGAGAAATATAAGGTTATTAATTTTCTTGCTGGTTTCACTGTGAGAGTATTTTTGTTGACTCTTCTTATTAAAGTTTGCACAACAAAATGAAGGTGAACCTGTGTGTTGAGACAAATTGACTTCCTTATCATGAATAACAAGCTCAAAGGCTGTCATAAATATGTATATCATTTCACCGCAAACAGGATTTAATATTATAATATGTTGTTGGCTTATCAAGTAGTGTTTAGCTTTAGTCTCGTGAGATGTGTGTATTATTGTATAATAATAATATATTATGTTGTGTGTGTGCGTAATGCAGGATTACTCTACAGTGCTTTATGGGACTCAGGTAAGTACATGTGGTAGGGTAGAGGTGGGGATGGCATAGCCAGAGCGTCACAAGGATGAAATAGATTTAGGATCCATAAAAATATGTTCATACGTTAAACAAATATCACCCATTTTATGTTTTATGTGCAGATTATAAGATAGATACACATTTGTGACTATGTATTTAAACAAGACTATTAATGCTTTGTATAAAAAATCATACTAACGGCAATGGTGTAACTGTAACGGATAGGGACTGGTCCTCTCATTCACTCAGATACTTAATGGAAACCTAAAATTGGAAAACCGTGTTGACATTATGATGTGACAGTGGTATGCCACTGTGTCGGCATGGGCATCGGTATTGCATAACTGGCTTGACACCCTGACACCCTGTGTGTTGAATGATTCTGACCTAGAAGCTGGAATGGAGCTGGGCGGTTACTCTATACTGACGAAAAACGAACAAACGAGAGCTGCCGTGCAATCGGCACGTTTTATACAACGAGATAGAGTCGTGGCTCGCGCAGCAGCGTTCCGTAACTTTGTTTTTCGTCATATAGAGTGACCCCCCTGTGGCGAGGGCTGATTGGGGGTTTCTCTGATGAATCACATCAGAAATGAGGCCATTCCTCATAGAACTAAGGTACCTAACCGAAGTTTATATTTTATAAGGGCAGGGTCAAAAGTATATAATACTTGACCCTGTCCTTATAAAATGTGTATCTAAGCTGAAAGGGCTCAATTCTGAACAACTTTGGAAATTCGTAAAAAAAATATTATAGAGGGGATAAAAAGTCATTTTATAATTAAAGCTAAGTAATTCATATTATGATTAATCCTAACCTGTAGCAAATATATTAAGTAGTCATGTGGCCATTTTGTGTCTACAATACAACCTCAAATATACCTAACCGTAGCAAAGGATTTACATGTAGCCTCTATTTCCATCCATCGCGGCTTTCAGTTGCAGCTAGCTCAGCCCGACGTCTCCCAGTGTACCCCCGCCCTACTGACAAGCCCGCTATCAGAGATGAAATAAATTATTCAGAAACGTAAACAAGAATGATGCACGTCGACGATGTATTATTTGTATTCACAACTCGTTTATTGGGGGACGTGCCCCGAATGCGAATTCAGCTGCTAAGTAAACTGTGTTATGTAATTTCAATTATGGAATTTACTTGCGAGCGTGCGTGTCGGGATTGTGGCGGAGTTACCGCTGTGACGTCATCACGTTACTGATTGTTTTCACTGGCAAACGTTGAATCAGCGCGCTTGTTGTAAACGGCTAAATTTGACGCGCTGTGGATTCCGTTTTTTTAAAAAAAAATTGTATGGGTGGAGTACTTAGTTAATTTTGAAGCAAGCAATAAGTAAGTATCATGATCTAACTATATATGATAAGGGTACGTTATTACGTACCTATATATTTCGTCGCAGTCGTAGAACAGTGACGGATCTGATTTTTTTCGATTTTCGGATTATTGCAGATTCTTCTTTAAAATTGCATTATCTACCAATACAACAAAAGTTTTTTTTAAAATCTTTTATAATAAGTGAAATACAGAGTCGAACACTGACGGTTTTGATTTTTTCGCGTAGTACATGGGCGCTTGTGATATTCCGTCGATGTTCCGCGGTGAACCTCACCCCCCGCGACCCGCTCCCGCGCGACGGTTTGTTTGTTCTGTCAGTGTTCTATGTAGAAGCACATGGAACACGTAATGAGTACATAAAATGTTTTTTTCGCTATATTTATTATTTAAAAAGTTCTGTTTTCTAAGTATTTATTTTAAAAACCTCTCCCATGGAAGAAAGACGGTCTCTCAAATCCGTCGTTATTCTTGGGACTTAGTTTTAATAAAATGAAAGCCCTGATTTTTGCTAAAATAATTGAAAAGTTAGTTATAATTACGTACGGTGTTTAAAAAAAGTAATTTTGTTTGTTTGTTATATTTAGTGACGGTATTTAAAATGCGACGATGTTCTATGTCCTAACTGGTCCTAACTAATGGTGTTTTGTATAAACCGACATTGTTCTATGGATAAGTGGTAGACGTGTGTAGATAACCGTCGTTATTCTTTGGGATTATTTTAAGATACGTCGCTGTTCTTTAATAATGTTGCGTATTTTCAATGGAAAATAAATAAATTTATGATTTTTGAGTACATTTCTGCTAATTTATTATGTTTCTAAAACTACCTATGTGCTGAAAAACAATGTAAAATTATGTAACTAATTTTTTTGTGGAGCCATGTTCATCACCTCTACCGTCGGAGGCAGGTGATGAATTATGGGAGCATGGTATCATGTGAGATGTTTGGAATTATGTTTTTTCAGCGAGTTTCATGAGTTACCAAACCAGTCAGTCTCAGAATTCACATCAAACATTAAATTTATGTAATAACAGCCAGCTATCGTTAAATCAACTGCAAAGGGAAAGTCATCTGTATTGCGGGCAGTAAATAATTAAGGAAATTGGTATCATCTTATGCGTAGCTATGCAAAGATCATCTCAAACTGCTTGGCGATGATAATTTTACTTAGCTGTTTCACAATAACCAGCATTCGATTCATACTGGGGCTTTCCCTCTTTAAATAGGTGAGCCCACTTAATTCATGTATTAGTTTCAGGAAAATTTCCCCGTAAATTCTGTAATTCTAATACTTAATTCTCCATAAAAAGGGTGATAAATCAGACCTCGGAAACTATAGACCCGTTAGCTTGACATCACACATGTATTAATAATCCATAAAATTAATTCACAATCGCATCCGTTTTCTGCTGGACTAACATCAACTACCAGAACAAGCCGGTTTCCGACCTAGTTATTCAACCACGAACCATCTACACACACTCAACCAGATTATTGAAAAGTTCAATGAGTTTAACACACCACTTTACCTTGCATTTATTGACGATACCAAAGGTTTCGACAGTATCCACCACCAAGCAATACTTTCCGCCCTTAAACCACAAAATTCATCCAACCTAAATCGAACTCGTTGCTACTATCTACATAAACAGCTCAGCCAACGTGAGAGTGGATCAACCTGGTCCGACGTTTCCGTTGAAAAGTGCGACATGCAAGGCGACCCCCTGTACCGATTACAAGTTGCCTCGAAGAGGTCTTCAAGAAGTTGACACAGTCCTGGGAAGACAAGGACATCAATGTTGGAAGTAAAAAATTGTCAAACCTCCATTTTGCTGACAATGTTGTCCTATTCCCCCACTCAGCGCCCGAGCTTCAACAAATGTTGCGAGAGCTTTCCACGCAAGCCTTGAAGTTGGACTAAAGATGAACCGGTCGAAGACAAAAGTCATGACCAATAGCACGAAACGTAGGGTTGAGGTAGATGGGCAGGAAATACAATATGTCAATGAGTAATTTACTTGGGCGAGATAGCGTCCTTCGACGTGGATGACGCCAAAATTAAGTGGGACTGGGCGGCGCACATCTGTTGTATGCAGCTGGATAGGTGGGGAAAAAATGCCACCGAATGCATAGCCGATAACGGCCGTCGGCACAAAGGCAGACCTAAAAGAAGATGGCGGGATGACCTAGACATGTTTAGTAGGAACTAGAATGAGGAGGCCATGGACAGGGATAGCTGGAACACCCAGGGAGAGACTCTTGCCCAGCAGTGGGTCACAATTGAGTTGGGAAACTCCGTCACATATTCTCCTCGGCCATACCTCAGAGCCTGAAGACAAAAGTCTTCTTCAACCAGTGCATCTTGCCAGTGATGACGTATGGGGCAGAAACGTGGACACGGTAGTACTGGTCCACCGACTTAAAGTCGCTCAGCGTGCTATGGAGAGAGCAATGCTGGGTTTCTCTGATGGATCATATCAGAAATGAGGGTATCCGTCTGAGGACTTAGGTTACCGACATGGCTGTCAAAATGTGCAAGCTGAAGTGGTAGTGGGCTGGCCATATCTGCCGAAGAACCGATAACCGTTGGAGTGGACGAATTCTCGGGCCACAAACAAGGACAACCTTAGGCAGGTACCCGGTATTGGCTGGATGAGGAAGGTCGAGGACAGAGTGTTGTGGCGCTCCTTGAGAGAGGCCTGTATTCAGTATTGGATGATTATTGGCTGATGATGGGACACAATAGGGTCTTAAAAAACATTTTATAAAATAATTTTTATCTTTATGACCTAAACCAAAAATAATAAAGCGCAATCAGCACCCTCCTAAATAGGTTATTTAAAGATCCGCCTTTTAATTTTCCCATATATTCCCCAAAACAACGACGAAAAGTATAATACGCCATTAGATACGCAATGATAGTCCGTAAAAAAACGACGTATCATATAATGCGACATAGTATGATCCATAGAAAAATGACATATCTGATTTTTCAGGAAACCTAGACTTATTACAGACTCATTATACAGCCTATATTGCAAAATTCCATTCGTATAATAATGTGACCAAATTTCAAATGAATTGCTTCAGCCGTTTTCATTTTATCGAACAAAACGTTGTTTAAAAACTTTAACTGGCTCTCCTGTAAAGTTGCTGTTTTGCAGATCCGTCATTGTTCTACGACTGCGACGATTTATATGTATAGGTACGTACGATCTTTTAACCTATTTGTACGTAAATAAATAAATATAAAAAGACCCTCCTTTTTGTAACTACAGAACCGAGGACACTTCAAATATCTAATTTGAGCGAAAAACCTTGTTTGAACAAAATTAAAGTCTGCTAACATTTTATTCCATAGGTAGGATTTCTAAATTCGAGCTCGAAATGGAAACTTTTCTGGCTACGTTTTTATTGGCACAGATAGCAGACTAAACTCAATTATTGGATATTGCGATTTGTAGTTTGCTGTGATTTCGGCGCTCGCACGACACGGCTTGTCAAAAGCCGCCTTTAGTTGGCGCCAAAAACTTTCCAAGATGGCAGCCATCACGACATAGCCGTCGCAATAAACCATCACTAACTTTAATCAATAAACACGCAAAAACTGAAATTCACTGCGCCATTTTTGTATTTACCAACCGACGCTATTATTTTTCGATATTTCGTGCTGTGTGTCCAATCGTTTCATTGAACAAACAGACCGCAGTTTTAAACTTAAAAAATATAAACATATATAAAATACCTAGGTATAATATTCCTGAATAAATCGTTGAATAGTGAAACTGAAAACAGCTGCAGCTATTACATAGCTACTTAACTCTTTATAACGTGTACAGGATGTTAAATTTCAAACTGCTCGGGCAGAGAACTCTAACACTCGCGTAAAACGTAGCTCGGCAACGAACATAAGAGTATGTATACATGTAGATTGTAGGTACCTAAGGCACTTGTACTATGTGCCTACCGTCAGACACAGGACATGAAGAGCGAAATGCGTGCACCATGTAGACTAGTATGAATGTAGGACCCTTTAAACAGTTGGAGTGCCTCAACAGCATAACATGTCGGCTACATGATTCTCATTCTGGTTGTAATTTGCATAGTTACTATTTCATTTATCCAAAACACTTTTGGTGGAAGTAAAACAAATAAACAATTTAAAAGCGTCACATCCTAATCCTAACTAATATTATAAATGCGAAAGTAACTGTGTCTGTCTGTCTATCTGTCTGTCTGTCTGTCTGTCTGTCTGTTACTCTTTCACGCCAAAACTACTGAACGGATTTGAATGAAATTTGGTATACATACGGTCCCCTGGGAAAGAACAAAGGCTACTTTTTATTCCGGAATTCCCACGGGAAAACTTTTTAAGGCGAAGCGAAGCGCGCGGGAACAGCTATAATTAATAAATTAAAACTATAATGTATCTTTATTCTAATTTAATCTGCATGATATCCACTTTTAGACTTCATTATCCTAGGTATTACAGATACTTTACAGGCACCGATCTATTGGGTCAGGGTTTTTGATAATTAACCCCAAGGGGCAGGGGGCCTTTCTCAAGCTGTAGGTCACATTAGTGGAGAATACATAAAACCACAAGGGAGCCATAGAGAAAAGATGACTCTGGACTGTGGTTTCTTTCCCCCGTTCTTCTCCTTATAAAGACATAATATGGGCTTTACAGCTAAAAAGGGGTAGTTTGTAAGGTATAAACCATAAAAAATATTGTACGATAAATGAAAAATTTAGCCCAACGGCAACGTTCTAATGGATATGCAATGGAAACTACAAACATAGTCAAAAGGACTATTTTTTTAAGTATTTTTTTTTATTTCATACATTTGAAATAAATGTTTGGATGTTCCAGCAATTTCCTGCGCCGGTCGGACATTGTCTCCGATACGTCCGGAGACTAAACACCGCTCGGATGATTTCGATAATTTTGTTCCAAACTGCCAGCCGTCTTCCGCACGTACCAACCGTTCACTCCCCGAGTCCCTTGAACGAACAGGGCACTTCAACAAAACAGTTCTTGAGACTATGCCCTCAGAGACCACTTTCTTTGACTTTAATAATACTCAGGGGACAACCAAACAGAATGGCTTGTAGTTATTGCAAAAGTTATTGGCATTTGTTCCCGGATATAAATGTTTCCGCCATGTACAAAACTGGGACTGCACCGGCATCCTACAAAAGTTTGTTTAACATACAATTTATAACTTATTATATTAATTTTAATTCAGCTAGGTAGTTCCAGCCGCAGCTGAACTTTACCTTGTTACATAAAGTTGTTTCAATGTTTCACTATTTCAGAGTAAGTTTGCCACTCTCTAGGCATTAGCACGGAATATTATCATTTAATTAAAGCGGCCATGTTTATGATACACAACCGATTTAATTATTTGTTTGCCCGAATTGCCGTCTGACATGATCTCTGTCGAGGATTGTAATAAAAATACGTTCGATACAGCGAGAATTTCATTTAAATAGAGGATTAAAATTAATTGGATTGGCTAAATAAATAAATCTTGGATGGGGGATGGAATTGAATTGTATTGGCCCAATCGAGGGGAGGCGCTTGTAAAAACAAACGGCAGTATTTATTTGTCAATTTGGTGCATTCTGGACCATGTAGGCACAAGCGCGGGTTGCTAACGAAGCAGCGTGGACCAAAAACAAAACTGGCCCATCTGAAAAAAAAACTGAAATTCCTGCCTTAATTCTTCAGCTAATGCCGAGGTTCTGATTTGGGAGTCCAAACCACACAATGCCTTCGAATCTTTTCACCCTCAATTCACTAGCACCGACAAACAGTGCACTACAAAGCATAGAAGTTATAAGTAACATTAACTTATTTTGTGACCTATCAAGTAAGCAGTAAAGCTGTAATCATTGCCACAACACTTGAGAAAAGTGCGCGCAGAAATGCAATGCCTTCTCCAAGCAAGAACAAAACGTGTGTGCGTTCTATACAGTCATAGGAAACGAGTCCCGACGCTTGATCTCTTGAAGAATTTAGAAGTTTGGATATTTCTAAACGTGACATTTGTTTCAGAATGCCCTCGGAGCGGCCCCGTTCTCTGGCTATGCGGGAAAGCTGAGTGCGTAGTTCATTAGTGCCAGTTGCTGTCGCTACTTTTCACTTTTTAAAGTCGGCGGACTCTACGTTTAAAAAAAACACTTTGGCAGACGTAAAAAGCTTTATTTTTACTCGACTGCCGAAGGAGGAGGGTAATGTTTTTCGATTGTATGTTTGTATGTATGTATTTTAGCCTAAACGGCTTGATAGATTTGATGTATGAGGTATCGTTAGAAGCGTATTGATTGCGCGATGGTTATAGGCTATATGACTTTACATTAAAATGTATATAGCGCCCTCTAGAGGACATAAAGTGATGATCGAAAAAATAATATTTTTCCAACTATGCTGTGTGTGTGGGGTATCAAATGAAAGGATTTGATTAGCACATTACAAAAATATGCATATTGTAGGTATTTAAATAACAACACCAAAATTATTAAAATAAAAAATGTTCATAAACTAAAACCCAACTACTGACATAAAATTTCATAAGTAATATAAAAACAACTAAAAAGTTACAAATAAAAAATATAATTATAAATAAACAAAAAACCCGACTGCACGCTAAAAAGATGAAAACAAGCCCCAATGTTAATGGAAAGTATCGCAGGCGGGGACCAACATGACCGCCACACAAGGTATTTAAGTAAGATTCAGCTAAATAGTGAACCCTCTCCTGGTCCCCGCCTGCGATACTTTCCATTAACATTGGGGCTTGTTTTCATCTGTTTAGCGTGCAGTCGGGTTTTTTGTTTATTTATATATTATATTTTTAACGATAAATGTACCGACAGGAAATGATTTAAGTAGTATATACTATAGTAACTAGTAAGGCTTTGGTAAATGTGGAAATAGAGGCTCGCTATTTTGTGAAGCAACGTTCCTAGTGGGCGCAGGTAGAAGCGAACTCGATGTCCATTAGTACTGAGCATTGAAGACATGAATGAGCGTATCCCCAGTTGGAGTGCTAGTGTCACAAGAGGCCTATTCATTACCTTACCTACCTACTTACTTATGATGATGATATATACTGATAATGGTGTTGATTATGTATACGCAAGAAATTACATTTTAGCAATCTCAAATTATAATTTTGCCAGTGGAAAGTTAAATTTACGAAAACACTCAGAGTCAATTTTAAACAAAGAATTTGACAGCTCTAAAATTAGATTGTGCCTTCATAATCGACATCAATGTAACCCTAATTTTATTTAGAACAAGAAAACGACTGGCGGTTTCACTGTCCTTTTAGTTTAACATGAAACTAATTATGTCATCATCATAGTACTTACTCATTTACAAAGTACAATAATCCGATAAGAAACACCGGATACCTATTCCAAACAGAATTCACACTTAAGCTCAAGTTTTTGTGTCTACTAGTGGAGAAATTCCACAACTCTACGAGTCTCTAAGTGTATGCCATTGCTCCACTTTGGCGGCTATTAAAAACTTTTTCGTGGCCAAGAGCTGCTATAACTACATGTAGAGCTATGTTACAAATATAAATGGTTTAATTCAACATGCTGATTTGTTGATACGTGTATTTTGTGAGTCTATGTAGTAAAGGGTTTTTCAATTGGCGCGGGTAGATTTTGGCGCCCCGTGGCGGCCATTTTGTAATGGTGTCAATTGTCAAATCTTTTGCTTATTATTCAGTTGCTTATGCCAAATCACCATGGCAGGTTACACGATTGAACAGCGCGTACAAATGATAAAACTTTATTATCAAAATAAGTGTTCGTTAGTGCAAACGTTGCGTGCATTTTACGGTAGACGTGGTGGCCCTTCACAGTAGACTCTTTAGATGATAACCAATTTTTTATGGCCCACATTAAACCATATGGACCTAGACGACATGTGGTTTCAGCAGGATGGCGCTACTTGCCACACAGCGGACGCAACGATTGACATTCTGCATGAGCGATTTGAGACTAAGGTTATCTCTCGCAGGGGTGATGTGAATTGGCCACCAAGGTCATGCGATTTAACCCTGCTAGACTTTTTCTTGTGGGGTTTTTTGAAGTCGCAGGTCTATGCAAATAAACCACAATCCACCGATGCCCTGAAGGCGAACATAGCACATGCCATCGCTCAAATTCAGGCGAATCTATGCGGAAAAGTCATTGAAAATTGGACCACTCGGATCCGTGCCACTGTGAGAAGCCGAGGCGGGCATTTGAATGATGTTATCTTCCATACTTAATGGCATATATGGGCCTTTTAAATAAATAAAAAAAATTGTTGATACCTCATATGCAGCTTGTTTAATTTCGTTTCAAAATCTACCCGCCCTTATTGAAAAACCCTTTAGTAGTATACTAACATTTTAAAATAAAAACTCGCTAACACAAGCTTTACTACGAATGGAGTCAAACGATTTTTTCCCGGAAATGTATTGCCAAATATTGAGGATTCTAATTTGATTTTTATTTCCAACGCCCATTTTGAGTTGAAGCATGATTGTAAAATTCTATATTCTTTGTATAAACTATCGTGTCGTGTCTAACTATTTAAAAAAGTGTCAGTAATCAAAATAAAAAGTGTTGATGGAAAATTTCAATTTAGTTCTTAACCGAGAAAATCTTAATTAAGGCAGTTATAATTAAATGGAGACATTGCCAGGCCGGGCGGCGTGGCATGTCCGGGGCACGTTTTCTTGTTAATGAAAAGCAACAATTACTTTCAACATAATTTTAATTTTAGGGTTCCGTAAATTCAATCTTGGGATATCTGTATGTTAGAGGGCTTTTATGTATTTTAATTAAAAAAAAATTGTAAGTCGTGAAGAAGTCATTCAGGTCATCGCGCGAATTTCACCTTATTTTGTTTTTCAAATGTTTGTTAGAAGTCACTTAACTTAACGGTACAACAAACAAAATCAACAACTTCAGGAAATCGTTACAATGGTTCTAGCGAGCATTTTAGCCCAAAAAATGTTTTTGGCTTTCTACCACCATTACATACATAGTTTTTCCGAGAACAATAAGAACTTAGGTATTTCACGGAGCACGCAATAACTGAATACTTACTGCAAATACGTAAAAAAATCAGGTCAAAACCCCCATCGACAATGTGGTTAGTGTAACGATTCATGATTTGCTCTTTTTAGCCGCAATAAGCCTGCCAGGCTTCCGCGACACGATTCCAACATGAAAACTTTTTTTTATATAATTTCACTAATCTAATAATTCCACTTACCCGACTACTTCTACACACATCAAAATACGGCTCGCGACCTATCACGTGAGTACTAATGTACTCACGTGATAGGCGGGTGACTCGCTTGCGAGCCACCTCTGACTACCCGTTCGCAGATTACAGTCGTGAGCATATGCATATACCTATGTATGCATTCTTATACTTTCTGTGGCATTGAATTAATTTTTTTCATTGGGTCTAGTTGGGTTATTCTTGGCTAGTGCCCCAATGCGTTTCATTCTCTAAGAAAAAACATCATGCAATCTAATATTAAGTTCTGAGTAGGTACCTACTATACTGAAACGGTAGCGAATACAGCACGTTCACTAAAACAAACACACACACTAATAATTGGCGCACAAAATATTGTATCAAAATCGGGCAAGAATGTATTTCCCCGATGGTACCTACTACCTACTCTCCAATGAAAATACAAAAGCTAAACACCACCAAATGACAATAGTCCGAGTGGCCCAATAGCAGACAAGTTCAGTATTCTCCATTGAATAGTACAAAGCTCAGAGTCGGGAACAAGTTGGGAAATTGGATTGTATCCCACGGGACAGGCGGCGGCGTCTGCCGGCGGTACCTACTTAATTATGTCGTCTAGCTGCATACTGCTACACGGACTCAACTATGATTTCGTTTTATTGGGATTTAAATACTGTTTTTGGATGTGGGTAGTTTTGGCGTGAGCCGTGGCGGAACGGATAAGTAACGTCTCGAATCGGGTCTCGGCTGAGGCTGTGGTTTCGAATTCTACCAATGAATTCTTGTGAAATAAAGAATTTAAGTAAGTACAATTTACGATGTACTCTTACGGTGAAAGAAAACATCGTGAGGAATCCTGCACATCTAGATTCTAGATGTGTACCTACCATAAGTGCATTTTACTTATCAAAGAAAAAAAAGGCTATACGGCTCACAAACCTACTATCACGTGAATACAAAATATACAATGAAAAGCGGTTGAATCGCTTGCGATACTGTATATATATATACCTATACATAATAAATACTTACGTAGGTAATCCACAGAGAAGATTTTTTAATGAATTTCTACATTTACCCATATTTTTTGAGCTCCTTTATTCAGAACCTAATCATTGGAGATGCATTGGAGCGAGCAGAACAAGCCTAATACCGTACTTACATAAAATTTAAGTTATGAAAAGTCACGTCTCGAAGGTAAGGAAATGTTACTGATAGAAAATGCTTGTTTTGTTTCAGGTCACGATCCTGCCGCTGTTGACAAAAATATGTTAAATAAAAAAGTACTCAAGCACAAACTGTTTATAATAGAATACACTTTTTTGCACCATGAAATGAAATATAAGAAAATGTAATCTTTTAAATAAAATATAATACCTACAAAAAGGCGGCCTTATTGCTTAAAGCAATCTCTAACATACATCCTTTGGTTGGAAGAGACAATTTTAACATAATTTATGGGAATTGATGTGCAAGGTATATACCCATAAAGTAACGAGTACTATTCTTGTTATTCTATGATATTTCTTAAACAGTAGGTGTACTGTTTAACACACTCACCAATGAAAAAGTTCCATTTACAAACACATGACACATGAAAGACTCCAATTTATTCAAACATTTCATTTGAATCTGATAAAAAGTATCGCGAGTACAAGGAACATAATATTTCTCTATGCGCGAGTGTATCTATGTCTGTATAGTGCCACAAACTTATCTGTTCCGGTGGCAGCTCACGCAAATGTGTAATATTTCTTCATTCTATTAGATTTTAAGTTTGCCAGTAGTTGTAATTCGCTCTTGTGGTTTCAATAAACCCATCTAATCTATATCAATATATAATTCATTAGTAAATAATGAGATATGGATCAATTTAGTTCGCTCTCACCGGAACAGATAAGTTTGTCGCACTATACAGGAAAATGTTGTTAGGTAACCTACTGAAATGACTGAATTGATCGAGTTCCCTGTCAGCCCCTCATCAGCCGTGACATGCACAAGGACCATTAATAATTTAATTTTATATTGGAATATCGCTGGCTGTTGGCTGTTATAAGCTGTTGATTGTGATTGATTGGTATTTTAGAGGTTTAAGTGGTGCATTGATTCCATTTCATTCACAACGCAGGTAGAGATGTAATCAATCAGTTATTTGAATGTAGACTATATACCTGTATACATAATATACAGGTTATAATATTATTACACATATTTAAATACCTTCCGGTCCACTGGACCATGTTGAAGATATTGTGCAACGTATTTAAGTAAGTATACTATAATACACAAATAGTATACATACCTAAAACTAACACTTAGCTATATTTTTCAGGCCAGTGG
Source organism: Plutella xylostella (assembly GCF_932276165.1). NCBI lineage: Eukaryota > Metazoa > Arthropoda > Insecta > Lepidoptera > Plutellidae > Plutella > Plutella xylostella. The sequence goes on from NC_064002.1 coordinate 2,038,334, forward strand.
TAAAAAGGTCACAGTTATTTCAACATTGCCTATGTTGAAATTAACTGGGATTAATTAAATTCCTTTGGAGTTTTTACCACTTTATTTAAGTAATGAAGCCGAGCCGGCCCGGCTTACAATTGCTCCTGTTGATTGACAAGGGTTGACGGCGCACGGACAATATTACTCTAAGTCCTTACAACGTGTGTGTGTGGATGCCCTTATGTGCCGTCCGGATCCGGGAAAAATACCGTTTGCATATTGCCTTGTTAGTGCTTCAGGGTTGTACTTTACATTCCTATGATGTGGGTTAAGTGAGTTCGTTTTAGTTAGAACATTTTGTATGGTTATGATTGGCTTCGCTTTTGATGCGAGTGTATTGCAGTTTTAAACCAAACGCGTTGCGTAACAGACAGACAAAGTTTTATTTATTAATTTAGTTAATATGGCACATCAACAGTACATGTTATTATATAATAGGTAATATACAAGTTTTCATTTGAATTAAATTTTAGGATTTGTTTAACGTCGATTAATAATAACTGTTGTTACTTACTATGTTTAAATAAACCTATGAATTATTTTGAATAATTATTAAAATATGGAATATTCATTCATAATAATATAATCATTAAGAAATTAATTGTTTCGATAAACTCTAACCAGTTAATGTTTCAGAGCTACAACACGTTAAATGATTGTCAACATCAACACAAGGGACTTTGTAAAACACAATCACACTTTTTTAGGTTTAAAAAAACAACGGATATCATATAGAAAAACCGACATCGTTCATGCAACAAAAACTAACCTGGTTTTATTTTTAGCGTCGAGCCGCCATTGTTTTCAAACAGAATACGTAACGCGCATGTCGGCCGATTCTAATTGTCCCTAACGACTGGCTCAATGACACCACTTTCCCTGACATTCCGTTAGAATTTTTAAAAATCTTTCTTGGAAAAAAATATATTCATTTGTGACTTATGAGACGTTTTCAGTCTTAGGGGAACCCGGGGTAAGACGGGGTCGCTAAGGGAAAATGAAAAAAACAACAGGTATTTATAACCACAACGTTATCAATTATTTATGGCTCATTAGGAACTTAATAACGAACACTTCGGCACAGCTTTTTCTAAAAAAGTAATCCTTACTATTGACTTATTTTAAGAAATGTAAAAAATGGGAAAAAAACCATCTTGCCCCGTGTACGGGGTAAGATGGGGTAAGTATACTATGTGGGGCACAAAACATACAAACAACACTTCTTCTGTGTTTTTATCGTCAACACCAGCACCTGCAGTGTGAGCCCAACGCCTGCACCTTTGACAACCAACCCAGTTTTCCTTAGATTTAAAGTAGGACTGTTGATATCCTCACAGCAGAGGTAGACACAGTCATCTTCGTTGTTATTCTTCTTCGTAGGCAGTATCTGCTTTGTGTTTTTAGCCAACTTCCCCGTAGCCCTTTTAGAGCCCTTCTTCAATGTCAAATATCGGGTTGGAGAAAAAAAAAACTTTACCAAGCTTGATCCATACACCATCTTACCCCTCCAAAATTACCCCGTCTTGCCCCACGTTATATTTTTTATTAAAATAATTCATTAAAAAAAACTTTCAATGTTAAAGTGATTTTGCACATATCTAAACAAAGCCTACCAAACCTTAAATAAAAACACACAATTACCAAAAATGCCACTGTTTTACTTAATGTGTTGTGACGTTGTTCCTACCGGTCAAAAATAACATGGACACTACGCAAAAACAAACAATTGCGCTAACATAAAAAACGCACGCGCTCACACCTGCTGTCACTGGCGCACCAAAGGTCAATCAGTTAAGCCTATCTATTGGCTCATTACTCAGATTCCTAAGATGTATAGTTTTGCATATATGTGGGGGGGCCCGTCTTACCCCGCGACCCCGTCTTACCCCGGGTTCCCTACTCTTCTTCATTCGTTTAGGGCTGTCAAATAAAGAAACAAATAATATCATTTATTCAATTCAAAGTTTTATCCCACGCGAAACACATCACGGTGTATTCATCCAGGAATTTTAAGAATAAAAGAACCCATATTACTATAACATGAAATGAAATGAAAAACACCCCCGGTCTGTCTTCCACCTCCGATATTGCTTGACATCCTCCCACCAGCACCGACTGACGCATGAACTGAAACACAACGATGCACGACGTGTTGCGTAGGCACTAATTGAATCTAAAAAGGTCCATCGCATAGAATAATAGACCTAAGAACATATCACAATAGAGGTTTCCATATAAGTCACGCGTTCGTAATTACTTAATGTTTTGTCAAAGGAACAATGGACACAGTGGGATCCATTAGAGAAAGCCGCACGGCCCACAGACCACCCATGCCAATGCAAAGCTTTTAACACCTATTGTTGCTTCTTAACTTGAAATTTTGTTTATAACGGAAATTAATCTTCCCAATTCCTCAGCTTTTAACAATAGCAGACGAAAAAAGCTAACGATTTGAAAGCCCGGCCCATTCTTGTTTTAAGCCATTGAAACAAACTTGTAAGTCTGCGTTGAGGGTCCAAGAGTTCTTGTGAAATTGTGAAAGTTCCCAATTGATTCGAGGCTGAAGTTCCTAGCGACGCTTGCTGAAGGAGCCAAGGGGAGGGGAAAGGGGGTAATGGCGGGGGATAATTACTATTGTACTTGATTGAAACGTGTTGGTTTCTGTGTACTGATACTGTTTTTAGTTTGTTGTCGGCTGATTCACTGCTCCATTTGCTGGGGGTTTCCCTTGACTCCCCTGTGTAGTATCACTTAAATTCTTGAAAGAGGATTTATTACACTTTTGGCTACAGCGTGCTGCGTGCAAGCTCATAAGAATGATTGGTGGACGTTTTCTTTGAACCGTAGTGCGATGTACGTCGGTAGTAATGCAGGCGGCGGCTACATTGGCGTCGAAAAGCCTCCGCCTGTAAAACGTAAACAAGAATGATGCACGTCGACGATGTATTATTTGTATTCACAACTCGTTTATTGGGGGACGTGCCCCGAATGCGAATTCAGCTGCTAAGTAAACTGTGTTATGTAATTTCAATTATGGAATTTACTTGCGAGCGTGCGTGTCGGGATTGTGGCGGAGTTACCGCTGTGACGTCATCACGTTACTGATTGTTTTCACTGGCAAACGTTGAATCAGCGCGCTTGTTGTAAACGGCTAAATTTGACGCGCTGTGGATTCCGTTTTTTAAAAAAAAAATTGTATGGGTGGAGTACTTAGTTAATTTTGAAGCAAGCAATAAGTAAGTATCATGATCTAACTATATATGATAAGGGTACGTTATTACGTACCTATATATTTCGTCGCAGTCGTAGAACAGTGACGGATCTGATTTTTTTCGATTTTCGGATTATTGCAGATTCTTCTTTAAAATTGCATTATCTACCAATACAACAAAAGTTTTTTTTAAAATCTTTTATAATAAGTGAAATACAGAGTCGAACACTGACGGTTTTGATTTTTTCGCGTAGTACATGGGCGCTTGTGATATTCCGTCGATGTTCCGCGGTGAACCTCACCCCCCGCGACCCGCTCCCGCGCGACGGTTTGTTTGTTCTGTCAGTGTTCTATGTAGAAGCACATGGAACACGTAATGAGTACATAAAATGTTTTTTTCGCTATATTTATTATTTAAAAAGTTCTGTTTTCTAAGTATTTATTTTAAAAACCTCTCCCATGGAAGAAAGACGGTCTCTCAAATCCGTCGTTATTCTTGGGACTTAGTTTTAATAAAATGAAAGCCCTGATTTTTGCTAAAATAATTGAAAAGTTAGTTATAATTACGTACGGTGTTTAAAAAAAGTAATTTTGTTTGTTTGTTATATTTAGTGACGGTATTTAAAATGCGACGATGTTCTATGTCCTAACTGGTCCTAACTAATGGTGTTTTGTATAAACCGACATTGTTCTATGGATAAGTGGTAGACGTGTGTAGATAACCGTCGTTATTCTTTGGGATTATTTTAAGATACGTCGCTGTTCTTTAATAATGTTGCGTATTTTCAATGGAAAATAAATAAATTTATGATTTTTGAGTACATTTCTGCTAATTTATTATGTTTCTAAAACTACCTATGTGCTGAAAAACAATGTAAAATTATGTAACTAATTTTTTTGTGGAGCCATGTTCATCACCTCTACCGTCGGAGGCAGGTGATGAATTATGGGAGCATGGTATCATGTGAGATGTTTGGAATTATGTTTTTTCAGCGAGTTTCATGAGTTACCAAACCAGTCAGTCTCAGAATTCACATCAAACATTAAATTTATGTAATAACAGCCAGCTATCGTTAAATCAACTGCAAAGGGAAAGTCATCTGTATTGCGGGCAGTAAATAATTAAGGAAATTGGTATCATCTTATGCGTAGCTATGCAAAGATCATCTCAAACTGCTTGGCGATGATAATTTTACTTAGCTGTTTCACAATAACCAGCATTCGATTCATACTGGGGCTTTCCCTCTTTAAATAGGTGAGCCCACTTAATTCATGTATTAGTTTCAGGAAAATTTCCCCGTAAATTCTGTAATTCTAATACTTAATTCTCCATAAAAAGGGTGATAAATCAGACCTCGGAAACTATAGACCCGTTAGCTTGACATCACACATGTATTAATAATCCATAAAATTAATTCACAATCGCATCCGTTTTCTGCTGGACTAACATCAACTACCAGAACAAGCCGGTTTCCGACCTAGTTATTCAACCACGAACCATCTACACACACTCAACCAGATTATTGAAAAGTTCAATGAGTTTAACACACCACTTTACCTTGCATTTATTGACGATACCAAAGGTTTCGACAGTATCCACCACCAAGCAATACTTTCCGCCCTTAAACCACAAAATTCATCCAACCTAAATCGAACTCGTTGCTACTATCTACATAAACAGCTCAGCCAACGTGAGAGTGGATCAACCTGGTCCGACGTTTCCGTTGAAAAGTGCGACATGCAAGGCGACCCCCTGTACCGATTACAAGTTGCCTCGAAGAGGTCTTCAAGAAGTTGACACAGTCCTGGGAAGACAAGGACATCAATGTTGGAAGTAAAAAATTGTCAAACCTCCATTTTGCTGACAATGTTGTCCTATTCCCCCACTCAGCGCCCGAGCTTCAACAAATGTTGCGAGAGCTTTCCACGCAAGCCTTGAAGTTGGACTAAAGATGAACCGGTCGAAGACAAAAGTCATGACCAATAGCACGAAACGTAGGGTTGAGGTAGATGGGCAGGAAATACAATATGTCAATGAGTAATTTACTTGGGCGAGATAGCGTCCTTCGACGTGGATGACGCCAAAATTAAGTGGGACTGGGCGGCGCACATCTGTTGTATGCAGCTGGATAGGTGGGGAAAAAATGCCACCGAATGCATAGCCGATAACGGCCGTCGGCACAAAGGCAGACCTAAAAGAAGATGGCGGGATGACCTAGACATGTTTAGTAGGAACTAGAATGAGGAGGCCATGGACAGGGATAGCTGGAACACCCAGGGAGAGACTCTTGCCCAGCAGTGGGTCACAATTGAGTTGGGAAACTCCGTCACATATTCTCCTCGGCCATACCTCAGAGCCTGAAGACAAAAGTCTTCTTCAACCAGTGCATCTTGCCAGTGATGACGTATGGGGCAGAAACGTGGACACGGTAGTACTGGTCCACCGACTTAAAGTCGCTCAGCGTGCTATGGAGAGAGCAATGCTGGGTTTCTCTGATGGATCATATCAGAAATGAGGGTATCCGTCTGAGGACTTAGGTTACCGACATGGCTGTCAAAATGTGCAAGCTGAAGTGGTAGTGGGCTGGCCATATCTGCCGAAGAACCGATAACCGTTGGAGTGGACGAATTCTCGGGCCACAAACAAGGACAACCTTAGGCAGGTACCCGGTATTGGCTGGATGAGGAAGGTCGAGGACAGAGTGTTGTGGCGCTCCTTGAGAGAGGCCTGTATTCAGTATTGGATGATTATTGGCTGATGATGGGACACAATAGGGTCTTAAAAAACATTTTATAAAATAATTTTTATCTTTATGACCTAAACCAAAAATAATAAAGCGCAATCAGCACCCTCCTAAATAGGTTATTTAAAGATCCGCCTTTTAATTTTCCCATATATTCCCCAAAACAACGACGAAAAGTATAATACGCCATTAGATACGCAATGATAGTCCGTAAAAAAACGACGTATCATATAATGCGACATAGTATGATCCATAGAAAAATGACATATCTGATTTTTCAGGAAACCTAGACTTATTACAGACTCATTATACAGCCTATATTGCAAAATTCCATTCGTATAATAATGTGACCAAATTTCAAATGAATTGCTTCAGCCGTTTTCATTTTATCGAACAAAACGTTGTTTAAAAACTTTAACTGGCTCTCCTGTAAAGTTGCTGTTTTGCAGATCCGTCATTGTTCTACGACTGCGACGATTTATATGTATAGGTACGTACGATCTTTTAACCTATTTGTACGTAAATAAATAAATATAAAAAGACCCTCCTTTTTGTAACTACAGAACCGAGGACACTTCAAATATCTAATTTGAGCGAAAAACCTTGTTTGAACAAAATTAAAGTCTGCTAACATTTTATTCCATAGGTAGGATTTCTAAATTCGAGCTCGAAATGGAAACTTTTCTGGCTACGTTTTTATTGGCACAGATAGCAGACTAAACTCAATTATTGGATATTGCGATTTGTAGTTTGCTGTGATTTCGGCGCTCGCACGACACGGCTTGTCAAAAGCCGCCTTTAGTTGGCGCCAAAAACTTTCCAAGATGGCAGCCATCACGACATAGCCGTCGCAATAAACCATCACTAACTTTAATCAATAAACACGCAAAAACTGAAATTCACTGCGCCATTTTTGTATTTACCAACCGACGCTATTATTTTTCGATATTTCGTGCTGTGTGTCCAATCGTTTCATTGAACAAACAGACCGCAGTTTTAAACTTAAAAAATATAAACATATATAAAATACCTAGGTATAATATTCCTGAATAAATCGTTGAATAGTGAAACTGAAAACAGCTGCAGCTATTACATAGCTACTTAACTCTTTATAACGTGTACAGGATGTTAAATTTCAAACTGCTCGGGCAGAGAACTCTAACACTCGCGTAAAACGTAGCTCGGCAACGAACATAAGAGTATGTATACATGTAGATTGTAGGTACCTAAGGCACTTGTACTATGTGCCTACCGTCAGACACAGGACATGAAGAGCGAAATGCGTGCACCATGTAGACTAGTATGAATGTAGGACCCTTTAAACAGTTGGAGTGCCTCAACAGCATAACATGTCGGCTACATGATTCTCATTCTGGTTGTAATTTGCATAGTTACTATTTCATTTATCCAAAACACTTTTGGTGGAAGTAAAACAAATAAACAATTTAAAAGCGTCACATCCTAATCCTAACTAATATTATAAATGCGAAAGTAACTGTGTCTGTCTGTCTATCTGTCTGTCTGTCTGTCTGTCTGTCTGTTACTCTTTCACGCCAAAACTACTGAACGGATTTGAATGAAATTTGGTATACATACGGTCCCCTGGGAAAGAACAAAGGCTACTTTTTATTCCGGAATTCCCACGGGAAAACTTTTTAAGGCGAAGCGAAGCGCGCGGGAACAGCTATAATTAATAAATTAAAACTATAATGTATCTTTATTCTAATTTAATCTGCATGATATCCACTTTTAGACTTCATTATCCTAGGTATTACAGATACTTTACAGGCACCGATCTATTGGGTCAGGGTTTTTGATAATTAACCCCAAGGGGCAGGGGGCCTTTCTCAAGCTGTAGGTCACATTAGTGGAGAATACATAAAACCACAAGGGAGCCATAGAGAAAAGATGACTCTGGACTGTGGTTTCTTTCCCCCGTTCTTCTCCTTATAAAGACATAATATGGGCTTTACAGCTAAAAAGGGGTAGTTTGTAAGGTATAAACCATAAAAAATATTGTACGATAAATGAAAAATTTAGCCCAACGGCAACGTTCTAATGGATATGCAATGGAAACTACAAACATAGTCAAAAGGACTATTTTTTTAAGTATTTTTTTTTATTTCATACATTTGAAATAAATGTTTGGATGTTCCAGCAATTTCCTGCGCCGGTCGGACATTGTCTCCGATACGTCCGGAGACTAAACACCGCTCGGATGATTTCGATAATTTTGTTCCAAACTGCCAGCCGTCTTCCGCACGTACCAACCGTTCACTCCCCGAGTCCCTTGAACGAACAGGGCACTTCAACAAAACAGTTCTTGAGACTATGCCCTCAGAGACCACTTTCTTTGACTTTAATAATACTCAGGGGACAACCAAACAGAATGGCTTGTAGTTATTGCAAAAGTTATTGGCATTTGTTCCCGGATATAAATGTTTCCGCCATGTACAAAACTGGGACTGCACCGGCATCCTACAAAAGTTTGTTTAACATACAATTTATAACTTATTATATTAATTTTAATTCAGCTAGGTAGTTCCAGCCGCAGCTGAACTTTACCTTGTTACATAAAGTTGTTTCAATGTTTCACTATTTCAGAGTAAGTTTGCCACTCTCTAGGCATTAGCACGGAATATTATCATTTAATTAAAGCGGCCATGTTTATGATACACAACCGATTTAATTATTTGTTTGCCCGAATTGCCGTCTGACATGATCTCTGTCGAGGATTGTAATAAAAATACGTTCGATACAGCGAGAATTTCATTTAAATAGAGGATTAAAATTAATTGGATTGGCTAAATAAATAAATCTTGGATGGGGGATGGAATTGAATTGTATTGGCCCAATCGAGGGGAGGCGCTTGTAAAAACAAACGGCAGTATTTATTTGTCAATTTGGTGCATTCTGGACCATGTAGGCACAAGCGCGGGTTGCTAACGAAGCAGCGTGGACCAAAAACAAAACTGGCCCATCTGAAAAAAAAACTGAAATTCCTGCCTTAATTCTTCAGCTAATGCCGAGGTTCTGATTTGGGAGTCCAAACCACACAATGCCTTCGAATCTTTTCACCCTCAATTCACTAGCACCGACAAACAGTGCACTACAAAGCATAGAAGTTATAAGTAACATTAACTTATTTTGTGACCTATCAAGTAAGCAGTAAAGCTGTAATCATTGCCACAACACTTGAGAAAAGTGCGCGCAGAAATGCAATGCCTTCTCCAAGCAAGAACAAAACGTGTGTGCGTTCTATACAGTCATAGGAAACGAGTCCCGACGCTTGATCTCTTGAAGAATTTAGAAGTTTGGATATTTCTAAACGTGACATTTGTTTCAGAATGCCCTCGGAGCGGCCCCGTTCTCTGGCTATGCGGGAAAGCTGAGTGCGTAGTTCATTAGTGCCAGTTGCTGTCGCTACTTTTCACTTTTTAAAGTCGGCGGACTCTACGTTTAAAAAAAACACTTTGGCAGACGTAAAAAGCTTTATTTTTACTCGACTGCCGAAGGAGGAGGGTAATGTTTTTCGATTGTATGTTTGTATGTATGTATTTTAGCCTAAACGGCTTGATAGATTTGATGTATGAGGTATCGTTAGAAGCGTATTGATTGCGCGATGGTTATAGGCTATATGACTTTACATTAAAATGTATATAGCGCCCTCTAGAGGACATAAAGTGATGATCGAAAAAATAATATTTTTCCAACTATGCTGTGTGTGTGGGGTATCAAATGAAAGGATTTGATTAGCACATTACAAAAATATGCATATTGTAGGTATTTAAATAACAACACCAAAATTATTAAAATAAAAAATGTTCATAAACTAAAACCCAACTACTGACATAAAATTTCATAAGTAATATAAAAACAACTAAAAAGTTACAAATAAAAAATATAATTATAAATAAACAAAAAACCCGACTGCACGCTAAAAAGATGAAAACAAGCCCCAATGTTAATGGAAAGTATCGCAGGCGGGGACCAACATGACCGCCACACAAGGTATTTAAGTAAGATTCAGCTAAATAGTGAACCCTCTCCTGGTCCCCGCCTGCGATACTTTCCATTAACATTGGGGCTTGTTTTCATCTGTTTAGCGTGCAGTCGGGTTTTTTGTTTATTTATATATTATATTTTTAACGATAAATGTACCGACAGGAAATGATTTAAGTAGTATATACTATAGTAACTAGTAAGGCTTTGGTAAATGTGGAAATAGAGGCTCGCTATTTTGTGAAGCAACGTTCCTAGTGGGCGCAGGTAGAAGCGAACTCGATGTCCATTAGTACTGAGCATTGAAGACATGAATGAGCGTATCCCCAGTTGGAGTGCTAGTGTCACAAGAGGCCTATTCATTACCTTACCTACCTACTTACTTATGATGATGATATATACTGATAATGGTGTTGATTATGTATACGCAAGAAATTACATTTTAGCAATCTCAAATTATAATTTTGCCAGTGGAAAGTTAAATTTACGAAAACACTCAGAGTCAATTTTAAACAAAGAATTTGACAGCTCTAAAATTAGATTGTGCCTTCATAATCGACATCAATGTAACCCTAATTTTATTTAGAACAAGAAAACGACTGGCGGTTTCACTGTCCTTTTAGTTTAACATGAAACTAATTATGTCATCATCATAGTACTTACTCATTTACAAAGTACAATAATCCGATAAGAAACACCGGATACCTATTCCAAACAGAATTCACACTTAAGCTCAAGTTTTTGTGTCTACTAGTGGAGAAATTCCACAACTCTACGAGTCTCTAAGTGTATGCCATTGCTCCACTTTGGCGGCTATTAAAAACTTTTTCGTGGCCAAGAGCTGCTATAACTACATGTAGAGCTATGTTACAAATATAAATGGTTTAATTCAACATGCTGATTTGTTGATACGTGTATTTTGTGAGTCTATGTAGTAAAGGGTTTTTCAATTGGCGCGGGTAGATTTTGGCGCCCCGTGGCGGCCATTTTGTAATGGTGTCAATTGTCAAATCTTTTGCTTATTATTCAGTTGCTTATGCCAAATCACCATGGCAGGTTACACGATTGAACAGCGCGTACAAATGATAAAACTTTATTATCAAAATAAGTGTTCGTTAGTGCAAACGTTGCGTGCATTTTACGGTAGACGTGGTGGCCCTTCACAGTAGACTCTTTAGATGATAACCAATTTTTTATGGCCCACATTAAACCATATGGACCTAGACGACATGTGGTTTCAGCAGGATGGCGCTACTTGCCACACAGCGGACGCAACGATTGACATTCTGCATGAGCGATTTGAGACTAAGGTTATCTCTCGCAGGGGTGATGTGAATTGGCCACCAAGGTCATGCGATTTAACCCTGCTAGACTTTTTCTTGTGGGGTTTTTTGAAGTCGCAGGTCTATGCAAATAAACCACAATCCACCGATGCCCTGAAGGCGAACATAGCACATGCCATCGCTCAAATTCAGGCGAATCTATGCGGAAAAGTCATTGAAAATTGGACCACTCGGATCCGTGCCACTGTGAGAAGCCGAGGCGGGCATTTGAATGATGTTATCTTCCATACTTAATGGCATATATGGGCCTTTTAAATAAATAAAAAAAATTGTTGATACCTCATATGCAGCTTGTTTAATTTCGTTTCAAAATCTACCCGCCCTTATTGAAAAACCCTTTAGTAGTATACTAACATTTTAAAATAAAAACTCGCTAACACAAGCTTTACTACGAATGGAGTCAAACGATTTTTTCCCGGAAATGTATTGCCAAATATTGAGGATTCTAATTTGATTTTTATTTCCAACGCCCATTTTGAGTTGAAGCATGATTGTAAAATTCTATATTCTTTGTATAAACTATCGTGTCGTGTCTAACTATTTAAAAAAGTGTCAGTAATCAAAATAAAAAGTGTTGATGGAAAATTTCAATTTAGTTCTTAACCGAGAAAATCTTAATTAAGGCAGTTATAATTAAATGGAGACATTGCCAGGCCGGGCGGCGTGGCATGTCCGGGGCACGTTTTCTTGTTAATGAAAAGCAACAATTACTTTCAACATAATTTTAATTTTAGGGTTCCGTAAATTCAATCTTGGGATATCTGTATGTTAGAGGGCTTTTATGTATTTTAATTAAAAAAAAATTGTAAGTCGTGAAGAAGTCATTCAGGTCATCGCGCGAATTTCACCTTATTTTGTTTTTCAAATGTTTGTTAGAAGTCACTTAACTTAACGGTACAACAAACAAAATCAACAACTTCAGGAAATCGTTACAATGGTTCTAGCGAGCATTTTAGCCCAAAAAATGTTTTTGGCTTTCTACCACCATTACATACATAGTTTTTCCGAGAACAATAAGAACTTAGGTATTTCACGGAGCACGCAATAACTGAATACTTACTGCAAATACGTAAAAAAATCAGGTCAAAACCCCCATCGACAATGTGGTTAGTGTAACGATTCATGATTTGCTCTTTTTAGCCGCAATAAGCCTGCCAGGCTTCCGCGACACGATTCCAACATGAAAACTTTTTTTTATATAATTTCACTAATCTAATAATTCCACTTACCCGACTACTTCTACACACATCAAAATACGGCTCGCGACCTATCACGTGAGTACTAATGTACTCACGTGATAGGCGGGTGACTCGCTTGCGAGCCACCTCTGACTACCCGTTCGCAGATTACAGTCGTGAGCATATGCATATACCTATGTATGCATTCTTATACTTTCTGTGGCATTGAATTAATTTTTTTCATTGGGTCTAGTTGGGTTATTCTTGGCTAGTGCCCCAATGCGTTTCATTCTCTAAGAAAAAACATCATGCAATCTAATATTAAGTTCTGAGTAGGTACCTACTATACTGAAACGGTAGCGAATACAGCACGTTCACTAAAACAAACACACACACTAATAATTGGCGCACAAAATATTGTATCAAAATCGGGCAAGAATGTATTTCCCCGATGGTACCTACTACCTACTCTCCAATGAAAATACAAAAGCTAAACACCACCAAATGACAATAGTCCGAGTGGCCCAATAGCAGACAAGTTCAGTATTCTCCATTGAATAGTACAAAGCTCAGAGTCGGGAACAAGTTGGGAAATTGGATTGTATCCCACGGGACAGGCGGCGGCGTCTGCCGGCGGTACCTACTTAATTATGTCGTCTAGCTGCATACTGCTACACGGACTCAACTATGATTTCGTTTTATTGGGATTTAAATACTGTTTTTGGATGTGGGTAGTTTTGGCGTGAGCCGTGGCGGAACGGATAAGTAACGTCTCGAATCGGGTCTCGGCTGAGGCTGTGGTTTCGAATTCTACCAATGAATTCTTGTGAAATAAAGAATTTAAGTAAGTACAATTTACGATGTACTCTTACGGTGAAAGAAAACATCGTGAGGAATCCTGCACATCTAGATTCTAGATGTGTACCTACCATAAGTGCATTTTACTTATCAAAGAAAAAAAAGGCTATACGGCTCACAAACCTACTATCACGTGAATACAAAATATACAATGAAAAGCGGTTGAATCGCTTGCGATACTGTATATATATATACCTATACATAATAAATACTTACGTAGGTAATCCACAGAGAAGATTTTTTAATGAATTTCTACATTTACCCATATTTTTTGAGCTCCTTTATTCAGAACCTAATCATTGGAGATGCATTGGAGCGAGCAGAACAAGCCTAATACCGTACTTACATAAAATTTAAGTTATGAAAAGTCACGTCTCGAAGGTAAGGAAATGTTACTGATAGAAAATGCTTGTTTTGTTTCAGGTCACGATCCTGCCGCTGTTGACAAAAATATGTTAAATAAAAAAGTACTCAAGCACAAACTGTTTATAATAGAATACACTTTTTTGCACCATGAAATGAAATATAAGAAAATGTAATCTTTTAAATAAAATATAATACCTACAAAAAGGCGGCCTTATTGCTTAAAGCAATCTCTAACATACATCCTTTGGTTGGAAGAGACAATTTTAACATAATTTATGGGAATTGATGTGCAAGGTATATACCCATAAAGTAACGAGTACTATTCTTGTTATTCTATGATATTTCTTAAACAGTAGGTGTACTGTTTAACACACTCACCAATGAAAAAGTTCCATTTACAAACACATGACACATGAAAGACTCCAATTTATTCAAACATTTCATTTGAATCTGATAAAAAGTATCGCGAGTACAAGGAACATAATATTTCTCTATGCGCGAGTGTATCTATGTCTGTATAGTGCCACAAACTTATCTGTTCCGGTGGCAGCTCACGCAAATGTGTAATATTTCTTCATTCTATTAGATTTTAAGTTTGCCAGTAGTTGTAATTCGCTCTTGTGGTTTCAATAAACCCATCTAATCTATATCAATATATAATTCATTAGTAAATAATGAGATATGGATCAATTTAGTTCGCTCTCACCGGAACAGATAAGTTTGTCGCACTATACAGGAAAATGTTGTTAGGTAACCTACTGAAATGACTGAATTGATCGAGTTCCCTGTCAGCCCCTCATCAGCCGTGACATGCACAAGGACCATTAATAATTTAATTTTATATTGGAATATCGCTGGCTGTTGGCTGTTATAAGCTGTTGATTGTGATTGATTGGTATTTTAGAGGTTTAAGTGGTGCATTGATTCCATTTCATTCACAACGCAGGTAGAGATGTAATCAATCAGTTATTTGAATGTAGACTATATACCTGTATACATAATATACAGGTTATAATATTATTACACATATTTAAATACCTTCCGGTCCACTGGACCATGTTGAAGATATTGTGCAACGTATTTAAGTAAGTATACTATAATACACAAATAGTATACATACCTAAAACTAACACTTAGCTATATTTTTCAGGCCAGTGGTAAAAAGGTCACAGTTATTTCAACATTGCCTATGTTGAAATTAACTGGGATTAATTAAATTCCTTTGGAGTTTTTACCACTTTATTTAAGTAATGAAGCCGAGCCGGCCCGGCTTACAATTGCTCCTGTTGATTGACAAGGGTTGACGGCGCACGGACAATATTACTCTAAGTCCTTACAACGTGTGTGTGTGGATGCCCTTATGTGCCGTCCGGATCCGGGAAAAATACCGTTTGCATATTGCCTTGTTAGTGCTTCAGGGTTGTACTTTACATTCCTATGATGTGGGTTAAGTGAGTTCGTTTTAGTTAGAACATTTTGTATGGTTATGATTGGCTTCGCTTTTGATGCGAGTGTATTGCAGTTTTAAACCAAACGCGTTGCGTAACAGACAGACAAAGTTTTATTTATTAATTTAGTTAATATGGCACATCAACAGTACATGTTATTATATAATAGGTAATATACAAGTTTTCATTTGAATTAAATTTTAGGATTTGTTTAACGTCGATTAATAATAACTGTTGTTACTTACTATGTTTAAATAAACCTATGAATTATTTTGAATAATTATTAAAATATGGAATATTCATTCATAATAATATAATCATTAAGAAATTAATTGTTTCGATAAACTCTAACCAGTTAATGTTTCAGAGCTACAACACGTTAAATGATTGTCAACATCAACACAAGGGACTTTGTAAAACACAATCACACTTTTTTAGGTTTAAAAAAACAACGGATATCATATAGAAAAACCGACATCGTTCATGCAACAAAAACTAACCTGGTTTTATTTTTAGCGTCGAGCCGCCATTGTTTTCAAACAGAATACGTAACGCGCATGTCGGCCGATTCTAATTGTCCCTAACGACTGGCTCAATGACACCACTTTCCCTGACATTCCGTTAGAATTTTTAAAAATCTTTCTTGGAAAAAAATATATTCATTTGTGACTTATGAGACGTTTTCAGTCTTAGGGGAACCCGGGGTAAGACGGGGTCGCTAAGGGAAAATGAAAAAAACAACAGGTATTTATAACCACAACGTTATCAATTATTTATGGCTCATTAGGAACTTAATAACGAACACTTCGGCACAGCTTTTTCTAAAAAAGTAATCCTTACTATTGACTTATTTTAAGAAATGTAAAAAATGGGAAAAAAACCATCTTGCCCCGTGTACGGGGTAAGATGGGGTAAGTATACTATGTGGGGCACAAAACATACAAACAACACTTCTTCTGTGTTTTTATCGTCAACACCAGCACCTGCAGTGTGAGCCCAACGCCTGCACCTTTGACAACCAACCCAGTTTTCCTTAGATTTAAAGTAGGACTGTTGATATCCTCACAGCAGAGGTAGACACAGTCATCTTCGTTGTTATTCTTCTTCGTAGGCAGTATCTGCTTTGTGTTTTTAGCCAACTTCCCCGTAGCCCTTTTAGAGCCCTTCTTCAATGTCAAATATCGGGTTGGAGAAAAAAAAAACTTTACCAAGCTTGATCCATACACCATCTTACCCCTCCAAAATTACCCCGTCTTGCCCCACGTTATATTTTTTATTAAAATAATTCATTAAAAAAAACTTTCAATGTTAAAGTGATTTTGCACATATCTAAACAAAGCCTACCAAACCTTAAATAAAAACACACAATTACCAAAAATGCCACTGTTTTACTTAATGTGTTGTGACGTTGTTCCTACCGGTCAAAAATAACATGGACACTACGCAAAAACAAACAATTGCGCTAACATAAAAAACGCACGCGCTCACACCTGCTGTCACTGGCGCACCAAAGGTCAATCAGTTAAGCCTATCTATTGGCTCATTACTCAGATTCCTAAGATGTATAGTTTTGCATATATGTGGGGGGGCCCGTCTTACCCCGCGACCCCGTCTTACCCCGGGTTCCCTACTCTTCTTCATTCGTTTAGGGCTGTCAAATAAAGAAACAAATAATATCATTTATTCAATTCAAAGTTTTATCCCACGCGAAACACATCACGGTGTATTCATCCAGGAATTTTAAGAATAAAAGAACCCATATTACTATAACATGAAATGAAATGAAAAACACCCCCGGTCTGTCTTCCACCTCCGATATTGCTTGACATCCTCCCACCAGCACCGACTGACGCATGAACTGAAACACAACGATGCACGACGTGTTGCGTAGGCACTAATTGAATCTAAAAAGGTCCATCGCATAGAATAATAGACCTAAGAACATATCACAATAGAGGTTTCCATATAAGTCACGCGTTCGTAATTACTTAATGTTTTGTCAAAGGAACAATGGACACAGTGGGATCCATTAGAGAAAGCCGCACGGCCCACAGACCACCCATGCCAATGCAAAGCTTTTAACACCTATTGTTGCTTCTTAACTTGAAATTTTGTTTATAACGGAAATTAATCTTCCCAATTCCTCAGCTTTTAACAATAGCAGACGAAAAAAGCTAACGATTTGAAAGCCCGGCCCATTCTTGTTTTAAGCCATTGAAACAAACTTGTAAGTCTGCGTTGAGGGTCCAAGAGTTCTTGTGAAATTGTGAAAGTTCCCAATTGATTCGAGGCTGAAGTTCCTAGCGACGCTTGCTGAAGGAGCCAAGGGGAGGGGAAAGGGGGTAATGGCGGGGGATAATTACTATTGTACTTGATTGAAACGTGTTGGTTTCTGTGTACTGATACTGTTTTTAGTTTGTTGTCGGCTGATTCACTGCTCCATTTGCTGGGGGTTTCCCTTGACTCCCCTGTGTAGTATCACTTAAATTCTTGAAAGAGGATTTATTACACTTTTGGCTACAGCGTGCTGCGTGCAAGCTCATAAGAATGATTGGTGGACGTTTTCTTTGAACCGTAGTGCGATGTACGTCGGTAGTAATGCAGGCGGCGGCTACATTGGCGTCGAAAAGCCTCCGCCTGTAAAACGTAACAGATTGTTATTGGTTTCTCACGGCCGCAGTGGCGCCGGCAGCCTGCAGCGGCGAATAATGGCAAATAAATAGCTCGCCCGTTCAAAACCAACCTCACTACGGTTGAAATAAGTGCCAAATGTTTATGACTTGTGCCGCAATTTCAATTGTCTGCAATAGACAATTAATTTAACAAAGTTTTAATCAAAGGCCGGTATTAGAGTTGTATCAATATTTGCGCAGTCCTGTCGTAATTTTCTCTGTTTAATAACTTCTCAAGTAATTGTAAGTAATATTCGTATATATCTGGAGGCGCGGCGGTCTGTGGATGTGGTTAACGGCTCAGTCGCTCGGCAGAATTATTACAGTTGGAGAGTTGTTGTATTCTAGCCTGAGTTTACGTCTATTTACTATTATCTTATTACTTATGAAGTTAAAACTAATAGTTATTAGGCTGACTACTAATAATTGATGTAAGTACGTGATTGGTAAATACTACCTGCAAATGTCAGTGATGTTTCAGGTACATACAGAAATATTATATTATAGTTCAAATACAGATTTTATGATTTTAGTTATTTCAGTATGATATGTCAAAACTGTTTCACTTATTGATGGGTTACACACACCACTAGACATTATTTTCGGATTTTACTTAATTTTTTTCCAATAAATGTTTGTACTGGATGAACAAATGAAAAAAAAACCTCCATTTCAACATTATTTATTTTATTTCTAGTCTTTTCGTAATAACTTACAATCAACATTATTCTTAGAGCTATATTATTTACAATAGTTTTATTTATTTTAAAGTTCAAGGAAGATTATTCCATTAATCAAATTCTATTTTGTTCCACTATCGTCGAGGATGTCATCATTAAACAAAAAAAATATTTATAAAATTTGGAACAAAAAATAAATAAATTTAAATTGTAATGTTCATTTATCTAAGTACGAGTTTATTTATACATTTTGAATAGGTAGGTACTTGAGTATTTTCACATGTCTGCTTTTAGTTCGATTAAATTACTAATTAATACTCACGAGCAATGAAATGAGTTCTCGAGTGGAGACCACGAACAGGCAAACGCAGCGTGGGACGCCCTCCTGCCCGCTGGACTGACGACCTTAGGCGGGTGGCGGGTAGTGGTTGGATGAGGAAGGCCGAGGACCGAGTGTTGTGGCGCTCCTTAGGAGAGGCCTATGTCCAGCAGTGGATGATTATTGGCTGATGATGATGATGAGCAATGAAAAGTTTACAAAATATTTACGAATTTAGTTGGTAATTTTCTAATGCAGTGTTAAATGTACGGTGGCCTGCGCCTAAAAGTATACAGGCGGAGTTTTTAAAATAACGATCTCAAGCTCACATGCTTCTCAAGCACATCCACATAAACACCACTGCTACACACATCACACACAACACATCCCCGGATTTATAACAGATGTAGCTGGTCCCTTCATCATCAGGGATTGCTATTTTAAAAACTCCGCCTGTATACTTTTAGGCGCAGGCCACCGTACTTCAATATTGCTGACGCTAGCTTATTCGCTAGCTTAGGAATCACGTTGTGACTGGAACTATTTCATTGCTCGCGAGTGTAGACTTTGTTTGGCAACTGTTTTAGGCGCCGCCGGCCACTGCACTCAGTTTAGTGGCCATAGTTTCGAGTCCTGCATTCCGTCGAAGAATTCGATCCCTGTGTGTAGGATTAAGTTAAGCCACCACATAGGTTACAGCCATTTACTTATATATTCTTATTTGGTTACAGCAGAGAAAACGTACCACAACTCCGAACTCTCGCGTGCAGTGTGGCCGACGCCTCAATGTAAAAACACATTAAATGAGGCAAAAATAGTGACAGATGAAAACGAAAGAGCTTTTACAATATTGAAAACATCAGTCTCTACTAAAATAGATTTTAATTTTTATACATTTTTGGATTCAATTTTAAAACCATTCAGCAATTTATTCTGTTTTAATAACACGCATCGTAGAATTTTTATCTCTAAATAATACAATGTTCAGGGTTTGTAAAGTTCGTCAGTTTGGCTTTTGTCCTGTTATGGGGCAAAAATTGCTATGTAATTTTGACAGGTTTTAAAATCTATACAGGTTTCTTTATTTTTACACTTTTAAAACGGTGAATTAAAAAATAAATCTGTTACAAATTAAAGATATAGTTAAAAATCGTATTTTACATTATTATCTTCTATTTCATATACTTTTTTGGTACTCACCATTTTAAATTGTCATACATAAATCTGTAAGTAGGTATCTCTTCTTTTATCTTGTTATTCCTACTGTGTATTTTATACTCTTTTAACAAGTTTAAAATTCTTTTGAAATTATTTCACAACAATTTTTTATGTATTTTGTAACATATTTTGCAGCGTGAGATATGTTTGACGACGTTTAATGAAATAAAAAAAATATTTTCTCCTAATGTATTAATATCTATTTTTACACTTACAACTCTTTGTACAAAACAATATATTAGAAAGAATATCTAACTACCGGTTGTGGTAAATAAGTGGCACTAGAGAAGGCAGTAGGAGCCAGGCGCCGCAGCCTGCACCTGAAAATAACAAAAAAATAAGTACCTTTGCTTATTTACTTTATAAACTAACCAAAATAAATAATCAATTTCTAAAGTCTACTTTTTAATCTCAGACACTTTTTGCAACGTAGACGTTCATAAATATTTTAAAACCGTATATCCGTCTATGGACAGTAAGCTCCACTTATCGATAATATATTTTCGAGAAAAAATAATCGTGTGCATTTTACTTTTTTCAAAGGTATCGCCCAGTAGATATGTCCTTAAGGTGTTTACCTTAAGGACTATGTTTATAAACCTCTCTAAAACTCTCTATAATGAGGCCATTAAGATCTCTATCAGACTAGACCCTGAGAAAGAACATAGGCTACTTTTTATTCCGGAATTCTCACGGCAAAACTTTTTAAGGCGAAGCGAAGCTTGCGGGAATAGCTAATTACTTTATAACTTCCACCTCCTCCTCACCTATCGCATGATTCCTGACGCCCAGCACGGACGCCACCTCCGGCTGCTCCATGTCGAACACGAGCTCTGCGCGCGCGGCCCACACGTTGTGCACGCGAGCCACGCACGTGAGCCGGAGAGAGCCGCGCACGAACGCGCCGCCGTCCACCACGAACGACACGGCGCCCACGGACGGAAGGCGAGTGTCTGGACCCGTCCTGAAAAGATTAAACTATAGTAAACGCATCGAAGTAGAAAAAAAGGGGGAAGGAATCTCGCTTAATAATAACTGAGACACCTTTTTTTAATTTTATGTGGTTGTTTTGTATATTTATTGTTTTTTTACTCTGTATTTTTTGTTGTTGTTGTTGCTGTCTGTGTGTCAAATAAACGTGTCTTTATCTTTACCTTTCAACCTTCGCAGTCTCCTTAGGAGGCCTCCGGATCTCCTCCTTGTGCACGTTCACATACGACTCGTCCAGATACTGCATGTTGCTGTCATCGTGGAATATGTTGAAGTCTTCTACCGCTTCAGTTGTAGTTGTATCAGGTTTGGGCGGCGGGTCCCATTTGAACCAGTCGGGCAACTCGTTGCCAAACGAGTCCATGTCGATCTGTGGAGGAAAGCTGCGTTAGACAAGATAGTGGGGAGATAAAGTTAGCTGGTAGTGATAGTGATTAATGGAAGGCACGCAGCTGCAGCAAAAACAATGTGGCGTCGAAGCGGCCGCCATTGTTCGCTCGTCCGGCGGAATGAAACGTCCCGAATATGGCATTCCCGCTCCCCGCCGCGTTCCGGTTCCGCCTGACAGTTTGTCAAAACAAATGCTTTTGTCTACTTGACAAAATAAAATGAGGTCACCTAAAACGTTTTCGCCACTGCAGATCTAATATTAGGCTTTATATAACACTAGCAAACTATTGCCATCGTTTATGAATATCCAAGACGTGAAAATAATTTTAATTTGTGAAACCTTCGACACAAGAGTCGCGTTATTAACCACTGCCCCATTTTGAAATGCCTACTCGACGTAAATAAATAATGCAAAATGAGTGCTAATGCTACCGAGATACAAATGAACGCTATAAATCCCGCACAGTTGCTTTAGCACAGGTTCAAAGCATAAATTAATTTCATGAAGACTAAACATTAACGGTCATCATTAGGTCACTCGATGCTCGACCTCAAACCAATTAATATTCTGTTTTGAAACACATTAAACCCAAATAACGAGTATTTTCATGAAATTGAAATGCGGAATAAACATGAAGCGCTGTGTCGCCGGCAGGCATGAATTAGAAAAATTATAATAATTATGACATAAACGGCTTTTAAAATTATCATAAAGATTGTTCTGCGTAAATTCAAGACCGTATGGAGCTTTTTCAGGGCTGTGTAATTATTTCTTCAGATATTATGTTTTCTTGTTGTCTCAGAATTTATTTGTATTTGCATGAGTTCAATCTAAATATTGTGGATGAAAGGATCACCGAGTCTTTTTCGTAGGACTTCAGGTTATTTGCCTAATGGGGTGATTTGGATAGTTAAAATTATCTAGTTCGGAGTTTTACTATAAAGGAGCTCTTACTTAGCTAAACTATACTGGCCGGTTTGTTGATACTTATTTCCATTTATAAAATGTATATACACTTATCCGTTTATTATAGTATCATACACCGCAATTCATATTTTTCTGAGACCACAAAATAAAGCCGTATACAGAAATAAAGCTGGAAATTTCTAAGTGCTTACTTTCCAGAACCAGCGCTGCTAAGCACGGGAAAATGTCCATATAAAGCGCTTATATGTTTCCAGCTTTCTTTCTGTAAACGGCTTAACTAAGCTGCTAAATAAATAATACGTTCCCAAAATGGAATGGAACAGCCTATACGAGTACAGCTGGTGGAGGCTACGAACTCAATAATAATATAAGAATATCAATATCACATACTTACTAATAGAAAATAATGCCAACCTGTTCCTCTACACATTATTTATGTATGTATTCTGAATCTGAATTCTCTGTTACGAGAATAAAGTGTTGACGTTTAGGTAGCTATAACTACATAATTTCAGGCACAATTTTCTTTTCAGTCAGCACCCACAATATTGAACATTCCTAGAATAATTCGTAGACGGTAAACGCAACTTCTGTCAGCTTTATTACTTTCGATCATGGAATCACTTTTATCAGATACTTTCTTTCATATTTTATCCTTATACAGTATTTGTTTTACTTAGAAAATAATTCATTATGATATAGGTATGGTATTTTATCTATGAATTTCCCGTTGGCAGGTGAATTTGTTCGAGAGAATACAACATGCTGTTTTTACTGCAATTTCCGAATTTGTCCGATACTGAAAGCCTGGTAACGCGTGCTTACAGCAAAACAGATAATAATTATGTTAGGCCATAGAATCATTTACTGACGGGTTATAGGTGATATAGGTATGGTGTATATTAGATAGGTATAGGTAAAATATCTATCTTCCACCTATGAGTAGTAGACTCAAACTGTTTGCAATCGGGGTAAGTCTTAATTTTTTTGTTGACTGTACACTTTAGATTCTACCTACGGGTAAGTTCCTCTAGGTACAAAAGCGTCCACCTAGGTAGGTACATGTGAACCATGGGACCGTAGTATGTGCTGCGTCGCAATTCCATTCAGCCTGAGGTTGTTACATTTGTAAAGCAACATTGTGGGACGCACAGTGAACCACAGTACGATACAGTAAGAGCACTGCCACCACAAATTATATCAATATATTATAGTGTAAAAATCGTCTATAATTCGACAGCGCTGACTTTGCAACGGGTAAAAGATTAGAGACGAAGTCGAGTAGAAAGTAACACATCAGGCCGTATACAGAACAGAAAGAACGCTTGTTATGAACGCTGATCAGTTTCATTTATGTAACAAACTTGTGCTGATAAGCGCAGAAAAATAATCCATAAACTTCCGGCGCTAGTAACCGTAGTAGTGTCAGAAATTACAAGGAATACTTTTTTCTGACTGTATTTATGATAATAATAATCTATTCTTGTGTACAAATAAAGAATATTCTATCTATCTATCTAATAGCAATTTATTACTTTATAAACTTAGTAGGTAACTGCTATAAAGTCATTGTAGATCCATCAACTTCAACCGTTCGATGTTCTTTTGTTTAGAATTCCGTGCAACGGGCACTAATGAGTCTGCTAACGGTAGCCTCGATGGCCTCATCTCAGAAAGACTCTAGTTTTGAACTCGATATTTCTACGAGCACCGTGATAGGCTAATGGATGGGATGTGTGACTTCAATGTGGGCTCAAGCCTGCTTTTAATCAGAAACGTATTTTACAGAATGTTGCAAAAGTGGCATAGTTGGCCGAAAGGTCTCAGGGGGTCAAGTCAGAATAACATTTGAAAATTAGTGAAAATTCTTGTGTGGACTGGACGCCCTGCCCTGACTCTTGCGACTTTAATACCTGGTTTAAGGGTCTACCATTTTTTTAACACCCTGTATTGAGTGGTTTCTGATTTCAGGCAATCTTCTCTGTATTATGCTGTGGTGTGGTGTGTGTGTGTGTGTGTGTGTGTGTGTGACACTTTACATAAGTACCTACGCGAATTGTTTAGGTGTGTTTTGTTTGTATGGAATTGTGTGTGTGTGTGTGTGAGTGTGTGTGTTGCAGAACACAAAGACGCATCGGCGATGAGTCGGTGATGCCTTAGAATTATGCGAGCGAATGTTAACTTGTGAGTTCTGTTGCATGTTGAATCTAGAATGAGTAATTACAATATAAGATAAGATAAGATAATTTTATTAAAATTCCACAAAAATCATATAAGGTATAACTATTCTAAATATGTTTTTTAAAGAACTTAAAATAGTATAATCAAACCTGAACTAAGGTACGCTATGTACTTTGTATTTCAGGTAAGCTTAAAGAGCACATCATGCAACTTAAAAATTCCAAAAGAATACAGTCAAATTTAGTTAACTAATCCGAGCTATATAAAACTAACGGTGTAAGAGTTTAAATTTAATGAGGGTCATACATAGATATAAAAACTAGGTTATTAGGTAAATTGGCATAATGAGGTAAACAATACAAAATTATTACAAGACTATTTTAGACTTGTCAGCAAGGTTTTTATGTCAGCATGTGAAAAGTGTTGTAGCATTAAGATTAATAATCAATAAAACGGTGTCATAATAATAACGTAGGTAAATTATCACGTTCTAGACTATTTTAAACAAGAGCGTTTGTTCGGACTTCATAATCAGTAGAGTTTATCATGTTCAATTCGGCAAATTTCCTTGCTGGACAGGCTTCCTCGCCGGTTTTATGGTCACAAGGTTTTTTGAAGCGGAGGCACGTCGCACATACTGGGGGCTCAGTTGTCTGGGGGCATTCTTTGATGGTATGGCCGACTTGTCCGCAGTGACCACAAGTTGACTCGGGCTCTCGGCAAAATTTGGCTGAGTGGCCATATTGCTGACACTTGAAGCACCTCGAGACATATGTATAGTCTCTTACGGGGCATGATGACCAGTGAAGATATACTCGACGCTGTGATATCAATAATTTCCTTACGTCAGCTGGGACTTCCAAAATATAGTTGGAATTTAGGCCTCCTTTCTTTCCTGATAGATGACTCAGTTTAATACTGCTTACTATGGAATCTCGTTCTGAGTTTGGGAAATGGTCAGTAATATTTTGTTCGTATAAGTAATCTATTACCTGAGTATTACTTAAATTATTGGGGACATCAATAATAATAATTCTTGGTTTCCGTTTGCTGACCTCTGAGATAGTTAGGCCAGCAGAGTTGAACTTCTCGCATTGCTTCAGTTTCTGGATGTCTTCTTTTCTTTCAGTGCTAATAATGACGCCACCGTTCTTTGTTTTCCTGACGCTACTCACGTGTAGTTTTAATTCTACAGGACTGATTATTTTTTGCACTAAGTTTTTAGTTTCCTCGCTACTTTTTTCTTTATTTTCTGGGAAAATGGCTATAGAGCTGGAGTTGGAAGGCCTAATGACCTGGCTGTTACCCTTTTTGATAACATCCGCAAAGGAAGGCTGGCTGCTAGCTGGATTTGGCTGCTTCTTGCACACATCTTGGATCGAAGTGTTGAGGGCTTCGAGACATTTTCGTACACCTCCTTGTTCATAAAGATGCTCTATCTTCTCTTGGGCTGAGATCGCGTGCTGCTTTACTGATTGATATTGCACAGCCATTTGTGAGGTCCCAGCACCAATCTTACGGCAGAGGGTGGCTATTCGTAACTTCTGGTCCGAATTAAGTTTTCCTTCAGTAGAGATAATGCAGACCTCATTTAGACAACTTTCTATATGGGCCATCCATTTTTGAATCTCAGGGGTTGAAATAACTTCTATCACTGGCGGTTCCGGTTTTTCTTCATGATGCTGATGGTCTCTCGTGCAGGAAGAGGCAGGAGGCGGGCTCCGGGCAGTCCTGGAGCTGCGGTTGAACGGGCTCGCTTCCGCGTTCGACATGTTGGTACAAAGTTCACTAGTCCATGTTTGTAACTCACTCTTGACACAGTTAGAAGAAATGCTGATACATGAATCAGATAAAATAATTCGTCGTTAATATGTCGTCGGGACTAGCTTCTAATTAGAACCTATGCTGGTATACTCGTGGTGTTTATCTGAGTACGTTGCCATAGTTAGCTGGTACACGAGTGACATTTGACGTAACAAAATTGCCATCAATCAGGGCGACTCTGAATACAAGATGATTCAGTAGACATGAGCAGGGTTAACCATATATTTATTTTATTAACTTTATCTAATATACTTCCTCATGGTAACAATGGAAAACTTTCTCATTCAGTCCGCGCTGGCGCTTAAATCGAGCACTGACTTACGAATCTGCCAAACCCTTTGTAAGACAGTGTATGAAAACGAGGTAGTGTTAAGTTATAATGTTTTCCATAGTTTGCGCGGGTGATATATTATGTCGTAACACTATCCTATACATATAATTATGATATCCAATTCTACTGCCCGCAAGACTTGACCTCGAAGCACGCTTTCCTCCGACCGGGAGGGAGAGCCGAGAGAAGTCAGAAGTCACCTTCTGCTACCCCACGATGGTGAGAGAAGTAAGAAGGCGCGCGCTTCAAGGTAAATTTTCAAGAGTCTATCGAGAGGGGAGCGCTATTAAACGTCATCATCATCATTGGCCACTGCAACTTGGCAGATGGTTGTTACAGCGGCTGTAGGGTTTGAGAGCCACATTTTTTCCTGTGACTGAACAGACCTATACGGGCCTTACACTACTTACCACATCGGTCTATTCCAAGTTAAGAGTAGTAAGTCCCAATTAAGTGAACTACACTCACAGGCAATGAAAAAGTTCCACCTGCCATTGACGTTCCATATTATGTCACTGTAACTTTTTCACTGCTCATGAGTGTATTACTACATTGGAGAACGTACCTGTAGTCCATTAAGCGCGAACGTGAGGTTGGCGGGGGGCGAGGAGGGGGGCGCGGCGCACGTGGCCTGCAGGCTGCTGCCCACGCCGTACCACGAGCGGTCCGACACCAGCTTGGGACCCCACTCTGGAGGCTCTGTGGGCAATGGGAAACGGGGGATGTAGCGAGGCTGGAGAATTCTATTCTATTCCGTTTTATTCTCGGAGGGGGTGTTAGTATCTGCACCTGAATGGCTCTCTCGGGTGGAACCACCACGTTGGTCCACTGCGGGTTGGTTCACATATCATGATGTGCTAAATCTAGATATGCAGGTTTCCTCACGATATTTTCCTTCACCGTGAGAGTGATGGTTTACATTGTATTTAAATTAAAAGAACTTATTGGTACATGTATTGTCAGCTTCTTGCCTTTGCTCCTTGGTAAACACAAGGTCATTAACCCGGCCCCAGGGGGATCAGAGACATCTCCTCTGAGCCCCACTGGGGTAGCTCCTGTTCGGCGCGTCCACGTCGCGGGGGTGGGCACCTCTCTCTTCAGTAGGCCGGAGTGAGCTGGTGGCTGAGTTCGTCCAGGGACCCAGGCCTGCGGGGTATAACGCAGAACCCGTGCCCAGGGTTACGGGTGAAGACCTCAACGGTAGAAAGGGCGGAGACAGTGGGTGTCGGTACGGCTTATCTAGCGGAGGAGGCAGGCCTTGTCACAGGGGCGTGAATTCTGTGGCCTAGTGTCGGGCAGCAGCGGCATTAGTACTGGTGCGAGGACGAAAACTGGAAGTTCTAGGGCTCTCACCAGACACACCTGCGATGACAGAAAGCAACGGGAAACTACTGTCATTAGAACTCCCTTGTTGGTCAGCTCGACCACAGCAATTATGGAAGAAAGCCCAAAAATTACGGCCCCGAGTTCCCGGCGTTCCTTAAATGGAACAGGGGTGCTAAGAATCTCCGGGAGGAAACAGAAACATAAATTTAGAACGGCAACTTGGAATGTAAGAGGCCTGAGAAGGGAAGAGAAAGTGTTTAATCTAGCTATGGAGATGGATCGTTTAGGGATTGAGATATTGGGATTGAGTGAAGTTAAAATGACTGGGACTGATAAATTAAGAATACATAAGGATAAGACGCTGTATTACTCTGGAAACGATGCGTCCTCTGAAACTTACGGTGTGGCTATTATCATCAATAACCATATAAATTCAGCAGTCATTAACGTTATACCACTTTCGAATCGCACCATGATGATTCAACTTGACACTAAGCCTCGTAAGATGAATATCATTCAGGTTTATGCACCAACCGCAGACAAGCCGATATCTGAAGTGGAGGATTTCTACAAAGAAGTAGACGAACTTTACCAGCTAACCAAGAAAGAGGATATCAATATCGTAATGGGAGATCTCAATGCGAAGATCGGGCAAGGAGAGGTACCAGGCGTTGTTGGAAAATGGGGTCTCGGAGCCAGGAACGACAGGGGAGATCTTTTGGTACAGTTTTGCCAAGAAAAGGAACTAATCATCGCAAACACAATGTTCAAGATGCCAATGAGACGACTGTATACGTGGACGTCACCAGCACATACAGATGAGAACATAGTTAGAAACCAAATTGACTTTGTGATGGTTAACAGTAGGTTCAAGAACTGTATATCTAGCGCCAAAACCTATCCAGGTGCAGATATAGGGTCAGACCACAATCCTGTAGTCGTAGATATGGCATGTAGACTAAAATACCATAGAAAAAAAATAACAGCGCCGGTGTTGATATTAAAAAACTATCCCAACCAGATATTAGGCCGAAAGTGCACTCTAGGATCAATGCTTGGGCAGCCGAATATAAAAGAGACGTAACAGCTACGCAACGGAAAAATATTTGGTCCAGCATGAAGTGTTTGGTCTCAGATATTAATGCTACTATTTTACGGCCATCAAAGGAAGCACAGAAGCAGGTGTGGATGACTGAAGACATTCTAGAATTGATTCAGAAACGCCGACTCTACAAAAATTCAGACGAAGATAGGTACAGAAGTCTACAAAAAGAAATTCGCCGTAAATGTCGTAATGCTAGATCGAAATGGTACGAAGAACGATGCGAACATGTGGAGTCCTTGTTAGCGAAGCATGACTCATTTAATCTCCACAAGGAGATAAAGAATATGGCCGGCATTCACAAAAAGCGCCAGCAATCTTTCCTGGCCGATGGTAGTGGCAAAATTATACTGGACGTGCAAGTTAAGAAACAACAATGGGCACTGTACATAAAAGAGCTGTTCAGCGACGATACCCGAAGCTGCACTCAAGACTTAGGTGTTGCTGAAGGTCCTAGTATTCTAAAGTCGGAAGTGCTCAGCGCCTTGCATAAAGCCAAATCGGGAAAGGCAGTTGGTCCAGATAAAGTTAATATAGAAATCCTGAAACTACTAGAATCAGATAACATAGCTGCTCTTGTAGATCTCTACAACTACGTGTACGACTCTGGCGATATACCTGAAGACTGGTTGAAATCTACCTTCATCACTCTACCTAAGAAACAGGGCGCAAAGAAATGCCAAGATTTCCGTACCATAAGCCTCATGAGCCAAGTGTTAAAAGTGTTTTTAAGCATTATATACACAATCGCATCAGAACTAAATGCGAAGATCAGCTCGAGGAAAGTCAGTTTGGTTTCCGCGCTGGCATGGGTACGAGAGAGGCTCAATTCGCACTCAACGTGCTAGTTCAAAAGTGTAGGGAAATGCAGCAAACTGTGTTTCTTTGCTTTATAGACTACGAGAAAGCTTTCGACCGTGTACAACACGAGGTACTTATTAAACAACTCGTAGCTATCGGCCTAGACAGCAAAGACATACGCATCATCAGCAACCTATACTGGAGGCAATCAGCAACGGTATTGGTGGATGGAGAGGAAACAGGTGCCGTTGGTATTCAACGAGGTGTCCGTCAAGGATGCATCTTGTCCCCGTTGCTCTTCAATCTATACTCCGAAACAATCATACGAGAAGCACTGGAAGACGTGGAAGCAGGAGTCGTCGTCAACGGGCGCGTGGTCAACAACCTGCGTTACGCGGACGACACTGTCCTATTAGCATCCACCCAAGAAGGTCTCCAACAGATTGTAGACAGAGTTTACGAGTGCAGCAGAAGAGTTGGGTTGAACATGAATGTGTCCAAGACGAAATTTATGGTAGTCGCGAATGAGCCCAAAACGACGACAGACTTACGCATAGGAGCGAACATCATTGAAAGAGTCGACAAATACAAGTATCTTGGGTCATGGCTGACGGACTCATGGGGGAGTGATACTGAAATACGAGTGCGTATCGAAATTGCCCGAGCGTCATTCATGAATCTGAAAAAAGTTCTGTGTTGTCGACAACTTTCTATAAAACTCCGTACCAAGATTCTGAAGTGCTACGTGTGGCCCATCGTCCTTTATGGGTGCGAGTCATGGACCATAAAGGAAAACTTCAAGAAAAAACTTGAAGCTTTCGAGATGTGGTGTTACCGACGCATGATTCGAATCAGTTGGACCGATAAAGTCACCAATGTCGAAGTTCTGAAACGAATGCATAAGCAAGTGGAACTCGTGCGTACCATTAAGCAGCGCAAAGTAGCCTACTTAGGACACGTTTTGCGTAATAAACGATACCAGCTGCTACATACCATAATAATGGGCAAAGTGGAAGGAAAGAGAAGGCCTGGAAGGAGAAAATTGACGTGGCTGTGCAACATCAAAGAGTGGACCGGTGTAAAAACCGTGGAAGAATTATTTAAAACAGCCAGGAATAGAGAGCGCTGCAAAGAGCTGACTGCCAACCTTCAATGATGGAGAGGCACTATAAGAAGAAGATTGTCAGCTCCGATATTCGATTCTACATCTCTTGCGTGATAAGCGGGCACTCACCCGACTGAGCTACTAGGGAAATAAGCGATCTTGGGCTTGCTAAGAGATCGCTATCATATCGTTTTTCAGAGGTTTCGACAAAGGGTTGTTGTGTTATTCCTCTAGTTCTTCCTTTTTTCATACAAATAAGTTAATACAAGTTTTCGTTTACACTAAAACATTACGAAATAATACCTACGCTTATGCTAGCTCCGTCTTTCATGCATGTAAATAGAGATTCAGGCTTTAAAATTTAAAACATTGTACCTCAATCAATATTGAACAGTAGTACTTACTATTCGTTTTCTGCTATCATAATAATAAGTGACCAAATTAGATTATTTTTAACTTTTTGATAGCGTAGGCGGTTTAATTATTGACATAAATACAAGAGACTCTCATAGTGTATTCTATGGGTATCACTATAGGCACCAAACTATTCCTCAGTTCCTCACCCACGCGTGACATTTACGAAACTATACTGGAAATAGCACCATCTGTAGTATACTGTATAATTTTGAATATTTTGATGATATATTATCATAACTACAACTAGCTAGGATTTAACATAATATGTTTTCATACACAAATTAGCTCTATCCAGCCAACAAGGGTACAAACTTGTTAGAATTTATACCCAGGTCTCTAGAGGTCTTCGACCAAGCACAAAATACGCAGCTTTTCCAAAAATACTGAAGGTAAAACTCGAACTATATCGGAATAAACTGTTATTTTTTTCACGATTTCAAACTTGGTACCGTTAGTGGCTCACTATGTCGATACAATGGCCTGACGACGATGTTGAGTTTAGGTACTGATGCCAATTCACCCTGTATGTTTTATAGTAATCCAAGGGGAACGTAATTATTATAAAAGGATAATTCTATATTTTTTGCTACACAACAGTACGAAAGAGATGTAGGCTAAAACAAAGGATTAGACAGATTAGCATTTTACTCAAATTCTGACTTATAATATTTTAGAAGAAAGCCTCTTATTACTTTAAGGATTAGCTCTAAATTTGAATAAGCATAATCATTGTAGGCTTTAGCTCGCGCGCGTCGGGATTAAAGTTATAATATTAACATTTAATTTAAGACCTCTGTGTACTTTTGTACACCAAACCGCCAGCACACACGTGGCTGGCTAATTACTCACTTCTACATGCATAGTCAGAAAAAGTGCCTAATTAGTACGAGTATGAAGAAACTTTTTATAGTAAAAGAATAACAGTAATTTATCTTCTTTGTGCTGCTGCAATTTTCATGTATTGTGCTACTCTGCTGTGTGAGATCCTTAGAATGAGTGCGAAGTATCAATCGAATATATGGATTTATTACTAGTAAGCTAAGTAAAGATCCCACGTACCATTCCTCAGTATGAAATGTTGACTTTTAATTTTTTAGGCATTATATATGTGCAAATGACGTGTCCCATAGTACCTATATTATTATGCAATTGATTTGCAAAGTTATCGTACTGCTTGCAACAGTTTATCAGCGGCTTTGTCTCTTGGTTTCACGTAGGATTTCGTTGATTAGCGAGTTGAATATTAGTATCAAAGTGGAACCTGCAAAAACGGCCTGCAATTAACAAGGTTTTTCCTGCCTTAATTCGAACCAATTAAGGAAGATTCAGCTTGGCCTTTTCAACGGTATAACAGTTACAAAGAGCGTTTTATGTTTTATATAATTCAGCGAGTTGGCTTCGTTCATGAAATTAACTGGATGAATGAAATTAACTCGACGAATGGTTGAGCGTTCACTCGATTACGCCGGTGCAACAGTTTGTGTTTAGCGAGCTCCAATCATATTTCACGAGTAAACGGTTTATTGACGAGAACCAAAATGTATGCTTACCTATATAAGCTAAATGTATATGTTAGAAGGTTGGTAATAATGCGCATGCCAATAATTTAATTATTCAATGTAATGATTTATGTGTTTTATTTATATGGAGTTTTATTTAGTGTTAAAAGATTGCTGATGATTATATCATACGATAATTTATGCTAATTTAAAAACAATAAAGTAGCTGTTCTGACCTATAACTTGCTCACAGCTCACCATTGTACCATTAGCCCTTTATCGACAACCCAACTTATAAAATCTATTCGAAATTACGACACAGACAAAACCAACATCCACAAATAAAATCACATTTTCCATTTCAGATTGAGCCTTTTAAAGTATCGGAACTTGCAATTAAGTTCTGGTTTTCACTCAGCCCTCCTAATTAGGCGGAAATGTCTTTCGTAGCCACAAAGGCTTTTACGTAACTCGGTAACAGAGAGTCGATAATAGCTAGAATCGAGTGGCACAGCACAGCCATGCATCGGGTGAAGTTGTGCAGTCGGCGCTCGGTTGCAGCTCCCGATGATACATGGCGAGGGAAACTCACAGTGACGTATTCTAGAACACTCTACGGTTTTAAAGTTGTGGTAGATACTTGTGTAGTTGAAAAATCGGCAACAGTCTAGAGCTGTAGTAATTGGCTATGGAAATAAAGATAGAAACGCTTGAGCCAGAGTATGGTTTGCCACCGAAGGATTGGGTAGCCAGATAATCGTCAGTCAATGTATAAGGAAGAGGTGATAAGGCATTCGAAGAGGCGTCTATCGTGCACCAGTGATTTGGATTTATGTTTGTAATAGTAATTAAAAACGCTTTATTGCAAACATACACGTTTGTACATACGAAACTGGTATATTTAAAAGACTGAGTGAATGCATAATAAATGTTGCTATTTCATCGTCAACGTAGCACCTACATATTTTGCAGAAATGTTGAGTACTTTCATAAAACTTTATACCCTCGCTTGCTTCAAAGTTGTAGTAACTTGATATTTTTCATTTTTACTGGAGTACAACGAAGCATTTCTAAAGCTGCAGTGAATCCATGTGTAGCTCTAGAACCGCTGTGATGGCCTGAATACCGCATCTGTTTCTACCACCACGACGTTTAGTCCACGACAATGATATATGCGAGCAATAATAGCTTCTGTAACAAGGCAGTAAAAGCGCAAATGGAACGGGCCAGGTAAACATCTGTAAATGAGTAAAGTTCCGAATAACAAATTGCGTAATGGGCTGCGGTGTTTTGGAGTTTTTCCTACCGTCGAATGTGTTTGGTTAAGTTTGGTTTTGTGCCCGTATATTGGGGTGAGACGCTTTGTAATAAATAATGTTAAAGTTCTGTAACTAGCGAAAGTTTTGGAGAACTTACTTTATTATTGCTTATCATCTTGTCAAATGATATTATTATATTTTGCGCTCTGGCCAAGAACTTGTATTCCTTTCCCAAAATGATTGTTTGTCGTTTTTGCCTCACAGATGTTTTGACCATATAAGGACATAACTCTTCGTACCATTATGTTGGTATAACATTAACTTTATTTATATATGTATATTTCCTGAATATAAATTACCGTTCTTTTATGAATACTTACTAAATATGATTGGATATTTGTTAGCCC
The DNA here is from genome assembly GCF_932276165.1 of Plutella xylostella. NCBI lineage: Eukaryota > Metazoa > Arthropoda > Insecta > Lepidoptera > Plutellidae > Plutella > Plutella xylostella. Next base: position 2,072,954 of record NC_064002.1, read on the forward strand.
CAGAACCTTCAAAGTTATTTGCTTTCATAAAACATATTTAAATATTCAAACCTCAAGTTAAGGCAAGATTACAATTTAATGTTTTATCGAGGAACGAGGCGAGAAATTGTGAGAATCTGAAAAGGGTTAAACTAAAAGACTTGTTAAACATTTTGTTAGGGAAGTTTTTACCGAACATAAACCAAGGGAATTCCGGCTTAGTTAAATCGTTTGTTTTAGGAAGAAAATCGGAAACGTCAATTTTATCAAAAGGAATTCAGTCTTTTGGTCGCCTCTGTCGGCAAAATAGCAGTAAGATCTAACTGGCTAGCTAGGTCGTCTTGAACCACATTTCATTTTGTAATGGTGTGATAAAATAAAAATAAAAACTGTAATTAAGTATATGTTTCAAGATTGAATTAAAATGTATGATGCGTATGCTACGCCACTTTATTGCTACGCAACATTGCTACGACGGTAGCTACGCATTTCGTAGCACCACGCTACGGCGCGGCGGCGTAGCACACTCGTAGCAAAAGCTAAGGATTTTTTAAATTCACTTTAGCTTCGTCGTAAATGCTTTTTTTGTCGCTAGCAACTTTTTAATTTTAATAAATTGTATTCATACAAATAATACTTGTTGGTATAAATGTAGTACCTCTACTAAATGCAAATATTATGCTATTAGATTTTTGATTAACCGAAAGAAATAAAGAATAAAATATTTTGTATTAAAAAACCAAAAAGCCTGTTATATTATGTTCAGTATTGAGCAGGGTAACTTGAAAACTAGACACGGAGCACAAGGCTTCATAAAAGTGACCCTGCAATCGTACAAAGTCTCGACAAACACTGAAAACCACAAATATCGTTGCTGAAACCGGCTTTTTCACTTGAAATTTTCATTCGGCGCCACACTTTTCATATGAATTTCACACTTTTAGGTCGCCGGCTGACCTGAATCGTACGATGTGTGGCGCCGGCCTTTTCGACTTACTGATTATTTCACTCTTTTTGGTTTAAAATGTTTTAACACATCAAGGATTTTGGCTACCATTCACAAAATGGTGAGCAATTGCATTCTGAAACAAGTTATTAAGTTATATTGGACACGTCAGCTCTACACGGGAAAAATATAAGTTGCTCATAATTACAAGTCGTCTGACATACTTTCAGATTAAAATTAACCGTATCCGTATTATGATACCTACATTCACAATTTACTGTGCTTGCAATTGAAATCTCAATTATTCATACAGTATAAATACCCACCGTAAACTCAATAAAACAAGCAATACTGTATTGAAATAAGTAGAATAGCACAAAGGAACTAATCCAATGTTCCATTTGCAGCGAGAGTAAAGAGGTATGCACCAGCAGCTACTGAGTCGCGGCATTTTGCATAAAGAACACTATTTAAATTACAAAACAGTGAGAGAAGACTCGAGGAGGCTTCAAAGGTGATTTTACTGCAGATAAGAAAGCGCAGGGCTGAGCCCCAGTTCCAGTAAACAGCATCATCAAAAACATAATTCAGTAATAAATGTTTAATGACGATGATGATGATGATTCTATCCAACCGGATTCGGTCACGGCGACTGTGGCGGCATTTTTTTCATCTATTATTATGTAATGGTTTTAAACTTATAATTTACCTATCATATACATAAAATAAATTATTATATGAAACATTTAAATCAATATCTTTTGGGTACATATTAGAAACAAATTTACTTTATGTAGTAAAGCTTACTATAGTATAAATGATTATTTAAACGACAAAAACGCGTGGTCTTGTCCACCTCAGCTAAGGCTATTGAAAAAATGAAATGGATATAGGTACTTAAGTAAAATTGTAGGTACTAGATATATGTAAGTAAAAATTGTAATAGATTATAAGGAAAAAGTTGAAAAGATGCTCGAGGAGTTCCTTTCGCCATTTCTTTCCTTCTCAATGACAGGGCCTTTGTGAAATGGTGGTAGATGACTATCGACAAATAATTGTAAAATTTTACGTCGATTAAACCATTTGAATTTGAATTTGAATTTGACTATAATGATCGGTCTCGTTCTGTGACAGGCAAGCAATAAAATTGCTACAATGTATTTGAATTTTATTTAAAGGCCACTATTGTCGGACATGAACGAAGTACTCTGCAAAATACAGCAGCTATGAAAATATGTGCAGTGCACTAAATAAACTATTTTTTTCTTTCTGTCTTGGAAATGAGTACCATTTTCCGCCCTAGACAAAAGGGAAGATGGGCGAAAAATGGCATCGGGTGAGGCCTTATCGGTATTCATTAAGTATGGGTATTTCCATCATCTGTCGTGGAGCTCGAGTTTGGAAAAAACCCAACTGAACCAGCCTTCAGTTAATAAGTATTTAACTGTTTGTAGAAGTAGCAGAATGGGAGCCCTGGCCTATATACGGGGAGTGCTCTGAAAGCATCCGCGGCATCTCAACTGCGATCCGCACTCATAAGTTTGTTTTTCTGACGCGCTCGTATTAGCTTTTCCTTTATTAAAATATGATGAATATGATGATGTTATATTACAGATTTTGAGTGACACATACAGATATTTCAGTCACTTTATCACACTTGTCCGTATTCTGTAAAGGCAAGACTGAAAAATATTTAAGGTAGACCTTCGTGCAACTGGGCGTTAGATAGATAGTGTCACAGTTATAACCACAATTTAAAATATAAGTTTAAAGTACAATTACTAACCTAAACAAATGTTTGTGTAGCAGACTACTCTAGCATGTTTTTGTTCCATAGTTTTGGACTGTTTAACATTAAGATCCACAAGCATGAATTTATAAGAATGTATTAAGTAATAGCAATCTGTTTTTGTAAATTATAAATAAATACTTTCCGTTCGAGTAAAATATTTATGTAGTGGCCACTGACCACGGGAATGTAACAAATTAAGTTAAAGGTGGCCTTTACTCGTAAAAAGTTAACGACTCTACTAAAAAGTTAATGACAAAGATCTAATCTGTTGGTTTATTTCTAAAAGCCTCGGTATTATAAAATTAGGACCTTTTACAATTGTTATTATGTCCGTCTGTAATAACTAGGATATTTAGGTATATTTGATATGAAAGATTTTATTTATTTATTTATTTATTTATTTAACACACACACTTAATACTATTATGACAGTTATTCACCAATGCAATAGTTTAGTGTCACAAAATTATAACATTCTTACTTATTATATGAAGTACTTATATAATAGGTAGTTAAATACATAACAACATAAAAACAACATTTCAAACATGCTTATAACAAATAATATAAAGAGCCGCCTTGGTAAATTCACTCAGGGAGCAGTAAAATATGTCGATATTAGAATCTATGGCATTGAGCAACCGTATGGCCCGGGTCAGGGGAGCCTGCCGGAGGAGGTTCGTCCTGCCATTCGGAACGTCAAAAGTTCGGTTCAGACGTCGCCTCAAATAATCTCTCGGAACCGTTAGATAAATTAATAAACCAATACAATAAAACCATAAGCTATTTTAATTATTTACATCATCATCACATGCATCACGTCATCAAGTAAACACGAAAAACTTAATTTAGCCAATTTTAATGTCCCGAAAATCAAATTTAATGTCCAGAAATCGAATTCGGGTCCTCTGGGAGTTGAAGCAGCTCTAGCATTTGACAACTAAGCAGTTTTCCTCTTAGGTAGCACAGCACCTATACCACCCTTATACGATATGGTGGAACTAATCAAACAGCTGGTTAGTTATTCCAAAGAGGTCAGGGGGGCAACGGGAGTGGTGACGGGTTGAAATAGTTTGAATCAATGTGACTGGTCCCGGCTTAAATCGGTCAACCGGAAAAATGTAAACTACAGGGCGATTTGCCTCCATCGCTGAAAGCTTTAAAAGTTTGCCAATACCACTCTCTTTTTTGGTAAAAAAGACCTATGAATTTTCCTGATTTAAATGCTTCGTTTACGTTATTTTTCTGGGTATTCTAAAATACCTCCAGTAAAAATATGGAGTATTTCCCGGTATGATGGAAATATTGTTTGTTTACAAATGAAACATTTAGAGTAGACAAATAAAAAATTGTATTTCTTGCTAAACACAAAACGTAGAAAAGCATAAAAATTTAAAACTTTTGAATTTAGTACAAAAATCTACTATATTTCTCAAATGAGTATCTGTGAGTGACCCAATTTATAAAACTACTACAATTCGACATCAACGGGGCGGGGGCGGCAAAGACGTCTTAAGTAGTATGACAATGAAAACGTTCTACCATGCTGTGGAAAAAAGGGCCAGCTGAATACCAGCGCTGTGGCCTTATTGACGCTCTGGACAGCAACAAATGGTGTTATTGTTTGTTTTCCATAATTGTCTGTATTTGTTGTTGTTTTCAGTGTCTTAAATACTTAAACGTGTCTTTTTCTTTTATTACAGTATATGTGTGCAATAAATAATTATCCATGTTAAATCCTACCGTCCGTAGAAGCGTCCGTAGTCGAGCGGGCCTCAGTGATCGTAACTGATCGCTGAGGTTATTTATTATTATTATTTATTATTTATTATAGGTAGATACACCAACAGCATACATATTATTACAGGTTAAGCAACAACTGACACGGTCAGCCATTGGATGGGTGACCAATTTCAAGTGGTGCTTTTCTGGACGCTTCCGTGCTTCGGACGGCACGTTAAGCCGTGGGTCCCGGTTGCTGCTTCGGTAGCAGTCGTTAAGCCTAGTCAGAGGCCTTCGGGTGGCTTGAAAACATCTGACAGTCGGGTTGCCCACTTATCCGACAACTCTCTCAGCACAAGCTTGCTTGTGTTGGGGTCCACCAACCCGCACTTGGGCAGCGTGGTGGACTAGGCCTAAACCCTTCCTTCATTGGAAGGAGGCCCGTGCCCCAGCAGTGGGGACGTAATGGGTCATGATGTATGATGTAAATCTTACCGACGACCTCGAGCGGCGCGGACCGCAGCTCGGTGTGGAAGGTGGGCGCGTCGGCGGACACCTCGCAGCGGAAGCGCCCCGCCAGCGCCGGCGTCGCCTGCTGCAGCACCACGCGCCGCGCGCCCGACCGGGAGATCTGGGGGGTGGGAATCACTTAGATTAACAATATAGGAACCAGATGGTGTGTCACGAACGAAACCTAAGCAAAGCACTTTTCAAACTTTTAAATTAAACCTAATCACTACCGTTATACCAATGAATAAGGTCACAAATCTTCTAATCGATATGCAATGCTAAATAAGAGCTCATTGGTAGAATTTGGGTTTCATTTGGAAATTTCTTGTGCACTGACACTCCATCTTGTTTGCATATTGTTAGTCTAAGCCAGAAGGTTATAAATCTATCATCAACATCTTCTAGGTGACATCACATTGATCTAAGGGCGCCAGGGGGGTTACCATCACCGAAAAAATATTAATTAACAATCCTAGGGCAGCGTTGCTGGCCTGTCAAATCTGACGTAACTTGTATGAATCTGACAGATGTTTGACAGACGAGTGACACTGCTTAAGAATTGTTAATTGCTAATCGGTGGTGGTAACGTAGCAGAGGGTTAAAAGCTAACATCATCATCATTTCTAAGTCGTCAGTTGTCAAAGAGCTTTCATGGATTTAAATATGTAGATGCCACTATCCCGGAAACTACATCTCGGTATCAATAAGTTTTATTCTCTTTTATAACCCTTAACTTAACTTCCACTATACACAGCGATTCCAGCCTACAGAGGCTACCACCTACCACTGGCCTTTACACTAAGACTACTCGCGAACAAGACAGTCACACTCATCGTCACTATTATCATGAACCAAAAAACTGATATGGAACATGGGGACACACATCACTCTGTGAGAACAGAGCCTTTAACAAGACAAACATTTCTTTAATAACAAATATTAGATATTTCAAAATGACGAATGTTTGCCAAATAAGATCTGAAGAAACACTAAGTCGGTTCAAAACTATCTTCATTAATCTCGAGAGAAATTTCATTAGCTCTCGAGTCAGATATCAACGCTGCGCTAAGACGACTTTGGGTAACCGCAAATCTACCTCGAGCAATATCCTACTGAAACATCTATTACAGCTTTCGGTTGGGTACATTCGAATATGAAACTGTGGTGCGTATTCAGGGAAGCTAAACTGTGCCGTTGCGATGTTTAAACTTGTCCCAAGGACTTTTGTTTGTTAGCTGTTCGCATTGTTTGCCATGTTGTACTTATATTATTGTAATATTATATATTATTATGTAGGAATTTTACCTATACAGTATACAGGTGACAGGATGACCCACGACAATACCTTATGAAATGAGGCGTTTGTTAAAAAAAAAAAAGTTCCTTTTTGGAGAAATAGATGGCGTTGTCTGGGGTTGTACCAACTTTCAAACCCTCAGAACACACTCAGATCACAATATGTTATTCTGTGAGGCTAACGAAATGTGAAAGTGACGTAGGTAGGTAGAATTGTAGTATTATTTTCTCTATGATGTCGATGTCACTGTTGCTTCAGCGTTCAGTGCGATTGTGCGTACAGCCGTTCTTTTCAAGTTTTCTCAGTTTCCTTGTGTTTCTCCTGTATTAATTGAGTTGTAGTTGAGCTATCTGCTCCTCCTCCCTTGATACTGTAGAGTTAGTGCACATTTCTTTGGGATCTTATTTAGGATCATACAATAAATAAAAATAGAAAATCAGTTCTCGCACGCAGCACCCGTTCAAACGGCGCGCATAGAGAAAAGAACACTACGTGACGGCGCGGGTAGAACTATTCACAGAATACTTAGCACTATCCCAAGCCACATGCAGTCTGAGCCTCGGAAGGATGGCTCGCGCTACCACCCGACATTTAATCACAACTAGTGAGTTCTTATTCTGAGTTTAGTACTCTTTGCTCTCTATGTAATTTTTGACAGTTGGTACACTGCGTTTTCACGCCATCTATGGGCTTACCCAAAAGCTCAACTGACAGCTGTCAAGGAAAACGGCTCATTGATGTTGATTCTGAAGGCAGAAATTCTAATTTTAACGCTGTCAAACTAAAAAATTTGCTAGCATAAAATGACATTTACGGAAACTATCATAGAGTCGAATTTTAAACAAAGAAATTAAGGTTTTGACATCGCTAAATTTAAAATTTCTGCCTTCAGAATCGATATCATTGAATTAATAAAATTATGGAATATAATTAAATATAATATTTGTTGCAAAAAGTAGAATGTATTGCGCTTTCAAAGTTTTCCTTTATTCACAGTTAACAACAGGGTTCAGGGGAAAAGACCCACTAGTTCAATTGTATGATTTGATTAAACTACTGGAAAAATAAATTTTAATTAATTATTTTTTTATTCACTTTTATTGGGTTTGATTTCCGCGTAAGACATGCATATTTGTCATTCAGTAATTTTTCAGCAAAATGTTCTAACTTCAGCAGTATTTTATATAGGTATTCCCTTTTCGTGTGGCATTGCCGTGGAATACCCTGTGTAATATAATTAATTATGTTTTCAGAACCAGTCTCAAAAGCATCAGTGAGATTCTAAGAAGCTTTAATTAATTCATCATGAATCTGGTTCATGTCTATTTACTACATAACAAGCATCAATCCAGGTTACCCGATTATCCCACTGAAAAATATGAATACTCGTAGATTTTCACTAATAAGTTCAGTAATTTCCATTAGGTGATGTACTACGGAAGTAGCCTCTCTGAGTGACGTGTCAACTGTACTTTATATACGCCCGGCGTCTAGCACGGGGTGCAAGACGCGCACGTTAAGGCGTGACCAAAGTTTTGCGTCGTGCTCACATTACGCGGCTTCGAGAGTGAGTTAGACGGAAAACTTTTGTCATGTCTTGACGTGTGCGTCTTGCGCCCCGTACTATGCCATTTGGACAGTGACACGATTTTGACTGCCTAATCCTTTCACCACGGTAACATTCAACAAGATAAGAATAACCCTTTAACAGGCTAACGAAACTAAGCTGTCGAATTACGTTACTCTCTCATAATAGTATTCAGAAAAAACAAAAATCACCCGTAAAATTCCATCAAAACCATACTCACATCGACCTCAATCCCGGGCAGAGGGAAGACCCTCGTGTGCGGGAGTTCCTTCGGTATGTACCTATAGAACTCCTCCCGGCCGCGGTACCACTTGACGCTGTACAGAGCCTCTTCATCCTCCAGCTCCCAGCTGCACTCCAGGGTCACCGTCTCCCCGACGAGGACTGCTGGCGGCACGTTGATCTCGAGGTTGTGGAGGCCGCGGACACCTGCAAGGATTTATCAGGGTTAGGGCTTTAGGTAAGCGTAGCGTGGATAGCCCTCCGGGCCGCTCGACCGACGGCCTTGGACATGTGGTCGGTAGTGGCTGGATGAGGAAGGCCGAGGACAGAGTGTTTATTTATTTATTTTATTTTAACACTTTATTGTACACAAAAAACATAAATATATAACAATTTATAAACACAGTAAAAGCATACAGTGTTGTGGCGCTGCTTGGGAGAGACCTATGTCCAGCAGATAGGATAGGAAAGAGCAGGCCGTGGGAGTTTTGCAAATTCGCATCGGAACTCAGGGCCGCCACACTGCACCAGTGTGGAGACGTATTATTTACAACATTGGCACATCTCGCCTCAGTGGAAATTGCTAAGCAGAGATATTTTATATTTGTATGTAGCGGTGGAGGCGAAGGTAGGTAGTTATATGTGAAATATGCCTTGACAAACCAACTGATGCACTACGACTGAGTGTCATTCTCTCCGTTTATCTGCACAGCTTCGTTGGATTTATCCGAGCTGAAAAACATCTGCCTTTTGGACATTATTTTATTTTAAAATATACAATAGCCAACAGGCGTACACTAAACAAATATTACGAAAAAAAAAATACAACTAAGATTCAGTGTAAACCCAATTACAGGCTATCACAACATGCATGACAACTTAATATATTACATTTATTTCTTAAAATAGTTACAAATAAGTAAGTACTTATACCAAATTTTAAACATATAAGTAAACATTCATAACAATTTATGAACCAACTGGGTGAGATCTTTCTTAAACTATTACCTACCTAGGCATAACCGCATTGGTGTAGGGTGGCGTGAGCCTTAGGGAAGGCAAAATCGCCTAACCCATATCTAGTGTGTTACCATGCTACCATGATACCAGGCAGCGTCGTAAGGAAATTAAAATAGTTATCAATAAAATAAATAACTCATCCAGGGCTGTGCAAAATTTTGTTTGACATCCTGTGTTTTTAATTCAAAGTGTTCGTTTAAACACAACATAGACATCGTCATGCAATTATGGCTCCAGCGTTTAGCAGAATTTCGGCTCTGGTTTGCTGCTCCAATTTTCAGGGGAGTTAGGCTGTCCTGGTTACAAAAGGGAACATGTACAAAGGTTCCAGTCGAAAGAGCCATGTACAAAAGCATTACCCTCTCCCAGAATATACTAGTTCGGGCTTTCGGCTGTTTGTGGGAGTATACAGTGTAAATAATAACTAAACGTGTTCTTTATGAATTCGTACATACTAGTGCTAGTATTTTTTCATGAGTAAAAGTTTAATTTGACGGAGACTACACTAATTGGACCGTCTCGACCGTACATTAATTGTTGCATTGTTACATTAAATTTGGTTGTTCTCGGCGTTAGAAGATATTTTTTTTGTATTAATTACAACTTTTTCATGGTATATAGTCATTTACTTGGGGTTGTAGTTTGTATCCATTCTAAAATCGAAATACAGATGTTTTTTCGTAATCTTTTGTTTATTTACCGAACCCCTTAAATAATAATATGTATAGGTCTTCATACGATCCCAACAGGAGGCTTTGAACAGGTGAAATAATTTTCCAAACTTTTACACTCACCGTCGTAGCATAAGTAGGTTTATACTTTTGTACCTTGTCAAACTAACGACCGTAAATTTTTAAATGAATAGTAGTATTATATATGGTCGTTATGTATTGGATTATAGATAGAATCATTAGTTTAACAAGGTGCAAAAGTATATACCTACTTACGAAGCTGTCTGTACTAGCTTATATTATTATTACCAGTGGATTTGTTAGAACAACTTCAACATTAGGTAATTTAATCGAACCTCGGCCGAAGTTGAGCAATACTCAACAAAGTTCGAAGCGCAAATTAAGATTAATTTAATAATAACTTTTGTTTACTTCAAGTCGCTTGAATCATAAATTAACAACACAAATTTTGACCGATTATCTTAATTACATTTATGTATCTACATTATATTAATTGCGGTATGCATTATGATTTTAGCAGTATTTTCAAACCAATTATTTTCATAAACCAATATCATAATCATGTCAAAAGCTAAACAGAATTAAAAACACTAACACAATACAAACTCTTACTCTAGCCACATGAAAAAGGAAAATTTAAATACAGCCACCAAAGCTTGAAAAACCTTAAACAATTTCTTCAAACATGAAGCAAAATTATTCAAACGGAAAAATTTACTCGAGAGAAACGCAATTTTCTCGAGATAAGTTATCCCGGGGGATTAGGAAGTGCCTGATGAAATATTGAGCAGTCCACCTCTGAGCAAATACCGCCTCCCTTTTATCTTACAGCCTTCAGCTTTCAGGGCTTACGGTGAGATTTTTACAATGAATTGATTCGTATTATCCGCAGGTACTTACTTGATCGTGATTTGGTAACTTTTGCCAGTTTTATATTTTTTAGATTTTCATATATGTTAAATAAATTAATAGGTATGCAATAGGTACCTACATAATCATATTATGTTATTTACTTTACTGTACTACTCTCTGAACGTACAAACTTACCATTATAGTTATAAAGGAAGAATTACTTACATCATCACGCACAGGTGATGGGCCTAGTTTAGGTAACAATGTTAATTATTACCTAATTATCTTGTGCAAACTGATATTTGCTATACATAATTTTCTGTCAATTCATCATTCATAATAATCTAAGATATCTTTAAGGATACTTTAATAATGTCTACCGAGCCGTATGGATAAACATGGATTGAGATAGAAAACTTACCCTCTAAAGTACTCTAAACAAGCTTGAAAAGTTTAGCAAACACAAACAAACTTGCAAGAATGAAAAAACAACATATTTTTAAACTTCATTTCACAGTGACGATTCTGCTATACTTATTACTTAGCGGGTCACTGCATGGCATGTGGTTGAAATAGTCTTTACTACTACGCGCAATCTGTTACGCTGGTTTCATAACATAACTTGCCACAGCTTTTTCACGCATGTTTTTCTGTGATAGGTATAAGCAGTTGTAAATACATTTCTTGCAGTATTAAAACGTGTGAATGGTTTTATGGACATTATATGCTCCACTAACATAAGTACTTAGGGCTCCTACTAGTGTTGCCCAAATGCAAGAACAAGACGAGACTTAGCCAGTCTTGGTCTTGGTCTTGCGCCAATACACCTGGTCTTGGTCTTGCGCTCCCAGTCTTGGTCTTGGTCTTGGTCTTGCAGCAAGAGTCTTGCAAGTCTTGCAATTACCTATTAGTCTATTACTATTTATTAAAGTTTACTTTAAATCTTAGAAAAACGTATTATAATTGGAACATTGTGAGCTTGAATTAACATAGCCATAGTAAAGATCAAGCAGATTAATAAATAACTGAAGATTTGATAAGAAATTCAAAAAATCAACTGACCTATATGTCGTTTTCCATGGAAGTAACTGTTTCTTAATAAACATTTATGATTTATAAGCTTACATTTGCTAAAACATGTAAAAAAACAAATTAATTACAATAACTTGACTGTATTTTAAAGAACAATACTTATTTATTTATTTATTTATTCATTCTTCATCATTCTTCTTATCTGTCTAGAAAGAGATTGAACCCTCAACGTATAAGAAATTTAATAAAATAAATGGTTAAAACATAACTATGCATGCACTCAGTTTGATTTTAATAGATATTTTGGAACACCTGTAGGTACTCTTAAAATTCGAAATTATTTTGCATGAGTATACCTACGCCCTATGGCGGCAATCAAATAGGGTCAAATGTTATGATTTCGGCGTGGCGGCAACGATTGTTTTAGATTTCAAAAGAAGCCGCCGGCGCGTGTATCATAACTAGGGCGTGCAAAACCGGAAGGTTTTCAAAACCGGTTTTGAATTTTCGGTTTTTAGCCTCAAAACCGGGTAACCGGTTTTTTACCGGTTTTGATATTACTTATATATTTTTTGTCATACAGTACTAATTAAACAAGGAACCCATATTCTTAGATAGAGATATCCACAAAACATACGAATAAAACATTTTTTATGATATACTTACCTGTTTTTAATCAACCATATGACAAATTAATAATTTAGTGAACAGGAAAAAAAGTTAAATAAGAATTATCATAGTACCCACTGTTATCACATCTACAAAAAGTGTGTGGCACCTTAATGGTGTTTTTATATCGTTCTGTTATCATCAATAATTGTATATTTTAAACATACAGGCAGATTTTGAAAAAAAAAAAACATTTATCGTCTGATTCTTACGACCACTCTATAGTAGCAGTAAGATGATGAATGTTTTTTTGATGTATTACAGATTTGTTCATATCAACGCAACGAAAGAAAGCCTAACGGCCTAACTCATTGATGGACACGACTGCATTTGATTTGACGTCCTCAACACTTCATGAAAAAAGTCCATAACGTCGAATGCAGTCCCCGCACTTGGCCTAATTATATTTTCAACAACGGTCAATGCAGTCTTGTTTTACCTAGAGTTTGTATGAAGACCACCTTGTTGTGCTTTATTGGGCAAGATTTCAACGTTATAATTATGTGCACCCAGAGTACCTTTTTTCACACAGTAATAAGTTTTCATACAGCAAAAAGTTTGAACTCACACGCACACATCGGTCACTGACGTCGTGTTTGCTTTACTGCGCCTAGGCAGAGTGCCGGCATGTGCACCAGAAAATCGTCACTCAATTTCCATACAATATTTTAGTGCTTTTTTTATGAGTTTCACCATTAATCTAGTGTCCATCAGTGTGCCGACCGATATACAAATTCTTTTATTTTTAGAGTTTATGGGTTCAACTTCTAATGTATGTAAAAAAGTATATAAAAATACGATCAAAACCGGTGAAAACCCGGTTTTCAAAACCGGTTATGAAAAACCGTGAAATATTGTCCGGTTAACCGGTTTTCGGAAAAACCGGTTAACCGGTTTTGCACGCCCTAATCATAACCATGTACTTCCGAAAAGCGGCAAATTTCTTTGAGAAGTAAGTACAAAACCTTTGATGCCGCATTATCAAAGTGCCGATGGTTAAAACATAACTATGCATGCACTCAGTTTGATTTTAATAGATATTTTTTATTCGCTATGTTTATGGTATTAGTCGTAATGCGCATAGGTCCAGTTTTTCATATTCTTTGATAAAGTTTTTTGCGTCTCATAGAATTCCTAAGCGTACCTACCTATACACCGAACTGTTACACCTAACTACTCAGTGAAATAGCGCTAAGTCCTAGCTGCAAGACGCAAGAGTCTTGCAGGCTATGTCTTGTTCTTGCTCAAGCCTTGCACGGTCAGTCTTGGTCTTGGTCTTGCTAAAAATACGCGGTCTTGTTCTTGGTCTTGGTCTTGCAAAAACGCAAGAACAAGACCAAGACTGCAAGACCAAGACTGAATTTGGGCAACACTAGCTCCTACGTATAAATCACTTGAAAAATGGGTGTTATTTGTCGAGACGTTTCTTTTGCACCGACACTCTATCTTGTTATTTTATGTTTATCAAAGTGCACAAGTACTGTACAACGAGCTACAAATGCATTTTTGCCACCTCTTCATTCAGAAATCAATAAAACTAGCTTAGTAGAATAGGGACATAAGTAGAGCATTTTTCACGTGATCGTGTTTGCACTTCACTAGCGCCACGGCACGCCACGCCACGCCACGCTACCGCCTCCTGACAATGTGTATCGTGGGAATTGAGCACCGTGGCTCCTTGGGGACCGCTTATCGTACGGGCACACGCATCTGTGTCACAGAGGAGTTTATTGATGTACTTGAACGCAGGACAATATTCTAAAGATTCTGCTAAATTAAATGTTGGTACATTTTTATTCGTTCAGCCTTGGGGTAGTGAATGTACATTCAATTTAACGTTTCATACTTTTCTTTAGTGGTGAAAATATTAGTTACCTAGTCAGAGTAGTGTTGTCCATTCACCACCACTGAGACAAACTCTATCAAACCAAGCTATAGGTTGTGTTTGTCACCACAGAAGAACTCGTAATTCGTCTTTGTAGCGATAACTTGATTATACCGTACAGTCATAATCATAATGTAGATAGTATTAATTGTATAGTCTTGATATCACCTATTAGAATTCACTCATGCTGATTCAATGATGATAATTGAAAGCCACGTTCGTAAGTAGGGCTCTGTACCTAAGCGCCATGAATAGTATTCTGTATATTATTCTCTTACAAAACATTTAGCTGCTCTGCTGTTTTCTGGGTATAATTAAAGGAAGGTGATTACCCAAACTGTACGACTTCGTAAGCTCGCCTCATTAGTGCGGTACGTAGAGCCACAGCCTCTTGAAACTTTCAGAATTTTATATACATTTACCTATTTGTATTAAGTACCTAATTTCTGTTTTTAGAGTTATATTGTTTGAGTTTTTTAGTTATAGTTTTTTAGTTATACTGTTTTGAGAGTTATATTTTTATTGTAAACTTGTCTATCAAATTGGCTTAGCTGTAAGGGTAGACTAAGTTATTGAAATAAAATAAATAAATAAATTTATGTAGAGACTGATTACATTATTTTTATTTCAAGAGCGGTTGCTGCGCCCGCATCTAATGTGGAGGGTATCGTAATATTATATAATATGTGGGGACATCTCACAACATGTATGATTTTACAAGAAGTAAATTACCTATATAAGTTTTTAAAGTTATTTAATTTTATCAGGGTTTTTAAAATGTTGTTGAATGTAACTACTTAATTACCACCAAATTATTACCCACCCTTAGCCAATTCTGCGTGGAACCCACCTCAAAATTACAAAGCTATTGTAGCATTGACTCGGCTGAAACCTGTCTGCGTCCCCGTATCGGCCAGACCTTTGTATCGTGTTAATAAATTGCCTAAAGAACGCCTCCATATATTAACGTCACACCCTAGCGGTCAACCCGTGGTGTGGAATGTTAAGGCCTGTGCAGACGGATGGGACGGCCTAATGTGTCTGCCTTTATGCCGCGATTACAAATGTTGTTTCATAAATATTCAAAGTGATTTTTATCTCTGTGGACGTGCAATTAAAATGGCACGATAACCTTCGTGCCATCCAAATTCATAACCACTTTTCAGCAGGTTTTTTGGACGCGGTCTAATAGAAATGTGAAATTCTACTATCTGAAAAATACCTTTGGAATTAATCTTATTAATAATCGTTATAATCAAAACATGTAATTTGTTGTATCTTACTACAATATGAATATCCCATCAAAAACAATACTTGTCAAAAAAACCAAGTCTCGTAACTCAGTTTGACGACCGAATGGCGTAGTGGTTAGTGACCCTGACTACTGAGCCGATGGTCCCGGGTTCGATTCCCGGCTGGGGCAGATATTTGTTTAAACACAGATATTTGTTCTCAGGTCTTGGATGTGCCCGTAAAATGGCAATAGGCCCGCCCCCTATTACATTGAGACTTACATAACACTCTGGCGAAAAGTGGGTGCAGCAATGCACCTCTGCCTACCCCGCAGGGGAGTACATTTAGTACAAGGCGTGAGTGCGTGTGTGCGTAACTCAGTTGTTCTACGGTAAAAAGTTGTGAGATCCATGTAATACCAAGTCTTATCCACGCACGCATCTCAATCTTAAAAATCTTTAATGGTTTATATAAATATATTGACTCAGCCATCGCATGGAAACACTTGTTAATTAAATTATTTAGTGCGATGACCAAGTCAATATATTTATATACTGCCGTGCCCCCAGATATGTGATTATGAAATTATTTAAGAAGTTATGTTATCTAGAAAACTGGACCTAAATTGAAAAAAATTACTCGAGTTGGTGGGGGCAACTACCGTGCCCCCAAATATTTTAGTTTTCCCTTGATTCATACACCAAAAACTACTTATATTCCAAATTTGAAGCTTCTAGGTCTGCTAGAAGTGCCTTAGAATTTTTATGATCGGTGAGTGAGTGAGTGAGTGAGTGAGTGAGTGAGTCAGTGACAAAATTAAGTAACTTTGACCCGTTATAATTCTTAAACTTCTGGTTCAAATTGAATGAAATTTTAAATATACCGTGTCTTTACAATGCCTACCATGGTTAGTGAAAATTCAGTCTTCTAGTGTTTTCCACAACGAAGTTACAGGGGGGCGAAAATGGCCTGAATTGCTTCGAGAAAAGGATGGTACGACGTGCCGCTTTTTTGCTTGACACACTGCCGTGCCCCCAGATTTATCAATTGAATGAAACAGTACCTAGTTAGAGACAATAATAATAATTCACACTATGTATGGGTATGTTGGTTCGTTGGACGCCTCTCCTACAAAATCCTGATCCTGTCCCTTATTGAAATTCCCTTAAAATTTAAAGAAATTTCCCTCCTTTTAAAAAATATTGTAGGTTAAGTATTTTTCGAAGTAATCCCATGGAAAATTATATGTCTATGGTGTATGGATACAGTTGTATTGTAATATAGCTGTTGGTTCATGCATGTCGATCATAATCCTAATTAATGCTAATTGAGATATCGCATATTAATGTTATAGGTAATCAAAGCCGTTATAAGACCTGAATGATGTTATGTAAATACATAATATCATGTCATATCAAATTTAGTAATGGTCATCTCTAATATAGGTCATATTTGACCCATGCATAATATAGCAACCCGTAAACTCAGTTCACTAGAATGAAAACGAATTTGGTATCCTTCAGATGTATGAAAACGTGTTTCGAACCCACACAAGCGTCTCATTATGTGATTATGAATACTGTAATTAGTAAATTTACACTCACGAGCAATTAAAAATTTCCATCTGCCCTCGTCGTTCAATGTGTCACTGGACCTTTTTCATTGCTCGTAAGCTCGTGACTACTCGTGAGTGTCAGGTATTATAAAAAAAATAAGATAGGTATATTTATTTTCAGTTGTGAAAGAAGCAAAAAATACATAGTCGATGCCATAGGGGTTCTCGCAGGTTATCGAAGTTATCAGATACTTCTAGTTACGCCAACAAACAAATTCTACATCCTAACTTCACTCGTCTCCCCACTTGGTCGTTTGAACTTAAGGTGTACAATATTTATGGGAAACTTCACATAACTTTATTGAACTATTTTACGTTTGTTTATGTTCTACAAATCTACACAACTGACAACGGAGTAGCACTTACTGCATGCGAAAATAAGTCACTATGGAATTGGATATTTCCTGTATTCAAGTGAAACAAATACACAGTACAGTGTCAACTATCCAATTTGATGTTTGCACGAGGAATGGTATCGTTGAAGCAATTGTCTCGTTGAAACGAAACCTCATCCCATATCTCCCCAAGGACGACTCTATTCTCAAGTATCTATTCTATTGCCTCGAATATCGACTGTTTAGTCTATAGTCTATTGTGATGTCAATCAGTATACAAACGTGTCTAGTATTCAGGCTATTTCAAGTCTGGGCGCGATTGATGTTATTTAAAGGAACATTTACGGTGCTGATATAGAGCCGATACCTACTCGGTCTAAAACTCTAAACATAAATTATAAAGAAGGGTGCAATGTGAAATTAAATATGTCGGTATTATTAGCAAATAGCGGCGAAAGTCCAGTAATGTTTAAACACAGGACAAAGTTGTAATACATATTTTTTTCGAATGGTCTGTACCATTCGAAATAATGACGATAATCTTCTTCTCATTCTTTCTCATGACCCCAGTGGAGCTACGGGCAGACACATAATTTCTCGAGTAAAACAATATTATTTGAAATAACAAACGTTAAATTTTTATCTTTAATATCACTTTAGACGCCACTGTATTTTAGTAGTAACAAAGTAAATAAAGAGAAAACTGAAATAAAAATAAGGTTTGCCATTACCAATTAATCACTACGTGGTGCTTAAAACCACACTACTTAGTTCCATTCCAGTCTAGAACTATGTAGGTACAGTTAATAGTTTTTGAACAAAGGAGCAACATGTATTTTGCGGCCGTACACTGAAAATAAACACTTAGCTGTAATCCGAAAGAGTGCATTTTAGCTTGCAGCTGGAACTGCTGCTTTGTTTTGTATAAAATGGGTTTCTAGATTTATTACCAGTGAGATTCAGTGGGTATTGTTTGGAAGTTTCGAAAGGATTTCTAGTTTACGTCGATACTCTTAGCAGGTACGCCGGCTGCCGTGGAAAGTGTAATTAATATTGTTTTCATTGTTTAGGTACATGACCTAAAACTGCTAATTACAGGTTTCCAAATTAAGTATTGATATGGACCAATAATTTATTAAACATTTAAAACATAAGGTAGAAAAAAATTTACTCATTCAAAAACGGCGATACCGCTCGCAACCTATGACGTGACTACAAATGTAGGTTCAGCGAAAAGCGGGTGAGTCCTCTGACTACCCGGGATTACAGTCGTGAGCATATGTATGTAAATACGTTTATTATTTAAAAAATATAAGATTATGTAGGTACCTAATCTAGAAACTGAAATTTTGATTTAAGTATTTTATTTTTGTTCTAAGTGTTGTGTGTAGTAGTAATGTTTTGCGTTTGAGATGTCTATTTATTAGCAATTTACAACATTTACAAAAATATTTTTAACATACATTTGTAAGCATCTTATAAAAGTTCATTTAAGCACCATCCTAAATATTATTTTTGTTATTATATTTTATCATCACTGGGTGATGTATGTAACTAAGTATGCTACTTTTTATCCCGAATTCTGCCTTGAAACTCTTTAATGGGGACATTACTACTATTTGTAGAAAACACAATAATATAGGTACTTATACATTTCAACTCTTGAATTGATTTTAAACTAAAATGCGTTTTTTTTCTTTATTTTTTTTTAATAAATAATGTATCGATCGGCTAGCTAATTCCTACGAGTTTGTAACTTGATAATAATATATTCATTAAATTGATTATGTTATGATCTATCTGTAGGCACTGTATTTTAATAACGGAGATCCGTCCGTTCATTTAATATTCCTCGAATCATGAGAATACCTACCTACCTGTATGCCTATTACGTAAATTGAGAACATCCAAGTCACGGTTTCATATTTTGCGTGAGTTACATACTACATCGCGCTCGAGACATGAACTGAAGATGACAGCACCGAATTGGGATTTGGCAGTTTCTGCAAGTCACCCTCAATCACGTAATAGAACCTCAACATCGCTGACTGAAATGCTTGTAAGCAGGTGCTTATTACTTATTCATATGTGAGTATTTGTTTCGCAGTGTTGTTTGAAGGGAGGTTACTAATGATGGTCGTGGAGTGAACTTCGGAATTTGTTCCTTTCCTTAATATATTAAATATAATGATGCTAATTATAGGATGCGGACGATGGAATGGTTTTAATACAACTAGATAGAGTCGTGGCTCGTGTAGCAGCGCTCTGAGACTTAGTTTTTCGGCATATAGAGAGACCCCCCTGAAGCGGATTAACAGACAAATGACATAATGTAAAAAGGCAGAGCCAAGTCGGGACTCTCTGAAATCTTTTTAGGCTTTTGCGACATTAAACAGACTGAGATAAAGCACTTTAACCGTTCCCGGGAACGTATTAGCATACCTTTAACCTCCCGCATACAGATGTGGGGGCACACAATACTGAGAACGGAACGCCACAGACATACGAGTACATTTGCTTAGACAGAGACACCGCAAGTGCGTGTTGGTGCTTCGCGAGAAAAAAAATAGGAAAAAGGGAATAGAATTAGTGTACTTAATATAATTTAATTCAGTACGTCTATTACAAGTATGATAGTACAAAAGTTTACGTTTACCCGCATACAAAAATGGCGTCTCTAGAGGAAACTATAATGTAGGTAACTTTTGAAAAAGAATGTGCATATGCAGATGACAGAGGAAAACTTTTTTTCAAAACTCGTACTAGAGGTTCAGACGTCCAACAAAATAAAAAAAAAAACTTATTTAAACAGAAATAATATTATTCTATAATGAAACGGTTTTCTTTCATCGGTAATTCATTTTGTTATTACATGTGCGTAAAAAAATGACAGGCTTGGCTTATACACAACGAATCGAATGAAAGACTTGCCACATCTAGTCAGATCTAAGTCTGTGGTCTCCACTACATCCCTGCCCCTGTCTACCGGGAATCAAGATAACGCATCGTCGGCCCGTGAAAACCGAAAACAAAAGACTAACATGCTTAGTGTTCAATTTGAGTTTATGGCGATACGGTTTGCGACACACTCGAGAATGAATGGGTCTCACCTCTGACTAGTACATTACTAGTTTATATTCGTATAAAATAGTTTTTTTTTCTTCGGTATCGCATTTTCTACAAATTGATACTAATAGATTCGGGGACCAAAAAAACTAAATGTTATCGTATACATATTTTTTTTAAATATTAGGTATAAACATTAAAGTGGCAGTCCATTGCAAATGCTTGGTTTTATCTTATGGAGGAGATAGTACGAGTATTACACCTGTTATGACCCATGAAACAAGTACTTAGTCCGCTGTTAACAATTTTAGGATTGAGGTTAGCTTTGTAAATTAAAATATTTATAAACTAAACAGGATAAATATATACTTAGGTACAAAACACTTACCCATGCCCCAAAAGGCGGTTGCGAAGAATACCACACAAATGCGACTTCCCACCGGAACGCCCATCTTAGACTCACTCACTCGCAAACTGCGTCTCATATAAAGCACTAGGTCTAGCTCACGGTCTAGATCTCTACCACTCATCTAGCTCTTTTAGGTCACTAAACACACTATGCGTCCGCAAAGTTTGATCCGAGTTGACTTTCATTGTTGCGCGTGGGATGTGACGTCGCGCATATCTGTGGAAGAATAAGTAAAATATTATATTTAATTTAACTAGGTAGTGTGACAGTGAGTTTATAACTCTAGTATCGCATCAAATAGATTGACACAAATTTACATAACTTGGGCAATGGCAATAAGGTGAACGAGCTTAGGCCCGGGTCTCCTATTTACGGCGCAGGTCGCGTCCAGCGTCACGCCGTAGGCCGCGTCACGATGCTCACTATAGAAATGTACTGATGCGGTCTCCCTCACACGTCGACGTTGGCGCGTAGATGTAGTGAGCATCGTGACGCGGCTTACGGCGTGACGCTGGACGCGACCTACGGCGCGTAATAGGAGACCCAGGCCTTATGTGACTTACGTAAAAAAATACTATCAGTTACGTTTCGTACGATGTCGAAAGGTGAACGCGAAAAGGTTTTTGGATCAACCCGCAGTTGTGTAAAAAATTTTAGAGCTGTAAACAACTTATAATGAATTCCGTATATACCATAATTATACATCTAAGTATCTACCTGTACATATTTTAACAAAGAAGTTTAGAACAATAGTCGACGAAAAACGGCATTCTATGGCCTCTTGTGCAAAAAAGATTAGTCCCTGAATATAGTCCAGGAGGTTCTTTGTCGGGGCCCTACGATGTCGGTTCGTATAAATTTTCCCTAAAGAAAACTTTTTCCTCCCTTTTTGTGAGAAACTTCTTGGCAATATGGCTTCACCGTGTTGTTGCTTTTTAAATGGAAATTGGGGAACGTCTTTCTTTATAGTATCGGATGTACTGGTGGATAGGTATGATATAGGGTTTTTCTATGTGAGTATCTGATATGGTTTGCTAGTCTTTCATAGGTAATAAATTATGTAACCTTTATGAACTAAATAAAATGTGAGGCAAAAAGTGGATAGTTCGCATGTGGCTTGTGACTTATAGACTACCTACCCCTTAACTAAGCACTGTTAAAAATAACATTTGAATACCAGTTCAGAGTCGGGTTTGAACACCCACGCGGTATATATGTCGCAGGCATCTGGTTGAATCTCCTTTTTGGTTGAATCACTAGCCCGTTCATTGGATGGCGCTACTCAATTGTATGACTAGGCCGAACGTTGATTGTACAAGCGTCACAAAACGTCCAACTAGTTAGCTGACTTAAAATCAGTCAGGTGGTGATTAAAACAAATATGGCGTCTAACAGCTAACAGCTGACACAAAAAGCACCTATATTGTTCGTTTTTTTTCAAATAAATTAGCTTTAAAGTGCGTTATTTGTGTTAAAATAGTGTAACAACATGGATTTACCTATTATTACGCCGCGGGCGGATAGTTTCAAAGAAAAAATTGTGGCGAAACTGGATAATTATGAACAACAATATGAAGGTACGTATATTGTTATTGTTTAGTTAATTTGTGAGATAAGAGCTTTGTAACATAGTCTTTTTCTTGACTCTTGTCTGGTGATGTTCACCGTAACCAGACATTACAAAGTTGCTATACTATATCCCATTCAACGACTTCGCTGAATGACGTTCAGTCAAGACGTCGAACGTTACAATCAACGACTTGACGAGTTGTCTTTTAGTCATACAAATGAATAGCGCCATCTAATGAACGGGCTAGTGGTTCAATCAAAAAGGAGATAAAAAAAGATGCCTGCGACATATATAAATTTAAAGAGTTACAGGAGGAAATCGTTTGATATCCAAAACTCAAATATCCACAATATGACTGTGAAAAAGTAAATAACTAAAAAGAGACTATGAATTGACAAAATCAAACTTTCTCGTTTTATTAAAGCTTGTCGCGCATTCAACCCATTTCCCCGATTTATAAATAAATCATTCATAAAAAATATGTTGAAGTACAACTTCCCGCAAAAACACTACAGAATTCAAAGCATTTCCGAGAATCCAATCAGTCAGAAGATTTCCTTTTTTATGCGAAATTCTGATTTAATTTATTGATAAAATCGCACCGGGATCGCGAGCCCTGATCCCGCGGTGTTCCGGGGAATCCCCGCGCGCCTTGTGTCAGTTGTTCGGAGGGAAATTTACGACTTCGCCGATAATGCGATGTGTGCACATTGCTCGGGGGTCACTCTAGCTACGAAAAACGAAGTTTCAGCACGAATATTGTCTATACATATATGTATATATTAGTTACCGACAGGGAGGGGCGCTGATCAAGATGTTAATACAAATTTCGGTGAAACGCCTATCGAAGCACCTGTCGAATATAGTCGACATAATTCGTCATTGGCACATAGAGCGCTGCTGCGCTAACCACGACTCTGCTTCGTTGGATGAAACGCTATTTAATATTGCTCCTACAAAGATATTAACCCTTCGCCACTGATGTCAGTTCTTGTTCGTATTTTTTGTAAAGCTAGAGTAAGCCGCTTGTTTTACTATCCAACGCACCCCGCGCTCTTTACCCCGAGACTTGGGGGGTCACTCTCTAAGACAAAAACTATCATTCGGATCGCAGCGAGCCACGAACCTATCATCATCACGACCCATTACGTCCCCACTGCTGGGGCACGGGTCTCCTTCCAATGAAGGAAGGGTTTAGGCCTAGTCCACCACGCTGGCCAAGTGCGGGTTGGTGGACCCCAACACAAGCAAGTTTGTGCTGAGAGAGTTGTCGGGTAAGTGGGCAACCCGACTGTCAGATGTTTTCAAGCCGCCCGAAGGCCTCTGACTAGGCTAAACGACTGCTGCCGAAGCAGCACGAACCTATCTCGTTGTATTAAACGTGCCGATTGCACGACAGCTCTTGTTCTTTAGTTTTTCGTCAGTATAGAGTAACCTTCCTGCGTCGTGATTGGTGCAGAGATTTTGGGCTTGATGAAGTCATCAAATGATGGGGACTCGGTCCTCTTCTTGAAGTCCTTTACGACAAAAGATAACGTTACGTAAACTAAGTTAATTAAAATGACTGGTCTTTCTGTCAGGGATAACATAACATGTCATATTGTGTCCCGTATACGATTTAGTATGATGGATGCAGGAATACATGCGATATAATTAAATTGTTGAGAGTATTATACATATATAATAAAACTATGGGTAGAAGTAACCAAGTTCTACAAACATTTAAAACACTCTCAGATAAGTATGTTCAGGCGTTAATCTTTTCCTTTAAATTTTCCTCAAACATTAATAAGTATTTTTCATAATTTTCCAGAACTGCTTTGTACTACAACCTACTGAGAAACTTCCAACATGCTAATATAAATCTGCGAAAGCTTAATATTTTATTACGCAACAATTTCTATGAGATATTCTTTCTCGGGCTCAAATATTGTTACAAATATGAAATTTTCATGAAAATATTTAATAATATCATTTCAAAGGGAAACTGTAATTTACTGTATTCTATTTCAGTTCTTGTGGGAAATTTAAGAGAATGAACGATTTTTTTTTTCTTGTACTAAAGTTTGCTTTAGTCCATATTAGGTACTAGTAGGTTTTACTAGATAATTTTTCAAACCTTAGTTAATCGAGTATTACGCGTCTATACTAAACTAATGTACAGTACTATTTATAAGTATTCCCCGAATAAAAAAGACACGACTATATAGTATAAGAGAATTATGTAAGTAAGTACGTTATATAATTACGTTTGTGATCTCTACCGAGTCTGCAATTTCGACTCATTCACCAAACATTTCTAACGTAGCCTAAATATTATGTTAAATTCCGTTACGCTTGAAAAATAGAATGTAACAATTCAATAATAACAGTGCACCGCACTCCCCGGCCGGGGGCGAATCCAGAAACAGAGAGAAAGAGAATGAGAAAGAAAGAAAACAAAATTAATGCAGCACAAACGCCCAATGAGGTCCGCGGAGTGTTCCTCAAATGGCACAGTTCTTTGTTCGAATTTTCGCAACATAATTGCTTGGTCCAGTCCTGGAGACTGCAGTTTATTAATTCACTGTTCACCGCTTTTGTCGTGCCCTGGGCAGTGCTGTTGATGTTGGTCCATTGTCACAGAGTGGAATATGAAAGGAGACGTCACTGTGTGTACTGTGTGTGTCGTGGGTGTGTCGTGTGTGTGTTGTGTTGTGTACTTTTGTCTGTGAATCTGTGACGAGTAGCCGGCGGCGACTTGCCCGACAGTCATGTTAGTTCCAATGTAATAGGGGATCCTATTGCCGTTACTGGACTAAATGTTTGTGAGTTGTTCCTGTAAGCTGGAGTAGAAGCAACATTAGAAAATGTTCTTAGTAGATTTCCATTAAAAAAATACTATGTTTGTTTTATGAAAGTTGCGGTGATAGTTTACATTTGGGTATCCTTTAGGGTGGCCCATCATTAAATTCCTAAGGAAATTAATAAATAATTGATCTTATCATACGAGGTATATTGAATTATTATTTTATTGGCAAACTGTAATCAATTGTTATTTTAGATATTTTTTTTCATTCATTCATTCATTTCATCAATGTCTTAAAAGGAAATAAGGATATTACGAAGTTACCCACAGAATACGAGGCCTCAATATTTCTCATTATTCCTGTACTTTTGTACCCAGTATTTCTAAATTGTATTTTACTGTAGATTTCATAATAATGGAGACTGATAAATGCCCGAGTTCACAAAATACAAATTTGGTAATTTCGTGGTTAGAGTAGAGCTCACTGGAGTGAGAATATTTAACTGTAAATTATTTAATTAAGTATTCCGAAAGACTTTTATTTAGGCTTCTATTGTTAAAGCTGTGACTTATTGATTAAATACATATCAAACCGTTAAACCAATAACAATTAGAAATACCTACTGTACATGTGTAATTTATGTCATTGACTAATCAATGACATAAATTACCAGTCTAAACTGGTAGAAAATACACTCACGGCCAATGAAAAAGTTCCAAGTAAGAAAAGCTCCAAGTTACTCCTAAGCAGAAAAGGCTAGCTTAATGACGACGTATGCCATAATCACCATATAATCACTTAAACCTTTGAAAGCTTATTGAGAGTAGCTTTCAATCTCCACTGCAACCATCACCTATACGTTTTGAATATCATATTCTCAGTCATAAATACACAGATCTAAATTTTCTACAAACTTCACCTCAAAAGGTTTTGTAATTGTCTGATTCTGGTGAAACGGAAAAGTCTGGAATACCTCATTTAATTCCGTCGTGATAATAGAATTTAAGTGTACCTTTGTAAAGCGTTTTATACATCAAACTAACCAAACCAAAAACACCTCCCAATTAACACTTTACACTTAAAAAAGCCTACACGAAATAAGTCATAGTTTTCCGAAGTAGCGCGCTATTCCCGAGTGTATCTGGAGGGTTACTCTATACTGACGAAAAACGAACGAACGAGAGCTGTCTTGCAATTGGCACGTTTAGTACGAGATAGAGTGTCTCGTGCGCGCGAATTTTCGTTATATAGAGTGACCCCCCTGCTGCTTCGTCCCTGGTTTGAGGCGAAGAGCCGAGGCGTGCGATAGGCGCGTTCCATATTTCTTAACGAGATGATTCGACAGCATTTTCTGCCATTCTTTGTTCGGCGCTAGAGAGCGGCTCACAAGCGTTATTATGCACCGTCTTTTGTTCTAGGAATGCGCATCCTTGTACTTTGAAATGGTTTTCATCGTTGCGATGCTCTGCTGTAACTACTTGTAACCATGTACGGGATAATAAATAAAGGTTTTGTTTTTTAAGGTTGAATTGTACTCTGGTTCTGTCTGTGTAATTGTAGCTCGGATGTTAATCATCATGTTAAGTAAATAATACACTCACTGGCAATGAAAAAGTTCCAGTCAGAAAAGCATCAAGTTATTCCTAAGCTCAATAGGCAAGCTTAATGACGCCGTCTGTAATATTAAAGTAGATATAAAAGCTCACCACAATATTACCAACTTCTTCTTCTTGTCGTGTCGATGGCAACTGTCACACTTCCGCGGGCCAGTGGGCCGCCACTTTATTGCCAACTAAAACCTAAATCATTTTACAAAAAAAATTGTAACTGGAACTGTTTCTTTGCACGTGAGTGTAGTACGGTATTTTTTTATTAGTAGTTCTTTTTTAAAAGATCATTTCTACGCGAACGGACAAGCAGAAGCAGAAATGGCGAATATCAAGGATTATTTTTGTTAAGAATTCCAAAAACTCTTCATTGAAGACTATGAATTTTTCGTATACTAAAATGACTTACTACTTAATAGTTGGTCCTAATACGTAGACATATAATTTTTACATAATAATTTTGCCTATCCCTACGTCTTGTAACATCAGTTCTAATCTAATTACCGTAATTAGAAATGTGATAAAGGTCAAATCCACTTAAAAATTGCAATGTCTAGAACTAGACACTAGTTACAGAACATATCCACAAATAGATAACTCCTGACAATGTTGTTTTTATAAACAAACGACCTGAATAACAATTTTCGAATATGGAACAATTTGTTTTTGTTTTTGGAACGGGTGTTTTGGGATAGGATGTTTTGGGAAATAGATAGGCATGATCCGAAAGGGTGACACTGTAAGTACCTATAGGTATGGGTTCTACGTTATGCGGTCAAAGCTTCGCTTTAGCATTGCCATAAGTACTCCCATGAATGAATAATAACAATAATTATTATTTTATTCTTTGACCCACACATTTCACAAGTACAATCAACGTGAAATTAGCATTCGGACATTCACTTATCAAAGGACTCTGATGTCTCTGTAACATGCAAAGTCCACCGGATTAAGCCAATTTGTCTAATGACCTAATAAAAAATCTTGTCCTTTACTGCTTTGAGTGTAGAGAAAAATAAACCAAAAAGTAAAATTTATTATTGATGTTATCAAACAATTTTTTTTTCATTTAAACGAATTTTATTATTAAATAAAACAGGTAGCAGTAATGAATAATTAATAATTATCAGTATGTTTTGTTTATAAATTCAACAACAAGTACTGTAAGTATACCTAAGTTATTATTGGTTTCTAATAACCGGTATTTGACCTTTACACCCACACTAAGTGCCAATTTCTCCATAGTCGGTTATCTAACCGTCCAGGGATTGGTTAATTAATTATAGGTACGTCATCTCCATATAAAATTCTTGACAGATGTGTCAAAAGTCAACCACTAATACCTGGTTATGCTCTAACCGACTATGGAGAAATTTGCACTAAGCCGTCGTTAGCGGCGTGTATTTATCATTAAACGAAATATGTACAGAAAATTAAATTGAATAGATAATTTTGATTCGACCGATTGTGACGAGCCCTTCACGTGCTAGATTTTTATTGGTCAAAGCTTACAACGAATGTTTATTAAAAACTAACTGAAACAGTTTGAGCCTGCTCGCCGCTCACTTTGTGCTAGAAATTGTTATGCAAATTGAACGCTTGTCGAATATTTTTAACAAGTTTAGCTCACTGAACAGTGTATATTTGTGCAAAAAATGCTATATGTTTATCGCAAGTATTAATAAAGTGCCTACCGAAATCTGAATAAAAATAAAATTATTAAAGTGAAAATTTGAAAAGAGTTGACCAAGTTAAAAACTAATAAGACGTTTTAATTTCAATGTAAATGAAGATAATAATTGAAATCTATTACTCAAATAAAATTATAAAAGCATTTTTCGTAGCCCATTAACATTTAAATGAAAAGCCGCAATCCCAGCCTTTCATTAGCCACCCAAAGAAAAGAAAGTTACAAATTAAATTAATTACTCAGAAAACTCAATTAGAAGTATTAGGACATAATTTACCGGCGAGCGCTAAGGTCCAATTCCAACCCGGCTCCGACACTGAAGCACTATGAACTTGTGTTTTTTAATTAACTTGAACTTTTCCGAAGAACCTGTCACGTTATTGGGTCGGCACTCATTTGTTTCTTTCACAGAGTTTGTCGGTGAACGACGCGCGGTGCGGCGAGTGACGACGGTCGTCGCGCGCCCGCCCTCGTCTGTAGTCGTCGCGACACTGCCGCCGCCGCCGCCCGCCCAGGCCTCCTACTCCAGCTTCACGGATCCACACGGCCACCATCCGCCCAAACCACGACTCTATCGCCTTGCATTACAGAAGCGGCGTATCATCTCCGAAATCTCAAATACCTTAAACCAGAGTACACTAGACCCCAAGCTCAGCCAAAGCTCCCTAGATCGTGTGGCCTTAGACGAACGTTAATTACACCCAACTCAGTCTGATTAAACCATGAGGTATTATCCGGATTGACGAAATTAACTTTTAACTTGGATTTATGTCGGTGTGCGCGGAAAAGCGACGAAGAATCGCTAAGTGGCCGGCAACTAGATAATGAGGGCACTCCAGCTTGACTTCAATTACTGCTCTAGAGCCCGCCGCCGCCGCCGCCGCCGCGTCGCAACACTTCAGTCCAGCTCAAGTAATTTAATTTGACGTTATATTAGTTGTTGCATATACATATTATTAAACACTGCCGGGCATTGAAAAAGTTCCACTCTCAAAATGCCGACACCAATCCATCCCATTTTTTTAAATATTTACTTTAAAATTTGAACAAAATACGAATGTTTTTAGTTAGTAATATCCTGATGCTCTGTTAAATGTACTTCAATGATACAGAAGACGGCATTAAGCAAGCCTTTTCCGTTTAAAAATACTTTTCTCAGTGGAACCTTTTCATTGCCCGTGAGTATAATTCTGCAATCAACTGAACCCCTGAGTGTTTACATCTTTCTACGTTCAAAATACAAATACGTATACAATTGAAATCCTACTTTTTAAATAAATAAAAAAACATAATTACTTAACAAATATTGATTCATTTCTTTCACTCATGTAATTTTGTGATGAATTAATAAAAATCATAACTTATTTACCTAGATAATTTCTGATTCGTTAAATGAAAAAAGGACGCAGTGTAGTAAAACAGTTGCCCCACATACATATATGCACATTGCACAATATATTAAATAATTATTGTGTAGTGTATTATTTACCCTGCAAAACTACATTTAGTATTTAATCAAGCACAGAGCAAGCAGAAACTAATAAGAAAGCGATGCATAAACAAAAGACGGAAGGCGGAAATCCTCTTTTGTTTTATTAGCTGCTTAATAACAAGTGAATGGCACGAGGTTCGCTCGCCTAATAGTTTGGCAAGATATATAGGTAATATGGGGTCACACTTTGTCGAGTTCTTGTTGAAGAATAATAAACTAAACACAAAAAACTAAGTTCATTAAATAAACCAATACAGATACAGTTTTGGTAATGAAACTTTACGTGTGATAATATTTAGATAGATTATCACTTAAATATTATTAAAACAGCAAATTAATCACAAAACTAAATAACAACAAGCGCCGCCGCGTCCTACCTAACCTAAGCCTACCTATAATAACTTTTCTATTGATAACATCAATATTTCCCCTAATACCTATCACAGCTCAATAGAAACATCGTTTGCTTCCCTTTATGTACGGACAAACAACAGGACTCGACCACATAAATATACTCGTAAATAACCGATTTATCTTACGTTGGATAAGAAAAAGAAGTAAGTATACACTAATTCTTATACATATATACAGGTTATTTTTGAATAGACAAAATTGATATATATCAATAAACAGCAACATGAGCAGACACTACAGTATAACAATGCAGCTATTTCATTCGACATTTTTGATAATTTAAACGAATATACAGTTTACTTAATCAAAAATCATATTTTGTTTCCAATTTTAAACAACACCAGACAAGTAATTTACTGTCTACCCTATTATTATTTATCGATTTTCTAGTATTCAACGAACCTAGGCCTAGGCCCAACCAAACATAGATACCTACTTGCAATATACGTAATAAGACGTAGTGTATCTTACAAATAAGGGTAGGTGAACTTAGCTTATGTAAAACTTTTTTTCACTATCATATATAACCACTGTCTCGTAGTATAAAACGTTACAATCACATGGCAGCTCTCGTTCGTTCGTATTTTGTCAAGCTAGGGTAAACCTTCTGCTTTAAACTTTTTCAGTCGGTATTTGGCAGTTGTACAAGGTATTCGATGTAACGACAGCGCTAAACTATTTTTCTACTCGTTTTTTTTTACTGTAACGCAAGTTTTAACAAGACGGAAAGGACATAATAAGTCTACGTCAACCATGTGGGAGCACTTCCGTGAGACTTAAAAGCTTTTTTATTCTTTTTAAGAAACTCTAAATAGAAATAGTAAAGGGTTTAGTTTAGATTAGATGTGACACTTCCCTGAAATCACACTTATGAATCATAAGTTCATAAGTTTATTTTTTGTTTATTGAAGATTTGTAGGATATGTTTTAATGGGAATTTCCTTAAGAAAATTCCACTGAACAAAAGAGTTCCGCGTCTCAAAAAGATTAAGGATTAACTCCTAAAGGATACATTTTTGGACATATGCCTATGAGCTGTATTTTGAGCAGCTTACGAAGGAAGTTCAGACCTTGGGTATACGCACAAATTTCTCGACAAGTACTTACATCCCCGTAGATAATGGAGTAGACTGTAGATAATGTGACTACGCTTAAAGGTGTAACACATTCTAAACACTATTAAACCGACTAGTGAAACATGCCATTATGACTACCTAAAAAACACTCGTTGAGTCACGCTTCCATCTATTTTTTTCTTTCATTGTTTCCTCAATATTATTTTGAAACACTTTTTAGTTAACCAACTGCTGCTGAAGTTTAATAGTATTAACTCAGGTCAGGTGCAAAGATCAAAAGTACTTCTCTAATGAGAAGCTCAGATGATTAATACATTCGCGAGCAATGAAATAGTTCCACCCAATTTTTTAGAAATATTCTAATTCTCTTCAATATTGCAGACGGCGTCATTAATCAAGTATTTTTTTTTAGTTTATGAGTAATTTGGCGCTATGTCATTGAAACTTTCTCATAGCTCGCGAGTGCATTATTATTATTTTTTATATTCAAGACATGTCTCAAAGTACTTGCATGTATACTTCAATAACCTTTAGGTCGAAAGGTAGACACAACCTTCGCCCGCCCTTGCCAAAGTGTTACTTTCCAACCTTTTTTATTTAGATTATGATAATGTAACTTTGTGACCCCGAGAACTTGTCAGTAAACATTTTCTGTGTTCGTGTATTGCCTAGGCGTATATATTATGTAATATAGGGCCTTTTTCTGAAGTTTCGTATCTAAATTAAGATTTGCGCATCGGTTAATTATATTCTAATAGCAATACACTTTATTTGCACCGAGAACAAAAAATTCAAAACAAATAAATAAAAATAAAACAGTACAAATTGGCGGTCTTATTGCTTATACCAATCTCTACCGGACAACATTTTGATAGAAAAGATTAAAATCGACTATAAACAAGCAACAATAATCGCCATCCTCTTTAAAAAAATAAGTTTAGATGGAACTGTCTGTTTTCAAGGGGATTACAACGGTTCATATTTTCAGAATAACGTTATTATCTTTGCTACAGCTAAAATCCATTGTGAATGATTTACGGGCAGCGTCACCTATTACCATAAAATACCAGGTATTTTTTGGATCAGTGATTTTAAAATCCTGCGGCGGTTTGCAATAAAGTTTGTAAGAATTTTTTGTTTTATACTGTAATAATAGGGTAAGTTACAGGCTGGCGTTGTGCGGTTAAATTATAAGCTTTTTACATCAATAGGTATCCATTTCTTGGTGATATTTATAGCGCAATTTACTTATTGTTGACACAAACCTTCCTTTCAGATAAAATCGTACTTCAATAAAGTGTTTCTACTTATAAAAGGGCACGTCGCCGTCGCCTCGGCCGCCGTCGCACAAAGGATGCGCAAAGGTTTAAATCTTGAGTATTATGACGATGCTGAGCCGAATGCCCTCGTGTTTATAATAAAGTTGAGATTAATGGGTAAGAGCCGGCGGTCCGACCGATGTCATACATCCTTGTTACGTTTTTTTTTAACTTCATGAACAAAGTTGTCCTTTTACTGAGCCCACCCGCTTCATGTTTTATTGCGCGCTTCCTCTCTCGTCTTAATGACGCTTTGAGCAGCTGTAAATAAATATACGATCTCTTTGGTCGGCAGATGATTTCCTACTTAATACCAACGAGCTACATTCAGGCTACATTGCACTAGTAACGGAAAGCCTTTTACGTTAAATATCCTTTATAAGTTCACTAAAAGCCGCACTAATGAATTCCCCGCTCTGCTTGCCAAGAGATAAGAAATTTAACAAATCACATTGTCTCCGCCGTCGCCGCGCCGGCTATCTGATCCGAACATCCGCAGTCAAACACTGGAGTGGGAACATCGCGAGGACTCACTGAGCTTTAAAACGTCATTATATCCGGCCGGGTGAAGCCGCGACAAACGGCTAGTTTTATCGTCTGTCAGTAATAGAGTTGACGATAAAATTTACAGCGTCTTCGTCGATTTGGAGACGTCCCGAGCTGTCACCGCCCGCGCTCGCACGCGTGACCCCTCCCCCCGCGTCTCCCCTCCCCTATACTTCTCACGCAACTCCCCACATAAACAACGGCAACGGGAAGTCATTCTGAGACCAAAGATACCATCGACTTATTACTGATCCAACTTCGCCAAACTATTCAATGACAAAGACCGTCAACTACATCCATTCCGTCCAATTTATTTCTTTCATTCTCTCTTTTTATTATTCATCTCCATAAAGATACTGTGTTGTTAGGAGAGATCAATTTATCAAAGGAGGGATCGGTGGGTAAGTCGTATCAGCCGGGAATAATCAATGGATATTGCTAAATTAGATTTTGGAAGTTATACTCACCTGTAAGTGTATCTTGTCGACTGTTTGTAATAATGGCTTTAATTTTGTGTCGAGATAGATTCACGATGGTTTGGGTTGTAAAGCTTGCCGCAAAGCTTTAGCTAGCTGTTTTCCACGAGTTTTATCCCTATTTCTTGCTTTTAACATTTACGTTAATGACAATTCTATTCGCATCAAACAATGTTATAATTAAGTTCAGTAAATACCACAGCGCAGTACGGTAGAGAGGCATTTCAAATTTTCCTCTCATAAATTTCCCTGAACCGTGTACCGCAATATTCTTTATTTGTTTTTTTTTTCATTGCCTCCGATATCCATATCGACAATAAAGACATCAATCACATGCATGATATGCCGAGTAAAATTTACGATCCGCTGCGCCTATTAAAAACAGGTAAAAAGTATTGGCAATATTTAGACATGACGGGGCTGGAGGATCGTTCAAATATAATCAAAATCGGATTACTTCGTTCAGTTTACGATACGTAAGGTAATTCATTCTAAATGATACATAATACTGTACAACAAATTTCATCTCGATGGACAGATTTTATAATGCTATTAATGCGATCATAATGAGGAGAGTTCAGATTTCCATAATATTTCCATGAAATTTTCCGATCGAGTAACTGCGTCAATAACTAAAGCAAACAAAGTAACAAACGATTCAATGTACGCTGGCAGAGCTATACTCTGCCTGGCATTACCTAATACCGAAATCTATTTGCCAAGTTTCACCTAGGTACGACTTTCAAGACTACAGAATTACAGATGGGCAAATACAGACATTAGGAATTTAGGAATCTAATCGGGTTTCCAATTTTACAATTCGGCTACGGAGACCTTAAAAATCGGCGACTTTGCCAGGTCGACCTCAAGCCAACCGTTGAAGGTGAAGCACAGAATAGCTTATCTGCTCCACAGTGAAATAAGAACTCTCTTAAATCACCAAATCCGAGGCAACACTGTCTGTATGGGAATGGCCTCATCTGAGCTGCTGAATTAAGTGAATCTTTCCCCCCCACTTCAAAACCTGTTGAAATATACGATCCACTTTTACGGCGTCGAAACGTAGTAAAGGACGGAACAGTAGGTAATTTATTTTCTTATTTTTACATCTATAGCGATCACTTTGAATTTGGCAGAAGCGAAAAACTAAACAGTTACCTTGCGTTTTGGACCTAGCATGCGCGCTATGAAATGTTTTGTTACGGGCAGCCTTGGTAACGTAAACCTATATCCTGTTGTCATTGTCACTTCTTGTAGAGTTCAAGCAAGCTATGCCAACAGCGGGGTTACATTAGCTTGATAAAAAACGAACGGGCGAGAGCTGTGTATGTATACCTATTATGCAATAGGCAAACGATTTTTTTTTATTTTATAATTGGTACACCAACAATAATTAGGTAGTTCAGTGTAAATTTATCAACATTCTTAGACTTAAATTTTGCCTACGTAAGCTAGAGTGAACTATTCAGTAAATCTAAAACATTTTAACATTAAATAATAAGTCCCCAGAGATATCTAGGTTTATAGCCTTTTCAAGCATGAAAGGCTAATATTTCACAGATTCGTGACTAAAATTATGGTTTTTATGCTCGATAACAATATTGTGAGTACTAACTTCGAGGGCGAAATTAGGCAAAAGGTTTTCAATTGAATCGGTACATTACCTTACAATATTGTTTATATATTTGCTTTCTCTTTACGCGTTAGCTTTGTCTAAACAATTAATGTCTGTAGATTAATACTGTTTAATCTATGAAATACTTTACAAAATGGGTACTCCCCTATATTACCTATATTGGAGATAAACCTATAAAGTAAAAAATGCGGGTTAAGCAAAGCCTTGCCTTCAAGTAAGTGTAGTAGTCATGTATGTATTAGATCTGATTGGAGACAAGACAAACCCTGGTTTAGTGCCACTTATTACCTAACTTAAAACCCATGTATAAAAAATATATTAAACAAGGCAAATCCGTTGACTAAGTTAAAACATTGTAACTTAGCTAAAAAATATTTAATAAATTTGGAGTTTTGCATTTACTAATAAATTATTTCTGAAGTCATTAAAACCACTTCTTATCTGAATGCAGTTAACTTCGTTTAATCTTTATTAACAAACTTGACTTCAACTTTATTATCACAGGATGAGGTTTCTGCCCCACTGCTGTCGATAATCGCCGGGATATATTTTTTCACTAGCCTGTTATTGTTTTTTTGTATTTTAGTCGATATTACGGCCATCAAAATATAATCCAATTAATGCACTTATACACATATGATCTTTTCTCGATGAAATTACTCGTAGAATCCACCCTTTAAGTTTGTCGGATCCGAAAAACAACACACTGTATAGAAATTCACCCAAGTTCGTCCACTACATCGGCATTGCCGTTTCTCCATACATTTATGACAATCCGTTTGGTGCGATACGTACGATACCGGCAGGTGGGCGCTAACCTTAAGATTGCAGCAACGACGCAAACCAATGTCAATAACCTGTGGGATTGTGAAATGTCTAGTTTGATTACTTTTCTAATAAATCAGTGTTTTCTAGAAAATAATTAGTGATTCCGTCCACAGCTGTTTGTAAACTACGTGCTAGGATTTAGATTTAGCCTGAGGTTATAGAGGAGACACCGTCTGTGTATAAATTTAGATTAATGAACCAAAACAAGCTTTCGCAGGATCACAGTGAGCTTCATAAGTAGCTATAGCTATACACACCTATTCATACCTTCAAACATTAACGGTTCGTTAGAGTCGTTAGTTTGACAAGGCATAGCTCTAAACTCTGTTTTTTAATCTCAGATACAAAATTGACAGATTCTGAACGATCAACAGTCGACTGTCCCGTTATTGGCGGGATAATCGACTGTTGATGAACCGTCCTGTATCTGTCAGTTTAGTACCTATCTGAGCTAAAACACAAACTTTAGTAGCTCCACAGCACACTTATTATGAAGCCCACTGTACAGAAAATAGCACATACATAAGGGCGTGTTCTTAATTAAATAACTCACAGGGTTGGCCTAGTCGAATTGGACTCAGTATAGTATCAAGTCTGCCCGGGATTCAAACCTGGGCCCCTCGGTACTAGAGTCACTACAGCGCACCGTCCAACTACACTGCCGGGTCGTAAAGCAGTCACATAAAACATTTTCATCCCATAAATAAATGTTATTTTCATAAATAACATTCTGTATCACATCACCTTTCCCTTTAGCTATTTACATATTAAGTTAGCAATTTTCCTTTAGATACAATCGGTAAATAGCTATCTTGAACTATGTAAATAGGGTGTTTCCGTATCGATAATATATTTTATACTTCAAACTGCATACATTCTCTTAAGGATGCCATCACATCGATGTAGGAATCAGTTAGTAGATAAATGCTTACATAATACTGTAATACTTTACACTGGATTAGTTTAAAGTTTTAGGTACTATAGCGTACTTCTGAATTGTAAAGTTTATAGAGCATGTAGGTAGTTTAGAGTAAAGTA
This sequence comes from Plutella xylostella, assembly GCF_932276165.1. Taxonomy (NCBI): domain Eukaryota; kingdom Metazoa; phylum Arthropoda; class Insecta; order Lepidoptera; family Plutellidae; genus Plutella; species Plutella xylostella. The sequence goes on from NC_064002.1 coordinate 2,110,299, forward strand.
GAGAGTTATTGAAGACCATAACTAGGAAACCGTGGACCTGGACTGACGACTCTTTATATGTGGATAGTAGGTATCCCATGGATTCTATGAGGATATAAAATGCATGAATGACGATATTAACTCCTGACATCAATATCTCTGGCAATGACTTCACCGCTCTCTTCACTCTATTCGCAAAACAACAACAATATTAATTCCACAATTCCGGCCGCGTTATCAATACTGACGTCCGCCTCCATTTTAGTATCCACTCGGTGTTTCACACTTTAATGACATGAGAAGTATGATGCATGCCCGCGCGGCACCTGTGCGGGCCCCGGCGGGGGGAGGCGCGGGGCGCGGGGGCGGGAGGGACGCGGTGACAGTTTATTTCGAGCATATCCGGCCAGGGTGACCTGTCGTCGGCGAATTTACCCGTTTTAGGGGTAAATTTGGAGCAAATTTGGAGTAGGTTTGGGATTTTTATTTAAGTATTGTAAGCCGAAAGCATAGTTGTCTCTATAGAGCGGCTTGTAGCTTTCAGTCAGTGGACTGGTCCAACTGCTAGTGCGTTTCAAGTTCAACGCCATACGGCCTATATTCTACAGCATTCACTGCAATCCTAACATAATTACCAACATAACAATATAAAAAAACACACACTTACGCCTTGTACTAATGTACATTAGTACCCTTGCGGGATAGGCAGAGATGCATTGCTGCACCCACTTTTCGCCAGAGTGTTATGTTAGTCCCAATGTAATAGGGGGCGGGGCTATTGCCATTTTACGGGCACATCCAAGACCCGGGAACAAATTTAATATCTGTGTTGAAACAAATATCTGCCCCAGCCGGGAATCGAACCCGGGACCTTCGGCTCAGTAGTCGGGTCACTAACCACTACGCCATTCGGTCGTCAATATAACATAACAATATACATACATACAATTAATAACAAAAAAGCAAAAACGTAGTACAAAAAATTCGAATATTAATTCATATTTCGGTGGCTTCAAATGGCATCACCGGTCGAGCGCCCAGCTGTCCTCCTCTCAACGTTAATATGAGGACTGCCGTCGCCCGACACCTCAACCCCGACACTGCATGTATCACTCCTAATGAATACTACTAACTCATACTGCAGGGTTACGCTAGCTTCACAAAAAAACGGACCAACGAGAGATGAAGATATCGTGCGATCGGTTTGTTTAAAACAGCGAGATAATATATAGTACTGGGGGGGTCACTCTCTAAGGCGGATCCTAGACCTACAATAATATTGTGCAATATGTTGATTGTGCAATAAGATTGAATGGCGTTTTGAATCCAAATGACGTTTGCGCAATCTACAATATTCTATGGGGCGCCTAAATCGACAAACAAACGAACAAGAATTATCACGCAATCAGCAGTACAGTTTTGTTTTTCCGAAGCTTCAAAACGCGTCTCTATCTCGTAGTTTGAAGCGTACCGATTCCGTGAAAATTCTTGTTCGTTTGTTCATTGTTCGAATTAGATAGTGATCCCTTGATCAGTGCAGTAGTGGTCCGAAATTTCATATTCCTTAAGCTAGACTGACCTCCCTGATGCACCATACTCTATCTGAAAGCTGAAAGGTTTCCCGGGATCAATGAACTTGTGAAGCGAGTGACCCAGTCGCAATATTTGTTGCGTGACTGTTGCTGAGTTATAGTCTAAACGTTATTGCCATTTTACGAGTATTCCCTGTTGTTAGGATTTGTACACCCAAGGGCACGCCATAGAAATGCACTAATATTAAAAGACTTTGTTAATACCAGCGTAAACCTATGTTCCTTAAGTTTTTTTTATTTTTATTTAAAATGTTTTAGGATGTATTTAACTCTAGGCATATAATTTGAATATAGTCAAGTCCGCGGGGAAGCACTGGATGCGGGCCGCCTCCGATCGGACAAGGTTGAAATCATTGGGGGAGGCCTATGTTCAGCAGTGGACGTCCTATGGCTGAGATGATGATGATGATGATATAATTTGAAAGTGCACCGTGTATAATTTGATAGATTCGATGCAGCTACTTATAAAAAATACATTAATGATATTATCACGAAATAGGTCTGTACCCACTATAACTCTCAATTCGGTTCTACTAAAGTATTCCACAGCAGTAGCAACGTTTTATTAGGGTCCGCCTCTAATGCTGAAATTTTCAGTTTGCTCTATTTTAATTTTCTATCTAATTAAATTATGAGTTGAGTGGTTCACCTGAGCATCTATCAAAGGTGCTTCAGGAATTTCATGTTCACACTCAGTCTTTTAGTTTTCTAAATCCTTCATTTAGTCTAGAGCTCATTATAATGTACCATAATATCATAATATTTGTTCAGATTTTCTTTAAAACACTGCAAATTAAATATTTTTTACATAACAGATTGTACATACATTTTTATATGGGATTTAAAAATAAGTAATACTGAATCCGTAGACGACCGAATGGCGTAGTGGTTAGTGACCCTGACTACTGAGCCGATGGTCCCGGGTTCGATTCCCGGCTGGGGCAGATATTTGTTTAAACACAGATATTTGTTCTCAGGTCTTGGATGTGCCCGTAAAATGGCAATAGGCCCGCCCCCTATTACATTGGGACTAACATAACACTCTGGCGAAAAGTGGGTGCAGCAATGCACCTCTGCCTATCCCGCAAGGGAGTACATTAGTACAAGGCGTGAGTGCGTGTGTGTATAATACTGAATCCATTATAAATTCGTGATGTTCTTTTGTCATCAATGTCGGATAAGCCGTCGTACAGCCGATCTCATTTTTAATTAACCTGGTTTTTAAATTTGGTCAGGTTATCCCTAATGTATCTATAAATCTCAAATCCATTGTTTTATTATCATAAATTCTACTGAACGTTTTTTATGAACGTTACGGGTTTAACCATGACCAATGTATCATAATAAAATTCTTTTCGTTACACCTTTCTGTCTCGGTTAGAAAATTGCTGGTTAAAATATATAAATTCTAACTTAATTGCTACAATGTTTGAGAATATCAATAAAAATAATAAATGAGTTATAGTTATAAAGTACATAAATAAAGGCTGACATATATTTCCGATAAAAACTAGGTTTCTACTACAGCTAGTCACGGAATCGGTAATTAAGCATTTTTCAGTCATTTAACGCTTTGTGCAACTAGCACACGAAGTTATTCCGGTAAGTACTTAAGTTAGTTATATTATTCATAATATCAAGCTTCAATTATCTTTATGGTATCTCTTGTGCTACCGGAAAAAATGTAAACACCTAGGGTATGTTTCTAAGTAAAGTTGTACAGTTTGGTCAGTAACTCAGTGTGGTTAAATTATTCAGGCGCTTTTATTTACAGCCTGAAAAAAAAAACTGAAAAGTTCGATTGGTTCTGAGGTACCAAGTAAGAACATAATCATGAAACGTTAATGATCTCTTAAACGTAGAGGCATAAATAAATTCATTCATTAAGTAGATAAAGCGAACTGTATTGCCAGATTAAATGGTAAGGCAGTAATATTTATTATGGCCAATATTACTGAAACGAAAAGGCTAAAGCCGGATTGTTCTGCCCCATTTTGTGTTAACCGTTTCACTGGTAATACGGGTTTTATTTAAAGGCATAAGACTACCTCGGCGGTGTTATTGTTATAACTTATTTATACTTAGAAGAAAAAGTTGCTGCAATAAGGAGATATAACTATTATGTTAGTTTGTCGACCATCAAAATAATACATACAATGAATTTTCACTATTCAAGGGTCGGTCATATGAAGACAATGGCTTTTCAACTTTTAAGTTATAAATATTTAAATAATTACATATTTTTTTTCAACTTCCCCCTTCAGGTACTATAGGTACATGAAGTACGCAACGCAATTTTTTTTTGCAACACCCTGTTTAGGAAACAAAGATCTCGCGAGAGCATGACTGCGTCGCGGATAAAAGGTTAAAATTATTATTTTAAACTAGCTGCACTTGCTTTGCCGTAAAAATAAAGTGTGTATCTTTATCCAGACTTTCGGTACTAATAAATGGAATCATGGCACTGAGCCAGTTGTACAAAACGAAGTATTTAATAGTAAATACCGGCATTTGGCGTCCGCGCTCCTCCGCCATGACTAATGCCGGAAGGGTCACATCCTTTAGATAGCGGTCCTAGGAATATTTATACTTCGATGTTTCCTATGTTTCAGTTTATTTTGTTTAGATTGTGAATATTACAGGTAAGCTAGCGTGGCCAGTCGAGTCAAATAACATAAGTAGAGCACTAGAGATAAGCGTTTAACTTTCCCACGAGTTTTCATGAAACATAGAGTTTACCTATTATGTTTTACCCGACTGCCGAAGGAGGAGGGTAATGTTTTTCGATTGTATGTATGGGTCAAAATCAGAGAGGTGAGCATTATGCTTCCGACAAAGTTTTTCCTCATTTTATTACATGATATTACTAAAATACTTATTTCAAAATAAAGGTTCTTTGCATATAATTACAGCGCACTCAGCATATTTATTTCGCTATAGTAAGTTTTATTTGATTTTAAACAAAAAAGGTCTAAATCGTCATTCCGGGAATGCGTCCTTATACCATGTTTCATAGTTCAGACAAGACATTTTTTTTTTTAATTACCACTTAAAACTGTCATATTTTATTATTAGCTTTTAGTATAATTAAATTAAGAATATACGTATAAATTACATTATTACAAGTAAAACTTCTTCATATTTTGGCTATTCAAATGCTGTCCGTCGTTTATCAAATCATTCCGTGAACGTGGTGGATATCGGTCGATGTAAATAAAACAACACACGCCAGGTGGCGTTAGCGAGCAGCAGTGTGAAGTTCACAATTCAAAGCAAAGGGCGGGTGTTGTGTTTTCGAAAAAAAATAATTAGATTTTGGTGGTAAGTACCTTTTAATTTCATATGTGTGAAGCGTACTTTAATACCCTGTCACTACGGGAACGCTCTTTAGTAAGTAGTTTTTAGAAAATTTGCGTACTTTTACCAAAATTCTTATAAATATTGTTGCTCACTTCTTCATAATCTCTAAAACCAATATTTAACATGGCAGCGTCAAGCGAGACATGAAAATATTTAACGAATAATCATTTCGGGAACGGTCATTTAGGGAACGTTCTGGTATATGACAGATGTTCCCGAAATGACGCCTACGTTGCTGAATTGCCATTTTTTTGGGCAAATGATGCTTTATTAATGCTTATAAAACTATAAAAATGCAAAATTTTGGTTTTGGGTATCCATTTAGTACGAGTAAGATGGAGAACGATGAAAATGAAGAGAAAAGGAAGTCAAAAAAGGCGTCCGAAAAAACCTTAGCGTTGGTAGCTCGGTCGGGTAAGCGCCCGCTTCTCACGCAAGAGATGCGGGTTCAAATCTCGGCGCTGACATGTACCAATAAGTTATTTTAACTTAAGTACAATGTATACCATCGCTCTTACGGTGAAGGAAAACATCGTGAGGAAACCTGCATATCTAGATTTAGCACATCTAGATATATGAACCCACCAACCCGCAGTGGACCAGCGTGGTGGGAAATGGTCCAAGCTTAGGAAGGCAGTTTAGACCTTGGGGATATCCCCAAGGTCTATGCGCATATGCGCAAAGGATCCACTCGAGAGAGCCAGGTGCAGGTACTTGCACCCCCACAGAGAATAGAATAGAACCTTAGCGTTTGTGGACTATCAGAAGGCCTTTGATTCGATCGAGACGTGGGCGGTGCTAAACACCTTACAACGGGGTCACATTGACTACGGGTATATCGAAGTGTTGAAGTGATTGTATAGAAACGCCACCATGTCAGTTTGAGTACCAGTGGCGGCTGCACCTTAAGTGCGCCCGTGCAACGCACTACCATTTAAAAATCTTCTAAATATGTACCTTCCTTCTTCCTATACCATTCTACTAGGTAGGTACTAGGTACGTCTAAAGAAAACTTCACAAAAATACCAATATAACAACCGTAATACCTACCCTAAACAGAAATTACATAAATCATTCGAACGTTACGAGTTAAATTAAATCGAGCTGGTCTATTTTGATTTCTACTGCGAAAAAATTAGATCTTATTTTTGCTTGAACAAAAACGGCCTCGTGCGCTCGGATTATCGCACGGGGCGAGCTCCTACATGTAGTATGAAACAGGATGGAAATCGCCCGGCGCGTGAGACGGAAGATGCTCAGTACAAACTGTATGCAGTTCTAGGATAAATTCGTGCGCCGCACGCGACCGGAAATTGCCGAAATCATACGAATGACGCCACGGGAGGCGCGCGGGCGGCGGCCTTGACCGGTGGCGTGACCTACGAACGATGCACTTGTCATGTCATTGTCGCAGTTTCACCTTTCGCGCGCGAATACGTCATTAATTTGTTACTCTAATTACTTATTAACTAAGAAAGTAGTAAATATTTCGTTCGTGAGTGTGTATGTGTGTGTGTGAGTGAAAATGAGTGCAAAATACAATATGGACTTCATAAAAAGCAATAGGACATTTCAAAATAGACTGGACATTAAATCTGCTGGGCCGCCTCGGCCTTTTCTTTCTCATCTTAAAACAGGAGTGCAAAACAAAAAATTAAACTTATACCTACCTGAATTTTCAAAAGTGAAATGTACAATTAAAAGAAATGGTTATGTGGATGTGGGAGACTGAATGCTTCATTTTGCTTTCCGTGTGTTGTTTTCGTTTCGGCGGAGAAGCAATTTCGCGTCAAAAAAGGAACGCAGAATGGATTTAAAATATAAATAAGGTAAAATATACTTATATTTTTTTTTACTTCCAATTGTAATAGGTACCTAATCTATTTTGCTTCCAAAATTTACTAAACCCATAAAGTGCACCACCGGGTATCTGAGGCACCAGCCGCCACTGTTGAGTACAGGACCAGACTACGGAAGCAATTCCATTGCAGAGAGGTGTGAGACAAGGAGATGTTATAAGACGATATCGTGGTTATGGCAGAATCGTTGGAAGACCTCAGCAAAATGCTGACCTCAATCGGATTTCCCAACAGGTAGGCCTCAAGATGAATATGGACAAGTTGAAAGTCATGGCCAATTCTCAGGTAGCGCCCACATCAATATCTATAGGGAACTCGATTCTTGAAGTGGTGGAAAATTACGTCTACCTTGGACAAACAGTCCAACTAGGAAGATCCAATTTCGAGAAAGAGGTCACTCGGCGAATCCAACTTGGCTGGGCAGCGTTTGGGAAGTTACGAAGCGTCTTCACGTCTGAAATTCCCCAGTGCCTCAAAACGAAAGTCTTCGAACAGTACGTGTTGCCAGTGATGACCTACGGTTCCGAGACGTGGTCTCTAACTTTAGGCCTCTTGAATAGGCTTGGAGTCACCCAGCGAGCTATGGAAAGGGCTATGCTCGGCGTGTCTCTACGTGATGGAATCAGAAATGAAGAGATCCGTAGATGAACCAAAGTAACCGATATAGCTTATCGAGTCAGTAAGCTGAAATGGCAGTGGGCCGGACACATTGCTCGAAGGACTGATGGTCGGTGGAGCAGAAGAGTCCTCGAGTGGAGACCACGTACTGGCAAGCGCACCGTTGGGCGGCCCCCCGCGATATGAACGGTCGATATAGTCAAGTCCGCGGGGAAGCACTGGATGAGGGCCGCCTCCGATCGAACAAGGTGGAAATCATTGGGGAAGGCCTATGTTCAGCAGTGCACGTCCTATGGCTGAGATGATGATGATTATATTATTTTCATACACCAAATGTACCAAAAACCTAGCTTTGCGTTCATTTAGGGAAGGTCCACTTCATTTAGGGAACTTCGTTGTCATTTTGGGAACACTCCCATCATTTTCGGGAACATCACAAAAACGGCAAATAAGTCACTATTATGTAATGCTATAATTAAATCTTGCATATTCAGCATTAAATTACCTTGAAACCTTTGTATTTATATTATTAATATATAACGCAGTGCAAAAATGTATACAATAAATTGAAATTATGGAACGAAATTTGCACAAATTGGAAATTTATGGAGAGTAATTTGAAAAATAAGGGTTTTCATTATGAAAAAAATCAAAATAATAATATTTTCTGATTTAGGAAAAGGTTAATTACAATTTCTTGAAGGGGATTCTTAAACGTGTTCGTTATATTATTATTTAAAAAATAATTAAAAGTGTTCCCGAAATGACTGTTGACCCTGTCATTATTCTTGTTAACAGGTATAATTTCTAAAATATATAATTTTGTGCGTGCCTCATCACAGGATAGGTTCATGACAAATGCCACAACAGACTCCACTTGTTAGTTTTCTTCAAAATAAAACTTAATTTCTCAGATATTTGAAAACCTAAAATGCTCACCTCTCTGAATTTGACCCGTATGTATGTATGTATGTATGTTTGTCTGTTTCTTTGTTCCCTCCTGTAGCATAAACGGCTTGATAGATTTTGATGTATGAGGTATTGTTAGAAGCGTATTAATTGCGCGATGGTTTTAGGCTATATTAAAATGTACATAGCGCCCTCTAGAGGACATAAAGACATGATCGAAAAAAAAATATTTTTTCAACTATGCCGTGTGGGGTATGAAATTAAAGGGCTTGATTAGCACATTACAAAAATATGCATATTGTAGGTAAGTGGTGAACCCTCTGCTGGTCCCCGCCTGCGATACTTTCCATTAACATTGGGGCTTGTTTTCATCTTTTTAGCGTGCAGTCGGGTTTTTTGTTTGTTTATAATTATATTTTTTTATCAAAAGTGAACGCCCTCGATCTAGCGAAATAAAGTATTTTGTACAGTGCTCCAAAATTGATAATGCGCATAGAAATCTTTGACAGATCGGTTGTTTTCGATTATGTGACACATGATATTGACTCCTATTTCTCTCGAACAAGGTGCAAAATGCAATTGTTTTTTTAAGGCTCTTGCGATTTAATGATTCGGGTGTGAAGATCTGCATGTGCATTATTAATTTTGGACTAGTGTACTCTCTTTATACCAGTCAATACCAGATAGGTTGCATATTATAATAGGCATTGCATTGACATTCCTTTTTATGATGTTTACTCATAAATATACCTTTTCAACGTTTTCTTTCATTATTGCACGGGAAAACCTAATTTACCTTAGCGTAATTGTAGAAGAACTAAATTAACCTTTTAATTATGATGAAGCAATAATTCGGATAAGATAAACAATTTGATTGATTTAAGACCAAACTAAATTAAATAATGACTTGCTTACGTAGTTGACTTTAAAATTCACGACTAATTTTGATATCAGGGGAAAAGCAGTAAAAAAAATGGTTCGGTTCACAGCCCCAAAAGCCACGGTACCTATGTCACGTTGAAACAATCAAAACGGCTATTTCGTGTAACGCCTACGCCAATCAAAAGCAACTCCATTCCACTGTAACTTGAATAGGCATTTCAGACTAATCCAGCACACTACACTTGCCAACACAATGTGAGCCGGGGCGCAGTCAATACCCATTTACCCATAAACATCCATTAACAAGGCCCATATTAACCCACCTTTCCCTCATGATAAATCCGAGCCGCCCCTTTGTTAGCCATCTCGTTATGGGCACATAACACGGCCCGTTATCTTCGTTGCTGATCAATATCCGTTCCGTTATTCGCAACTAGCAACCTGGAGCTCGTGAAATACGAACGGTGATGCCGCAGACTGCATTACAAGTTCTGCGGACGAGTGCCCGGATTCTGGTGGTGGGAGCGATTTGATTTCCACACTGTCGAAACTCACCCTTTACCTACTTATGTAAATCGTGGTTTTTAATTAATATGTTCGAAAACGCCACTGTCTGGGTAGGCTTGGACCGAAAATAACGTTTTTCCGCTTATTGACTGATTTTACGTGTTATTTAATTACTGATTTTTCACAAATGTACTGAAAAGCGTCATGTGAAACTAGTGCAGGTAGTTATTACAGCCTCGTAGCACAGAAAATACTACGCTAACTCGAATGTAAAGGCCAACTTTCCACACTCGTATTATTGTACTACAGAATAGTGCGCCGGCATATTGCAGGGATTTATGGTTCCGATTTGTAATTGCGTGAAGGAAACGTGGAAAATCTGACCAGCGGACGTACAGACAGATACATCTGTATGCATTTGGATTATCAGAGATAAGATTTTCATCAAGATCTTCCAACTCTATGTACCTACTCAAAGTGTTGTTGTACTGCTATTGAATTGTGATTTGAGTAAGGCATTGTACAATTTTTACGATACATTTTAAGTTGGGCTATCTTATACTAACGTCCTTAATAGATAATAAATGATTTCCTTTGACTGTATAAATTAATGTATATTTCTGAGTAGTCGTTTGATGAGTTTATTCCTAAATAAATTTGATATAAGTAATGTTCAATACAAAACGGTAAAGCCACACTTCTATTATGTTAAAAATTATTGGTAAAAATCTAATGCAATCGATGTGAATCCAACAAGTTAAATCAGCCAAAACTCACAAAAGTCCATAATTCAATTGTAAGCCTTTCTACCTGGACAGGGGACCCTCAATCGGCTGATGCATCGCCGAAGATATATTGCGTATACGTAATGTAATAGAATTAGGAGAGATACCGACCCTTTCCAATCCGATATCCGAAAATATGGCGAAGGGACGCCAACCACTTTCACCAAATGGTAATGTGAATAACGAGAAAAGGGAAGTGGGTAAAGAACAAGCAATTTCACCACCTGTAACTTGAAAATAGAAATAGGCAATATGAGGAATAGACCTATTTTGACGTAGTCAATACTGTTGGCTAGCAACATTAATTGTCTATGATTATCATCTATATTTCATATCATTGTCTATGTTCAACTTCCTCTTCCGTTTCTGCTCTTCACACGAAAATACACGGATCAATCACAATTCCCGTTTATTATTACTCCCACGAGCTTCAAGCACCCCCAGGGCCTACAAACCAATCACATACAGTCCACTCCGCTCCATGGTCCTTCTCGGATCGAGGGGTAAGCTGGGAAGTACGACAAACGCAAAATCCGTGCGAACTATTTTCGAGCATCGCGCCATACAAGTTCAAAAAGGGCGCCATCTTGCAGCTCCACGCAAATTATCCATCGTGGTGTGCAACAAGAACGCAGCGGAAGGTGCAATTTCGATCGTCGAGGTTGGCAAGATTGCGCTGAGATCAGCGCCACCAACAACCAATCAGCGAGCGCGAATCAGCGAGTCTGCGCTAAGAACGGTGCCATCGACCAATCGGCGCGCGCGATTCTGCGGGCCGAGAGCATCCGGCGCACGAAGATACCGCCGACTGTCAGCCGAGCCGCCGCAGCCGTCAAAGTCGCAAACAAAAGTGCAAAGCAGAAAAAATTCAACTCACGCCGCCATTTTTCGGTTCACATCGAACAATATTTTAGTATTAGTGACTATAAGTGCTAAAAGTTAAGTGGTGCAATTGTATTTACAACCAAAAATGGATTTAAAAAAGCTAAAATCCGCAAGGGGCTTCGTAAAAGGTACCATTACACGTTTATATAGCTTCGTTAGAAATGAGTTGTCACAGTTGCCGCTAGAAACTTTGAAACTTAAATTAGATAAAGTAAATAGTGCATTTCTGGAGTACGAATCCCTCAGCAAAGAAATCTTGTGCATAGATCACGAAGATTCTGAGGATTTCGCAAGTGTAGAAGACCAGTTTTATACGATTGCCACCATTTTAAACAAAGAGATAAATTCACGGTCACCACCTCAGATTCCAGCGGCAACTGTACCTTCAACTCCAGCTACAAGTGCAATAAAGTTACCTCCTATAGATATACAAACTTTCACAGGTAAATTCATAGATTATGTACCATTTATAAACATATTCATGTCACTAATTGACAACAACAATAGTCTAGATAACATCCAAAAACTGTATTATCTCAGATCATTTGTGAGAGAAGAGCCTTTTGATCTCATCAAGAACCTGCCATTGGTAGGTGAAAGCTATCAGGAAGCTCTTAAACTCCTTAAAAATAGATATGAGAATAAGAACAGAATTGTCAATGAACATATCGACGGTGGAAAGGCAAAATGGTTTAAGCGCCATGACATAAAATGTTCACCAGAGCGATTTAAAGTTTGAAATTTTCGAAAAAAAATCATATCTCTGTAATTATTCTAGCTATGGCTTTGAAAATTAAAATACGTTAAATTGAAATAGTTTTCTATGTTATTCTGTATATAAAATTAATGTACATATTCTATTTACTGAAATAAGGGACATAAGACATAGGCATCTGAAATTTCAGTCAGGTAAAATTGGCTTAAACGACATTAACATTTTAATTAAATACAAGTAAAAACAATTTAAACACCAAGGAGATTTAACCATCACACCAGGATAATGTTTTATAATAATTTATGTTACTTTAAACATTCCATAAGAATGAATTAACCGCCAGACTAAGGCAATTTATATCTAAGATGAATGACTTAAAGAATAAATGAACTTATAATTGGACCTCAGAACTCGAGAACGGTTGAACCGATTTTGGTCTAGAAACATTTGTGGAAGTCCAGGGAAGGTATAAAAGGTAAGAAGGGTAGGGTAGGGTAGGGTAGGGTAGGGTAGGGTAGGGTAGGGTAGGGTAGGGTAGGGTAGGATAGGGTAGGGTAGGGTAAGAAGCGGTACCTGCGGGCCAGCTAGATTGAAAACAAAAAAATCATAATATCTCACCAACTCGAGCAAAGAAGAGGATTTAGGATTTAGGATTGTTAATGGCTAAGTTTTAGTGGTGGTAACCCCAAAGGACTATCACAATGTGAGTTGGGTCTCAGCCGGACCGAGAACCAAATCGACCGACGATTAGTCGAAAATGGAGACACTTCTGGATGTTAGGAATAAGAGGGTTGCTGATGTCAATAGTGATCACCACTTAGTCGATGGAAAAATGTGCTTGAAGATAGCGGGAGTTTAGGAGCAGGCCACAAGATCTGCCAAAGGTGTCGTGTAAATAAGCTGCAGGACCCACAAGTTAGAAGAAAACTTAGTATCCAGATCGGCAACAACTGGCATCAAAGACGTGTTGTTAAAAATTTGCGAAGAAATAATAAGGCACAAGGAACACTTAAAGAATGAATGGATGTCTAAAGAAACATGGGATATGATCAACCATCAAGGAAGACTTAACGTCGAACAAGACGACCATTCTAAAGAAGCACTTGCGTACGAGTATTTTCTTTGTGAACTTAATCCTATCAAACGAAATTTATAAAAGGACAAACGCTGCTAGGGGTAACCCTATATCCAGCGATGGTCTCATCGGCTGCCATAGGAAACATGAAGGATCTATACAAAGCATCTTGAAGAACATTGCAACAAAACCCAGGATATCTCCTTGTTACTATGAAAGATTGACTTTCAAGATGGTATGGCCACATTGCCGAAGTTTTTAATGATCCTAACCACCACCTGGGGAGTTGGATGCAGATGCAAATATACCAGGAGCATCTTGTATCTTGATGCATAATCGTAATCATTATGATTAATAAAATCGGCAGGTCTTACAGGCTAGTCAGAGGCCTTCGGGTGGCTTGAAAACGTCTGACAGTTGGGAAGCCCACTTACCCGAAAACTCTCTCAGCACAAGATTGCTTGTGTTGGGGCCCAATAACCCGCGCTAGGCCAACGTGGTAGACTAGGCCTAAACCATTCCTTCATTGGAAGGAGACCCGTGCCCCAGGAGTGGGGACGTAATGGTTCGTGATGAGATTTATGACTATCCTGCATCTTGACAGAAATTTAAATATCCAACCCCCGAATAAGACGAATTGATACGGACCATACGATCGCTGAAGAGTGGCAAAGTACCAGGGAACGATGGATTTCCTACGGTGGCATAAAAAGCAGGATAGATGGAATATACCAGATATTGCACTCTTCAGCGATGGAGGATGATGAAGTGAAGTTAGAGAAAAGTTAATTTAATTCATGTCCAACTTTTTCCTATAAGGTTTGCTTTTCGTTGAAATACTTAATTCTGAAAATTATGGGATACAAACAGGTCGTGGTACTCGTGGTCACTGGTCTTCTATTTCGTATAATTACCTAACAATTATCAAAATCGGTTAAGTTGATCCAGAGATTTGCGCTTGGGAACACATTTTCGGTTAGATTTTTATATAGATAAGAAATCCTGTTTCTGACTAGATTTCGATATAAATTATTTATGAATAAGTTTATTTATGATATATAATTATTATTTTGTATAAAAAGTAATGTCATGTTAATACAATACAAATATTTTACATTAAGAACCATATTGTCATAGAAAAAATATTTTATAAAAAATAAATATTTGGTTGGATCCTTTTAGAGAAACGTTAAAATTCCCTACTTGCATAGAAACAGCAATTTAGGCGAAAGGATCCAAGTGCATATTTATAACTCAATAAATATTAATTATAGCAACACTATTATTTAGAACCTGTGTAAAGAGTAATATAATAGATATCATAATTTAATGTAGTTATCGGTGATATAATCAAAAAATATTTACAGTTTTATACTGGCGAACGAATCTGAGTTTGTACCTACGTAATTACGCTGCGCACGCGGCGCCAACTGTCGCATAGACGCACGTCCTCTCCCAATGAACGTCCCGGCGGGGTGCTGAAGCGACACCTTTCCAACCGGTCCTATTTATATTATTGGCGTTTTCACACAATATCCTTCTGGATATAACAGCTTAAACACCATAGACCGCTTCATTGCGATTCTTTTGAATTGTTTTATATCACTTATATCAATTATCTACAAATCGCAAAAAGCTGCTTAAGTGCCAATTGTACCACTAATCAGATTTAGGTAAAGTTGTATTAACCGCCAAACGCCGCGAGTAAGGCTGACTGGTAAAATGGTTTAAGTGCCAGTATGGCTTCAAATTACAAAATTGTAAAATGTATTAAGTGATTTTATGTTATTTTTGACCAGAAGGCATTTTGTTTTATATCAATTACGCAATCAGGTAGGTCGCTTAAGTAACTAATGATACAAATTCACATTAGTTCAAAATGAATTAAGTCACAATGTTTTACTGTTTTAGTGAGGGTACAATGTTTTATATAACTTTAGTTTTGATCAAGTATGTTTGAACATACAAATGACTAAAAAAGTGGCTCTTAATACAAGAAAAAAGTATTAAGATTTCCAAAATCACCGTTGTCTTAAGCGCCAAAAAGTGCTCAGATCGAAACGAGACCCGCACCATTCGAAAGAGAAAAATCAGGCGATTCCAACGGTATATATAACTCATATTCGCCAAAAGTGGCGGATAATACATTTTGCCTTTCCACCGTCGATATATGCAACCTTCTAGATTTGAGGACCGTAGGAAAATCAACAGCAGGCAACTTAAGAGAGTTTGTATCAGCTATTAGGCAACAAGTAGCCGCCATAAAAAATCACAATCCAAACATCATATACTGGGATCACATACTAACATGTATAATTCTGCGCAAATTAGATGGTTATACGTCTCGGGCATATCAACTCGAGCGGGACCTGGACGCCGAACCCAGCCTGGAGGATTTACTCTGCTATCTGGACAAAAGGGCTCTGGCGCTGGAGGGCACCGACCAGGGTCTTCACCAACAACAACCCCAAGCAAGATACGGGAAGGTAGCAGCACACGCAGCCGCAGCTGACAAGCCGCCAACCTGCTTAAATTGTAAGTCGACAAATCATAAGCTATTCAATTGCAAAAAATTCCAGCTGATGGCGAGCAAGGAGAGGATAGATTTTGTTAAACAAAATAAGCTGTGCAATGTCTGTCTTGGTGCGCATTTTTCAAAGTGTAGGTTTCACTTCAGATGTGCTGAGTGCAAAGGACCCCACAACACTCTGGTGCATTACAATGAGCCTGCCCTCGCACCTCCTGTTACTTTAACAGGCAATAATAACAGTAATGTACTTTTACCCACAGCTAGAGTGAAGGCTATTGCAAAGGATGGTACAGAGGTTCATTTCAAAGCACTACTGGACAGTGGATCTCAAGTTTCAATAGTCACCTCAAAACTAGTCCAGCTCTTGGGTTTAACTCCCAAACAAAGTGCCACAAATATAATAGGCATATCAAATGCAAAGAACCATTTGAAATACTGCGTCCCGTTGGAGATTCATTCACTGAAATCAGCCTTCAAGACCACAGTAACCTGTCACGTCACCGATCAGATTACCTCTCAACTGCCCCAATCTAAAATCAATTTAGATGAGTTACAGCTTCCATCTAACATTGAATGGGCAGACGAGCAATTCAATGTGCCAAGTGACATTCACATGTTAATGGGTGCCAACATAATGTTTCAGGTGCTACTGCCGGAGAAGAGCAGTGTGACTCCTGCCAACAACAGCGGGAAGCAGTCGCCAGCTCAGAATGATCTGCACATCTTTAACACACACTTCGGCCACATCATCGGAGGGAGTCTGCCAACAGGTTCCATTAAGGGTCAAATATTATGTAATAAGGTAGTGCTAAAATGTGAAATGGATCTCAATGAAACACTAGGCCAATTTTGGACAAATGAAAAAGTACCTGAAATATTTTCAGAGAAGTCTCCAGAACATGAGCTCTGTGAGCAAATATTCCAAAATTCAGTAGAACTCAAAGATAAACAGTTTCAAGTTCCATTGCCCTTGAAATTACCTCTGTCTGAAGTAAAAGAGACACTAGGTGATTCATTTAATTTGGCTCTGAAAAGATTTCATAACTTAGAAAAGAAATTAATGGCAAACCCAGAGCTATTCATGCAATATAAACAATTCATACATGAATTTTCATCTCTTGGTCATGGTCACTATGTCGACATTGAGATGTATGACATCAATAAACAGGCAGCTTACTACATGCCTCACCATGCAATAATTAAGCCAGAGAGTAAAACAACAAAAGTACGCTCGGTGTTTGATGCGAGCATGAAAACAAACAAAAAAGTATCATTGAATGACTTACAGTTGAATGGTCCTGTGGTTCAGAGAGATCTATTTGATATTATGCTGTTGTTCAGATTAGGTAGGTATACCATTACCTCAGACATCAAGCGCATGTTCAGGAACATCCTGGTAGATCCAGCGTTCACATCGCTGCAAAATATTCTCTGGAGGGACGATCCCAGTCAACCAATAAAATGCATTAGACTAGATAGGGTAACCTATGGTCTCAAGAGTTCGAGTTATTTAGCTACTAGATGTTTAATAGAACTAGCTAACAGGTATGAGAATGAATATCCCTTAGCTGCATTCATACTAAGGAACAACACTTATGTCGACGACGTGTTGTATTCTCACAATGATTTAGCCACAGTACGTGAAGCTAAACAACAATTATGCTCGTTATTGAGTTTAGGCAGTTTTAACACTCATAAGTGGTCCTCCAACAACGAGTTGGTTTTGTCAGATATACCATTGGAGGATCAACACTTTGACAGTATTGATTTGCAAAAAGACAACTACAATATGAAAACCCTAGGTCTTCAGATTAATACTAAAGAGGATAATTTTATCATAACTTCACCAGGAACGTTCGATACAAATCTACTCACAAAAAGAAGCATACTTAGTTATATAGGTAGGTGCTACGATCCGATCGGTTTCATAAATCCGATAATAGTAGTAGCAAAATCAATAATGCAGAAGTTATGGATCAACAACACAGATTGGAATTCATGCCCTCCAACTGATGTAGAAAGGGAATGGATCCAATTCACCGAAGACTTAAGAGTCATGGAACCAATTCAAATCAATAGAAATGTAAGGTTTTCAGACGAAGACACAGTGGAGTTGATCGGGTTTGCAGATGCATCCAGTTCCACGGCACACGGTTGTTGCATCTATCTGCGAGTAACCACCCCAACAGGTAATACCACGTTACATCTACTCTGTTCTAAGTCTAGAATAAACCCTATACAATAAAAGGGGATGACAGTGCCAAGGCTCGAATTGAATGCCGCACTATTGTTATCTAAATTAATGTCGAAAACATACGACACATTAAAATTAAAAGTTAATGTGAGCAAAGTTTACTTATTTAGTGACTCACAGATTGTCCTAGCATGGCTCAAAATGGAATTAACGAATTTACAAGCATATGTCGCAAACAGAGTAAATGTAATCCGTCAGCACACCGTCAGCTGGCAATGGTTGTATATTAGTACTGATAATAACCCAGCTGACCTCGTAAGCAGAGGCGTCAGGCCGCATGAGCTGTCAAGTTGCGAGCAATGGTGGCACGGCCCACGTTTCCTGAATGACAGTGAGTATAACTTTCCTATTACTGAAACGAACACTTCATCTGATTTACCAGAAGTGAAGCACTGCTTGGTGCTCTCCAGCGACCACGGGTCTCACACAGGCCCGCTCGAGTATGTATTGGAGCGCTTAGTCAGCAATTGTTCTGATCTTAGAAAGATGGTTAGACTCTTAGCATACATATTGCGATTTCTAAACAATATGAATAAAAATAAAACTAAAATAAATCACGACTATTTGTCTAGTGCTGAATTAAATTCCGCTTTAATGCTTATAATAAAGTACGAACAACATAAATATTTCGAAACAGAGATAGATTCTTTGTGCAAAAATAACAATCTAAAAGGAAACTTGTCAAATTTACATCCTTTTGTAGATAACGAAGGCCTCCTGCGCGTAGGTGGTAGACTCGACCATGCTGATATAACTTACAACCAAAAACATCCAGTTATATTACCAAGAGAATCTCACATTACTACACTGCTTATTAGAAGTGAGCATGAAAGACTACTGCACGCAGGCCCTAAGCTATTATTATCTAGTTTAAATCAAAGATTTTGGATTTGTAATGGATTATCAGAAGTTAAAAAAATAACTCACAAATGTATTACATGTTTCAGACAAAAGGCTACAGTAGCCAAACAACTCATGGGTTCATTACCGGCTAGTAGAGTAACCTCTACCAATAGAGCTTTCGTGCGAGTAGGTGTAGACTTCGCTGGACCTATCGATGTTAAATTGTCACGCGTAAGACGCTCAGTAATTGGAAAAGGTTACATCTGCGTTTTTGTATGTTTTACAACAAAAGCTATTCACCTCGAGCTAGCTTCAGATTTAACCACCGACACGTTTCTCGCTTGCATGCGAAGACAAATTTCGAGGAGAGGTCTTATGACTGAAATACATTGTGACAATGCTAGCACATTCAAAGGTGCCAATAATCAATTAAACGAACTCTATAAGTTGCAAAGCTCACAAAATCACCGTCAGCAAGTTTATAATTTCGCTTCTCAACAGGGTATTCAATTCCATTACATACCATGTTATTCACCGACGTACGGAGGCATATGGGAATCGTCCGTGAAAAGTACAAAGTACCACCTGAAAAGGGTGATAGGTAAAAATGTGTTAACCTACGAACAGTTAAGTACTGTGCTGTGTGAAATCGAAGCAGTCCTCAACTCTAGACCGTTGCTACCCTTGACCGCTGACCCAACTGACTACTCTTACCTTACACCAGGTCATTTTTTAATTGGTAACGCCTTAATGATGTACCCTGAAAGCGATATCACTAATATCCCACAAAATAGATTAAAGTTTTGGCAAATTTGTACTCAAATCAAACAATCATTTTGGAAAGTCTGGCACAAAAACTATTTAAATGTATTACAAAATAGACCTAAGTGGAAATTTGATGTATGTAATGTTAAACTAGGTAGTCTAGTTATTTTAAAAGAGGACAACGCACCTCCAATGATGTGGCCCTTGGCCAGGATTGTAAAACTCTTCCCCGGGCATGACAGCAAGGTTAGAGCTGTAGAAGTGAGAACTCCTAATAATAAGTCTCACATTAGGGCTATAAATAAAATTTGCATATTACCTATTGAGGATAATATTTAGTAAGTAATTAATTTTAAGTACTTGTTAATGTAGTTGTAATTCAACCTAACTTTGATGTTATTGTTAAACTGTTTTGTTAACACCATTGTTATTATTGTGTTTTATTAGATAACTACATGTGTAATTTCCCTTTGTTGTTAATATAGTATAACATCAGTTGTTAATATACTTAATGTTGTGTTTTGAATGTTATTTCCTAAAACGTATAGGTATATTATTAAAAAACCATTATTGTAAAAGTAAATTGATACCTAAAGATGTTAAGTACATAGGCACAGAGTTATATTTCATACATTTATTAAGAAAAATATTATTTGTTTTCTCATCTTGTGAGGCCGCAGCATGTTGGCTAGCAACATTAATTGTCTATGATTATCATCTATATTTCATATCATTGTCTATGTTCAACTTCCTCTTCCGTTTCTGCTCTTCACACGAAAATACACGGATCAATCACAATTCCC
This sequence comes from Plutella xylostella, assembly GCF_932276165.1. Taxonomy (NCBI): domain Eukaryota; kingdom Metazoa; phylum Arthropoda; class Insecta; order Lepidoptera; family Plutellidae; genus Plutella; species Plutella xylostella. The sequence continues at coordinate 2,130,660 of NC_064002.1, forward strand.
GTTTATTATTACTCCCACGAGCTTCAAGCACCCCCAGGGCCTACAAACCAATCACATACAGTCCACTCCGCTCCAAATACTTAAAACATACGTAGTCAATATTTTGGAATACTCTACTTGGAAGGCTGATAAAGGCAGGAAAGACTATAATTTATTATCAGTAAAAAAAAAACGGGAGTTTGGCAAATTGTTAAGGCATTTGGCAAAGTACCTACTAAACATTTTGTTTTACGTAAATAAGTACATAAGTATTAACTTATCTAGTTTGAAGTATGAATTTTAACTAACTTTAACTACATAACGCAAGTTTGTGGTAACACCGTATTTAGCCATGTCACTTCTTCCAACATCGCTGTATCCCAAAAAAGTGACATTCGCGAATTTATACAAAATAATATTCTGTAGGCAAAACGATCGTGGCGGCTCCCTAGAGCGACATCAACCTGCCTCGCCGCGTCTAAACGCAGGGAGCGGTGAAAAATCTCACTTGAGGGAAATATATGCAGCCTCACAAGCCTCCGCCAGGTATTAGGAGGAACTATTGAATTTTATTAACTGTTATGTGCCGCGGGGTGAATTTTAGTATGCGAGGGAACGCTAAACGGTACGCAATTTGTGTGTTGTTATGGTGAAGCTATAGGCTGGAGATACACGGTTAATGTTATTGTGTGATCATGAGCTACATAAATGTTTCTGTAAAATCGTTAAGTTTATGTTAGATTAAGACAAAATGTCGATAAATAGGGATTACTTATTATATAATTGTCCTGCATTGCTCTGCAAGCTTTTATAAGTATCCATGGGCAAATATAAAATCTAAGAATAGGAGGACAGTTTTATATGTGTTTATTGCACACATAATAAATAAATGAAAAATTTTTTAATACAAACAGGTAAAAAAAAGAATAGGAGGATAATTTTAAGCATTGCCCGCTACCCTTATCTCATAAAATTTCTCAGATTTCATCCGACAGATGATGTGTTACTGGGTCTTCTTCTTCTTATAGTGCCTCTCCATCATTGGAGGTTGGCAGTCAGCTCTTTGCAGCGCTCTCTATTCCTGGCTGTTTTAAATAATTCTTCCACGGTTTTTACACCGGTCCACTCTTTGATGTTGCACAGCCGCGTCAATTTTCTCCTTCCAGGCCTTCTCTGGGTCTAGACACTTCATTATTTCTTACACAACAGTACACAATCTGTGATCTAAGCAACAAACGTAGATGGCTGTTACATCAAACTTTACAACTTACGTACAAGTTAGTTCAGCCTGTTTCCGTTGTTGTGTTGTAAAGTAAACCCTCTAAAACCCGGGATTTGTTTCAGCGAAAACACATTTCAAGTCATGCAGTTAGTTACGCCTTCAAAACCCGGGGAAGCCCCTGAGCCGCCAAATCTCCTTCCTTTAAAATATACGGAACGTAAGAATACCCCCATATTCTGTGGGAGGATTCTGTTTACACACGCTGTCATCATGGTTAACTTACTATACCTACAAATATACTTTTTAGTAAGTGTGAAAAATAACCAGCATAAACATTTTAACTGAAGTGTAAAAGATTTCGACTTAACTTTTCCAAGGACTCCCGGGCTTAAAAGCAACAGGAGATAATTTTTCAGTGCAATAAATCCAGAAAGCATCTCGAAACCGCAGCTATCTCTTTCTTAAACCAACAAACCGCGAAGGCGAGACGGGGACCAAATCAATTTCGCCGTAGCTCATGAAAAGTGCACGTTTTGGCCATTTTTCCAGATTTCACCGCTCTGTAATTCCGCACAATATATGAGCCAGATACGTTGTCGTTACAAAGTGTGAAGTTTATTGTAACAAAAGAAAGGGGCGACGTGGAAATAGAACGTAACTACGTGGTGTTCGTGGTCCACGTGTATGTGTGCGTGTGTGTGTGTGTGTGTGTGTGTGTGTGTGCGTGTGTGTGTGTGTGTGTGTGCGTGTGTGTGTGTGTGTGCGTGTGTAACCGATGCGGTAACATGTGGGGAACTGACCTACAAAACGACACGCTACCATTATTTTCCTACTGGTTATTTCAATCAAACTTATCATCCCTTATCATTGTCGGAATTGGTGGAAAGTATCCTAATTCAATAACTTCACGTAAAACCAAAATTATAATAAAAGGTTCAAGGTCGACTCAGACATATATAATAAGGTAAAGACTCACTCAATTGGTTAACCAAAACTTAGTAACATTCCTATTTAACTACCTTTATAAGTTAAACATTTCTCCCTACACAGCTACCGTATATTGGCTGTTTTGAAACTTTTCTATTAAAACTTTGATAGACCATCTTTATTCAAGGTATTGTTACCAACTGACGGGAACGGGGAAACATGAGGTGAATAAGATATTATAAATACTGGAAAAACTTGCAGCATATAAGAGCGTATTTATTATTAATAAAAATCTATAGAGCTCAGGATAATATCATACTTTTACTGTACCTCCCTAATCATCAGCTGTTTACCCCACATCGGTCAACGGTCATCGGTTCTTCAGCATATAAGTGTTGGCCGACCTTACTGCCACTTCAGCAGATTTAACACCACGTACAGGTCTACGTCGTCGGTTAGTTTAGTTCTCGTCTTCTGCTTACGAAATACTTAACTTATTTCGAAAGTCGAGGATATAACTGATGTCAACCTTCAGAGACAAAAACGATCAAATCTCACTAAGGCATCAGGAAAACCGAAATATCATATCAGAGCCGTGGAGATATGAAATAAAACTATGATTACTAGCTGTATCTAGGGAGATCGTGCCGCCCACGACGCGGTGCGTGTTAGGATTAACAAACACACACACACACACACACACACAAACACAGATGGAATAGGGGGACATGCATCATGCCATGACATGGACAGCTGACCGAAACAAACTAGCAAGAGGGCGTATTCTGGTATCGAAAGCGATCATTTTACGAGTTAATCAGAAGTATATTTCCGCAGGCACTTTTAGATTTGAGAGGGGTGATATTTATTCATAGCATACGGGCACATCTAAAACCCAATTAGAGTAGTGCACCAACTTTCAGGAAATATGATAGTTCCTGAAAATCTGTGCAATTGCGAAAACCTATAGAAATTTTATAAATGCAAAACTTTAAGAACAACCTGAAGCTCAATAAATTAAAAATATAATCCAATGTAATGTAATTATTATGAGCTCGTGTAGGCAAAAGGGCATCGCAATCACTAGCGAAAACAAAAACCACTTCTACGTCTCTTCAAGGGCAAACAGGTATTCTGTCACCACAGGAAAAAAGCGAATCTTGAACAATCATTTCAACACGGTGAAAAACCCTGCGCTAGTATTTCTCGCCGATATAGTAACACCTAATTTGTATTTATTTACATGAAAATCACTTTAAAATCGAGTTTCTCTCTACAGAATAACGCGCTTTATGTGCAAACGTTTTGATAGAACGAAACAATGTTACTGGCACTGTTTGATCTTATGAATCGATTTAGGCTGAAAGGAATATTGGAATTCATATTCTGCTTTCAGAGGCTGCCGGCTGAGTCTGATTAGCCATCTCATGTACAGGTGTTATCTATTCTATGTTTTTATTAAATTTATTGGTTACGCTATATTAAGATGTTAGTTAGTGTACCTACATAGTGCATGAGCACTAGGTACACTAACATCTGAACCTCGGACAATAATTTTATATCTTTAATAATCGCATAAAATAATGCCCGTAATAGGGCTGTTATCACATTATCATTTTATCGAAAAATTTCACATGCATAAATAAATATTTAGTCACAATCCGTTTCAGAGTGGGGTGCACAGTGAGTGATAATAAGCATTTCTGTAAACATGATTTATCTCATCATTGCAATAATTGCTGTGTTAATTTACTTTTATGGAACTCGTAACTTCAGTTATTGGAACAAAAGGGGCGTGAAGCATGACGACCCTATTCCGGTATTTGGGAATAACTTCCGACAGTTCTTCCAAATGATCAGCATCACCGACATCGTCGCGGAACAATACCAGAAGTACCCCGATGAGAAGGTAGTCGGGTTCTACCGCGCCAACGAGCCTCGACTCATCCTGAGAGATCCTGAACTTATCAAAAAAGTATTAGTCACGGACTTTCCCTATTTCTACAGCAGAGGTTTGAATCCTCATAAGGATGTCATCGAGCCCATGTTAAAGAACCTTTTCTTTGCTGACGGAGACTTGTGGAAGCTGTTACGACAGAGGATAACTCCAGCATTCACTAGCAGTAAACTTAAGGCTATGTTTCCACTTATTGTTGAGAGGACTCAAAAATTGCAACAGATTGCTGCAACAGCGGCCAGTCTACAGGAGGAAGTTGATATCAGAGATCTCATGGCTCGATACACTACCGATTTTATTGGAGCATGTGGCTTTGGGATAGAAGCAGACGCATTAAACGATGAAGACTCAACCTTCAGGAGACTCGGTAAACGAGTTTTTACTGTAACGAAACGAGATGCTTTTATTGTGCTAGTAAAACTTATTATGCCGAAACTGTTTAAGAATTTACCCTTTTTAGACCCAGATATAGAGAGAAATTCAGTGGCATTAGTTAAGAGTATAATGGAACAAAGAAACTATAAGCCATGTGGCAGAAACGATTTCATAGACTTACTTTTAGAGCTAAAGGAAAAGGGTAAGATTATTGGAGAGTCTATAGAGAACAGGAAATCTGACGGCACTCCGTTAGCGGCTGAACTGGAGTTAGATGATCTTCTGATGACTGCTCAAGTACTGGTTTTCTTTGTGGCTGGTTTTGAGACTTCTTCGTCTGCAACTAGCTATACACTAAATCAAATCGCATTTCATCCAGAAGTTCAAAAGAAATGCCAAGACGAAATAGACACAGTACTCAAAAAGTATGACAATAAGTTATGTTACGATGCTGTTAAAGAGATGCAATATTTAGATATGACATTCAAGGAGGGAATGAGGTTGTTTCCGTCTCTAGGTTTTCTTATAAGAAAGAGTGAAAAGCAGTATACATTTGAGGACATTGGCCTGACCATCGACGCAGGAATTCCAATAATGATTCCTCTGCAAGCCCTGCACAATGATGAGAAGTACTTTGAGAATCCTGAACAATTTATGCCTGAAAGATTTCACCCTAAAAACGCGGATGACTTGAAAAAGCACGTATACTTGCCTTTTGGCGTGGGACCGCGCGCCTGTATCGGTAAGTTTTATTAAAATTTTGAAGCGACGACGTAAACGCGAGGTGACAGTGCAGGCGATGACCCATTTGCATGAAAATTATTATGTAAATTAGTGAACCAGACTTAATGGTGTCTGTCGCACCGCCCCGTAGTTAAATTTGTCATTTTTATTACCCTTTGTGGTGTGAAAAGGTTGCTCTAGCACTGGTGTAATAGTGATTCATTTTATTTCCAGGTGAGCGTCTGGGCCACATGCAGTCTTTGGCTGGTATTGCGGCTATTCTGCACAAGTTCTCCGTGGCTCCGAGCAAGAACTCTCTGAAGAGACCGATCCACGACCCCTCATCCATCATAGTTCAGAGCATACAGGGAGGACTGCCCCTCATGCTCTACGCTAGAAACAGTTAGCGTATATACTAGTATTTACTTAGCGTATACTTATGCCTATTTTTAATATATAAATCAATCAATTATATTTATTTTATACTAGGTATTTATAATTACGAGAATACAGGGTGAAATTTTGCCAGTGATTTTCCAACTGTCAGGTTAACGCACCCTCCATACTTAGCAACTACTACCGTATCGTAGGATAAAATCTGAAATCGCCGAAATAAATACTTTCACTGTTCCATACACTATAGTAGAGTGTTTAATTCTATGAAACAGTTTCGTTATCGTTCCATGTGACGGGATTTTTTTTGTAAATAATACCTTATAAATACAAAAGAGTATTAATCCATTTCCTTGTAATAATTAAGTGTAAGTAATTAATTAAAGATAATTCTTCATTAATTACTGTCACTTTCAAATGTATTTTAGAATGTGGACTATGGACTACATTTCTCTATCTTTCCGAGGTATTAAAATAGTCGCGTGCTTTTGTCATTCAAACTGATATGGTAGATCCGGGTGGGTATTCGTGTGTGTCGGGATGGCGGCTGTACTTTTCCGATTAGCTTAAAATATTGCAGATATTTTGTACCTTTACGTACCTTTCATAAAATTTTGTGTACCTTCACCGTTTCTAAGATATTAACCAAAAATGGACACCATCCGATCCGGATGGCCGGTGTATTTTCAGATAATTAGCTTGAATAATTGCACATAATTTGTAACTATTTTGTATGTCTCATGAATTTTTTGTACTTTCACCTATTCGAAGATATTAGAAAGATTTTATCTACAAGAAAAGCCTTAGTCAGTATACTACCTACCAATGACGTCCGTATGACCTACACAGCCCCAATATACGTGACGTGTCGTGTTATTATCGTGAAACTGATAACCTTGTTTGAAGTTTACAGGATTCATGATTGAATACAAATATTATCTATAAGATTATAATTTATTGTGCTAATATTTAAGTGCAAATTACCTATTATTGATTATTAAATATTTATTGCACTTTTAGTTTTAAAAAAACTGCCGATACTAAAGCCGTGCCGTGGTGACAATAGGGAATATGCAATATTTTTAATAAACTTTGTTATTTCAGAATTATGCCTCCATCAATATTTTTGAGCGAGTAAATAATTGTTGAAAAGTACAAAAAAACATCGGTAACTTTAAATCTTTGAAACGTGATGGATTTTCTTAGAGCGGATGTGACAATATGTCAATCTCAGAATAATCTATGCCCATAGAACTGAGCGTCGGAGACTCATTATTCTGAGCCGTGATACGTCGACGATGACGTCACACTTCTTCACAGACGTGTCGGTTATAAATTTTAACTTTATTAAAATACCTTAAATTACTTTTTTGGCGTTGAATTTTTTTTACTATAATAAAGCAATGTAAAACTATTTAATAAGAATATTAAAAAATACATGCATATTCCCTATTGTTATCAAAATTTGGGTCTATCACTGTATGCCTAGGGGGTCACTCTTTATTTTGTTTTGTTTTAAACGTTGTATTGTATTAAACGTGCCAATTGCACGATAGACGTAATACTCCAGAGTGAGCGCCGGACGTATAGTATAAAATCAATCAAGTGGTTCCTTTCTTGCACTCTGAAAAAAATACTTCAGATCATCGCCAGAACATCTGGAACATTCCTCACTTGTAAACAATTATTTTAACTTTACCCTCCCCTTTAAGTTTCTATTAATGCCGGTGGCGGGTGGCGAAACCTCTATAAATCAGGAGCGTTTTGTTCGGCCCCATAACGCCATTTTACCGCCTTCATACTGAGACAAAATTAGATCATCCCGTGAGTACACTGCTGAAACCAACTGCTGAAAAGCCTGTTACAAGACAAGTGATTATGATGTGTTATTTAAAATATGTAATGTGTTACCTGTTCAAAAAAAGCATATATTATTTAATGTAATAGAAGAATATTGTAACGATGAATATAAAAAACCTAAAATTCATATGTATCCTACTAGACAATCTAAAGAAAGTGTATTAATCAAACCGAATATAAACAATTTTTATGGCAAACGTACTAAAGAATACCTAACACCGACTATATTTAATAACTTACCACCTAATTTATTAAAACTAAGATGTTCTAAAAAAACTATAAAAAATAAAATAAAATATCATTTATTACAAGATTAAGCTACCTGCAATGAGTATTATAAGTACACTAAATGCATATGTTCATTAAGTACATCTATGTAATCTTTAATAATAACTTGTAATAGCATAAGTTACTAAATTTACACTAGTAATAGATATATATACCTATTAGTTGTGTAACTTACCTAATTTGTTTGTATAAATGCGAGTCTTTGTCTCCCGCTAAACTGTACTGCAGTTTGGGAGTATATGTATGTAATTTGTAAGTTATACTCTGATCAACAATAAACGTTTATAAAAAAAAAAAAAAAAAAAAAAATATGGAAATAGTTCAAATAATTTATTTTATTCCTTATTTCAATGTAAAATAAAAGCATTTTCTGCCAGTCAACCCACTGGATGTACAAGATAGATATAAGTGTAAAATAAGTAAACTGACGAAAATGGAATCTATGTCAAATCTGGAATCCACAGGCAGCATAGATTGTCACATTCGAAAAAGATTTTTTGTCTGAAAATTACTCTAAAACGAGTATAACAAGTAGTGGGTACTGAACAACGTTACGATCTGTAATGTAACATGTTACTGATGTTACACAGCGAGCCTTCGTGCAGTCAGTACTTAGTGTTACGGGTAAACCAGCGCGCAACGAGCCGATTTTAGAACACAGTGTTGCGTAACATGCTCGCTGGGAATGTTACATTACAGTCCGTAACATTGGTCAGTACCCACCTTAACAATAATAATAGAAACCTTACGAATGTGGATACTGTATAGTAAGTAATAATGGTTTCGGCCTCATGCACGCATTCCAAAAGCCCGGGATCCCATGGTCCCGAGATGGTAAGGACACAACATAATAATATTTAAAAAAAATATATAAAAAGTCCGATGAGTTTAAATGAATTTCAAGAATATCCCGCTGAAGGAACCGCTCGTTGTTTCATCCCAGACATAAAGTTTGTTGTAAACCCTTAATATTTGTAGTTACAACTCACGGCCAATATGCGAGGCGCGCGGGTCGCCTCATTTATGTAGCTCCGTGTTTAACAGTACAGGGTTATTTTATTACTATTATGTACAGGGTGATTTTTTATCAGTGTCTTTCCCGTTGAAATTTCGAATCTACCCATGTTGATAGTTACCTCTAATCACCGATAGGATTATATTCTGTATAGAAAGTAAGAAAGAAAGAAAGAAAGAAACATTTATTTGACGCACTGAACAATAAAAACAGAAACAAAAAGAACAAAAGAATATACTACAAAAAATATATATGAAAAAACAGAAAATAATACAATATAAACAAACAAGGTTGCTGTCCAGAGCGTCAAAAAGGCACCAGCTCAGCGTGTGCTATGGCCAGAGAGGCCACAGCGCTATAGCTTGTTAAACATGGAACTAATAATTATTACTATAGCGTAACTAATATGGTGGAGTTCAAGGGTGATGTTAACGGAGAGAGTTGATCAGGTGGTGATTCTTAAAAACTTAAATTATTAATTAGATTTCTGCCAAGGATTTTTTAGCTTCATTATCTGACCAGGCAACCCTAGACGTAGCTTTGGGCGTCCCCCGATCCGAGGATTAGACAGGTATTGGCTTAAAAGACGCCTACAGACAAACTTTTTCGCGATTAATTGCATTTTTATTCATTACTTACCTGGGCTTTTGCTACTTCCGCTTGGAAGGGCGCTGGGTACTTTTTTCAGCACTTAAATTACTCTAACTTGGAAAATTTACATTATTATGAAGGAAACAAGCTTGAAAATGCTTAAATAAAGCCATTGTTTTGCCCACCTGTTGTGCGGCACTTAACAGGGTGATTCATTTAGAGAGGAGATACCTAATTCATTTACGCCGCCCCTGCCCTGATAGGAGGTACCACGAAACATGGGATCATTCCATTTATAATATAATCCATTCTAAGAAAGTAGAGTATAAGCCTAGACGAACAACGAACAGAGATGGAAATAAATATTGAACGCCTTTAAAATGTCATAGTGATTTCACTAGAGATCTTCATACTTACTGACTAATTAATCCTTTCACCACGATGAAAATAAAAGGAGCTGCATTCGTAGGATGCTCCTCTCATGCACAAATAATAATTTCAAATACTATCAAATGTATATAGGGTACTTAAGCATAAAGTGATTAGCTACATAGGTATATTATTATGTTATAGTCTATAGATAGTGTATACTAACAATACTCCATAACTTCGTTAATACCGCAGCGTCAATATAGTTATCGAGAAGCTGTAATTATTTGTTGCCCATCATTAATCTCGCTTGTCAAACGCAATACAGATTGATTTATCGTCGTTATAGATTTATCATCAGCCTGTACATCGGAGCCGTAATGGTGGCTTTATGATTTCAAATCATTTGTTACTAGATTATTATAATTTATTATGTTCTCGAGTGCAGCGAACAAGGGAGCTAAGCGTGGGACGACCTCAGGGTAAGTAAGGAACCCCAAGGGCTATATTGTATTGTGGGCGTTGTAGCGCTTCTTTCGTCATCACTACCCATCACGCCCCACTGCTGGGGCACGGGTCTCCTTCCAATGAAGGAAGGGTTCTCGGCCTAGTCCACTACGCTGGCTTAGTGCGGGTTGGTGGACTTCTTTGAAGAGGCATAATCAAAGTCAAAGTCAAAGTCAAAGGCATTTATTTGCTGAATATAGGTTACATAGGTGATAATAATTATATTAAAGGTTGCTTAGCTATACTCTACCCGAAAGGGTTTGCAAAATTTAAAATATTAACAATATAATTTTTATACAATTCATGAAATTAGGCTTAAGTAGTAAAAAATATCAATGCTATCTTACAATTCACACTGGGTTACACATATTTACACATATTTAACATTAATTTATAAGGAACCCTAGGCACAGCCACAAGGAAGGAAACTAAAGTTTGTCTTGGAGAAATTCACTAAGGCTATAATAGGCTTTTTCAATGAGAAGTTGTGACAGCCTTATTTTAAACAAATGAACAACTTGTATTTCCCTAATACTATTCGGCAGATGGTTATATACTATGGGCGCCATTCCAAATATGCTTTTATTATATAAGGCTGTTGAGCGACTCGCAGCACTGATCTTATTTTTATATCTTGCACTGTTAAATTGGCCAAATAAATCATTGTTCGTTTTTACAAATAGCGCTATCTCTAAAATATATAATGACGGCAATGTGAATAATTTTAGTTTTATAAAATGGGGTTTGCAGGTTTCTGTAGATTTCAGTTTACAAATTGATCTGATGCACCTTTTCTGAGCCTTGAAGGCATTAGTTTTGTCCGTAGAGTTACCCCAGAAAATGAGACCATACCTCAGAGCAGACACAACATATGCATGATATGCAGCTAAGACTGCTTTTTGACCGACAACTTTGGAAAGCATGTGTAAAGCATAAGAAAATGACTTCAATTTAGAACAGACCTTTTCTATGTGGATTTTCCATGTCAAATGAGAATCTATATATAGACCTAAAAATTTTGTGGAATCAATATTATTAATATTTTTATTATTGTATTTAATTTCAAGTTTATCTAATTCTGGAATATGATTGTAATTATTTTTAAATATCATTAAGTTCGATTTGTCAATATTAATTAAAAGATTATTTGATGTCAACCACTCAATCACATGTGATAGTGTACTTGTAATGTCAGATTCCAATGCAATTACATTATTATTTTTAAATAAAACTGTGCTGTCGTCAGCAAATAATACCATTGTATTCTTAGTTTTTTTAGGCAGGTCGTTTATGTAGACCAAAAATAGCAGAGGCCCAAGAACACTACCCTGGGGTACGCCATATTTGATAGATCTATCATCAGAAACGTACTTTTGGAGAGTTCTATTATCTTGACTTAGTCTTGTTACTACCGTTCTCTGCTTCCTGTCACTCAAATATGATTTAATGAGATTCAAAACATTACCTCTAACTCCATAAGCTTGTAACTTCCTTAATAAAATCGAATGGTTCACATAATCGAAGGCCTTTGTCATGTCCATGTACAAAGCTACTGTTAGTATTCTTTTATCCAAAGATGTGACTACGTCGGACAAAAAATCGTATAGAGCTAAATTTATGCTTTTGTTTTTCCTAAATCCCTTTTGTTCCGGTGCAAAGATATCGTTTTTCTCGAAATAAGAGTACAGACAATTATAAATAACTTTTTCAAAGATCTTAGCAAATATAGGTATAAGAGCAATTGGTCTGTAGTAGGCCATGTTCTCCTTGTCTGTATTTTTAAACATTGGTTTAATAATAGATGTTTTTAATTTTTTTGGGAATGTGCCTTGTTCTATGCATAAGTTCATGTATGAAGCTTAAAACAGGTGATATAATTTCAGAAACACACTGAATAACTTTAGTGCAAATATCATCGAAACCGGTACTACTTTTGTTTTTAAGATTTTTTATTATTTTATTTATATCATAGGTCGTAGTAGGGCTCATAAAAATTGAGTGAACGCTGGAACAAGTTTTTAATGTAGCAGGATTGTTAGGCTCAGTAATTGGCTTAATTTGTTCAATGTAAAAATCATTAAAAGCCTTAGCAATTTCTTGAGGATCGTCAATAATCTTGTTGTCATATTTGATTTGCTTTATGTCCTCAATAGATTGTTTAAACTTGTTTTTATTGATTATGTTCCAGGTCGCTTTACATTTGTTATTAGAATGTTTTATGTAATAGTCATTTTGGGATCTTTGGGTAAGTTTGACTATTTTCCTGAAGCGTTTGGAATAATTTTGAAAGATGTTCTTATTTCCCTGGCTGGGGGATAACCTATACTTCTGTAGCGACACATGTTATAGTCACGTTTTGCAATGTCAGCTTTCTAGTAACTTCCAGTAGCGAACAATGCGCAGACGCTAGTCGTCTCGCGCCCGTCACTTAGAACACACTTAAGAAAATGTACTTAATTTGGTTCAGTAAATAGTTTGGCCTCAAGAATCCTGCATTCGTCATTTACCATCAACCCCATAGTCACCCATTATAAACCCTAAATTGGTGACCCCCGACAACCTGAACACGCAACCTTCGGAAGAAAGTACCAGAAACGATGGAGTCAGCACAGCGATGACGCGGCGCAGCATGGAACGGCGTGGACGAGACGGCTCCCCCAGCAGGGCCATGGGGTAACAGGCGACAACATCAGAAAATCATCTACTGGAAGTGCATCACCCCTTCACAAATTTTGGTTACGCAACGCAGAAGTAATTAGCGTATCGAAGCATCTCAAGTCAGGACCTGGACGAGCGGAACACATGTAGAAGGTACGATTGCGCGTCCACGACGGCAGGTCAACGGGCGGTAATCGGCGCTTCTGAAGTTAGCGAGTTTGGGCGGTTTCCTCGCTGCGAGGCTGCCGAGCTGGAGCATAGTGGACTGGTCACCCACGCGGAGGCTCACTAGAAGGTCCTCATGGAAGTTCCCGCTAGGATGGATGAGAAGTGCTAAGAAATAAGCTATTTTTAGATCGGAAATTCACATGGTTCAATCACACACGAGGTCGGATTCGCAGAACCGAGGTAGCAACGTTCATCTTGCACGGTCAGCGGAATGTGATAAGCGCGTCGCGAGTGAACAGAGTGCTACGTAGTTTTACCAAGTGGTTTATTGTGTGATTTGTTAATTTTGTATCAATATTGAAATGTAATTTTGTGATTTCTGTTTTGTTTGATATTGTATGTTTCAAGTTTAAAGCTCCGTAAGAGAGGCTTTTGTAACATAGGTATTACGTATTGTACTTGAAAATTTTTGAAAAAAATTTTGAAAAACGGGGGAAGTGTTGTAGCGACACATGTTATAGTCACGTTTTGCAATGTCAGCTTTCTAGTAACTTCCAGTAGCGAACAATGCGCAGACGCTAGTCGTCTCGCGCCCGTCACTTAGAACACACTTAAGAAAATGTACTTAATTTGGTTCAGTAAATAGTTTGGCCTCAAGAATCCTGCATTCGTCATTTACCATCAACCCCATAGTCACCCATCATAAACCCTAAACTTCCACAACAATTCTCTTTTTCGCTTAGAGCAGTATTTAATTCCATTTGAAATCCATTTAGGCTTCTTTGACGCTGTTACTCTGATTTTGATGATAGGGAAGCAAAGATCGTAAAATAACTTAAATAAATTGTGAAAATTATCAAATGCTTCATCCGCATCCTGGCTTAAATATACTTCGTTAAATGTTAGTTGAGAGATATGCTCTGCAAATTTTTTTAAATTATCCTCACTATAGTCTCTTCGTTCAACAAACCAATGGCTAAACTTGCAGTATTCTTTGACCGGACATTTTAAAATTTGTGCTGTATGGTCGGATAAGGCCAACTCTATTACCTTAGACTTGCATCCACGTATGTTGTGACAAAAATTATCGAGGCAGGTTCCGCTACTTAACCTTGTTGGTTCATTAATAATTAGTTTTAAATTGTATGTCAGTAATAAATTCTCAAACTCATGAGACCTAGCGTTTCTAGTGAGTCGATCAATATTAAAATCGCCACATAGTATAGTTTTTTTATTTTTATCACAGATTTTTTCTAATAAACTATCCAATTTTTCTAAAAATGCGTTAAATGCCCAAGCTGATATCTTTGGTGACCTATAAATACAGATAATATTTATGTTCTGTTCTATCAAATTTATTCCGCAGCATTCAAAAATAACGGGAGTGTTAAGACTATTTAGATTAATTTCCTTGTATCTGTGCCTACTGTTTACAAGTATGCATGTCCCTCCATGCCTATTGTTCCTAGCTGAATAAGTGGCCAATTTGTAGTTTGGTACATGTAAAACAGGTATATCGGTTTCCACCATATTATGCTCAGTTATACATATTACATCGAGGTCTATTTTGTCATTAATTAATTCATTCATATGCAATGTCAAAATGTCAGACTTGTTAATTAAACCGTTGATATTTTGGTGAAGTATATTAATATGATCGAAAAAACTCTGTTGAAACAATGACCCTTGACTCTACATTAACCCCTGACTCTACATTAACCCTTGACTCTACATTAACCCTTGACTCTACATTTGCCCTTGGCTCTACATTAACCCCTGACTCTACATTAACCCCTGACTCTACATTAACCCTTGACTCTACATTGACCCTTAACTCTATATTTTCCTATAGCATTTTCCTATTTCATATAATCATTATGTTTATCCATAAACTAACGCGGACTCGGGTGTGTTTGTCCTTTGTTTATCCAGTAGTCGTTGACCGTTGACTTAGCTGATGATATTTATCATAAGTATCTTGTATCAATTCAACAACACTTTTTACTCTTTTCCCCGGGAATTCGAGTTCTCGACCATTGGACCAACGAAGCGTTTTAATGAGACTAGTAAATATAAACACTTATAGTGCCACAAACTTATCTGTTCCGGTGACAGCGAACTAAATTGATCCATATCTCATTACTTACTAATGAATTGTATATTTTAAAACATTAGATGGGTTTATTAACACCGCAAGAGCGAAATAACAATACGAGCAAACTTAAAATCTTATAGAATTAAGAAATATTAGAGATTTATTTGAGCTGTCACCGGAACAGATAAGTTTGTGGCACTATAAGTATCTGTTTAATATCCCCTGTCGGAAGGCGGGCAGCTGTCAAAATATCAACCTTTGATGTCCTCCCCCCTTCATCAATGATCAGAAGTCACTTTCAACTTCCACGCCACTGGACTGTCAATAGAATGTCAAAGGCAAGGGACTAATTTTGGAGAAAGCGACAAATTCCACGTTTGTCACTAACAAATAATAAAAAATTTAAATGCGCCGATTTTTTTTCACTGTAATAGGTATGCATATTTGACTTCAACAAACATTTAAAAAATTGTTAAAAAAGGTCCAAGCTATATAATTAATTATAAAACAATTGAAACGAAGAAACCAAATAAATTCTGTACAGCGAGGTAGAGTGCCTACTAACCTCTTATTGCAAACATTCTTAATGAAAACTCGTACTCGTATAACACAAAACCATTTTGGACGAAATTTAAATCATATAAAAATACTGCAAAATTGGAACAGAAAAAAGAACATAAAAATACTTTATTAAATCAATAACAAAAAAATCGTTTTGTCACTGTGAATATGAATCTTGGTTTTCAAATAGGTAGGTACATAATAAAAACAAAAAAAAAAACATTTGCTAAGCTTTCAAGTAAAAGGGGAAATAAAATAGAGGCGATATTCACCAGCTTAACAACCATAACCATTTGACGAAACCTGTAAAGCCGATATATGGCAGTTTACAAAATATTTATAATTTAAGGGTACAAAGTTGCCGAGCTTATACCATAAATACATAGTGTAAGTAGAATGTAGCAGTGCAAGTTTAATGAAAATCGGTCCCTCGGCGGTACTCAAGAATATCCCGTTTCAAGCCATCCTCGGTAAGTACTTGTATGTACTAACCGACTGTGTATATAAATACGTATATCACGGTGGTCTAAGCGTTAAGGTGACGAATGCTAGAGTTGTCTGGGTTTTGTCTATTCAGATTATTTGTCAATCATTGACTGCTCTGGACTTATATTATTTATACATATCTAAAATACAGTTTTTCATAATAATATGTTACCCGGGAAGGCTTCTGAAATATATTCCAGAACCTATCTCATAGACTTTGCTAATAAACACGCACACAAAAATAAAACAGCATCATAATTATAAAAGTCACTATTTTCAGAGACTATCGTTTTATTAATCAGGTCGGCTTCACTTAACTAAACTTAGAATTAATGTTCATATTTCACCTGTGCCTTTGTAAGGCTTCATGAAACACAATAATATCACATCTTACCGCTTGAGTAGGGAAATCTATACTACACTCACGAGAAATGAAAAAGTTCCAGTGACATATGGAACGTCCACAAAGCAGATACATAGGGCAGGAGAATTTTTTTCATTTCCCGTCAGTGTAGTTCTTATTTTATTTTAAACTAGAGGAGCAGCGGCAGCGGCTATAAATTCTTCTTCCTCGCAACCAAGCACAGCGGTATTCCACCTTTGATGCTCTGCACTACGGTGGACCTGGGGTCGTGGAGGGGGGTCTTCAGAGAGTTAGGGGAGGGGGTCACCGAGTACTTGTGCAGCAGAGCGGCGATCCCGGCCAGAGACTGCATGTGGCCGAGCCGCTCGCCTGGAAAACGGAAATAGACATCGTTTTATTACTATGTTTAGAGGTATATTCTAACAAGGGGTGCACATAAAGAGCCTTTCGGAGTGACGGGCAAATGTGCTTTATACACGTCCAGCGTACCCTGAGCAGTCAGCGGCTGATGCTCATCCTTTTACCAATGTAACCAACTCCAAACCAGCTCGATTCATATACAGTCGTATACCATACCATAGTGGTTGAAATGAGGTCTAAACATTGTTAAATTAACATTATTGCTACAAGTATACTTCAAACTCATTTTTTTTTAAATGAAAAAATATACTTAAAATCTAAATAATTGCAATCGATTTGTAAACTAATAACTTACCAATACATGCTCTGGGGCCTTCTCCGAATGGAAGATAGATATGTTTCTTAATGTCAGCGCTTCTGTCTGGATGAAACCTTTCTGGTAAGAACAGTTCTGGGTCCTCGAAGTACTTCTCATCAGTCTGCATCGCCTGCAGCGGGATCATGATGGGGATTCCCTCATCTATCGTTATATTTGTACCAGGAAACGTGTACTGTTTTGCGCACCTCCTAATAAGGAACCCTAGAGACGGAAACATTCTCATTCCTTCCTTGAATGCCATATCTAAGTACTGCATTTCTTTCACTGCTTCATAGCACAATTTGTTATCATATTTAGCTAATACTGTATCAATCTCATCTTGACACTTCTTCTGGACATCGGGGTGGAATGCGATCTGGTTGAGAGTGTAGCTGGTCGCTGAGGAGGAAGTTTCGAAACCAGCTGCGAAGAAGATAAATACTTGTGCTGTCATCAGCAAATCGTCAAACTCTAGTTCTGCTGTTAGAGGTGTTCCGTCAGATTTTCTTTTCTCGATTGATTCACCGACTATTTTACCCTTTTCCCTCAATTCCAAAAGGAGGTCGATGAAATCATTCCTTCCGATAGGCTTATAATTCCTCTGTTCCATTATACTTTTGACCAAACCAACCGCATTCTGTTCTATTTCTGGTACAAGGAAATTCAGATTCTTAAAAGTTTCCGGAAACACCAGTTTCAGGAAAACTACGAAACCATCTCTCCTCGACGTTGTAAATATGCGTTTTCCCAGCTTGCGGAAGGTTGAATCTTCGTCGTTGAGAGCATCAGCTTCTATTCCGAATCCACAGGCTCCGATAAAATCGGTGGTGTAGCGAGCCATCAGGTCCCTGACGTCTACTTCTTTGCCGGTCCGTGCCGCGTCCGCTGCTATCTGCTGTAGCTTCTCAGCTCTCTCCACAATGAGCGGGAACATGGCCTTCAGCTTGCCGCTGGTGAACGCCGGCGTCATTCGCTGCCGCAGCAGCTTCCATATGTCTCCATCAGCAAAAAAGAGGTTCTTTAGCAGCGGTTCGATCACTTCCTTGTGAGGGTTTAAACCCCTCCTGTAGAAATACGGGAAGTCTGTGATCAGAACTTGCTTCACCAATTCTGGGTCTCTCAGAATGAGTCGTGGTTCGTTCGCTCGGTAGAAACCCACCATTTTTTCCTCCGGGTACTTGAAGTACTGCTCGGCGACGATGTCCGTCAGACTGATCTTGAAGAAGAACTGGCGGAAGTTGTTACCAAACAATGGGATGGGGTTGTCATGTTTCACTCCCCTCTTTGCCCAGTAGTCAAAGTTTCTCGTCAAGTAGTAATACACTAAGACTACGACGAATGAAACTAATAAGAACAACATGTTTAATTAAGGAAACCGACCGATAACTAGCTTACACTAAAACATAAAGTAATATGAGATAGAATCGACGCTGTTAGGATTTTTATGTTTAATGAGCTTCAATCGGCAAAGATAAGATTCGGTTATCGTAAAAATCTAACAAAAACACTCCCTACTAAGAATACTACCTACTCTAAACATGATAATCACGAGAATATTTTCATATGTCCTACGTTTTAAGTGCAGTAAAGTGGGGTTTCAATTTTAGATCTTTTTTGTGTATATTTAGTTGTGAATTGAATACCTAACCCCGTTATATAAAGTCATATGATGCTATTCTCCACAGAATTTCACCTTTGTGTAATGTGAGTCCCCATGAAAATAATGTTAATCACAAATTAAGTTAACAGAGCTAAGTGAGTTTTAATGACGTGATAAAACTTAAAACATTTTGCTCAAACGCATTATCTCAGCAGCTTGCTGCTAATGCACTCAATGTTACTGGGTGTATTTAACCACTGATTTACTTGTTTGGTACTTACTACTATAATTATTACAATATGAAACAAATAACCTTTATAATACCTAGTACATTGAGTATAGCATAAATTTGTTGGTAAAAATACAAGATATTCACGGTAATAAAACTAACCAAACACAAAACATTTTACTCATGGATCCAACCGTATGCTCAGTATGGGTAGGTATAGAGATTATGGAAAAATCCGAACAGCGATGTAGCTATTTATTTATAAGAACACAGTATTAATTTTGAATATATACTTAGGTACTAGGTACACCTGTAGGAAGTTATTAAGTACTGAAATCAGTTTAAAATGTATTAATCGCAGGATTAAATATTAATCCTAATAATCTAATGATTACATTTTATTCGCAATAGTCATGATGTAATAGGTTTAAAGTACCTATTAATACTAAATTTATGAATTAAACTAAGAATATTAGATAGAGTGAAAGTGTTTTATCTAAAGTGACAGGTTCACCCAAGGCCGACCTGAAAACTAAAGCTAGATAGAACAAGAGCATAGGTAAAATTACTCTGAACGGTCGGTACCGCAAACTTGTAACTGTGTCATCATATTATTAGGCCACAGGTGGCGAAGTATATTAGCTTCTCTTAATATTTGATGTATGTACTATGTAGGTACCCCCGCCACACCCTGCTAATGCACGAATAACGGTCGCCACCTCCTGACTCTCCTGAGTAACCTTACATGTACAGCCTGCCATATAGATATGTATACGATATATATATTCTTTGACTTATGAAATATATGGAATTAATTTAATTAAGTATACAATACAATGTACTTATCAGTCTCCTCAGAATTAAATCTAAATATTATTTTAAACATACGTTATTACTACTTAGTGAAAATAAATCATGATTCATGGCTCTTCATACTTAATAGTAATTAATCTGCTTGTTCGCTGAGTAATTTATCAAGAACAAAGTTAGAAGCGATACTGTTAGAACTGCATATTTAAGTATATTTTCACTAACATAAAAGCAATATAAACAAACATGTATGTGGCCATAAACGATAAGCCACTCTAAACTATGTTTACACACAATATTCTCTAATGTAAGTACTTACCTAAGAAGATAATTCATTTTGTAAACAAAATTTAATGTGAAGTTTCCAAATATGGAGCGTTTCATAATCGCGTCATTACTATTTGTTTTAATTAATACGGTAGGTAATTTGTTTTAATTAATACGGTAGGTACCTACCTTTGCAAACTTAACAAAGATACAATCGGTTACTTATTTGCCTGATAGAATGGTCATAAAACATCAGTACTTAATAATAATAACATTAAAAACTTTTTTATTACCTACTTAAAACAATTCATAAAATCAATATATTTCCGTGAACTTATTTATTGGCTTGCCTTGGAGAGTTCTAAGAGAAAGTTAGGCTAATAGTAATTATATGACAGTCAAATAAATTATAGCATTGTCATGGTGATTTGACAAACTTAAATTCCTACCTTTTAGCCTTATAGCAGTCGGCTAACAGTATAATCATGCAATTTAATTACACTCGCTAGCAATGATTAAGTTTCACCTGCCAATGCCATTGCCATGTGCTGTATGTTACCTTCTGAATATCGTCTCTTTCATTGATTCAATGTGTAACTTCGAAGAAACTTATAAGTATATTAATAAAGTACTCTTCAGTCTATACCTCTTCAGTAGAATGTTTTAGTCAGGAGACGTCAAATGATTTAGGATAGCTACCTAATTATAACGTAAATTCGTATTGTAAACTTACAATACGAATTTACGTTGAACGACTGTTGTAGATAGTTTTATAGAATTAGGAAGCACGTTACATGTCATAAATATTTACCTAATATTAAATCAGAAAGATGGTCGGCCGCGTCTTATGGTGTAGAGCAAGCCCAGTACAGTGGAAACATACGAATCTCTAGATAGAGTGTATTTTATTAGTGACATTCCCGTTGGCTTGTGACACCCGAGTCCGCGTTTTTCTATGCTTGTAAATGAAGATTCTAGGCTCAGCTGCTGTGTCGTCATAAAATTAAATACTCTATCGATCTACTCAACCGAAATGTATGGCATATCTTTTTGTCGCATAGATCCATAATATCTAACTTTATTAGGTATATAACAGAAGCTATATCGCTATTTCTGATTCCTGAGTTCATTGTAAACTTCATCTTGTGCAGTTCTTTTTTCGCATTTTAATGGCGCCATTTTTTTATCAGACAATTTCAGACATCATAATAAATCAATTCGTGTTTTTCATTCTAATAGAACAATCAGTCATTCTTTATCGTGTATCACAGCAAAGCATCTAATAATTCCTTTATCTAATTAATTATTACTACGTTTTGTAAAAAGAAGTCTGATAACTTTAATTTAGCAGAAAATTATTGGAAATTAATTTTACATAGTATCAGAACACTGCGAAAATTTATTTGGCTCTAAAATACTACAGAGTGATTCATTATTACATATTGGTTTAAAAAAACGCAATTATTCGTGTATACCTACATATTTATTTAAGTTTAGACAAAATACCTAAATGAGATTAGCGATGAAGGATTGTAGGCCTAGTCCACCACGCTGGCCTAGGCGGGTTGGTGGACCCACTGTACCGCATGGACCGCACTAATCTACACTCAGTCCTATTTCGGTCCACGCTACATGGGTGGCACGAGGGACATAAATCAACACAATTTGTTCCGAGAAAATTTGACCGTTCGCAAGTAATTTATTGTGAAAGTAATTTAAATAATGCTACGGATTTCACGGCCCATACTGAAGCCAATTCGACCCGGATGCTGCCGTTTCCCGTTTCATTAAACTTCATATTAAGTAAATCTCCGATTAATAATAACAACATGTTGTTTGTTATCCTACCTGCTTTGTGCAGACATCATATTGAAATGGATAAAGGATATTAAATGTTCCGGAAATGTATTTATATTTAGATCTGACGGGCTTCATATTGATAACTTGCAGGTGGCGCAAGATAATTATGATTCAGATAGGTAACAGCATTACTTTTTAATGAATAATGCATTATCTTCAGTAGATCATCTTTTATATTATTTTTATCACTCATGCACGGAGTAGGTAAGAATTGCCTGAAAAGAGGCATGTAATAAGAGAAGTAACAATTTTTATCCCGAATGTTTAAATTTCGTAGAGCAAAAGATGTTCAGAATATTCCTCTTTTGTCTTACTGTACCCTTTTCTTAACACTCTGTAAAGGAATGTGTTTATTGTTATTATTAATGTAATTTGTAAACGTAATTCCTCTTGTCCTTAGATACTTACAAACAACTATATTGCAACCAATAAAACTAGCCTCGCCTTTTATTGCCCCTCCTTGTTTTTAATCTTTATTTTATAGTCCACAAACACACGAATAAAACAACAATAAAGTCCTTACGACCCCATACTTGAAACTGCGATCCTGAAATAGATGCCACGGGTTTCTATGTTTTACATTATATGTACAGTATACTTGTACTGACTGTAATTAAAATATAGGTACGTATACATATATATACTTTTAAGTTATATTGGGTTATTAACGTATATTATAGGCATAACTTATAGTTGTATTGTAAGTAGTTTATATGAAATGGACTGGAGGCTAGGCATCAAAATAATATATATAATTGCCGAGAAACTGTTGTGCGCCTAAATTAATTTCCCAGAGAGAAACTACTAATTGGTTTTACAAAGATGCGTAGTTTGGGGTAAGTTTGGTCGTAAACATTCTGTTGGTCCCTCGCTTATCTTGTCACGTAGGCCGCAAATCCATCATTCTTTAGTGGATAAGAGAGCGAACTTTACCGTATACTTTGTACAGGCTACAGGGTAACACACGCGGAGACTGAATAAATCCACTCTGTAACATGGACCTGGGCTTAAATTTTCCACCATACAGCTTTAACCCGCCATAGCGCGTGACAATGGAGTTCTAATGTATCTGGGAGGCCACTCTCTATCGACAAACGAACAAAGCAAAAATTGACACGTAATCGGCACGCTTAATCCAACTAGATAGAGCCGCGGTTCACGCAGTGCTACGAAGCTAAAACGAAAACAACAACCCATTTAGAGTGTGACCCTCCTAAAATCTCGGGATTCAAGTGGTTAAAGTGCATCATTTCTTCTTCAGTCTATAGCAGTCTACTGCGGGACGTAGGCCTCTCCCAAAATGGATGCGATCTATACTGGGTGTTGCAAAAAGGGTATTATACTAAGCTGAAACCTACATGTGCAGCATGGTATATCTAAGCCTGAAACTGAAGGTTTCGGCTTAGTATACCTACCCTTTTTGCAACACCCTTTATAATAGCTTTCCTCATATTATAATTATTCTGAGTGAAGTGCATAATATTGACACATTTTAAAGCGATTGAGTGTAGACGCTAACACGTGCGCTGATTCGGACTGATGATGACACAAAAATCAAAAATGTGTCTGATTTAGTCTGAGTCATACTTAGTGAATCAACCATAGTATGAATGAAAGTATAAGTGTGTATCACTCTTCAAGCGTTCCTGATCTACTTATGCAGTTTTTTATTGAAGTCAATGTAACTCAATAGTCTCAATTCAATACCCATTTAAAACTGTAAGTTTATTTACAACTTGTTCTACAGTCCCGTATGTTTACACGTGTGGCAGCTTGAAAGCTTCAAACTTTCCACCAAGATGTTGGAGTCAAAAGCTCTTCATAACTACACAGTGTTTGACTTGCAAGTTATCTTTACAAATGCTTCATGGAACTGTACCAGTTGCAAAGCTCTTTGTTAGAGTTATTTACGTATTAGAGAGTTCTTTTAACGTAATGTCTGTTGCACTTTGCTGTAAGGTGCCTGCTCAAAGAGTTTTATTTATGCTTGTTACTTCTAAAATGACGGATTTATAAACCAGCTGTCCGCGAGCTTTACACTGCCTTTAATGGGTTTCCCGTGAAATTTCTATAATCACAATGAGTTTTTTTTTAATTCAGCCATTTTGTCATATTAGTAAAATGAGCAAATACCTACTCGTACACTACAAAAACAAAAAGTACTCCGTTGTTCTTTTATCGCCTTAGGGATCGGGTTTCTATTTGTTCTTAATCTTAACTGTGTTCCAAAAAAAGTAGTTTTATACGTAATTAATGTTTGGTTATAAAATAATCTATCCTTCATAATTATGTTTCCATCCCCCTCTGGCCGTTCCCGATATTACCGGCACATAAAACTATACCGAACTACTATAGAAACAATAACCATATTGGATATAATGCCTAACACATCCTAGAGCTAAATAACAGAAGGTGGAACGGGGAAAAGGATTAG
Source organism: Plutella xylostella (assembly GCF_932276165.1). Taxonomy (NCBI): domain Eukaryota; kingdom Metazoa; phylum Arthropoda; class Insecta; order Lepidoptera; family Plutellidae; genus Plutella; species Plutella xylostella. Next base: position 2,155,116 of record NC_064002.1, read on the forward strand.
TGGTGTGAACACACAGGTGCACTTCGGAAATGGATATAAGTATATGGTTTTCTGATTTATTGACTCTGGGATAAGGACGCCTACTCACTGATGCCGCCATTTGTAATTAATGTAAAAAATTATACTTACCTATTTTATTGTAATTTAGTTATAGAAATCCAACAATTCTCTTAGGATGACTTGTACAATACATTTAAACGTATTTAAATCTATTGGTGTCTTGCTTTGACACTATACTGCCAAAGTAAGCGAGCAATAGATTTCAATGCGTTTAATTATTTTGTAAAATATGGTTAAAGTAACCTAGATGTCTTATTTGTTGATAACTTTTGCAAATAATGTCATCGGTTTACAAATTATGCGCCCATTTCCAATCTTTATATTTTAAACATCAGTAAGGTTACATAATTTATTTATTTACTTGATACTGAGCATCAAATAGCCAACTGCTATCGTTGCATCGTTAAAGTAATGAGCCACAGTGCTCAAGATAAATGGCGGCACACCGGACGAGCGAGCCACCAATATTACACCTGGCTTAACTTGTGCGGACCTATTCTGCAACTGCTAAATACAGGGTTGTCATTTTTCAGTGTTTTTTTTCGCGATTGCACCTAGAAGGCAAACTGCACGGGTAATGCGAGTTTTTACTATGTTTGACTAGCGGCGAGTAAACGCGAATTTGTATGGCGTGGGAGAGTCGCGGCATGCGCACTGCAATAGCTCCACGCCATACAATTTTGAGTCAAATTTCACTGCTCGTTCGGTTATGATTATTCCATTTGGCCCTGTTCACTTGGCTGGCTCGCTGTCCTGTTTAAAGCATACATACATACTGCCATCGCAGCCACAGTTGTACAGCACTGAACTTACAACTTATTCATTGATTCTATAATATTTCCCGTTACGACATGATTTCACAGCATTGTGATCAGTCACATCATGCCACGAGTCAAGAATAACCTCATCGAAAGTCCCGCAAAAGTTGCAGAATAGCCCCCGCTGCTTCGTACATTTGTACTAATGCGGGAAACTGTACGGAGCTCGCGGCTTCAGGGTCGTTGTTTGACTTTTATTTTCCATCTGGCTTCATTGTTGCCTCTATGTACATACTGTTCGGTTCGAGACTTCGTTGTTTTACTTGAACCCTTCAGTGCACAAAACAGATAAAGCTTTATAGCCACGTCATCCCCATCCGTAGTATCCGTACGATATAAGTACGTATATATAAAGGTACGTAGGTCAGACTATTTAATTACAACAGAAAATATCTAATTTGCATATTTTGCGCAGCACTACCAGAATCCCCGAAAACGGAGCCATCTGCGCTTACATAATTATTTAAGCCATATTCACTTAAACAACTTGTTAAATGCAAAAGTGGCCTCATTAAAATCGCCAACAATTACTCTATTTAAATTCAAGTGGGCGAGCCGCGAGTAATTCCACACATAGCTCCACAGATTCAAAGAGAGAAAGGGGAAATGGAATTTATTTTCTTTACTGAGCGCCGCCGCCGCCGCCGCCGCCGCCGGAGCCCGGTTTGCTCGGAAACGTTTTATTATCTAGGAGAAGGAGCGCCCGCCCGCGGTGTCGGTCGCTCTTTTCAACCATCGATGGCTCCCCGAATGACATGTCAACAGTGGGATTACCAGCATCGCTAGCTTGTCATTTCTGACCTGACATGTATGAATCTCACAGATTTTGTCAATCAAGCAACGCTACTGCTAATGAAAGTCGGTGGTGGTACGGTAGCTGTACTTATATACGTCCGATGCACCCTGACTATTCTGTCTGGCTTATTCTTTCAGCAGAACAGCGCTGTAGGGTCTCGTGTTTGTCACCGAAAAGAAGATCATAGATCGAATTAGGGGGGTTAGGTACAAGTTTGCGTCAGTGCGTCTGTCTATCTTTGTAAATAGGTACAGTACATATTTTAATTAGGAACTTACGTATTTTTCTTCTGAATTAGCTTATACAATTAAAGATTGATTATGACGGGACGCAGTGACGCCACATGCTTCTGTTGATGATGAAGACGTACATGCAGGTCACTACTTAGGACTTTTAATGTATACTCGTAAATACCTGAACTTTAACAGTTTTATTCCGAAAGTTCGTTTTCGCCAGCTGCATGTGCAGCTACCACAACAAAACTAAATTTCAAAAACAGTTAAACACACAAACTTTTCCTGGTAAAGTAAACGGACTTTTCATCTCAACCTGAAAGTCAAATTAATGACTTAAAGAGTTCCAACTTTTTCCTAGAATCTCAGTCTTGAATTCCAGCCATTTCTCTCGAAAGAGTTCCGGTTGGCTTTTTGCTACCAACAAGTAAGTACATTCAGGTTAGAAATCGTTTTTATGTTCCTCGAGTACCCGAATTTAACATGAAAACGTTTCCTTCTAAATTCCACGCAAAAGCAAATCTTTTTCGCTTTAAAATATGTCGATTAACACAGAAGCAAGGCAATCATAAATGAGATCCTTCAGGAGAATTTGATTACCTCCATTTAATCAACAACCCCCTCAACTCAACGAGATGCTTTGTAGATTCACGACACTCGAGATACACTCTCCAACTCCATCTTGTCTGAGCAGATTTAATGCATCGAGGGCTGCAATGAGTGGAGCTCATCGACTCTAATCAAACTGTCAACTCTCGACACTTTTCATAAATCACACCTGGAGCCAGGTCTGCTGTCCCGCTCACTCCCGCTGGTTCCAAATGCAACAGCAACAACAAATGCCTCAAATACGCTGAGTCACATTTCCCCTGAACCGTGAATTGGGACGCTTCCTTATTGGATTTCAAGAGTTTCGCCCTCGACCACGTCAAATTTGTTCCCCGTCACTCGCTTTTGAGCGGAATTTTATTTAATATCGTAAATATTTTCCACAATAAACATCGTTAGGCTGGAAATTATGGCGTTTTAGTATAAAGCTTACATGCTTAGCGAGGGGGTTTCGGATCCGCTTAGTCACTCGGAGCCTCGGAGCGGGAGGCGAGCAGCAATTACTGTAAATCATAGCCGGTTCTGCTGCGGAGGCAGAACGAAACAGCGCTCAGCTACATTTGTTACACCTTTACATGTTTACTATTAATTTGTTTTTTTTTTCAATTAAGCTGACGGCAGCTTTGCTTTTTAACGAAAAAAAGGTTTCAGCTACGTGAAAGTCTGGTATTTTATAAACGGATTAAACTGTTCATTAATTTTCTATTTATCCTCCACGAATCATCACAGTTCATCAAAACAGACTAACCAAACCGACAAAAAGCATATCTTAACTAACCAATAAAGTGAACAATAGCTGGACATCAGTAAGGATGTCTACGTACATTGCAATATAATGAAGATCAATATCGGGTCCCGGTCCGGCCCGCGCCTGACCGCACCTCACTTCGATTTTTCTTCGGGACCTATCCATCTCTGTCAGCCGCCGCCGAACGAAATGAACTCTTCTTGTTTGTTCCGAAAACACAAAAATAACAATATTGCGTTAGCAATTTACAAGGATGAAATAGAATAAAACATTTACCGATCTGCTGGCTTCAGGCAAAAGATATGATGTAACTACTAAGTAGATAGTTTAGTCATGATTAATTGACTGGCTCTGTAAATGTGCTTGCCTCCACCGTAGGTATTCTAAGAGTTGATCGGATGGATACATTAATGATGATGATCATAAAAAAAATTATGCATTATAATTATGATCTTAGAGCTTAGAGGTACATTCGTTACTGTACTACCCTTTGGCTATCAAAAACTATTAAGTAAATCTAGAGAGTCGAGTAAAAAACAACTCATCTACACTAATAAGATACATAATTAAATTAAGTATATATTATAATATGAGACACCTGACTTCTAAGAGTTCTAAGCAATAAAAAGTTACAATTTAAAGGCACATTTCATTTTCCCTTTCCTAACCGCGCCTTCGGGGCAACTTTACTTATGTCCTGCAATCGCAGCCCGCCCGGTCAGTTACTGTAATAAACTTCAAATCGCAATGGAATTTAATATCTGGACTGGCCTGTGGACTAGTGACTTCTACGTCTGGATTAATATTCAGATATGGAATTGGAGAGTGCTATATCGAGATAAACTATTTTACGGCGTGGGTTTATTCTAATATTATGATAATAATGTAAGGTGGTATATACCATACAGTACAAATATGTGATATTTTGTAACAAAGCGTTGTTAATTAATATAAATATGTAGGTAAAACGTGGTTATTATATTATCAGACGGAAGTAAAACATCGACTAATTTGTTTAATGTTTGTTTATGATGTGGTGAATATGATGCAGTCAATTAAATTAACCGCAAAGCAAAACCTTGTATAAATTTTGACAATCTCTATTTTTATAACCTAAAAAAATATCTAAGTAATTCGAACTCATTAAAATATCTCCAAAACGAGTAAGTATATTCGTATCCGAGTTCAGTAAACCTGGGGCGGCAAAAATGTCTCAATAGTATTATTAAAGTTAGCTTTAACACCGGAGACGCCGTAACGAGACAACAAGTTAGGGAAAGTTCCAGGGGTCGCCGGGAGCTTCCCAACGATACTGTATACTTGTATTAAGTTATGTTTGTATTTTTTTTGCACTTTCCCCTTTTCTTTTGTATAATTTCACTCCTCCGAGGTAGTCCGGAAGAAATTACTCATAGCAATAAGGCCGCCATTTGTACCGTTTATGTTGTGCATATTCTATTATAATTTCTGTGTTTGTGTGCAATAAAGAATTATCTATCTATCTATCTATATATTTTTGAAATAATTAATGTATATTGTAACTAATTTATTTACCTACATTCAAAATAATAATATTATAGGCTCTACCTCTTCATTTGTTTTTTGTGTTTCACCTCCATGCTGGCCACCGCAAGTAGATTATAAAATTTGTGCCGTTCCTAGGACAAATCGTGATATCATAGAACATCGCGGAAAAAGTTGAGTGTATCAGTATTTTAAAAGGAAAAATACCACAAAATACCTACGGTTTTTTTCTAATCAAGGATAAATGCAAGAGCTAGGTACCTATATTGGATGGGAAGGAACCGTCAGCTGAGAGTTGGAAAGTCGAGAATAATGAGTAGTGAGCCAACTCGCGCCGGCCGGACTTCATATATTACGTTTTTGTCACATATTTTGGATATTACAATATATATGACAAAAACGTAATATATGGACGACCGAATGGCGTAGTGGTTAGTGACCCTGACTACTGAGCCGAAGGTCCCGGGTTCGATTCCCGGCTGGGGCAGATATTTGTTTAAACACAGATATTTGTTCCCGGGTCTTGGATGTGCCCGTAAAATGACAATAGGCCCGCCCCCTATTACATTGGGACTAACATAACACTCTGGTGAAAAGTGGGTGCAGCAATGCATCTCTGCCTACCCCGCAAGGGAGTACATTAGTACAAGGCGTGAGTGTGTGTGTGTGTAAAATATACAGGGTGTTGCAAAAAGGGTATAGGTACTAAGCCGAAACCTACATGTGCAGCATGGTATATCTAAGCCTGAAACTGAAATCAGAATTTAAAATTCGCGAAAAAAAAAAATCATTTTCCATACTAACTTTGTTGGTCACGTGACTTTTTACTAAGTACAATTTTATACAAAAAATCGTGAAAAAAAATTTGCTGCTCCATAGAAACTTTGATAGACACGTGACTTATTAATATGGAGAAGCCAATATGCTTTTGCAAATTTTCAAAAGTCTTTGAACAAAAGTTGTTTAGATTGACCCTTTGAGTCTCCCCATTTTGGCTTAGTAGACCACTTTTGCAACACCCTGTATAGAAAGCGATGGCATCACAGACCGATTCTAGAGATGTTTGTATGCTCAGGTTCTTCGATTTTGATATTTATTGGCTTCATTATAGCGTTCAAACATTTATAAAAAAATATAACGCTAGTAATCGGCGATTTATTTTAAAAAAATATGACCTTTAAATATTATTTACGGTATACATAACTTTAAGACCACGTTTGTATAGAGTCAATCAATATGGCGCTTCATCAATAAATTATAAATCCGCTCCAGCTTTTCAATACACATTCACTTGATCAAAGGATTTCGCTAAAAGCTAAACGCATAGGCCGGTGGCGCCAAACGTTTAAACCATTAGTTTTCAAATTCAATATAGCTCGATCGTTAGAACCAATAAAATTCGTACTCCCGTCCACCAATCTATTATTTACAGCCGAGCAAAAACATACTTTTTTATTTTATTCGAGCCATTTTTAAGAGCGGCGAGAAATATCGAGGACTGAACTTTTTTACCCAAAGTTTTTTGTAGGCTGCATGAAAACTTTTTTTGATAAGTATTCCAACATAATAATATAATGTTATTTTTATACCTTCATCTATTTTTTTCCCACGGAAAGTCCAAATAAGTGTCAAAATCATACAACGAGGATATTAAATAGTGGTAATTTCTATCCATCATGCTCCGGGACATATTCTCGTAAATCCACGGACGTCCGCAGTCGACGTCCCGTCCGCTACATTCCACGCACAAAGCAGCTAAAACTAATAAATTACTTATATACCAACTGTTTTGGAAAATCCTTCTAATACGTTAAGTACCAATTTATACTATGTATCAATTAACTATGTGGCAGACTGACCGCAACAATTTATTATCGCTAAACGCATTTGTAAAATAGATGTAAATGATTTTATGTTTAGTAACATCTAGGTACATTAAAATTATGAATATTCAAATTCAATGCTTTAAGATTTTGGTGTCCTCTTTTACTCTGAGCTGAGAAACGATATAACTCCATCCGTTACGAATTTATGAGATACGGGGATAAACAAAACAACCCAAAATTAGTAAATTGAACAGAGATTGTTATAATTAAAATATAAATTAATTGAAATTATTCGCTAAGTAAATATTTACACTTTGTCAGAAATTTCGATTAATGATGGTAACGAGACCAGACTGATCAGACAATGTGAAGAGTACCTACCACTTTCCAACTGATTACTTTCGCTGACACGCCCGATACGATCAAAAACTCCGCTACAAAATGTATCCTATCCTAAGGAGCTGTTCTTAAAGTTCTTATATGCATGTAGATTGAAATCCGTCGGGCACCAAACGAAGTTGAATCTCCATAAAAATACAATCGCGACTGAGAAAGGACGAGAATGAAGTTTTAATAAGTGTAGCGTGGTCGCGGGCCCGGGGGATCAGGGGCACATAATAATGTGATATATCACTGCGGGTCGCAGGTGACGGGGCGGTATCTGCCTCCTTTATTTCACGCCCTTTCTCCGCGGCTCGTCTCCGCTATACCAGCATAAACGTACTCATTTTTATTTTACGATTTTGTAATGTCGGCGCCCGTAGCCGAGTCTCCTTTGTCAGTGAAATGTTTTATCGTGTGAGCCGGCATTATTTTTTAAATTTGGTTCGCTGAAAAGGATTTTCTTTCGGTCAGGCATGGTGGCGGGTTTTTTGTTTTTGCTTCACGTCATTCAGGGTATAAAAGCTGCACGCTGAGCCGGTGTGACGTCACGCCGGCAGCTGTCAAGCGCTATCCGCGAACTAACGAGAAAACCTTCCTCATCTCCAAACAATATCATCCAATTTCAACCCTTATGCAAGATTCTAACACTCGTATAGTCGGATCGGGAAAGTACCGTTAGTAGAGGTTTTCTAACTGAACCAGTACAACAGAACCAGGCAGACGAATTCGTCAGCTTTTTTTTGGTTCACGATACCGGTAACCGGATTCACGTAAAATCGTTCGCACTTTAGCTAAATAACAACATGTTTGCACGCAGCGGGGGATGGAAGCGACCCGGAGCGGTGAAAAATTGGAAGCAATTTTAGCGACGTTTAGCACAGTTAGCGGCGGGGGCCGGGTATAACATACATGCTTTACTGTTTCAAATTTGTTGCCTTATAGCAATGTATCAATTTGTAGTCTTCTTATTTTTATTGTGTCGGTGGCAAATCTAGACTGTAGAACTAGATGAACAATGGTAGGTACATACCTTGTTTGTTGTTTATTTACCGTGTTGAAAAGATAAGCTGTATTGATTAGTTGCTGACTACTAGGACAGTACAGGACGAAAACAAGGTAAGTACAGGGTGTTTCTTAGGAAGCTTGTTTTAAGTCACAAGTTAACTATAGCGAACTATACCTATTTACTTACACAATTTCGCATATTCTCGTAGAGGCTGGCTCCCCGGCAGGGCGCGTTAATTAGTCAAGTCGAGAAGGCGGTGATACACAAATAGGCGGGATGTGTAGCTATTAGTGCGGCGCCGGGCTAAGCCAGGTCTAATGGGGGTCGGAGAGGATAATGCCACCCATTTTCTTAATTCTTAGCTCGCATTTCCCTTCACGGCCCCAGAATGTGCAAAATCTGACTTAATAAAGAAAATTTTCTTCCGTGACAACAACCAAGAATTAGTATTCCGAAATGGCGTAGAAATCTTGTTAAATATTTATACTTACAGGAATTAAGTTAGTATACTGTTAATGCTGTTTAGAAACTCTACGAATATTGTCGACAAAAATCATAATTAAATACTTTTCCTAGAAAACGCGACGGATCAAAGTCTTATCTTTTTTTATACAAATATTCTGTCGGTGGGAGGTACTTTTGGGATTAGCGCTGAACGGTTCGCGAGGGTCAAGGGGAGAGAGGTCCAAATTGCGCCTAGTGATAGAGCGGGCTGGGAGGGTCACTTTAGCTTACGAAAAACTTAGTTTCAGAGCGGAGTTGTGCTAACCAAGACTCTATCTCGTATCTATTTTGTATGGCAGCAGTCAACATTGATTTTTATAAAGCTAGAACACCCGCAAGGAGCGGACATCTAGCGTAGTCTCGTTACGAACTCATATAACTTCGATATCGGCCACCGGAGGTGGGTGACCTCCGTCAGGCCTGATTTATTCAAAATATCAAACCCTAGCACACATCGACACGGGTTTCGCTCGAAGCTACTTTGCCTCTATGTTTATGTACACAAAATGGTTGCCCACGTGCGAACGCGATATTATTTGTACGGATTTACGTCTCAGCTCTTACAATAACGGCCTCGTATATTTACAAGACAGTAAAAGCAAAAACTACACAGTAAATTGAGGATAAAGTTTCGGCTCAGCCATTTATCTTTACCTCAAGCGGGCCGATTGCTTTTCTAGACTTTGTGAGATGGATTCCTAAGCCGCGGGTTTAAGGCTTTCTTGTACGAGTATAGAGGCGGTTGTAGGGACGCACAGCCAGTGAGTGCAACATTGTTCGCTACACTGCAATTGTGTGCAATACGCCTTTGTCTGCTGAACAAAAAAAACTGCGTGATGAGTCGACAACATTTTACATTTCCTTCTACCAATTCATTTCCATCCCTATTGCCTTAGTAGCAGGGTATAGTTGGTAGTGTTTCTTGGCATTAGTAGTAATAGCTTCCTGTAGCTCCAGGATGCGTGGCAGTAACTCGTCACAATGTTACGTTGTCGGATGTGGAGGAACAGGCGACTGAGTAGGTACTGTTTACTCGGGAATGTTTACGGGCATATTAAATTATTCCATTTGGCACGGCTGAATAGCTTTTAATATAAATTATACGTCTTTCAGAAGCCTTTCTCATACCAAGCCTTTCCCCAAGCACCTCTATGGCTTTTGGAGAGGTATCTCGTCAAGAAAAATATTCCTCTTATGTGGAATTTTGAGGATTTCGAGAAATTAAAATACAGATGAAAAACGGCATGAAACTTAGTAGCTGTAAATCATAAAACATTCAGTAGGTATTATGATATCATGGCAATCGTGCCATTATATCGCTGATATATAAACTCTGATTGACTGATACAAGACTTATTAGATTCGAATGTGGATTACCCGTGTAAGTCTTTTGTAAAATTAATAATATACGTAGTTGATAGATTACTTATCTAGTTTTCTGAATTATATCACTGATAGCTTATCAAATATGTTTCTTTCCGTTCAAAGAATAAACATGCGTATTGTATCTAAAAGATTATTAAACACATAGTTTACTTAGTATATTTTTTTATACTATACTTACTTCTTTTTTGCGGACACGTGGAGGATTAGCCAGTCTACCGAATGAAATAAAAATGGATCTTTTGAGAGGTTATATCTATGAACATATTTAAAAAATTAAAAACGTTACGGGTTAAAATTATAATTTCCTCGCCCTTACTTAGGTGCAGGTGGGTTCATTATCATCTTCCTGAAGTAGCCGCTCAGACTGCGTTGCAAACACGAAGCTATGAATAATAAATTAGGTTATGCCAGGATCAACACTAACTTCTGATAGAAAACATGAACTTGCCAGTATATACGCACTACGCAAATATTAGTTTGGCAAAAACAAACCCGACCTTAAACGGCCCGCACCAATGAGATTAAACGAAGTTTTCCTCTCCAACTATTGGAAAATAACAAAAAAACTTTTTGAATTCTAGATGAAACGTCTCACCTTGGGTTAAGTGCGAAAGTTCACTCGAGGAACAAGCTGGCTAGCAGACACGACTGGAAACGTACAACTCTCTTAAGACGAGTTTATTTCTGGTACTTCTTTCTTACTCCTTTTTGCGTATTTTGAGGATTTGAACATTTTGATTTGATTCATAAGATTTAATGCTAGCATTTTTTTTATTAAAAAAACTTATGTCTTAACAACAAAGTTCACGTAACGTAATGTTAGGTACTTCACGTATATTTTCATAAAAACTGAGGTAAAAAATTTCAGTACTCCAAAAAGCGCGCACTGAAACTAATTAGTAAAAAAAGACAAGAGAAAAAGTTTCACTATCGGGGAAGGGTAACTTCCTAAAATCCTGTCGACTGCGCCATTATAACGGTAGGTACCTTTACTCTCTTTGTTCTAACAGAATCGTAGGAAGTTTTCAAGAAATTATTACGGGATTTGCCCCGGGTATATACAAATTTACAAGAAATATGTACGATGTACTCTATGTGTAGCATTTGTGAATCTATATGGGATATTTAATCGCCCAATCACTACTTTAACCTGACTGCTCTCTACAAAATATAGTTGCCAATATTTAAAGTGATCAAGAAAAGAGCGAAAAAAAGAGCGGTGGTAGCTCAGTCGGGTAAGCGCCCGCTTCTCACGCCAGAGATGCGGGTTCGAATCCCGGCGCTGACATGTACCAATGAGTTCTTTTCTGAATTTAAGTACAATGTATACCATCGCTCTTACGGTGAAGGAAAACATCGTGAGGAAACCTGCATATCTAGACTTAGCACATCTAGATATGTGAACCCACCAACCCGCAGTGGACCAGCGTGGTGGGAAATGGTCCAAGCTTAGGAAGGCAGTTTAGACCTAGGGGATATGCACAAAGGTTCCACTCGAGAGAGCCAGGTGCAGGTACTGACACCCCCACAGAGAATAGAATAGAATAGAATAGAGCTAAAAAAATATCCTTACATTTTAACGTATTCCATACCAAATGAGGCACAGACACAGGCGGATGTCAGTTAGCGAGCCTCCCCCGAGGTGACACAGTAATGTAATTGGCTGGCTATATTTTATTTAGTGCGAGTCAGTCGTCCGATTTCCAATTTGTTATTGGGTTGGTGGTAGAGCCTCGTGGCCCGCCGGGCCTGGGGGTCACTCTATACTGACGAAAAAAGAACGAAAGAGAGCTGTTGTGCAATCGGGACGTTTAATACAACCAGATAGAGTCGGGGCTCGCGCAGCAGCGCGCCGAAACTTGTTTTTTTTTTAGAGTGACTTATTCTGATGGACTTTTCCAGAAATAAACAATTTAGTAAGGATACTGTATAAAAATTAAAAGTATTATATGTAAACTGAATGTTTAAAAAACAACGTGTTTATTACCAGTGATGACGGAAAATCGGTTCAGCCTTTTGGGAGCTACGCCACTACAGGCAGATACAAACACACAAACACAGACACGTTTTTCTATAATTATATTTATGAACTAATAAGTCTTGTAGTATTTTCAGGGGTTTCGGTTAATTGCACCAGAGAGGAAGACACTCTGTACCGATATATCTGTGACTCGCGTTGTATTGTTCCGATTCAGCGACACAACTGGAGCGAACAATCCCTTTACCAAATATAATGTGATGAGGCGCCGTATTAGGTATAAAAGTATAACTATAGCAGCCTTTGCGCAAAATATATACACCAATCAACTCCTCTTGTTAGTGAAGTCGCCAATTCTTTTGCAGATAGCTAGAGTCTAATAAATAATAATACTATAAAGTAATAACACTACATAGCTGCCATCCTAATCCTAACTAATATTATAAATGCGAAAGTAACTGTGTCTGTCTGTTACTCTTTCACGCCAAAACTACTTAACGGATTTGAATGAAATTTGGTATACATATGGTCTAGACCCTGAGAAAGAACATAGGCTACGGGGAAACTTTTTAAGGCGAAGAGAAGCTCGCGGGAACAGCTAGTTACTTATAAAATGTAGCTAAAATCACGTTTACTGTGTCGATGGCCATAGAAGACACGGGAGCGGGATAATGTAATAGAGGCAGTTATTAATTTTAATTTAAAAGCAGAAAATCACACGATTTAAATTACTATCATATTTTGAGTAGTTCAACTGAATGTGCCCTCACCAAGTTTATTTCTCTAGAGATTCAATAAAAATCACTATCATTTTAATAAATGAAGTCATGTGTACACATATCTACTTAATTATCTATGTAGTTAGTTTTACATTCAGTGTATTATATTAAATTTAACACCCAGTATTCCAAAATACCCAGCAAAGAGTGACTATGGGCCAGCGCTGTCGCAAATAAAATCAAAACGAAGGCGTCTGAAATGAAATTATTAATTACAAGTTACCCTTCCGACTTGGAGCTGCGAAATATAAATAATTAATATTTATTATCATTGGAAACGTAACTTGGGGAGCATCAATCAAACAGGAAATCTCGGGAACATTATTAGCGCGTATTATTCTGACCGGCCGTAATTTATGAGCTTTTAATAGAACGCACATCCACCATGAAACTAATTGATAATTATTATGGGGTTATGTTAGGGACTTACAGTGCCACAAACTTATCTGTTCCGGTGAGAGCTCACGTAAATATCTAATATTTCTTTATTCTATAAGATTTTAAGTTTGCCAGTAGTGGTAATACGCTCTTGTGGTTTTAATAAACCCATCTAATCTATATCAATATATAATTCATAAGTAAGTAATGAGATATGGATCAATTTAGTTCACTCTCACCGGAACAGATAAGTTTGTCGCACTGTACAGAGACTTGCTGTGGGATACTATGTTCCACCAGCTAACAAAAAACGAAGATTGGGATCGTTTCTGGAGTTACTCTATAATAAGAACAGAAATAAGTTTCGGATCTATCACTTTGTACCGTTTTAAGACTGTTTTACCGTAGCATATTAGGTATAAACAACTGCATATAAAGTGGATTACACTGTCATATAAATAGACTCGATGTATCAATATTACCGTGTGTTATTCGTATCTTCATGTAGTTAGAGACCGACCCCGTTAGTGTAAGTACTGTAGTTAGTGGTGCAATTACAACTAGTAGTCACCAGGTAGTCTCTAGTCACACTGCGTTTACTATTCAGCATTCGCTATCTACGATATGCTATAGTTTGCTTTTACTAATCTACTATGGAATTATTATGCTCAAAATATAAAATAGAATAGAATGCTCTTTATTTTGCACCATTAAAGAAAGCATTACAATTTCTAACTCTGCACAACTAAACATTTTTTTAGGAATGCAAATGTACGTAGGTACAGATCATTTAGTATGGTTGGATTTTCAGTCAGATGAAGTAGAGGTAGGGAATGCGAAAGCGCCCGCCGCCCGTACTATCTAGGGGCGAAAGCAGTAAATTTCAATAATAGAAAAGTTTCGTGTAATATGATTCCCTGTTCGCGGGAGTTGCGGGAAGTATTTTTCATAGCATTAGCATGTTCCTGGAGTTAGAGGGAAGGGACGGGGAGGGGCGGGGGGCTTATCGCCACAAACGGCCACGTTTATGGAAATAGCTCGCTCATTGTGCGAATTCAATTTTAAAATGAAATGTTTGTGCGGCGCCGCGTATTAACATATCGTTATTCTGAACTGGGAAAGTTACGTGAGTAACAACTCTTTTTGTTAGGATTTAGAAGAAAATTATGTTAGTGTGCCAGAAATGCTTCTGCTTAGTGGAGTTTCTGATGCTGTGCTGAGTAGTAGACTATCCTTTTTGGATACTACGATTCAATTAAAATGGGATTTATAGGTTTTACGTAGTGTTTGATTTATGTTGTTCTGAATTTATTTATGGTATATTTTTAATGATACACAATTTTACATTAGGTTAAAACATAAGTCACTTAAAAGATAGAAAACAGCATCAAAAGATTTTTAAAAGCACTATTCTATCTGGCTTCTATTTCTGTGAAAAGTTTAATTTAATTAAAACAAGGTTGCAGTTCATAGATCTCGAAGCTCAACCACTCCGCAGCATCTCTAATAAACACACTTCAGGGCTGCTTACAAACAGAGACTAGCTAATAACACCACACACCAACACAGGGAATCACCTGAACACTGTATGAAGTGAAAATAGAAGAGATAAGAAACAAAGGGAATCAAATAATTATAACCATCCCTTACTTTTGTGAGAGTATATATATCCCTGTGCTTATAGTAAATTTTTTAAACAAACGAGTACTTCGATGTCTCTCGCACATTTCCGATATTGACAGAGTGAGATGGGTCATTGTTAGGACCAATAGCAACGCAGTAATGAATTACGTAGATTATGCGGACCACTAGCAACGCAGTAAAAAAGTTTCGGCACTCGCTTGTCAAAAAAAATACTATAGTGGAACAAGTGACAGTACAACAAGAGAGAGGAAGAGCAAAGTGGACGTCCCTCCAGCTATTATAATCGTCAAAACATAAAACCTAATGTAATCGATTTTTGAAAATGCCAAAAAATAGTCATGAAATAGTCGTAAATAGTCACAATTGTCAAAAAAATAGTCGTATCATACTTTCGGAGTTATGGCAGCCATT
The DNA here is from genome assembly GCF_932276165.1 of Plutella xylostella. Taxonomy (NCBI): domain Eukaryota; kingdom Metazoa; phylum Arthropoda; class Insecta; order Lepidoptera; family Plutellidae; genus Plutella; species Plutella xylostella. The sequence continues at coordinate 2,170,200 of NC_064002.1, forward strand.
TAAAATTCTTCTTTTTCACGGGCGTTATACGTCTTCTCTATTTTCTATGTTCCATTTTCGAATTAATGCGAGAATATTTTGCTTCACTTTTGGCGGAGCAGTTTACTCGGCTTTTGGAATACGCTATATTTCATACAGAAATTAACCGAAACAACGACACGTTTATATTCTACTCAAATTCCTTTTGGTAACTTTTCACCCTGTATTTCAAAATTATAATAATTTTTAGTATTTGAACCATATATATGTCAACTTTTAATGCTAAAGGTAAGTGAGATACTGATCTAAACTATTAGGAAATAACGGAGCTTTTCCTGTGTATCCGATGAAAAAACTAGAAAGACTTAAGAATGGTAGTTTTTTTATGAATTTAAGTCATTGACAGAACTAAAATTAGGATTTGTGCCTTCACGGTCCACCTAAGTACTTAATATCATTGTCAACCTTATCATTATTTTACATGTACAGGGTGTTGCGCAAATCCCAGTCGATACGTCGACACTGTGACGCGCGCGCGTATCTTCGACTGACAAATCAGATTCACATCAGTCTTCGAATAATTCATGACCCAACCGCCAAGTTGGAAGCCTCACTTGAATTTTTAATGTATTTATTCAAGATTAGTCCCTGATCAAGGGTTACTTTTTCGGTATTGAAGGATAATAGATATAGAGGCTGAAAGAGCTAGAATTAGTTTTTTTTCTGGATGATAACGGGAGCAAAGTATGTACATTCTGTATAAAAATACTACGTAGTTTTAACTTTGTATTAAGGCCCTAAAACCTCTCATGGCATTTAGATAGATAGGTAGATAAATTATTTATTTACTTAACACTTAACATACACAGGCAGGTTACACAGCAAGATTTTTAACATAAAGTTTAAGATTACATAAACACAAAACACTATTAAAAGACATGCAGATAGAAAAGCAACATGTGTATTTATCATGTTAGCAAAAGGGTTCTGACTCAGCATAATACTATGATTATAATTAAATAATCACAGCGCTGGTATTCTGCCAGGACCAATTTTAGTGAGTGGGAGTGGAGCCTCAACTAAACATAAATATGTGTGTAGTAAATATGTAAAAGTGTGTTGTGGTACGTTATAATTATATTTATACTAAAATAAAATAGATATTTATATATTATGTTATGAATGTATGTATATAATAATATGTAACAATAAATTGTGTTAAATGATTCATTTCATTTCAACTCCTAATGTATTTTACGAGTAGCTAAGTGCGTAGGATGATATATCCTTATCCTTACATTAACAGAGAAGAATATCGTTAATTAAACATACCTCAGTACGTTTGTTTGTGGTTTCAAATCATACCCTCATCAACGTTCACAAGAATGATATACAAATGGCTCCCTTCCTGACACGTCGCCACCAAATTATGCTAATTTCATACGAAATACACACGCGTGCTGTATATATTATTAAGTTTAGTAGGGTTTGTTTTCATCACTGAGCATCAATAGAAGCTAATCCAATAGGTGATAGGAGCATTTTTTTTTCTAAGTAGGTATATTCCCACAACTATAATAATAATATTATGTATCAGCAAGTGTCAAACATAAGGCTGTTATAATATTTTATTTGGCATCAAAGCAGCGATTGAGGAAAGCCTCTTACGGCGCGATGATCCGTCTGCAGCCGGCCGCCCGCACCGCAACTGCCTTCATTACATAAATCGGATTAGACGCGTGGTGTTGCCAGGTGATGGATCTAATCTTCACCTTATTTTATTATTATTATTTCATCATTGCTTCAAAACATCTGACAGTCGGGTTGCCCACTTACCCGACAACTCTCTCGGCACAAGCTTGCTTGTGTTGCGGTCCACCAACCCCCACTGGGCCACGTGGTGGACCTGTCTGTCTGGGAGTAAAGAAATGCACCAATTTGAGTGATGTAGGCTCTGTTACCCTCACCAAATAAAAACTACACACAGAGTCAGATGTTTAGCGTTGTCAAATACGTGCGTAATAATAAGATAATAAGCCAGTTAAACATTTGTAAATTTTTAATAAGTAGTTCAGTATTATTTTATTTGACACTGTATTATAATTTCAACTTTCCCATGCCACCCTTCTGACCGACTTTCCATGCTACAAAGCATTTATTAACAAAGGCAGACTAATTTAGACGGATCTGTAGTTTCACAGTGACATTTTCCCTTTTTCCGGGAATTTTATTTGTTACTCTGGCGACCCCGTCTAACCTAGAGGTAGCCATCATAATAAATCTAGGTGATGTATAGCTAGTGTTGTATGGGAGACGTGAAATCCCGCGTAAAGTGCTATAAATTGAGTTATCCTGTTTATTGCAGACCGCTACATTACAAACAATTGCTTTGTGGCGGCGTCTCGGTCGGTTCTGCTAACTTATATTGAGTTTTTTAAACCGGCATAATTTTAATTTGTTGGTGGTTATATTAAAGCTACAGGTGGTTGCAAAATTGGTATAGTATATCCCCGTAAGTCACCTCTTTCTGCTTAACTTTACTTTTTTCCAACGCCATATGTATATGCTCAACGCCATGTATATGCTAGTATTTCTGTATTTTTGACCGCCTCTATGGATTTGTTTCAAAGATTGCTATGTCTGTGTCTATGCATACAGGCCACATCAATATTCGTTTTAACCGCACATTTTATATTTGCGTTGTGTGTCGGCATAAATTTGCGTACATTCCGTGTGCCCGGCGGGGCCCGGTCCCCCGCGGCCGCTGTCGGCGCCCCGGCCGCTCATTACTCACTACCCCCAACACCTGGCCCTTTCATAAAACTGACAATGATTATTTTATGTTACTGATGATTATAACCAAATCATGAGGAAATTTATCATTATTGTTGCCCGCAGTTTTCACGAGTATTTTCGATGTTGTCATTATTATAGTAGGTAGGTACCTATATTTTACATCTTTGCTTACGTTAGTAACTTATATTTATCTAATCCATGGCTTTGCTGGGTTTGAGGTTATCCAAGAAACATGTAGCCATCCAAAAACAAACTTAAACTAGCAAGCTGTATTCAAAGCAGGCAAACTGTTTGCTGTAGCTACTGGTTTAATAAACCCTATACGTATTTGTCAAAAAACTAATATCGTTTCGCAGCGAAGTTATCACACAGACACAGATACACGAGTCCGTATTACACCCATATTTTTCGGTGGCGGTTCATAATAGTCTCCGAGCCATCAGGGCCAGTCAACCTTGCGCCGCTGTAATTTTAATTACCAAAAATAAATTCCGCGTTGTTACGCTTAAGCCTCACAAAATCATTTTTGACAATGCGGAATTTCAGCGTAAATTTGATTACATTTTATAACTAAATTAAGATATTTAATCATTTTATGGAGGTAGCCAGCTAGTCAGTCTTTATATAGACGAATAATGTAACCAGAAGCCAGAAGAATACAAAAATGTGATAATATTAATAATAGATTTACTTAACAATTAACAAATATAAATTTTTTACTTATCAATCCTATCAAAAGAATGCTGGCACATAAATTTGAAAAAAGAAAAAAGGTATAACCAGCCAGCATTCCAGTTCGATCGAGATAAGCGGTTGTCTTTGATCACTGGGCGTGGTGTGACGTCACTCCGGAGACCGTCAATTTCCGCGCACCCGTCAGTTCGGAAACGACCGGCGATTTGCCACCTCCGGCTCACTTCACAGCCGCGACCATAAACAATTGTAGAAGAATAAGATACTCCTTTTAATATCTCGCCTTTTTGAACGCAACTTTATTTTGCCGCTTCGTCGTTGTGACGGTGCTATACTTCCGGAAAGAAGATTGAGGATGAGTAATGGCGGACGGTTATTAAATTGCTAAAATTGTTGACTTAGGTACGGTCAGGTGCAGAGAAACCTGACCCCCCTCTCATAGTAACAATGTTTCTGAGAGGGGTCAGGTCTTTCTGCCCTTTACTGTACTTTATCTTGGGCGTGTCCTAGTTTATAAATATAATTTTTAAAAACTTCTTAAAGATATTCAAAATATCTCGCCTTGTACATACAGGATGTTGCAAAATTGGTATACTAAGCCGAAACGTAAATGTGCAGCATGTTATATCTAAGCCCGAAACTGAAATCAGAATTTGGAAATTCGCAAAAAAAAAAAAAAACCATAGTAAAAAGTCACGTGACTAACAAAGTTTCTATGGAAAATGAATATTTTTTTTCGCGAATTTTCAAATTCTGATTTCAGTTTCGGGCTTAGATATAACATGCTGCACATGTAGGTTTCAGCTTAGTATACCATTTTGCAACACCCTGTAGATAGGTTCTTCTATAGGCACTCTTTTTGATTCTTACCACTGCACTGTCCGGTTGTGTAGTCGCAAAAAAGACGCAGGCTCTGATCTGATTCGTCTGCTGTTTCGGATTCTGAGGCCGAAGAAAAACTACTTAGCTATATGCTATAACTGAAAAGTAATAAGTAATATGCTAACATAATACTAAGTAAGGGTTCGTTGGTGTCACTACACCACAGGTACCTATCTGCTTACATATTGTTTACAGTAAACAAATCCAAGACGGTATCTGTTATCCTTATTTCGTATCTTCAGTTCGGTGATTCAATACGACATTAAATTCTTCACGGCATTGTAGGAGCTGCTCCTCGCGGCTACAAAGCGCATTTGACTGAATGGGATGTATCCGGGGACTACCCCGAGTGTGAGAATAGCGCTAAATTTTTCAGAGCGACAAGCGATTTCGTTGAAATTCTTTTGTGGTCTGACAGTTTATTACGTGAACAAAGGGCGACATCCTTGTTTGAACGAACCCATTTTAGATTTTACCACGTTGATTATACCCGGCTCAAGATCCATACTCCATTGTGCGCGTCCAATCTAATTCTAAGCCTTATTGTTTCCGTGTCAAACGCAATTCCTTTTTACCTATTTTTGCAAATTCGCCTCAAGATCTTCAAACAATGTATTTATTCTAAATTGAGACCATGCGTAAATTTAACAGATATGCTGTTAATTTTATATTACACGTAGAACAAATAATACACCTATCTATAGAAACCAATAAAGTTAAAGTCAACCCAAAACTTTACAGACGAAAGTGACTACTAAAAAGTCCATGATAAACTAAAAGAAAAACGGAATACTTGAACAAAACCTTATTCAAATCTGAGGCGTCTCAAGGGAAAACAGTATAGAAGGGAGAGTGTTGTAAAAGGGACCGAAACACCAATATTCTGGTAATGGCTAGAAAGCAGTTAAGCAAATTACACACGAAAACATTCCGGTGCGGCCTAAGAAAAAGAAACCTTTAAACGTCTCCATGGGAATATTAATAAAGTCATTCGAATCCGACATGAATTTAAATGGCCCATAATACTTTTTTACTGTTTAGCGCTGTAAAAATTATCTTCAGCATAATTTCGTCTGTAATGAAGTTTAGTTACTGCAAACTGAGCAACTAGGTAAGAAACTTTACTTACTAACTTTAGGTAAGGTAAATAACGTCTTTACCTAACTAATTGCTCTTATATGAGTAGGTACATACACCTACATTGTATTAAATAAGGGGTAAGGGGTATTACGCAGGTGGTCTTATGTAGGGCGGCTAAGCACTTGCCCAAATCTAGCAATCTGTCACTGTAAACTCAATTACGCCCGGTGTGTCTTGTGTGCCTTGATATCGGGCCTAAGACGAGTTTACGTCCAATTTCAGCCAAATGTGTATAGAGTAGGACTTTACGGTACCCCCGAGAATCTAATTGTAGCGACAATCAAGTGAGGCCTTTGAGAAACATTTTCTCTCTGTGCTAGTGAATGTAATTGTATTGGATACACTAATATGTAAAGGTGCTCACAGACACTTCAGATATAATGGGCCTTCATTACTATCAAAACTTAGACACATGCTAAACGGTGTCTAGAGGCTGTCAAACGCTCAATGTGGTCACCAGAGTCCGCGTTGTTCTATGAAAGTATTTATGTTTTTGCACGAATCGTATCTATCACTTCCTCTCCATATTTTAAAATCAAGGCATCAATAGATAGGTCGACCATATTTAAAGTTCCTTCGCGCAACTCCGCGTAAGATAAACCGCAGGATCGCGGTCGCGAAACCTCAACCGTAAAATTTTATTCTCAAGTTAGCGAAGCCAACAACAGAGGAGATAACCAGATTGAACAGTTAATGTATCAAAGTTTTTTAGAGCTGCCGTAAAGGAAGTTTAGCGGCGGAGTAATGGCAGTTTGAACAACTGCGCTACAGACAGTGGCTGTTCGGTGAGGACGCGACTATCTCTGTTCGTTAGTCTATGAACGCTTCTTCTTCTTCTTGTCGTACCGGTGACTGGAGCTGAAATTTTAAGTTTAGATATTTTGAGTTTCTATAATATTTATACCTATTAGATCCATGCTACGGGCGGCACGACGCCGTGGGTCCCGGTTGCTGTTTCGGCAGCAGTCGTAAAGACTAGACAGACGATTTCGGGCAGCTTGAAAACATCTGACAGTCGGGTTGAATTGAATAGACCAGCGTGGTGGAATAGGTTTAAAAACGCTTCCTTCATTGGAAGCAATGAGGACGTTATGGGTTGTGAATATTAGATCTGTGTAGCAAATAACGAACCAGGCACCCATCGACCACTTCAAAATATTTTTACAAATTGTGCAATTTGCCCATGGCCCATACTCATTATGTTTAACGTTTATGAGACACCTCTAAAGGGTCACATGAATGAAACACGCTCTATAATACTTTTTAATATGTAAATATTGAGCTTAAATTAATTCATCCTTTCATTTTTATACCACTTTTGGACTCATACAACGTTTACAAAAAACTTGATCCGACTATTTAAATAAGGACCTGTGTTTGTTATTCCAGTTCTCTCTATCAAATACTGTTTACCCTCCAAAATCATAAGTTGTGGTATGTATGTAGACTTTTCAGTGAATTTACAGCGACGACGACATCTGCAATCATGGACATAAACAAGATGAATACTGTTTGAAGATTATTGCTCTTGACAGAATCGCTGAGTAAATGTTAGTTCAGGATGGACTCGAAATAAAACTGCTCAAGAGTCTTCAGGAGACCCTCTTTTTTGTAAGAGAAAAACTACCTAAGTTATACAGTTGAACTTGCTATCTGAACATTCAGATTAAATAAATAACAGAAAATATCTTTCTATTTTTGGTAAATAATTTCAATAACAAAACTAAAAACTCTCTGAACCAAACCCTTTGCTCAGATACCTTACATCATAACATTGGTCGAATTTTATTTGTATATTTAATAGTTTATTGCTTTTTGTCTAATCAATATAAAGTAACAAGACAAATAAATCCATATTTCATAAGTAAATAAATAATTATAAATACTGCCATTAAATTACTCGTACTTATAGCTAATCAAAAACTATGAATATATTTTAATTAGGGGGTAAATCGGTGAAAGGGCAAACTTTTTCACAACTTCTCAAATAGGCAACCCGTCCTTTGTGACCCGACTTAAGTAGGGTCAAGCAGATACCCATGTAACAGTATAGATCATCTAAGGCCGTTGAGTCGACTGAGCGTTTTGATCTCTGCTGATGACATCTCCCTTTGTGATAAGCTCAGATAATACCCACTGTTCTCCCGTTCTGCGAATACTTACTGGTATCGGGGATCCTGTTGCTTCTTTTGATTAGTGTTAATACCGTGGATTGTCTTGAGATAAATGTGTGTACATTGTTAATGCTCGGTCAGTTATTTTTTCCTAAATATCTTGTAGGTAGTAGGGGTCCCAGGTTTTTTGAAAAAAGGAAACTCCTCAGCAACTACTTAATCGTCATCCTTTACACCATCCTCGATTTTCCTCATGCATTTATTGGTTCGGCCATTGTTCACTAGTAGGCTGGAGGGCGTCCCACTAATGACCGGACTTGCCCGGAGGCTGGATTTATTTCACTTGACAATCTGACAACCTTTAGCCACAACAGGCTGGAATTTATTGACTTCTCTAGCATCCATGAAAATTTTAGTACGAAGAAACTATGTTTTTACTGTTTATTATATAGACAGCAAGGGTAAAGGTGACCTTGGTTAATTTCATGTTCTGGGCTAATGTCCTTCATAAAATTAAACCGTGTAGTATCAAGTTTAACACTGCAAAGTTATTTGAGTAAATAAGGGCGCGCCGTCCCTTTGTGATATCGCTCTACATAACTTTATTCGAGTGTTACAATTGTATTTTTCTTGCAAACTTTATCGAGTACCAGTCATGAGTCCAATAAATATCAGTCACGGAGCGATAGAATATAATATATCGCTCTTCATATATCTTTTGTAAAGGACCCCGTTGTGTCGGACAAGTCCAGGCAGAGATATCTTTCAAATTGTTTCCAATATCTTTTACGAGCATTTGACAGTCCCGTGAAAAATTACCTACAGAATTCTCGCCTCATTCGCACCAGCAGACGAAAACATGCTTTATTTGTAAGTTTGTTATAAATGAAAATCAAATAAAGAAGCTGCTTTCATATTTCTGGCCGAAGACCGACGCCGACTGCGAACGCTTGGGAAAAGAATTCCGAGTGTAAATTGAATTTGGTAAAGAATTTTTATGAGCAATATCGTTATTTGACCTATTTGAGGAATGAAAAAAAACACTGTTTACTGAATTATATTTTTTATTGTTTTATTTATTTATTAACGTAACGTAACCATTTAACCTTAGCTAACACATATTAAATTTTACAGGATTGAATGCAGAAAGTTTCCACTTCAATCTCAATTGAAATTCTATAAAATATCAGTGAATCCACTTTGAAACTATCAGTGAAAATTTAACATAGCCAAGAACAATAATACACCGTACCATAAAACAATAACAGCTTCTTTCTCGGTCTCTTCTCCCTATTATAATTATATTCTATTTTCCCCAGTTCTAAGTACAAGTTACACAAACCACTTTTTACGTTATGAAACAGAAACAGATTTTTTCACATGATGTCGGCAATTCGCCTAGCCATCCCAGACTACGACACACGCAGAATATGTAATTAAATAACACTACAGTTCCGTTTATAAATTATTCAAAACTTCCCCTCATCTCCAGACGGGGAAGTTGTAAGTATTAATGCTTCCTAAGGCCACTTATGACATAATAATAGTTAGAGCGCCCGAGACTCGCCCATAATTTGTGTCTGAAGTTTCAGCGCTCCTCAAGGCTAACCCTGAACTATACACAGATTGTTGAGTTAACTACTATTGAGCTATTTTCTGCTAGAGATATGGTTACCTAAGCTAACTAAAGTCTTAATTAAAATTACGTATTTATTATTGGCGTACGACTGTCAACTGTCAGTGCAACGATCACAGGATTCGATACTATTTTCGAATCTACACAAACATATGTAAAAAGAACAGTATCGTCAACTGTTACTGTTAAAATGTAAGGCAAATTTGTCAGTTCCAAAAGTGACATTTGTTTTTTCCATAATATATGTTTGTGTAGATTTGAAAATAGTATCGAATCCTCTGATCGCTGCACAGCTATCTATAAAAAGTAAGTTCGTATTTAATAAACATAACAAAAATATCGTGCCAGGTACCTATTTATACAGGGTGTTGTACTTTCGGGCACATCCAAAACCCAAGAACAAATAAGTAAACTCAGCACTTAAAATGCCAATTAGTCTCCCCAATAAAGTTGGGCTCCCAAATATACGGCAAATGACAGTATTGAAATAAGGTTGGCCACAGGTGACGGTGTAACGGATGCTTACAGATTGATCAATTTAGATCGGAGGCCCGGACGCTTTATCTACGCCTCAATATCCAGCCAATATCGCAATGTCTTTGCCAATGAGCGACACGGGACTGGGGAGGATTTGCTTGAGTTATACCTCTAAGTAGCTATAAGATGTCTAGTTGTGTACCCTAAGTAGATTGTACTCATTCCAAAACGGCGATGCGAATATTGCGTATCACGTGAGTGCAAATGTACAGCGGAAAGTGCCAACACCTCGTAAGCCCCAGCTTCTCACCCAAGTGATGCAAGTTCAAATCTCGACAATGTCTATCAGACATTGTACAATGAGTTTTTTGGAAATTAAATACAATATACGTCATTATACGTACCATCGATCTATCGATGAAGGAAAACATCGTGAGCGTAGCACAGACATCTAGATGTGTTAACCCACCATCCCGCAGTAGGCCAGCGTGATGGGAAATGGTACTACTATTGTATTATACACTCAAGGCCAATGAAAAAGTTCCAGTGAGAAAAGCACCAAATTACTCGTTAACAGAAAAACTTCCGCAATGTTTAAGTTCATATAACGGTGCATCAGAATATTACCAAATAAAAAAATTAATATATTTTTTGTTCAAATTTGCTACAAAATGATTAAACAAATTGGGGCCATTAATTAGGTGCCAGCATTTTGTAAGTGGAACTGTTCTTTGCTCGTGAGTGTAATAAACTATACCTACCTATATCGTGAAAACGTTGGTACAAAGATTTGGAACTGTTACCATAAGAAAATCATGTGAATAAGAATAGCTTGGAAACTAATAGGCTGCACTGAAAATCATGTATTCGTTTTTCATACACGGTCGTTTCGAATGACAAATTGCGTTTCAAAATGGTCTCAAATAAGCGCTTTTAAATAATAAACCAAGTAAATTTTGTTTGAAATTCTTTTATAATATAATCTACTATAATATCTTAGAACTGAGTATACAATTTAGGTTTCTTTTGTATTCAGAATTAAATACTGTAGCAGTGAATTATTCATTCGCAATCCCAAAGCCTACACATGAAAGCGAGTAGATTGATAACTGTCCGAAAAACAACCCATCTGGATAATTAAAAAAAGATTGAACCTCTTTCGATATAAAAGCGAGCGACCTTGCTCATCCTGGCATGTAACCCATGTTACGGTACAATAAAACGCGCACGAATCCGAAAAGTTTAACAATTTCCCACCTGACCTGTTTCTACTTATCATGGGGTCCCTCAAGAGTGATACATTTCGCCGGAGCGACGCGTGTGCACTTTGTATCATTGTAAAGTGTGAACAAGCTTATAATGGATCGCTCACTTTAAGCTCGTTACAGCATGCACAGTGGGGATTAAGGGATACCGTAGTGGGATTTGCCCCATCCACTATGTGCGCTGAAAAAAGGAAAAATAACTATAGGTAATTTAAAATATGATATGAAATGTTTTTCAATCATCCAACTTAAAAACAGGATTTTAATGTATGGTTTTGAAATTGTTAAGAATGTTTCGTTTCTTTTTATATCGGTTGAAATAATTCAATGATTAGCATATTTCACCAGTTGCTACCCACCGATCCATTATTTGAGATTTACCATATTAATCAATGGCAAATTCATCGTCAGGCACGAATCTTAAATTTAAACAAACTGTAATTTTACCTTGATGACAACATCTGCATCTGGATCATTAGAGTAGGTACATTACAAATTATAATATGTGTGTTTTCAAACTTAGCCCTAATGTCTTCAATTGAGTTTCGATTCACATGTCTGATATTACGATATTACAGAATCGAGTTACTATGCTAGGATGATGATCCGCCGCCGCCGCGCTTCCCGCCCCGCTGTCGCAGCCGCCCCGCTGTCGCCCCGCAACCGCTGTCGCCCCGCCGCCGCCGCCGCCTCTACCGCCCCATCATCGCCGCCGCCCCGCCGCCGCTCGTCAGTCGCACAATGTACTCAATTTGCCTCCAAGTCGAAACTTTTCTCAATTCCGTTCCGTAGCAACTTGTGATTGCCTTGTTTCCCACTCCCGACAGAAAGATGACAAATAAAACTTCACTAACTCTTGCTGAAGCAAAATGAAAGGAAACGAATCGAATTGTTTGTAAAATAGGAATTATTAAGTCAACGAGAATAATTGGAAACGGGTAGGATTTTAAAATATCTCGCTTTCATGTAACTTAATTGCGTTACGTACTCGTGTGTCACATTAAACAGCATTTATCGTTGTTACGTAAATATTTATAGGTATTGTATGGTTTACCAACTAAATATCATTTTATTTCTTTAACCTACTTATTGTTTCTTAAAAATATTAAATGTTTTTGTAACTTAGAGGTTGATATAAATTTACAAACAAGTTTTTAAACGAAATAATAAATTATGTAGCACCTGTTAAATTGCTCTTATTAATATTAAGCACTACTTAGAAACACTAAATAAGGCAGAAAAGTTTCCTTTTGAAAGTTATAAGCAAGAACACGAGGCAAATTACAGAGATGCGGCGTGATATGAATATATTACTTAACTTCTTTAAGTACAGCTTGAATCTTATTAACGTCGAGATAAGAAAAAATACCCGGAATTATTGTCAAGGCTGTCTGATCCTGGATTGTAATTGAAAAATAGGATACAATCTTGTCAGCTTGTCAGTGGCTAACACGAGACATTATAGAGCGTATAAAGTTTATCAAAGCGGCTATTCAGCTTCAAAATGCCAACAAGATATTGCTGTTACAATCCGTATTCGGGTGAATTTCCCGCGGCCAAAAATGCGTGGCATCAATGAAATCGGTACTAAAAAACCAAGTTATAATTTTCTAATATTTTTTTCCGGTTAAGTGAAATAGTTATCTATGTGTAGCACTAAATATTTTATTAATAGGATTAATGGATATTTTTAAAAAAAATATTAAGCCCCCGAATCTTTCATTGCCGTGTCTGTCCCCACGTTACCACGTTTTGTATTATTCTTCATAGATGAAAAAATATTGAGTATTGATAGTTAAACTTAGTTTCATTTGATACATTAATAGTTAAAGTATTGTCACGGAATACATTTATTGAAATATATAAAGAATATAACGAACGGTAAGTGAAAATTCATGTGTCCCAGAACTTCTGTTCATCGCCGTGTCCTAAACATGATCAAGGCTATTGTTTTACCTATGAACTTGGGTGCCCCCCTCAGTGCGCTAATCGTTTCTTACAAGTGTCGCCTAACTGCTCGACGTGGAAGGAGATACATCGGTGCCCGCGTTTTTGCGCTATAGTGAAAATCAGTAAAAAATTTGGGGACTGGACATTTTTTCTTTCATTGCCGTGGATAGATATAACTTCTATAAAATTTAGTTTGTCTTCTAGAGTAAGCATTCAAAAGAAAGCTTTTTGAAAATATTTACCTTATAAAGTGTTTATTTCTTCGAATAGTTAATACTTTTTTAGTTATTTATATTTAATGCCTTGATTTTCATCGCCATGCTTTCATTTCCGTGGCTTCCGTGGCCAATATTTGCTATGGCAATGAAAAAAAAACCACGGCAATGAAAAAAAATTCATTGCCATGTCTTGTAAAATAATTTGTATTCATTGCCGTGGTTATGTTATTCATTTCCGTGGCCAGGTTATTCATTTCCGTGACTTATGTTTTCATCGCCGTGGTATGTATGATTAGGCAAAGTAACATATCTTTTACCTGTAATACAGGTAATACCGATCACTGACATTACCTACAGAACTAGTCAAATTACCTCTTTTTGCAGTGCGTTAAAACGGGTGCGTATCGCGATGTATAAAAACGAAATATTTATATTACATTAATAATAACAATCACAACATATTCTATTCTATTCTATTCTATTCTCTGTGGGGGTGTAAGTACCTGCACCTGGCTCTCTCGAGTGGAACCTTTGTGCATATCCCCAAGGTCTAAACTGCCTTCCTAAGCTTGGACCATTTCCCACCACGCTGGTCCACTGCGGGTTGGTGGGTTCACATATCTAGATGTGCTAGATCTAGATATTCAGGTTTCCTCACGATGTTTTCCTTCACCGTAAGAGCGATGGTATACATTGTACTTAAGTTAAAAGAACTCATTGGTACATGTCAGCGCCGGGATTCGAACCCGCATCTCTTGATTGAGAAGCGGGCGCTCACCCGACTGAGCTACCACCGCTCTTCATATATCACAACATAATTATAATGAACGTTATGTATAAATAAGACCGGTGGTAGCTCAGTCGGGTGCGAATTCCGGCGCTGACATGTACCAATGTGTTCCTTTGAATTTAAATACAATGTATACCATCGCTCTTACGGTGAAGGAAAACATCGTGAAGAACCCTGCATATCTACCTATAGATTTATCTAGATAATATGTGAACCCACCAACTCGCTGTGGACCAGCGTGGTGGGAAATGGTCCAAGCTTAGAAAGGCAGCAGCTTAGACCTTGGGGATATGCACATTGCACAAAGGTCCCATTCGAGAGAGCCAGGTGCAGGTATTTACACCTCCCACGGATAGTAGAATAGAATATAATAGAACATACATCTCTGCAGGAACTCGTCTGGATGCTAAGTGGCCTTAATGCTGCTTGCAACGTGTAGGCCTCCGTATGAACTTGGGCAAGACAAAAGTCATGTAGAATGTTCACATAAAACCGGAGCCGGTGATCTTTCGTGAGACAACTATCGAAGTTGTGCAATAATATGACTACCTGAGGCAGACTATTCGGCTAGGCAGAAGCAACTTCGACAAGGAGGCTGAAAGGCACATCCAACAGTCTTCAACCATTGCGCCCTGCCAGTTATGACATATGGTGCAGAGGGTTCTACCTTTTTTGGCCTAAGATTTATTTGCCTAATCTCATATTGCATAGTAACGTTTAGTCAAAGTCTCGTTTCGCCGAAAATTGTATGGCATAAATCTCGTTTAGTAAAAAGTTATTTCGCATAATCTTATTTAGCCTAATAACGGTATATGTCCACCAACCCGCACTTGGCCAGCGTGGTGGACTAGGCCTAAAACCCTTCCTTCATTGGAAGGAGACCCGTGCCCCAGCAGTGGGGACGTAATGGGTCGTGATGAAACGGTATGGTCAAATCTCAAATAGCCTAACAATACTATGGCATAGCTTATAAAAACTACTAATATTCATTTGGCTTTAACTTTGACGAAGAGTCTCCCTATATAGCGCAAACTGGTGCCGTGCATTAGGTATTTAATTTTCCGCTATATGGGTCCGCTCCTCTTCGCTGCGCTCCGCTTTGCTTTCGACGAACATGTGCACCTAACATGCTCCTCCTGGCTTTGCTCGTCGTCGCACCTACCTTTAGGTTTCGATCCCATGGGGTTTAATGGCGATTGTAATAATTATAATGGTCATTCACTTTCGATATTTTGATAATTCAATATCGTGATTTTCGGGATGTAGGAGAAAAATACCACAATTTGTACATTTAAAACATATTGAATATAGTATTTATTAAGATAATATTAGGAGAAACAAGATTATACCAATACGAACAATTTGAGCAAACGAGACTTAGATGTTTCAAGTTTGTGCCAAAAGAGTTTTTGACAAAACGAGTCTTATGCCACATAAGTCTTGGCAAAGTGATGATTCTACTAAAAAAGTTTAGACCTTACGAGTTATGCGAAATGAGTTTAGGATAATAAAGATTAGGCGAGATGAGAGGAACCCGGTGCAGAGACCTGGACACTGATGGTGGGACTGGTCCACCGATTTAAAGTCACTCAGCGTGCTATGGAGAGAGCTATGCTTGGGGTTTCTCTAATGGATGGTATCAGAAAAGAAATTATACGTCAGAGGACTAAGGTTACCAACATAGCTGTCAAAATATGCAAGTATAGGCAGGTAGCCGGTAGTGGCTGGATTCGGAAGACCGAGGACCGAGTGTTGTGGCGCTCCTTGGGAGAGGCCTATGTCCAGCATTGGATGATTATAGGCTGATGATGACAACATGTACATTTCATATTATTATACCAATTAAAATATACTATGATTTAGCATAAAGTTCATAAAATATTCTATCATATCACATAATGTGTGTTAAATTACACAACACCATCAAAACCTCTAGCACCACAACTTAAAGATAGGTGCGATGACGAAAAAAGCGAGGAGGAGTGGTTAAGTGCACATGTTCATCAAAAGCGAAGCGGGGCTACATGGGGAGACGCTCTATGTTTAGGTTTTGGTGCAAGGAGTTTTGACTGCGTTATTATTATTGGCGCTATGTAGGGAGACGCTTAGCTGACCAACATGTGCACCTAACCGCACCTATGTTTATATTTTGGTGCTAGGTGTTTTGCCGGTGTTGTGTAATTCAGCACAGAGAATACATGTCATATTATAGTATATTTTATGAATTTTACATAAAATGAACAGTATACATATTGGGTATTATACCTTATAAAAATATAGATGTTATAGGTAAGGTTTATTACATGTTGTGAACGTTATTAGTGTGAAATGAAACATTTTGTTTTATAGGTCACAATACGGACCCCACAATGCTACTTAGAGAATTCCATACTATATTCTTATTTTTTTATACATACTGTCGTTCTTTCTTTCGTTCCAATATCTATCCAAATATTTCTGCCATACATGCCTGTCTAAGTTTGCGTTTCCCTCACAGTCTTTTTTAAAAATTGCAGTGGATTGATTCTTTCATTTCCATTGTATACAGTTCTTTCATTGCCGTGAAAGTTTGTTTCATTGCCGTGGGCCTTTGTTTCATTGCCGTGGACGCTTGTTTCATTGCCGTGGGCCTTTGTTTCATCGCCGTGGCACGAAATTTTTGATCATCCGTATCACGTTAAGTTTTTAAGTTATCTGCTACCCATTTAATAAGAACACTAACATTAACAAAAACTTTAATAAAAGCGTTTTTCTAATATAAAAAACCTTAAGATAAAAAAGTCCACGGAAATGAAGATTTTTTAGGACTTGTTGAAATCCACCCATTCATATAAACAACTGATAAAACAAACTAAATGAAAAAAAAGCAAATTAATGTAAGTGTGTGTGTAATTAAGTGTTTATTATTTAACAAACTTTATTTAATAACTCGATTAGACAAGTCATAAAGCAGACAACATTCACATGATATAGCATGTTGATTGGGCGTACTACGAGCGAGTCGGTCGACTGCTACGTAATTTTCATACTACACTAATTGCGTCGGTAATGGTCCATAACAGAAAGCCCGCGATATATTAACTCTTTACCCTGACCTCGTAACAAGCCAACCTTTGCCTACGCAATCAATTCGCAACCCTAGCTCCTTGTGATAAAAGCAGCTTTTGCTTTTTCGGTGCTGAGTGATGAATTTGCAGCCCCCACCCAGACTCGCATCTTACAGACAAGCCTCACATTCGTCGGGTAAA
The DNA here is from genome assembly GCF_932276165.1 of Plutella xylostella. NCBI lineage: Eukaryota > Metazoa > Arthropoda > Insecta > Lepidoptera > Plutellidae > Plutella > Plutella xylostella. The sequence goes on from NC_064002.1 coordinate 2,187,388, forward strand.
ATGTACCAAATATGCATTTTTGAAATAATGGATAAATGCAGTTTTGGTTTCTAAATAATTGGAATGGTTTCAAGTGTTATGCAATCCCATTGAATTTCTGTGCCCACAAAAAAACAATTATCATAAACGTATTTATTGTTGTTTTTAGAATTCACGGAATTATAATTTCGATAAACGACGGACGGAGTAGGCAAAAATCAATTACTTCTTTTTAGAAAAAAAAATAATATAGGTACCCATATGGGACTCTCCAAAAAATATCCATTAGTATTTAAATATACATAGATACACTTGCCGTAACCTAACGAAAAAAAAAACAAGTAATAAAAATCACAAACCAATTTTACACAGCCTCCACTCCGAGATGATACAAAATAATAAAAATATAAGCATCGCCGTAAAAAAGGTAACATCGTAATAAAATAAAAGGCGTTCGGAAGAAAATATTAAATTTAAATCTTCTGCCGAGCTTGAATTTTTCTTAAAATTTGGAGAATGGGAAGCAGCCAAGGACAGATTAGGAAATAAACACGGCTTTTTCTGAATTCAGCGCGCATAATTAAGAATAATGAATAAATTATGTTAAGTAATGTACGAGTATTCAAACTTTTCCTTAGAGCTTCGGCTTGTTTCTCGAACAAATACCTATCACATTTTCATTTCCACCTTATCCATACCATACTCACCTTGCAAGAATTTTCAAAACACATAAATACAGTGCTTTTAAAACCAAATCTCTGCGGAAAACACATTTCAAACAAATCCGCTTACAATTAGATCCTGTGTTTGAGGATACGGAGGGATGTGTCCGCTACTCAAAGATAGGCGACATGACATCTGTATCGATCGTCTAGTAATTGTGTACCCACGACAAATTATTTTTACTTATTCCCTTGGCTCTCTCTGCCGTATTTTACTATCTGGATGCAATTTGCTGAAATCTTATTCTAATCTAAACTTAGCAACTAAAGTATCTACCTATCTATTTTTTCTTATTGATGGAGTACAACCCAAAATACTATCCAGAATTCTCATTTCACTTTGAGTTCAAAGCTAAAGTATCATTCTTATGTAATGGCTGGAAAATATACTTACTTACTTACAAGTAAGTATATTTTGTTCCTCATTAGGTATTGAGAATATTGAGAATGAGTCAGCAAAGGACACCCAATAAATGATTGTCTAGTAGAACAGAGCGTCGTCGGATTGCACGTTGCATCACAAGCGTAAGCCTCAGGGGGGTCACTCTCTAAATCGACGAACGAACGAACAAGAATTGCCACGCAATCTGCAAGCTTTTTGCAACGAGATAAAGCCGTAGTAGTGAAGCGCTCCGAATCTTCAGAAAAACAAATCTTAAGGTGGGTACTGACCAACGTTACGAGTTGTAATGTAACATATTACACAGCGAGAATTCGTGCAGTCAGTACGAGGTTTTACGGGGAAACCAGCGAGCAACGAGCCGATTTTATAACACAGCGTTGCGTAACATGCTCGCTGAGAATATTACATTACAGTCCGCATCTTTAGAGAGTGACCCCCGATAGACGTCGATGCGGGGCGAGACAGGCTGAGGCTGCCCGTAATCCTATTTGGTCAGCTCGCAGCGCCCGGAGCGACGCAACACTATTCTAGACGCTACTAAATACACGTCACTTGAGAACTGAGATAATCAATGTTTACGTTGCTCAGGGAAGGATAACAATACTGTTCTACATTAATCATTTTGTATGCAGCATTCAGTTAACTGACGTAAAAGTGAGGTACATGAGTGGAGACTCTCTGAACGTGTAAACTGTACAATGTACATATAAGCGCCTTCTATGCGGCTCTCAAGCGACGCGACTGCTACGCGACTGCGACGCAATGCATGTTCGCCTATAAAAACGGGTCTTCGACGAGTCGTTACTTCGACCAGGGTTGCGTCGCAGTCGCGTCGCTTGAGAGTCGCGTAGTGAAAGAAGAGGCTAAGTTGTACGTGTGTCCACCAACTAAGGTCTCTAAAACCGTTCCTTCATTGAACTCCTTCCAGCCGACCCCAGCAGTGTTGAAGTAATGATGATAAATCAAACAAATCTTGTCCTTCTTCGGTGTTTGTCATAGACCCGCTACGAAGAAGATTAATGTAAATGTTAAATCATCATCATCAGCCGACAATGCAGCACTATCATGCTTGTAAAATTATGTATATATCAACACATAGCAAGCAGACTATTTAGATGCCTAGACTTTGTTAACAATATGTCTCAATATTTGATACGTGAGATAGAATAGAAATAATATGAATTAATGTTTTTTCATCAACGGCAAATCTGATACGATTGTGGCACAGCTTCATTAGAATCAGAGGTGCAAATTGAATACGTGTCTTGAATTAAATGTGTTGAGTCAATAGCTACAAAGGCCCATTGATCACAACACAATACAATACAGACATTACCCAGTAATGGAGCTTAGCAGACAATTAATGTATTGCGGCATTGTTCACTCGCATATTTGATAACGAAATGTTTGTCGAATTCTTGCTTTTGTGGTACACTGATAGAATTTACAACTCCGTTAGAAAGCTATTTACACGTACATAGTTTCAGTTTATATTAGTTGTACGTATTTTACAGTTACCACCTACCTACACAATATATTTATGTACAAGACTGTTATATAAAATAAAATAAAAATATATATAAGATTAAGGTATATTAAAATAAAACCCTACGAAATTTAAAAATAAAGACTGAGCAATATTTCTTAGATAAATAATTTTGGCTACCATTTATTGAATGCCTTGTGTAACTTAACATGTGTCAACTAAGTATGTCACGAAAACCCGAGGGTACATAGTCGCATTTAGTGCAAATCTTTTCTACGTGTTCCAAATCCTGTTCCAACCTTCTTGGTATTGTTTTAGAGCTGAGATTTGCGTGCGAGCGTTTACTCAAGTCTGGCAGAAAGCCTGACTAGCGGAAGTGTGCGTTCCTTCCGGTTTCAGACGAGATCCGTTTGTTTCAGCGCTACACTTGCAAGCCTTTCGGCTTTAAAGAATATTCGTAGCGGCCTTTTGTGCTCACTTTGTCACCTCAGACAAGTCTTTGTGCATATTGTTACTAGTATAGTATTGTGTTATCTGTGATATGGTAGTCGTTACTCTGTGTGTACAAAAAAAAACGTCGCTTATCAATTTATTTTTATTTATTTTTTTATTTTTATTTTGGCTTCATACAGTCGTAAGTTATGAAAATACAGATTTAAAGACTAACATAATATTATTGTAGGTAGGTAGTTAATTAGTTATACAATATGATGTCTAGTTAGAATAGAATAGAATGGAATACCTATATAAAAACAAAAACAAGGAAAGTTAATACTTACTATAGTTTTATTAGTGATTGAGGTGTTTCAAAATTTTACTTTTAAAAACATCTATAGTGTCATTAAATGTGTCAATGTTGGAGGCTGAAAATCATATTGTGTCTAAATAGATATAAATGTTTTGACTGCTTGTATATTACCGATATGGGAACGTCTTACATACAGTTTTTTCCCAATAACGAAAGTTGTTTAGAATGGCGAGTTATATCACCTTTTGATGGCATGACGTTGGCTAACGTGACACCCTGTATATGAGTAAAATAAACATTTCTTCTGAAAGTACCGATCTATGTAGGCTCGATCAACCATCACACAGCGATATGACCACAATACATCGAGTTTCATACAATTTTCACGCAGTGCGATTACCCATTTCTGCTCCCACACGCGGTTAACACAATAATAGCATAATGTGGATCACTGAAACACATTATGTTGTTGTGATAACAGCATTCAATTGAAAGATATTCTACGAATTCATATTATATGAAGAGTACACAGCTAGTAAGTATACACAATGCAATTGATTTTATCCATGAATAGCTTGTAGATTTTATTCATTAATCTTACATATTTTATGTTGTACCCACATTACTTTATGACAAATCTTGACGTAAATGCTTTATCTTAAAACTAAATAAATTACAATTTTAATTTTTTTAAAGACGCTTGAGGAGTCGTGGTCTGGGATCTTCTTCCGGGGCACACCTGATGCAGAGGCTATTCCTGGCTGTGCAGCGTGGCAACCCTGCCAGTATGATGGGTACCTTTGGGTCGGGTGTGTCTCGGAGGGGTATTTTTGATTAGAATCGTGTGTTAGTTGTATTCTAGTTAGTAAGTACGTATTTTTATAATATATTTTGACGAAAGTCCTAGTGGATATTATGCATGTTTGTGACTTATATGTTTTTAAAAATAAATCTCTACAAACAAAAAAAAATAACGTACTTAACAGAATTACATAACCTACTTCAGTAAGTTACAATTGTACTTGTAAAGTTTAAAATAATCGATTGATATTGCTTTGCTAGCCTTATTTGCTACGCCACCACTGCGTAGCACTGTAGCACCGTTGCTACGAAATGTCGTAGCAAAGTGCTACGCCACCACCGCGTAGCATGCTACGACATGTCGTAGCAAAGAAATAAAAAATAGGTTTTAGATCAATCATAAATTTACGTCCATATACATTGTTTTCATTTCATAAAATAATTTGGGTAGAATAATAATATAAGGACTACCGCCGCCGCCGGTTTAAACAGTCTCAGGGCTAAGTACCACTACCAGACCAGACGGGGTACCGCAAAGTCAAAACAGAGTAACGTTTACGAACTCAGCACATTTTGAATCCGAAAATCGATGTCAAAACAAGTTCGTGATATGTACAAATTTGACTGATATACGATATATATACGTTTATACATCCAAAGGAATTTTCCCTTAAGTTAATTTACAGAACCTCTGAAAATAATTGTGAAAAGGATCAGACTAGATCCTAATAAGCGAATTACGGACGTACATTGAGTTATACTTTTAAGAATTATTCGGCAATTAATTATAACTTCATAAACTCGTCCATTTTGCGGTTGTGTAAACCCTTTTGATGTTTAATCAAATAAAGATACCTCCTCATAATTAACCAACGTATTTCATATTCATGATTCCTATATTTTACATTTGACGTTAATTATAATTATAATGTTATCGTTAATTTATAAAAAATACTTACACATTATTTTCACAAAAATAGAATAAAATAGAAAATGTGCATGCATACTTTAACTCCTTTGGATAAAGTTTTGAGCAAGATAATATATACTTTACCTACATTTAATAATACACATACATACCTATATCTACCATAAATCAATTTAGCGGCGAACAAAACATAAATAAGAGAGGAAATGAGCAAACAGTAATGAAATAGCTAACAAATATCGCGAGCAGTTCCAGAGTACTCGCGCCTCCATTGGACTGCAAATATGTCGTTTGTTTTGTATTTACAATGAAATATGAGCGAGTGCCGTGGAGAAATAAGCCGTGTACGACTATACGGGCCTCCTTGCAGACGAGTTGTTAGCAAATATAAATAATAATGATGAAGTATTGCGGGTCACGGGCCTGCCGCTTTCTCTTTCTAATTGTTGGGTTAATCTGTCTCTTTCTAACTAGCTTGGGTATAGCTACTGTTTACATATTGTGGACGGTGGCTGTTTAAGGTTCGTGTCCACATTTCGACAATCGGTATTCTTTGCATAGAAATTCAAGTGCGCCTTCTGCAACAGCAATTCCGACGCCGTTGCTCTGATACGACAACTTTAATCGCGTAAATTGGATCATGTAAATTTGCCATGGTTGTGAACTTTAGAGCTATATGCATACTACGACGCACTTATCAAATTTGAGATCATTCAATGAGGCTTTTAAACAGGTATACACACTTGCTATGATCGTTTAATCTACTTTACTAAACCTGGGGTTCGAGTAAGGCTAACTTTGCAACACCCGACATGTTCCAAAAGGTAGAAACTAGATTTTAAACGTATTTTCCAACCAAGAAACTGTACTGTAAACTTCAATTAAATTGCCACACGTAGCGCGTTTAAATCATGCTGGCTGTTGAATCCAGCGTCTTGTTCAATTAAGGAAGACGGAGACATCACAGCTAATTGGCTCACTACAGGAAGGAATTACATTACATTATGTGAGTACGTGTCCATTAAAGTAACATACGTCTCGACACCAGAGCCGATTCATTTAGCTCAAATGAATCTAAGTACGAGACTTTAGCTCAAATTAATCTACGTATGAGACGACAGTATTTCGTTGGGATTTAAACCGCAACGCTCGTATATATGGGTGGTTTTGGCTAATTTGGTTAATGGACAAACATAGCTTCATAAAAAGCAAAAAGCAAATTGTTCCTTAAGCCGGGTCCAGACGAGTGTAACGTGTAATGTAACATTACGTGTAATTTAGCGTCAACAGTGTGGATGGCACACGAACTTAACCAAACGAGCACTGCGAGCGCCCTTGTGTTCGCGCGAAAAACCGACAGCCGATGGGTCAACCGCGAGCGTTACATGTAATGCTCGTAGAGACGTCCACACGTATAATTTGTGTTACGTTACACAGTAAATTACATTACACGTTACACTCGTCTGGACCCGGCTTTATTGGACGACTTAGATATACATTTGTATTGATATACAATATACGTCCAGATTGATAGCGTAGCCATGAAACGTTCATACCCATTCGGGCGAGCGTCCAATATATTTCGGAAGTTGATGGGACATTTTGTTTTTTACGCGCAGGTACAGGGGGAAATATAACTCCGTTTTAAATATTCCGCCGGAGGAGCACGGCGTTCCTTTTCCAATGGGTGTAAATACATGGTGGCGATTTAGTAACTCTCAATCGATGATTTCAAAAGGAAGGATACGCCCGTCAGAACGTTTTGTCAAAGAGAAAATGACACCCGCTCCCTGGCCCTAATTCATTCAGATTATGACAGATTATAGAGATTTTAGGGCCAACGCGAGGGTGTCATTTTCTACAGCGGTTAGGCCTGTCCTTACGCTCTAGTAATATGTAAGTCAATGCTCCCAATAGGGTGAAAGGTAGTCATAAGTTTGATGTGTATTTCATTGATTGGTGGAAAGGTGATGTAATATCTAAACTTTCAAGCGAGACACTCGAGCTTATGAGGCAGAGACGCGAATTTCCGTCGGCAGGTGACACTTCGTCAGAACTACGGGTACTCAACAAGCGTATAAAGAAGCTGATACGAAGAGATCTCCGTCGCTCCAACACACGCGCCATAGAAGCAGCAATTGAGCAAAATCGGGGGTCGAAGGTCTTCGTTCAGCAGCTTGGGAGAAGCCACTTGACGAAGTTGAGGTCTGAGTGCAGATGGTAATATCGTTGCCTCTAAGCCGGAGGTTCTTGCCGAAATAGAAGGTTTTTACGGACAACTTTATGCTTCACATGCGCAGAAGTGTGTGGCGCAGCTCACCGATTCCAGAGCGCCACTAATACGCCACTACACTGACGACATCCCTGACGTCGACATAGGTGAGATTAGGATAGCCCTTGAGCAGCTTAAAAACAACAAGGCTCCGGGTGAAGACGGAATTACTACAGAGCTTCTGAAAGCTGGGGGTATTGCAATCCTCGAACAGCTCCAGAGGCTCTTCAATTCAGTTCTTCACAATGGCATTACACCGGAGGCATGGTCTGAGAGCGTCGTGGTATTGTTCTTTAAGAAGGGTGACAAAACCCTTCTGAAGAACTATAGACCGATCTCGCTTTTAAGCCATGTATACAAGCTGTTCTCAAGGGTTATCACGAACCGTCTTGCCCAAAAGTTAGACGAGTTTCAGCCCCCAGAGCAGGCTGGGTTTCGAAAAGGCTTTAGTACAATAGACCACATCCACACAGAAAGGCAAATTATACAGAAGACCGAAGAGTATAATCAGCCTCTGTGTCTAGCCTTTGTGGACTATGAAAAAGCCTTCGACTCCATCGAGACCTGGGCAGTTTTGGAATCCTTGCAGAGATGCCAAATCGATTGGCGCTATATCGAAGTGTTGAGATGTCTGTACAATGCCGCTACTATAACTGTCCAAGTACAGGACCACAAGACAAGACCTATCCAACTGCAACGTGGAGTGAGACAGGGGGATGTGATATCTCCGAAACTGTTCACCAATGCATTGGAAGATGTCTTTAAGACGTTGGACTGGAAAGGACATGGCATATGTATTAATGGCGAGTACATGTCACACCTCCGCTTCGCGGACGACATCGTTATTATGGCAGAATCTCTGCAGGAACTCAGCTGGATGCTAAGTGGCCTAAATGCTGCTTCCCGACGTGTAGGCCTCGGAATGAACTTGGACAAGACGAAAGTCATGTACAATGCTCACATCAAACCGGAGCCGGTCGCCGTTGGTGAGGCAACACTCGAAGTTGTGCAAGAATATGTCTACCTCGGGCAGACTATTCGGCTAGGCAGAAGCAACTTCGACAAGGAGGCTGCAAGGCGCATCCAACTGGGTTGGGCTGCATTCGGGAAACTTCGTCACATATTCTCCTCAGCCATTCCTCAGAGCCTGAAGACAAAAGTCTTCAACCAGTGCGTCCTGCCAGTGATGACGTATGGTGCAGAGACGTGGACACTGACGGTAGGACTGGTCCACCGATTTAAAGTCGCTCAGCGTGCTATGGAGAGAGCTATGCTTGGGGTTTCTCTGATGGATCGTATCAGAAATGAGGTTATCCGTCAGAGGACTAAGGTTACCGACATAGCTGTCAAAATATGCAAGCTGAAGTGGCAGTGGGCTGGTCATATCTGCCGAAGAACCGATAACCGTTGGGGTAGACGAGTTCTCGAGTGGAGACCACGAACAGGCAAACGCAGCGTGGGACGCCCTCCTGCCCGCTGGACTGACGACCTTAGGCGGGTGGCGGGTAGTGGTTGGATGAGGAAGGCCGAGGACCGAGTGTTGTGGCGCTCCTTGGGAGAGGCCTATGTCCAGCAGTGGATGATTATTGGCTGATGATGATGATGATGTAATTGAGAGTGTTCTGACTAGAAGGATTCTAAAGACAAATGATCAGCCTGATAGTTGATAATTCATTTTCGATAATTATTAACCATCAGCTGATAACTACCGATATCTAACAATTATATTATACAATTTATTTTATATAATTTTTTTAACAATTAATTTATTTAATGAATCTTATAGATAGTCTAAAATTCTTCAATTCAATGGTAATGGACACAATTTAACTTTGTCAGAAATTATTCCCCAAACGTACGTAGTAATAAGTACCTTATGTTTAGGTATATGTCAAATAAATTGATCTAAAATGGCACAGGTGTATTTGCGCTCCTATACCCGATGGAAAAATTGCCTGAATTTATGATGGTTTTTATAAACGTTTCCGTTTTCCTCATACTGTGGGATTTTTGGCAATTTTATTAACAACGTTTTTACGCTTAGTTACGTTTCTTCATAGAGATCCGTTGGAAATCATTTATTCCATAAGTTGCAGGGCTAGAGGTATAATATATTACTTTAGTTAGCTGATTTTATAATGTGGCTAGTCTTTGAACTTTGCCGGCTGAATTTATTTTTGTATGTGCTTCATTGAACTGCTACTCCTGTACGTATGTAGGTACATTTTAGGTCATTGAGTACATCCGTTATTCGTTATTTGTTATTAGTAAGTATGGCGCACAAATAAGGAGGCCTATACCCAACAGTGGGCGATAGAAGGCTGATGATGATGATGATGATGAAGTATGCGCTGGATACATTTTACCATTTTTTACTAACTCAATGCTGGTATTCAATTTTGCCACTAAACTATCAGCATCAATTTGATATTAGGTATTTAATAATGAATGAAAAATAATATTATGCGGCTCTTTTTCTAATCTGTAGAGACTCACCCTTCGCCGATACTTCTCTTGTTTTCCTCTTGTGCTTGTGAAATATTTAGAGCTACCGAGTGTATGTTTTCCCCGTAGATAAAGGTATTAAGTGAGAAAATCTTTCAACAGTTTTAAATATTCAATGAAACTCTGAATAATGTCCGAGGTAAGCACTCTCAATATTTCATGCTGCTATCTGCTATCTTAGTTTTGTGTTGTAACCTTTACTGGGGTGCATGAGATGAGTCTTTCGCCTGACATATTTTTATTGGTATCCTTATGTCCCCTCAGTGGGACAGAGGGCAGACACAGTAGTTTCAACAATAGTCTTTCAGTAACAACAGTAATGTTTGCTATTAGATAACATTAAATTCGCTTATTTGTATAATTTTGTATTAAGTATGTGCAATTAAGTAGAAATAATAATTATTTAAAAATATATTACTCAGGTATAAATAATAAATAAAATCTAGTTATCTGCAGGAAAGATAAACTATTTTGTGCTCTGTATTTACATACTTAATCATTTTATTTCAACCAACATTAATAAGAAATATAATAAGATAAAACTAGCTATATAGTACGTACCTTGTGCCTTTGAAGTCATTATTCATAATTTCCCGAGGCGAGGGAAGGCACTAAGACCAACGTAATTTTCTAGATAGATGGAAACAGACCCTGGACTATCCATTTAGGTATTATTTAATTAAGTACTTATTTAATATTATACTTGTTAAAATTGTTCTAGTTACTGAAAGATACCTACTTAGATATTAAATTAAAGATGAAAATGAAAGAAGCTTGACCGAGTATTACCTCAGTTTCAGTAGTTCTGTTATATTACACATTGATTAATTATAAAAAAAACAATAATCTTGCTTAAAGATATGAGTAACAAGATAGAAGTAGACTATATACTTACCCAAGTTTAATTATCATTAGCTAGAGTACCTACCTATACATTTTTTTTTACTAACGTTATACTTTACTCGCCAAAAGTGGACCGGGTATCAGGGCCCTGGTATCTGGGTATGCAAAGCGAAGCTCTCGTATTTTTATTTAGACAGCTGCGAGGACATAAAGTCCGGCTGTCGGATATTAGATGTCAACTCTACAGCTCATATTTCGATGAAAATGAAGATTTATAAAGCGAAAAACACATTGATTGTAATCTGCTCGCGAGACGAATACAATATAATGTACTGTAGCGAATATGATTTGAAAATTACATGTGTTATATAACCGGGTACCTACCTGTATGTGTATTAAATTAAACATGTTAGTTTCTGTACTGATTTTTAGTCGCATCCTTTAGTGACTGTGCTCTCCTCCAACTCATACCTGTTGAAATAGTTTTAGGTATCTACTTATTTCAAGTAGAAGTACAAAAAAAATAACCCAGAAACTAGATTCTTAACACGTTCACGGACAATCCGTCGAGGGCCGTAATTAAGTATCCTTGTAATATGACTACGCGCCTGTGGCCGTCCAACTTCTATTGATTGAAACGGACGAACCGTCAACAGCCGTATCATTTCCGTATTCTTAACAGGAGATGCATGATTTAGTGTCGTATTGTGCTAATTCATTTGTTTCTAGGTGTCATAACAAAGAACTTGTCGGGGTTTCTTTTGCACACACATAAGTGAACTTTATAGTGACATACCGCCTGTCGCCGTAACCGTTACAAATAAAAATAACCTTCCAGAAGTTTAGTGTCACGGCGCGCGCGTCGCGGAAATGTTGTGTAGAACGGGTGGTAGTCTGGTAATTTTTGTGGCAAATTACGAGGTAAATTAATAATAAATCGATAAATATTATACTGTTTTGCATATAGGATACCTACCTATTCGATTCAAATACTATAATTACTTAAATGGAACAAAGAAAAGCGAAGATATAACTGTAATGAGGAACTAGAAAATTTTAGCTTTTGTCGATGAACCCCTTTGTTTAATCTTACTATATCAGCTTTATTTATTGTAAATAGCATGCTAAAAGTGGAACTTTGTATCTGAAAAACGTCCAAACCTATTTGAAAATGAAACGGTCCTTGAAAAAAACTGGCGGCTGCCGCCTGTAGCCGTAGATGTCACTATACGCATTGTTGGATATGCATGATGTGGCGGACCGCTTGTAGACCATACCGTTTATGGCCGTAACTGTCACATTACGTAAATAAAATATGTTGAGATACGGCAATACGTTTCAAGGCGGAACGATAAAATGTATGGGATTTTTAGGTGTCATATCAAAATATTTTCCAACCATCAATTGTCCGTGAACGTGTTAATAAATATTTAATGTTAAAACTTGCAAATTGCCTGAATCTATTCAATTGCACGAAGAACTCAATTACTCCGGGACTCTTCATATTTATGTTGTATCTTCTTCGCAGTCCACTTTATTTAACTTGATGAAGGAGCCTGCTCTACATTTCATTGTAATAATCTGGAATTAACATGGCATTTATAAACTTCAATTAAGTGCAATATTTAAGTACTGACATTGGTTTAACTAAAGACATAAGGTACCTACTACCTACGGTCAATTTCAAAAGCTCTACATTTTACCGAATATCCTAAACTGACTATATTTGGATGAAAAAAGCAGTTAGTTATGAAGCTGTCTGTACCTAGTCCGGCCTTTAGGGCAACGGCAACGTTTAGGAAAGTTAAGTCGATAGTGGAAACATGAGGTCGGCGGAGCATAAACTGATGCTTCAACTAAATTATCTGGGCCTCAGCGGCCTCATGCTAATTTTAGCTCCGGGACTAATAATAGTATTAAATATTAATGTTCTAGTAATTTTAGTTTACATTAAAGGTTGGTACATATATCAAGATATTATGTATTCGCCACAATCTATCCTATCTCTCAAAATATATGCCAATAAAACGTTTGAAACGAAAGGTTACGCAAACAAACGTGATGGGTCGTTGTCGATCCCGTATTACATATTCCGCTTTGAGCTTGCTTATTTTAATGGCGCTGTCAAAAGCAAGCCCACCTCGGTATTGATCTACAGAATACCGAAGGAAAAGTTGACAAAATATATGTAAGGATCGGCGGAGGTGGCGTGTTGTATATTGGCGTAATTCGGCAGCAGTTTTACGGCTGCAATTCCATTTGCCTGCTCGTCGAGCATCTGACGATATCTTACGCGCACCTTCATTACTTCCAAGTGAGTTTTGATAGGTGCTCGCAGCGAGCCAGGAAATAACGCCTCGCAGCCGAGGACTGCCAGCCTTGATGTTCATGTAGATACGGAAATGGGATACAAAATTGAGGGGATGATTCTAAACAAAAGCTGTGTTAAAAGTTTGCGTGCAAGCGAAAGACCGCCTTGTTAATATTGACGGAGACGTCGATGTCGCGTTCGGTGGATCTTATCTTTTTCGGTGCGTACCTTTTTACGAAGTCGGAATACTAAGTCATCAGTATACCGTGACATTGGCTCATTCCGCGCGGGCGTCACTCACAGCCTCGCGAGGGTGATGCCATTTACATTGAAACAGATTGAAAATATAAACCCGGCGCGACGCTCTGCACCGTTATTAAGAAGGAATGCCGCGGCTTTTCACGCATTTTTCTCTAAGGTCTTTGTATCTAAAGCAAGTACGTCGTTTATCTGGGTATATTTTTGCATTTTCCCTCCGGTGGCGTAACATTTTGTACTTACTTAGGTATGTCTTTCATCAATATTACCAATGAAAATGTTAAGTATGTAAGTACTTAGGTACTAATGCCACCTACCTAAGTTAAAAAAAAGTTTCCATAGTTTCAGCAATTAATTAGGTACTCCATGCTTCAGCCTTAACCAGATCCCGTTTAATTTGACTTTGTTCATTTCTTTTGCCTTGTCGAAATCCATACCGAGCAGTACACATTGAGAAGCTTTTAGGCCATTAAGCACCCTGCTGAGTTCCAGCAAAGATTCTACCTCAATAATCCGTCTTAATAACCGCCCGCGAAGAATAGTGGATTTAAATTGCAACTCTTAATATTCCTGAAATGCGAATTCTTATCTCGAGCTATGAATTTAAAAGCGGGCTTTCGCCCGCAAATATATTACGTAACTACACTCGTTTCGCTTTTACTCGAAGTTTTTATTCGTAGGCGCCGCTCGCCGCTGCCACTTAAAACAAAATATCTAAACAGGCACTTTCACGTGTCCGTCCTAACTCCATACGACGTCATAACCATTACCGGCACGTCGCAAAACGTCCTCTAAAGCCATAACTAGATATTACAGCGGACACGCGATATATAACAGTGATCCCGGCGGCAAAAAGAGCGAAATGAAGGAATTTCCTGTCATAATAATGTTATAACCGCGCCATATGTCACCGACCCGTCGTCGTTATGTTGCAGACGCAAACACTCTGTCGATGGCCTAACATAAATCGTAACGCATTAGCTCATACTTGTTTCAATCTGTCGGTTTTTGGGTAATAGTGCCTATTGGAACTATTCCCGGGCTAATTAGTTATGTGTCATCGTTCATTTAGGGCTGTTTCTTGATCCGTGGTTAACTTTAACTATTAGTCAAGTCACGTGTCAGACATGGCATACGAATATTGTTGGTATTTAACTAATGGTTGCCATTTTTGACCGATGGTAGAGAAATCAAAAACTGGCCCGTTACTTTTTTTTTTCACTTGAGGATTGAGTGCCTAACTAGCTAGGCACTTTATTCTTCCCACTCTAGGCGATCGAATCAAGCCGGAAATACCTCTGGAACAAGATCACAGCCGAGGTCAGCAGGGCCACGTAACGAAGTCATCTAAATGCGTTATGGACGCATGAGGACCCTCGATAGTGGACCGTACCTTTTGTATCTTCAGGATTTTATACCCGGAACTGTGGGGCTGGACGATGTGTTGATATGGAAATAAGATTTATTTTAGTTTTTAACAGTGAAGCGAGCTATGTTCCAGCAAATTTCTTGGCTGAAGATGTTAACGTGCGCAAAAAATGATATTCAGGGGTTTTATCGATGACATAAATATAGGTATGCCTATGAACGTACAAAGCTCGATAGCAATTAGGTAATCTGCCTGCAGTCTGCTCGGCCTCATGTTCGAATCTTGGCCCCCGCCCGCCTAAAATCTCACACTCCACTCCACTTTCACATCTCCGCTTTCCATTGCTCTAACATTTCGTTTTTATTTTACGTCCGTGTCTATTTATCGACTTAGTTTCCGAAGGGCCCAAGTTAATGGCAATAATATGGAGGAATCAAGGAAATCGGTATCCTGAGGATCAGTTACAGTACCTTTAGGTAGGTAGCTTTGGTTTATGATTTTCTGACTGACTTATCTATCGGTTAAAAGTTTACTTTACTTGTTTACTTCTAAGCCAGTAATGTTTGTTGTGGCGAACTGAAGATTGAATGGAAAAAGGGAGGCAGGAGCTGCACACTTGTAGGTAGTAGATAGGTACTTATTATTACCTCCTCCTCAGACAGTAAAGCCGCGTCCGCTTGTGTGACGGCGCCTTAAACAACTATAAATGTGGACACACCACACCCATGAGCCCATGTCAGTCCCGGTCTGCTTCCGATATTAGGTGTTTGTTGTCACATGAGTGTAGTGTTTCTCGTTAGAGAAGTACTTTATGTTCGCTGGTGCAGTACAAACCAAAGTAATTCATTGTTCTGAGAATGTACTTAAAACCACAGACTAAACTTTGACTAAAACGTAAAGTTGATGACATTGTCATCGATCAGTCAAGTCACCTGTCAACCAGCGTTGAACCAGAATGTTACAAAAGTAACATTTTACGTTACTTTTGACCCTTTTGTGTTACCTCCATGTTACATGACTCAATATGTTATATTTGTGTAACTTTTTAGATTTTCCAGAAAATAAAAAAAAATGAATGAAACGCCTCCAAGAATGATACAATTTTTGTTTGTTACGTTGGCTTGTACTTGATTTTGTGAATTGACTAAAGGTGTGAAAATCTTTCAACATCGTCGTGCCGCATATTCACTCACTCGCGTGAGTCGAGTGTATTTCGTAATCTTCCATCCCGGTTTCTTGGCGTGCGAGCAATTGAGTCGAATGAGGTTCACTCTAAGTTCTGTCTGACTAGCAGTAAATCGATCAGTCGGCACTTTTTTCAAAGTACCTATAGATGTTTTTTTTTTTGTAATTTGCTTTGTGATTTCTTAAGTAACCTAAAACCTGTTGCATTCATTATGTTAATCCAATAAATGAGTACGTTTTTATAGAATCAGTAATTTCATAACAAGTCGTGTTTGCAACTGAAATAAGTTTTCACTGACATTGACTGTATGTTTTTTGCTTTTTTAAATTTTACCGAATATGACAGGAATTTTAGTATAATAAACTGCGATAATAAGTCTTGTATCGGTTTCCATATTAAAAAATGACATGTTACTTTTCTCGGGAAAATGTTACTTTTTGATCTGATTCGTGTTATATTTGACTATCTGCCACTGGCAACACTGCTGTCAACTGTCACTGTCATACGTCAGCGTCGGTGTCAGTGTCTTCTCAGCAAAATCCAAACAAAAATTTCGTAAATGGTTATTTTTTGCGTGTCTTGATTGATTTATCCTCAAACCCTTTCCTCAAATTTCACTTTTGCAATTTGTATTGTGAGTAATTCAGCGTGTAACACAAACCCCTCAAGATGAGTATGAGGCCTGACGACCACCGTAGGAAGTGGGACAAGGATGAGTTCGAGAAGCTTGCTGCCGAGCGACTGCAGGCCGAGCTCGACGACGAAGAGAAGTCCAAAAAGAAAGGTTCGTTCACCATTTACCTGCTCACATATGAAATTCTATTCATAACTTTGATTTTAAGCTAAAATTTATAACCTACAAAAATCCTAATGTTGACCAAAATTTTCAGTACCACCAGTAAAACGAGAGCTCCTCAAACAGAGAGAATACAAGGTAGATCTCGACTCCAAGTTGGGCAAGAGTGTGGTCATCAATAAGAACACCCCCACATCACAATCCGGAGGCTACTACTGCAATGTATGTGACTGTGTTGTCAAAGACTCCATCAACTTCCTCGACCACATCAATGGAAAGAAGCATCAGAGGAATCTTGGCATGTCCATGAAGATAGAACGCAGCTCTTTGGACCAGGTAATATTTACCTATATTAAACACCTCACCTGTTTCATTTTATTTTTTTGTTGTGAAGTCAAGTCCACTATAATGGAGTGTTTCATCATTCAGATTTATGTATATCAGAAAATGAAACTATTTGATATAGGTACCAGAAGTATATAGAAGAAGTATTGTACAGGTAAAGCTAATAAATAAATAAAAGCTAAATATAGCCAAGATTGTCTTAAAAAGTCTACTTTTGATAGCTTATGGTATTTCTTTACTATTCTGTATTGATAAGGTTATTGTCCTATAACCTACTGATATATATACCTTTAGTGTTCAGTAAATCTTGTCATTAATTTCATCATGTGTTATAAATCTAAGTAGTTTTTCCAGTCAATTAGAATTTTGTATTTATAAAAATGAAATGAATGCTGTAATCTATACTTTTTCAGGTAAAAGCCCGCTTCGCCACAAACAAACGCAAGCTAGAGGAGAAGAAGCGTGAATACGAACTGGACACAAGACTCCGGGAAGCAGCAGAGGAAGAGGCTCGTGTGAAGGAGCTCCGCCGGGAGAAGCGACGAGACAAGAAGCGCAAGATACAGGAGCCTGAAGAAGAGGATGAGGCCCCCGCACCCTCAGAACTGGCACAGATCATGGGCTTCTCCGGGTTTGGAGGGTCGAAGAAGTGATGACATTAAATAATAGAAGGACACATTGCCTATACTTCACTGATATAAGATGATAATATTAAGATTAGATTGTTGGTGGTCCAATAACTTTTTGGTCAATGTTTTTTTATAAATTAGGTAATACTGCCTTTTTCTCATTTAAGGTTTAAAATGAGAGGTCCTTTTGCAGCAATAATTTTATAAATTTATCATTATCACTAAGTAATCCATGACCACATTCAAAAGTCCAATGTTTAACGAGTCCCAAATACTGTGTTTAATTAAGAAAGAAGGTAATTTTAATGATTTTAATGTTACTAGAGTAACTGAATAAATTACTATTTAAGTTTATGTTTTTTTATAGTATCTTCAATGATCCTTCCTATATTTTAAGACCAATTATAAAATCACGAGGAACACGTCCCTTCGTATGCAGAAGACTCAAATTCAGTTAATAGGTGCATGTTTTTAGGTATTACGGCGATGCCCCTATCGAAACTGAAAATCTCAGGCTGCTTGCGAGCTATCGATTACCCATAGAACAATGATTTTATTATTTACCAAGCAAATAGTAGGTAAAAGGGGAAATTATTTGGCCTTACCTCTCTCTACCTAATTGTTACTGTATGTACGATTACATGTAGGTGTAAGTTCGTTAGTCCAGAGGGCGCCACTCGTTTTATTTTCCATTGCCAGTTCGTGCTTACTACCTGAGAACTTTTTTCTCCTCAACGGATACCGGTTAGTTGGCAGATATTATGATCAGCCCCGTTTCTGGCAGCTAGTCCAGCACCTGACCTAACTATTATTAGTCTATGCTATTATGTAATGGAATTCAAAATTTCCGGAAGTAGAAAAATAGATATCTATCAATTTTACAAACAGCATCCTTCTGTTTATAAACGAGTGCAAGCGTCCAGTAAAGTGGGACTATAAACTCATGTCCAGCAAACGAGATGACAAGACTTCCCCCTGATAACTATTATTTGCATTGCCTGACCATTGTGCACACTCTTTCATGCATGTCGCGGCGCTGAAACGGCAAGGTCACGAGGGACAAAACTTACATGATGTACACTCAGCGACAGACCTCATAGCGGAATTGACTTTTACTATCTGCTTAATTTAAACTGTACAATAATTATGGCTTTAACATGGAGTTCGGTAATTACCAGGGTACTACCTATAGTAGGTAAACCGTACACTTGATGAACTGACGACACACAAACCAAAATGCAAGTCTTCCTCTTCCTCTATAGGTCGCTATAGTATAGGTACATCACTGTGCGTTTCTACAAGTTATAAAGTACCTACCTATTAACTACATACATAATAATATTCAGTTCCTATCTATAGTTACATCATTTTATCAATTAAAAATGACGAAGATAGCATCTCTTCCAACCCTTGCAAGACTAGCCTTCCAGCACCACATGTACTTATAGGAATTCCTTAATAACCTATTTGGCTAGCAAATACTAGCCAGCAAATCTGTACAAAAACAATTTACCTAAGCAATCACTTATTTCCTCTATTTTACCCGTGCATGATGACAGAGATGTTTTCAGTGGAGTACTACCTAATACTCATGTAAGCACAATCGAGTGGCCGACAATCATCATCCGGCCACGCCTTCCTATAAAACGCAAGTTCAGAGTCACGGAGGCTGTCAATCAGATGCCGTCATCATGAGGCGAGCACGCGCGTTGGTGGTGATCACGTTCGTCGTTCTTGTGGCTTGTGTGAGCGGGCTGAGGGTAAGTTCCGGTTTTTCTTCTTCCGATAATGCTATAACCGATGTTAGGTATTCCTTGGGTATGAGGTATCGTTAGAAATTCGTTCGACGACCGAATGGCGTAGTGGTTAGTGACCTGACTACTGAGCCGATGGTCCCGGGTTCGATTCCCGGCTGGGGCAGATATTTGTTTAAAGACAGATATTTGTACTCGGGTCTTGGGTGTTGATATTTATATTTAGTATCTATCTATCTATGTATTTGTGTAGATATATCAGCTGTCCGACACCCATAACACAGGTTCTGCCTAGCTTGGGGTCGGATGGCCGTGTGTGAGATGTCCCCACATATTTATTATTATTATTTAATGCGTTAGAAGCGCCTTAATTGCACGATGGTTATAGGCTATGTGACGTTACATTAAAATGTATATAGCGCCCTCTAGAGGACATAAAGTGATGATCGAAAAAATTATACTTTTCCAACTATGCCGTGTGGGGTATCAAATGAAAGCGCTTGATTAGCACATCACAAAAATATGCATATTGTAGGCATCTGTAAGTAAGTATTTAAATCACAACACCAAAACTATTGAAATAAAAAATGTTCATAAACTAAAACCCGACTACTGACATAATATTTCATAAAATATAAAACAATGAAAAACTTACAAATAAAAAAATATAATTATAAACAAACAAAAAACCCGACTGCACGCTAAAAAGATGAAAACAAGCCCCAATGTTAATGGAAAGTATCGCAGGCGAGCATCAACTTGACCGCCACACAAGGTCTACCTATCTAAGTAACATTCAGCTAAATGGTGAACCCTCTGCTGGACCCCGTCTGCGATACTTTCCATTAACATTGGGGCTTGTTTTCATCTTTTTAGTGTGCAGTTGGGTTTTTTGTTTGTTTATAATTATATTTTTTTAGCTACTACCTATACCTGCCTGTATAATAAAATGTATTGTATTTTCTGTTTATTTTCAGATACCAGATCAGTCCTTGTCAAATGGTGAGTGTTTTTCTGGCAATTTTCATCACTGATGATGCTATTACTAGTTAGTTAGACAGTGATTGTTATACAATAGATATAACCTACATTCTATTCTAAGTAGCTAATCTCTGATAGGTAGCCCAAGGAATATCCCTTCAGTATAATACCTAATTATCATCACTTACACAAGATTAGTAAGCAGCATAACTTTTATATTCAAAGGTATTAAGCATAACAGTCCAACTTGGTGCATGGTAAAAGAAAATAAAATCCTAATTTACAGATTTTCTGGACAATGAGCACCAACTCTTAGACAGAGAAAAGCGACAGATGGAAAGTTTTGATGAAGGCGATGAATACCCAATATCTGCCAATCAAGAGGAAGACTCCGGATTCTGGGACTCAGTAGTCAAAGTTGCACTCAAGTTGTTCAACAGATTCATAGAATGGCTTAACTCATCATAATAAAACTAATTAACAAATATTTTCACATACCTTTTATTGTTTTAATGTATACCTTAAGTTTTTCAGTGTATTGTAATTCAGATATTTATTTATTTATAGATTCAGGCTTCAGATATTGTTCACTAATACCAAAAGGATTATAGGCTCTTTGTGCACTAAGATGTCTGATGTTTGTGAGGTCATCATCTTTAGTAAACCGCGGGAAGTTGTGGAACTCAGCATCAGATATAGTCATTGCAGAAGTGACCAGGTTAAAGGTGCTATTTCTCATAAAAGATTTACTGAACAAAGCTGTTTCTATAAGACTCTTTTCAATTACACTCTGAATGAGATCATTTCCCTGTAAAGATTTGCCGTCAAGAGCATTGGCTACTAATTGATACAGCTCCCTGAAGCTAATATTGCATGTTTCATTAGCTTTTGGAATACTCTCAAACTCAGCTATCAGACGAAATGCTGTTGCTGTTTCATTTTGAAGGTTTCCAAACTCAATATTCTCAGTGAGCAGGTTGGCCCAGCTTGACAGGGGCAGCTGCTGAGTTTTAGCAAATGCTGTATTTGGCCTTGCCTTGGAAAGTAGATGTCTTGGTCGGGCTGCATTGGCCTTTTTTTTGTAGAACTCTATAGCTTGTGTGACTTCCTCTAGGGTTTTAGTGTCTACATGATCTGTTACAAAGGAAATGTTGGAGGAGCCAAATGCCTTTATGGCTTGTAGCAATCTGAATTTCTCTTCTTTGCTCCATCCCTCCGGAGCCGCAGTTGGTTGTCTGCTGCTCGCTTCGGAGCTCCTTTCGTTTTCACTGTCATCAGTAATGGAATCGTTATCTGACATGGGAAACTGAAAATCACAAACATTTCACTATTTAATTCATATTTTTTATATACAACAGGGGTGGGCATAGTAATTAAGTCTGAGATCACTGTTCTTTTTGTGATAGCATTTAGTCCGAGGTGTCGTCGACTTGAATATGCCAAATTACTCGGGACTTACCAGTTATATTGGGCGTATAAAAATCTGTTCCCTTTTATTTATCACTGTTTATAATAGTCAAGTAAAAAGTGAGTCTCTGTTTTCTAATATTTCTAAAGTTTTCTTTTAGTTTTGTTTATTTTGCAAAAAATATTGGTTAGTTTTGACAGTTGACATTGACAGATACAACATAATCAGAAGTTACTCTATGAACAGAATCATACCACAGATTAAGAACTTCATTATTCTGAGAAAGAGGTATTTTGAGCTGTCCCAGTGTCCCAACAGCCGCAAGGAACATGAGACCCATAAGAATATTTGATGAGACCTTAGAGTGGCTTAAGAGCACAAAGTCCTTGCTTAAGAGTATGATGAGACCTACTTGTCGGAGATGATAACAAAGTCCTTGCTTAAGAGTATGATGAGACCTACTTGTCGGAGATGATAACAGTCTGATTATACTTATTACATTATTATAAGGAGCGACAGTAAACAGAACTGTATCCTCGGTCCAAATACGTAACCATCACTGTTACCTATAAAGGTCTGGTTTCCACCGTCTACCGAGACCCAACGGCTATTCGTTCTTCGGTAGATAAGATAACTAGTATGATGTAATGTGAACATGTGGCCGCCGCCCTGCCCGCCGCGCCGCCGTCGTCGTCGACAGACTGAATAATTATTTACTAATATTTACCTAACTATTTATTATTCATACCTACCCAAATGGAAGCTGGAAGTGGCACAGGACCGAAAATTTTGCGCACACAAAAGGAAGCCTATACTTACCTATAATCAACAGGGGGCTGATGATGATGATGACAGGGTGTTTCATATCTTAGGTAATAAGACGATTTGGGGTGATTACAGGTGTCAAACTGTTTTTTATTTTATAATTCATGAAAAATATAACTATTCACGTCCCCATACTTACTAGGTAGGTAGGTACAAGTGGTTACTTAATTACGTACCTACTGAAAAGTCACGTAACCAACATAAGTTTTTATAGTGAAGGAAATAAAAACACTATCTGTATAGTTAAGATAGGAGTAAGTATTTAAGTTTTTCTTAACGTGCTTATGAGGGCCCTACGAACCATCTTTTGGGTACCTAACCTTTCTTTCTCATCATCATCTCGTAATCGTCCAATGCTGGACATACGCCTCTTCCAAGGAGCACCACAGCGCTCTGTCCTCGGCATTCCTCAGTCAGCCACTTCCTAAGTCTAAGGTTTTCGATGCAGCGGCAGCGGGCTGGAGTGTGTCCTACGCTACGGTACGCTGGCCAGATGGTGACTTCCACTCGAAAACTCGTTTACCCCACCGGTAATCGGTTCTTCGGCATATATGGCCAGTTCACTGCCACTTCAGCTACCAATCATTCTGGCACCTGTAATGACCTGTATCCTACCTTCTTCCTCTTTCTTCTCCTTACTAGCGGTCGGCTTTGTGTGTCATGTCATGTCCACGCCTAATAGACACGACAACGACATTACAACGTACAACGTATCGTACCTACCTTGGATATAATAGAATCCCTATTCATTCCTTTCCGATAAGTCAACACCTTAGAACTACAGGATGTTGCAAAAAGGGTATGCTAAGCCGAAACCTACATACGTGTGCAGCATGTTATATCTAAGCCCAGAAATGAAATCAGAACGTTAAAATTCTTAGTGCTTAGATATGTATAACATGCTGTAGGTTTCGGCTTAGTATACCATTTTGCGACATGCTGTATACGTACATACTAGGTAGGTAGGTACTTAGATGGGTTATTTCTCTCTCTGACGCACACACTTGAATAGGTACGGTTTTATTACATCTACCTGAAGGGGATTTATAGATCATGAAAAGAATTCTGAAAAGAAAATCCACACCAATAACATCTTTTCTTTTCACCTTCTATTATAAAAATAGTTACCAGAGGATAATGTTACTACTTAATGGACCCCTTTGTTACGGGTGTCAATCAAACATCCTGTATATAAACTGAGGAAATCTCAACCCCTACATTAGTTATCTTTTGAGTGCCGAGGCGTCCAGATATGAAGAAGGTAATCTCCCTTATTATTATTTAATCTTGAAGTACTTACCTTAAATATTTATTTATGATCTACCCGGTTAAAAGTAGTTAGGTACCTACATAGGTTCTTTGTACAACTTTTATATGTATGTATTAACTATAGTTAATTATTTAAGTAGGTATACTTAATTATTAATACCTAAGTGCTTTTTACCTTGCAAGCTCACATGCAATGTTTCCCATATCCCGTAATACCTATCACGCGTTTAAATTTCGCAGGTAATGACGTCTTGTCTAGGCCTGCTAGTATGTCTAGACCTGGCCCTACCTCTGACCAGGGTGCAAGCTAAACAAAACACAGACGAGTACCTAGTAGAAGACCAAAGAACACATATGAGGAAACAAAACTATGTGAGACAGCAAAGGGGTTTTGAAAAAGGAGCTTTAGCCGATGGACTTGGGGTCGCTTATACAGTAGAGTCTTATGACCCGGAAAGTGATGAAATACCAACGCTGATTTTTGACTATGCGAATATGATCCGTAATGATATCATTTTGCTGGACAATTCCGTTGAAACTCGGACGAGGAAGCGTGGGGACACGAAAGTCAAAAAATATAATGTGAGTATTTTTTTTACAGTAAAGATGCTTGCTTTCTCAACCCATAAAAAAACTTAAGGTGGTACTTTAACCAACCTAAATTCATTAAGAACATTATTGTCCTGTAGCAAGGCATGCATTTGTTTTCCACCATGCATTGGTCATACCACAAGTGGTCCTTTTTCATACTGACTGAACCACTTTCCCAAACAAACACACTCTGAAGAATATAATTTATATTTATATTCTTATATCAACAGGAAGCAGTCATGGACCCGCCCTGCTCCTGTGAATACAATGTAAGTAAATGCGCCGTGGACTTGAATTGTGTTATACATTTACTTGAACTGAAGTTAACTTTACAGAAACGGTTAAAAGACCTTGGCGAGGGTTTCTTCCCGCGGTTCGTGGAAGAGAGGAACTGCACCACCAAACTCTGCTCGCCTAATTACTCGTGCCAGCCCAGCTTATATGAGGTAAATCAGCATAAGAACCTACTTAAAATATTCAGAAAAAATAAATAAATAAATAAGGTGGAGTAAGGTGGGACTGTCTTACCCCACCTTACTATATTCCATTACTTTTACATTTGCCAGTGGCGTAAACCTCAAAATATTTTAGCATTTTTATTTAGTGAACTTCCCGTGTAGGCTGGTGTATCGTACATGAAACTTCCATTATGGGACCGTCGGACAAGCTGTTTTTTTTGCGATTTCAGAGTATGTCCCATGATGAAACTTTTCAGCATGACAACAGAATTTATCTACCAACAGTAACTGCCCAGTCAAAATTCCACACTGTACCTACAAATAATATTAAACCTACATACGTTTCAGCTAACCGTCCTAAAAGAGAAAGAGAACTACGACAGATCATCACTGAACATGCCTAAAAGCCTCGCTCACATGTACGTAGCCCTCAAAAAACCAGTCACCGTGGCCTGCCTCTGCACTAGCGACTTTGTAGACAAAAACTAGACCTGACTATGACAGCAACATTGATATACTTACTTATGCCTGTATTATTGGAAAGATGTTGTAATAAAATGTTTACTTATGTAAATCTAGGAATTGATACTCAAAATGTTGTAATGTATAATAAAATTATGATGTGTGTAGATTAATCCCCATTTTCATAGAACTTACAAATGTTTGTAGTAGTTGTTAGTTTGAAGGTTTAGTGTTTGTTAGATCTGCATACGGAGTGCAAGTTTTCACACCGTTCGAGTAGTGACGAATAAACGGGAATTTGTATGGCGGAGCGCGAGAGAGTCGCCACCTAGCGGTACTCGCGCTGCACTAGCTCCACCACGTACAAATTTACGTCGATATTCACAACTTGATCGGTTAAGAAAAACCTACACTAGGTGCAGCATCTTTGTGGCAGCCAGAAAGTACTAAGTCGTGTGCTCCGATACTCTTATAACTTTGTAAGTTTTATGAATATGAAGCGGTGTATTTTATGAACATTAAATTATGATATTTTAGGTATGTTTATGAAATAGTAATAAGTGATGTAGGTAAGTAATTTGAAAATAAATGGTTTTGAATTCATTATTTCACAAAAAGATCGAGTTATTTCTAAAAAAAACTTTAATTTCATATAATACGATATACAGACATGTATTTACAGGCACTTACTAACATCAGTTACAATTAAAAATATAGTTCAGAAGTACTATTTTAAGTATTTTTTTAATGTAACTTAAATTAAAAATTTACAGGGTTTCGAGATGACTTTGTTGACTTCTTATTATAATGAAAATGCTAGTTCTATTTAAGTATATTATACGAACAAATGTTTTTTTGCTACGAAACATTCGTTATTATACTTACTGATAAATCAGAAAATCATAATAATTTATTGAAAATCACAGTGGTTTATGTTAACAAATGCGAAGAATCATTATATATTTAAAATATTATTAAATATAATCACAATTAATTAAATTACCCGATCGAGATCACAAAATTATTAAGAGTCCATCTCTCTCATCTCTAAACATGATAAGAGTAACATGAGGCAGGTGCTGCCATCTACTGGGTTCATGTTCATTAGTTCATGATTCATTAATTTGTGATTCACTTTCAATTAACTAATCTCATGATATTATATCATTCAGGATCCGAAGGTTTGCCAAGTTGTTGGCCAATAAGTGAGATGCGAAAACACAATCAGTATTTCAGATTTTAGAGCCCCAACTATAGTGGTTTGCAATGGAAACCAGCAATCATGTAAACAAACCAAATTGTCACGATTACTCCGTAATCACATACATTTTCGATCAATTTATGAACATAGTCTGATTTCAACGAACACACCATTGTTTTCACATTATCTTCAACACGATTTAACTTGTATTTATAAGTTAAATTTGTTAAAACATTTGCAACGTAAAAATTTCGAAGTATTTGACAAGCTGTCATCTTAGTTTTTTACTCATCGAACTCTATAAGTCATTGAAAAGTTAGTGTTGTTCGTAATCTGAAGTTATCTTTTATTTTTAATTTAATAAATTATTTTAATTTAATATTATTTGAATACAATTTAAAAAAAATTCAAGAGCTTAATATAATTAACCAAAACGAAAAAAGGAAGAGGAAGAAATGAAAAAGCTCGACGGCATTTTAGACATGGCAAGCGATGACATAGTGGTTCCATTTATAATTACGGTCACCGGCGACACTTCTGATAGTGATGATGACGAAGACGAAGATTTAAATTTGTTTTAATAAACACTTTTTTTATATATAATCAGTTTTATTTTATAGTCTATGGCTTATATATATTTAATCTAATTAGAACACTATGACATCACTATGGGCATAAACAATACGCTGTCAATGTCAGTCCGCCATATTTGTTTACATGATTGTTGGTTTCTATTGCAAACGACTGTACAAATCACAGCATTTTGCACTGCAACAAAATTAACAGATGTACTCAACAAAAACTCACAATAGCGCCATCTAGCGAGCGGAACACGAACTAGCTCCGTTTCCATCTAGTAGTCGCCGGCAACAGTTTCATGCGCGGCCGGCGGCGGCGCCACGTCGAGGCTCGGTAGAATATTCGAGATGGCTATACGAGCCTCGCCCGCCATGTCCATCTCCCGTCTCAGAATCTCTTCTGTTACCACGTGGATGGACTTGAACTTCAAGTTGATGCCGTGGAACTTGAACACGTGGTTGTTGAGGTTCACTTTGTAGCTGAAGGAGACGTTGCAGACCTGCGGAAGGAATTTTGGTTTTAAAATTGCTGTGGGTGATCGTAGAGTGTGGAGCTTATACTTTTAGAAGTTTGTTATAATCTTATCAGCCATTGCTCACTCAGTTAAACTTGAACACAAATACAATATATCAAGTTCTGGGTGTAGGCATCTCTTTTAGCGCCGTCACAATGGTCCGGGATTTCTTATCGCCTCTACAACTCAATATAATCGTGCCATACAGAACCAGCTTAGCCTTGCATCAGTCACTACTATACTATACACCAACCATAATAGTATTAAAGCATAACAGTACGCCTAATATGAATGGCGTCGCTCGTCTAACCTGACAATGGAAGGGTCGGTCGCCGGTGTGCGTCAACTCATGGTTCTTCAGATGGTGCCCCTGAGTGAAGCTCATCTGGCAGATATCACAGCGGAACGCTTTCACCCCCCTGTGGATCTTCATATGGACGTTCAGGGCACTCTTCTACGGAACAAAATAAAGCTAATGATTTCATTTTCACCTGGCATGTGTACGGCCGTTCCCCGGTGTGCATTCTCTCGTGGTTTTGCAGCTGGTGCTTCGCGTTGAAAGACATGGTGCAAACGTTGCACTTGTACGGTTTGTAACCAGAGTGAATGCGCAGGTGACGGTTCAGATCACAACGCTGAAATGCATACACAGGGTGGTCATTTGTGGGTCTTTGTAAAAATTTATGGATGAAGGATCGCGCATATTATGACGGGTAACAGCCTCGCAGCGTAAAAGTCGCTCAAATGTATTTTATATGACAGATCAGTCCGCTGGGCGCGGGCATAGTATGCTATATAAAACTTATAAAATACATTGGAGCGACTATTGCGATGCAAGCTACCCATTATGATATGCGCGATACATAAGGTTGAATGGATGGTAGCATTTTAGGTTTGTTTATCAAGTTTATCTTGCACCGTCACCGACCGGGGCGGTGGAGGCAATCGATCGAGGCACATTTTTCGAAATACAATAAAGAACAATATTTAAGTATGTTTCGAGCTCACATTATGAATAGTGTTAGTAATTGATTAGCGCTCTACATAGCGAGTAGTCAGAACTGTAATATTCAGAGCGCAACATAATACGTTACATTTACGTACAGTGGACGGTTGCGAGTTGATCATGATGAGTCTCGTAGCGTATTTTTATTAGGATCACAATACTTTAATAAATTTTTATAAAATATATACTTACAGCGATGAATCTCTTCGGACATAAAGTGCAGCCAAATGGTCTTTCTCCTTTATGAATTAAGTTATGCCTGAAATAACAAGAATAATATGTGTTGTAGGAATGCATAAACATAGGTACGTCAAGATTTCGGCAATTTTTGTCATTGGATGTCCCTGATGTGAGACAGGGTATGGGACGCAAGTCCTTTATGGTAAAAACCTTATAAAGCTCGCGAACTTTTAAAACCCCTGACAGTAAAAGTCTCATAACAATTTAACGGCTAAGCCGATTTTAATAAAATATGGGTAAGAACAGCAGTAACATTAACTATGACTCTAAAAAAAAGAAAATCTATGCTACCACAGACAGATACACACATTCACAGACAACTTATATCACTACTCTTTTTGTGTCAGTGGCAAACATAATGATTACCTCAACAGTCCCTTCTGGCAGTAGAAGCCGGCTCCGCAGATCTCGCAGATGTGGTCCTTGATGCCGGAGTGCTGCTTCATGTGGATCTGCAGGTTCGTCTTCTGAGAGAATGTCTTCGTGCATTCCGTGCAACTGTACTTCTTCTTTTCTGTGGAGTTGGGATGGGTTTGTAAGTTTGGAGAGTGGTAGTGGTAGACTTGATAAACGTCTTTAGGATATTAGGCCGTAAACAGAAAGAACGCTGGTAGTTACCATAAGCGCTTACTTTACTATGTATACATATTTTGCGCGCGCTATCAGCGCTAATGGACAACATTTCAAAAAACTAAAGCTGCTATAAATCGAAAACCATTTCGAGATTTAGCTCTAAAGGCCACAAAAAAAATGTTTTTGTATTTTTTGGATGTATCATTTTCGAGAAAATCATAAAATAGTAAAAAAGTGCTGATGACGTCATGCATCATGTGCGATGCATTTTGATGATCAAAGCCCATAGATTTAAAAACAAAGTAACTGTCACTTTCATTTTTGATTGACGTTGACGTTTTATCGTGACGTTGTTGTTTATTTGGGTCATTTTCATTAATTCTGTTCTGACACTTTCTGACTATTTTTTTTATTTATTATTAAGAGATGACCTCTATATAATATGTCCCAGAGCATGCCACCGCCTACACAGTTGAAAAAATGCTTCTGCTTATTTTTTTACATGATAAGTACCTACTTTCCATCATCAGAAATATCAATGTCATTTGAAAATGACCCCTTTGTTGGTTGGCATGTAAACAAAGTTTAAATGTCACTTGTCAGTGTCATTTATGTTTTTTTCGAGACTCCGGCAATAGACAAAAATAAAAATTGAGCCTAATATGTGACGTCACTTCCGGTTTTAAAATAATTAACTTTAAAGTTAAAAATAACATGCAAAAATTAATGTATATACAAAATAAAAAAATACGGGTCCACTAATTTTCTATAAACTTTCCGAATAGCTAATAAAAATATAGGGTAAAGAAAATGAAATGTTGTCCATTCGGCAAAGTATAAAAAAGTAAGCGCTTATAAGTTTCCAGCTTTTGTTCTGTAGGTATATTATGCCTGTTGCATTTGGAGTGTTATCCTGAAGGTCTATCTATCTATCTATCATGGCGAGCTGATTTTCCGCATTTAGCCTCAAAGGTGGGCCATTATGCGAGAAATACCTACGGGATGACTAGCCATTAAGCCACCCAAGCTCACGCCAGAAAGCCAGTATCCGATGGTATTCCTATGGCTCTCTGGACTTTAGAAAAAAAAAAAAACACGCCCTCACGCCTTGTACTAATGTACTCCCTTGCGGGGTAGGCAGAGGTGTATTGCTGCACCCACTTTTCGCCAGTGTTATGTTAGTCCCAATGTAATAGGGGGCGGGCCTATTGCCATTTTACGGGCACATCCAAGACCCGAGAACAAATATCTGTGTTTAAACAAATATCTGCCCCAGCCGGGAATCGAACCCGGGACCATCGGCTCAGTAGTCAGGGTCACTATCCACTACGCCATTCGGTCTCTGGACTTTAGATACTGTTAAAATCTGAGTACCGTTATACATAGACTAGTTGAGGAACACTGAGAATCTAAAGATTTCTCCTAAAGGATGCACCTATTTCCGTCTATTGGACAATGAAGATGATAATAAATGGAGAATATGATGACAAAGATCCTACAGATTCCACCTATATATATTGGTCCAATAGGTTGCTTACCTTGATGAGTAGTCATATGGTTGCCGAGAGTGAATGTGAGTATGCCGCACACCGGACAAACCAGCTTCTCCTTCTGCTTGGTCGGAGCAGGTTTAGCAGATCGCACCACTCTGAGGGGTTTGTCTCGGATTGGAACGCGACTTTGTGTTTCCCCAGGCTTCTTTGACTTGTAGTTTGGATGCACTTTCAGTATTGTGGCATCTTTCGGCCGCTTTAGAAGAATTGGGGCACCGCGCGAACCATTCTTTGTCACAGGATCTGTGTTTGATAAAGAAGTAAGTAATAAAATTTTCTTGTAAGTGAAATAAAATGTTATTAGAAAAAAAACTAGATAGGGCGATAGGTACGATTTCAAGTGCGGTATCAGAGACATTGGCTACAAATCAAAATAGATTTATCATTAAGATTGTATTTCAATATTCCGATTCTCATGGCTCTATCCCTGGATAAAGTTAAACTAAATTATCAGCTAAATATGTACTAAAATGTAACTTACAACATGTTATCAAATTGGCTTTGCCCTCTCCACTTTCCTGTTTGATTACTTTAACTTTGCCTAATACTTTTTTTTCCTTGTAAACTTTTATGTCAGATAACTTAGGTTTTTTAAACTTGGTCTTGCCTTTCTCTTTTTTAGGAGGAACATAGTCTTGATCATCGTAATCATCATCTTGGAAAAAGTTATCATCCAGGTATTCCACCTAAAAATAAAATACATTATAAATCTTTAATTATAATTATTACTCACTACTTTGTTCATTAAAATTATCTCTATAAATTACCTATATTATAAGGCAAATAAAATGATTACTATACAATTATACATACATCTCCATCTTCACTTTTTGGGTCAGTTTTAATGGTCTTCCAAGAAATGTCGACATCATCATTAAAGAAGTCATTTTTAACATCTTCTGACTTTCCATCAAATTTCCTTATGACAGTGTTGGCTATAACAATATCTTTGCCATCCACACTATCTACAGCTTTCGTGCTGGTGTCGCCCAGAACTTCAATCTCCATCTCCCATTTGGGCTCATTTTTAATGTTTAGAGGTCCAATCTCACTCTTGATGTCTGTGAGAGAATCAAAAGATATCTTCTTTGTTGGACGCTTCGCTAGAATCTTTGATAAGTTTTTCTGAAGTAACTTGTCAGTCCTAAAATCATAAGGAAAATAGCATTACAATAAATTTTAAGGAGTACGCCCATTCAATTGGCTATTGTGTCTGTGGTGTGGGATTTGAATCTAAAATAGAACTTCCAGGATAAGTAATAAGTATGTTATTTACCTCTCTGCAACTGTTTTGAGCAGAAATGCTTTTTCCAAGGCTGTGCAGCATTTAGTACAAATTTTGTCAGGTAACCCATCATTGGAAGCCACCTGGAACACACAGGGTTAACAAAAGATGATCCAGATACCACGAAAATATGTATCAATGAATTGTTTTTCCAGTTTAATACGTTATAAGTTTTAACTTATTAGGTTAGAAATATATGGAATTCTTACCTTCACATCAGCTATGGCTGTAAGCATCTCTGCATAGTTTCCCGATAACTTGTATTTGAACAAGGGGCATAGTGGTTTCTTCTTCACTAAACAAATTCGACAAGAATTCATATCAAGAATAAATTTCTTCGAGTCTCCCATTTTATCAAAATATAAATAAACACAACAAAAGTGATGGAATGACGAATGAAGAAAAACACTATCGAATTATCGAACTTAGTCGTAAATTCAACTTCCCATCCCATGAGCTCTTCACTAGTTTTTGCAGTGGCAAAATGGCGTAGCGTGGCCTATAGAACTCAGAGTTGTCTATGTCGATAATATTATCGATTTATCGATAACGGTTATACAGCACTAATACCAAATTAAAGTCAAGTTTTCAACTCAAACACAGGACCCTTATTTCAAAATTCTCATATTTAGTGGACCGTTATCTACCATTTACTGCCATGTCGTTATTACTGTGAATTGGTGGCTCATATATCTTATAAGACATAATAATATTCATGCAATTTAGGGAATCAGTGGAACACAAAATAAATATAGTATACAAATTTTAATAATCGTTTTTAAATGAGTATCTAAAAATAGATTAGGATTAATTATTTATTCAAGGTAAAAAAATACTATTATTACCTATTAGTTGATTTTTAAGTTAATGCGGCTACCCTTTATTATCTTATCTTATTTATTATACTCATATTTTTTCTTTTATTTATCTTATAATACCCATATTATCTTATAATTATTATCTTATAATACTCATATCTATCACCAAAAAAATCAACAGCTCATAACTCTTTACTAGCCTTATAAGATAACAGCCACAATAATACCTAATGATACTTAGGTATAAAATAAAACAAAAAGTTGAATGAAACAGGTTCTAATTAATGGAAAGTGATTCAAAAGTACGAATGAATGGTCATCCTAACCATAACGTCTCTCACAACAGTATATAAACGTCATCCGTCATCTTGACAACTTCGGTCTTGTTGTAAAGTATTTAGAAAAACTACCTATATTTTTTATGAAATTATTATTCATACAAATACCAAATATTTCATTAAAATTACATGTTTATAATGATTTATTATAAATTTGTTTTTGAAAATGATATGATATACAGTAGTCTATGAGTTAATTTAATATTTTTTTTGCATAGCTCACTTCGTACAAAATCTACTAAAGTTTACACAACTAAATCCTGGCAATTGTTAGAAAGAGAGGAAGGGCTCTGTGGTAACCCTCTCTATCGGCTCGCGGCCTCTTTCACTTCAAATATAAGTCTTAAGGTGAATACGTTAGGTCTTTTTTTGTTAGCATCATTTTGGTGAGTGCGCATTCCTGTTTTATTATTACTTCCATGAGTATGTCTCTCATTTTTTCTCGAATAAATATCGATGTCAAGTACAGCACATACATATCTACAACCCTATTGAAACATAGAACGTTCTGTCTATGGAATAATGAATGAAATATAATGCTATATCCACATTCTCGACTTCAAAGACCGATTATTCAATTTTATGGGACTCTACTCCTCACTAGATGGCTAGAAGATTTCAAAGATTTAAGTGCTCTCATCAAACGACCTTTCAGTGGAATATAGGGTACATGGCATGGAAAGAACGAGTGAGAAAACTTCAACCACGCTGTGCAGTGGCGTGTAAACCCAACCTTAAGCTCTTCTTCATTCATTCATTTATGTTTTTTTATATAGCAACATTTTTATAACCTCAATCAAAGTTTGATATGTCTGAGGCAAATTGTCAATAATGATTTTTTATATTTCGTTAGGAAAAACAAGTAATTTTTTGTGTGTTTGTGTTGTAATTCATAGAATGTATTAACGTACCTCACTTCTTTAACATAAGTTCCTTACATTTAATCGACTGTTGTGTAAAAATGTTATAATGGCTACCATCGAAAATTGGGTAAATCGTAAGAAAGGTAATGTTATTTTGAAGATTTCTTCTTTATATCCATCCCTTTCAAGTATTTACACGAAAATATATTCAATAAATCACCGAATAGTCTCCAGAAATCTGATAAACAACTTATGTTTTTCTTGAAAATATTGCAGGTAAACATGCTGGAAATTTATTCAAATTAGATACAAAAACTAAAACACCTGAACAAAACATCATAGAAATCTTACAAGGGCTCTATGTGAAGAAGATAAACCAAAGTGAAGTATCACCAGCCATCAAACCAGTGGCTTCTGAACGGAGGCTGTTGACCACATCGAGGCCTGTTCAGAACAGTTCCCGGGACAGCTTTAGACTCTCCTACCTGAACGCCTGGGTTACCCTTCTCTGCAAAGAGGACAGAAGTAGTCTAGGATTCACTAATGAAGAGTTTATGACATGGTGAGTGTTGTGTTTATTATTAGTAAATTGACCTTGTGCCTATTTGCATGATCCAAATTGCCTAATTCTCTTCTAGTTGTATCTCACTGTCAACAAAAGGTGATTCAGGCTAGCAGCCCATGTTTTGGTGGTTGATTATTTAATGATAGGTGTGGCCTCAATCCAGCCTGCAATGTGTGTTGCTAGTTTTATTGGAATTCTTTTAGTCACTTTGTGTGGCCTTGTTCTCATTTCTTTAGTTCATGTTTATGTTGTAAACTGTAACAAATCAAATAAAGAATTTGTTTATAAATGCATAAATATAGTGTTGTGATGACTTTTGGGATTTTTAAGTTGATGTTAATGTTTAAAACCGGAGGTCATAATATTCTAAAAGAAAGTAATGAAGTATGTGGTAAATTGGATTTGGTTATTTTTGAAAGTATTAAGTATTTGAAAAACATTAAACATTTAACAAGAAACCCTAGTGTAGTTCCTATGAAGCCATTGCAAATTGGAGCAACAAGACCATAGTCTTGCATGACAAATATCAGTATTGTTAAAAAATATGCTTAGTATAGTTTAGTTGCCGCCTGTGGATGTATAAAATAAATAATATCTTTTATGAAATTTTCAGTCTCCGCATAAGCCTTGTGGATGAATCTGTGGTGATCAGGGCAGCAGCCCTACGAGTCCTCCGCTACTTGATAAAGACTGAAAGTGATGTTGCAGCCTTCAACAATCTCAAAATACCCTACTTGGTCATGAGGTAATATTACATAAAGCTTGTTTAATATATGAGAACCATCACTTATTAAGTAATATAAAGAGGAGGAAAAGATAGATATTGAGCAAGATATAGAAAAGTTCTAAGCCTGCTAAATACATAAACTTCTATCACAGAAGCCATTTAAATGGCACAGACCCTATGTCTAGGAAAGTTGAGAGCACTTAACATTTATCATATTAAACATGTCATAAGCATGGATAGGGCATAGGTCTCTGGCTGGTCAAAGACAGCATTTTTACATGGTTTGTAAAAATGCTTCAGACTCGGGTGAACTGATGTGCTAAGACAAGGATGTGCCACTGATAAACAAAATTATTAATTATATCAATGTAAAGCTGACATTACATGCAACCCTCATTCTTCTCCTAAGTCCTGTGCACCTTAGGCGGTCAGCCACTGAAGCTATACTGACTGGCTGATCCTTAAACCACAATGAAAAACTATACTCTAGTGTTTATCACCGACACACTAAAAATAAACTTAAAGAATCTTTCATTTTCAGCACAGTGCACAAAGACATTCCATTGTAACACAATAATGTTGTATATGTCTGTAATTGGCATATAGTATTAGTCGTAAGACCTTCTTTCAACATATCTTTTAAAACTGAAATAATATGTATGCTATTGGTGTATCTATAGTAGTAAACAAATAAACAACAAAACCTCCACTTCCCAGATCAATGGACCTGATGCTATCAAACGAAGAAGAGCGGGCGCAAGCCCTACGCGTAGTACGCCGCGTCATAGCCGTGGCCGGGCTGGAGAGTTCCCGGCGTCACCGCGCAGCATACGTGGAGCCGGGGCTGCTGCGGTGCCTCGTGGCTATAGCGCGCGCGGGCAGCGCGGGGGACGGCTCGGGGGACCGCCTGGCCAGGCCGGCCGTCGCCACGCTGGCCGAGATCGGTAAGATCGGTGGTTTGCACGAAACATTTAAATGTATTAAATTATAATATATTGCTCGCTTGCTTTGACAGTATAGTGTCAGAGCAAAAAAGTCATAGATTTAAATACCTACCTACGTTAAAATGTTTCTTGCAAGTTAGCCTACTGTTCTATGCAATGGATTTAACTCCCATCTTTCAGTCTGAGATAATTTCTTGTTGCTAACCTAATGTTGGGGTTGAATTATGTGTTGTCGAGCCGCAAATCCGGCCAAAATTATTGGACGAAAAGGGTTAAAACAGAATGTTGCTCCGGAGTGGCGCTCCTTTGAAGAAGACTTAGATTTATGTCCAGCAGTGTAAGACTATGGCTATAATGAAAGCTGAAAGGACTCACATCTCCAAAAAATCTTGTCATTATCAATCCCTTTACACCAAACCATCTGATGTGTTTATGGTCATCCTCTATGCAGTCTATGGTCACATTACTAATAAAATGGCGGCAAACAAACAAATACATATTTCTATTATTTATTATTATCTAAGCTAACCCGCAAATACTTCAATGGCGACGAGGACGGATAAAATTTACGCACCACGGGTGAAAGGTGAATAAGTTTATTTGGCGGGGGGCGAAATTATTAATAAAGTATGTGGGCAAGTCTCAAATGGCAGCAGTGGGCGAGAGATGCGAGGCGAGAGGCTCGCGGTTCGCTGCAACTTCGAGGACGGCAGGGGCAGGCGCGGCGGGACCGAGCGACAGGCACGAGACTGGCGCGCGATCAGCTACCGGCGAAGATACCCGAAGAGCAATCGGCCAACATACTTTCCCTAGACTTCGGATGTGGATCAGCAGGCGGCGGCGAGTGCGACAGGCGCGCCAGGTCGCTGAATCACTAAGAAGGAAAGTTCCGCAGTCATCAACAGCAGGCGGTATGCAGCAGAGGCCGAGGCCCTCGCTGTGCGTGGAGGGAGCAGGCGGTGTGCCGCGAGGCGGTGCGCGACTCAGCTGCGGCCGCGGTGGACTCGCCCGGCGGATAACTGGCCGCGATCAGGCGGTTGAACGTCCACGACTGTTCGCGACTTTAGGGTTGGGACTAGTGGCTAGTTATTTTATTAGGTGCATGTTTTTCTATACAGTATTTTCTATGATATTTTTGTATACAAGTTTTTTAGGTTATATTTTATTTTTACAATTAAAGGTGGAGGAATGATGTGTTTATGGTCATCCTCTATGCAGTCTATGGTCACATTACTAATAAAATGGCGGCAAACAAACAAATACATATTTCTATTATTTATTATTATCTAAGCTAACCCGCAAATACTTCACCATCCCTTACCATTATACCACTCTCCACTTACCTAACTCAATTCCCCCACAGGTGTGATAGCGCCAGCCCTGCTCGTCTCATGCGGGGGCATAAACGCCATCACTCGCTTCCTCGGCGAGTGCGCCACCCCGCGTATGGCCGAGGCTCTGTGCGGTGCATTATTGCATACATTGGACTCGCCTCATGCGCGCAGGATCGCCAGACTGGACTTGAGGCCGCTGTGTGCGCCGTACTGCGACTTCCACTTTAGAGCTAATACTAGTGATAGTAGCAGGTGAGTGTTGTGACTTGTTTGTTTAGCTATAGGTACGGGGGTTATCAGTTTTCCATGGGATCTAGGTGAGTGACTTTAGAACGAACACTAGTGATAGTAAGCAGGTGATTTTTGTGACTTGGTTATGTGTATGTAGCTAGGCATATTATCTGTTATCCACGGTATCTGGCTGAGTGTGCCACCCCAAGCATGGCCGAGGCTCTATGCGGTGCATTACTGCACACACTGGACTCACCTCATGCGCGTAGGATCGCCAGACTGGACCTCCGGCCGCTGTGTGCGCCGTACTGTGACTTCCACTTTAGAGCGAATACTAGTGATACGAGTAGTAGCAGGTGAGCTTTGTGACTTGATTATGTGTAATTGTGTATGTAGCTATAGGAAGTGTGGTTATCAGTTTTCCACGGTATCTGGATGACTTCCACTTTAGAGCTAATACTAGTGATAGTAGCAGGTAAGTTTTGTGACTTGTTTATTGTGTATGTAGCTATACTTAGGTAGGATGGAATGTTATCATTTATCTATGTTATCTGGGTGAATGAGCCACCCCGCGTATTTATGTGACTTCCACTTTAGAGCGAACACTAGCGATAGTAGCAGGTGAGTTTTTTTTACTTGTTTATGTGTAGTTTTG
Organism: Plutella xylostella; assembly: GCF_932276165.1. NCBI lineage: Eukaryota > Metazoa > Arthropoda > Insecta > Lepidoptera > Plutellidae > Plutella > Plutella xylostella. The sequence goes on from NC_064002.1 coordinate 2,226,143, forward strand.
TATAGGTAGTGTGGCATTTTGTATGTTATCCACGGTATGTGGGTGAGTGCGGAGGCGAGCACTAGAGCGAACACTAGTGATAGTAGCCGATGAGTTTTGTAACTTGATTATGTGTTTCTACATAGCTATATAGGTAGGAATGTTATCATTTATCTACGTTATCTGGGTGAGTGTGCCAAACCAAGCATGGCCGAGGCTCTATGCGGCGCATTACTGCACACACTAGACTCACCTCATGCGCGCAGGATCGCCAGACTGGACCTCCGGCCGTTGTGTGCGCCGTACTGCGACTTCTACTTCAGAGCGAACACTAGTGATAGTAGCAGGTGAGTTTTGTGACTTGTTTATGTGTAGTTTTGTATAGGTAGGGTGGCATTTTGTCAGTTATCTACGGTATCTGGGTGTGCCAACCCAAGCATGGCCGAGGCCCTATGCGGTGCATTACTGCACACACTAGACTCACCTCACGCGCGCAGGATCGCCAGACTGGACCTCCGGCCGCTTTGTGCACCGTACTGCGACTTCCACTTTAGAGCTAATACTAGTGATAGTAGCAGGTGAGTTTTGTCACTTGTTCATGTGTATGTAGATAGATAGAGTACTCTTTATTTGTACACCAAGAAATAATTAATAATTTCACATATAAACTAGGGTTCAAAAGGCGGTCTTATCGCTTATAGCGATCTCTTTGGATGGATGGACTAAAAGAGATATAAATAGTGACAGTGACAGTGTGAGTATGTAGCTATAGGTAGGGCGGTTATCAGTTTTCTATGTTATCTGGGTGTGCCAACCCAAGCATGGCCGAGGCTCTATGCGGCGCATTACTGCACACACTGGACTCACCTCATGCGCGCAGGATCGCCAGACTGGACCTCCGGCCATTGTGTGCTCCGTACTGCGACTTCCACTTTAGAGCTAATACTAGTGATAGTAGCCGGTGAGTTTTGTGACTTGTTTAAGTGTAGATACATAGCTACAGGTAGGAATGTTATAATATATCTATGTTATCTGGGTGTGCCAACCCAAGCATGGCCGAGGCTCTATGCGGTGCATTACTGCATACACTGGACTCACCTCATGCGCGCAGGATCGCCAGACTGGACCCCCGGCAGCTGTGTGCTCCGTACTGCGACTTCCACTTTAGAGCTAATACTAGTGATAGTAGCAGGTGAATATTGTTATGTAATTCATTAGTCCATAAGTAGGTAAATTAGTAGGGCAGAGTTTTATTAGTGATCCACCTAGGGGTAACACCACCATCTTTTAATAATCTTATTGAATATGCTCTTTGCTCAATTTTGTTAAGTATGGTGGGAAAATGAGCCTTCATTTGGGTGGATCACTCATAAAATTGCACCTTGCGTTAGGTAGGTACATAGCTATAGGTAGGAATGTTATCATTTATCTAAGTATATTATCTTGGTGTGCCAACCCAAGCATGGCCGAGGCTCTATGCGGTGCATTACTGCACACAGTGGACTCACCTCATGCTCGTAGGATCGCCAGACTGGACTTAAGGCCGCTGTGCGCGCCGTACTGCGACTTCCACTTTAGAGCTAATACTAGTGATAGTAGCAGGTGAGTGTTGTGACTTGATTATGTAGCTATAGGTAGGAATGTTATAATGTCTCTATGTTATCTGGGTGTGCCAAACCAAGCATGGCCGAGGCTCTATGCGGCGCATTAGGTACTGCACACACTGGACTCACCTCATGCGCGCAGGATCGCCAGACTGGACCTCCGGCCGTTGTGTGCGCCGTACTGCGACTTCCACTTTAGGGCTAATACTAGTGATAGTAGCAGGTGAGTTTTGTGACTTGTTCATGTGTATGTAGATAGATAGAGTAATCTTTATTTGTACACCAAGAAATAATAAATAATTTCACATATAAACACTTAACTAGGGTTCAAAAGGCGGTCTTATCGCTTATAGCGATCTCTTGATGGATGGACTAAGAGACATAAATAGGGTAAAGTGTGATATAGGTAGCTATAGGTAGAAATGTCATCATTTACGTACGTTATCTCGGTGTGTCAACCCAAGCATGGCCGAGGCTCTATGCGGCGCATTACTGCACACACTAGACTCACCTCATGCGCGCAGGATCGCCAGACTGGACCTCCGGCCGTTGTGTGCGCCGTACTGCGACTTCCACTTCAGAGCTAATACTAGTGATAGTAGCCGGTGAGTTTTGTGACTTCTTTATGTGCCTATAGGTGGAATTTTATAATTTATCTATGTTATCTGGGTGAATGAGCCACCCCGCGTATGTATGTGACTTCCACTTTAGAGCGAACACTAGTGGTAGTAGCAGGTGAGTTTTTTTACTGATCTATGTAGCTATAGGTAGGAATGTTATCATTTATCTTAGTATATTATCTGGGTGTGCCAACCCAAGCATGGCCGAAGCCCTATGCGGTGCATTACTACACACACTGGACTCACCTCATGCGCGTAGGATCGCCAGACTGCGACTTCCACTTTAGAGCGAACACTAGTGATAGTAGCAGGTGAGTGCATGTTATGAGGATGATTAATTTTCAATTATTTAGTTGGCGACTGCAGTCATTTTAATTTCTAACAATGTATTTCCCTTATAAGAATGATCTGCTGGCTGCCGGCTGCAGCGCTCTGTAAAGTGTAAACTTGTATACAAAATTGACTCGCACCATCATTTGAACAATGTTGTTATCCTAAGGTACCCCGGTGGTACAGAGGGCCTTCACGAGAGTGCGCCACGCCGTCCTGACCTCGGCAACCGCTAGCTGGCTACCGTCCAGCTCAGCCCCTGCTCGCAGCAATCAATCATTTGTACTATAAAGTGACAAATGACCCTTATTCCCAGGGACGAGCGCGAGATGCGGTTCACGTGCTCCCGTCTCGCCCTACTCTGCGTATTACGCAGTTGGCCCGGCTTGCTCCACTTCTGCCACCCCTAGAACTCACAATAATCCAGTCTTACAAAGCGTGTTGCTTCATTTCTGCCATCCCAACTACATGCCAGTCTTTTACATTTTTTTCAACTATAACCCTTCTACCCAGGGACGAACGAGAGATGCGGTTCACATGCTCCCGCCTGGCCCTACTCTGCGTGTTGCGCAGTTGGCCCGGTCTACTGCACTTCTGCCACCCGTGCAGCGGCGGCGGGCTGCGGGCCGTGGTGCACGCGCTGCACTTGCCCAGGCTCGAGGTTCGCGTGAGTACAGGGGACAGATTCATTATTTATTTACTAATTACAGGGAACAGATTGTTTATTTACTAACTAACGGTGGGTGGCTTCATAGCTAGTCAACCCATAGGTATTACACGCATAATGGCCCACCTTAGAGGCTAAATGCGGAAAATCAGCTCGCCATGATAGATAGATAGATACTAATTAACGGTGTGCGGGCTGATTTCTTAACATCTGGAATGTGTGAAATCCGCACGTTTTTCAAAACAACCTTACAGACCAAAATTGTCGGCACAAACCACTACTTGATATCGGGCTCCTTCAAGTCTCTTCCTGTTTACCTAGCACGGGGCGCAAGACACACAATACAAGTCGTGACAAAAATCGAGCGTGCTCGCTCACCTCTCGCAGCAGTCGAGAGCAGACTATTCAATATTATTGTACTCGTAACGTTTTGTTTTGCGCGTCTTGCCCCCGGGCTATGCTTATCTAACTCCTACCGGCTACCTCATGACATGCTGATGATGATGAATATTGCAGAAAGCGATCCTGGAGCTGCTGTACGAGCTGCTGGGGCTGCCGCAGCCGGAGTGGACGGACGAGATCTCCGTCGCGCTCGCCGCCGTCGACCCGTCCGACTTCCAGGTCAGTGTCGTAATATATCTTAGGCCACGCGTTCGGGTTCGTTATGGACGTGGATAAACTTGTTTGATGTGCATTCCACATATCACAGCGGCGTATTTACGGCGAATCACGATATAGTGACGTTTATCTACGTCGATAGCGGTAGTCCCTTATGCAGCAGAGACTGGGGTCTATCTCTTTATTCATAAAAATATGATGCACAGATATTTTTGCTCTCATACATAAAAGTTTCTAAGCGCCATAGATCAAGTACAGCTGAAGCAATGTGGTAATTTGTTGTACAAATAGTACCTTGCATTTGCTTTGGGTATCTGCTGAAGGCAACGGAGAAAGTAGGGATTTTATGTATTGAACACCCAAAATCTTATGAATGCAAAAAACGAATGAGTATTGAAATGCGATGCACCCCCCTCTTATCCGAACGCAGAGTAGTTTGTAAAAATTGACGTTCATCAAAAAAAATTATATTTGTTTTACGATGAATAAATATTTGACTTTGAATGAAACTCATAGAAATGCATAGAAACCTGATGTAGTGATGGCATTGCATCACATCGTCTGCTGCACTCTTAAATTATTTCATTGGTTTTGCCTTCAACTCAAGGGGTTAAATACAAAACAAGGTGGCATCCATATATCCTAGGGCCAAATTAGATTTGACTAACCACTTCTTCAATCTGCAGGACTCGTGGCGTCTGAGCGAGGGCTTCGTGGCGGCGGAAGGGACGGCCATCTTGCCGCACCTCAGCGCGACCGGGCCCGACATCACCGAGATACATCTGGCCTTGTTGCTGCAGTGCTTCTTAGAGGTAATGTAAATTTTCATCATATTATCATCTTTTGATAGTCAACGTAAATAGCGAATGTATCAAATAGTTTCACAATACAACACCTAGCTTTATTCCAAAGTTAAATTTAAGCCAAAAGAGCCATCTACAGGAGTATGAAATGCTCTTGAATATGTTACAATGAGAGAAGGACGGAGTATTGACAGGCTATGAATAGGGTCGTGCGCCATTTTCATATTGTTACTTTAGTTACTTAGCTTATTCAGCATTCATTTCGTTACATACCACCAGTAACAATCTAACATTTATTTTTCGCAGGCCGGCCTCCTCGACGGTTTAGCCGAAGTGATAGTGACAAGCGACACCTTCATATCAGTCCGAGCGACGGTCCTTTTAGGACAACTGTTGCACTTAATCCACACGCTACTACCGCCGCAGATATGCAACATCACCCCTCCACTACCCTCCCTCATAGCGCAAGCTGCGGCGGGAAAACCACAAGCTTTAGCCGCCATTGCTGCCCTAAAAAGACTACACACGATGCTAGAAGCACGACCGGCCACAAACAGCCTGTTCCTAGACCATATAATCCAATACTGCAGCGGAGAATTCAAAGAGAAGACGGAAGATACGTCCAAAAGCAAGAAAGAAAAGGACAACGCGAGTATGGCAACTCCTAAAGCGTTGTACAAAGAGAACAGTATAGAGTTGCTGAACGAGTCTGATCACGAAAGCGAGCCGAAGAGACATAGTGTAGGATCGCGGGCTGACGTGAGCAATAGGAACGTTAGTGCGTTAGTGAAGAGTAAAAGTGTGAGTTCTAGAACTAGTGCCGCGGTGAGCAAAGTGACTAAGTCGAGCAAGTTCTTCAGTTTGTTTGAGACGGAGAGTGATAGTTTGATCCGGTGTTCACTCGTGATGCAGAATAAGGACGGAAATCAATGGAACTGGGAGATTATTAGGACTATTCTCAAGGTATGTTAATATGAGGTTTCGGAAACATTGCACTGTTTTACCCTTGGTAAAATTATTAAGTGTCATGCTTTTATTTGCACCACACACAATATATTTTCCATTGTATCTGATTTCACAGGGTAAAGCTTTCAAAAGCCTTTAACCACTTGTTTGCCTGGAAATCTCTGAAACTACAATAAAGCCTAATTCCACCCCAAACAGGAGCACAACACACAAATTCTGAAGCTAAACAGTTATCAAGACACTCAATCGTCCCTCAGTGCTTCACTCTTAATAGTCTTACCGTCATATGTCAATTTTTCCTAACTCGACATCTGTCAACACCGTCATTTGTCCATTATTCCACCGACACCAATAAATCTAAAATTCCACCCCAAACAGGAGCACGACACGCCAATCCTGAACCTAAACGACAGCGGGCACAAGGCGTGGGCGGCTCGCGTCATCAGCTACCTGCGTCCCTCGTCCAACAAGTACTCTCACGGCGAGTTGTCCGCGGCCGGACACGGGCACACGGCCGCCCGGGCCGCCTGCCAGCTGATTAGGAGGTTGCTTAGTCGGAATGATGTGAGTATTAGGGCGGGTTGATGTTATTAGAGTTTTCTTCCCTGACATTAGCTTATCTAGCTACTAATAGTCCCTATTGGCTATCTCATAAATTTTACTAAAAACTGTTTCGCAAAAAAAATTTTGAGACTGTTTGCATTATTTACTCGTACGTAGTGTATTTATGTAGTGTTGATTGCCAAAAATTACGTTTATGCTTCTTTGCAAGAAACCCGCCATCATGCTTCAAAATTTAGTAGCAATGCTGGTCTGTGTACATTCTCCCACGCGAGAAGAGTAAATAAATTAATGAACTCTAATCTCGAATCGAATCTTTAATTTCGACCGTTATTGCCACCACTATCTCACTACTATTGTAAAACTAACCACCAAAACCCTCCACAGGCGGACAGCCAACGCCTCCTCGAAGACTTATTCAGCGACGTGTCCAAGCAAATCGTCTCAATAGACACGGGCCGAGCGGCCCACGAGTGTCTGTTCAGCCCGCAACACATGAGCAACACGATGTGCCAGACGTACTTCCTGTTCGTGGGACAGCTGTGCCACTCGCGCGCCGGCCTGCGCCTGCTGCACCAGTCCACGCTGTACCGCAAGTATGTACCGCGACAGCTGTCAACTCTGCCAGTGTCACGTGTAGTGTCAACAGCGACACGTGAGCAACACGATGTGCCAGACGTACTTCCTGTTCGTGGGAGCATACCTCTCGCAAGTCGTCACTCGTCCTTAGTAAGAGGCCTGTCAAGCAATACTCTTTGCTACTTCCGCTTATGTAACGGGATGAGGAAATTGATTCACGAAAAAGGAGCCTCCATTAGACCGGGAACTCCTAGAAGTCTTTACACAGACAAAGTGAAAAAGACCTACCTCTTTAAGAAGCCACCATGAATCTAAAACAATCTAACACGACCCTTTTGTTACAGCCTACTAGAGCTATCAACGAAAACGCATCACAGCTGTTACGTAAAGCTTGTCATCTCAAGTCTGGACTACACCATCGACTCCTACCCACGAGACATCTTAGCCAAGACCCTGACATGCAACAACCAAGCCTCAAGACTCTACACCACTCGCTTCCTAAACGTCCTACTACGGGCCTCTCAGAAATCCAGAGAGTTGGTCCGTAAAAAGATGAAATTGAGGAAGAGCGGTTTACAAGACCAAGCGAAGTGTTCGAAAGATGAACCCGGGGTCGATATGGATACGTGGATACTGCAGATGTTGGTGGGGCAGATCAAGGATGAGTCGAAAGAGGTGGTCAAATGCGCATTGACTATATTGGAGGAGGCTTGCAATGTGTCGGTGAGTTTGGTTTTCATTTTTATGTGTCATCAACTAATAAACAAATGTTATAAATAGAACTTACCCTAAGAATAATATTATGTATTAGTCTGCGAGATAGATCTTTTCCATTGTTGGAATAACTAGATCACTCTGGCCTTCCTTTAGGGCAGCAGCTCTTAATGCCTCCATCACTCCTATTAATCATATTCTTCATTTGCGATCGGATAATAAATCCTAGGGTCCGGGATCCATACCTAGCCGGGCTATACAGTTACTAGAACCCCCCAATTTATTATTATTATTTGGTCTTGTTTTTGCCAAAAGGATGGCAATGGGCTCCGTACACATTGAGCCGACATTAAACTCCATCTCTTCACATCCCCAATAACTCGTAACCATCTATCCACAGACATACCTAGAAAAGCTGATATCCATGAAGGACGTGGTGGGTAAGAACTGCCGTCTCGACCGAGACACGGACCCGTATTCGATCGACTTCTCCGTAGCGGGTGACAGAGGGTACCTGCTGTGGCTACATCTGGAGGTGTCCTCTCTAGGGGACAACCCTGACGCGCAGGGGGCAGAGTTTCTGAATAGACATATGGACTATTGGGACAAGTTTTATAATTATCGGTGAGTAGTTTGATGATACTATGTTTGAAGGTTTAAAATGTATTAATACGATAGTTGATGAAATTGTAAATCCTGCATGTTTCGTTGCGTCTGCTGTCAAAATGTATTCCAGCTTTCATTATAGCAGGGAGGTATTTTGACCAGTGTCGCGGCTATCTGCGCCATATAGTTGTATTATTTAACGAATGTTATGTGCGTATTCGTTCTCGAATAGCGGCCGAATGCCATAGTGCGCCGAGACACCTTTCACGTTTTTAAAGTTTTTATCAAGTGTACTTTGTATTAATCTCCAAGGGTATCCTCAACAGATACGTGCGTCTAGTGGAGTCGATGATCCACCGAGCGCTAACACTATGGGGCAGTCGAGGAGCCGAGCGCCCCTCCGCGCCCCCGCCCCCGCACCTGCACGCCGCCCCCGCCGCGCGCCCCCGCCCCGCCACTCTCCAGGTATTAACAAACCATAGACTAAATAACTTTAACGAAGCTAATTTTTGAGGGTACACTACATAATTCCGAATTACTTTTTTACGAATATGAAAATAACGATTTTTAAATTTCGAATTTCATAGTTCCGAATAATTCACAATCCCGAATTTAAAGTTTCCGAATAACGAAAATCACGAATAGTTTATGAACGAAATTTCAAACAACACATTTATTAAAATGACGAAAGTCAATTTTCCGAATATTATTATTTCGATGTTTCAAAAGTACGATTTTTTATTGTATCGAATTGTTAAAATTACGAATCCCGAAATTTTAATATTCCGAAAATACAAATTCCCGAATGTTTCTTAGTTAACAAGAAATGGTTACATGAATAATGCAGCATCATGCGTATAAAAACAATATTTTTTAAGCTATATTATGTGAAACGCTCCGCTCCGCTTCGCTGCGCTCCGCTTTGTTTTTCGATATCTATGTGCACCTAACACGCTCCTCCTCGCTTTGCTCGTCGTCGCACCTATCTTTAGGTTTAGGTCCTAAGGTTTTTAAGTTTAAACACCATAAAAATCCTAGCAATTGTTTTGCTCTATATTTGAAACGCTCCGCTCCGCTTCGCTGCGCTCCGCTTTGTTTTTCGATATCTATGTGCACCTAACACGCTCCTCCTCGCTTTGCTCGTCGTCGCACCTATCTTTAGGTTTAGGTCCTAAGGTTTTTAAGTTTAACACCATAAAAATCCTAGCAATTGTTTTGCTCTATATTTGAAACGCTCCGCTCCGCTTCGCTGCGCTCCGCTTTGTTTTTCGATATCTATGTGCACCTAACACGCTCCTCCTCGCTTTGCTCGTCGTCGCACCTATCTTTTGGTTTTGGTTCTAAAGTTTTAAAGACGTTTATGTTTTTTTGTCAAAATCACGAATTATCATATTTCCGATCGGGATTTGACTTTTTCGTGATTATAATAAATCGGTATTTTATTTTTCGTATATTTAAGTAATCGTATTTTTTAACATTCGTATATTTAACAATCGTAATAACAATATTCGTTATTATAATATTCGAAATTATAATTTTCGGTATTTAAAAAAATCGGTATTGCAATATTTCGTAAATTGCATATTCGGGGTTATCAAATTCGGAAAAAAGTTTTTCGGAATATTTGGGTGTTCCCAATTTTTGAACCTAAGTAGCATAAGTGTAATACAGCCAATCACACTCAACAATCTGATTTCCCATGCGTGCAGCATACACAACATTGGCTGGAATGAATATATTAGGCCAATCGAGTGCAAGAATCATCGCATCGCACTAAAGCTAAAGATCCTCTTATACTTCGTTAAAGCTAACGATGTATAAGATCATCGATCATCGTTCCTAAGGCAGTTTTTGCCTTGCAACCAGTCTCATATCTCATGGTGTTTAGAACTATAATGAAAATAACACTTTTGGGTCTCTTGTGTTTATTTAAAAGAGCGCCAGCGCTATGAAGCTAAGAGGTGTTGTACTTAGCGTCATAGCGCGGCGTCAAGTAACGCTTTCTTTTTGACAAAGCCTTAACACAACATTTTCGTTACAGATACTGAAGGAGGGTCGCTGCGGCTCGGAACAAGAGATCATGGAGCTGAAGGCGGCGCTGTGGGCGTGCGGCAACACGGCGCGCACCGCCCAGGGGTTCAACAACCTCTTGCAGCTGTCCAGGTAGGAACATTGTAAATTTTATTAAAAGATGGTACGGCCGTGCCCCCAGATACCTTCATTGAGCATCGTATATAAGTTCAGATTCAAGAAAAGGTAATGAAAAAGTTGAAAATTTGCAATATCGTGTGTCTAATCTGACCTTTGCCATTCTTTCCTATTAAGTTTTTCTGATGATAATGACCCGTTTTTCCTCATCCATTCGTGTTTATCGTTTTTATATTATATTTCTCACTTTTTAAAAGGACTGCTTATGGATTTTACAGAATTTTAACCCAATAATGTTCCTCAAGGACGCTATTCTGGCATTTTCTCGTACTATTGGAAACTCTTCATATTTTCCATCACTTTACAACCTTCCCTACTTATTCCGTATATTAACCCCAATCTCCTCCTTCCAGCGGCAGCCCCGGCGACTCCATCCCCGTGCTAACAGTGCGGCTGGCTCAGCACAGCTCGGTGTACTCGGTGCGCGCCACCGCGCTGTACGCGCTGGGGCTGCTGGGCGGCACGCGCGCCGGCGCCGACAGCCTGCTCCAGCTGGGTGAGTGCGGTTATACGTTGTGTCGGACACACAGCTGTCTGTGTCGGTGCTCACAGTGCGGCTGGCTCAGCACAGCTCGGTGTACTCGGTGCGCGCCACCGCGCTGTACGCGCTGGGGCTGCTGGGCGGCACGCGCGCCGGCGCCGACAGCCTGCTCCAGCTGGGTGAGTGCGGTTATACGTTGTGTCGGACACACAGCTGTCTGTGTCGGTGCTCACAGTGCGGCTGGCTCAGCACAGCTCGGTGTACTCGGTGCGCGCCACCGCGCTGTACGCGCTGGGGCTGCTGGGCGGCACGCGCGCCGGCGCCGACAGCCTGCTCCAGCTGGGTGAGTGCGGTTATACGTTGTGTCGGACACACAGCTGTCTGTGTCGGTGTGAGCAGTGCGGCTGGCGAAGTATTGCGCGGTGAACAATACCACTTGTAGTCGGTGGGTTTGTCTAACTAAGATATCAGGGGTCTCTTACCACAAAAACTTAGACAGTATTTAACAGATGTTTAGCGCTGTCAAACGCATACAAAATCTATCAAATTTCTTTCTAAACACTAAATAAACAGTATCTAAAGTTTTTGTGGTAGCACAGAAGGTGTCTGCATGCTAAGTTTTTTGAATTTTGGTCTAGCTGTTTTTGCGTGAAAGCTCGCCTTATCATCCATATCACCGAAACAAATACGTCATACATTTTATAACTTCTGCAATAACCCTTAAATTTCCTTCCAGGCTGGCTGTGCGTGCGTCACACGAGACACGATCAATTCCCGATCATCGAAGAAGAGAACTATCCAACAAACAACGGATCCGGCAACCTACACCACCTGATAACCTCCCCGGGCCGCCGCTATGTGCCTCGCTTCGACCCCGACCACACGATCAGCGAGCATTCCGACCAAAGCATCGCGGAAAGCCTCCACTCCGACCAAACGAAACACTCAAACAAATACACAGATAGAAAAGACCACGATACAGTCGACGCGAGGTATCGAGAAATCGATAAACGGAAGTCGCATACGCTTCCGATGCAGGGGTATTCGAATGCGCACGAGAAAGCGTTGACGGAATCGCGTACGTTAGACATTTTGCGTGATTATTCGAGTTACGAAAGGCCGGTTGATAGTCGGTTGGTGGGAAGGATTAACTCGCTAGATCACCATCATGAAGGGAGGGTGAGGAATACTAGTGAATCTAGTACGAGTGGGGTCAGCAGCTGTGATTCTGTGCTGGGGATTCGATATGTGTTTCCGTGAGTATTTTATTTTTCTAAATGGAATTTATCATATAGTATTTTATTTATTTTACTATATTAATATACACGCTTATTATGGGGTGCAAGATAGCTTGAAGGAGCCTCTAGTGACATTCATCTAGTTACCTATTACTTACATACTTACGTCCGACGCACCTCTATTATTAACTTAATACTGGCAAGGGCGTTTATTATTCTTTATTCTTAGCGTGTCGGTGACATGACAAGCGGAACGTCTTCAATCCGTGGTGAAACCGACACATGCAACTTTCTTCAAAGAACCGCAACTTTAGTAGTGTTGTCATATAAATAAACATTATTACACACCCTGTATAACTCTTATCTCATACGTTACAGTGACAGAGTGCTGACGCTCAGTCCGATCCCGAGCTCGTCGAGTCTGTACGGACTGAAGGGAACCTCGCAGCGCCGCCCCGACCGCCGCCCCTCCACCGCCAGTGAGTATTGTGACAGTGACTGTATGTACATGACAGTGTGCTGACGCTCAGTCCGATCCCGAGCTCGTCGAGTCTGTACGGACTGAAGGGAACCTCGCAGCGCCGCCCCGACCGCCGCCCCTCCACCGCCAGTGAGTATTGTGACAGTGACTGTATGTACATGACAGTGTGCTGACGCTCAGTCCGATCCCGAGCTCGTCGAGTCTGTACGGACTGAAGGGAACCTCGCAGCGCCGCCCCGACCGCCGCCCCTCCACCGCCAGTGAGTATTGTGACAGTGACTGTATGTACATGACAGTGTGCTGACGCTCAGTCCGATCCCGAGCTCGTCGAGTCTGTACGGACTGAAGGGAACCTCGCAGCGCCGCCCCGACCGCCGCCCCTCCACCGCCAGTGAGTATTGTGACAGTGACTGTATGTACATGACAGTGTGCTGACGCTCAGTCCGATCCCGAGCTCGTCGAGTCTGTACGGACTGAAGGGAACCTCGCAGCGCCGCCCCGACCGCCGCCCCTCCACCGCCAGTGAGTATTCTGTACACACTGCCATAGACATATCTAACCACCCCTACGTAATTTAACTATGGATTATTTTGCTAACAAGTGCTACCAAAAACTCTTTGCAAGCTGACACACAAATGCTACCGGATTTGGATAACTACCGGTTGGATATGTAAATTTAAATATAGAATCGAGTGTTCACCTCATATTGGATGAGGCACGGCGGCATTGCCCATTTGGCTAGGCTTGCTCAGTAATGAACGTTTGTTAAATAATGATGATGCAGATACTCTTTCTATACTGCATTACAATACTTAATAATAATATGTTTGTATTTACAGGTTTCACGGCACCCGACGCGGCCAGTTCGCCGCCCAGCCAGAAGGACATGGTCGGATACGCGACTCTGAAGTCTTTGAACAGGAGCAGAAGGTACGTTTTTTAATTTTACCAATTGAAGAGTAGAATTTCTGATATGATCAGTCAGCGAATATTTTCCCATTTCACACTTAGATCAAATTTTTTCAAGAAACCTTCAATATACGTATACAGATGAAATTCAACTATTAATCTATTTTTATTGTGCAAAATTTTAACTATTTTTATTGTGTTATTGTGCGCCACGTACGGTCATGTTTAAAGGAGCATCCTTCATTCAGAAATAGTTTACTTCGCCTTAGCACGTTATTGATACACACTATAGGCTAGGGCTAGACTCTTGGTCTAGTAACTAGGATGTCTATATTATAGTTAGTTATCGAATATCCACGTATTCCAGACTTATAATTTACTAATTCTTGTATATTCCAGACCACACCTATCCGAGAGCGCGGCCACCGGCGCGGGCGACATCGAGGAGCTGAGCTGGATGCTCGAGCCCTCGCGACGCTCCAAGCCATTCTCGTCCTTAAGAGATAGAGGGAAGGTCATCAAGGAACGCATGGCGAAGCTCAGGTAATTAGGGTGGTTATTATGTGTGAAGTGTGTTGTTACAACAACCTCGTATAGTGAAATCTGAATCTGAAAATTAATATAAAGAAGGCTAATTTCCTTGCCCTAACTTGCATTATGTATAGTCTGATTTTTAATCTCAGATACTAAATTGACAGATTCTGATCGGTTCATCAACAGTTGATTGTTCCACTATTCAAGTGACGTATATCGTTCTATTGACGGGGCAATCGACTGTTGATGAACCGTTAAAAATCTGTCAATATAGTATCTGAGATAAAAAAAAATAGACTTTAGGCATCTGGTTGGTAAGCCTCTATGGTTTTATATAGAGGAAACTACATATATTGTCATTTTTTTCAGCCACTATACAGGAATCTTTTAATTTGAAAATCATTAACCCTACCCCTCTTCCCTCCTCACAGCCTCCTAGAATACGACTGGAAGCCCATATCCTCAACCGACACTGGCAGCTCGCGGCAGTCGCCGCCGCCGCGCGCCGAGCGCCGCCCCGCGCGCGTGCAGGCGCCCGGCGAGCACACCTGCTACATCGGCGTCTGTCTGCCGGCCAATATCGTCGACTTGTTCCCGAGGTCAGTAGGAGTTATTAGTCCCTATTAAAGTCTGTTTTGTATGTCAGATACTAAATTGTCAGATTCTGAACGGTTCATCAACAGTCGATTATCCCGCCAATAGAACGTCACTTAATCGACTGTTAATGAACCGTTCAGAAACTGTCAATTTAGTATCTAAGATTAAAAAGCAGACTATAGAAGCTTAAATTGCAAGGCTGTAGTAACTTTCGACGTAGCTAAAATGCCATTTAAATGCGACGAAAATGGCGCAGTTACTGTCTTATGTATAGACGCGCTAATCTAGGTAACTGGTCAATTCTTTCACCATGGTGAGTAGCCCTAGTGGATATCGTGTGGACACACTGGCAGCTCGCGGCAGTCGCCGCCGCCGCGCGCCGAGCGCCGCCCCGCGCGCGTGCAGGCGCCCGGCGAGCACACCTGCTACATCGGCGTCTGTCTGCCGGCCAATATCGTCGACTTGTTCCCGAGGTCAGCTGTAGTTATAGTAGGCCCTATTAATGAACCGTTCAGAAACTGTTAATTTAGTATCTGAGATTAAAAAAACAGGTTATAGAAGCTTAAATCGCAAGGCTATATAAGTCATGTACTTCATACACTATTTTGGATTACATTTCGTTTAAACAGCACTCTTCCATTCACATCAACTCACACCTAACCACCAACCTCTCCGTATTCCAGAGGAGAGAGCGAGGACTCGATGCTGGACAGCTTCGCGGCGGACTCGTCGTTCCTGCTGGACGCCGGCAAGCACGCCGAGCCGCCCGCCGCCTACCCGCATAGTAAAGGTAAATAATATTTACTAGATTAAGTACCCACTGTTGATAATCGTGACATCTTATGGTCTTATCATACTTAGCGTCATACGAGCGACCGCAACGTTTTCGCTGCGCTCCCGCTCCGTTGTAAGCACTCCGAGCGTCGTATGTACGAGCCGCTAGTATGACAAAGCCCAAAATACTGCTAGGCTACCAACTGTTCGCGGACGGACCCAGTCGACTTTAAACAAGTGTTGCAAAAAGTAAAATTGTAGGCAGCTTCCCACAGTCCGCAATATTCAGGCATGGGCCCCTGACTGCCCTGTCAATAAATTGAAACTATCTTTCTCCACGCCTGGCGCTCACTTCGCATGGCCGTCGTTCCTCAATTTTCCACTAATTTAAACCTTACATCTATCCACAGAGGGTTCAGAATGCGGGCCGCGCAGCTGGCGGCACTCGGCCAGCGGCTGCGTGGCGTGCGCGCGCCCGCGCCCCGCCTCCACGCACGAGCTGCGGCTCGCGTTCTTCAGTGAGTACATAAGTACTATAATTATATTATTTATATGTATACTCGAACTGTAATCCCGAAATGAGAAGTGACTTCCAAACGAGTCACCCGCATTTATATTTGTACTCATGTGATAAGTTGCGTTTTGGAATGGGTACACTAGAATCTACCACATATCCGCACCGTATACCCACTGTGTACATAATTGTCTATGTTCAGAAGGTACAGGACCGCTCGGTCCCCGCATCCTGTTCATGCACAGAAAGGCTCTAGCACCACTATTAACTGCGGTTAATAATACATAGAAAATTCAATGAAAATACATAGGTACAGTGAAATGAGTTTGTATTGAAAAGAACCATTGCAGAGACGTATTCCAGAGATGACTAAAATTCAGTTGATAGATAAACTAAGTTCATGCAAGATAAAATACAAGATACCTACGAAAACGACTAAAGTCCTCACAATAATTCCCTCAGACCCGGTGGGCAGCCCCGGTGCGTCGCTGGAGGCGCCGCGCAGCCCGCCGCCGGAGCGCCCCGCCGCCCACGCCGAGCTGCTGGCGCACGCGCACTACATGGCCAACCCCATACACCATCGACAGGTATATACAACATAATATTATATAAACAAACTTGGAAGTAGAAAAAAGACGGAAGGAATCTTGCTAACGTGAGGCACCCAAAGTAAGTCAGTTTCATTGTTACGACGAACCCGCCACACACACATTCACTCAAAGTAAGTCAGTCCGCCGCCGAGCGTCAATCACGTCGCACCTACGCTCATGTCGCCGCCATTGCTGTGCCTCATTTTTTTACTTATCGAGATTCAAAATTATAAATTCCGCCCTAGAATTCCTAGACGAAAGCAAAACCAAAGGAAAACACTACGCTAGCGCTACAAACGTCGATGGAACTACTCACTGAATACCAATAACATCTCATCACCATACTTTATTACGTTCTCATCCTCACTTTCGTCTATGGCAGAAAATTTACTGAATAACTGATCTCTGTCTTGCCATATTTATCTTACCTTCATCCGATCCCGTTACACAATACACATGGTACATTTCTAATCTACATCACATGTCTCTACCAAACTCCCCTTACATTCCAGGCGCGTCCAGCCCTCATCTCGCTCAAGCAGCGTCACCCAGAAGTATTCCGCAACCCGTGCGTCTATTCCGACGTGTGCCAACTGTTGGCCACCGGCACCTACATGATGTGTGCGCGACGGTTCCTTCAGGAGCTGTTTCTAGAAGTATCCTTCGACTGCTTCAAGCAAGAGCCGCCCGAGATATTGGCGAGGTATAAGACGCCGCCCGCCGTCGTTTAGCGTTTATTGATGGTGTTGGCCGTTCAAAGTGGAGGTCAGTGTTTAGGTACAGTTTGTTAGCAATTAGAATATACCTACCTACTTGTCAGTAGTTAGTACTTTTGATGTTATTTTGTGTGGATTTCATCAAGTGTAAATTATATTCTAAATGCTCATAAACTGTAGACACACGGGTCGTATTATGATTTTGGCTTAAAGCAAATAATGTTTGCTGTATTTAGTTTGGTACATGCCATAGATGCTAGAAGTTTTGGTGTTTCAACGACCAGTGTGATCGTGAGTATTGTATCCCCACTTTGAACTAATTCGTTTCATTAAATTGGCCTAAACTATAAGTACTTTGAGCCTTACGAATTAGATGATATAAGCTAGACGGTTCCTTGAGAATGTTTCTAAGACCTTCGGCTACCTCATGAAGATACTGCCGAGAACAGTTAGACTTAGTTCACGCTAACTCAATCGCTGCCGAATTGTGTTTTGTAAACCAGATTAGCAGGCTTTTGGTATAAACTTGCTTCTAAAACAGTGTGGATCTTTAAATTGGTAGGTTTGACCAAAATTGTAACTAGTCTGGTTTATAAAATACGAATGTTAGTTACATAGACACATGTAATATAAAATTAGGTAAAATCCTGTTATATTCGGTTTTATTACATTATTTATTGCACAATCCTGAGTGCACGATTATTGTAACCACTTAATTTAACCTAACCCACCATAGTATCGTTATTGTTGGTTTTTCTTTGAGTATTGTTATACATCTTGTACTGTTAAGTTTCGCTATAGTTTTAATACCGATATTGATTAACTGCAATAAGGAGTGTTTGAATCTCTAACAGTCGCGTGGTCCCAGTAAATGTTGTGTTCATTGTAAAGAAACACGCGGGATAATCTTTTAGAATGTTTGCGAAAATTAGCGAAATTCAAAAGATGTGAAATTGGTACGCACCGTGATGTTAAATGCTGATATGAAAAGAAAAACTATAGCTTTTGAAAAGCCCCCGAGCGATAAAGTTACTTTCGGTGGTTTTATATTATTATGTATATTTAAAAACTCGTATATTGTATTAGAAACTTGTTTTTTTGTTTACCGTGGTAACAAATTAATCTTAGATACATAGCAAATTATTCTGAAATTTAAATTGTTATGTACTTATGAAAAAAAAAAAGATTTTGATTTGACTCTCCGTATGGGATTGTTTTGCACGCTTTCATTATAAATATAACCTACAGGAATGACTTTAATATTGTATATATTGCTATTGATTGTACGATTATAGATCTTTTTATTCGCATTCTGTAAAAAAAAATACTTATGTAAGAATTTGACCTTCAATACGTGTAATTATTAAAGTGATATATATTTGGAATGCCAATACGAGATCAAGGGAAATTTGTGGAATGCCCTACCTCTATTTATATTAAAGCGATAGCCTCACCTTAGTAATTGCCACTTTAAGTATATACCTAAGTGTCTTGATAGCGTATTATGCATGGATTAATAAAATAAGATAATTTGTTCCTCAAAGATAGTAACTTACAGTGTTTCGAATAAGTATTTGGTAACAAAAGTATCTTTTTGTATTCATGATGTTTATTGCAGATAGTTATATCTGATGGCTACATCTCAACCTGTACATGACAATAGTTCAATACACCCACCCAGTCCTTACTGATAGTACCTACTGAACCCACCTATACCAGAAGTAATTAACGATTCCTACTACATGTAATGTTGTTACTAAATTAATACATACTATTATAACTGCAGAAATGTGTTCAATATAAATCGTAACTTGTAGCGATTTGCATTTAATATTTTTTGTTATTTCAATATTTGTATTCTTGTTATTTATCCAAATTTTTATTAAGCAAAACCATTTATGTTGTCGATTATACTATTTTACTTGATATTTTAAGTATTATTCGTCTGTAGAGGTATCTAGATGTCATATACCTACTAAATAATATTAAGTGTTTGTTAATGTTCAATAATTATTTTAGATTATGTTCGATTTGTTTGTGTACTTGTCTTTCGTTTAGGAAAGTCATAAATATACATGTCAGTATACACATACACAGCCCAGCCCCGACTTATAATAAATAGGTTTATAGTCGAATGAGACTTGCATTTATATTTTTCTAGCAATATTTTGCGGTAAGTACCTAACTGTAACTGTCCTGACTGCGTCGAGTCGGCCGAATGTTGTTCCACAATATAGTCTGTAATATTCCCCTTCCATATCTATTGCTGTCTTATTGTAACATTGTAAATAAAATGTAATGCTTTCAGTTATTCCTTTGTTTTCTTTGAAATTGTTTTAAATTCTGACGACCGAATGGCGTAGTGGTTAGTGACCCTGACTACTGAGTCGATGGTCCCGGGTTCGATTCCCGGCTGGGGCAGATATTTGTTTAAACACAGATATTTGTTCTCGGGTCTTGGATGTGCCCGTAAAATGGCAATAGGCCCGCCCCCTATTACATTGGGACTAACATAACACTCTGGCGAAAAGTGGGTGCAGCAATGCACCTCTGCCTACCCCGCAAGGGAGTACATTAGTACAAGGCGTGAGTGCGTGTTTTTTTTTTGTTTTAAATTCTCTAATAGGTAGGTAATAGGGTAGGTTCATCATTTTCCTTGTAGTTTTTGCTACAATTGCTCCATACCTAAACTTAACATTGCAACATATATTATGAGTACAGATGCCAATTCCCCCCTAAAAACCCAGGTTACACACTACAGCGTTGATTGAAAGTACCAAATAAGACTTGAAATCAGTTTTTTTAATCATAAAAATAAATAACAAATCATTAACAAACCTCACACGATTCGCTATCACAACATAAAATGCTCAACCATCTCATCTAAAACTTAATGTTGTCTCCTTTGGTCTGCAACTCTTCGATGGCCATTTGGAAGGCCTTGGCGGTCTGAGACCCCTCTTCACCCACGTATGGGGTTAAAGGCTCTCCTTCCGTGATGATACCGTTGGCGCGTCGGATCAGTTCTTTAGTGATTTCTAGAATATAATAATCAAAGTGTTTATTGGTCACCAAAAAATATTAAAACTACTTATACAGGTTGGTGCAAAAAGGGTAGGAAAATAAAGCCCAAAGATGACTCTGACTGAACACTGGGATAACCCCCTGAGACACTCCCTTACGGCTTATACCACTTTTACATCATCATCAGCCAATAATCATCCACTGCTGGACATAGGCCTCTCCCAAGGAGCGCCACAACACTCGGTCCTTGGCCTTCCTCATCCTTGAATTTACAGAAAGAAGTTAAGAAATTCGAGGGTAGTATACCTCGGCTGCTCTAAGTTAAATACAAGCAACTCTTTTTCTAGGGCAGACGACTTATTATATTATTGACTAATAGTCTTAGAACAAAAGTTGTTTAGAATGACGAGTTGTGTCACTATGATTCGGATGTGCACTTTAATTTGGGACACCCTGTATACAGTATACTACCTAGTTCTCTCTGCAACACGTGCTGGTTCATGACGGCGACGGGGCGTCGCTTGAGGAACACGCCGTGCCTCTTGTAGCAGTGCCGCGTGAAGTCGCGCCGGTAGCTGTACGGCTGCGAGCAGAGCTGGGGAGGGGAAAACATTATAATTATAATATGTGGGGACATCCGACCGCAAACTGGCGGCGGCGGCGTAATAATAGGTAAATTCATGCTTTCGCATTCATTTACCACAAATAACGCACTTTAAAGCTAATTTATTTGAATAAAATATCAATGCAGGTGCTTTCTGTGCAAGCTGTTTGACGCCATATTTGTTTTGGTGACTACTAGCGCCGCAGTGGGAAAACATTGAACTAAATTTGAATCACCATCCGCTAACTAGTTGGACATTTAATGTCGCTTGTTCAATCAACGTTTGGCCTAGTCATACAATTGAATAGCCTCATTCAATAAACGAGCTAGTGATTCAATCAAAAAGGAGATTCTATCAGATGATTGCGACATATACCTACAGGGTGATCGGTAGGTAATTCGATGATTCCTTTAAGTGATAGGGAATAACACAACAACACACCTCACAGTTGTATGGCCTCTCGCCGGTGTGCGTGCGCAGGTGGTGGCGCAGCGAGGAGCCGCTGAGGAAGGCCATGGGGCAGCGCGCGCACTGCAGCCGCCGCGCCGACAGACTGTGCATCTTCACGTGACGCCCTAGAGCCGACTTCTGAGGCCCTTCTCCCGTTACAATAACTCATCACATAATTACACTCTTCGAGACTAGTCGCTGCGTAACTAACTTTCTATACCACTGTACTGCCATAAATAACTTTAAACACTGTTTAACAAGTGTTTAAAACGAAATTTGACAGATTTTGTAGGCGTTTGACAGCGCTAAATACCTGTTAAATACTGTCAAGTTTTTGTGGTAAGGCCAGTAATATATATGTCAATGGGTAAGGCCCTCACTGTACTACCACAATAAACTTAAAACACTGCTTAACAAGTGTTTAAAAGTAAATTTGATTTTTCCACGCGTTTGTCAGCGGTATCATCTCTGTTAAATACTGTCTAAGTTTTTGTGGTAACGCCCTTAATGTTTAAAAGTGGGGGTCATTTTGGTATCGACATTTTGTAAGTGGGACTTTTCAATGGCTCATGCGTGTAAGTAAGTATATAATAATATTTCCAATCCCTGTATCAGAATCCACAACAACGCACCTCACAGTTGTAGGGCCTCTCGCCGGTGTGCGTGCGCAGGTGGTGGCGCAGCGAGGAGCCGCTGAGGAAGGCCATGGGGCAGCGCGCGCACTGCAGCCGCCGCGCCGACAGGCTGTGCATCTTCACGTGCCGGCCTAGAGACGACTTCTGAGGCCCTTCTCCCGTTACGATACATCCGAGTGACTCAGTCGCCGCGAAGTATCTCACATACATTCACGCGTAGAATACCACTTTACCTACTACCACAGAAATCTTTAAACACTGTTTAACAAGTGTTTAAAACTAAATTAGATTTTTGTAGGCGTTTGACAGCGTTAAACATCTGTTAAATACTGTTTAAGTTTTTGTAGTAACGCCCTTAATGTTTAAAAGTGGGGGTCATTTTGGTGTCGACATTTTGTAAGTGGGACTTTTTCATTGCTGTTTGCTTGTGTAGGTATATATACCTAATAATATTTTCAATCCACTCATTAGAATCCACAATAACACACCTCACAGTTGTAGGGCCTCTCGCCGGTGTGCGTGCGCAGGTGGTGGCGCAGCGAAGAGCCGCTGAGGAAGGCCATGGGTCAGCGCGCGCACTGCAGCCGCCGCGCCCACAGACTGTGCATCTTCACGTGCCGCCCTAGAGCCGACTTCTGAAGACTTGTAACCACTTGAGTACGCTCGATCAAAGCGAATGTTTTGGTCGAACGAGCCTCAACATTGAAAAAGTTGTGCTCAGTGTAATACTCAAGTTGTGCTTAGGCGGCTCCGTAATTAAAACTCGGGGAATTCAACGCGCTCGCCTCAAACACGAAAGCAACCGTCCACACTGAGCGCCGAGCGAATCCTGAGTGCCCATTGAGCGGCTTATTCGCCTAAGCGTGCTCAAGTAGATAGGTACAAGGCTTAAGAAAACAAGTTCCGTCTTAGAATCCATATCAACGCACCTCACAGTTGTAGGGCCTCTCGCCGGTGTGCGTGCGCAGGTGGTGGCGCAGCGAGGAGCCGCTGAGGAAGGCCATGGGGCAGCGCGCGCACTGCAGCCGCCGCGCCGACAGACTGTGCATCTTCACGTGCCGCCCTAGAGCCGACTTCTGAGGCCCTTCTCCCATTACGATATATCACATACACTGTTTGAGACTAGTCGCCGCGAACTTTCTCACATACATTTACGCGTAGAATATACCACTGTACTACCACAAAAATCTTTAAACACTGTTTAACAAGTGTTTAAAACGAAATTTGACAGATTTAGTAAGCGTTTGACAGCGCTAAGCACCTGTTAAATACTGTCTAAGTTTTAGGGGTACCTAACGCCCTTAATGTTTAAAAGTGGGGGTCATTTTGGTGTCGCCATTTTGTAAGTGGGACTTTTTCATTGCTAATAATATTTTCAATCCCTGTATCAGAATCCACATCAACACACCTCACAGCTGTAGGGCCTCTCGCCGGTGTGCGTGCGCAGGTGGTGGCGCAGCGAGGAGCCGCTGAGGAAGGCCATGGGGCAGCGCGCGCACTGCAGCCGCCGCGCCCACAGACTGTGCATCTTCACGTGCCGCCCTAGAGCCGACTTCTGAGGCTCTTCTCCCTAAGTATCTCTGATGTGTATTCTGTGTAGACATAGCACTGGCAGGAGGTGCGTTTTGCGATAGTTGCATTATGCGAAGGGTGCATTTTGTGATTGGTGAATTATGCTAACAAAAATAAAGTCTCCGCGGTGCATTTTGCGATAGGTACTTTATGCTCCTGAACGGCCTTTGTTCCCATCGAGTCACACATCAAACCTGTCACACTGTATACAGTTGGGAATTCTTCATGAAAAGTGTGCCATCTAGTCACAGTGTTACTCGATGGGAGTGTTACTCGTTGGGAATGCTTTATTTCTGAATTCCAAACCAGCCTCTGTAACTGGATGGGAAAATGAACTAGAAAATTCCCAACTGTTCACATTAGTGGTCGAGGTGACATTATGGCAGTTTGATATTATCGACTCATATCTGCTCTGCTCCACCATGAAGAAATAATTAGGTACTTCCGAAGTACCTCAGATTAATGATGATCCTGGCGCTTACACCGCGGGCGCGCCTCGGACATAGACGGAAGATGCAGATGATCTTAAAATAATGGCAAAAAATTGGGGACCAACACCGATTCGGAAAACTTAAACTAGTTACATAACACTTAATATTAGACGACCGAATGGCGTAGTGGTTAGTGACCCTGACTACTGAGCCGATGGTCCCGGGTTCGATTCCCGGCTGGGGCAGATATTTGTTTAAACACAGATATTTGTTCTCGGGTCTTGGATGTGCCCGTAAAATGGCAATAGGCCCGCCCCCTATTACATTGGGACTAACATAACACTCTGGCGAAAAGTGGGTGCAGCAATGCACCTCTGCCTACCCCGCAAGGGAGTACATTAGTACAAGGCGTGAGTGAGTGTTTTTTTTTTTTTTTTAATATTACTATTTTGCATAACTGCCATGTAGTAGTTATAAGTTATCGCATATGGTGGAATTCAGATCCATTGGACTCTTGTATTGGCTCAAAATACTTGAGTTTTCACTATCGCCATCTACCTTAATCTCTTATTCCCTCCATCCAAAGGTTGTCTGGCAGAGATCGCTTTTAGTGATAAGACCGCCTTTAGTACCCTAATTAAGTTCATCATCATTAGCCTATAGCAGTCCACTGCTGGACGTAGGCCTCTCCCAAAGCACGCCACTAGATGCGATATTTAGCTTTTCGCATCCAAATTAAGTTACAACTTGTGTATTTTATTAATCTTTTTGGGTGTACAAATAAAGTGTATTCTATTCTATTCTATAATCGGTTTTGTCTATGGTGGAAAATCCCAACAAGTTACTGTGACTTGTTGGGAATTTTCATTTTTATAATCCCAACTAGTTACAGTGTTACAGTTGTATGTGACACGTTGGGAATGAAGGAAAAAGGTGTTTCAACGAGTAACAGAGTGTGGACTGATGGGAATTTTGAATATAAAATTCTCAACGAGTAACAGTGTGACTGGTTGAGGTGTGACTGGCTGGGAACAAAGGCTGAACGGTTGTATATATATCGTGCCCTCTGTATTCTTTGGTTACACCTTTATACTCTATGGTCAAACTCTATGGTTTGGTTTTTCACGAATAAAATGGCGGCTAACAAACAAACACGTATTTGTATTTATTATAGCTAACCCGCAAATACTTCAATCTCACTTACATTTATGCGTAGAATAGCAGTATCGCAGTGTGAGAGTCTCGAATTAGAGAGACACAGTCGGGCGGGCGTATCGTAATGGGAGAAGGGCCCAGGGAATATGTCACAAAGGGTCCGTCCTAGAATCCACATGAACGCACCTCACAGTTGTAGGGCCTCTCGCCGGTGTGCGTGCGCAGGTGGTGGCGCAGCGAGGAGCCGCTGAGGAAGGCCATGGGGCAGCGCGCGCACTGCAGCCGCCGCGCCCACAGACTGTGCATCTTCACGTGCCGGCCTAGAGCCGACTTCTAAAGCCTTGATCCACTCAGAGGAACAAAATGAATGTTTTGGTCGAAAGAGCCTCAACATTGAAAAAGCTGTGCTCAGACAGCTCAGTATAAGTATGCTCGGCTCCGTAATTAAAACTTCGACGCGCTCGCCTCAAACATGAAAACAACCGTCTACACTAAGCGCCGAGTGAATCCTGAGCGCCCATTGAGCACGGACAAAAACCGACAGATGCCGGCTCGCCCCGAGCGTGCTGAAGCGTCTCCACTTGAGCGGCTCATTCGCCCGAGCGTGCTCAACTAGATACAAGGCTTAAGAAAACAGGTTCCGTCTTAGAATCCATATCATCGCACCTCACAGTTGTATGGCCTCTCGCCGGTGTGCGTGCGCAGGTGGTGGCGCAGCGAGGAGCCGCTGAGGAAGGCCATGGGGCAGCGCGCGCACTGCAGCCGCCGCGCCGACAGACTGTGCATCTTCACGTGACGGCCCAGAGCCGATTTCTGCAAGAAAAATAGCATTGACATACCTTTTATATTACTAGCGTAAGGACATGGTTAACCACTCAAGAAAATGGCACCCTGGCGTTGGCCGTAAAATCTCGTATATCTGTCATCATGCGTTTGAATTAGGGCCAGCGCGCGGGTGACATTTTCTTTAGATAAAATGTTCTGACGTGTGCATCCTTCCTTTTGAAATCATTGGGAAATAGGCAATGTTGATGGTTCTTTATTCGTAAGAGTAAAAATATTGTGGAAATAGAGTCAAAAACTACTTCTGAAGGGGAAATTAATAGGCAATGTTGATTGATGCACAATAGAAAAATATATTGTGCAAATAGAGTTACTTAACATAAATATTATACAAGGGTGAGGCTGCATTACGTCGTTCCAAAGGAACGGTCTTAAAAATGTAGGGCAATGACGACGCAAAGCACTAATGGGAGTAATGGGTCCCTCGCCCTAATAATACTACTCACGAGTTATATCGTGTCGGAAAAGATAGATTATATCGAGTGAAATTTTTGATTTCTCGATTATCAGTTACTGCGCAATATTTTTTAATTCGAATCGCTCTCATGCGCCTTACAAACGGTAGACAAGTCAAACGTATAACTCTACCATTGCTTCATTAAAAGTTCCATGAGGAAGGCCTGATAGTAATAACGTGATAAGGTATACAAAAACTTACTCTCTTAAATCCTTTTTTGCATATATCGCATATGAAGCTTCTTTCCTCTGTATGTGATCGCATGTGACTGAAACAACAATTTATTATCACAGATAGTTCATCCACAGAGCCACCGCTATACAACATCCCTGTAATGTTGTATAGTATAGTTGTAGAATAATAGGAAAGGGTAAAATGGTAAGCGCAAGAGGGGATAGCAGAATTCGTCATTTTGAACTACTTTTAGATAGAATGCCATCAGTAACCATTCATTTCATAATTTTCCAAATAACACTATTTTTAGCAGATATTGATGTCGATTTTAAAGGCACAAAATTAAATTTTAGCGATGTCAAACTATACCTAAATTGTACCAGCGGAAAATTGAGTTTTACGGAAAACCTTATAAAGTGCAATTTTGAACAAAGACTTAGGTTTTGACAGCTCTTAAATTAGAATCTGTGCCTTCAGAATCGCCATCATTGTTCAGAAAGTCAGTGTACATAAAACCACTATAGGTACCTTTTCAGAGAGGCAGCATGGTAGAAAGCGGACACGCACAGTTCACACTTGAACGGCCGGACGCCGGCGTGCGACTTCTGGTGGTGCTTCAGATTGCCCGCCGTGTAGAAGCTTTTAGGGCATTTGTCACATTTGAACTTCTTTTCACCTGTGAACAACAAAATACAGGGTGTTGCAAAAAGGGTATACTAAGCCGAAACCTACATGTGCAGCATGGTATATCTAAGCCCTAAACTGAAATCAGAATACAAAAATTATTATTTTTTTCCATAGGAACCATGTTGGTCAGGTGACGTTTTTACTATTATAATGATTTCGAAATTTTCGGAAAGTTGTATTTTTTTCTAACATCGCCTAACGTCCCGGCATTTTAATAGCTGTTGTACGAAAAGAGATGGCGTCTAATTTAACTGGCGAATCCATACACTGTGACAAACCAATATATACTCTAAGGACAAACCCTAGTCCAGCTCTAGTATCTGTCAATGATACGCTAAGGCGCTTCGCACACTGCTAGAATCGAGGTGGCGTCGCGTAGGCTTTAAGGCGCAGGGAATTATGTGTCATTTACAATGTCAAGTTATGCCTCTCCTGCACCACCACGCTGCCTCGACTCTCGTGCAGTGAGCGGAGCACATAAGAAGAGATATTTACCAGTATGAGTAAGTAGGTGAGTTTTCAAAGCCTTAGTAATCTTCCCACAATAAGGACAAATCAGTGGTTTCTCAGTCTGCTTCTTGTAAACTTTGCTTTTATTTTTTTCCTTCTTTTCCTTTTTTGTTGGCACACACTTCAACTCAGTCATGTATATAGGTTTTATTGGTTTTATAATTACATGTTCCTTATTTAAATTTTCATTTTCCTTGTTTTTCATTATGTTTTTATCTGTAATAAATAAAAAAAGGTGTGTGATGGTGTGTGAATATATAACTTATAATATGTAACTTACCAGCGTCAACAGGTTCGTGATATTTCAGTCATTGACATTAAAAAGGGGACAGTGGTAACTATTAGAGTATTTGTGGAAGCAAAAATAAACAATGAAATAACTGTTACTTAACTCACTGTACAATGTACGTAGTTGCTTGTTTCAACTTTACTTACTTAAGCTCTTATCTTTTGTTTTCTTATGTTTGCTATAATGTTTTGTCGTCTTTTCCTTCAGGGCAGGAGGCAAATACTCTTCATCTCCGTCTGATGCTGGACCATAAGCATCATCATAGCACTGGAAAATAAAACATCTTCTATTATGTTTTGAATAATATTTTACTTTTACAACAAAAACTTTTTAGAGGGATTTTAGATTGTTAGCAATTAAAATCCGAATTATATATTGTTATGTCTACTATTTTTATATCTGCCTACCTCAGTGTCCATATTGTCATCATCATCTTCTTTGAAATTGTTTAGAAATTCCAAAATAGTAATTTCTTTTTTTTGTTCCACCTTGCATACATCTATCTTTTTAATTTTGGTATCATTATAAAAGATCTCATTTGAACTTTCAAAATTAAGCTGAAGATCTGTAGGTGGTTCATCAACTTTTTCTTCTTTACATACATGTATTTCTAGTTTGATGTCATTGATATTGTTAAAACTAATTCTTTTCAGTGATGAATCTGTTAATGTGGCATCTGATCTGAAATAAAATTAAGTATATTACTTACTGGTATGAAGAGAAAAACAATCCATACTGTACTTAATAGAGGTATCTATTATAGTATATTATAATATATTATAGTTTTTACACATAAATTTGTGCATGCTCGGTGGGAATTGCATGATGCACTTTCAGAAAGAGTTTAATACTGTACGATTCATTTACCAGTACTTATCCAAAGTGTAAGCTAGTTTTTTGAACTTACTAACTTACCTTTCAACAAGCAACTTGAAGTTATAAGCCTCTTCTAGATGCTTGCAACATCCACTGCATATTTTGCTCGGCTTGCCATCATTTTCTGCTGCCTTAAAAAAGTAAAGAAGTATTTTAGATTTATTACAGTTGGTTAAAACAAGAGTTTTGTTAATGAAACAGAAAGTGTGATGTTATAATCATATGCACTTAACATTATGTTTAATTTCATTAAGAAATTGGTGGTGAGATTGTGTAGATGTAGATGAAAGAGAAATTAATAGCTAAAATTCACCTTACCTTCAAGCTAGTTAGTGAGTGTATCATGTCTGCATATTTTGGAATTCTCTTAGATTTCGCCGGTTCAAATATAGAAAACATTCTTTTACGTTGCGATAAGCAGGTGCGGCAGGTATCCATCGTTTTAGACCACTTTCAGACTGTAATTATTACTTCGCTATTTATGTGTTAGTTGTGTTACTATAATAAACTGAGAGAAAACCGAGAAAACAGTATGAATTTTAGCCGTAGCTCGAAATATATTTTCCCTGTTTATCCTGATTTTACAGATCATAGAAGGCAGAAGCAAGGATATTTTCCGTCTCTCAATGAAAAATCGGAATTAAAATAATTAACAAAACAACATTTTGCGTTTGCGATTTTGTTTTGCTGACACTAGTGACAGTGACAGTGACACTTACAGATTGACAATCTGTAACAATCACAAGTTGTCACACTATTGTCACTGTAAATGCACAGACTAAGTCGATTCCGCCAATGTCACGTATAAAATAAGTACATTACGTGTTTTCGTTTCTAGAGTCGTGTGGTGATGCTGGCGGCTATAGTAATGGAAACGGGAATGGTCCGGTTTGCTTTTATTTAAACACAAATGTGTTCAATAGAGATTATCCATTGGTATTTTACATGCAATTATTTAACTTTAAATAAATATTAGTGATAGTTAATAAAAAAAAGTTTATATTATCTAATGCCTTTTTACTTTTATTTAGAATTCTTTAACTATAAATAAGAAATTTATACCTATTTAACTTACTTGCTAACTTCAATACCTTACCTACTTCAGGACTTTATAGTTGACGGTAGGTATGGTATGTGCTCTGACTTATGTATTAAGAAAAGAAATATCGTGAGGAAACCTGCAAACCTAGATGATCGGTGAACCCACCAACCCGCAGTGGACCAGCCTGGTGGGAAATGGTCCAAAAGTTCAGGTTCTGTAAGTATGGCAGTTTAGATCTTGGTGAGATATGCAATGCAGTGCTGGGCAGCCGCTAACTAATAACCAGCAAAGACAAAAATAAAAATATTTCTATTATAAATGAATATTTTTTGTTATTAACCGAAACCTACATATGCAACATGTTTATATATCTTAAGCCAGGAAATTAACAAATTAAGTGAGAATGTCAATTGTAAAAAAAAAACTCTATAGTAAAAGAGTCACGTGACCACCAAGGTTTCTATGTGATTATACTCATGCTCCGAAAGTATGAAGGATGAAAAGGTCTTTTCGTCCCTAAGGAAAATATACATTGTGTCTTAAATTTCGTTACAGAGTGTGTCTTAAGTTACGGTAATCCAATAAAATTCGTCATTCTAAGCAAATTTTCTAGAGAAGAAGAGGAACGAGCAGCTCACCGCAACGATATCGGTCGTTAATCTTGCATCCGCCCACATATAATTCGCTAAGTATTTATAAATTACGTACCTGTCGACCATTTGTTACGCTAATGTTTCCTTGTCAAAATATTTGCACTTCTGGAGAGTAACCATCCGCCTGTAATAAACTAGCCCAAGGATTTACTTATGTAAATACCATCCTACCTTGTTACCAGTTTAGAACTGAAGAGAAAAAGAAAATACTTACTAATTGTTGTTTAATTATCTAATAAATGTTTTAATTATTCATTTATGGATTTGGTTATGGGGCAGGATAAGACATGGTGCTTTAATCGGCGGTCATCAAACTAAAGACGAAGACTCAAAGGTAACAGTTAGGTCTGGGGGCGCTGCCGCCCGCCTTGCGGCGCGATGAGTCAGGGGCGGCGCGGCGGGGAGGCGGCGGCGGCGGCGGCGGCGGCGGCCGGGCGCGTGCAGGCGCGCGGTGCAGTGTAGCACGCGCCGTCCGCGGCCGCACACCTCCGCGCCACGCCGCCGCCGCGCCCGCTCTGCCGCACCACGCGACCCCTGGGCGCGCCGCGCGGGCCGCGGGCCAGGCCCGCGCGCCTGCTGCCGCCGCTGCTGCTGCTGGCCGCCTGGCTGGCGGTCGCCGCGGCCGACGTGGCCTGCCCGCCCGAGCAGCTTGCCTGCGCCACCTGCCGCTCGCGGGAGAACGAGAACGCGCGGGTGCACAGCCTGCGGGTGATCCGCGAGAGCCTGCTGGCCAAGCTCGGCTTCTCGCAGGCGCCGAACACGACGGGGCGCCAGCTGCCGCGCGTGCCGGCCGACCTGATGGAGCGCCTGCGCCTGGGCGCGCCGCAGCAGGACGCGCCCGCCCGCCCCGCGCGTCCCGCCCGCCCCGCGCCGCCCGCGCGCTCCATCGTCTCCCACTCGGAGCCGGACGACTTCCTCGCCCGCACCGATAATGTCCTCATATTTGCCCGTTAGTACACATTTTCTTATTTGCACACCGTAGCTTAGAGGATCTCTCCTCAGAAAAACTAATGTTTCGAGTCCTGTTTTATTCAGGATCCTGTACCTTGTGAGTTGTGAGGGTCTGCAGCCAGCCGGGCCGCAGTGCAAGTCACTGAAGTACTTATTAATTTTATTAGAAAAAGCAACCCTCTGCGGCCCGGCATAATATACTTACTGTGCGACGTAGTTCTTATCATAAAAGGGAAATTCCTAATAATTTTAAATTTCATAAAGTCTGCTGTGAAAGCACCTTTAGGGAAAAATGTAGGGCAGCAAAGCTTAATGTTTTCTTACACCGTTACCTTTAAAAATAAAAGTTTTTGTATTGTTAAAATGAGACACGTCACCATTATAATTATTGTTGCAGTAGTAATTAAGTATGTTCCAGGATTTGTTGTTTTAATAAACCAACTTTAAAACTCGATCAGACTAAACTTTGGTATAAAATTTCATGTTTTCGTGGTATGGTAGAATAGGATTATAATTTATCCAGCATAAATAAAAGTAAAATCTTTATACTTACACTGAGTCATACTGTTCAATCAGACACATAACACTAA
Source organism: Plutella xylostella (assembly GCF_932276165.1). Taxonomy (NCBI): domain Eukaryota; kingdom Metazoa; phylum Arthropoda; class Insecta; order Lepidoptera; family Plutellidae; genus Plutella; species Plutella xylostella. The sequence goes on from NC_064002.1 coordinate 2,258,176, forward strand.
AGTTCATACTTCACCCCATACCTACCTAAGTTTTTTTACCAATACTAAACGAGTTAGCAATGCTATCATAAGCCAATGGAAAAGTAATGCTACGCATTGCGAGTCCCTCCAGTATGATCAATGGACCAATCAGTTTTAGAAGACTAAAATTAAACAAAAATCATAACTTAAATAAAACTAAATGATAATTTAAGAACTTCTTAGTTAACTATACTTACCACCTTTGTTGTGTCAACCGACCCCATCTTCCTCTAACGTTAACCACGAGTTAACTGTCATGGCAGACGGATGGTAGTCTACCTGACGACATGCGACATAGTAACCACGCCTAGACAATACTAGACAATCTAGACATGCGTATTGTACCGGGCCGGTGTGTCGTGGACTCGTGGACTAAGGTTCATTGACTGGCACGTGCGTTGCCTGTAAGTGGCTAAGACAGGACTCACGCACTGCCAATGCTAATTAACAACCGATTTACGCGCCATCTTTTTGCGAAGCCCCATTGCCAATTCAAGGAAACGGTAGCCATTTTCACGTGTTGGTGACCTATCGTAAATTTGCCATCTAAAGTGGGAGAAGCAGGGCTTTAACATTCAGATTCGATTCCTGAATGGGACTAAGTACTGTGCGTTTCAAAATTGAGTATTCCAAGTAGAAAGTTGATCAGATGATAGTTAAAAAAATTAATCAACTCTTGGTTTATACTTCCGAATGGGCATGTCAACAGTCAATCATCCATGTAAACGTGATCTAAACTCTCGGCATTCTTGTCGATTATACATATTTATTTCTTAAAAAAGGGTTAAGGGAAAAAGTAAAAATTTGTACCCTCACTATTATAATGTGCTCCTGCGTGCTTATAATTTACCAGGAGAACAGATTATTGTAAATTTGAAGCCATTGTCACCATGAATGTTTTAAGTTAATCCATTTCAAAATGATACCTTTTTCCAACCCAAGGTTTACCACATTGTTTCTTTTTCTTTACATATAACTTCTGTATAACTTCATAGAACTCATAATTCGAAGGAAATACGAAATCATGTTTCTTTAAAAAACAGTTGACTACCATAAGTTTTCAGTTTATTAACCAGAAATGCTGAACTTCAGAAATTATAGCATCAGCAATGAGTGATTCATTGCCGGATAGCATAGGGACCGGATTTGCGAAAGTTTAATACAAAATACTAAGTAGTTTACGTTGGAGATTACGAGCTGAAGGTATCGCTAGTCTTTACGATACCAGAATACTGATTAACAACGGTTCATTGTGTCTTTGTGGGAATAACCTAGGAATTTAAATGGATTAACATAGGTATTCGAACATGATTGTCTTACCTGAGAAACCTGAAGGATCCCTTCTAAACATGACTAGTTATTTATTTGGGATTCCCATTCCATATCCATGTTTTGCACGTATATCTGGATCTTGTTTACGCAACAGGCCAAGAGTAATTGATCTGAAGATATTTAAAGGTAAAACAATAATTTCGATGCGAAACGGGGGTATCTAAGTTCAAGTTATGTGTAATCTGGTATAGGACGGAGCTTCGACCGTGCGTGATAACGTCTGTATACAGACTTACTGTGTCACAGTCACTCACATAGCTACAAAAAAACAAGAAATTACCTAATGTCTATAATTTTTGGTGACTTGGAGTGTAGGGAAAGGTCTGAATCTCTATACGGAATTGAGCATGATTCAAATCATTGATATGGTGATCTTATCTCATCAATCTTATCGATCATTACAACGTTCAGTACATCGATATTTTAAGTTATATTAATTGTTAAAAATAATCTATAACTTGTTTTATCAACACAAAGCCCGGTTCCTACTAGTACTAAAACAATTAATTTAGACGCAATAGTAAACAAATTTAGAAATTGCGTGCACTAAAATAACGCGTTATCTGCAACACTATGTTGCCTCGTTATAATCTAACTTGCCCTTTAGGTATCTGCAAAATATTTTGATGTGCCATGTTATTAATTTAACAACAACTTCTAAAAGTAGATAAATATTCTAAATGGAGTGATTTCCCACGAACGCTGCGCGACCTTTCTGGTGTGTATTATTTTTAGCATATCGCGGCTGATAAAGCAGGACTCACTCATTGTTTCTGATTGAGTACTGGGTAATGAAAGGTGCCATAAATATCTACACTTTCAAGACTTGTTTGTCTCGAGTGCAGGTCGACCTGCAGTCAAAACAACTTACCTATCCTACAATGTTACAGACAATATTGAACTTCAATGTATTTAAGATATTGCTTGTATGTTTTCCCAAAATAAGCTTGATTCCAAGAAACACTATAAAGGAATGTATGATGTGGTTGATGCGAATGGGTTCAGTGTTGTTATGAAGTTGGTAGAAGGGTGCGTGTCCGCCAACACAAAAGTTTTCGCCTTCTTCATAGAATATCTGAATGTGATTGATGATGGATACTTGAAATAATGCTACTGAATTACTGTTTCTTGGTTTCAAATTATATTGAGAAACATAATGTGTTTTTGGATTGCCTTCATCAAAATGAAAAAAAAAGCTTTTGCCGCTGCCTACACCTCTACATTAAAAGGACTTAGCTCTTTTTTAGACCCTTTCAATTAATCATAAATATCGTCTCTTGTTCTTTCGCGCTGCTAGACTATAGATGTCTTAGATAATACTGTGTTCCATCTAGGACATGTGGAGTCTGCGCGTGAGTGCTGGGTGTTAATGGGTCGCGGCGCACGCGCGGCTCTCGGTGTAGGCGGCAGCTCTAAGGAATATTGCCCTCGACATTTAATCAGTTGGCAAACACCGCCTCTTCCTTACTGTTACCGAGTGACCCAATTCCGGGCAGACCTCTCCTACTCTTGAAACCAACTGAGAGGATAGTCCTTTGTGATGTAATGGTAATCACTGCTACGTGTTGCGCTGCTTGTTTCATTTGGGCCTCTATTACATTTACAGTGGAATCAGATGAATATTTTTTTGCCCTGATGTAGTCAAACTTTTTATCTGCTCTACAAAATTGTTAGTTTATTTTAAAAAAATCATGTCTTTTTACACATTACCGACCAGTTATACGCTCACCCAGCTCCAACTGCGGTGTTATTTCTTTAGCTTCCTAGACATTTGTTAAAGGAATCTAAATAGGTATTATGTTCATGCAAGAATTAATTTGGAATTTAATAAAAAATTTACTGTTGCTGTTATTACTAAACTAAACATTCTTATTATGGTCATGATCCATTACTTGATTAATTTACCCTAATTTTATAGTTTTCATGATACTGTACCGAGGATCATTGGAAAGTGTTTTTCAAGAGTGGTCCGTCTGATCGTGCAGATTACGTTTCGCGGTCCCCATCCTCAAAGTTCTTAGTTCAATGGCAGTTTGATTAACGTTCGTCGAAAGAATAATCTGAAATTGCAACTGAAACGAAAGTAGGTTAATGGCTGTTAATTTTTGCGAACAGGAAATTGAGGCATAGGTATTCGGTCACTTGGTAATGGCTTTCCGCGATGACATTAATGAGATAACTACATACCGTGTTTATTTAGTCATCATTAACATCATGTATTGTAGGTATAGTGTCTCTTAACTTTTTTATTGCAGGATGCTCTGATTTGAGAGGACTAGGCCTATTGGGGACACCTCTATAAAAAAAGCGCACCTTTGTGTTCTTACCTCCAGGGTGGTGTGGAAACAGAACCAGCTAGAGAACAGTTATAGGTACTTACCTATGATTGCAAAATAATTCAGTAGGAGATAAGCTGCTATTGTTATAAATAAATATATAAATATTAAATACATTGAAGTTACCACCCTATTAACAACAGCAGTAACTATTGAAAAGAGTTAAAAGTCTGTTTCTGAGGCAGATAAAAGCTTACCGCCAGTCAGAAGTAGGTAGCTTATTTGAGTATAATATCTCTTTATTACCGTTTTACTTACAATAAAGATATTGAGACAAATTGTGTCAATTTTTCGTCGGCAATTGAGTAAAGATAAGGATGACTCTTATCTCTCTCTGAACAAGGACGAGAAGAATTACGCATGTCACCGAATGTACGCGTGTGGTGGGAATTTACAGACTGAAACTCAGCAGTTGGATGGAAAGTGTGAACAATCTTCAATCGCTTCAAACTAAAAGCTGGAAGACCTGACTACTAATAGGCCTAGGCAGTTGTGCGCAAATACAGACAGGCCAAATTAATTATGTTGAGTCTAAACCGAAGCAAAGAGAGTTGCGGGGCTACGCGCCCGGCCGCTGTCCAGATATGTCGCGGTGACGTGGTCCACTTGTCCAGATCGATTGTTTGGGCTGCCGACTGCGCCTTAATTGTTCGTGAATCAAGAGACGTCGCGAGGTGCTATAGGTGCAGACTGGTGGAAATTTTAGGCGGGATACAGATTGGCGTCGGGAAACAAATCGAACAGCGAGAAAAATACGGGGCCATCAAGATAACTGTGTGGAAACTTGAATAGTGGCTTATGGAAACTTTATAGAAATCACCTTTAGTTACCCGCTTTAAACAAAAATAATTTACTCTGGATTCGAGCCTGACCCAAATGGCTTAACTCCTTGCATCTTCGGATGCAGATCTTCGCAAAGAAATAGGTGGGCGGTCCAGTAAGTGATCCAGTGCGGAGGGCAGCGGAAGCGGGCGTGCGAATATCCTCCGCAGCTGTGCCCGCATGCCAGGGACCACCCCCATCCACCGCCCTGCACGCTTTTGCAATCATTGCGCTTTGAGGGTAAACAATCTCGACTGCATCTATTGGTATTGATGGATGGTAATTGGAAGGGCTGTTGCGTTATGGCCGTTTGTGAGAGTTTAAGTAAGACAATTAATCAAAGTTAAAAGCTTGTAACTTCTAAATGTGGTGGATACCCGAAATAAATCGGAATTATATTGGCACAATCTGATAGAAAGAGGGACTTTAAAATAAAATTCTTGAAAATGGAAGTAGCTACCGTAACTTGCCTCTAGGAAAAAAAAGCACCTGAACAATTAATATCTACCGATAGACTGTACTACAATTTGGTTTCCGCAATCAAATTCTATAGCTATAAGGTCGTTATTCGTATGACAAGAGCTGATGACATGGCCGTCTAGACGCTGGTTTCGGTACGTGACCCGGGGTCATCGTGCACTCAACATTCGCCTGCAAGTCTACTATCCACTACTGCGTCTTATGTAATGCCAATGTTTAACACATACTTTTAATCAACGGGTTAGTTTTTAACGGCACAGAGTAGGAATATCACTTAAAATTTTGGTCATAGCCATAGTTGTTGGTGAGTCAATGATCACTATCAATTATCGATTATTGCAGTATTATGAGATTTAGGAGTAAAATAGATTTTGTAAAAACAACAATAAAAAACTTTTTCAAATTTTATGCGTATTTCTAGTATTAAACCAAGCTTGTGTATAAAAAAAAGGAATTCGCCACAGTCACCACAAGGTAAATATCATCATCATCAGGTCAGGCCATCGGTTATTCTATTCTATTCAGTTTTACTATTTTTTACTTTAAATTATTCACGATTTAAGAAACGATGTTAGCAAGAAACCATTTTTACCTAGGGATGGAAAGAGCTTATTTCACCCCTAAATTTCTAGCAACAATCCTTACCTAATTTCTAACCTAATGAATAAAATATTTGCATCTTATCAAACGAGTTTTTTTTATTGGTATACCTGCCTACCTACCTACCTATCATTATCAAGCATCAGTTTTAACCGCGTGTCGCTCCTATAGCAAACAACACACTTGATCCCGAGTCAGTGACTTCCTATTCTATGCAAGGCACCTTGGAAGCAGAGGTTGTTAACCGGTGCATTGGTTGGCACACAATTGAGGCCACTGTGTGAGATAGTTCAAGAGCAATTTAGGTTCCCTAGGTCAGTTCTCCGAAGGTAACCTTGACATTGCCTAACTGGATGATAGGCAGCTTACCTGGTGAGGAAACGAACTGGCGATTCGGTCGACTAGCAGGTTTACTTGGTGAAAGAAAGAATTAGGTAAGTAACATAATTGTAAAAGGATATTAAATACAGTTGAACCCAACTATGCTATATTGTATAACGTGCTATAGTAAAACCAGGATACTTCACAAGTTATAAACCGGTCGCACTGAAAATCATTTGTTTCAATATAATTACAAAATTACCGTAAGTACCTACTTATACATTATATTTAGCAGCCTAGTAAAATTATAGAACTTGAAAAGGAATCGTATAATTACTTATGGGATGGCATTTATACTTTGAACTACTTTGAAGACTGACCTATCTACCTAAAGATAAATATGAGAAGTTATTTTCCGATTCTCTACATTCCATGAGCGTATTTAGAATTCAGAGCTCTAGAACCTACCTTTTCTGTTATTATGACTACTGAAAAATAAATTATCTGTAAGTATAAGTGTTTGTGGACGAAAACCTTGCACCTAACGTGACAAACAAATTGCAGTAAGCTATCACGTGAGGTCGCTCCGAGAGGTAGATATTATATTTTCGAGCATGTCATAACAAAATAAATTTAAAATGCTTTATCAGTCCGTACGTAGGTACTTTTATTTTAATTAATCTCATAGTTTCATAACAATAAGATAAAGTATTATTTATATCTACATACTGTACATATTTCATTTCATACGGGCATCGCACAGGTTAGCAGTCCTTAGGAAAGTTACAGTAGGTAACCTTAGCCTACCTACATACTACCTACATAAGTACAGAGAAGAGAGGATCTTAAAATGATAGTTATCATTTTGTACCCAGCTGAGTTGAGTAAGTAGGTAACTGCGCTGTTTTAGTAACTTGGTACCAAAACCACAGCTTATATTGTTGAATATAAGGTAACTACCACTTACTAATAGGTAAGTACATAAGTAGGTAGTTATAGTTAATTCTAGAGTTTCTAATAAGTACTTAACTGTGAGTGTGTAACCAAGTTTTATTTGTTTTCTACTGATGCACAGTTGCAGTAGCCGCACGGGCTAGTGTTAAGTGCTCCTTGTCGTAGTTTGTTTATAGCAGGAATAAGTTTTACGACGTCGTGTCTAGACTTCCCTACGCATCACTGACTCCACGACGAAACTTCGCATATGCCTTTGGTATATTATGAATTATGGCTGTTAAAATGGCAGAAGGTAAAAATAAATATAAAGTCTGCAGCTGTCATCTCCAGAGATTTGATCTTGACGTGACTGTGTCGTTAAAATTAAACGACGATGCAGAGAGGTGAGTAACCCTGAAGAAAACATAATTTGCGGACCACTTGCGAAAATTACGATGAGATGACAGCTCAGTTGATTGCAAAGTGCAGTTTGTCGATATCAATTTGGCGACATCCTGTGCATAAAGCTTTCTCAGACAAAGAATGGCGACTTTTTTCAGCCAATGACCGAGTGATCCAATTGTGTGATTGCTGCACGAGAAAGTCTACACCCCTTTGTGGCTTTATTAGGATTGGCAGGGTCATTGAAAAAAGTGAATGTGAAGTGTTTATGACGTTGTACCTACCTAGGTACTTGCACACTACATCACCACAGTTTATGTTTACCCTAACATCAGCAGTTTAGGTATGATTTGACTCCAGAAGATTAATTTAATGTGTAGGTACTAACTAACACTGGATATTTCATAACATAATAGTTAGGTAGTATAATATTTATTTGCACACCGAAACACATTACAGATTACACTTAATTAAGCATAATATACTTGGGTGAAAAGGAGGGAAAGACGTTGCTTCGTTATTTTATGAAATTTGATATTTCGTTGTTACACCAAATGTTGAAACACCAAAAAAAGTGGTTAAGTGTGTTTGAACTTTCAATACCTAATTCTTGACTGCCTCGACATACAGTTACGGTTTTGATATCATTGTCTAGCTTATTTCAAAAACTTTTAATAAAATACTTAATTAAAATAACATCAAAGGGGGGGCATTTGCAAAGTACGTAATTCAGTAAATGTCAATGTTAGCTGCTTTTATTGTAAAAAAAACCGGCCAAGTGCGAGTCGGGCTCGCGCACAAAGGGTTCCGTAGTTAAATCAACCTATCTCAAAAACTATAAGAGATACTTTGATCAAACCAAAAATCGTTGAAAGAGTTAATTAGCATGCATCACCTCTATTTTTTTTAGAATTTTATACCCCGTAGTTATAAAAATAGAGGGGGGGGGACATACTTTTTACGACTTTGAGAGCTGATATCTCAAAAACCGTTTACTTTAAGAAAAATGTTTTTTAGAAAACTTTATATCATTTTAAAAGACCTTTCCATTGATACCCCACACGGGTATGTACATCGAAAAAAAAAATTTCATCCCTCAGTTACATGTATGGGGGGCCCCACCCCCAATTCTTTTTTTTACTATTTAGTGTCATATTTTTGTAGCGGTTCATACAACACATATTCCCATCAAATTTCATCACTGTAGTACTTATAGTTTCCGAGTAAATCGGCTGTGACAGACGGACAGACGGACAGACGGACAGACGGACATGACGAAACTATAAGGGTTCCGTTTTTGCCATTTTGGCTACGGAACCCTAAAAACCTAGATTAGGTCATTTTAATTATTTTATGTAACTAATTTAGCAGTTTATGGATATTTTATTGGAAAGAGGTGACTTTTTGTGGATAAAAGCATTTTATTTCATATCCGTTAGGCGTTTAAAACTTGAATTATGATTTTCTATGTAGAAGAAGAAAAATCTAAGTATTTTAAACTTTAAAATGGCCGCCATTTCTAGAATATTGAGATTTGATCCCTCATATGGGGGTTTTTTCTCGATGAAATTAGTCTTAAAATCCACCCTTAAAGTTTATCGGGTCCAAAAAACAACACACTGTATATTACTACAGTATTTCAGGGGGTAGTCGTTCAGTGTAGCGAGCATAGGATTCGATACTATTTTCGAATCTACACGAAGGGTCACTTTTACCAAACGCTTAACGTATATAAATCAAATTTTAAATACATTTTGTACTAACTGACAGACGTATGACAGGCTACTAAATACGATTAGCGTTTGGTGAAATTCCACCTAACATATGGAAAAAACAAATGTCACTTTTGGAACTAACTTTGCCTTACATTTTGACAGTGACAGTTGACGATACGCAACGTTAACGGAGGATCGAAACCTGTGCTCACGACTCAGAACAACTTTTCGAAATAAGTTTTCGGTGTAGTAAAGAAAAAGAAACTGCGAATTTGTATGGAAAGATAAAGTCCTTGGGAAAAATACATGGTTAGTTAGTTGTATATTGGTTGTATACAGTTGTATGGTTTTTTTGCCGTGCAGAGTAGATAATCTAACACAGTGACAATTTGGCCAGAGTCACGTGGTACAGAGAGAAAAAAACACAAATGTCATGTCAATGACAATGTAGTCTGTGTGCAGTTGACGTTTTTAGGCTGTCATTTGTCAATGTCATTGTCAAGGCGAACAGCTGATTATTTTGGTTTCGAAGGTTCTTTCCTCGTTTCCTCGTAGAGTAGATTAAAATTATAGTTTTGTGAGCGTGTAAGTGAGTATTATGATTCATCAGTTATATAAAATTTTGTGCAGTTTATTAGGAAAAATTCAGCTTGTATTTTTACGTCTCATTTCATTGCAGTTATATAATGTCAACATTGTTTTCAGAAGTTTCAGTCTGTCTACAATGATTTTAATAAAGCAAGGCTCTTACCTACATGTTTCATCGCTAATAAAGTGCCACTGGAAGAGATGCAGCCAGTGCATAAAGCTGTTTTCATCTGAAGCTCAAAGACAACCACTTGGTTTAGACAATGATGGCCCATGGGCTGTATATGAAGAGAAGGTGCTGAATGGAACCTTGACCAAAGATCCACATCAAGAAGTAGTCATGAGGCATCTAGAGAGCATCTCGAAAGAAGTGAGAAATTACCAGCCACCTGTTATCAAACCTCAAGGTGGATTCTTCAGCTTCTTAAGAAGTAAACCTCAAAAGATAGTGGCACCAACAGGCCTCTACATCTATGGAAGTGTGGGAGGAGGGAAAACTATGATGATGGACATGTTTTACGAAACTTTGCCAGTAAGTAATTAACTGTAACAAGGGATTGTTATAAACTTAATGAAAAGATTAATAAAATTAGAATGGAATAGATAAACAGTTAATTTTTTCTGTGATTTCTTGTTTTTTATTATAATTGAAAAACAATCTTAGTAGCTGGAAAAATATGAAGTTTCAATATGATAGAAAAGACATGGTAGTTGACTGTATGTTGTGTGTAGTGCTAATGTAATGTCAGTGAGCATGAAAAAATCTACAATCCATTTTCAGATAAAAGAGAAGCTGCGAGTGCACTTCAATTCCTTCATGCTGAATGTGCACGCAAGGATACACGAGCTGAAGATCAAGTCCAGCCGAGGAGCCAGCTCGTTCCGGGACGAGAGCTCCAAGCCCTTCGACCCCATCCCCCCTGTGGCTGCGGATATCACTCAGGAATCATGGCTTATTTGCTTTGATGAGTTTCAGGTCTGTACTTTTAATGCTGGTCCTGGTACCCCACTTGGCTATTCAAACAGCTTGGCAAATATGCAAACAAGCCTTAAAATATGTATAGACTCCAAAGAGATATGAGTATTCATGAACAAACAGTTTACATTCAACAAGGGGTGGTCTATTTTATTTATGTATTCAGTAATATTTTGTGGCAGGTGACTGATATTGGGGATGCAATGATTCTGAAACGCTTGTTTACACAACTGTTTGACAATGGATGTGTTGTTGTAGCAACAAGCAACAGAAAGCCTGATGATCTGTACAAGAGCGGGCTGCAGCGGAGTAACTTTGTCCCGTTCATTCCCGTGCTGAAGCATCATTGCCAGGTGGTCCAGCTGGACTCCGGCATTGACTACCGGCTGAGGGGGATGGGCAACAAATATGGAAAGTTTTTCATGTGAGTATCTTATATCATGTGATTTCTTTATTGCTAGTAATGTGGTTGACATAATAATTATGCAGTGCTGTAGCAATGTCTAGTAGATTGTTATGACTGTTGACGTCACTCCTATGTCATGGGTAAATGGGTATCTTATCTTAAATCCAAAAGTTGTGAGTAATTTTATCTCAAGATAACAATGCACCAAATACGATTTAACACTGACAAAGACCCTGGGGCTGATAGTTTTAGAATTGCCAACTTGGGTAGGGCTTTAGGGGCGTGTGTAGGTTTTAGGAAAAAAAAGTTCAAGTTCCAACAAAAGCCAAAGGCCAAACTTAATAAATGGAAATGAATTTAATATGTATTTCAGAAATTCAGAGCTGACACCAGATAACGATGCAGTAGAGAACTTGTTCAAGTTCCTGGCTTCTAAGGAGAATGACACAGTGAGGCCCCGAGTCATCAACATTATGGGACGAAATGTGCAGTTCGCCAAGTCCTGTGGCCGAATTTTATACACTTCATTCGATGAGTTGTGTGATAGAGTGAGTACTATCATACAGTAACAATTTTGACCTCAAACTTAAACAATGAGATCACTGTTTTAGTGCACTTTATTGCTATAAAATATTAATAAATGAGTATTGTTCTCTAATAAATAATAAAAAGTAATGATGTACCAAAATTTTCAAAATATTAAGATAAATTGCATTTTCATGGAAATAAAGAATGCAGTGTTTCATCACGCCATCCTTGAAATACAATGAATGATGCCTTTTGTCTCCCGAGAGACATCTCAATAATGTATGCAACTTTAAAGTAAACTATATGTAGCTAATGTAAAATGTTTTCAGCCGCTGGGAGCAAGCGATTATCTAGTCATATCGAAGACTTTCCACACAGTATTCATACGGGATGTCCCGCAAATATCCATCACGAAACTGCGATCTCAGCTGAGAAGATTCATTGTACTTATTGACACCCTTTACGATAATAGAGTACGAGTAAGTATTAAAGTATTTTTCATTAAAATTACGGTCAATTACACTGCCTGGTGGTAAATACTCAAGAGTTGTGCTGAGGATTTGGTTAGCTAGAGTCCATTCAAGCACATTTTATTGAAGTCTCATGCATATAACACCTGAATCCCGCAATGAACAACTATTAAAAGAGGTACCTCACTGAAGAGACAGAGTATTGTAGCGATATGAGGCACTTATTGAGAGCATCTAGTAAGTCCAGCAGTGGACGGCTATTGGCTTATGATGAGGACCTATATCGTCCTTGGGAAGTGCTTTAGTTGATGTCAATGTATTCCAAATGCGCTCTTATGTGTTCCCAGGTTGTAATAGCGGCGGACTGTGACCCGAAGGAGTTGTTCAAAATGGAACAAAGCGACGAAATTGGCGATGCTGACAGGGCCTTGATGGACGACCTCAAGATCACTAAAGATTCTGTACGTTGTCTATAAGATATATTTATTTATTACTAACTGTTCCCGTGAGCTTCGCTTCGCCTTAAAAAGTTTTCCCGTGGGAATTCCGGGATAAAAAGTAGCCTATGTTCTTTCTCAGGGTCTAGACCATATGTATACAAAATTTCATTCAAATCCGTTCAGTCGTTTTGGCGTGAAAGAGTAACAGACAGACACAGTTACTTTCGCATTTATAATATTAGTTAGGATTTGAACTTATAACTATCATTAAAAGCAATATAGAAGTATGTAAAAACTCGTAAATGCTAATGCTAAGTCAAGGCGATATGCAAATTTCGTAATGAGGAAATTATGTAAACTATCTTTCAGTACCTTGGTCCAACTCATTGCAAACCTATTTAGGCATGAAGGAACAGCGTCATTTTAATTATTCTAGACTTTTCATTACATTTTTCTCTATATTTCGCAGGAGGACGCCAAAGCAGCAATATTCACGGGTGAAGAAGAGATGTTTGCCTGCGACCGATCCCTGTCCCGCATCATGGAGATGCAGACCGAAGAGTACTGGGAGAAGTGGGGCAAGCACATCAACTAACCAGCTATTGTTGTCAGTACAGGCCACTACATAAATAAGTATACACTACACTTTGTTATGAGTACCTAGTATAAACATAAATTCATAAACCGTGAAATCTTAGATTAGCGGTATGTGAAGTTTTGCGTTTGTAAAGGTAATAAATAAGTGTGCATATATTTATGTAGTTGACTGTACAATAGTTGTACAAATCTTCCACACAGGAATTATTTGACTAAAATATGCCATTTAGGTATTGAAAGTTTCGATTACCGATTTCACGTTCATACTTTAAAAGTAATTTCGTAGTTTGGTCTTTTGCCATTTTATCTCCCAAATTAATGACTACTTATCTAGGTATAGGAATGTGTACAAATGTACCAACATTTTATGTTTTTTTAAGCAATAATCAATCGACTCTACGTAAATAATAATGTACAGTATTAGATGACATTCAAGCAATAAATTAGTTTTTAAGCAAATAAATGTTACCAGTTTCTTATTGGCTCGATTTACTTAAGTATCCGGAATATTTATTTTCATACTTCCATTTTACTTGTTTATATTTGATGTGAATTCATTAACTTATTTTTGTATTAAAGTTTTAAATAGTTTATTTTCTATTTTATTTTGTCACATTTTACATTTAGCTTTACCTACCAAGGAAGATTGCACCCCAGTCAACTAGTAACATAATTAGTAGCTATTGTACCTTGTGAAGATGACCAAGAGATGCGAACAGGTGTGCAGAATATGACCCCGCTGCAGATCGGTGGTGAGGCAGTGGAACGCGTTCACAAATTTACCTACCTCGGCAGCGTTGTCTCAGAAACAGGAGGTACAGAAGAGGACGTCATTTCGCGGATTGCCAAAGCCCGAGCTACTTTCGCGCAGTTGCGACCAATATGGCAATCACAAAAGTTAACCAGAAGAGTCAAACTGAAAATATTCAGGTCAAACGTTAAGTCCGTGTTGCTATATGGTTGCGAAACGTGGAAGGTAACCAAACCCATCTCGCACCAGCTTCAAGTCTTCGTGAACCGATGCCTTCGACGCATACTCCGAATATACTGGCCCAATAAAATCTCCAACGACCAACTGAGAGAACGGTGCCACGATACCCTGATCGACCAGCAGATCAAGCGACGCAAGTGGAACTGGATTGGCCACACCCTCCGAAGAAATTCTGACCACATACCCAAACAGGCGATGGATTGGAATCCGCAAGGAAAGAGAAAGCGTGGCCGTCCCAAGCAGACCTGGCGACGCACGGTAGTGGACGAAGCGAAAAAGATCGGGAAGTCTTGGAGTGAAATCAAAGGCGAAGCTCAAGACAGGTTGCGATGGAGAGTCACTGTGGACGCCCTCTGCCCCATCCAGGGGACATAGGATACTAAGTCAAGTAAGTCAGTACCTTGTGAAGCTTATAAATCGATTATTCAAGCATTGACGGTTTATGAGTTTGGCGAAGGCATATAGCCACTAATGAAGCTGGTCTTACCTACTAGTGCCTCAACACCGACTATTGCGCACTATTTATTCAAAATGGTATCCCCAGCTTAGGCATAAGCCTTGCACACCTATTCTCTAGTCTACTCTTATGGTCTATTCCCACTAAACTAACCAATCCGGCACAGGAATCCAAAAACAACACGTAAAAAAAATTGTACGATTTATTAGTAATCTCTAAACAATATACTCACAACAGCACTTCTCTCAGTCGTACATATGGCTGTAGTACTCCTGGTACACTTGTATATACGTCTCCTTTTCTGTTGGCGTCATTTTGGCGATGACGTCATCGTCCACGTCGGTCAGTGGAAGAGGCTTCCCGTTCACCATCACGTTGGGAACGTTTGTGTCGGAGTCCGAGTCTTCGCTCTCCATTTCAGCTGCGAATTAAGGGGTTGTTGTTGTAATATTATTCAGAGAATACACTCACGTGCAATGAAAAAGTCCCACGTGCCTGCCATTGACGTTCTATGTTACTGGAACTTTTCATTGCTCGTGAGTGTAGTTGAAAGACGACTGAATTAATTGAGATAAAACATAGCGAAGAACATTGTACATATAGATTTCAAATAAAAGTGGGGTGCACGGGATCTTGTTCAGATGTTACATCAAGTTACATGGCTACATACAGAGACCAAGCGTAGGTATTAGAAAATGGAGTAAGTATACTTTAGGGGTTCCCCTCCTCTGGCCTAATCTTTATTGCCCTAAACTTGTTTCGCATAACTCGTAAGGTCTAAACTTTTTTGGTAGAATCATCACTTCACCAAGTCTTATGTGGCATAAGACTCGTTTCGTCTAAAACTTTTTTGGCACAAACTTGAAACACCTAAGTCTCGTTTGCTCTAATTGTTCGTATTGGTATAATCTTGATTCTCCTAATATTATATTTACAAATACAATATTAAGTATGTTTTAAATGTACAAATTGTGGTATTTTTCTCCTACATCCCGAAAATCACGATATTGAATGATCAAAATATCGAAAGTGAATGACCATTATAAGTAATTATTACAAACGCCATTAAACCCCATGGGATCGAAACCTAAAGATAGGTGCGACGACGAGCAAAGCGAGGAGGAGCGTGTTAGGTGCACATTATCGTCAAAAGCAAAGCGGAGCGCAGCGAAGCGGAGCGGAGCGTTTCCCACATAGCGGCAACAATACAAGGCACCAGTTTGCGCTATGTAGGGAGATGCTCCATCAAAGTTAAAGCCAAACGAATATTATTACTTTATATAACCTATGCCATAGCATTATTAGACTATTCAAGATTTGGCTATACCATTATTAGGCTAAACAAGATTATGCGAAGTAACTTTTTACTAAAAGAGATTTATGCGATACGATTTTCGGCGAAACGAGATTTTGACCAAACGTTACTATGCAATACGAGATTAGGCAAATAAATCTTAGGCCAAAAAAGGTAGAACCATCTACTGCATATAACATAAGGACTCCATATCTTACCGACGGCGGCGAGCTCGTCCTTCAGTTTGAAGGGGTCCTTGGACTCGTCCCCGCTGGAGTCCGAGCTCTCGGGCTCGATGCCCTTCACCGCGTTCGAAGTGGGGTTGCCTGGAATTGGGAAATAAATTAATAATTTAATTATTTGCACATTCACGATAATATTGCATCACTGTGGTTTGGTTCCGTTACCTACAGATCAGTTCGTGAAATGAGATAGCACGAATAGGTCTACTACTACCCATCTATATTTTCAGAATAATCAAGACCGGTTGTTTAATAGCCAAAAGTCATCTCCGCTTCCTGCATAAGTATAAGACCAGTTGTTGAATAGCCCAAAGCCACATCAGGGCAAATCACAGACTAAAGAAGACTACGATGGTTAATACTGTAGAATATCGTGAACTGATACACGAAAGAGACAAAACACTACGCACCAGTATTCTGCTTCTCGTGTGCGAGCAGGACGGACATGATGTCGTCGTTCTTCTCCTTCCCGCTTCCCTTCGCGTTGCTGGCGTTGCTGGCCGCCTTTTCGAGCGCTGCGTCTGAGGAATGGACGCTGTCGCCCTGGAAATAACATTGGTAACCATTAGAAAAAAAGAAAAGATGAAACGAACCCTTTATTTGACAGAGCGAGACAGCATCTACACACATCTCAAATCGACATCGTGGGTCAAACTAAGGTAGTTAAGAACTTAAGGGCGATTGCACCAAATTCTTAAATCTAGATTTAGTAAGTATGTCGATTTAAGCCATAAATTAATATGGATTGACGTTACTTAAATTGACATTACACACATATTAAAATAACATATTAAATCTAAATTTTATATGGACTGACGTTTCCTAAATCGATTTTTTTTTCTGTAGGTAGGTATATAGCGCGACTCTTCAAGAGAAAGACAGTATCTAAATAGTTAAGACCTTAACCTGTAGAGCCACTTAGTTCCCGAGTTGGGTTACTGACAAATTTTATGGTAGCGTCGTAGGTCTCCAGTTGGGGTACTAGGGGATAGACACAAAGGTAAGATTACAATACAGTACCTGTTCAGCCCCAACAATGGTGCTCTCCACCATCCACACGGGCCGTTCCTTCCTCAGCTTGCTGGCGTCGGCGCCGGCGTCCTCCTCTCCTATAGAGATGTCCACTCGAGTCTCCTCCACGGCCAGGCCCTGGCTGCGGGTCCCATACGGGAGCAGTGATGGCTCAGGAGGGTAGCGCTTCTCACGATGGAAATGCTGGATTCTAATTCCGGCCGTGGTATTTACCAATGAGTTTTTTTTTACCTACTATATATAGCGTGACTCTTCAAGCGAAAGAAAGTACCTACTTAAATCTAGCTGCAACTATCATCTGTTAAGATGCTGTGGCCACTGATGAAGGGCGACTTGTACCCAAATCTTAAATCTAGATTTAGTGTTTCATCTCGCTTAAAGCCATAAATCAATATGGATATACTTTTCTTAAATTGAGATTAGACACTAAATCTGGATTTAATATTTTGATGCCAGTCGCCTTTAATCTAGATTTAAGATATTGGTGCAAGTCGCCTGAAGGTTAGAATACAATACCTGTTCAGCCCCAACAATGGTGCTCTCCACCATCCACACGGGCCGTTCCTTCCTCAGCTTGCTGGCGTCGGCGCCGGCGTCCTCCTCTCCTATAGAGATGTCCACTCGAGTCTCCTCTACGGCCAGGCCCTGGCTGCGGGTCGCTTCGCCCGACCACTCCATGCCTGGGGGCCGCGCGGCCATGGTTTTTGAGGTTAGACTGGAATGGAGGAGGGAATGGGTTATAATATGCGATGCAAAATTATGCTGGTTGTGATACGGTGTAGTTAAGATAATTTTATGTTTTGGGCACTGTTCCCATGACCGCGCACTTGGGTCTGCACAGAACTTGCCACTGCAAGTTCCACCGTAAAAAAACGAAATTTACACGGCCGTACTGCTCTGGAATGCCCTTTCTGAGGAATTATGACGTGCACCTTCTGTGGCTTCCTTCAAAGAAGGGGTCAAAAGGCGTTATCAAGTAATTTCAAATTAAGAGGCGCCTGTATGTATGTATGTATACTAGACCCTTTGCTGGACAGTTGAAAGGTCACTCAGGGAGGATGGTTTCGTGCACGAAAATGACGTCAATAATTAAACATAACTTACCCTCGAATAGTATTAATATCGACAGGTTCCGGCTCCAGAATCTCAGGCGCTAATTTAATGCCCTCGACTTCTCGTAAGAGAATGTACAAGGGTTCTAACTGTTCGTTGAACTTGGCCATTAGCAGTCGAGAGTCCTTCTTGGGCAGCGCTGATTGGTCCTCCTCGACCACCGCGTTGCAGAATGTACACCGGAACTCTTGCGTCATCATGTCGTATAGCTGGTCAGCCTGGGGTGGTTGTAACGGTCAAATGTAGTCTCCAGGAAATTAGGTAAGTTACTAATGAGGTAGGTAATAATATAATAATAATTCGACAGAAAACATAAAATAGGTAATAGGTAAGTAGTTCTTAAAATCTGTGCTGAAGTGGCAGTGATGAAGTCATGTCTGCGGATGCCTACAGGGTAGACTAATTCTCGGGTAAAGAACATAGATGTAGCAAGACACTCTCTAGCTTGGTGGGCCGACGGCCTTCTACAAGGCAGGTAGTGGTTGGAATAGGAACTCTGAGGGCAGAGCTGTGTGGCGTTCCTTGGGAGAGGCGTTAATGGCGTTCCTTGGGAGAGGCGTTATAACTGATGGTGATGATATGAACTGGAGTTAGTATTTAGGTATAATGGGGTAGGTAGGTACCTCTAAATCCGTAAATGTCTTGAGACAAGCTGGACACTTGAAGCTAGCCCGACTAGTGGCGTCCCTCTCCTCGGTCTCCATGCGCTTGCGCATCAGATCCAGCTTGTACTTGACCACGTTCACGAACGTCTTGTAGTTTATGAAGTAGTAGTTCACTTTCTGAGCTTTGCCGTCCGGTCCTGGGGAACAAACATAAGTACCTAATTATAAAATTTTGGAATAGGTGAGTTTTTAGGTACTATTCTATTCTCTATTATATCTCTGTGGGGGTGTAAATACCTGCACGTGGCTCTCTCGAGTGGAACCTTTCTGCATATCCTCAAGGTCTAAACTGGTCTAAACTGCCTTCCTAGCTTGTACCATTTCCCACTACGCTGGTCCACTGCGGGTTGGTGGGATCACATATCTAGATGTGCTTCTACATATTATACACAAAATAACTAGGTAGGTACGGTGGCCTGCGCCTAAAAGTATACAGGCGGAGTTTTTAAAATAGCGATCTCAAGCTCACATGCTGCTCAAGCACATCCACATAAACACCACTGCTACACACATCACACACAACAGGTCCCCGGATTTATGACAGATGTAGCTGGTCCCTTCATCATCAGGGAGCTATTTTAAAAACTCCGCCTGTATACTTTTAGGCGCAGGCCACCGTACCTACATTTTATTTTATCCACTCGATCTCTGACTCTGCACAGTATTTTGTAATGAAGAGGAATGGGGGCATATAAGTGCAAGGTCAGGTTGAATCATCTGACATTGGATTTGAGTTTTTGTTGACTGCAGCCGGAACCAGAATGAGTCGCCGCATTTTAAATAAGTAGGTACCATCTTAGCTTGATAGAGAAAAAAACACCGGAAGAGATTTTACCTGTTTCCATTTTCAGTCTGACTTGGATGAATTTGTCGTTTTTTAGTGTGGCTATCCGCGCTCTCAACATTTTGCGTTCAAATTTTAAAAGTTCACAGATGTCGTCTTCTTTCATACCTGCAAAGAAATATAGTTTTTAATTAGGTACCTACCTACTATTTTAGCAACATGGACAGTCTGCTCAGTGAGTATTTTTGATAAAGATCACTTTACGCATTTGGATGGTGTCGAGGCCTATAGTCCGTTAGTGGATGACTATGGACTGATGATGATGATTATATTTTAATATAAGGTTTTAATTGTAACCTCAAGCTGGCCCAATCGTTCAAGTTTTAGTAGGTACTGTTACCTAATGTTAAAGTAGTTAGGTAACTATATAGGTACTTTTCGACAGTTCTGTTAGTCAATTAGATGGACTACTCTTCGAGGAGGCCTCTTTCATACACCACAGAATTTAAATGCTTCTCAGATACTCACAGGGATTCCGCACCAGCATGTCCACAATAAGAGCATCCTCGATGCTGTAGAAGCCGCGGACCACGAGCCGCGCCAGCTGCTTGAGGCTGCTCGGCACCTCGGTCACCAGGCGCTCCTCCGTCATCGCTGCGGCCAATCAGGGGACGGGGTTGGAGGTACGGCCGTCGCTGAAGCCAATTAGAGGGCGGGGTTAGATGTATGGTAGTTGAGCCGATCGCTGCAGCCAATTAGAGGACGGGGTTGAATGGCAGGTTGTTGTAACACCAACTTCGGACAATTTATAACTATTATTATACTTATTGTAAGGATCTACTATGAATAACTAGTTACTTACCATGATGAAAGCTCAAGCTTGCTAAGTTTCTAGGATTTTAGGATAGTAGATGGGTATTCCATGAGTGAACAAAGGCTTTTATTCATAGCTGAATTTTATATACATGTGGACTTTTACGAGTAACTACTTCCTGTCGTAAGCGTTTGGATAACGGACGCTATCGCCATAAAAAAACATTTGTGAAGGGTTGCAGTGGTTACCACTGTAGTAGGTAGTCACACTTCGGTTACTTAGGGTAACCATGTTTTCAGGTAAAGCTACTTTTGGTATACTTAGGTATTATTTAGGAATACCTATCTCAAATACCTACCTATCTGCTATATAGAACCACATAGCTTTATACTTTAGTTACTGAAATAAAAATGATATTTATTGAAACAAAACCTTTATTTCACATTAATTATTCTAAAACGGCAATTACAATGATTATGTTATAAAAATAGATTTATATCTACAAAATAAGACTTTAAACCAACGAACTAAAACGGTAAATAACTAGTTTGTAGTACAGTAAAGTGTGGTAAAATATACAATTTGTACAAATATTTTTAAAATTAATTTGGCAATATTAATCGTTTAATTTCATTCATTGCATAGCTTCACCTGCAGGAAGGCATCTCACGGGCGTCATTACGTATGATAAAGCATTTAAAAATGTAAAATGCTCTGTATTAATACTTTTAAATGCATAAAATTGGTCTATAGAAACTAAAATACTAAAATGAAATATCAGTCTTATTAAATACCAATTCAGAAAAATAAAATTGTACAGGGAACATTATACCTACTGAATAATAAATGCTTGATAACATTGTGCATTCATCAGCATAAGCCATCCATCTGTCATGGGTCAGGGACTCATAACATTATGTAAGCCGAATTTTCTTAAGTTCACAGTTTCAGACCTTTGTTAAATCTAATTGACATAAATAAAAGCCTACTTATAAAAACTTTCCATTAAATGAGCTTATTTACATCTACACTTAGGTAAGAATGTAATAGAATCTTAACGTAATACAGGAAGGCAAGTAAACATAACTTATCAAAGTTAATCAACACACTCACAAATAAATACATATCATACACTTAATGAATTAATCAGTGTGCGTTCCCTCAAGAGTCATTTGTATATTCTCTAGTGTCTGATAAATGATCCTGAAGTTGGGTCGGTCTCCGGGGTGGCTGTTCCAACACTGCTTCATCAGATCATACACACAGCGGGGAGTGTTGTCAGGGCAGGCTAAAACATTGCCATCCTTTAAAAATCTTACAACTTCTTCATGGGTCATCCCAAAATAAGGCTGTAAGGCAAATGAGAATATCTCCCACAGGCACACTCCATAAGCCCATACATCTGACTCCAAAGTATACTTATTGTATAAGATGCTTTCCAGTGGCATCCACCTCACCGGTATAGCATCATGCTCATCTCCTTTATAATAATCTTGTAAATAGATTTTGTGTGAGAGTCCAAAATCTGCTATTTTAACAACCATATCATCATTAATTAAACAATTTCTTGTAGCTAAATCTCGGTGGACGAATTTTCTATCAGACAGATACACCATTCCTGAGGCTATTTGCCTGGCCACATGCAGCAGATCTAGGTGAGAGAGGGGGGTGGCAAGTAGTCTCATCTCTTCTCTGTTCTCAAGTAGTGGTGGGTAGTTAGGGGCAGTGCTGCAAGCTCTCAGATACTCATTCAGATCACCTTTCCCCATATACTCAAACAACAGGCACATTGGTCGGCCAATAGCACAAACTCCCAGCAGCTTCACAATATTTGGGTGATCAAAATCAGCCAACAAACATGCCTCTCTTTCAAAGTCTAGTTGTAGGTCATGTGATGCTTCATCCTTGAGCATTTTTACAGCTACTAATGTGAATTCTTCATCAGGTATTAATCCAGGAGCTTTAGCCTGGAACACTCTGCCAAATGCACCCTGGCCTAAATCACGAATGTATATGATGTTATTTCTAGGAAACTCTAGTTTCTCCAACTTAGGGTTCAATTGAGCCCCAGTAGTGTGATAGGCTAAGTTGCTGGGAAGTTTGTCCAGATCAATATCCACATTTGGTAGTCTTCTGCTAGCAATATTACACTTAGAATAATGGCTTTTTAGGAAATAGTGGCATAATAGTGCCACTGAGGCTACTCCTAAAATACAACCCAGTCCCGCCACTGACAGCAGGAGAACAAAGGTTGGTGTAAAATAATTCTCCATTATAATGTTTGGTCCAGCTATATTGTCAAAATCCTCACTAGAGTTGGCACAGATGGGTATATCACAATGCTCCCAGCGAACCTCCGAATCCATAGTGTAGCACCACGGCTTTTTCTCCTCACCACCTGCATTTCTACAATAATTGGTGGAGTTCTGCACCTCTGGGAACACAAGTGGGGGTCTTATATGTTTGTGTGGAGACTGGGACTCCCAGGCTTGACAGGCCTTCCCGGTCTCGGTGACATTGACAGTCCCCTGGTAGTACTGGCCGCTGCCGTGGTAGCAGTTGGTGGTCACCTGGCTGTAGTCCATGTCTGTGATGCCAATATTGTTACAAGTCACTTGTGCCCCTTTCCCGGCAAACTGTGGCAGCTCTTCACAGTTAGGCAGCCTGAAGTGTCCACGAGATTGGAAATATACTCCTAGTTTTTTCTGCTCTTCTATGACTATCCAGTTATTGTAACAGAATTGCATTTTTACAGCCATACAGTCTTCATAACAAAGTGGTAGTGCAAATTCTCCATCTCTATTGATGCATTTAGGAAATGCATATGCACATAGTAGTTTTTCAGCCCTGCTTTTACATGGCTCTTTTAAATTAGATATCATCTCTTTCCATAAGCCAGTAGCAATCTTCTCATTCTCAAGGCCTCCTGTGTGATTGTACCATACAAATCCTGAGGAATAACTTTTACACACTTGGCCATTGTATGGAGCACAATAAAGATACACTGATTTAACTGCAAGCAGTATGGTAAACACTTTGCAATAGACTTCCATTGTTTTAGCCAATGAGGGTTTGGTTAACTTGTAGGTTTGAGTAATATGTTTACTTGCATTTTATAGCTGGACTATAATAAACTCTTGATTAATAAAATGATACTGGCTGGCCAGAATTTAATGGCGGACACATTATTATTGATTTTAGAGAGAGTGGCGTTTTGTTTGGCTGTTTCTTTGGAGCCGGAACGGAATGGATTCATGGATGAACGGAGAAAGAAAAAAAAACAATAGAAAGAGATACATTATTTCATAGTAGCAAGTGTGAAAGAGATGGTCTACTGAAAATTTATTGCCATGTACAAATGAAATTTCAGGTTTATTTCTATAACTTAGATTTTGGTTAAATAAATCGAAATATATCTGTACCTTCAATGACTAGCACAGCAAAGAAATTCATAAGAAATATGAAGCAGAGATCATCTTGATTCGTGGTACCCTAACATAGAATTAGTGGCATTCATTGGGCGAAACGTAAAGTAGCTAGCAACACTTTATATGTTCTAAAGTTGGCCATACTGATTGTACCGAAATGTCAAATTAGACGTAAAGAAGTTTACATAGTGAAGGATCGTATTTACCTGTAATGGCAGCAATTGAGAAAGTAAAGGTGGTTGTCCTTGGTGATTCCGGTAATAGAATTGATTTATTTTATGCGGGCACAACACTCACTGAATCGCACTTTGTATTTACATTTTAAACTCAAAATAACAACACTTCCAAAAGAGTACTTGCTTGTTATTCGCCACCATGACACTTTGTAAGGGTTACCAACTTAAATAACTTATACATTTTCCCGCGCTATTTTTAAAAGTGTACATTTACAATAACTTTATTACCTATTTCTGAACTGTTTATTTTAAATCTCGTCTTATTAATTAATTTCCTATTTGATGATGATGAGATACGCTGTGAACACAGATTGTTAACTTTAAATAAATCTGGTCAAAAATTGTCCTCTCTTTTAACACGTCGTCGGCTACCAAACAGAATCTAATGTTTTTTTTTAATGAAAGTACCTATTAATATTTTAAGTTTTAACTTAACATAGTAAAGGATAGTAGACCTTTACCTACGATAGAATTTTTCAGGTGTCGGTAAGACGTCGCTTACTTATCTAATAGCACACAACAAGCCGCTTATGTCTCCCGGCTGGACAGTGGGCTGCTCCGTGGAGGTCAAGCTACACCGGTACAAGGAAGGGACTCAGGCGCAAAACACATTCTTTGTAGAGCTCTGGGATGTCGGCGGATCGAATGGGCATAGGAATACGCGCAATGTTTTTTATCAGCCTACACATGGTGAGTTTTGTTTAGCTCAGTGCCTTAGTTATATTAATGAATAAATAGATAATTAATAATTTAGTTTTAAGAGTACTTGGGAATAAGTAAATAATCAACATAACTATATCATTATTTTCAGGAATAATCTTAGTACACGACCTAACAAACAGAAAGAGCCAAATCAATCTCCAGAAGTGGTTATCTGAGATATTAAATCAAGACAACTCTAACCCCAACCAGCTCAGCAGCGTCGAAGTAGACTCGGAGCAGTTCCTGGGATCCACACAGGTATAAATCTCAGAATAATGATGATGCTTCAATGATGCACAGAGGTCAAAGCTGGAATCATTTGATAACTGTGTTTGAGTAAATAAAACATGGCTTAAATGTTAACTCCCAAATCCTTATAAAAGTCTAACTAACTATTTATAGGTATAAATGGAGCCGCACTTGCCCAAAATATAAGCTAATGCTTCCATCCTGTACCTAAAACGTATTATACTAGAAGTGCCAAATAATGTAATAGCATTTTAGCACGACCAAACTCTGATAAGGCTAAGATACTGTATAAAATTGTCAACTTTGGTTTAAGTGCTAGATTTAATTCAAATAGATAAGCTTAATTAAGTGTGTGTAATAATGAGGGTGACATGGTCACTTGTGTACCAAGCCCTTTTAAATTAATAAAGATTTAAAAAAAAATAAAAAAAAAACCCTTGCTCCTCAGATCCCGATACTAGTGATCGGCACCAAGTTCGACCTGGCCGAGGAGAAGCAGCGCAAGAACCAGTACCGGCGCCTCGCCAGCTCCATCGCCGAGCAGTGTGGGGCCGACGAGCTGTTCGTCAACTCACACCAACCCAGGTAGAGAATTCCGCAGCGGACCAATAGCGGCCAAGCGGCATAGCATCGGCGCACCAATGGCGACGCGCGGTTTTGACACTGTGGCCGCGCTTCATGCCGCATCTCTACGTTATTGGTTGAGTTACTTGTATTGAACTACATGTTCACTAGAACCAGTACCGGCGCCTCGCCAGCTCCATCGCCGAGCAGTGCGGGGCCGATGAACTCTTCGTCATCTCACACCAACCCAGGTAAAGCTATCCGCAGTGGACCAATAGCGGCTAAGCGGCATAGCGTTGACGCACCAATGGTGTCGCGCGGTTTTGACACTGGCCTTGCTTCAGACAGCATCTCTATGTTATTGGTTGAGTTACTTTTAGATTTAGAACCAGTACCGGCGCCTCGCCAGCTCCATCGCTGAGCAGTGTAGGTCCGACGAGCTGTTCGTCAACTCACACCAACCCAGGTAAGAGGATAGACCAATAGCGGTCAAGCGGCATAGCGCGCACCGATGGCGTCGCGCGGTTTTGACACATTCCATCCACCCCTGATTTCGCACCTCCCAGGGGGCCTACATAACATGGACCTAGCATTAATGTATTGGAACCAGGAACTGAAAAATACATCCAGGGGGTTCGCGCTGTTGGTCGTTACGTTTGTGCGCTTCAAACATAAATATCATATGGCTGAAGTTATCCTTACAAATATCGCCTAATATGACTCCACCACAAGTTTCTTCAGATTGCATTCCCAGAAGTAGATCTTCAGTTTGACATAGTGACCTAACAAGACTCACCTACAATACTTACTTAATATTTTAAATTACCGTTATTTGCAGATCCCTAGCACCTGGGACCAGTAACTCTGTGAAACTAACTCGGTTTTTTGATAAGGTGAGTTAAAATAATGTTCCTACTTATTTAATGACCTATACTTACTAGATTATTACCTACTTCACGATTGTTGGCTGATAATGATATAAGATATAAGAATTAAACTTGCTATGCCCTACAGGGTACTATGTTAAGGACCATGTGTACATAATTTTAAGACCAATGTAAAACTTACATAGTTGCAATAAATATATTACTATTACTAATTATGGTTATATGTTCAAAGAAGGCGTATTGTTTGGAGCCTACAACTTTTTAATATCTTCATTTCAGGTAATCGAACGAAGGTATTACTCGCGCATCAGCCCTTTCTCAGATCGAAGACGCATCCCTGCTTACATGATGTCCACATCGACCCCGTTATCCAACAAACCAAACCAGCAGTATCTGAGCCCCAGATTCTATCACATGGATTAATAATGGCCGCCATTTCTGCATAAAGGTCGCCCTCAACATTCCAGATTTTTAAGCATTTTAAAGTCGGTTTAAAAAAAATTGCACAGTGTTCGTTGTATTGTATGATAAATAGTATTTATTTATGTATTTGTTAAATAAAGAGACTCGTTAAATTAGTTTATTTTTTTATTTACAAGATTCAAGATCTAAGGTAAACACTTATAGGTATTTCATTGTGTTATGCACACAACGAGTTAAACGACGTAGTGCTCTAGAGAGCCCAAACTCGCACGTAGTCCACTTGTAGCGAGGCGTCGCGGCCATCGTTCTTGTCCAGGTTCCAAGTGGGCAGCCAGCCGTTACGACCGTTCCAGAAGTCTGCGGCGGCCTGTGATAGAGACAAAAAGGTTAGGTAATCTAGGTTTTAAATCAACACTACAGATACTGTAATAATCCTTTCAATATGCCTCTGCCTTTTCGCTATCGTATCACAAAGTACAAGCGACGCCGATAAAGAAAGGATATGAAAATGGCGGACAAAGCTACCTTGCCCTGCAGTGAGCCCTGCAGTATGCTATTCGCAGGCACGAGTTTAGTACATTTCCTCAGTGTACGCAGGTCTCAATACTCCTTCCTCGTAGTACTCCCACTTATGAGACTGCCAAAAGCCACAATTTTCTCCTTATTTCTTTATCTGCGCGGGTTATACCTATATAATAACTAATTAAGAGGAACATTATGGCCATTTAAACATATTTCAAAACACCAAAAGTACATAACAACTACTCACACTAGGCGATCCATTCCACCACGGCTTCGGCAGCGGATTCGTAACACCATCGGGGAAGAACCCGTTAGTCCCTCCGACGGCCACGTTCATGATCAGGTAGAACTTCTGGTCGAAGGGCGCCATCTTGCTGCCATAACGCCAGGGGTTCTCCACGTTGTGTGAGTTGAACCCGCCGTGCTGCCAGAAGCCGCCGGCGCCGGGAGACACGCGGCCTAGTTCCACGTCGTCGATGCTGAACTTGATGAAGTCTGGAATTTGAGGATAGGGTTGTTGACTGATACTGGACTGATAGTTTCGCACTATCGGGTGCTGAAATGGCTGGTGCCCCACGTGTTTAAGGGTATCACTGATGGAATATGTGGTGCTGATGAAGAAAGGTCTTCATTCGTACAATAGTAATGCTGGACACAAATGCGTTACATAGTCCAACTAGGCCTTTAAAAATTAGCTAGTGTACAAAATTTTTATAACACATAATGGAATCTCATGCTTACCAGGAGTCCACTCCAGCTGATATCTATGGAACTCTGCATTATATCCCCTATTATTCCTCCGCTCCCAATGCGCGCGCTCCCATCCGTTCAGCTCCGGGTAAGGACCATAGTGCAGGGTGGACCCCGCCTCGTGGGTGCCGATGTGGACGCCTCCGTTGTACATGTCTCGGTTGCCGCGAGACTCCACCAGGTCGATCTCGCCTGAAGCCGGCCACGTGCCGTAAACGTTGTGCGCTGGCATCAGCCAGATTGCTGTGGGGAAGAGGAAAGAGCAGTGAGACGGGAGTAATTACAATGTGGAAAGGGGAAGGGGAAGTAGTTAACTTTATGGATGGACCAATGAATGATGATGAGTCTTCCTCAGTGAAAGAAAGTTTGCTAGTTAACTATAACTAGATCCAGACTGGCCGGACATTCTGAAATTTCGCTGAACAAAATCCAGATCGGTCTGAAATTTGACACGGTAGGTAACTAGATAAGTATTTAAAAGCCTAACCATAAGAGCCTCCACTGCATCGAAACCGGAATAAAAATATCGGAAGGTCGGCGTTTACTTCTTCACTTTTTATCTCACTGCTATCGGAACATCTAGAAGCTTATTAGTACCTACTGCTACTGTTGTAAGCATAGACTTAGTATTATACTATGGTTGTAAGTATCCAGTCCCTACTGCACTGAAAATGGAAGTAACCAATCATCACAGTTTTGATTTTGATTTGATCACAACTTACCGGGCCACAGCCAGTCCCCGGCCGGCATCTTAGCGCGCACCTCCACGCGTCCGTAGCGGAACGAGAACGAGTCCACGGTGCGCACGCGCGCGCTTTTGATCGGGTTGATGATGTTGGAGGGAGAGCCGGACCGCTCGCAGCCGTACCACTTGGGGTTTGTGCATCTGGGGGTGTGAGGTTGTAAGGGGTTAGCTGGGATTCGGAAGTTACTTTATTTTTTTTTCCGAAATGCAGTCATGTAAGTACTTCACTTTATCACTTGCATTGCAGACCTTTTTGGGGATACAAATGTAGGTACCTAAGTACCTACCCATTTTGTTGTTATGGAAGATAAGATTTAAGTGTATATAAGTACTAATACTATATTGTTTATGAATTTTTCGCTATCTCCTTATCGATTTTTCTTTAGACGTTCAATGTTCATCTGTTCATCTTATCGTGCTACTCTAGGGACCACTCATCTCATAAAACTGATAACTATTCTTACATGTTTTTCTTATCCACCCGAGATCCACGTAATCTTTGCAAATCCTTTGGGTTGACACACATAGGTAAGCAACATACAGCTATTGCCCTATTCAGTATTTACTTCATCTTATCTTCATCTTATTACTTCAATCTAGCCATGGTATAATAATTATGAATCTAGCTTATTTATATTCATTTTTTCCATGGCGTATCATCGAATATGCGCCGAGAAATGCGCGAGTGGTTGAAATGAAGTAGCCGTACCTGTCAGCAGGCGCGCCGCCCTCGATGTCCAGAGTGCCGCTGGTGAGGAAGTTGGCCCCGAACTGGTCCGCCAGCAGCGAGGGCCGGATGAACAGCAGACCGCTGTGCGCGAACGAGTTGGACCGGTTGTTGCTGTACCACTGGAACTCCCAGTTCTGTGGGGTTGGTGGAGATGGTTAGTTTGATTGCTAATTTTATCGTAGGTTGTGTAAGTTAATACCGGAATGTCTTAACTACTTAAGTATACAATAATTTCGTATGCAACCAAGATCAGTTTTTTTAATGATTTACGGAACATTCACGTCGACTATAATCCCGTATGTATACAGGGTGTTGCAAAAGTGGTACCTCTGTTTCAGAGGGGTTCCCCTCATCTCGCCTAATCTTTATTGCCCTAAACTCGTTTCGCATAACTCGTAAGGTCTAAACTTTTTTAGTAGTATCATCACTTCGCCAAGACTTATGTGGCATAAGACTCGTTTCGTCTAAAACTCTTTTGGCACAAACTTGAAACACCTAAGTCTCGTTTGCTCAAATTGTTCGTATTAGTATAATCTTGTTTCTCCTAATATTATCTTAATAAATACTATATTAAGTATGTTGTAATTATACAAATTGTGGTATTTATCTCCTACATCCCGAAAATTACGATATTGTATGATCAAAATATCGAAAGTGAATTACCATTATAATGATTACAAACGCCATTAAACACCTTGAGATCAAAACCTAAAGGTAGGTGCGACGACGAGCAAAGCGAGGAGGAGCGTGTTAGGTGCACATTGTCGTCAAAAGCAAAGCGGAGCGCAGCGAAGCGGAGCGGAGCGGAGCGGAGCGTTTCCCACATATGCGCTATGTAGGGAGACGATCCATCAACAAGTTAAAGCCATACGAATATTATTACTTTGTATAAACTATGCCATAGCATTATTATATAGGCTATTCAAGATTTGGCCATAGTTACCATTATTAAGCTAAACAAGATTATGCGACATAACTTTTAACTAAAAGAGATTTATGCCATACGATTTTCGGCGAAACGAGACTTTGACCAAACGTTACTATGCAATATGAGATTAGTCAAATAAATCTTAGGCCAAAAAATAAAACCGTTTCAGACCTTTCTGAATGACATCATCAGACTCACTCCCTTTCGGCTTACAATACTTAAGGAAGTACTTTAAGTTACTCTTATTTAACATACATTTACTGTAAAATGGTTAACTAGTTAAATTCATCTTCTATGGGTTATCTAGTATCTTACTGATATTTTATTGTGGAATAAAATGATAAGACAAACTTACGCCGCCACCAGACAAAGTGTTCTCGTGCTGCCACTTCTCCAGATCAAACTCTTCGAAGTCATCAGCGAAGATGAGCGCCCCGGAGCATACGGTCACCGGCGCGTGCGTGCCGCTGACCGTGGTGACACTCGGCGTGCAACGGTCGCCGCGGGCCGTATCGCCCGACGACGACACGGCCACGGCCATCGCCACCACGCATAATAGAAGATGCTTCATGTTTCTGGATTGTAAGAAGATTTGGTTAGTTTATTGTTTGACTTGCGCTCCTGAGGTGAAATTGGAAGATACATAATCGCTATGTGGTTGTAGAATAGGACTCTCTTGGCAGATACTTAGTACTAAGCTGCCATAGGTGGAAGGTACAAGGTACATACATAATCTTAAGTACAGTCTTTGATTATGGTCGAAGAGTACCAACAGTATATAAAAAATACTTACGGTAAGTTTATAAATATGTTGTAGGTACTTGATTAAATACTTAGTTCTACTTCCTCAACAAAACTCGCACCGGAAAACACTTTACAATAAACCTACAATGAGTCAATGGCTAATGCGAACAATATGGAGCTAACACACGACTGTCGCTTGTTTAATGTCGTGAGAATTCATGAATGATTTGTTATACTTACTTTACATTATATTTTATGTTATATTGATACCTAGTTAACCACTACTTACATATAAATAAATAGATACATAAGTTAGGTTCGGTACTTATCTACCAACGCAACCTAATATACCGACTCACATTAATTAAATTACCGATGATAACTGAATTTTCAGCATAATCATATTATTTTAATCGTCTGTCTGTAGGATGTCTACGTTGGCAGATCTACATAAATTGAAGTGAAATGAAGTAAGTATGGATAAATCACTACCTTAGGTACCCATATGCAATGGCTGTGTAATCGGTGCAGATTTACACGGTTTTCACCACCTCTAATTGCTTGATCACCATCAACATTGGTACCTAGAGCCACAACCAAACAGATGTTGATGTTGATCATTTATTAGGTATTTACAACTGCCTCTGTGGTCTAGTGGTATATAGAAGCTTCGCTTCATGACCCAGAGGGTTCGATTCCCGGGTGAGACCATCAATTTGTGTTTCTAAATTGTGGTTCTAAGTTTGGTTAGGACACAGAAGGCTGATCACCTGATGTCCGAAACAGTGAAACAATCCATGCTGTCGGATGGGCATGTAACGCAATCGGTCCTGCGCCTAGCTCTCTCCAGTCGTGTCGGTCAATCCGTCCCATTGGGCTATGAGAGTGATGGAACAGAGAGTGCTCCTGTGTACTGCGCACACACTTGGGCACTATAATCTACTCCTGCGTAGATGGCTGATCTCAATTGAGATTGGCCGCCGTGGTCGAAATTCGGCTAGGAGGACATTATTAGGTACTTACATATGTACTTCTTAAATGCTCTCGTATTATAATGATCTACCTACCTACATCAAAACATACAATATTATGTAGAGTAGAACTAAATAGGCAGGTAGGAACCTATCTGTTTTTATAATCTGAATAACGGACTCACCTGTAATAGAAACACTCTCACTACTGAAACTGTATCAGTCGTGTGAAGCCATTTATACCTATCTAGATACAATGATGTTGTTCAGTACATCATTCGTAATCGCATATTAGGTAGATAGTCATCTAAATCGATGTGAGGTCCTGTACCTTTATCTTAAGCTGTTGATATGTTTCAAATCTTGTATTTTTATATTACTTATTGTTTCCCTTATTTTATCAATTTAGTATAATTTTTGCTATCTCTTCGTAATATCTCCATAGTATATTGGGAGTCGGAGAATCTATTAATAACACTACATAATAATAATAAATATTGTCCGCTATGTTTTTTAAGCGACATGGAATTTAGGTAACTATAAGTATACATGGGTACCTAGAAATGACTGTGTTAAAAATATCGGCCAAGCTGATGCTAATTTATATTAAGGAGGAGTGGACTACGTTGACCCATCATTAGGATAATGATTATGAATCTAATAAAACCTTTATCACGTAGCATAAACAATGTTAGACGAATGTCTGGTGTCAATCAAAGACCACAATTAGTTTGACAAGTGGTCGACAAGTGTCTCTTTCATAAGTTTATTTATATTGTGTGGTCATGTAAAATTTTGGTAAATAGATACAGCGGCAGTATGAAAACATACAGTTACCTG
Source organism: Plutella xylostella (assembly GCF_932276165.1). Taxonomy (NCBI): domain Eukaryota; kingdom Metazoa; phylum Arthropoda; class Insecta; order Lepidoptera; family Plutellidae; genus Plutella; species Plutella xylostella. The sequence continues at coordinate 2,291,254 of NC_064002.1, forward strand.
CTGCCGCTGTCCTCTTAACAACATCCATCTGCGCTTGGGATGTGCGCTGTAGGATGGTAGGGGGTTGTTTATAAATGGAGATATTGCTCACGAAGCTCGTGTTATACCTACCTCTCTGCCTTGCAAGAGGCATGTGGTAGTAGCCAGGAGCACCGACAGTTGATCACTCAACGAGCTCTGCAGCCAGAGTTTGCTGCGCTGAGTGGTCATGGCAAGCACGAGCTACTTCGTGAGGCAATGTCCGCGCCTGGCAGGGCGCCTCGCTTCAGGCACTCTCCTCAATCATTACCCCCACCCAAGAGTCTGTTGCCCCGTCCCGAGGCACCAGCCACCAACACCCTCCACTAGTTGGACCGACACAATTAACAGTTTCCTTAACTTTCGTCAACTTGAGAAGCCAGCGAAGAAACCAACGCTAGAAGGCACTTTTTCATCGAAACTATTGAACAGTATATCGCGAACGTTCTTCTTTCGCAAGAATGACGACAAAACTGATGACCAGAGGAAGCGAGTGCCGAAACTAATATTGGTTCAAAATCCTTTCAAATGGCTGATGCTTAAAATTGACTTCAATGTGTTAAGGAGACTTTGGGATCCAACGTTTGTGGAGACTGATTTCAAGTTTGGAACTAAACAAGTAAGTTTGGAATCACCCTAGTCCCGGTGGTGGCATATTTGGTACTTACGTATACTTAAATTTCTCTCCTTTCTAGGCCATATCCCGGGTGACCCATCTCATAAGCGACGGCGAGTTCAAGAGCCTGAACGGGCTGCTGACGAAGCCGGCCAAGTTCAGCCTGATGCGCGAGCTGGACCGGCACTACAGCGAGCGACAGCGCGCGCTGCTGGCCCTCGACCATGATGACATACAGGTCACGGCGCCCAGGAAGATCTACTTCATCAAAGTTGCCGGTGAGATATGGGTTGGGTTTGAGTTTAAAGTGGTATTTACGATTACATAGAAGCCATGTCCAACTTATCAATTTCAAATTTTCGGCAGATAAGGGAGAAAATATCCTCATAATTTTAAAAATCCTTTATACCTACCTAGCAGATCTTTTAGCAGTAGTGACCTAATCCTCTGAATTCCATTTTGCCTTCTTTATTTCGTACGTCTAAACAGCAGTCGAACCAATTTCGACATACCTTTGAATTGGATGTAAATGTGTGACATTCTTTCTTATTTTCAGATAAACGATACTGTGATGTAGACATGGCGTTTCTAGCATTGAAATGGGTGCCCATACAAAGTGTCGAAGCTCTGGTGTTCACGGAGATATTCGCCAGATTCCACAGAGACTACACCCCGCACTGCATACCGGAGTGGACGATAGCCTACTTCAAGATAACCCGGTTCCAAGTTCTTCGGCGGAGACCTATTATGTGATAGGCAAGAAATTGCCTTTGGTTTCGGTTTGAAGGCTGACTTCGCTTCCGGCTGGCAAAATGCTGGCGAAAGTTTTTGATGGAGTGTTGGAGTAAGAGAGAGATTACACAGTTTTACATGAATTTTTAATAAAATATAAATAGTTTAACACTTCATTCCTGACTTTTTCTCTCAAAACCAACAACGGGTCACTGTATTCATTATTTTTCACAACACGATGGCATCTCCGTCATCAATAAATTATTCATCCGTGGGCACCTTACGAAGTCCACAGTTCACAGCTCCAGAAGGAAGTTGTAAGGGTTGACCAGGTAGCTCTTAAGCTGCTCCGAGAACCTGGCCATGGTGACGCCGTCGATGACGCGGTGATCCGCGGACCAACTCACTGTGAGGATGTGCGCCGGGACCACGTTACCGCTCGCGTCGAATCTTGGCAACACCTGGAATTTACGTATTTTTCTAATCAAAGAAATATGCATTTATTTTGCTTAGACTAGGAACTACAGAAGGTATGTCTTTAAAATTCCTTGCTACCTAATATTATTTTAGTACCTACCTGAATTTTGCCCAGTGCTCCTATCGCCACTTGAGGTGGAAGAATAATCGGCTTTGTGTATGTTCCTCCGACCTGAAAATACATTTTATTAGGTAATTAACTGGATAGCATTAGCAGGAGATTTTCAATAGACTACTGGCGTAGTGTTGATAAGTACTTACAATGCCAATGTTAGAGATAGTGAAGGTTCCTCCAGTCAGGTCGCTGAGTCCTAACTGTCCTTTTGATCCCTTTTCTTGTAGACTCATCAGATCTTGTGCTATTTCCAGAATAGATTTCTGCTCCACATTCTGAAAAAAAGGATGAAATTCCGTAGTTAGGTGTCATTTGTAACTTCAATTCTACTTCCTAATTTCCTATACGATTACTTATTCTATCATCATCATACTCGTTTACATCAGGTAACTTATCTATACTACTGGAGGTACTAAAGTGTTAACACATAACGATGGTTAAAAGCTTAGCACACCATTTTAAAATTATCATAATCACCTTGATAACCGGCACAACAAGCCCATTAGGCGTGTCCATAGCGACTCCAATATTGTGGTTGGCTTTGTAGATGAGATTCTCGCAGCCGGCGTCGAGACTGGCGTTGAGCACGGGGTACTCTGACAACGCCAGGGACGCTGCCTTCACTATGAGCGGCATGTAGGTGAGCTTCACCCCTCGTGCTGCTGCCAGGTCCTTGAGCTCGCTGCGGGCTGCCACCAGCTTTGTCACGTCGTATTCGTCGCTGAACCCGAAGTGAGGGATTTTCTGTAAGAGTATATGTAGTTTTTCGTCTGTTTCAATGTCCCAAAAGATTAGGCGTGTGCTGAGACGCAGGCAACGCAGCCAGCACAGCATATAACAGATTGTTCTGCTCTCGCATACGCTGAATGTAAGTCTAGCCTGCATATCAATATAAAGCTTCAAGCAACGTTTTGGGTAACTTATACAAAACCTAAACTTACCATAGCCTCCGTCATAGACTTGACCATGGCTTTAGTGAAGCCAGAGATGGGCACCGTCCGATCTTCCCTCACGAGCACAGCGGACGCCTTGGCGACAGCCACCGGTATAGTCTCGGCGGCCACGAAGCTTGCAGCAGGTACCTCGTTGGACTTGTCTGAAGACATGTTGAGATGGGAGAGAATGTCCTCTTTCATTATGCGTCCGTTTTTCCCGGTTGATTTCACTGTGCTCAGGTCTACCTGGAATTTTATAGAGATAATTTTATTATTGAGCTGATGGATTTTATCAGATTCTTCTGCGTCTTCTTACTATCAAAACTAAAACGGTAAAGTTGGGAGTCAGAGACGTTTGTGCGCCAGATAGCTACTTAGTATCAAAATTGCGATAATACAATGGTTTATTACCTGAAACTGTGATGCGATTCTTCTGACTGATGGAGTGGTCAATACTTTTACTCTTTGGTTTGTGGCTGTGTCTTTAGTGGCTTCTGGTTTCGGGGTTGCGTCTGCACTGGAAGTTGGGGCTGATGCTGAAAAGCAGAATACATTGATCAGTAATGGTATATTACTGTTATCAGTTAATTAATATTGTTCTTCTTAGTGTGAAGGAGACAAACACCAGAGCTGGACCAGTGGCAGCATTTTTCACAGTGGTGAAATGATAAGCCAATCACAGCCACTTAGTTGCCAGTAGTTGAAATTGTAAGAATTTGTGTTACATTTCATTTAAGAAGCATCATCCTTTTCAGAGCCACAGTGCGACATACAGACATAACTTTCCACTCTAAACCTAGTTAGTTAGTTTAGTTTTACACAATCACTCACCTGCACCATCATCAGCGACCTCAATGTCCACCAATGGCTGGCCGACTTTAGCCGTCTGGTCCACTTCGTGATACAGGCGGGAGACCACGCCGTCGTACCGGCTGGTGATGGTGACGGCCGCCTTGTCGCTCTGCACCTCGCAGATGTTGTCGAACTGCTGGACTGAGTCGCCCACTTTTACGAACCTGGAGGGGAGGGTTGGGTTTAGTAGAATAGTACTCTTTATTTTGCACCATGAAATAAAGTATTACAAAAAAACAACTTATAAAATAAAATAATAGTACAAAACGGCGGCTGTATCTACCAGACAACCTTTTGCGGGATAAGATAATTAGGTATTATAGTATTGTAAGGTTCCGTAGTTGAATGGATAAAATGAAACTATTTTAAATTCTACATGTTTGTCTAATCTAGCCTATGATGTGATCTCGTTATGGGTAAGAAACAAATCGTTGTGGTCATGAATCAACTTACGGTTGGTTGGAAAACTATGCGTACGTACCTATAGTCTCTAAGACTATTCTGAATGGTATATATCACATGAGCGTGGCCCCTTTTTACGAAATAAAAATTTCAAGAAGCTTTCACCATAGAAATGTACTTGTTATTCTATGCTTTCACGCAATATACAGAGTAGTGGTTATACTCATTGCTGAGTAGCTGTCTGAAATATCGTATTCGTGAAGCTCACTCTAGCTCAACCCTCTGAACCGCTCTGAAACCGTATGCTTAATACTTTAAGTAACATGAATATACTGACCATTCCTTAATGACGACCTCCCGTATGCCCTCGCCTATGTCGGACAGGTGGAAGGCGACAATCTTGTTCGCGGCGGCGCTGGTTCTAAACGCTCTCGAGTGGAAACTGCTCTCATGTTTTGGCTTCTGGTTTTCTCTCGTGTTTTTTGTGGCCAGTATTGATTGGTGTCGCTCCTGAAATTTACAGAATAAAATAGTAGTTAATACCTAGGTACACACAGGAATAAAATTGGTAGGAATATATAATAGTGCGGTCTGTATGTATACGTACAGTTTTAAATCCAGTATTTACTTAGACATAATTATAGTTTTGTTCGTTAGTGCCTAGTTCGTTAATAGTTTAAAATTTATTACTTATACCTATAGGTACTTACTGTAAACTTTAAAGGACAAGGTTGTTCAACAATCTAACCTAAATACTTAAAAAAATACTAAATGACTTGACAATAATTTTCATAAAACCCGAATTTGATCAAAATAAATGAGTGTGTTTTTGTAGTTTACTTGTTTGCTAGCAACATGATAATGATATCACTAGTTGTTATTTAATATTCATATCTCTTATCACTATGTATATGAGAGTTCTTTACGAAACTCGTTTTAATTGTTACATCAAATGATCTATAGTTAGGTATTGCGTAAGGTGATCGAGTCTATATAAATATAGGCTAATGGACAAAAGAGGAGTGTTATAAGATCTACATTATATTTGTATGCATGTCATGTCTATCTGTCTAGTTAATAAGCTATAAAAAGGATGAATGCAGTATTTTTTGTTATTCGATTGTCTTCATCTAGTTTGTTCTAAGTTCGTAGCCATATTTCACCAACATCTTTCAGCCATGTTTCAGCTGTTCACCATTTCCATAAGCCATAATGCTATTTTTTTAAATGTCGGGGATTTCCAACTTATGTTTTGGAGATAACTAGTTACGTTAATTGTTGACATGCAAAATATCATGTGAGAATGGTAAGAGTGGTGGACATACATACAAGTGGATAGTGTTAAATTTTAACCAAATGTTTACTAATTTTATACATATCTATGCATAAAATTAGAACAAAGTAGGTAAAATGTATTTAAGTACTTACCGTCTGCATGAAAACTGTAACTTTCCGGTATCTCTTCACATTTCTAGCTGAAGCCAAGCTCCTCCGAACGATTGAAGCCATATTTAATTTACAATTTTTCTACCTAATTATATGCTTAAATATTAATTAAAAACACATATTCAATACGTGTTTTCGAAGCCGGTGCCCGCGGCCCACTGCCGATAACATGCACGAAGATAGCAGCACTCGCGATTAGTTAAACAAATTAAAAAAGTAAATAATGATAAGTAATAAGTACCTAAGTAATTATAAATTTGGTGGATACCTTCGGTAATATCAGAGAACCTCTACTCTAGGACCTAGGATATATCCAAGAATAAATAATAGCTTAAATACCTGGCCCATTGTTTGTAAGTATAGGTAATAGGTATATTCAGAGGTGGCCATGCGGCATTTAATTTTGAAGTTAGCATTACCACCTATACTATAGCTCAAGTGGCACATTTTATTGTGTTATGTGTTCATAACATTAACTATACTTGCTTGTTTAACTAAAGCCAAACATAAAAAACGAATTTAAATAGTTTGGCAAACATCAAAAATTTATAGAGGTGTGGCTAATGATATTATTATTTTATTTATTATTATAGCCTTTATTTTCCCAAACTTAATAGAAATTCCATGCGATAGAGAATACATTAAAATTATAATAATTAAATCATTAGTTAAATATTTCATAGTATAAAATTAAAATAAATATTTCATTTTATTAACCTAAAAATTCAACATTTCATTAACAAATTATTAAATTTTAAATATCATTTACCAAATTATATTTTTTACAAAATTACCTACTATTAATATTAATAATTTAAATGCATAATTAGATTAATTTAATAAACATTACTATCATACAAACCAATAGCAATAACTAATATAATTTACTAAATTAAGCCTTAATTAATATTAATAATTTAAATTCCATTAAACAAACATAAAAATTTATTTAAATCATGCAAGTATTTCTTAAATAATAATAGTCTGGGACGTCCATTGTTGGACGTAGGCCTCCTCCATCCGTCTCCAGTGGTCCCTGTCTGCCGCGAGCCGCGTCCAGGTCCTGCCCGCCAGCTGCACGATGTCGTCCACCCAGCGCCGCCGCGGCCTGCCTCGCCCGCGCCGAGTGTCCCGTACCTGCCAGTGCAGCACCCTTTCGCTCCATCGTCCATCTGTCACTCGTGATATATGGCCAGCCCATCTCCATTTTAAGCTACATGCCATCTCTACTGCGTCTATGAGTTTTGTTTTATGTCTGATGTCCAACGCCCTCACTCTGTCTTTTAGTTTTAAGCCTAACATACTTCTTTCTGCCGATCTTTGGAAAACTTGTAATTTTTTGGTTATTGTTTTTGTAAGAGGCCAGGTCTGACAGCCGTAGAGCAGCGTCGGCAGTACTACAGAGTCGAAGGCTTTCTTTTTTAGTCCTAATGGCAAGTTGGATTTGAAGACATCTTTCAACGACCAGTATTTGTTCCACGCTTTCGCTACTCTTCTCTCCACTTCTTTGATGCCCCAGTTTTCCATAGCAATATTTTGACCCAGGTAGACATAGTTTTGGACGTAGTTTACTAGTTTCCCTTGGACAAGTGTGTCTTTCTGTTCGCCGTTTGTGAGTATACATGTTTTATCGGGATTCATAGCTAATCCGCACGCTCTACTTTGCTCATCTAATGTGCTGAGCATAAATTGTAACTCTTCATGGCTTTCACTCAGGAGCACTATGTCGTCAGCAAATCTCAGATGATTTAGTTGCTCTCCGTTAATGTTCAGTCCAATAGAGTCCCAATTTAATCTTCTAAAGGTGTATTCTAATAGAGCTGTAAAGAGTTTTGGGGAAACAGGGTCTCCTTGTCTCACTCCTCGTTTGATAACGAAGGGGTCGCCCTTCCGCTCTAGTTTGACTACTCCCTTGCTTTTAGAGTAGATTTCCTTTAATATTTCAACGTATTGTTTGGGGACTCCTTGTTCTTTTAGAGCATGCCACAGTGGATCATGTAATATGGAATCAAATGCTTTTGCGTAATCCACAAATGCAATGTATATAGTTTTTTTGAATTCTGAGAATTTTTCAACGATCTGGGTCAATGTGAACATGTGGTCAGTTGTGGAGAACTTAGCTCTGAAACCGGCCTGCTCTCTCGGTTGATTGAAGTCTAGTGTTTGCGATATTCGTTTAAGTATTAACTGAGTGAACAGTTTATAAATTGTCTGGAGAAGACTAATTGGCCTATAATTACCAATTTCTTTGGGGTCACCTTTTTTGTAGAGTAGTCTTATCACTGCAGTTTCCCATTGTTGTGGAATTATCTTTTGACTTATTATTTCATTAAACAGATAGGTAAGTAGAGGTGTCAAAGGCTCTACGATTGCTTTTAAGATTTCATTTGTGATGCCATCTTCTCCAGGGCTTTTCGACAGTCTAAGTGACTCTATGGCATGTTGGATTTCTCGCTCTAAGAATGGTGGTGGAACTTCGTCATCTGTATAGTTTGATACTTTACTCTGATAGAGTTGTGCCGTTTCTGTGTATAGGTTTTTGTAGAAATCTGATGCAATGTCCAGTAAATCAATACGGTTCGTAGAGCTGCCACCTTTTTTATCATGGAGTGCCGGTATCCATGAGATAGATGTTTGAAGTTGTTTATTCGCTAGTTTAACAGATCCTCTTTTCTCTAAACTTTCTTCTATGACCTTAAATTTATATTGTTTCATAGCTTTCTTAATTTTTTTCTTTATTTCTTTATAGAGTTTACTTAATCGTCGCTTTTCAAGTTTGTTCTTATTTGTTTTATTCTGAAGCTCTATTCTCTCATGAATTAAATTTTCGATATCTGGTGTTACAAAGTGGTCGATATTTTTGTCATCACAAGTTTGTGGTAGCATTGACAATGATTTTGTTATTTTTGCTATAATTTCGTCGTATCGTTCTTGTATTCCGGAATCGTTTCCATTTTCTGTCAGTTGTCTAAATATATTTTTTAAAGATTCCGCTTCTATTGGAGACAATTTTGCCTTTTTTCTTGTGAATGTTTTTCTTGATTTTTTATTTTCTTGTAGGTTGGTTGCGTATTTATAGGTACACCTTAAAAGTCTGTGATCACTAGGGTATTGGGTATTGATGACCTGTAAATTTTGTACTCTCTCATTCTTGTTAGCTACGAAGAAGTCTATTTCGTTACGCGTTACTTGATCTGGGGATCTCCAAGTCCATCTTTGTTTAGGTTTCTTTTTAAAGTGTGAGTTCCAAATGTAGAGTTGGTTTTCTCTACAAAATTCGAGAAGTTTTGAACCTCTTTCATTTCTGGTGCCATATCCCCATGGGCCCATTGTAAACTTATCTTCCGCCATTGGGAGCCCTATCTTAGCATTAAAATCACCCAATATTATCGGTTCTTTACAATCTCCCACAGCGGCTGATATATCGGTGTACGTCTTCTCTATCTCTTCCCACGAAGCTCGGCCGGTTGGAAAATAAACTTGAATTAAGTTGAGTGTTTTAGAGTTCCCTAGTTTTAAGCTAAGTCGCGCAACTCTATCTGAGATCGGCTTAAAATCGACTATATTTTCTTTGAATTTCTTTTTGATTATAAATCCTATACCGTTTGTTCCACTTCTCTCTCCATGGTACATAAAGACGTACTCTTCTTTTTCCAATATTTCTGTACCCTCTTTCTTTACCTCTGATAGTCCTATAATATCCCATTTGATATTTTTTAAGGCGTGATCTAGAAGATATTGTCGGTGCGGATCAACCAGCCCTCTGACGTTGAAGGTTCCTATGTACAAGTTGTTGTCGATTTGTTTTGATTCAGTATTTTGGATGGGGGGTTGTGGTCTACATCTCCCGCGGGGACCAACCGTACTGGGAAAGTTTATGTTATCCTTTTGTTTCGTAATATTAATTTCTTTATTTTTGGTTTCAATTCGTTGCGGTGGCGTGCATAGGAGGAGCCTGTGTGATTGTTGTTATTTTTTTTGAGAATTTGTTTTGTTTTCTTTCATTTTATCTGTTTTATCCGAGCTAGAGCTAGCTATGCATGGTCTCTGGTGATTCATAGAATTGTTCCTATTCATAAAATTCACGATAGAGTTGTTTGTTCTTGGACTCGAGTTAGTGGATCTTTTATTTTTCTTAGTTACTTGTTCATTTGGCGTCGTTTGCGGCGATATCAAAGTACTAGATTTTTCGTTCTTGTTAGGACTTACCGACAAGGCTCTTTTGTTTGATTTTGGTATGACTATGAGTTTGTCATATTTCAAGTATGCCCGGTTCCCATTTCCAATTTCACGTTTTAAATCCTCTTGTAGAGATTTTCTTATCTCTAGTACTTTTTTTGAGTAGTCTTCTTTGATGTAGGACCCAGTGTCCTGTAACTTATGTTTGTTTTGACATATTTCAATTTTTTTGCCCATGCTTGCAATAGTAAGTAGGATAGGCCTCGGTTTGTCTCCACTTTTCTTAACTCCAATGCGTTTAACTTCCTGAATCTCGCTTTGTGTGCATTCTACATCTAATTTTCCACTCAGGAGTTCTAGGACAATCTTCTCCAGCTCATGATATGATTTTTCTTCCTCTGCTATCCCAAATATAATTAAATTTCTTCTCTTCAGTTGTCTTTCAAGAGCATCAATTCTTCGTTCTTGTTCAAGCTGTTTAGATTGAAGTAAATCAACCTCTTCTTGCAGTTTTCCGAACTTTTCATCAATATTATGGTTAATTTTTGTAGTAATTCTTGTTTCTGTTGATTCGATTTTATCTTCCAAGTTACTTAATCTTAAACTTAAATCTGTACCTATTTTATTTATGGCTATTAATAGTGTTGCATTACTGCTGTCTCCCATTTTTTTTTTTTTTTTTTTTTTTTATTTATTTAAGTTCCAAATATAACTCTCCTTTTAAACTCTACACTTTACTTGAGATATGACTCTATCAATCAGCTCTACATATGATACTTATATTATTTCATAATAAGCGCCATCTAGTGTAATAGTGTGGTACTCTTTCGTTGGGTGTGTATTGGAGGTATTTGTGAGTTCTGCTACTCGTCCATAGATGTCGTTAGTGGTAATTAAATGGCGTAGTGAAGATGATATTCCAATTTAACAAGTATAATTTAAGGTTATGTTTCTTCCACTTTGATAGATTTTATAATATTTACTCACGGATGCATGCGTAGTTTATGCACTATAATTATGTTTAATCTGGTGGCACTCAGATTCACTAAACTTCACTGGTAATGTTTTGAAACTGTTTGACCGTTACAATGTTTTTATCTTGATTTTCACTGCTATTATGGAACCAACCGCGTTGATAACAGTTATCCACACAAATTAGGGTTTTATACGGGTAAGCACGGTGTTTTTTGGGAACTTTAACTAGATTTCACAATTTAAAAGAATTATTTATGTTCTATCCGATGTTATAACTGGCTCACTAGCGCCATCTCTCTAGTGGCTAATGATAACGTAATGATATATGTCTGTAAGTAGGTATAACACACTTTATTTTTATTAGAAAAGGCCCGTATTGTTTCCATATTAAGTTCGCTGCTAACTTCACATCGTACGTCGTGACGATGACGATATCAGTATTATGATAATGAAGTAAGATTTGGAATACAAATTCAATATTTAAATAACAAGTGAGTGTGGAGGTCAACGTCGATGAAAGAACTAAGTTACTACTCGTAGGTATGTGAGTGAAGACGAATCAAAGTAGTCCATATAAGCAATTTGTTTTTATTAAAGATATAATAAACATGTTAATAAAGTGAATAAATACAATAATGTCAATAACGTTATTTCAAGTAATGAGATGCACGACAATTCATAGTCAGAAATACCAGTAGGTACCCTTCGAGCAGGTTTTAACAGTTTACAATTTTAATCAAAAAGTTTACTTTCTGCACAGGTGTGTGCATTGTGTACTGTCAGCAAAAGAGATACGTATGCCACCCCAACCCCAGCGCAAACAGTTTGATAGGTACTTATTAGACTCATGGGTTGAAGATAAAACAAATAATATTTTATCAATGCATTCAAATAATATAAATCGTTTGTATTCTTCTTGTGTGTTTCACCCGACAGTGGATCATAAAATCAAAGTGTTTGCGATGGGGTGGCCAATGTAGCTTTTTTCCTGTACCTCCTATGTACTGACTGCTCTCATTCTGTGATAGTTAACTTTCTGACTTTTCATAAACTATCGAAACCCGCACTAATGGTACTAAACCCCAAGCACGAGATATTGGGTTGCAGATTTAATGTAGACCGAGTAAGCAGATATATTCACCTTACTTCAATTCCATGAGATTATTCCTTATATTTTTATGCATATTTCTGCTGTTAGAAAGTTTATGCGTTTAAGAAAAGTGAATTATAGTGTGCTTGGGGTCTGTGTGTAGGTATGTAACAGCTGTTGCCAGGCGAGATGTGTTCCAGGTTTTAAAACAGCGCATTTGCTTTTTTTTGAGTTGTTCCTCGTGCGAACAGTTTTATTAAGTCATAGGTTTTCATATCACATTTCATGAAAACCTGTGACTTGATAAAAAAATTGCACGGGGAAAGTCTGCAGATTTTTATGAAACTTTAGCCTTGTGGGTGGATATTTATCTCTTTTTTTGCCTGAACTTGCAGTATTTTTCAGCTAAGACTAAAAACACACCTCGCGCTCGATCGACAACCACTTCTAATATAATTAAAACAACTAATGTGTATCACAGAGGCGCTTTGCCAAGTGTCTGCTATGTATTATACTATGTACACCATTGCTTGAGTACACACATTACTATTATGTAACTACAACTAGCTGTAGCGATTTCACACTCATTTCTGGAGGTAACATGTTGGAGGACACATCTAAAACTGATTCAAGATTAGTGAGATAATTGTGTACAAAATCATCGTTCATTCATCGATGAATGTTATTGATGTAATTCTGAGAATAACCTACGATGAATTTCTTACAAAATCACCAATTAATACTTATGTTCTTACACAATCTTCGTATTTTCTGCACGCATTAATTAAAGAATATTATACATATTTGTAGATGTGTCCATCCAAGGCTCGTACAGTGGTCATCACATATGGCATCAGAACAAAAGGTGGGCTGGGTCACACGGGGGTCTACTTACCTACATTTCGGGTCTACTTACACAGGCAGGTACAAGATCTACTAATTAAATCTTCAAAACAGGTTCACAACAACAATATTCTTGTAACGTTAATAATTGAGTCTATTTCAGAGTAGATGCTCGTAGTTCCTAGTATGTATTCAATTCGCTGTGATTAAAGTACATGATTTTTACAATAAATTAATAAACAACAACATCATTGCATAATTTTATCACATCAGCCGTTTGCATTAAGAGCTCAATAAACGGAATTTTCTTAAAAAGCTTTCGTCAGTACATTTAAGTTAAACATTTATTTACGTTGTGCATGTGCTATACTTATTAAATGTATACATCCATCAAGTTAATTTGTACATGTTGCGCTAAACTGATCGACTGATCATACAAAATGTGATACTATCTATGTAGGTACGAAGGCCAAATTATTTTGTTCTTAGTGAAATATCTTCGGTAATGGCGGTACAATTTCAGGACATGGCATTTTGCCAGTAACGGATACCCAACGATTCGGATATGAAATATATGGCTTTAATTTAACTGTACATTTTACTAAGCATTAAATTAATATGTACAAAAGAAATTTGATCCCTTTCTTTGTACAAGTAACGCGAAGTGTTAAATATAATAGCTAGTTTATGTATTGTACGCTAACACTGATAAACATGTTTATTTATTTTATTTAATAGCAAAATTGTTTATCGTGAGTGCAATATATGTAGCATGCCGCTTAGATATTATTATCACTCGTACCTATATATTTTTCATTCGGATTTGAAATCGTAACATAATACATTATAACATCAGATAATTACAACAATCAGTAACGAATATGGGATATACCAAAAATAATGGAAGACCTTTTCAGTGTATGTTTTAAGTAGTTTTTGAGGATTACATAGATTGTTTGCTTGGAAGATAGATTTACCGGAAGTAGATACTTATACCGCTTATACATACATAGGTTTCAAATCCATTGCTCAATTATTGGAGATTGTATTAGTAGTCGTAGTCGTTATTTAAGTAGGTACTGAAAGCGCTTCTTAAATATTATTTTACATTAATTACAATATTAACACATTAAACGCCGCGGTGGTAAGGTTTGGTGGTGGTAAGAACCGGAGAATTTACCGCCTATCGTTAGATATAAGTACGTAGATATAATTTCAAGTCTAGTTGTCATTTAGTTATCAAAATTTCACTAGCCTTCAACAATGTTTTTTTTTAATTTATTTAATTTAAGTATTTGTTAAGAACAAGGCCAATGTTTAACTATTGTAGAGTTAGTATTGAAGTAACTTTACTTAGAGCATACTGAGAGTGCCAATTTAAATGATGTCGTCTTTGAGAATTGCGATAAATGGAGTTTAGTTCATTTGTTATAGTTGTTTTTAGGTAAAGTTGTTAACCTACTATGTTCAGGGTAACTCCTAATTTACGTCTAAAGACATAAGGACATTGTAATAAAACGCGGGAAATCAAAACCACTATGTTTACCGTAGAGGTAGAATTTTGCGCTTAGTTCCTAGTGAGTCACTACACCAATCGTAAGTAAGTAGTAAGTACTAACAAGACGAAGAACGATATGTATTCGTAAATTACGTATTGTCGGACACTACATCCGGCAAGGCTTATATACAGTTTTTCAGTAACACAAACACTACTTCAGCACTATCGCCAACCTCCTGACTCGTAGCGTTTTGCGTTTAGGAGTTCTAGTTATGTATTCAACGCAGAAGTGATGATGATGATGGCATAATAGTAATTGGTATTCTGATGTAAACGATTATATTTAATACCTCTATGAGGCCCTCCGTGCGTTAAGCGAACACCAGAAACCGATACTCAACGCAACGGAGGCCCTTCAGTTTAAGAATTATGGCCTTGATGCTGATGCACAAATTACTGACATAGACTGACTGAAACTATGATTACATCGCGAGATTTACGAGTGTGAAGATGGCGATAGATTTTGACGGCCTAGAGCCGCCACAAGGGAAGCGACGACACCAACTAAACAACGACATGGAAACAACAGTACCGACAACTTTACGAGATGGTATTTACTGCCGTCGTGCAGTAAACGATTTACATACACCTACAAAGAAGATTCCGTTACTTATCTATATTATGTTTCAGGGATTGTACAGTGGACTGTAAAGAAACATGATCCATCTTAGTAGCATTGCCACTCTGAGTGGGTTTCTTCGCAGTCCATTGTACATAACCTTTACTATTTATTTGTTTAGGCTCTCTCTTTTGTATCACTGTGAGACAAGAATCTCTCAAGAAACTATGACGAGGCTATGAATTGATCTTAACTAGATTTCCTTAGCAGGAAACACAGATTGGTATGTACTTGCTTATGTTTTTATCCAAAAGTGGCTATAACATATTTCATAAGAAAGTATATTTAGCAGTGAAAAAATTTCACGACATCAGTTTTTTCTTCATGGTGTTAGTAACAATTCTATTATGTAAGTTTCACGGCCATTCTATCCAATAGTACCTAACTATTTTACGCGATGAATTATCGAAATGCATGGAATAATTTATTAATATTTAATTGTTCCGTTGAAAGCGCAATTATATTATGACGATTTTCGTAGAATATGTTTTTAAAGTTCTCTAATCTTGTATTCAGAAGAGTATAACCGGCAGAGCCTTGATGTTATTAAGAACATTCCCGAAGGCGCATTACACATTACTTTACATTAACAAGGAAGTATACGACGAGACGACATCGATATTTGGTATGAATGGACATTTATAAGCACAGAATGATCCATAAGACATGAAATTCGTTGTATTTTCTCCTCTATATCCTGATGCTTAAGGTTCTCTTAACCTATATGTTTTTACTGGCAAGGAGGTATCAGTTCTGATGCCACTTTACACGATTATAAATGCATTTTAACTCTACAAGAAGCTCATGGGTCAACTACACACCGAACATTTAGATTATTCTAGATATTTCTTGAAATGTTTATTGTATATTTTTTTTCTATTTTATCTTAATGGTATCTAAGTTAACGGGCCAGGTTGTACGATTATTGTTTCACATAATTTACCTAGACGTGGAGGTAGCGGTGATGTAAATTGAATGTAGCGTTTAAATTTATCACGTATAAAGAATAAATAGCATGAAAATATATCGATAGGTAATTCCGAACAAAGATATAGGTTTGTATTAGTATAAATTCTCGCAATAACATCATAATTTATCACGAATTTAACACATCTTAAACATTAGTAAACAATTATGTAACATTAAAATACTTTTAGAATTACATATTTGAATCATTATAATTAACACTTGCTAAAAACTTTACACACTACAGTCGCATATCCTATCAGTGATTTTAAACTATCGCTGTAACGTCTTTGTATTTCGTAATCAATAAATACACATTTATAAACGGAGTTCGATCTCGTCTCTTCGCGAGTCACAGTCACTGGTCACGGCACGAGGGTAGAGTCAGCAGCGGACGGGCCTAGAAGTCGGTGGTGCCGGGGTGGTCCGTCCGCGGCGGGGGTCAGGGGGCGGCGCGCGGGGGCGCGGGGCGCGGGGCGGCGGGTCACACGGGCGGCTCGGGCGGCGCGACGGCCTCCGCGAACTTGACCTCGCGCGGGCGGCGGAAGGAGGCGGCGCGGCGCGGGGGGCTGCGCACGCGCGGCGCCGCCTGCAGGCTGCTGGACGACGCCTGCGGGAGCAGCCGCGGCTGCGTCAGGCTGCGACCGAACGGCGAGTTGCGCAGGAACTGACGCGCGACCATCGGCTGCCAGTATGACGTGCCTGGCGACATAAACATTCTCGATTTAGTTATTTGATAGATGCTCCCAGAACCCAAAAAAACACACAGGCCGAATATAGTCCGCTGTAAGATATGACTCTCCTTCAAGATTGGAGGGTAATTGCTATGATCTTCAAGCTTAGCAAGTGGTTGTACATCACATTTGGGCATAAACTTTGAACATCCAAGACCGGATACGAATATCTGTCTTTGCCCCTTGGACCCTTGGAACAACAATCAAAGTATCCGATCCGTTCATTTTAAGACCAAATATATTTCCCCAAAATTCACCAGCTTCCTTACCTTTAGGCATCTTGGTGGAGCGCGTCCTCCAGTCGAGGCTGCGCAGGCGGCCCTGCGTGCCCTCGTGCACGGCGTCCACGCTGGCCGAGCGAGTGAGATGGGGCGGCAGTGCGTCCCGCTCGCTCAGCCCCGTCGTCGTGAGCCCCTCGCTCACGGAGTACAGCTTGTGGGTTATGTCCTTGCCTGGAAGGGAGACGGTTGAGGGGTTAAAGAAAGTTTGTAAAACCCGGAACTCCAAGCCAAAACTCCCAGACAGTGTTTTGTACCTAAAGTGAAAACAGGTAACGGATGAAACAACATAATGTTTATGGAAACACAAATTTTAACGATGAGACGTCCTTTAGTTATTGGATGGTGAACAAATTAGTTCCGGTATAAAATACAACGATAAACTGTCAGCATGTTAATGAAACAACACACACATATCAAAACTGGCATGAAAGTGTCAACACAAAACAAAATATGTGTGTATAAATTGGCTGCAGTATTGCGCCGCGGTGTCGGCGACAACACGCATTCATCAACTAAACTATTCCAACTATGTTTCCAACCGTTGCCAATATTGACGGGTAACTTTATAGCTTTTACATGCCTAGAAAAAACATTGGAAATTCAAACCATGTATGTCCAAAGACCGAAACAAGAGTAAGTACTAAATGTATTCTTAACTATTCATTACTTAACTATGTTTATCTAACTATTTATCGTCATCAGCCAACTCCAGATATTATGATCATCAACCTCTACTAGACGTAAATAGGCTCACCTCAGCCTTTCCCAAGGTTTGATATACAACACGTATCTATTGCAATTATTGAGGTCAATTACTACCCGCTTTGAAAAAAAACAAAGATAAACAAAAAAATGGGTTGATGACACTGGCTGGCTGTGCCTAAAAATACAGTGCGTAGAACCCAGGCGGAGGGGTCGCGTGGAATTTATTCACAAATCAATAGCATCCGTCCCGGCCGCATTGTGGCGCCGACTGTACCTCGCAAATACCAGCTCGTGGGTTCATCTAGAAAATATGCGCCCGTTTTCATTAGGGAAAATCAATTTATGTAGACGTGCGTAAATATTGACAACCTATTTCCAGCTAACGCCGGGAGGTATGTCAATGTCAGGGGAAATACTGGCAGGTTTGTAGATGGCAGCCGTTTGATTCGTTTTTGTTTCAAGTACATACAATATAGTATTTATTATATTGATTAATATTATGTATTAAAAGTTTATTTAATTATGTAATAAGTTATAGAAACTAACTTAAGTAATACCAATATTATTTTCCACATGAAAAACATAAATCACCTACTTATAACATTTTAGAAATTTAAAATAACAATTCAGATTAGAACTGAGAGCGTCTGCCAACAAACTGTTACGCAGTTTGGCAGAAAAAAAATTGTATTAGCCTAAGTTTTTATTATAAATAAATGTCTTTAAAAAAAAAAAATATATTATTAAAAAAAATATGCGAAGGGAATCTAGGCGCATGCAGGATGCATATCAAATTAGTGTCAAGTCTACCTCATAGAAGTTTGAACTTTGTGATAAATAAAAATAAACAAATAAAATAAGTACCTGCTACGGGCTACGAGTGCTCGTAGCATCCGCTACGCGAGAGCTACGACGACGCTACGGTCGGCGGCGTAGCACTATTTATCGTTTCATTTTATAGTCAACTTTGTTGTCTATTCGAAACCATCTTATAATTATTAAGTATGTGATTAATAATTACTTATAATAAATCAATAAACTGTCTGATATACATTGTCATAACTAACGCTCAATAAACAAAATAAAGACAACGTACCTAATGTTAGTACACACTTATACACAATAAAATATCCTCCTTTTCTGAAATATTTGTCGAAAAGTGATGAATGTTGAATTCATGACCGGAGTGTATCAGTTACTCGCTGGAATTGGGGTAGTAGAGGGTCCAGGTATGAGGGAATGACACGCACATTATCAACCCGTAATAGATTGAGAAAAGGCGACGCCATTTCACTCATGTTCCTGTAGTCTGTAGCTCATGCTACAGACTACAGGAAGGCTCTTTTCATTAAAATACTGTTCATCATTTTTATTTATTTATTTAAACACTTTATTGTATGTATACACAATTTTCACAGTTTAAAGTAAAAGTTAACAAGTACAAGAAAGAACAATACAAGTATATATATACAAAGGCGGACTTATCGCCTAAACGCGATTTCTTCCAGTCAACCTTTATGGTGTGGAAATAAAAGTAAGCCTATAACTCTTAAAATTAAATAAAACTACTGTATACACAGAGACAATCAAGTGTAACCTAATCCAAATTTAAATAAACATATCTAAAAAAAAAACACACGCACTCACGCCTTGTACTAATGTACTCCCTTGCGGGGTAGGCAGAGGTGCATTGCTGCACCCACTTTTCGCCAGAGTGTTATGTTAGTCCCAATGTAATAGGGGGCGGGCCTATTGCCATTTTACGGGCACATCCAAGACCCGAGAACAAATATCTGTGTTTAAACAAATATCTGCCCCAGCCGGGAATCGAACCCGGGACCATCGGCTCAGTAGTCAGGGTCACTAACCACTACGCCATTCGGTCGTCATCAACATATCTAACTATAACCTAACATATTAAGTTCTAAGCTAAAAATAAATAAATATAAATAACTATTATGTACCTACATATATTAACTATCATGTTTTATATTAATATAAATAGTAGTATACATATATAAATATACTATTACATATATATTTATTTTATTTATTTTATTTTATTTATTAAAACACAAAACGGATTACAATTAATACATCACAATAATATGATTACGTACTATAAATTTAGATCTGAATTGAAATCCAAAATATGTGTTTACAGCATAATTAATTTAAACAAATCGTGCTTATGCTTAACCTATAGTATAACTAAGCAACTAAAAGACTAACACTAAATAACAAAAATGGTTGAACGAAACCAGAAATAGAGAAAAAAAAAAAAAAAGAAGAAAATAATAATAAAATTAAAGGAATTTGTATCTATTTAGTCTATGCGTCTGAGCGCATCTGCCAAGGATCCCTTAAATTTAACATAATTCGCAACATAAATATCTATATTAGAGTCTATTGACACAATGCTGTTGTAGAGTCTGCACATTCGCACAATAGGGTTGTAAAACGAGGTGTTGTTAATATAGGATCTAAGGGCAAACGGTTTAAAAGCTCGAGTTCTATTATTTGTGTTGAAAGACAGTAGTGACAAAAGATAGCTGGAGTCAATACCATTGTGTATGATTTTATAAAGATATAGTAAGTCACTTTGATTACGACGATATTTTAATGACACCATGTTAAACTTTTCTAACCTTTCCTCATAACTACTTCTTGACCGACCAGCTTTACACTTATAACTTAAGAATCTTGTGAATTTGCGCTGTATTCGCTCAATATTATCTATATGTACCACATAGTATGGCGACCATATCACAGATCCATATTCCAATATAGGACGAACCAGGCTTTGAAATAAATATATGGAACTTCTGTACTTTTTAAAGTGTTTGGAGGCTCTTATAATGAAACCTAGTAATTTATTCGCCTTACCAGTAATATTTTCATAGTGATAGCGGAAGGTCAATTGCTCATCAAAATATATTCCCAAGTCCCGTACAACCGACTGTCTTTGTAGCAAATGACCCGATAACTGGTAACTATACATTAATTTGGTTTTTTTATTTGTGAAAGACACCACAAAACATTTTTTAACGTTAAGAGACATCATATTGTTTGAACACCAGTTAGCTATTTTATTGATGTCGTTTTGTATGGAAAGGCAATCATTTACATCATTTACCTTGCGAAAGACTTTTAAGTCATCGGCGTATAAAAGACAAGGATTTTCAAGACATTCCGCAAGGTCGTTAATAAACAGAATAAAAAGTAATGGCCCCAAATGTGATCCCTGGGGTACACCAGAACTTACAAATAATGAAAATATAAATAAATAAATAGATAAATAAAATAGAATAAAACAATTACCATCCCAAGGTCTTATAATAATGTAATTTAAGACTATTTTTAAATACATTAAGTGATGACGATAGCCGTACTTCCACTGGTAGCGAGTTCCACAGATTCACAGCTTTGACAGCAAAGGAGCCACTATAGGCCGCACTGGTATGTTGCGGTACACTCAGCATTTTTGTCAGGCATTCAGGTTAGTTGTCAGTAGCTGACAGCCCAGGGATCATCTCTTGGCGTGCACCATGATGTAGTTAAATATTATTATGTAGCAGATTTTGCAAAACTGATATACTTGCCGAAATTACTAACTTCGCAAATTTTCCAACAACTTTATTTTTCAGAATGCTTGTTTGCTTTTTCTGTTTCGATTTACTATGTTCTTTTTTTAACACCCTGTACATATTCATCCCACTCCTACCGGCTCCCGTGAGCCGGGACCGGGGTCGCCGCGCGCCCGAGGGGCTGCCGGCGTCAGCTTGACAAGCCAATTCTGTGCGGTTCAAGCCACGCCCAGCCGGATACGGTGTAAAACCTTCCTTCATGTACACACGGCAACGTTAAATGGTTGGCAGGGCACACTAACGTAGGTAGTGTATGTGTGTGTCAGCGACATCAACGTAATTATTTAGTTCTGGGCAACCCACACACGGATATTGTAAGCATGTAGTTGTGCCAGTGACAATGTTTCATTGTTTTTATGATATGAAGCAAAATTTTGCAATGCATTGTAATAGGTTAAATGGCTCAGTTGGTATGATACAAGACTTACAATAATCGGTATGGTGGTTCAAATCCCACTGAACTTACAATATTCCTTTTTGTTTTTTTTTATAGATTTAATTTATTTTTTAATATGGCTAATAATAGTATTGTAGTATATACGAATAAAAGCAACACAGAAAGTAAATGAAACAAGTTATTAAGTGTTAAAATTACCAAATTTATTCTTGCCGTAACATAAACATTAAGGATGTTACTTTTTTGTTGTTTTTCGTTTTAAAACATAGTTGTAGTTTATTAATAAGGAAAATGTTCAATTAGCAGCTTTAAATCATAATAAACATCAGAAAAGGATGGACTGGCTGTTTTACTAAAGTAAATAGGCAAGTCATTAGTTATATGAATCAACATGTTAATTAGCTAGAAATAAGATAACTTATTCCAACCTCAGTAACAATAACATCATTAACACATTGGCTTACCCATAATTGTAAATAATAATAAGTATTTAACAAAATAACTAAAATCTTATACAAATGGAAAAATAAAAATTACTGAGCTAACCCCAATAACTATAATTTTCACCACTTTTTCGCCATAATATCTTACCATCCATCCTTGTCTGACTTAAAGGACTTTTCATCACTAAATATCACCACATTGTTGCACCAATCAAAGTTTAAAAAAGTCAGTCGCAAAACGCACTCTGTTTCGACGATGCTGATCGGTTAGAGCAATTTTCTTCGTCGGCCTCCGACAACGCAACCCAGCAGCACGCAAGTGAACCCGTACGGTTTGTAGGGATAGATTATGTGTTGTGGCCGTAGAACGGGTGCTGCAGAACGGATCAGCGCTATGTGCAGCTACGATTTCTCGATGGCGTGGTGATGCATCCGTATAGACGACTACTGTCTACATCGAGTTGCGGTAGCGAGCGGACGTGCCCACGGAGCGCTCACAATTGGTGACTCACGCGCACGACCGATAAGCGACCGTCATTTGTTTACTGTGTTGAACGAAAAATTCTACACGGCCGCGAGTTATACAGTGAACTCTTTATAGTAAATTCTGAACTGTGAATAGCCCGGGGGGCCTCGTAACCCCCGGAATTAGTATAGTGTTGGTGAATTTATAGTAGATACCTAAACATATCGAAAATGTTTTCGGAGAACAATATAAATTATATTAAAAACAGTGATATGGACACGGCCCCGCCTTGCACGGGATCAGACAGTGAAACAGTTAAAGACAAAGTGAAATTAGTTAAAATAGATTTATCGGACTTCAACAAAAACATAGTGCAGTGCTGGGAATGTGAATGTACCTTCAAAATAGAACCTTTATGGGGAATAAATCAGATGAACACTAGAAGGATTCAATGCAAGGTATGTAAGAAATTCTTTCTCATAAAAGCGGCGCTTAAAGCTGAGCCTAAATATGATAACGGATTATTAGAAATTGAATCTTTAGTATCAATATATACCGCAGGAGAAGCGACCGGCGTGAAAAATATTCGCCCATGCATCGACTGCAAAATTAAGAAGGAAATAACTACCTTGCCTATTGAGAGCTTCACTTCTGAGGAATGGTTCATCTGTAAGTGCGGTAAAAACCAGTGTGCATTTATAGAATATGTTACACAAAGTGAACTACTACCTCTAGCTGTCCGCAAATCACGAAAAAAGAATAAGCGGGGAAGCCAAACTAGCAGAAATACCGAAACATCAACCGACCGGAATACCTATGTAACTAACGGCGCCACACATCTAGCTCCGCCCACTGCAGTGGTAAGAGATAGTCAACGCGTGTACAAACCCACTACAAAGGAAGGTGATTACATCGAAAGCCAAACTACACTAGGAACCTCCCATACTGTAGGTACAGTACAGACTACGCTTGATGCATGGAAAACCCCACGACCAGTTCGGCCACCACCTACAGCAGCTGGGTTCAAATTACAAACAACAACATGTGACACCACGCAAGTCAAAGAAGTGGCAAACCAAATGGTAACTAGAGGAGCGAAAAGACAGCGTACATGCGCTTCAAACAATGCGGCCCCAGCACAGAGAAACACCCACATACCTAATATAATTATCAGGGATGAAAATGCAATAAAAAATCAAGAAACGCTAAAGAAAATTAGAGAATCAGTAGCTAAAAATTGCTCAACGCTTAATATCATGAAAGGCCAAATAAAAATTAACCCTACAAATGCAACAGCGCGAGTGAATCTACTCACTACGCTTGAAACCTGCGGGATAACTAGAATAATCGCACCAAAACCAAAGGCCGATAGACAAATGGCGACTAAGATTGTGCTTAAAAATGATACCTACGATGAATCCACTGACACCATTGCTAACGAGATAGAAGACTGCATCGGTATTAAACCACTTGCAATCAAGCCACTAGGGAGAGCAGGCAAAATACACCTACTCATTTTTGATGGCGAATACAAATCAAGAGAACTTCTAGCGAACTTCAAAAATGCGGAAAGGAAATTTTTCTGCGCGCCTACTATCAAGGTCGAACCATACAGAGAAAACCCAAAACACATCGTTCAGTGCAAGAAATGCTATGCATTCGATCACTCAAAACAATCGTGTTATGGTAAACAAGAAGAACCACAAATAGTTTTGACCACAGCTGAGGGTACAACAACGAAAGTCTGCAGAAACTGCAAAGAAGAAGACCATGGCGCCAACAATGCAAAATGTCCTGTGTTCAAAAATATGATAGCAAGACAAATTGAACAAGCAGAGGCTAAGCAATCAAAGAAAGAGGAGAGAATCAAACGCTCAGTGGTACGACTGGGTGTGAAATATGCAGATATCACAAACACAAAGCAATTTCCAACACTGCCTCAAAAAGAAGCAGCGCCGTCACCTACAGAACAAGTGGCACCGACAAAAGCTGGACTGACGCTAGAAGGCCTCTTCCAAATGCAAACACAAATGCAACAGACACTGATGATGCTGACTGATACCATAAACAGGATACACTTGCATCTAAATGGCCAACAATGATAATAAAAAAATAATACAAAATCTTAAAATCTTACACCTAAATGCCCAAGGAATAAGACACAAGTTCAAAGAAATTAAAACACTAGTCGAGAAATACAGACCGTCCATTTTATTATTCAATGAATGCAAGATCGATATGGAGAATAATCAGTATAATATAAAGGGGTACGATAAAATCACCCATACATTGGAAAAACATCTAACCACTGCCATGTATGTACAAAGGGGGCTAAGGTGGGTCGAAACAGAAGTTACCCCCGGCTGGCGTGATGAAAACAGAAGTATAGAAGGCATAGGGATCAAACTTTTTATTAATCATGCTACCGGACAATATATCAAGATTAAAGGAATATACATCCAAATCCCAAATCAGAATCATGCCAGAGATGAACTGGAGGAGACCTTAGCCGACGATCCATCTATCATCATTGGCGACATGAACCTTCAAATGCTAATGCTTGGCCATAAAAGGAACGCTGGTCTTGGTAACACTGTTAAAAAAGCAATTAAGGATGGAATTTGTTTGCTGAAACACGCTAATGCCCCGTCCAGACCTTTTAGCCAGGGAGACGGTATCCTGGACCTAGCTATAATAACACACCAACAGCTTGAAGCGCAAGGTAAACACGTAGAAAGCGTGGGCTCGGATCACCTTCCTTGGCTACTAACAGTAAAGGTCGAACACAATATAGAGCAGCACCTATTCCGTAACACAAAGAAAATTTATGACGATGAGAAACTGAGAGCGGCATACCAACAGACAATGTGGGAAGGTTTCCGTCAGCTTAACGTAGATATTACTACAGAAGCCGATTGTGAGAAATACATCGAAACAATGGAAAACTCCATTATTAGCGCCCTCGACAAACATGCGCCCTTGAAAAATTCCACGAGACAGGAACGACTACCTGAGGAAATCAACAATAAGATAGATTATAGAAATAAACTTAAACAAATAGAATGGCAAGCAAGACACTGCAATCCCAGAGTCCGATCTGAAATACGTACCCTTTATAACAATGCTAAGAGAGAAGCTGAAAAAGCCCTGAAAGAATATTCCGAAAAAGGCTGGCTTAACAAACTCCAAGATCCACGGGACAATAGAACACAAATGTGGCGCATCCAACGAAACTTTAAGAAACCTATCGTTAAACTTCCAAACATCACAGGATGCAGTACAGAAAGAGAAACTATCGACAAGCTAGTAGACACAGCCATAGTAAAAGATGCTGAAATATCGGAAGACGATGAAGGAACTGAAAAAACTACACCGTTCCAACCTCTCGATCTGACGTCAGGAAGAGAAGTCCAACTAGCACTGAGCAAATTCAAAAACAAGAAAGCCCCTGGCTTAGATGGGATAAAAGCAGACGCTCTCAAACTTGGAGGAGAAGTATTCATCGAGGCATTCGTGCCTCTTGCTAACTTTGTTTTGTCCACAGGTTACTTCCCTATGAAATGGAAAACTGGCGTATGCATTTTCCTGCACAAGGATGGCAAAGATCACCGCCTGGCACCTTCTTACCGACCCATCACACTGCTCAACATCATGGGAAAGCTGTGTGAGCGTCTGATCCTGAGCAGACTCAACGCTACGGTCAACCGGCTGCAACCAACATACCAACACGGCTTCACAAGGGCAAGAGGCACAGGAACCCAGATTCTACGAACCGGAAAACTAATAACCGATGCGTTAGCCGATGACGAAAGTATTGCCATGATATCGACTGACCTATCGAAGGCCTTCGATTCTATTAACCATAAAGGCCTGATAAAGAAACTTCAAAATAAGGAAGTCTCGAATAATATCATTAAGATAATCGAGAACTACCTCGAAGGCAGAAACTTGAGAGGTAGATTTAGAACTACGACAACCGAAGATAAACCAATACACAACGGCGTACCTCAAGGTTCAATCCTGGGACCAGTTATCTTCAATCTGTACGTTCATGATATTTGGGACATCCAAGACCGTATCAAAGGACTCAAACTGTCACAGTATGCTGACGATCTATGTATACTCAACAGAGCACCAAACCCTGATCATGCTACTATGCGTGCTGAGTGGGCAGCGGAAATGATTATTGACTACTACACCAGATGGGGGCTAAAATGTAACATAGAAAAAACTGAATGCATTATGTTCTCGAAAAAGAAAAAGTACCGGCCATCAGTGAAACTGAAAGAACAAACGTTACAGTATCAAAAGCAGATCAGATACCTCGGTGTCATCTTTGACAAACACATGAAAATGAACCAGCACACCGAGAAGGTCGTCAAAAAATTGAAGCAAATCAGGGGAGCCCTGGGACCAATAATAGGATATAATGCGAAGACTGATTTAGAAACTAAACTAGCTATCATTCAGGCCTGCATTCTGCCACTGATGGATTATGGAGTTGTTCAACTTCTCCCGAGATACAGTTCCACTAATCTCAGCAAAATAGAGCGTCAATATAGATTGGCACTAAAAAATGCCGCTCAGCTACCAAGACGAACGCCTACAGAAGCGATCTGGGAGATGGCTGATATAGAAGCTTGGCACTTACGCGCTGAGGACCTTCACACGAATATGTTGCTAAAAATTTCTAAATTGGAAATAGAAGATCTTGAATCCCCAGGAGATCCTTACCAAAAACATGGTGAATTCAACCCTCTAAGAGTTAATCACAGATTAGGCGACATACTGTATGACCCCAAAGAAAAAGGTCATAAGAGATGGCCCACTGACAAAACAAAAGATCCGCGACCTTTGAAAATAAACTGATGAACTGTATACCTACCTACCTAGAACCTATTAAGTATTTCATTTGTTATTATAAACTAACATTAATATTTTAAATAATAATATCGTAAGTACCTACACTAATTTAACACGTAACCTTAGGTATTGTTAATACTCATTTGTTACGCATCAACAGAACACAGCAAACATAGTTCCATTTGGACATAAGTTAGCTGACTCACCCCTGCACGGCTCACCGGCCACAGGCAAAATTTGTTATCACACAAAGTAGGCAAATAAATGTTATTCTGATTCTGATTCTGATTCTGATACTGTCTACATGTCCCGAATCTGCGTATCGGTGAACCCATAATTGAACAGTTCTCCTCTGCAAATAAAAAAAACAAATACTTAGCTTATACAAATACAAATATTCTAACAGTCAAATAAAAAATTTACAATTCTATGTTACTTACCGTTAAACGTCTTGCGATTTCACTAATTGTAATGTTTTGTTCATATAAATACGATTATCTCCGCCTTTTTTAACATGGTTAAGTGACTTTCCATACTGACTGCGAAGAGAAATTAATTAAATTGACAAATCACAAAGTGAATCACTTTGCAGACGCAGAGGTGAATTGTCACTAAAACTAAAAACAAATTTCGTTTATTCATATTGTATGAGGGTAGAATGGTTTTAATTCTCAAATGAAGAACGAATCATATATTTTTGGCGAAGAGAAATAGTCGACAGCTATGCAGCTTGTAGTCATTTGTCAGTTTCAAATATATTAATTTTATACTCAACAGCGTTTAAATTAACGCAAAATTTGAATTAAGTTAAATAAAAATGACCATCGGTGGACTCGAACTCACGACCTATGTTTCATTAGTCTAACATTCTACCAATGAGCTACGAAGTGTATAGACACAGGTAGTGAAATTTTGCTTCACATCAATTTTATAACTATTTCACTAACACTACCGGTTGATATTTTTATGTCACAGCTGGTATACGGGCGCTTGCCTACGCACAAACTCGTTTGTGTTGTTGTGTGTGTGTGTGTGTGGTTTGTTACTGGTGTGTAAACCGATTTCTGCGTTTATGCACACATAGACAACGTTAGTGTGCACACATACACTACGTTAGTGTGCCCTGCCAACTATTTGACGTTGCCGTGTGTACTACTGTAGTTAAAAAAACGAAAAAATCATGGTAAGAAGAAAACTATGTCAGTGTCAGGGTAAAAAAAAACTTATCAAATTAAAATATAGATATATTATATAAAACGCTTTTTTATATACACACGAGGAACTTTTTCATTACTCGAGAGTTTTTTTGTTGTTGGTTTTTCTTAATTCTTCTAAACCGAGATAAATTAAAGTTACCGATATAATTCCAACATAATTATCTCAAATTGAA
Organism: Plutella xylostella; assembly: GCF_932276165.1. Classification (NCBI taxonomy): domain Eukaryota; kingdom Metazoa; phylum Arthropoda; class Insecta; order Lepidoptera; family Plutellidae; genus Plutella; species Plutella xylostella. Next base: position 2,320,003 of record NC_064002.1, read on the forward strand.
GTACTTATTATACTATAAATATCGGTCGGTATACACTAAGTACTCAATACATGTACAACATAAGCTCTTTGCTCCCAGCGCACATATCGGCAAAGTGAAATTCCGTGTCCTCATAACATACTCTGTGATGAATCGCGGCGACGAGCTAGTTCCTTATTGATAGTATCTTTCCGACCTCGTGAGAAAATATAAAATAAGCTTTATTTTAAACCAAAAGCCTTTTAAAGTGTTGCGTGTTCAACTTTACTTCGTTTATAATTAAGGTTGAATTAAGCTAGACGCTCACTATCTCTTTGGGAGATTTTTGGCTTAAGATAACGTCAGTTTATAAAATGGTTCTAAAACGCAAGAAAATAGTTAAAAACCCTTCTTTTTCATGTGGTTTTTTGGTATACTTAACAACAAAATATGTGAATAAGTCCATATTATAGCTCAGGTGGAAGAGTGGAAGGTGTACAGTAATTATTGATTACCTCTGTCTCATACAGGATTAGTGGGATTACAGATGTGAGTGATTCATTACGTTATGTTTATATGTGTATAAACAATTTGGAGACACTGTTACAATTAATAATTTCCTTATTGAAATGCTGCTGATGCATATGAAAACCTTAATAATAAATATGGTCTGGAAAAGGTAAACAAAAAATAACCCATAAAAATTTAAAAATAATAATAAATCAAAATGACTACAAGTCTTTTATTTATAAATGAAAATTGGACTCGCTCAAGGAGAGTTTGCCGCCATTTTTCCAACGGAACGGAAATTAAAACTTGTGTAACCGGTTATTGGTCGATTTGCACAGTTTTTCTGACGGCGGGCGTTGTTCAATTTATCTGGAAATGTGGTTGATATGATTACTTCCACTTCTATAAATATGCAGAAATACGGGAAACGCTGTGCATACTCGTATACATATTTTATTATATAGATTTATGCTGAAATTCATTCAGAACACCGAGATAGTTGCCAATAAAATTAGGACGGCTGTAACAATTTTATACAACACAAATAAATTGGGCCTCGAGTGGCAAATAACATGATACTTATGCGATGAATGTACGAAAATGTACGAATGCGACGAAATGGTAGTTTCAAGTTACAATGCGTTCGTGTAAATAAATTGTAGAGCGAAATTTATTGTTATACATACATAATAATTATATTATGAAGTGAGGTTACTAGTCGTGATCGTAAATAAGTAAGTACTTAAAATATAATATGCTATATTCTTTATTCGAAAATACAAAAAAAAATACGCCACTAAAGTGAGAGCTATAAAGATTGTTAGAGGAATATAACTGAATGGGTACTTCAGAAACAATCTACAGCATCTACTCTTACATAAATTATTAATATATTCGGCTTTAATAGATACAAATGGAGGTATTCGCAGACCTCTGTCTATTTATACATCGACAGGTCATTCGCCCTCCACAAATGTAGGAGAGCACTTCGCCAAATTGGTAGTTCTGGCCTGAAGAAGCGACCAACCAAATATCGAAGCTGACAAATTACAGGTCCCGAGATAACATTTCATCGATTTCGAACTTTCGGTTAATGGTGTTGGTTTATACAGGTTAAGTGACTAGTAGGTTTACAGTTTTTTGCAATAATTATAACGCATGATGCACGATAGTTGTATCTATCTAACATCTTCATACTACTATCCTGGACTATACTATTCTACACGATCTAAAACATTTATACCAATGTATAGTATGTATACTTATAGGAAACACTAGAAATTCATGATTCTTTCTTTCTTAAGTTCCGGAGCTTAAATCTACAACCACTCGATTGAGCAGCAGAAACCGATTTAAAACTAACAATGTAAAAACTAAAATGTAACATAAAAAAGCAAAACTAACTTTGGCGAAAGTTTTATCGGGCGAGATAAAAACGTTTCAGTGAGAAACGGCGGCTAGATTCTGTGAAAAAGATAAATGCTTCACGCATCGCGTTTTCCACTAAATAGTGGGAAAATGGGTTAGAAAACCCGGAGCTCCGTATAGCAGACAATTACATTTTGCAATAGCTCTTCGACTGCGATAAAGATTAAGTATTAGGATTTTTTTTATCAGGTCTAGGTCACTACGATATATGTAATGTACTTACAGACAGCGACATAGCCAGGTGAAGTGGGGATAGGGCATATATCGTATAAACGAGATGATAAACTTGTGCCAACGATCAGTGGAAAGCCAGGAGTCGTCAAGCGATGTTGACATATACTGTATTCATAAAAAAACGATGTATATAACTTTTTGCTTTTGGGCATACCCCTATGCCCGACTCAAATCGGGTGCGCCGGATGTACAGTGAGCCGATGCCACCCCGTGCAGTGCCTATAACCTCCCATGCAATACAGAGCAGCACAGCAGTGGCCAGTGATTGGCTGATGATGAGGTTACATGAAAACTGCTGAAAGCTCTGATTGGCTAGCGAGGTTCAGAAATAGAGGAACATACTCACAAGACAGTCGAGCACGACCTTGACCGGTGGCGCAGCATGCAGCACAGCAGAGAGCTGTGATTGGCTAACAAGGTTCAGGAGTACATACCCACAAGACAGTCGAGCACGACCTTGAGCATAGGCCGGTGGCGCAGCACGCGCTCCAGGCGCATGCGCGGCCAGCACACGCACGTCGACGACTCCTCCGCGATCACCGTCACCTGCAAGGAGGTGAACATTAGGACATGGGCCCAAAGGTTTTGTGCTGCACAATTATGTTCCAAAACATTAGGCTTAGATTAACAATATACAAACAAGATGGAGTGTCAGTACTAAAGAAACGTCACGACAAAAAAACATCCTAACACTGCCCTTAATTTAAATTTGGTTGACATTAGGTTAAACTTAATACGGATTGACAGTGAACAAAATGAGGACAGTTTTTGCTTGTGACACACCATCGAGAATCTCACCCCTTATATATTTACATTGGACGAAAAGTGGTAGCAGCAATGCACCTCCGCCTACCCCAAGAAGCATGAGTACGAGTATATTTAGTAAGTATAACACGTATTTTTCTTTTGTAACATTTATTTGCAAAAATTTAAACGCACTTATATCTTAACTCAGAAGAAACATGGCACTGGCAAAGTTTATTCTGAGTATCATAAGGAATAAGGTAGACTGCTTGGACTTGCTCCACAATATCCTAGTGCTTTTTGTACCTAACAATTTTATGAGAGCAAGGAGACACATGCTTTTGGCAGAGGCACCCTCGCGCACCAACTTGTACCGGGAGTCTCCGGTGCCGCGCGGCCGGCGCCTGCTAGCCCGGCTGCTCGCCGCTCAGCCCGGTGTCGACTTGTTTGCCGACTCACTCAACACCGTGTTGAGAGCGTGTAAAAGTATGGCAGAGATCGGAATGAAAGGTTCGTCCATTATGTAAACGTACTTAAGTAATATAGTTAGGTATAGTAAATGATGTTAAGATATAAGTATAATGATAAGTTTACAATTTGTAGTTTGTGTTTTTAGAAATAACCATATGTAACGCCATAGGTCTCTAGCCTGTAATGTTATGTATGATGTGTAAATAAATAAATAAATAAATTAACATAACGTAAAAATAATGCGCGCATATAACTACGTGACTTTCCTAAATCGTGTCAATTCCAATCTCATTGACTTTAGTACGAGCATCCGCTATACTCCATAGTTACACATAGGTACCTAGTAAATACCACAAGCCCAGTGTCCACATAACGTGGTGATGGACAGGGGTAAGTGCCGGTACGTGGCAGCGGTCGTCAGGCGAAGCTAAAACCATGTCATTAGGGCGTACAACGTGTCAAAAGTTGTTGATAGCCGCTTCGTACGGAGTTATTTTGTAGCATAGGTGGAGAGATATCATAGGTGTAGCGTAGTATATGTATACAGGGTGTTGCTTTTTATTATGGAGGATGAATACATTTTTTTTGGAATTTTGTCATTGTGATTTTATTAGATATATAGCTGTTCCCGCGAGCTTCGCTTCGCCTTAAGTTTTCCCGTGGGAATTCCGGGATAAAAAGTAGCCTATATTCTTTCTCAGGGTCTAGACCATATGTATACCTAATTTCATTAAAATCCTTTCAGTAATTTTGCCGTGAAAGAGTAACAGACAGACACAGTTACTTTGGTATTTATAATATTAGTTAGGATAACATGCTGCACACGTACTCGTAGGTTTCGGCTTAGTATACCCTTTTTGCAACACCCTGTATAGTTGAAAAATACGATGATAGAGAAGTGTATTCATTTAAATGCGCGATTTATAAATGAGTAAGTACGTGGAATTAATGCAATAAATTATGATTTCAGCCGCTTTGCTTTTGCTATTTTATTCCAATTGAAAAAGATTATCCTATAATAAGCTTTTGATGAATAATTGCTCATTGCTGTGCCGGTTACGTGTGTGATTTGATTATCATTGTTAATTGTTAATAAGTATATATTTTTAAGCATTAAAATACCAAGAAAATAGTTATTTAATGGTTTTCACAATGATTGAAATGAATTGAAGAAAATGGTTTTCACAAATTTAAGATTTACTTACCTCGTAGCGAAAACATTATATTTATTTTTCATGGAAATAAAAAAATACGCGCGTTTATTTTGTGTAGAAACCCAAACCAGAAAATACAAATAACTGAGATGAAAGGAAAATAAAACGTCATTGTATTTTTACGCTTACGTGCATCGTTACGATTCAAATAAAAGTCCATTTATTTAACGAACTTCCATTCCAGCTACAAACGCACATTAAAAGTTTTCCACTCACAAACTCATAACAGTTATATCATAATCGAGAATCATAAAAAACAAACTTTAATTTACATTTCATTAGTCTGCAAAAATTTAAACATAAAAAATACACGACTGGAACGGAAAACTACCGCATTTCCTAAAAAAAACACGAGTCTGAGAAACGGACAAATTGCGACCGCCGCCCCTCGTCGTCAATAGAACATCGGTCGCCGCTGCCTCCCCTTAAATGGACCGGGAAGCAAAATGTTCGTTTTCTTCAAACAAATGGGGCGTTATTAAGCCTCGGGCACCTGCCCAGGGACGTGGAACTTCACCTGGGCGCCGCCTGCACTCACTACCACTCGCTGAAAACAAACTTTCATCTCAGACACCTCCGAGCTAAATTATTCTCTGTTGTCTTATGAATAGGGTGGAAGCGAAAGGCAAGACGCCGTTGTAAAGTTTACGGCTTCTTACTACGGCAGTGTCTCACTACGTTATTTACTACATACAAATTTTGCATAGCGCGCGCGACCGGACCTAAAAGTCTAGCTCGTTTATATTTTAACAGCTTCAGAAGTTATACGTTCGAGAATACAGCGCTAGGTTGTATGTTACCGTCTCTTTTCTGGGTTAACAACCTCCGGAATTTATCTTACGTGAGTAATTGAGGGTGCATAAAATATTTGTCTTGCATTCATAATGAATGAACGGAGCTTAAAAGGAGATTTAGCGTTAAACGCTTGGTAACGTCTTCTTGTTATTCACATTTTGTCAATAAATCTCCGGGACGAGACTCCTACCTCGTTGCAAACGCATTAGCTTAATCGTACGATAAAAACAAACAACTTGTGAAATTAGCATTTCTGAATGTTTTTTTAGCAGTGCTCAAGTATTTTCAGGTGACCCGGATGCGTCATACTCGATCTGGGAGGCTACTTCCGTGATCGTGTTTATGACTGACGCGCTTTTAGAAGTGTTAGATAATACTGGAGTAATTTATTCCAAGAATAATAGGTACCTACGCATGTATCTGTAAATCTGTAATACACGAAACTACGCGAGTAATCATGGCAGTGTACATATAAGGTATTCCGTTGGTTGCAACCAAAACATTCCTCCATTAATAACTACGTTTTCATCGTAAAATTGAAATGCTAACGCTGTAAATGCGGGTCTAAATGCCTAATACCGAGAGCCCGAGGAAGCCCGAGCATCCGCCGGGCAGCCAGCCGCGCCTAAATGAAATGAAGAGCTCAAATCAGACGGACTAATTTTAGCTCTCCCGTGTTTGTGTAATAAAGGACGGGTTGTTGACTTTGTTAGTTTATTATCTCTATCAAACGACGGCATTTTGGGACAGTCTCTTTGGTAACCAATATACAGTCTGACTTACAATAATGCTCTAAATAAGTATGAATACTCGACTGTATGATATAAGAGACACAGCAAGCCACCTATTTATGAGTCAAAACTTATGAATGTGATTTATGGATATTTAATTAAAATATGGACATGTTTACGCTACCTACACATACATAATTATTTCGTATAACTACTAATTGAACCCAGAGGGTTGAATGTTCATATAAGCCGAGTGCATAGGGATGTTGCTTCCCAGCCTTCAGTGGATGTTCAGGGTGATGATGCCAGTAATTCGCGTTCCTTGTTTGAGGATTTGCCTATGTGGAAAAAAAGGGTCCGTATCCTTAAACATATCCCGAAAGGCGCGAGATGTTTGGCTGCAGAAAAGTTGTCTCAGGTTATTGAGAAGTGTATTCAGTCAAACACCACCCAGGATTGGTTTGAATTGCAGTCATTTGCTTACACATGCCTGAGAGTCCCCTCTTCCGCAGACAGGGGCAGGTCTCTGACGTCCAAGGTAAAAGAAAACCTCACGGCTGGTGGCTTGGGTGTGCCTTTGCCCACTGACGTCACGTCGCGGTGTGTATCGGCGAGCGGAAGGGCTCTGTATAAGCTAGTTGAGACCAAAGTTTTCGATGGTGATGTTAGTGGTGCGGTACGTATTTTACTGTCTGACTCTTCTTTGGCGGATGATAGCGATGCTACGGTAGAGGCACTTCGGCTTAAGCACCCGATACCGAGTAGGGACTTACAGTTTCCTCCTGAACCGAACCTTTCTAGTGTATTTCTGACTGTGGAGGTGAAGGACGTTGCGCAGGCGATTGAATCGTTCAATAGTGGTTCGGCAGGCGGCTTGGACGGTATTCGCCCCGGTCATCTCAAGGAATTGACTTCACCTGCGGCTGGTGATGCTGGTGCAACTCTTTTACGCTCGTTATGCTCATTGGCGAATTTTATGCTGAAGGGAATGGTCAATAGAGAGGTATGCCCTTTTTATATGGAGCCTCGCTATGCGCCTTAAATAAAAAGGATGGTGGTATCCGACCCATCGCCGTAGGTAGTGTGTTTCGCCGGGGTTCCGCTCATCTCGCCTAATCTTTATTTCCCAAAACTCGTTTCGCATAACTCGTATGGTCTAAACTTTTTTGGTCGAATCATTACTTTGCCAAGACTTAAATGGCATAAGGCTCGTTTCGTCTAAAGCTCTTTAGGCACAATCTTGAAACACCTAAGTCTCGTTTTCTCAAATTTATGTTCGTTTATACCTATGTATAATCTTGATTCCCCTAATGTTATCTTAATAAATAATATATTAAGTATGTAGTAAATTCACCAATTGTGGTATTTTTCTCCTACATTCCGAGAAACACGATATTAAATGATAAAAAAATCGAAAGTTAACGAGCATTATATTATTATACAAACCCCATGGGATCGAAACCTAAAGATAGGTGCGACGACGAGCAAAGCGAGGAGGAGCGTGTTAGGTGCACATGTTCGTCATAACCAAAGCGGAGCGCAGCGAAGCGGAGCGGAGCGTTTTCCAAACAGCGGAAACAATATAAGGCACCAGTTTGCCCTATGTATGGAGACGCTCCGTCGCTCCGTCAAAGTTAAAGCCAAACGAATATTATTACTTTGTATAAACCTATGCCATACTCGTAGCATTATTAGTCTATTCAAGATTTGGCCATACAATTATTACGCTAAACAAGATTATGCGAAATAACTTTTTACTAAACGAGATTTATGCCATACGATTTTCGGCGAAACGAGCCTTTGACCAAACGTTACTATGCAATACGAGATTAGGCTAATAAATCTTAGGCCTAAAAAGGTAGAACCGTTTCGCCGTCTCGTGGCCAAGCTCGGCTGCAGCGCTGTCAGAGAAGAAATGTCTGAATACCTGCAGCCTTTGCAGTTGGGGTTTGGTGTGCCTTTAGGGTGCGAGGCGGCCATTCACGTCGCTCGGTCTTTTGCCTATTTAAGGGATGGATCGGATAGCATCATTTTCAAGGTTGATTTAGAAAATGCGTTTAACATGGTGGAGCGGGACGTATTTTTAAAAAGGGTTTTAGAGCGCGTTCCGTCTCTCTTCCCGTTTCTCCACCAATGTTACGCAAGGCCCTCAAACTTATTCTTTGGAACTATCCCTGTCGAGTCTCAAGTAGGGGCGCAGCAGGGTGACCCTTTAGGCCCCCTAATTTTTAGCCTGGCCATACATGACGTGGTGTCTTCCCTCCGGTCGCCGTTGAACCTATGGTACTTAGACGATGGCACCGTGGGGGGTGACGCAGATGAGGTTTTGAGCGACATTGAATCTCTGGTTCAGGGCTTGGCTGCATTGGGCTTGCGAATTAATCCAAGGAAGTCAGAGGTGTTTGCGTGTGCTGGTCAGTTGTCGCCGACTACCCAGGAACGGCTGGACGTGTTGGTGCCAGGTGCTAAGGTTTTGGACAGGACAACATTCATGCTTTTGGGTGCGCCAATTTTTCCCGAAGGAGTGCCAGCTCTGGTTCTGTCCAAGATGCGTACGTTGGCTGAAACCAAGTCGCACCTCTGCCAGCTTTCAGCACACGTGGCGCTTTCCATCTTGCGGGGCTGTTTGTCCATACCGAGGCTGACATATTCGCTGCGTACAGCCCCAGTTTGGCTGCATAGAGAGGAGTCCAAGCAGTACGATGAGGTGTTGAAGGACCTCCTGGAGGCTATTGTCAACATCAGCATGTCCAATGAGCAGTGGTCTCAAGCGGCGCTTCCTGTGAGGTATGGTGGGCTGGGTTTAAGGCGCTTGGAGGACACTCAACTGCCGGCTTTTCTGGCGTCGTCGTGTGAGGTGCTGCGGCTTGTCACTCGCATTTTACATGTTAATGGTGATGAGTTCAGTATTCCCCATGCGGCAGAGGCCCTGGAGTTGTGGCAGTCTGTGTGTCCTGAGAGTGCTGTGCCGGTGCAGCCTGAGCGTCAGCGTGTTTGGGACGAGGAACAGTGTCGCTTGCAGTTGAACATGCTGATGCTGCGCAATGCCGGGCCTGAGTTGGCGCGTTTGCGGGCGGTCTCTCAGCCAGAGTCAGGGTTGTGGCTGCATGCTTTGCCATCGCCGCAGTTGGGAACGTTGTTAGACAACGATTCCTTGCGGGTGGCGGTGGCTCTGCGTCTCGGCTGCACTGTGGTGGAACCCCATGTTTGTGTCTGCGGCGCGCGGGTGGATCAATCGGGACGTCACGGGTTACACTGTGTGCGTAGTGCGGGCAGGTTCTCACGGCACCATGCTATCAATGACATCGTCCGGAGAGCGCTTGTTTCTGCGGATGTCCCGGCGGTCCTGGAGCCACCAGGGTTGTCCCGGGCTGATGGCAAGCGTCCGGATGGACTCACCATGGTGCCGTGGGAGAAGGGCCGCAGTTTACTCTGGGACGCGACGTGCGTCTGCACCCTCGCGCCGTCTCACGTGCAGTCTACAGCGGCCAATGCGGGTGCCGCTGCTGAAGCCGCGGCTCGGCTTAAAAAACTTAAATATAGCCAGCTAATGCAGCGGTATCTGTTTGTGCCCTTGGCTGTGGAGACGATGGGGGTGTGGGGAGAAGAGGGCAGGGCCTTCTTAAGGGAAATCACCAGACGCTTGAGGAGTCGTGGTCTGGGATCTTCTTCCGGGGCTCACCTGATGCAGAGGCTATCCCTGGCTGTGCAGCGTGGTAACGCTGCCAGTGTCATGGGTACCTTTGGGTCGGGTGTGGCTCGGAGTGGTATTTTTGATTAGTTAGTTATAATAAGTAAGTAGTAAGTATATTTGTAGGTATATTATAATTATTATTAATTTTTTTTGACGAAACTTCTAGTGGATTTAATGCATGTTTGTGACTTATATGTTTTTATGAATAAATGAATTTAACAACCTAATTGAATTAGTTTAGAATTTCATAACGTAAAAGAACCGCAAACGGCTTTGTTCGAATTTCACTTCCAAAATAGTATGGGATCCAATGTACACCGTGCTCTATTTCCCCAGCTCCTACTCTACATGAAGCGCGCAGTATCTACGTGGTTAGAATGTTTCCATGCGAGTCAACGATCTCCCGAAGCCCGATTTTCCCAATTTCATAATAGCTTTACTCGTTCAGTCCCCATTGAATAACTCATTTACTCAATTGTCTGCCGCTTTCATTCCAATCTTATTAGCATACCAATTTTACCGTGCATGCCACAATGGTTTGAGGTGTAAGGTTTCTTGGTTGGCGCAACGTGATGTGATCTGTCTGTGATATCTATAATTATGGCATTCAGAAGATAGTAGTAAAAAGAAGCCTATTTATTTTATATTCACGAACAAAATGTCTATGCCCTTCATAAAATCCACCTTCTCCAGAAAATGAAATAAATAATTTTTAAGTTCATAACTCTATAACTCGAACTTTTAGGAGTCTCCCTTGAGGTTCGAGTTACAGAGTTTCTACTGTTTAAGTTTGAAAATAGCTTAGTAGGTATGTACTCGTATAATAAATCTACGAACTGAAGTGGCAGTGGGTCGGCTTATATGCCGAGGATCCGTGAGCGGTGTTTTATCGGGATGGTGGACCTAGGCGGAGGTTGCGGGACGACTTAGATAGATCGGCTTCAGGAGGTCGACAACACACGTGTGAAATGAACATGGGGAGTCCTTTGCCCAGTAGTGGGACACAAATATGGCTATACAGAGTGTCCCAAATGTCAACGAATATACAGAGTGTCCCAAAGTCAACCTTGAAGGGCTGAAAGGCCAGCTAAGGAGTGGCCACAATATCGTAAACATTCGATAGTTTCCGAGATATTGACATCGAGGTGTCGATTTTCAGTAAATTTATAAAAGTGTGTGTGACGATGACTTTTGGGACACCCTGTATAATTAAAATTTATTACGTTAAATAAATTAAAAAATATACTTATATAATATGTAAAGACGGTACCTGGAAGACGTTGTCGGACTGCTCGCGGTTGGCCTCCCACTCGGGCGAGTCCACGAACTGGTAGGGCTGCACGAAGTGCAGGTGCGTGCCGTCGCACGACACGCGCAGCCTGCGGACACCAAGGAGGGTTAGTTCATCAGATTTGGCCTGTTTTTAACGGGATATGATATCGCACACGGTATTGCCCCGCCAGTGGCCAGCACCAATTAACATCACAATCTACCAGATGATAGATAGTCTAAGGCTGTTTTTAACAGCATGCGGATTTGATCACGCGGGATTGCCCGGCACGTGTTCATACCAGTAGAATATGCACACGAGACGCGGGAAAATGGCGTGCGATACCGCGTGCGTGATGAAATCCGCATGCTGTTAAAATAGCCTTGATTAGTGTTATACGTTTGAGGAGTGTGTCTTTGTGTCTGTGTGTTTGCTGTTTCTTTGTTCTAGAGGGACGTGTTACGTTAGCGAGTTCGATTTTTATATCCAAATTAGTGTAATGGTTCAAATAAGTTTATCTGCTGTCACGATATTTTCAGCGGGATGTGTCCAACTTTTTGACTGAATTTAAATCCACCAGATAATGTGCTTGCGATGATATGAAAGAAATCTGTTCAAACCAGTCTGGTGAATCAGCAGAATAAATTCAAAGTTATTCTTCATATTCCACTGAATGTAAGTAGTAAGAACTTCAGCGGAGGCGAATAATAAAATATCTACTGAAAAGTGCGAGATTAACTTCATAAGGCAAGTGAAAAAGTTTCTTATTATTACAGTGAATAATTCAGAAGCATTCACGAAAACCACAGCCATTTCTTCAGAAGAAAAATTTGTAAAAACAATCGATCGTAAAGTTTTAAAGTTACTTAGAAATAAGTTCGCCTTGAAAGTAGGTGGTGGTGTAAATAATAAATGACGAAGCAGCAACAGGTAAGAAAACTGTTGGGTACTGTAGACAGTGTGGTACCGAGCCACTCGTTTGTGCATACTAAATGATCCGAGCGGCTGCTCGGCTGGTCATTTAATCACATAATCATGTGGTATGCTTGTATTTGTGCTATCATTATGGTTTGATTATTGTTTTGAGGCAGATGTTATTGGCATTGAGTTTAATATTTTATAGTGATTGTGGTGGGAAAGTGTCTGCTGTATCTGGTCTATATTCAGGGTGTAAAATAAGCCCGACACTGGTGGAAAACTATTTTAAATCTTCAATTGGAAAACTAGTTTTGACGCTCTGGACAGCAACCTTGTTTGTTTGTATTATTTTCTGTTTTTTTCATATATAATTTTTGTAGTATTCTTTTTCTTTTTGTTTCTGTTTTTATTGTTCAGTGTGTCAAATAAATGTTTCTTTCTTTCTTTCTTTCTTCTAATAAATTAGCTTACTTTAATAAAACGAAACAACCATAAATATATATCTTGATAGGTACTTTTTGGTATATTTTATGCAGCCTAAATTATAAATTCAGTTACATGACAATGTAGTAAGTGCTAAATATTATAATCACATGTTTCATGTTTATCTAGATACGACATCATCGCAATTATTGCGGTAATGGGCGACAAAGTGAATTTTACATGGTAATTACTTCATTTAGTGCTCAGGGTGCGGTTATAGTGCTCGTAATAATGTATTATGACTAACGTTCTAGACTAGTTTCCGAGTCTAGTCATTATTGAGTACATAACAGTAATGTTCATATTAATTAATACTCAAGTACTTGCAACCGCTTTGGCTGTCCATACAAAATACAGACCTGTGTGTGCCTTTGTGCAAGCGCTATTAGTTCGTAGCACAACTCAAAACAAGTAGTACGACACTACACCAAATATGTATAATTTAGGTATATTATTATAACACTCTCGAACAAGAAACTTCTCAACAACAACTGCAACGGCTACTTTTTGCTAGTGATAGCAAGTTAGTACTTCTGGTGTTGTGTAGACAAAACTATCAGCGCTTACTACTAGCTTGAACATACCTACTTAGCATCATATGACATAGTAGATAAACACAATAGTGTGCCCCAAACCGGCCCAAATTCATACATTTAACCCGTTTGAAACGTGACTATTTCGCGCACTGCGTTTGACACGACTATACTTATATCATTGCGGTACGTGTAGGTATTATACCTAGATACAAATTTATCAATGTAGAAAAGAATCCTTAGTGTAGCACTACGAATAAAAAAAGTGATTGCGTCGGAAAATAATAATAAAAAACCGGCCAAGTGCGAGTCGGGCTCGCGCACAAAGGGTTCCGTAGCAGCAAAATTACAGTTAAATCAACCTATCTCAAAAACTATAAGAGATACTTTGATCAAACCAAAAATCGTTGAAAGAGTTAATTAGCATGCATCACCTCTATTTTTTTTAGAATTTTATACCCCGTAGTTATAAAAATAGAGGGGGGGGGACATACTTTTTACGACTTTGAGAGCTGATATCTCAAAAACCGTTCACTTTAAGAAAAATGTTTTTTAGAAAACTTTATATCATTTTAAAAGACCTTTCCATTGATACCCCACACGGGTATGTACATCGAAAAAAAAAATTTCATCCCTCAGTTACATGTATGGGGGGCCCCACCCCCAATTCTTTTTTTTACTATTTAGTGTCATATTTTTGTAGCGGTTCATACAACACATATTCCCATCAAATTTCATCACTGTAGTACTTATAGTTTCCGAGTAAATCGGCTGTGACAGACGGACAGACGGACAGACGGACATGACGAAACTATAAGGGTTCCGTTTTTGCCATTTTGGCTACGGAACCCTAAAAACCATAAACAAGCTAAAAGACTCACTTCCCCTTCAGCAGTATGGACAGCCTCTCGTCCGCCGGCGTGACCTCCTCCACGGCGTAGGCCTCCCCCGCGTCCAGCCGCACGAGCCGCGCCTCCCGCGTCAGCTCCGTGAAGTGCTTCTTGTTCACCTTCAGCGGCTTGAACAGCTTCAGGTATAAGTCTGTCAGCTCGAGGGAAAGCGCTGGCGGGAGGAACCTGGCGGGAGAGAAATGAAGTTCAGTTGTCTGGTAAAAGAGGGGGTAATTTTATTTTGCATGTTAAGAAACCAAATGTTAGTACCTATGGTTTGGTTGGTATGTAAGAAGTTGTTATACGTGATACTGCGGTAATAACACAATGTGGGCTGATTGGAGGCTCACTGCGTCTTCGACTGTATGTATGTAAATTATGATCAATGATTTGCTAATTGAAACCAGGTACGAAAGTTTTCCACATCGAGATTTTATGCATTGTCTTTAGAAAGGTTCGCTGCTGTTGGAATACTGGGATGAACAAAATATAATTTTCATATATTTGTGTAATAATTTTAGAAAACAGATATTCAGTCTTACATTGTAACTTTGTTATCCTCTTTTTAACATTAGTATAATGATATACAGTACACTATTTATAAAATAAACTCGTAACAGTAATAATAAACAAACTAAAATCCCGGGTAATATTTCGCAGATATATTTTATTCGAAAGCTTACCTCAGGAAGCTACAAACGAGTTCACAACCATCGTAAAGCTCCCACTATCCCTCTGATGTAGAGCTTTCAAACTACATGACATTATAATAAAATATACTCGCTATATTTATATACAAGTTTACATAGCGGTGAACTTTCAACAATACCTATACTTTATCTCTATCATGTATTTTCACGACACATAAAGCTCATGCCAAATAACGCCTTATTTCATAGTTTGAAGTGGAAAAGTTAAATTGCCACGATACATTTTAGGCGACAGCTTTTCAGTACGAATATGATCGTAGGGTATTTCTGTGGAATTTACTGACCTCGCACCATGCCTTTTACAAACCACTTAAGTATTAATATAAATTTTACATGACTGTTCTGTTTAATTAATGAAACAGTTCCATTCAGTGAGCATGAATTTTGTCGGTTTCACAGCGAGGCTACCAATTTAATCAGTGGTAAAAATTTTGGTAGCGGATGGCGGTCAAAATATTGAAGTTTTTTTGTCTATGGTTTAAGATAATTCCAGTAAATATATGGATTAATTTCAATGCCATTAAGTATTATAGAAAACCTCTCGTAAATGTATTAATGTTCAGATACAACGCTATAGCCTGGAAAATGTCAGGCCAGAAGCCACGGCAAGCTTCAGCCCGTAACATAAGCCATGTGAATATATTATGAAATATTGAAAACTCTGGAACCGGGATGAAATATAAATCACTTGCATAGAGCTGTGTGCATGTGAATGACGTCACTCCCACACTCGCATGGGACAACTTGACGTGACCTGGCTCTTGAGTGGCCACCTCGGAATGCTGGCTACGTTTTTTTTTTTACTTATTCTTAATCCTCAGCCAGGAAAATGTTTTAGAAGCAAAAGGAAAAGTTAAACCACGAGGTACTTTCCACTTATTTGTGATGTAAGTAAACATATTACCATCCTTTTCTGCAAAGTGTTATGCATTTTTTATAAACTTGGTCTTACTTGGTATTCTTACTTAATGAATATATAAGTTTTTGCAAAATGTAGTAGTTAAAACTCGAAGTGAAGAATATTTTGTTCAATCGATATTATAAGTACATGTGTTTACTTTTGTACTATGTAGAACAAAAGTAATTTCAACTATTTATCTTTTTTATATTTCTTAGTTCACAAAATAGAATAACTGAAACAATGTTTGTTGTGGCTACGAAAATGGTAGCCATAATCCACTAAAGCTTTAACTAAGACTACATTTACCGCTATGTTCTTTGGGAGCAGGAAAAAATGTAAGCACAGAACAAAAATACTGTGCGGTCTGCATTCTATTCTTTCTTTTGTGGTTCCGATGAGCTTCCGTTTTTTAGCTTCAAAGTAAAGAATGTTAAATTACGCTTAAGACTCTTACGGCTACTTAAGTTAGTTAATTCGATTCGAAGAATATAAAAAGTGGATGAATTTTCTCACTTTTCACCGCATAATTCAGACAGAAACAGTCTAAGGCATCTATAGATTCTCGTATGTTTCAAGTTCATGCGCCATTATACATGTAAAATATCACTATCCCGATTGATATACAGGTAATACTTGAGGAGTACTTACTTATATGTAGGTGTACCTACATATAAGTACTCCTCAAACACCTTTTAAATACTTTTATTTATAATATTTTCGCAAACTTGATCACCTAAAATGACCTGCCCATACTCATAAATTGTTTAACATTGTAACAAAAAAAAACTCTGGAATTCACCGAATAATAAGCACAATGATGTTCAGCGAGTTGACCAGCATATCATAAACTACCATCTAACTCCAGCAAACCTAGTTTTCAAGACTCACCGAATAATAAGCACAATGGTGTGCAGCGAATTCACCAACACGAGCGCAGTGGCCCAGGCCAGCACGTCGGGCGCGCAGACCTCGGCGCCGGCCCACATGGCCATCAGCACGGCGCCCGTGGCCGCCAGCGCTCGCAGCACCAGGATGCTCTGCTTCAGGCTCTTGGGCGCGAGGAAGGCGATCGCGAAGCACAGGTTTGCTGCCTGTGGGGTGGAGGGGAGTTAGTTGGTTTTGGTTGGGGTTTTTAAGTGTGGGGTCTGTGGGTTCATACGGTAAATGTTAATTAAAAATTGATATTTTTTAAAAGTTGTATTTAACCTCTCTGCTGGGAAATTAGAGACAAATAAAAATCAATGGTTTGGTTAACCAATAAGTCACAGGGACTTGAGCGGTTAATGTAAGTTTGTAGGTTTATTTAGTAAGATGATAAAGTCATTAT
The DNA here is from genome assembly GCF_932276165.1 of Plutella xylostella. Classification (NCBI taxonomy): domain Eukaryota; kingdom Metazoa; phylum Arthropoda; class Insecta; order Lepidoptera; family Plutellidae; genus Plutella; species Plutella xylostella. The sequence goes on from NC_064002.1 coordinate 2,336,814, forward strand.
GAAATCATTGGACTTGATATAAAAAGCCGAAACTAATGCAAGTACGGAAAACATTACCTATGTACTATCGTGTGAAGTTGTGTTGTAAATGTTGCATTGTTAAAAATGAAATAAAAACTTTTTGGAAGACTATTTTAATGATGGTGGAGTGTTACACAAGAATATGATATTTTATCAGATTGTAGTTCCAAATTGTTGAACTTCCCCCAACACATACTTTGTCGTCAGTGCGATGCAATGCAACATGTAATAGACAACTATTGAGAATAATTTGCAAGTTTGTTTCTGTCGCCGCTCGCAAATTGCACCCAGCCCGTGCGTGACTTGCATGCGACATCGGAAACCACAGTTTTGCGGTACATAGTGCTTCTTTATTAATATGGCTTTCATGTGGTGGCAGGGTCACGTGCCTGTGTGGTAATTTAAAATAAACTAAAGTAAGTAATATTTAATTAAATTGGTAAAAAGGTAAGGTAACAAACACTAGAGGTAGACTAGACTAGGGTTTACCTCCGTGATGTGAAGATTAGCCAGTCCATTACTATCCAGGGTGCGCCGCCGCCAGATACTACATTCAGGGAGGATTCTTTCGTGCACCCTAATCCATCGCTTCCATAATCTATATGTAAGTTCCCAGTAGGAAAACTACCGTTTTTAACTACCGTTGACTGAAAGTTTATATACTGAATGATAAGTGTTCTGAATTTGCAGCGTTACACGCGGCTAGTATAAGCAATTTGTCGACTGGCAACGCAGTCCTAAATTAAAGTAAACAAAAAAGCAAAGAAACGCAATGTAGCCTCGGCCACGGCTCCATGTGACATGAACTTGTTTGTGTAGCAGTGCGTGAGCGCGCGCAATCACAGTGACGACAAAGCGACTAGTGTGCACGCGACCAACAAGGAAAGTGTTTGCTGGAGACGTCCTCGGACGGTTGGGCTTGTGGAACTTAGCCACCGAGAATCTTTTTCTTTTACATGGTATGGTATTATGTTTTTCTTTTACATGGTATGCTGGATGGGCAACCTCAATAACATTTCAAAAGTATCTACACCACCTAAAGGATGTCTGGTAGACATTGCTTTATGAAAAAGTGCCGAATTTATTATACACGGCTCTTATTTAAAGTTAAGTTATAAATATACCTGCTAACATAAACAATTCATTTCTGCTAGCAAACTTTCCAAAACTTTCTCTTGTTTTGAATCTTTACCAAGGTTTCCTACGTATTTTTCATTTTCAGTTTCCCTTACATAACAAATAAAATGGCAAGTTCAAGTCATCTTATTTATACAAGCCGCTCGCAGGCGGACGTACAATTTTCACTCGTAAATGTCGATATGGCAGCTTATAGAATTTCAAATGTACAATATCGTGCGAGTCCTGACACAGCTTGGGAGCCCGCCAGGTACAGAAATGGAAATAAACTGCGTTCTGGGGGGCCACTCTCTAAGCCGACGAACGAACGAACAAGCATTGTCACGCAGTCGGCACGCTCAATAAACGTCACAGAGCCGTGGTTATCGCAGCACTCTGAAGCTTAGGAAAACCAAAACTGCCGCGAACCACAGCTTTATGACGTTTATTAAGCGTGCCGACTGCGTCGTTCGTCTACTTAGAGAGTGACCCCAACCATGCATGTATGGCGGTAGACGGAACAGGCGGCAATTTTTTAGCCGTGAAAAAAGTAAAGTGTTTTACTCTGTTGTTGCACGGGCAATAAGATTAATAGCTCCCCCGGGACAGCACCAGTTTCGGGGAAATAAAATGCACGGCTCAGGATCGGTATTGTAAAGCTATTTGCAAATGTTAGTTAAAATGCCACGGTTGGTTTAGACATGTTGAATGACGCAACTACTGTCCAAAAACGACATGGATCTTTGATTGATAATAAATTTAACAGAACCAAAATGGAATAGATAAAACAACTGAAAATCTGTCCGAGATAAACGAGGGAACTTCAGTACATAGTTAATCAATACAATACGTCTATCTACTCATCCGTAGTATTTATAACTAAGAATTCTCCAAAATCTATTTCCCCTTTAACTCTTACCCTTCTAGAAGAAGAAGAAGAACTCTTACCCCATACGAAACTTATTCACCGAACAAAACCTACCTGAAACAGATCTTGCTGCGCCGTGCCCCACTTGGCACAGAACCCGTGGTCATCATCAGTGGCGTTGCCGGCGATGGCGTCGAGCTCGGCGTCCAGCGTGAGGTTGAGCCGGGTGGCGTTGTAGAGCAGCGAGGCGTTGAGCCAGGGCGGCGCGGGCGCGGCCGGCGCCATGGCCCCCGCGCCGCCGCGCGCGCCCCGAGCCTGCGCGTGCGCGCGACGCGCCGCCGCCGCACGATTCAGTTGCGCCTTCGCTTTCAGGATTACTACCTCCATCACCGCGAGCGTGCCACCCTTATCTGTAACAAGGAGGAAGTGTTAGCATGGTGGTTAGTTTAAGGCGGAGAAATCTGACCCCTCTCAGAAGCATTGTTATTATGAGAGGGGGGTCAGGTTTCTGCACATGACCGTACCAAACTCGTATTTCAATTGGTCTACTCTCACTCATTAACATTAGGTAAACGAGTGCTTTTTTCATGATTTTCTTGATTTGGATCATATTTGGGAGGGCGCGGGCGAGACCAAACTTTTATGAACAGCAAAATACAAAAGGTTAGAACTGAACTTTTGCGAAACTGCGAATATTTCTAACATTATATTGTCGACAACGGCAACGTTCTGGTAAACGATGTTACATGAGGCTATAAAGGGCTGTGTTTATAAATATAGTGTTAGACGACGTAATAATACAGGTTCCGCCTTGAACCCGCGGCAGCGCTCAGACTGTCTGTACAATGACCTCGCTAGCGGGTGGGCGTATCGCATCATCAGTCTTCACTTTACCGAAAAAAACCTATACTGCCTAATGTTGTTACATTAGCTTCTCAGCAATACTATACGTATAGGTGGGTAGATAAAAAGGTACATATCGGTTCAAAAACACATGCACTCATTAAAATAGTTTCGTGGTTCAAATTCCCGCTTCGAAACACGCTACCGAATTCTAGAGCAAAATGCGAGCTGCGGACGAAACCCCAAAAGCAACATAACATAAAAGTTGCAAGTTATCGATTTCAGTACCGGTACAATATAAAAGGAGTATTTATTCCCGGTCTCACTAATCCAATTCAGGTTCGAGCTTTCGAGTAGGGCTTAAGTCCTACAATAGCTAATTTCCCGTAGTATCTAAAAATAAATGGAGGAGCAGAACAGAATGAATCACGAGGCGGGGACAGGATTTCTTGGTGGAGTCGTTTATTGGAATTATTTGGCGGGCACACTGAATGGGTCGTCGAGAGGAAATCGAGTTTGTTCAGGACCTCCCGGCGGACGAGGGTGCGTCTGATATATTTCACAGTATTTACTAGATTGAGGTCACTGATAGGCCACGTTCGAGTATCAAATTCATAGAATTACATTCGATTGCTTGTAAACACTGAGGTTATATAAGAAACATATTTTTTTACACAAATCTACTGCGAACGTCATATTAACTGCCCGACAAACTTCTAAGCTAAGTTTTTATTGTTTTGCCACATTTTGTGGTTTGGGATCTATGGCTAATATAGCAAGCAACAGCAACTATTGTATGTATAATCAATTTAAGGCTACTTCTAAAGGCACACGGGGTTGAATTACTTGTTATTTAGATTATTAATAAATGTATCTCTTACCACGAAGGTGATAACTATAAATAATTAGGATTTTAGTATTAATAATTCAGTAGATCTTTTCTAGGTTATAGTGAAAAGCATTTTTCTCATACCATTCTAAGAATGTGCGTGCAACGTGCGATGTGCGGTCCCTCGCTTGCCTCATTTCATACGCAACTCACGGGTCTGTTCATCCAATATTGGTTTTACTTCGACTTTCATCTAACATTTTAATAAAAGCCAAGTCTTGTATCTATATAATACTAAACATATATGCGCATTTAATAAATTAATAATATTTTTCTACTCTCTGATTTTTAATTGGAAAGAATTCTGACATTTTATAAGTGATGCTACTAAAAAAGTTCTTTACCGAAAAAATGAAAAATTGCGATCCATTTCTGGGCAATAATTTTTTCTTAATATTTTTATACAAAAAGATAAATCTAAATATTTACTTGCTCAAGTAAACTAATACAAAAATAACAAATATTTCAATATAATAGCTGTTCCCGCGAGCTTCGCTTCGCCTTAATAAGTTTTCCCGTGGGAATTCCGCGATAAAAAGTAACATATGTGTTAATCCAGGGTGTCAGCTAACTTCATTCCAAATTTCATTAAAATCGGTTCAGCCGTTTTGACGTGAAGAAATAACAAACATACACACATACATACATCCATACATACACATATACACTTACAAACTTTCGCATCTATAATATGAAGTAGGATCACGACTCAGACCCATGTATCGAATTAATTTTAATTGCTTTATTTTATTCTTTAGCATGGCATCACTTCCTACTAAATTCAGGGATAATAAACCTTTTTAATCAATTTCAAAAATTGGTGTGGGCTTAAGTGAAGGGGCATGTCGCAAGAGACAACACAACCTACAAAATGGTGGAAGTTAAAAAACTACTACTAGAAGGTATAAAAAATGTTACTCCTGAGAAATGGCAAGCATGCATCAGCCACACAATAAAAGACGAAGATAAGATGTGCACTCTCGACGATTTTATCGACAGAGTTACAGAATCTCTAATAATTAAAGTCAGCGATGCTGATGATGAAGATACTGATGATGATGATGATAATAGTGATGATTAGGTAGAGATTTTAATAAACAAATCCATCATCATCCATCCATCGTCATACCTATAGCAGTTCACTGCTGGACGTATTCCCTTTCCCTCCCAAAGCACGCCACTGGATTGGACAGACTCTGCAGCTGGGTAGAAACAACTTCCAATCAGAGGTCAATAGAAGAATACAATTGGGCTGGGCAGCATTTGGCAAACTTCGTCAAGTCTTCTCGTCGCCCATACCACAAAGTCTCAAGACGAAAGTCTTTGATCAGTGTGTCCTACCGGTTATGACCTATGGGGCTAAAACGTGGACACTTACTGTGGGACTGGTTCACAAACTGAAGGTCACTCAGCGAGCTATGGAAAGAGCTATGCTTGGAGCTATGCTTGAAAGATCGCATCCGGAACGAAGTAATCTGACAGAGAACTAAAGTCACCGACATAGCTCACCGAGATAGTAAGCTTAAGTGGCAATGGGCTGGTCACATCTGTCGAAGAACCGATGACCGATGGGGTAAACGTGTTCTGCTGTCTTACTCCCAGCGATGAGTTGCTGACACAATTTCACCTGTATCGCTAATTTGGTACCACCACCGCACATTTTAGACGCACAGTTTGCTGTGACGACACGCAAGCCAGTCAGTGCACACAATACAATTTTATAGAGCGAGATCTCTTTTTTTACCTCTATTCAAATACGAACGCAACATCGGCCTGACATCGGCGCGGCTACCGTTTCAAAAATAATAACTAGTTGTTTTTAGATATATTTTCTACGACAGCGATAATTATATAAGATAATTGAGATTATCTTTAATTGTATTTTTCACTGTTTGTAATATATTTAGGTAGGTACGGTAATTATTTCTCACCGTAGGTAAATCCCCTTTTAATTTGGAGCGCCGCACTTAATAAAATGGATACAGGGACTAAAAAAAATATATTATAGTCTCAGATGTCCAGACTCGTATTGAAAAAGTGCCCAGCCCAAAAAGGTTTGTGATCTCTGATTTGTCTAAAATTGATAACTGTCAGAATTCCGTAAGATTACTAATAACAGTGTAAACTAACTCGTGTTTAGTAAGTATGGTTTCTGCATAATATCATCATAATAATTACGTCTTTGGTAATGCCAAATGCGATCTACGTAAATGCAAAACCGATAAACCATTCCGAATGCCATAAGTAGCTGTATAAATTCGTTCATAACCGTCAAACGACGAATAACCGATCGTAGTTTGTGGTTCCTACGCTTTTTTACAATTAATCAAAGTCAGCTGTTTTTAAATTCAGTTAGTTAGTATGACGTGGGTAAGGTTATTAGAGCAGTCGCTTATTAGGTCAAGTTTTAAGATGGGCTTGATATTGCGATGCCAAAGCTTAACATCTAAGCTCCTTATTTACGTAATAATACATTACATGTCGACCTTCCCACCTGTGATTTACTGACCAATTACCTACTTAATACTGATAGTCAGTGACAGATGCATTCATCAGGCAGATAATCATGTGGCTTTGTGAATACCAAACTGATCAAGCAACTAACTACGACTCTATCCCGTTGCAATAGGAACAGGGATCGCGTGGCAATGATTGATAGCGCTGAGGCTTCGTCACTTGTAGTCATAGTTTATGCACTAGCTACTAGTTGTAGTACAAGGCAAGTACTTAACTATCCAGTGACTGGAATAATCTGACTAATCTATATTATACGAAGAGAGCCTTTATGTAATGAACCCATTTTTCGTCTTGACATACATATTATTGGGAATGTACCTATATATTTATTATAATTGTTATCGTTTTTGAATTTTTAAACCTGTGTCTGTCTATTAAATTTAGGTCACTTATTTACTATTCGAGTGTGCCTAGTTCGGTTCATGTCCTATTTGGGAAAGCTTATTGGCACAATTTTTCCTACCTAGTTGTATTCAGCACAATAGTTAGACAAGCTTCCACTTTGCAATAAATTATTGGTGAAGATATAATACAATTATACATACACCTACCGTAACTACGCTTATAAGGAAACGTATTCACTACAAATAATGAAATTGTACGTTGCGAGAGCAGGTCTTGGATGTGTAAGGCCGCGTTTAATGGCGTATGTTATCTAGAAAAAGTGTATTGGCTGGTACAATGATGCTGACAACGCTTTCAGAATGATATCTCCAGCAATTTATCCGCATCCTTGACTGGTACAAAATCTTATAACTCCGATGATTAACTTTTAACATCGTAACATGTCATATTGTATAATGTTTATTGTGTAGTAGGTAATAATAATAATAATAATATAAACACTCACGCCTTGTACTAATGTACTCCCTTGCGGGGTAGGCAGAGGTGCTGCACCCACTTTTCGACAGTGTTTATGTTAGTCCCAATGTAATAGGGTTATTAGGAACTATTGCCATTTCACGGGCACATCCAAGACCCGGGAACAAATATCTGTGTTTAAACAAATATCTGCCCCAGCCGGGAATCGATCCCAGGACCTTTGGCTCAGTAGTCAGGGTCACTAACCACTGCGCCATACAGTCGTCTGTAGTAGGTATATGATGTTTATGTTCGACTTGGGCCATTACTATCAAAAGTATCAAAACCTATCATCAAAACTGTTGCTAAACGTTGTCAATCGCCTTATATGTAATTATATCAAACTTCCGTCAAACGTGGCCAAATATTTTTGCTGTTCGTTAGTCATTTCATTAAAATTTGCGTACATTGTAGCTGCTAGTATTTAGCAGACATCCGGCCGGCGGCGGCCGCACCCGTTCTTATCAAGCATCGCCACATTTGCATTGAATTGCATCGCCCGGCGGCGCCCCGCGAGACGTAGGTAAGGACGCGACCAGCCAACAGCTTCCTTAGCATATCCTCGCTATTACCGTGTAACGTTACCAGTAAAGTGTGGGTAAATAGCATCGTTGGGACGTGGATAAAAAGTTGAAAAAAGGAAAACCCGTTTGTAATCGCAGAAGTGATGTCAGATCAGTAGCTGTAAATCCGTTATTGTATATACATTTTAAGAAAATTACGAGAATTAACAAACCCTATTCCATGCATTTGTCACTTAATCGATAAGGAGAAGAAATGTTTTCAGATATTTATGTATAAAATACAAAGGCCTCATGCATGCTTAGCTGTGCTATTGTGCACACAGCTTTACGCTCAAGGCAGTTTCAACCAGTACCGTTATTACACACACCCTATTGTTTCCAGCTGCACAGTTTTTATCGATAAAACACTGCAGTTGTATGTCCTTTGTAAAACCTATTGTTACCTGAGCTATTATAACTTTACGAGCCAGTTTTCCTAGCCTAATTAATAGCATAGCTAATTTTTATTTAAAACAATGGAAGATCTTTATTTTATTGTTTTGTTTGCAATATATAATAAGCACGTATGCAATAAGGCTTTCTTATTTCACAACTGAATGATAGCTAACCAGCTAATGGATGTATTAGAGCATTTTGTATCCACATTCCTACGATAGTTAATAAATACCCTTATTAAAAACCGTGCTCATCTATTTAAAACCGTGACATGAAGACTAATAGTAATATACAAATATACCTATGTATAATTTCTTTTCTTTTCTATGTTTATGATGAAACTGTTTCTGTTTGTGTGCAATAAAGAGTATTTTATCTTTATCTTTATACCTAATTTTATATTTATGAAACACTGATGCAGATGGCTGTTATGAAGTTATGGAGCAGAATATGCCATGCTAGATAAAGATAAAGTTGGCAAGATGAAAGAATGACATATGCACTAAGGCTTTGACAGGGTCGTGAATAGTGAATGGTTGGCAACCGACCAACTTTATTTTATAGTCAACAACCAAAATGGATGATCTCGAGATTCTCGAGGCTTGAAACTCCAACAGAGTTATAGAAAAAGACATAGAGAATAGACTTTAAGATAAATACACTCACAAGTCAATTTTAAAATGTGTACAGTACAATACTTAATTGAAAATTTAAATTAAACATTATTAAGCTTTATTATAAAATATTAAGTACTTATTATTTAACTAAACTATCTATATATTTTACAAATAAAAATGATAATAATATAAAATACTTATAACTGGCCTGGAAATATTCTACCCTTAATAAACAGGAGTTTATCAAAGGTAGAATATTTCTTTTAGTTCGCTGCCGTCGCCCGGGATGGTTCCGAGGAGGCTGGCAGCGTTCCCTCTCTGTATAGCCAGGCTGATGCGCTGGCTGAGATAGCTGCCAGCCCTCTGGTCCCTTGATACCTCGACCAGGCGCGACGAAAGTTCTTTTACTAATCGTCGCGCTTCGGGTCCCCACGGCCCCAGGGTCTCAACCCCAAACGGCACAAATATGTAGCTGTCAGACAGACCGTTGTATTTGCGCCGTTTGAGGTTTTCTGCAGCAGCCGCCGCCGTGCCCGCCGCCGCGGCACTACCCTGGATGTGGGAGGGGGCCACTGTGTCGGTGCAGGTGGCGTCCCACACTAGGCATTTCCCGTACTTCCAGGGCATTACGGTCATACCGTCGGGCCTCTTCCCGTCGTCTCTCGCCAGGCCGGTTGGCTCCAGAATGGCGGGGATTCCGGCGCTCGCAAAGGCCCGACGTATGACGTCGTTAAGGGCCGCGTGGCGGGGTAATCGGCCGGCACTCCGCTGACAGGAGAGGCCGTGGTGGCCTAGCTGGTCGACGGGGTCCCCGCAACGGCAGCGATGTGGCTCGTTGGTCTTACAGCCTAGTCTCAAACAGACAGAAAGGTTAAAGGTGTTGCGGTCCAGCAGTGTGCCCACACTCGCAGATGGAAGGGCCCTCAACCAATGTCCCGACTCCGGTTCGGCAGAAGCCATGAGGCGGGCGCGGTCTGCAGGGCTGGTGGCAGTTTCTAAGAGATTTTCCTGTACCTGCCTGCAGATCGGCTCGTCCCACAGCCTCTGGGATTCGGGTAGTCGAGGGACATCTTGTTGTAGGCCAGCGATATCTGACCAGGCGCTCCTGGCCTCGGCCAAGTAGGTGACCTCTGCATCGCCAAGCGATGGGTAAATTATCTTTCCGTAGAGGCCAGCCGTGCTGTGTGCCGAGGACAGGAACGCCGGGAGGGCCACACTGGACGCCAAGCGGATGCCCAGGCCACCGAACCGTATCGGCAGCGATGCCTGGGCCCAGCTGCGGTTATCCAGTTGGCAATTTAGAATTTCGGTTAGTATATTTCTGATCATCGCATCCAAATTATTAAGTAAATTTTGGTGTCTCCAAATAGGTGAACATCGCAGTACATAGGTAAATTTTGGAACGAAAAGACAGTATCTGATGATTACCAGGGCGATTTGCGGATTAATTTGTACCAGCCGATGCGATGATTCCTGGAATTTTGTGATTTCATCGTCAATATATTTGGGAATCGATTCGTCAAGAACTGGGGATCCGAGGAGACGAAGCGAGCTTTTATTTAAGATTTTGATACCGGGTGCCAGAGAGTTAAATTTACTATGGATGTCTGTTTGTTTGTCTGTCGGTAGGTTGGGGTTGATAAAAAGTTCACATTTAGAGAAATTTAATTCTAGTCCGATGTTTTGGAATTCTTTGATCATGGAGTCAAGGTCTTGAAGAGCGGTGCTTGCTTCATCTCCTATGGATCCATCATCGAGATACCACACGTTAAATTTAGATTTAATTTTGGTTATCACCGGATGAATAGCCAGACTGAATATCGCTGGACCGAGTGGGTCTCCCTGCTGACACCCAGCCGCAGAGTAAAGGAGGTGGTTCCTGTATACTAATTTTGTTTTTTCCCCGTAACATTGCCACATGTAGTGGTATATTTCAGGAACCACCTCCTTGATCTGAGTCAGCAGAGCTTCCCTCTCAACCGAGTTGAAGGCGTTCCTTACATCCACTTTCAGCAGCACCTCGCCCGCGCCGCTTGTGAGGAACGCGCGCGCCGCGTGGACCGCCGCCTCGCACCCTCCTTTACTGCCGAAACCTAACTGGGTGGGCTGGAACTTATCCGACAGTATTGGCGCGATGTGTTTGCAGCATATTTTGGATACCACGCGGCGGATTGCGTTTCCCACAGCGATAGGTCTTATCCCACCGTCCTTTTTTTTTAGAGCACATAGGTTTGCACCGTATAAAACATCAGTTATCTCAGTGCAAACCTTTCCCGACAGCATGAGGTTCACTAGCTGTGTCACGCTCTCCAGCACGACCCGGCCAGTGTCTCCCGTTGTGCCAAAGATGAGATCTTTATAATGTTGGGGCGAGAGTCCGTCGAGGCCACCGGCCGAGCCGCCCCGGAAGGACGCGACTGCAGCCTGCACGTCTTCAACCGTGGCTGTCGGGGTGCGCTCGGTGGGGTCGGGCGGTGGTGGAAGCTGCGAGGATGGTGATGAAAGCGGGTGTTTTGACTCCAGGGCGGACAAAGTCTCTGCTGTGTCGGGTGCAGCCGCGTCGGACGAAAAAAGAAGTTGGGCGGCTCCCTTGATGTCCCCCGCATTTATCTTGCGTTCTACGAGTTGTGCGGTGTTTCGGTGGGGGAGTCTGTTTGATGGTGGATGTGGGTTGTCGGTTTCTGTGGGGTGCGTGCAGTTTTTTTTTATTTTTTGTGTTAGGGAGCCGCTCGACTTCCCGTCCCGGGTCACGTGGAGGGTCCGGTAAGAAAAAGTAAAAAATTGCTCCCAGCTGCTCACGTCGTTGGTTTCTATTGTCTGTCGAATGCATTTGGACAGAGAGGCGGCCACCGTATTCCGCGCGCCGCGGGGTATCCGTGCCACCACCGGGCAGGTGGACTTTAGCTCAGCTAATTGCTTCCACAGCCCGCCACCAGCAGGCCGACTGTGGTTGTGGTCTGTGGGGACATGGGCGGGCGGCGGCGGTGGCTGCGTGGACGATGGTTGGCGGTGTTGTTTTCCATGATGAATCTTCAGGCCTCTCTGTCCCTTGAAAAAACGTGGCTGGGAGCAGTCCGGACACCTCACAAGTTCCTGGGACGGCGCAACATTACTGGTGGAGGGCGGGCAGTCTGTTTGAGACATACGCCGTTCTTTAAAATGCTATAAATATAATAAAAATTAAATTAATCTACTACATAGGTACTAAAAATATAAATGTATATATCATTATAAAAAAATAATTAAAATAGTAGAAAGACCTTTACAGTTACTATCACTGCACAATGTTCGTCTCTTAGATTAAGTATAAGCACTCGGCACCTAAAAACCAGATTGTTTCTGTCGAGCGAGCGCACGTAGCTCCGGCCCATGGGGCGAGGGGCCGGAGTACGCTATGGCAGGCCCGCTGTGGCCGCTGTGGCGCGGTCCAGGCCCCGCGCCTCCCTCTCGGTTTCTCAGGGAGGCTCCTGCGACGGACCCCGCGAGGCGGTGTCTGCCGATGATGACGGTGTCCACTCAGACCGGCCGGACCGTCGCGCGTGTTGCTCGGACCACTGCCTCCGCGGCTCTTAGGCCGGTTCCGGCCAGGTTCCGATACGTCCGAGAAGTGTATTTTGGAGAAGAAGTCCTGGAGTTAGTTATTATGTAGGTACGTTGGCCGACTAGGAACACTTAAAACTCGTAGATCGTGGAAATTTGTATTGTAAGCACTTGGGAATGTAGTATTTATATTATTATCTTATTTGTAATTATAATTTAAAATTTTATTTATTTATTTTGTTTATTTGGCATGTTTACACTCAAACGTCAAAAGCCAGTCAATTTTATATCTAAAGTTATGAAGATGATTTAAATAATATATTATGTGATATGAACTATAATAAGATTTAATGGCATGTTAATTTAAAAACCTAACTATGTTACACAATGTTTTGTATAAATAAAAAAAAAACTGTAACCAACGTTGTCGTTATCTACCTTGCACAGATAACTTTTATATCCAGGTAGGGTTAAAAAGGCACTTAACGTATCCATATAATAAATATTATACTTATAGCCATTAGTTTTAATGTTCAACAGCAATTTAAACTCTTCTAGCATCAGTAGTCAGTTGCCCAGTTGAACTCGATCTCAAGAATGCCAATCCACATTGGTATGTTCAAGTTGTATTAGATAGAACGACTTCGTTCTAAGTCACTGGAACTAAGGGGTGAAAACAAATCAGCAATACAGCTAAACGTTATTGTTAGGTATTTATTTATTTATTTGTAAATATCTAAAGAAATTTGCTTAAGAATCGATGACAAACTGATTTAGATATGGTATTAAAATAACTATAATGTATAAAATTATAATATTAAAAATATAATTAAAGTTGATTCTTTTCCAGTCTTTACATTTCATAACTTTAAAGAAATAGTTCGACTTCAATGAGAATCTCAACATGAATCATTTGTTCTCTGAATCAAACAAACTTTTATCTTTTTAATTTGTTAAAGTGTAGCTCAAGCATGGTGCCGCGCCAACAAAACTTTGTCCAGTTTATACAGAACCTGTTCAAATAATTGGTAAGGTTTTCTGTTTTTGAAAACACGTTTTAAAATATAATATATAAGAGCTTAGCGATTAAAAATCTGAAATAGTCACATTGGTCAACCCATTTCAGCTCGAAGTAGACATCGTTTGTTTTCGAAAATTTTAAAGTTTGGCAAAAAGTCACACCGAATTTTGTATTAAAAAAAATCAAAAAATAATACCTATAGGTAGGGTAAATCGTGGTAACGCACTTTGACTATAAAACTAAATATATTAAGCTTTTGGATATAGTAAGACCATCTTTGATGTGTTTACAGCAATCTCCAATTATTCATTGATATTATAGTTTAATTTTACGGCGCTAGGTGGGTATTTTCCGGCGCTAGAAATTATCTCAGTCAAAGCGGCTAAGATGGCCAAAAAAATGCACGTGCGTTAAGTTTTTCTTAAGGAGACACCAAAATTTGTATGGCCTGTTTTCGCGAAAATAAATACGTTTTTGATAGTGTGACAATACCAAGGAAGTAGGGGAAGGTCTAAACAATATCATAATAGCCCGATTCACTGTGATTTTAGTTGCTTTTGAGTTATATTTGAGGGTGCTAGTTACTGAAATGTAATTTATATCTTCACTTAGTAACTGGCACCCCCCTGCCAGTTACTAATATTTTGGGTTTTGTGATTTTAAGCTATTTTATACCTTCTATCGACAGAAAATACGATTTAAAGTGCACTGTAAAAACCCCCAGTGTCTAGGCAGCTTTGTTTCAATAACTGGCACGGGGCTGCCAGTTACTAATCTGCATACATTTTTTTACGCACCAATAACTGGCACTTACTGGTGCGGTAAACATTTCTTTCATGTTTCTTTTCAGAAAAATTACTAAAATCAAGGCAATCTACAGTAGTCTGTAACTGGCCACTGCTGGACCTCTCACCAGCAGTGACACTGCACTCTGTTCTCGACCTTCCTCATCCAGCCACTACCGGTCAGCTTTATAAGGTCGTTGGTCCAGCTGGCCCGAAGGTATCCGCCGCTACCCTTACCTGTTCGTGGTCTCCACTCTAGAGCGCGTTGGCCCCACTGGTCATCGTTTCTTCGGCAGCTATGGCCGGCCTAATGCCACTTGAGCATACAGAATTTAAGAGCTATATCGGTTACTCAAGTTCTCTTACAGATTACCTTATTTTTGATAAATGGTCCTTCAAAGAACCACAAATCTTTCCAATGCCCGCTGATCGATTTTGAATCGGTGGACCAGTCCAACCGTCAGTGTCCACGTCTATGATCCATACGTCATCACCAGTAAGACACATTGACTGAAGACCTTTGCCTTCAGGCGTTTATGTGAAAATTTTTCAAATCTTCCCTTATGCAGTCCAATCCAGTAATACATATTTTGTTTTATGCACCTTACAGCTTCGTTTTCGAAGTTCCTTCTGCCTAGTCGAATAGACTGTCCAAGGTAGACATAATATACTGTTGCTGCATTAAGGCCGCTATGCATGTTACAACGAGGGAATTCCAGAACTGCCCAGGTCTAAATGGAATCAAAGGCTTTCTTATAGTCCTTGAAGAACTTGATAGAAACATGGTTCGTGATGACCTTATAAAACAGCTTGAAAACATGACTTATAAACAAAATTGGTTGAAGAGCTTCTGAAGCTGTTCGAGGATAGTAATAGCTTTCAGAAGAGCTGTACTAATTCTATCTTTACCCAGAGCATGTGAAGCTGAAAGCCGTAGAAACCTTAAATTTCCGCAAGAAATTTCTGCTTAGAGGCAACTATACTACCGTCAGCAGTCTTCAACTTAGCCAGGTCACTTCTCTCAAGCTGCTGAATGAATACATCAAGGTCCACAAGCATTTGCTTTCTCCATTTCCGTTTCCAAATCCAAGGGTTTCTCGATTTGTTGCATTGATATGGACCCACGATTCGTCGCATACTTGTACTGTCATTTTGTCGTAGAAGTCGACCATTACAACGGTGATTTTGAGTCTTACCGGTACAGAACCTAGACAGGTAATTGTACATGTACATTACCTAATATCAAATATATTATTGATTTTAGAGTACTTATTGGCCTAATTGCATGATTTTTTAAAAGGTGCCAGTTACCGAAACATCATGTGACAGTTACTAATTTTTACTGCCAGTTACTAGGTTTTTTGGGGGTAGTGGATATAAAATTCATTAAAATCGAATATTAATCATATATCTTTACCATTTATGCCTATAATTGTTCGTCATCTTATTGCCAGTAATTCAAGCCTACCAGTGCTTAAATCAGGCCGATACTTTATTTTTAATAAAAATTTTTGTGTTGCTAGTCGCTTAAACTGCCAGTACTTTTACCCTACTTTCCAGATCAGCCGATTTATCAATTAGGTATTTATTTCTAATACTTATATTATCTAACAGGATAAACCTAACACAATAATATAGAAACATCAAACAATAACACAAACTTTCATAACAAGATATACAAATAATAATAAACACAATAAACTAATCAACACATAACATATTTAACATAACCTTTACGAAGTCACCCAAAGAACATGTGAGAATGTCAGTCCTCTCAGATGCCTTGTTGATAAGCCTAATAGCCCTAGTGACTGGAGCCTCATGTAGCAGGTTGGTGCGGGCGGTGGGCGCCGCGAGCAGCCGGCCCGCGCGCCGCCGCAGCCCGCACCCGCCCGCCGCTGGCACCGCGAGCCCGATGCTCTCTAGCACAGTGGGATTGCACAACCATCCTCTAAACCTCATAAATACCATTTTGGTCAAAGCCAGGTCTCTCCTAACTTCAATCTTGCTGTACCCCACCATACCTAATATAAATAAAGATGGGTACAACAAAGGATAGCCCGGATACACTCCGTACATTTTTAGGTAAATATACCTTAAAAATTTATTTTGAATACGCTCCAGCATGAGATTATATTTAATTTCATGCGGAGCCCAGATGACTGCGTTGCTTTCTAATTTACTCCTAACTAGCGCATTATACAGGGCACAGTAACTATGTCTGTAAAGCCCTGGCAGCTACGGAGCACAAAACCTAAAGTTTTAAAAGCACCTTTACATATATTCACAATGTGATCACTAAATGACAGAGTGGAGGTGAACTTGACGCCCAGGTCCCGCACGGAGCTGACCCGCGCCAGCGCGCCGCCGCCCAGCGTGTACTGGTGTCGCAGCGGCTCGCGCGCTCTGCTGAACGTCATCTGCACGCACTTCGAACCATTAAACTCCAGCTTATTGTCGCAACCCCATGCTACGACCCTGTCAATATCCTGCTGCAGCCTAAGCGCGTCTTCTTCACTTCTAATTTCTACAGCCAAGCAGATAATTAATGATTTAAAAGCCCTGTTTTATATGAAAGTTGTTGAAAGTTTAAACACCGTAAAACTATAATATGAACAACGACAACGACATGAATTCGTTATGAACTCTGAAGTGGTTCCGTGACGTTTAAATAACGAAGCCGCGACCATTTCCTCCCTATTCAAATAACGGCCGATAGTTTCAGAGACATTCAAATATGATAAGTACCGATTACATACATTTAGATTTGTGCAGCCTTGGAATTCTAGTTTTATACGGCCATACGGCATTTAAGTATTTAATTAAATATATCTTCAGCGAACTTTTTATCAATATTGATTCATTATGTTTAAGAACAGATCTGATAATAAACAAGACATCCCGTAATTTCACATCACTGTTCGCTACGGTGCTGGTGCTACGCTGTGCGCTACGGTGCTACGCCGAGTACTTCGTAGCGTTGCTACGCCGCGCCGTAGCAAGAAATAAAGTTGTGATGCAAAACTTTTTAAAACATTCGTTCATGTGTTCTTTTTTTATTATTTGATTATTTTCATATATTTTTTTTGGGTTTTCTGTCGAATAGGTTAGTTTAACATAAAACTAATTAAATAGTACAAAACCACAGAACGTAGCTATAGCAAATCCGCAATGTGGTTTTTATTAGTAATTACAAAACAAACCTCAAATTCATGCACAATTAGATATGTAAAATTATAGGTATAAGCAGTGTAAAATATTCATTTGAATCTAATAACACATCTAAAACTGTAGATATAGTAAATGTAGCAGAAATGGCACACAGCATTAGTGGTGCATCAACCCTGTTATTTCTCGTTCTCTCTTAGTATTAAAAGCTGTGCATCAGTCCATAAAATAAATAGCTTTCTGGTGCTTCATTGCTGGGGGGGGGGGGGGGGCGATTTGGCAATCGCCGCGAGAGGGGGCTATTCTCGACACGACGACGCCGCCGCGGCGACATCCACAATAATCTTAACAAATTACATAAATTCCACAATTTCCCCCCACGATGTTTATTTTAAAATAGCTGCCAACACTTTCAGTGAAAAATATTGGAATATTTTCCCCGACAGCCTGATCTAAGCATCCTAACTAATATTATAAATGCGAAAGTAACTGTGTCTGTCTGTCTGTCTGTTACTCTTTCTCGCCAAAACTACTAAACGGATTTGAATGAAGTTTGGTAAGATACAGATGGTCTAGACCCTGAGAAAGAACATAGGCTACTTTTTATCCCGGAATTCCAACGGGAAAACTTTTTAAGGCGAAGCGAAGCACGGGGGAATTGCTATTAGTCTATAATTTCCCCCCGTCCCTATTTCCTCGTCATGGGCTTAGCGGACAATTTCTAACAGGAAAACGTGTCGAGGTAAAAGAAAATAAGACGTTTTGTTATTCACATTTGGCGTATTGTGAATGGGAGAACCCATCCCTATCCATTTGTGAGTGTGCATTATGTAAACACATACTCTAGGTAAATATGCTTTATATTCAGCTTGCAGTAGGTATCAATTTTCAGACTTAGTTTACCTAATGTTCAATTTGAGTACTTACGTTCGTAGGTTATTATTATTGCAAGTATAACATTTTCCTTGAGTTACCAAATATACAATTATTAGGTACTTTTACCAATTTAATTTATCTTGTCCGAAATAGATCTGGTAGAAATTACGTCGTAAATATGAGATGTTTGTCTTATTGGATGTGGATGTTGTTTAACCAAGAGTATCTAATAACTAAAATGGCTCAAAAGGCACCACTGGTACAAAAAAGACTGTTTAACCAACACGAAAAATTCTCAGAGACAAATCTAGGAATAAGGAACATAATAAAAGTAATGAATGTAAATGAGGGTAAGTTATTTTAATTTTAATGTTAATAGGAGTTTGTGAGTTTCACAGTTTAGCCTCAAAGCGGAAATGAAATAATCTGTTCCTTCAACAAATGCAATTTCCGTTCCTCTATGGTTTTAAGTGGAACCTCCGCCGTAATGCAGCACACGTGAAGGCTCGAGCTGGGCATTGCAGAAGGCTAAGTTATCATGTATAATGTTAGGATTTGGTTCACTTCCGTAAAATTAATGATTCCTCGTTCTTTCACCATTGTCTTTATTTCACGGATTCAGCTCGAGACGTATTTTTTGTGTTTATGCAAATTATCATGGTCACAGGCTAGAATACGTAATACATATGTAATCATTAGGTAAAACCCTTAGAGTATATGTAAAACCAGACATGCGGAAGGCATACCTACATGTGTTTTGTAACAAATATATATTAAACTATCATCATCGTTACAAGGCAATTCGGAGCTTGGTATCTTTCTGTAATAGATGCACCGTTCAATTTATTATGCATCGAAAAAAGCTCCAAGTTTATTGAACAACTATTACCGTACGCAAGATACGAAAATAGCAAATTGATCGACATTATTGACTTTGTATCGACTTGCAAAGTTGGCCTATATGGAGTCCTAACAATATAATCCTTTAGATCTCGACTGGGAATGATGAATGGGCCCATAACCTTCCTAGTTGGGAGGTGTAGGGTTGCCAAATCGATCAAGATTCTAATAGATTTACTTGATTACCTTTCATAATATTATCATTTATAGATGTACGCCGCCTCGGTAATTCATCTATTTAGTAGCTTCGAAAAAACGCAGTGATACCTTTTGGTGCTATAAATATTCTTGCCAATATTATAAATAAGGGTCTTTGATAGTTCATCTAGCACTAGCATGTGTTTCGATGTAGAAGGAATTTCAAAACTATAGGTAGACTCGTTGTTGGTACATTCAAATCGTCCTTGTAGGTACTTTTGGTAGTTTTGGTTCCAAAATAACAAAAAAAAAAATCATTAAAGTTTAGTAAAAGCGGCTCGCAAGCTAATGCTACCTATAGTTACGAGTAAAATTGTATGAAAAGAAATATTTTTAAGACACGCCAGCGGCAAACGGCAAATAAATATTGTGTTCGCTACGCATTTTTTCAAATTGAAATAAATGTTCCTCACAAACACTTAAACTATTCATATCACACGTAATTTGTTTCAGTCAAAAGATTTAAAGAATTCTTATTGAGCTACTTCAAATGAGAATGCTTTCATGTTTCTTGTTTGTATTTTGAAGTTGTAGAGATCTTTATTATGATTCCTTCTCGTGCCGATTCTTTATGTTTCTCAGAAACTTAGCGTGTCTCGATACTAAACTTGTATATTGTATAGCTGCTGCCTACACACGATCTCATTCTACTCTCTATCTTACGAGTATCTACCCACACACATGTACCTACTTAGGTACTTAATACTCAACTACAACACCATTATTTTCTCGTTAAAGCTATTAAGTTTTTGAACCCTTTTCTCCTAGATATCGAATCGTATCAGAGTCATAAAACTATAATCAATTTTACTGACACATGAATGTAAGCGATGAGTGTAGTGATAAAATTAATGTTTCGTCGAATACGATTCGAGGTAATTTGGTGAATACTTTAATGAATATTGCACTAACTATAGTGTACAAAAGCATATTGGCACTCGAAGTTTCATTCGCTTCAAGCTGCGTTGCGTTCAATGCATAAATGTATTTTATTATTTCCGCACACAATATATGGTTCAGTTCATCAAATTTAATAGAGGAAACTTATTCAAGTATCCGGCCACATAATATGTAATATGCAATGCAATAAGTTACTTATATTTATGTGTGCAAAAAGTATAAATAAATAAATACGCAGCAAAGCATGAATAATTGATGATAAGGATGGAGCGCAACAATAGCCGTCGGCCCGGCGCGCGTGACAAAGATCTGTGCCTCAGATGTACCCTCCCGCCTCTACACAACTACTCTCAGACACTCCAGATGAAGATAATACTCTCAAACTAAATGCGTAGTTAAGTTCACTCTCTGAACAATTTTCAAACGTATTTATGCCTATCGTATACGTTACGAAGCAAAGATTGAACGTTGTTTTCTTTTGCTTTGAATCGTTGGTACTTAGCTGGTACCGACGGCGATATTACACATTTTATTACGAAAAAGTTCTGAAGGGTGAACTATCACGAACTAGCATGCCTCGAGCCGTTCACGCAATATGCCGAAATACGTAGAGACGGGATGAAGTGCGTGGCGCGTGGTCGCGGGGTACACTGGGCAGCAGGTCGCTGTCCCCCGCGGCTGACACTGTGGACCTCACGGGGACTAGTCCGCTCACCTGAGCAGCGCCGGACACCCACTTGTGGCGAGGCGGTGACGGACCGTCCGCATGTCGCGCACTGTCATGTACCATCATAAAGCACCACAACACGAGTGAGCGCGCCACGCGGCTCGCATGCTGGGCGGGGGCGGCGGCGGCGGCTCGCGAGCGACTGAGGGCGGGCGGCGCCGCCGCGCACGCGCCCCGCCCGCCCGACCACCCCGACATCTCACTACTCCGTACTTAGATATTATCAATAAAATTACTGTAGCAAACGTAACAAAACTCTTTCACCGGCCGAGTCTAGCAGCTACCTGTCAATCTGCCCGTCCGCCTCGAGAGATCACTCGCTTTCTGAGCCTTTTATGGAGATAAATTAGGTTATCTTCACTGTATTGTGAAGCGTAGAAAACAACCCTGAATTTTCTTTTGTTATGAAGACAAATTATTTTACAAATTAGGTATCAGCCATCAGCCCATCAATACACCGTGTAATTGACACTCTACACAATGGAAATTTGTTATCGTAGCGTAGACTATGTGCGTCAAAGCAAAATTTCATCCTATCTCGGCATATCCAGGTCAGAAATTTGTATTAATTAGTGCAGGCATGAGTTACGAGTGGCGCCTGCAGTATTGACGGCGGCTCCAGGAATATTCCGCTAGCGAGAGCACCACGCGCTCGCAGCATCAGGACAACTACCTGCCACACTCCATGACCCCCTAGTATTACATCTCTCGTTTACTCTACCAATTTTTTAATACTCAATACCTGCAGCAATAACATACAACAAATATAAGGTTGGTATGTTTTGTAATCAATCACCTTTTTACGGCTCATTACTTTTAAGACTAATAAAATTCCGAGGAACTTCTTCCCATAAAAAACGAGAAATGAGATGAAATACCTTATTGAGTCTCAATACTGAAACAGTAATATCGGCTTGAGATGACTCGAGGGGGCCCTGAGGGCCGGGGGGGGAGGGGCGGCGCGTCAAAAGGCTTACAAGTGGAACACCGTGGAGGAGGTATTGTGTTCCACAAATACGCCAGTCGAGTGACAACAAGCGACTAAATGTGGCTCTGATGATGAACTTCGAAGATTATGGAATAGAGGATAGGTAAGGTAGGGATTGTCCTAGATTGGATTGGACTCAAAAGTAACAAGGATAGTTTGTGATGCTGTATGCTGTATGTTTATGCATATAATATTTACTAGATTTATCTACGAATATTTTTATTAGTAACTGACTTTATTTTATACAGCTGGCAAAATGCAGCAGAAATTCTATTCAAAGATATTATCATTTGAAGCATTCAACGCGTTATTTCCTCGGGTTCTCTAGTGGAGACCACGAACAGGCAAACGCAGCGTGGGACGCCCTCCTGCCCGCTGGACTGACGACCTTAGGCGGGTAGCCGGTAGTAGTTGGATGAGGAAGGCCGAGGACCGAGTGTTGTGGCACTCCTTATTGGGAGAGGCCTATGTCCAGCAGTGGATGATTATTGGCTGATGATGATGATGATGAAGGCCTCTGACAAGGCTTAACGACTGCTGCCGAAGCAGCAATCGTGATCCACGGCTTAACGTGCCGCCCGAGGCACGGAAGCGTCAAGAAAAGAGCCACTTGAAATCGGTCACCCATCCAACGGCATACCGTACCAGTTGTTGCCTAACCTCAGTGATCAGCTACGATCACTGAAGCCAGCTCGAGGACGCTTCTAAGCTTATGAGATTCAAGATTTTATAATATAAAAAGTATAAGTAATAGATAAAGTCGCCTTTGATAAGTTTGACAGCTAGACCTCTTGACCTCAGTCGACAGTGGCGCCAACTGGTGAGCAAAAAAACGGTAGTCCCCATTGCGCGCTATATTTCTACAACAAGGGAAACTTATAGAGCTATTTTAGCATTAAAATATGCAAATGTTCATTGAAGTCTTTAAAACCTACTTCGATGGAATATACCTCCTTATTAACAAAGATATCAGTCATGTCGTCACAAATGATTGAAATTATATGCTACATCTCATTACGCGTATATTCATAGATATCTGCGTAGACAGGTTGCTGTCGACAGCGCCTCTACCCATGGGTGAAATGACGTAGTTAGTGCGAGAGCGGGGACCCTCCCAGCCATTCACGATAATGCTGTACCGATTAACTGACACTTGGGAATTAATGAAGCGTGCTGTGGAAATACTACGCGTTTTAGAATACTTAATTTAAATATTGGTCGGTCTATTGAGGCATTTCACTATGTTGATGTAGGTACGCTGAAAGGCACGATTGGACTTTAAACTGAGATTGTGTATTGGTTTGACAGACATAGATTTGAAGTCGACTTTATTATAAAGTTTTCTTTGTGCAACTCGTAGGGTATTCATTAGCTAAAATCTGTTAAATAGCAGATTGCCAACATTCGACCCTAGCACAGGGAAATTCAATCCTAACAATAACAACAAATAACCTCCTTCTCAGATAATATGGTTGAGAATACTCAGATGAAATGAGATAGAATAAGGAGTAGATAAGTAAATAGTTAGGCGGGAGCCCCCCCGCTCTATGTTGTTGCTGCGTGCCGATTAGTGGTTGGCTTCAGTCCAAAAAATACATAATAGAGGAATTGTATTTCTAAGCGTGGTACGTTTTATTTGAATTTATCAGCGAGTTTAAAGATCTTAATTGGCCGCCCATGACATAAGGTTGCATCAACGTTTCACACACACATCACACACTATTTTTCTATGTAAGGTATGCTAAGGATACACTGCAACAACGGACACAAGACTTTTTGCGACACTACTCAACATAGAACAACGCGGACTAAACGCCGTCTTTATGCATCCTTAGCATTAGGTATTTCTATGAGCGTATGGAAGTTACGTTGCGACACGCCGTTTGTTGCAACTGATGTCTACTGCTGCCATTTAGCACCTTAAATTTTCATTAAATTTATTCATGTTCCGCTCCCAGTATATTTAACTTTAAATTCCACTTCCAATATCGGAAACCAGAGTCAATATAAAACGGGAACATAGTGTTTTATTAAAGAAGCGGGCCTCGTCGAACATAAGCCGGCGCTTGATCGATACCGTTCATATTTTAATTAAATCCCCGTCGAAGTAAAGCTTTCCGTACGAGTACCGTGCAATAATGAGAATAAATATAAACGATTTTCATCTGACAGTATGGGAAATGAATTCATGTTGAATAAACATGTTTAAAAATAATATGAAGGTAGGTTTACGCACCATAAAATTGTATAGCAAATATACACACTATAACTAATTAAGTATATTTTACTTTTATCGTTGGTAATGTTATGTTTTGATAGTCGATTTCATAGTTATTGTAAATTTTTCATGGAGGCATAGACAGATATATCGATGTAGATATATACCATAGTTACACCCAAGTTCAGTCAAGTACATATTGTTTAGAATATATTAGTAGTTTAAAAAAATATATATATTAATGTAAGTTTAGCAGTAGGTGGATACGTATCTTTTTTGTTGACTATAAACCAGTGGTCGCGTTGTTCTTTGTTCGTGTTTCAGCACCAAGCGAGGCCTCGGCTTGTGGCCAAGAAGCCTTCCCGGCGTGACGGCGCGTGATGCGCTGAAACTGAACATATTGTATGTTTTAATGATATTTGGGTTAGATACGTAAGTAGATACTTGAGAAAAGTTTTCTGTGTGTTTCAAAAGTTGTTCTTATATTTTCTTTGTGGATGTACCTATATTTTTTCTATGTGAATATAATTTACGACATAAGTTAGAAGGGTAGATATGCAAATCATTATCATTATATTTCGTCTACACTGACGTCACTGACGTGCCATAGCACTCTGTCGAAACTATACAAACTACAAACTAATTGAAAAAACATAGATACATTTAATCATGACCTATTTCCTAGGTATTCTTCAATATAATACTAGTTATATTAAACGACTATGTAACATTAGTATGCACTGCGTACTCACCAACTTTTATATGAGACAAAATCGTCGCTGCGTCCTCGAAAGTTTTTAATTTGCCTCCCAGAGCGGCCTAGAAACACTTCTCCAACATCCAATATTTAAGTCGCACGTTTTACGATCTACGTGTGAAGATATACGGTAAGGAAATGACTAGAAATCTGCCAAATTGTGTTTTTTAGGTAAATTATAATAACTACATAATAATATCATAATATGTAGGAACATCTCACACACGGCTATCCGACCCTAGCTAGGCAGAACTTGTAATATGGGTATCGGACGGCTGATATACATATCTACATACGTAGATACATACATATTATGTACATGTTAGAAATCTTCCTAAAACCACAATGCTTTAGACTTATATCGACAATGGCGCCATATTACTGCGACGGGGCCTATTCGTACCTCCACAGCTCAAGCAAACATTCGCTTGTTAATTGAAAATTGGCTCTTAGGAAAAGCAAACGCAAAGAAAACTGATGCTGATGAATAAACATAATGTAATTACGTCGGTTTCTACAAACAAAGATATATTATTATAATGGATAACATTATAATGGGTAGGGTATGGGATCTATTGTAGGTATGTAATTGATATTTTAAATTCATGTCTGTGAAACAGAAAAGAAGTTGCACATGTACAATGCAGGTATAGTTAATCGACCGACGATATGTGCAATAAATTATTTTGGGACAACATAGATTATGAATTCACATACCTACCTACTAACATATTTTAAAGCTGCGAGGGCGATTTCTCGCAAAATATTTGCATAACATGAGTAGTTTAAATATCGCAGTGTAATCGCCAATCAGACATCACGCGAACAAGCTGCATTTTACACTTGAGTATAGACCAAGGAATATACGATTGCTTTAGCGTAGACCGGGGTGGCTACTCCAAATTCACGGATATGAAACTTACGCGTCGGTTTCATTCTTCACTTTGTAATATTGACTCATATTGTATGCTCCATGTAGCTATTCCATGGTAATACTCTGAATCTTTATATATTTTGAATAGGAATGACTAATTAATTTACCTCATTAACATAGGTAGGTAAATAATATTGAGATGTTTCAGATCTGGCCTACTGTCTTAGATTGTTGGTCTCGAAGGTTTGAAAGTATACCATGCTTCAATTTTCTTTTGTTTGTCTCCTCGAGAATTATTGGACCACTGCCTCAGCCTGCAGATTTTAAGTTTTTCCGCTACTCTAATTCTCTGACGAATAACCAATACTAAAAAAGCACATTTTATTCGTGGATTCGTAGTATTCACTCTACGTTATTTAAGGCTAGTTTATCAGCCGCGCTACGATCTGATAGCCGGTGGAATAGTAAATCGCACGTAATGCGCGGAGCGGCGGATGGGCGGCGTGACCGATTGCGCCGCAGCCTTGGCCACATCGGCCACATCCCTTCTGTGGACTAATTCTATAATTAAGTGTATTTGTAAAATAAAAAAAACCGGCCAAGTGCGAGTCGGGCTCGCGCACAAAGGGTTCCGTAGCAACAATAACTTAACCAAAATTACAGTTAAATCAACCTATCTCAAAAACTATAAGAGATACTTTGATCAAACCAAAAATCGTTGAAAGAGTTAATTAGCATGCATCACCTCTATTTTTTTTAGAATTTTATACCCCGTAGTTATAAAAATAGAGGGGGGGGGACATACTTTTTACGACTTTGAGAGCTGATATCTCAAAAACCGTTCACTTTAAGAAAAATGTTTTTTAGAAAACTTTATATCATTTTAAAAGACCTTTCCATTGATACCCCACACGGGTATGTACATCGAAAAAAAAAATTTCATCCCTCAGTTACATGTATGGGGGGCCCCACCCCCAATTCTTTTTTTTACTATTTAGTGTCATATTTTTGTAGCGGTTCATACAACACATATTCCCATCAAATTTCATCACTGTAGTACTTATAGTTTCCGAGTAAATCGGCTGTGACAGACGGACAGACGGACAGACGGACAGACGGACAGACGGACAGACGGACATGACGAAACTATAAGGGTTCCGTTTTTGCCATTTTGGCTACGGAACCCTAAAAATGGCACAATCAGCAGTATGTGTGTAGCAGCGTTACAAATGGAACGTCCATGGCAGGTGGAACTTTTTCATTGCTCGTAGTCGTGAGTTTATCATATGTTGTGTACACATCTCTTGTCTTATTAGATACGTGTTTGATAACCTTCTTGATGTAAGCTATTGTTATTGAAAAATGATAATTATATAATTAGTAACAATATAAGTAGATAATTAATTCTGAGTTTTTAGCCACTTAGCCACAAAATTTTCATAAATATATAAGTATAGAAAAGATATAGAACCTCTATTTCCACCATGTTTCTAGAATAAAACCCGATTTTACTTTACTTAGTAAAGTCTCGATAGTGCTTTGTGGGGCACCTTTTGTTGTGGTGAAAGGTCATCTAGTCACTTAGCAGCGAGGTAACTCGCCACAGAAACGACAAGTGTGGCTCCTCCTTGATATAAATAAAGATAGGTCCTTGCGTGGGATATTCTACTAGATTGTACCTAGCGTTCGAAGGCTGGTTGTGCTAATGTTTACCTACCGATGTAGCTTTAATGCATGACTATAAAAAATAATATTTTTCGTATACCTACATATAACAAGGTACTGAGTTTGTTCATTATCGGAAACAGATTATTTATTGGCATCTGCATAAAGTTTTATATTACCTAATAGAATATTATTTTGTATCTTCTTCGTATCTGAATACAAATTGTCGGATTCACACAGGGTCTCCAGTTATTCAGATTCACCAATATTTCTCTGAATCCAATTTTTTTAGCTCGTGGATCGCCGCGGCACCTGTCGCTTAGTTTTCTTTCTTTCAGGAAAAACGAAGAGCCCCCCAACAATATTTGGTATTCTATTCATAAAAGCTAAATTATTATCATAACTTTTGAGTTCGAGTTAGATGTAGAATAGTTACTACGTAAGGAATGTACGATAATGTATTATAAGTACATAAATATTAGTTACGAAGTAAAAATAAAAACGACCGGTGCTTAAGAAATTTTAGAAAGCTGAAAATAATTGTACACTTGTCTGAAACAATCCCACTGTTCCGAGTCACGCAACCGCCATGAGTGTCTACAAAGTGATTACAAAATACTATAACTTAATAATAGCTTTACAGATTGGTGTTGCCAACTTTGTGCATGATGTAACTAACGATCCACGGGTTAATTGTTTTAACCATAAGGTATTAGAGGCTTTCCATCGGTAGGCACAGTTAAATAACTTTTTTCACTGCATTGTTTTGAAGTTAAAATAAAGTATCGTTTTAGGAAAATTCCCTCTCTTCAGTGTTTTTAGGGTAGGTTCCCTGAAAGCAAGCTTTTTTGTTCAGCTCAACTCTAACGATCTCTTTGCGTCTATTGTTTTCCCCAAGCCCAATTTAAATTATGATAAAAAATATGTATTTAAATCATATATACCTACTTCTAATATATTTTATGGGCACAGAAAAAGAACGAACCATATAAATAACAAAGCACACACGGCTCTTTTATGTGCACATTCTGCTACCGAATGAAATACCTGTAGTAAAGCTCAAACAACATGTCGTTCTATTTGTAAAGCTTTCCGTGCTTTAAAATATTGGAGGGAAAACTGAGCTTTTGTTCATCCACCGGAAGTGACGGCTTTGCGCTTTGTGGCTGCGCTGCAGAACACATCACTATAAAGTGCTCTACTCGTACTGCAGTCATGGCTTTTGTTGTTCCCTAAGGAAATTTAAATAATAAATAGGTTCTTCTTACGTAGTTACCTGAGTAACAAAAGATACTACCAACGTCTTGCATTAAAAGGTAATAGTTAGCATCATCATTTAAATTTAGTATATGATCTGATCTACATTTACTATTTTGCACAAACAAGCAATGAAAATGTATTAGTGAAACCAAATTACTCCTAAACGGAAAAGGTTAACTGCAGGCATCCAAACATCCTAACTAATCCTAACTAATATTATAAATGATAAAGTAACTGTGTCTGTCTGTTACTCTTTCACGCCAAAAGTACTGAACGGATTTGAATGTAATTTGGTATACATAGGGTCTAGACCCTGAGAAAGAACATACTACTGCAGCTACTTTTTACCCCGGAATTAACACGGGAAAACTTTTCAAGGAGAAGCGAAGCTCGCGGGAACAGCTAGTTATATTATATTTATTTAAACAACGTTCACGTTAGTAAACTGAATCACAATCTTTCTAAATTCATCGCATGCAGGTACATAAACATTTCACTGAGAGTATCCAAGTTTGCAGCCAATCACTCAGACTGATCAAGCTCCGGTCCACCTTCAGCGGGCTTAGTGTAGGTTTTTCATTACCGATCGAGCAGTGAAAACCGTTTATGTAACCTAAGCTAATGCAAAATTGTATGGCGCGGATCTAGTGCAACTACTTATTGCTAGGTGGTGATGGTGACTCTCCCGCACCATACAAATTCACGTTTAAGTACTCGTCCGTAAAGACCTGGCCGTAGTAAACCAAGATCGATTTTCCGTGAGGCACACACCTTAACGAGTTGCTTTTATCGCCTAGATCCACTCTGACCCCAATAAGTAGGCACTGAAATACCTCAACACTTAACCTACTCACCTCCGACGATGCGTTTGCAAAATAGGTGGGAGAAAATAAAGTATCCTGTCAGTAAAATGCCCTCCAATGTTTTAATATCTTCAATGTTTAAGGTACTTCTCCATCATGTGGAATCGTCGTGGGATAGATAGAGTGATATATCATAAGTACATAAAAAAATTACATACTTACTTACGTATTTAGAACAAAATACTACTAACAATTAAATTACCGCTTTGCCTACAAACAAAGAAACGACTTTGAGTTGACGAAAACATGTTTACTTACGTTACGACATCCACTTTGCAACTTTCCTGTCAAACAGAGCCTGCCATAGTTTCACAAAGTTATGCGAGACCTACAAACTTATAATCATAATTTGATTGTGTATCTTAAGTTTAGCAACAAGATTGCAGGTAGGAATATTGTTTTTGGAGTTGCTAGTAGGTACGTAGGTATTATATTTACCTATTTCGCAGGGGGGAGTATTAAGAGTAAGCTTTCGTTTGCTGGTCATCTTGACATACTTAGTAATTATTACACATCGTAAGACAAATTCTGAAAACTTTAAAATACAACGGTTTACATTTCCAAAATCGAAATAAAACCACAACTTCATCGATTTATTCGAAGCCGAAACTTACTAGGAAACTAATCCAATCTGTTTAAATTAGCCCGCTTTTAATAAAACTTTGCTCGCCTTGTGGTTATTGTTCCATTCTTGGAGTTTGCAATTAGAAACACCTGGAAAAGCAACGTTACACAGCGCTGCTGCAAAAATGTTCATAACAGTTCGTACAGTAATTTATAGCGTCACTTAATTTAGGTTATTTTATAGCTTAGAAAGCTGTGAAATAATAAAGAAGCAGGTTTTTCAGTGAAATAGTCGCACATTATATTTTGATTTTTTTTACCAGGAACATTGCAATTGCGTAATCTACCTCTATGTATACATAAACCTGTGCTTACTTCTAATACACAAAACAAATACTTAAATACATCCATACATTACAGAGAAGCGTCCATGAATAGCGCGGGAGACAGTCCGCCGCGCAGCAAGTCATCAATTCCAAGTTTGGCAGACTCCTAATCTGCATTTGCAAGCCTAGTCGAATTAAACTCACATATCGTCTCTTCTTGGCCGGCGTTTCTGGTGGAGGTGCCAGTAGCGTAGCCCCACTCAATAGGTGCCAAAGTTGCTCTGGTAACTTCTATAGCTACGTATGTTTTGTGGTTTGACCTCAGCAGCCAGATGTGTGATGTTGAAGCCAAATGAAGTATAATTAAGGATTATTGGTCGGCGCGGCACTGATCGTACCGGTTACGTACAGATGGGGCCCAGTTAACAAGATTTTATGACCTTAATTTTGATAGAGTGTAACAAAATAAGAAAGTTAAACTTAAAGCTTTCTGTAACTTGGCGTAAATATATCGTGCAAAAACAAAGGCCAAAAAAGATAGACTCCACTTATCTAGAAAAAACTTATTTCGGCAACAATAAGGGGTTTTAATCGAAGTTCAGAATGCGTGCCTCGACCCATTGATTGATTGATTGAATTGACCGACAGCGGAAAAGGGAGCCCTTACTTTAATGTAGTATTTTTGTAGTGCTGGCCGTAGGCATCGTGGCTATCGACTCTTCCGAATGTGTTTGCTGGAAAAGTTTGTGATGGACTACGCCGCCGCCCGCCGTAGTTATATTGTGTACTACGGTGTTCGTAGCACATGTGATCGTAGCAAATTCGTAGCACATATGCTATATACGGGGGGGTCTTCTTGTATGTAGGCAAATTGTGATAAAATTAAGAATAGGGAAGACATTTTATTTCCAATATTCCTTTGTAGGTACAGTAATATCATTCTGTATTTGAGTATTATGCATCTATAACAATAAAATATTATTATAATATTTTTACAGCACAAATACTAATAAGTAATGTTAGAGAAGTTGATTATTATCTATGTTTTCTATATTTCATATCATTGTCTATGTTCAACTTCCTCTTCCGTTTCTGCTCTTCACACGAAAATACACGGATCAATCACAATTCCCGTTTATTATTACTCCCACGAGCTTCAAGCACCCCCAGGGCCTACAAACCAACCACATACAGTCCACTCCGCTCCAGAAGTAAACCCTGGCAGTGTATCTTATTAAAATAATAAGAACCACATTTCATGATTTTGCGCTCTCTGAGCATTGATCCCTTGTGTTTGTCGATGTTAATCCCTCGTTTTCTGTCCCTACTCTTGTAAAGCCTTCTTGACCAATGAAGGTTATCAACGAAGCGATATCACTGATGGATCGCTTAATTCTATTGCTAGTAAAGGATACAATATATTATTTGCTGACCTTGCTTAAGCTTGGGATATTAAATAAGAATAGTCAGATTGTTTATTGTTCACGTGGTTTATTATGAATTATGATGTACTTAATAAGTAGTTATGCATGTTAACAGTATTTACATTATGTATTTATTTCAAGATCAACAAAGGTAATGAACTAATGACCAATTAATGTTAAACGTGGCGTCACTCGCTATATTGCATTGTTTTACATAAAGCTATATAACTATGAAAGTTTTAAACTTAACAAATTCATTCCTTTCTATCTAATAAACTCAATCACACTTCGCGCTCATCATAATTATCATCACATACTCACTTATAAATATATTAATAACTATTTTTCAGTATTTTTATGAATATAGCCTTCATTCCAACTCATCTTCATCTATCTGGGAAACTTTACTATTGCACTGAGACATTCAGGATAAATTTCAGATTTAGTTTCATAGAATAATAGCAAATACCGAAACATATCTGAAAAACAATCTGGTAATATTTCATTGGTTCATCTTCAATCTCCACAGACACATCATCGTTACTAATGCCTCAATTCATCGTCAGTCTCCACAGCCTCACAACTGTGGTACTTGCTTGACGTATCCGGACAACTGTCAGCAACAGACAAGTCGTCGGACGACGCGGCCGGCGCCTCGTGCTCAGCTAGAGGCATGAGTTCCTCTTCGCCGGCGCTGTAGTGCGCGGGGGCTCCGTTGCGCTTTACAGCGGGCTGGGGCGGGTCGAGCCCGCGGACCCAGGCTGGAAGGAGTTGGGTTGTTAGGTTTGATTTGTAGATGTGGATGAATAAATCTGTACCTCAGAGGTAAACCGTAATAAGTCCACTTTTACTCTATTGAGATCGCGTGAATGAGCTCTATAACATAAATGTAAAAAAAAGAGACAAAAAAGTGGACTTATTTACTGATTACCTCTGAGGTACAGAAATTGAATGATTATAAATGATTCATATAAGAGTGTGCGCGGGGGCTCCGTTGCGCTTTACAGCGGGCTGGTGCGGCTCGAGCCCGCGCACCCAGGCTGGAAGGAGGGCGGGGGGTTAGGTTTGGTTTTGTTTCTGATTTGTAGATTTGGATGAATAAATTTAATGTAGTGCTTGTAAAAAGGTGCGGCTCCCAGCCGTGGTAGATAAGGACTCATTTATAAGAAGGTAGTATGTTATTAACAGCTCATAAGTTCACCAGACATAATATTTTATATGGGGTATATCTAGTTTAAAGCTTAGGCAAGCAAGTATTTCACATCAAGTAAGTCACATAATAATAATTATATGTTAGAGGTACTACTATTCCTACTAAAAACCTAATTTCATCAAGTCTCTTTTACGATTCTGCACCCGGTTGTTTGTAATCTTGAAGCTTATAAATCAGTGTGTGTATAGGGGCTATATTAGCTAAGCTCAAGTGGACAACATTGTAAGACCAACTACATTTTTATGGTCAAAGCTAACTGAAATAGGGACTGTACAATAAATAATACTTATTGGGTATTAAAGTTTTAACAGCGTATATGCACACCTTGTGATACCTTGTGTAACGTAGTCTAGGAATTTACGATAGAATATATTTCTGATCAGCCAATTTTGGTGCTTTCAGAAAATATACTCTAGAAATATACTAACAGAGTTTATCAGGAACTACGGAGACAAACTTTTATGGGTAGTTATCCTTACATCTCTGTTTTTACTTCACAACCCCAACACACCTCAAACCTTCTAAAAAAACACACATCAGACCACTAAACTTCCCAAATCGGATTCCAATTTTCCCCGTATGTGTACAAATCCGAGCTACCTACTTGGAAGAACGCCATTGTCAACCAATTAATCAGCTTAGCGCTAGCTTTGCTCCCCGCCGTGCTAATCAGGGAACTCCACTTAGTTTTAAGCAGCGCTTAAGTTTAGCGCTAAATGTAATCCGTGCAGCGATAAACGGAACTAGTTTTACACTCGTTCGCTGCAACTGCGCCTCTGAAGCCGGGTTTAAGGATCTTATAAAACCTGGTTAGTGTTTACTGTTACTAAGTGATAATGAACTTAGCTTGAAGTGCAATGTTGTGGCTGGAGAAATCGAGTTATCGTACAATTGGAAAAGAAAACAATATACAATTGGAACTGTGCGGTGATTGGATTGTTTAGAGAGTTGGTTGGGGCTCCGCGATATTTCTAGGGTTCCCTCGTGTAGTTAAGTACATAAAATCATGGAAAAGGCTTATTTGTAGCGAATCACATGTGTAATTGAGCCATTGACTATACCAGAAACACATGACACTACATACCAAAGTTTGGCCAACACAAAATGCCGTCCATCATTAGTAAACTAGCCCCTACATCTCTACTCACTGGGTCTCCTTTCAGGAGGCACGGGCTGCACGGTGGTGGGCGGCGGCGCGCGCGGCACGGTCGACCGCAGCTTGCGGGGACTCTTGGCCAGCGCGTGGGATATGCTGGGCAACCTGGCATTTCAAGCGTTTCGATTAGTTGAAGGCATTTATAGACTAAATGGGGTGACGATTGGTAAAGATTGGATGCGGAGAGCTATAGATTGCATCCAGTGGCTAGCTTTGAGAGAGGTCGCTATACAGGGTGATTGGAAAGTCGATGTATTCCTTTAAATGGGTCATAGACGAAGGCATTTCCAGTCGATTGAACCCCATAATGCATTATCCGATAGTCAACCATTTCTGAGTTATTTAAGTTTTAAGTTTTTTTAGATTTTTCCCAAAATTTATGTTTAAAAGCAAAATATTTAAAAAACTAACCATTTTTTAAATACTTTTTTTGTTGTTTTGCATCAGTGACACCTTAGTCAACTAATTATAATCATTTTCCCTACTGAGATTGGTCCGCTTCTGTAATTGTTTTGGCTATATCTTGGTCATACATTAATCGATTTTAGATTGGAATATGTCATTTCAAAGCTTATTAATTGACTATGTTTTTAAGCTGTTGTGCCTGAAAATTTTTCAGATAAAATTCTTTTTTAATTTAGCATTTTTGTTTTCACCTTTGGTAAAATTTTCTTAATGTTTCACCTATTTTGAAGCACTGTGTCTAAATGAAGTTGGATATTGCGCATTTAATGGTTGTAATTACTTTTTTAAGGTGTCAATAATGCAAAACAATAAAAAACTATTTAAAAAAACCGTTAGATTTTTAAATATTTTGCTTTTGAACATAAATTTTGGGAAAAATTTAAAAAAACTTAAAACTTAAATAACTCAGAAATGGTTGACTTTTGGATAATGCATTATGGGGTTCAATCGACTGGAAATGCTTTCGTCTATAACCCATTTGAAAGAATACATCGACTTACCAATCACCCGGTATATTATAATTGTTTGAAGAAGAAGAATTATCATACCTCTAAATAAATACGTGTTGGGAATTACGGAATAAGAGCAATCTTTCAGTTTACTTCACAAGCTCTAAGATAGGAGTTCTATAGATGTAGGTAGTTTTATCAGAGAGCTAAACAAATCTAAACTTAACGCAAAGAAAAGAAAACCCAAACTTTTATTGGTTTTCAATTAACTGAACATTGTTAGAATTTTGTTAGAAGACCTATGCCTCTATGAACCACAAACCTGATATCCAAATGCGATCCCCTCTCCGTGACGATCTTGTTATTCATCGCATACAGCTTAGTAGTTATATCCCTTGCTATGAGCGTGGTGACGACACAAGCCAGGTACTGTTCTTTGACGAAGAGGTACTCGAGTGAGGCTCGCTGCCAGTACACGTAACGGCATGATGAGGCTGCTACTATTGATACCTGCGGGATTGGAGGCAAGTGTCATTTGTTTTTAACTAGATAGTGTCGTGCTTAGCCAAGCATCTCTCAAAAACTTTATCGTAATTCGTAAGCTATGACTACTATTGCGAGCATATTCTACATACATATATAGAGTGACCCCCAGGTCTTCTCACGGCTAGCGTTCGACCACATCGCGTGGCCTTCTGTGATATGAAATGTTGTTAGAGCTGAATGACAGGTGAAGTGGATAAAGTTAGTGAAGATGCACGCTGGGAGTTCAACGTAGTAGTAATTTTAACTAATTCTTGTATAATTATGCGATGTGTATTGTGTCGACCCATACCATTTCATTTTTGGTCTCGCCCATAACTACCCTCCTGTAATGGGTAGCATGGGTAAAAACAATACACACTTGTGCCCAGTTAGTGATCAAAATTTTAGAACCACACATTTCTACTCAGTTGAAATTTCAAATAATCTTTAGGTGCCCAGTTGAACCTTAGACTTAGACATTAGTACCACTAATCCTCGTCGATATTTAACCCACTTTCTTATGTTTATAGCCACTTTGGTTCGGCCCGGACGTATCTGATAACAATTAGGTCATCAAATAGCGTTTTGGAATGCCATGGGGTAAGCTTTGTGTAATTTAGTTCTGTTCTGGATTTTTATTGTTATTTTATACAGATGTGTGTCAACTACGTGCGTTGAAGATTCGTGCATCGAGTCTAGAGCTGTTGTTCATATTTTGGGGTTCAATACATGATTGAGTGTAATTATTGAAAGCTTTATAATAAGACACTCTCTATAGAGAATGCGTGCTTTAGTACACGTAGGTACACACTATCGAATCCTTAAATATGTATACAATTCTGTACCTACCGCTGATTCCATTTCCATTTAACTACTCGTAGTGACGACTTGATATCGTGCTTAATATGAATTGCACACATATTACCCTTATACCTAATAGAAAGAAAGAAAGAAAGATAAACCTTTATTTGACACAATACGTAATATGTACCTACTGCCTCCGGATTCTCCAGTCAATCCTTTATGAAAAAGCTCAGATTACGTTTATATGATTTGGTAATCAAATGGCGTGAATGCCAATAGTCCTCTGAGTCTTCTCCCTCTTCACAGCAAGCATTCATAGTCCATTGTTCCTAGATAGCTGCTTATCTGCATGTTTTTGTAATTATGTTCACATTCGCTATTTCTATGAAATAACCGAATTTTCAGCATACAAAGAAAAGCTCAAATTTAACTCGATGCCTATTAGACCCGATGCCCCATTTCATGGTTGAGCTACGTTTGGCCTTTTCGGCTATGCTTTGGATAAACAAAATCTAGGTCAGGTCCCACTGTAAACTAGTAAAGAGTACAGTGGGTATGTGAATAAATATTGCAAGCTTCGAGTTTTATGAGTGATGGTTCGGAATTTTTCATTTCAAATACCTAATCTGGAACCTCACGGGACCAAAATCCTTAACTAGCACGATCGAATTAAACGCATAACAAGTTACAACCAAAATTTAATCACCTTCAGCATTATTCTAGAAGTAAATTAAATGGCATTCACAAAAGGTTTCACAAATACACTCCCACATTTTCCCCAAAACCTTATTACTAACAACTTTGTACAGACTCTCTGACCTCCTCCATTACATGGTAACAACAATAATGAAGAGAGTGAACCACATGGAAGTCGGCACCACCAACTTTTTCTTATTACACGACTTAGCAGGGAAGGACTTTCTGTGCCCGAAAATAAACCCCAAATTGCTTCGACGCCCCGATTCTGATCCCGTTAAAGGCACATCCTTTAATGGCATTTCCATAACAGGAACCTCTTGGTACGGGGGTAAAGTTGTAGTTGAGGAGTAATACAGTTCTTGTAGAAGACTCTTCCGGAACACCTCATCTAAGATTTGTCGATAGTTGTTTTGCATTCTAGTGGTGGTGGTTGGTGTTAAGTATGAGTTGTAAATGCGTTTGATAAACCTAGAGGTCTTGGGTATAGATACATCTGAAACTGGCTCAAAGGCTGGCTCTTCTGAATCAGAACCTTCATTAATTTCAGCCTTGTTTAAAATCGGGATGACAAAATGCACTTGGCTGCTTGAATGGTGTTCCGTATGTTCTTGGTTCTGCTTATTTTCAGTGGTGTGTTCGTTAGCGGATGCATTTGGAATGGTTTTGTTAGAAATATCGACTATTACCATAGCGTTGCATTTAAAAAAGTGTGATATTGTGATCGTAAACAATAATAATGATAATTTTGAAATCATTTTGAGACTTTAAATTTTGGGAAATTAATCAGGGGTGGGTCAGTGCCTTAATGGCTGAACTTTTAGTAGAAGGTAGTGCCATCTCTTTATATTACTCTTACTACCAAAAAAGATGTAAGATGGCGTTATCAACAAGACCATAGAACAATAACAAGACACATAGATAAGTAGTATTTGAATGTTAACATTGTCATGATCTATGGCTTTTATGAAGAAATTGCGTGTCAGTGTCAGTTCAGTTGTCTTACAATGTCTCGCAAATAACATTGTTGTAATAAAAGCCTATACTCTCGGTATATCGTTATTTATAAATTTTATATACCTACAAATAAAAATAAACATGGTGTGTCAAGAAAAAGCATCTTTATCCGCAAAAAGTGTTTTTATGAAATTCTTGTGACCTGACAGATTCCATATGGATCCAGGTTCCATGTGGTTCCACGGGAACCGAGCTGAAATGGCGGCACTGGCAAAGAGCGATCGACATCTTCATACCCGCTGAAGATTAAAATACTATGTGTACCAAACTGATAAATGTCGTCAAAGATTTGCCTCGCGAGGATAAATGATGCACTATTGGATGAAATGACTTTATCACCACAAGTGACAAGATTTGCTTCTCTTGGGAAACATAAACTAGCAAAACATGAATTGGTTTTCATGGTGAAAGGAATACACACACCCACTCGCATATTATTTTACAAGTGACATGAACAAAACTGAACTGAAACATTGTTATATGCGAGGTAATAAAGAATTATATAATAATTTGTTTTTTATTTATTGTTGCATGTAGGTAGGTACATAAATAGATTGAACTTAAATTTAGCTGATAAATGTAATAACTGTTGTGTGGTGTAACTACGTTAACGCAAATATGTCTTATATCTTTATAGATTGAAGTTGGTGGCCGGGTCCCCGCCGGACGGTCCGGCGCGGTCCGATCGCGCGATCCAAGGAATCTTATATACTAAACTTCTTGGATCGGGCGATCGGATCGCGTTGGATCGTTTGGTGGGGGTCCGGCTATTAACTTGTGATAACAATATCTATATATACAGGGTGTCCCAATAGGGCACCCTGTATGTATGTACAATGAGGTTGAGCAATATAAAGAGATGGCGTTGTAGGCTCAGCATGACGTATAGAGTATGACAAAAAACTCCTCGAGATGCCACTCTTTTCACAATTGTTTATTTTTTCTCTATGAAATTAATATTGCTCAGTCTATGAATAAAATGTCAAATAACGCCCTCAGAATAAATTTTTCATTGCCTTCTGTGATTGCCTTGCATTTCATTTGGTTTGCTCGTTTGCTCATTGTTTTAGGCCTTGTTTAGGCATAATAAGTTTTAAGCATAGTCTACACAAAATAATTGGTTTGCACCATGTTTGCACTTTGCGGACTCTTCATTAGTTGAAGATGGAGTCGGTTCGTAGGTGCTTATATTGTTCAGATTATTCTATACTTAATTTTATTTAATAAAAAATCACTGGCATATGTATAAACTTTGTAACACCATTGACTATAATCTTACCTTGAATTTCTCATCAATAGTGGCTCGGCTGGACTCAAACTCCGGTGAGTCCAGGAACTCGCACGGAAGAATCGGATGCAGGAACTGGTGCCCGCTCAGCACATTCACCTGAAAATGTATTATTGTTTCAGGGCCTTCATCATCATCAGTTCGTCAAGAAGCGTCACAACGCTCTGACCTCAAAAAAGGAAGTTGGTAACTTAAATGTTACGGCCCATTGTAAACCGAGTGGGCCGTAATACTTAAGTTACCATCTTCCTTTTTTAAATAAGTACTAGGTTAAGTATATTATTGAAAGAATAGGTAACCCCCCGTGTACCCCTATGGTACATTGGTAAAATGATGCTCCAATTTTCTTTAATAAATACAGTGCTTATTTAAATTATTATGATGTAGTCAAACCCTCCCCTATCTTCAATAAGCTACGAGTATAATACGCAATCTAAATATTAAAGACATGCTTCGGAAATGGCGGCATTCTTCACTTTAGCGATCACGTTTCTGTCGTTAAAAAAACCCTTTCAGGGTTGAAGGTACGACTAATAATGGGCCATTTACGTGCCTATTAGAACTGTCACGTTAAATTGTTTTATACCAGCTACAAAATATTGGGAGATATATCAGCGGGTTCCATAATTTTAAGATAAGTAAAGACGTGTGCATCGTTTCGGCGTTATCGACGTAGGTAAACGTCACTATATCGCGATTTACCATAAATACCTACTGCGCCGTAATTGGTGTAACACGTATTTTATTTTATCTGCCTTACAATGTAGGTGAGTAGGTATTATTAAATGAGTTTAAAGATGTCGATAACAGACCGGTACCGCAGGGTCACAATACTTACCTGAACTTTCAATGAGGTCCTTTGCTACGATGCTACGGCGTAGCAAACATATCACACTGTACATTTTATTAACGTTTAACAAGTTTACAATTCGCAAACTATAAATTTTCTTCTATAGGGTTAAGGTACACAGTCCTTAATACCATTTTTTATGGTTCAAATCAGCTTACCTTTCCCGACAGAAGTAATCCAAGGCGATCAGTCTTGGTCAAATTCTGCATAGCGTAGGCCTCGCCTGCGTGTAAGGACATCACATGAGCAAAGTCGGGCGACACCATCCTTTTGAATTGCAACCTTGACACCTGCACAATAAGATCTAATATCACTTGACAATGTGATGAATGGCTAGGTAGGTAGGTAATTGAACTGCCTCTGTGGTCTAGTGGTAGAAGCTTCGCTTCATGGCCCAGAGGTCCCGGGTTCGATTCCCGGGTGGGACCATCAATTTGTGTTTCTAAATTGTGGTTCCAAGTTTGGTTAGGACATGGACATAGGCTGATCACCTGATGTCCGAAACAGTGAAACGATCCATGCTGTCGGATGGGCATGTAAAGCAGTCGGTCCTGCGCCTAGCTCTCTCCAGTCGTGTCGGTCAATCCGTCCCATTGGGTTATGAGAGTGATGGAACAGAGAGTGCTCCTGTGTACTGCGCACACACTTGGGCACTATAATCTACTCCTGCGTAGATGGCTGATCTCAAATGAGATTGGCCGCCGTAGTCGAAATTCGGCTAGGAGGACATTATTTATTTATTATTAGGTAGGTAATAGGTATTCTGTAGGCAGGAAAAGGTTACAAAATAGGTCCATATTGGGCATGCCGCCCCGGAACAAAGGGTCGCCGTGTGTATTGTGTTGGAGCACGCAATGTTTTCATTTATGGTGAGAAAGCATTTTTATAATTCATGAGGAAATTACTATAGGTACCTAATTACCTACCTTCATTGTAAGTAAAAGTTATAGGTTATAGATGTAGACATACCAAAGTTACGTTACGAAAATAGTAGGTACATATTAGAAGATGTAGGTACTAATACTAACCCAGAAGTCGTTTGAGTTTCGGAGATATTTTGAGTTAATTGGAAATATTCTGCAATTACGACACATCTTCACTGAAAACATACCTCAGTGTCTGAAAACAAACGTTTTCAATCAGTGCGTGTTGCCAGTGATGACTTACGGAGCCGAGACGTGGTGCTTCACCAAAGGGCTTATCCACAAGCTCAGAGTTGCTCAACGTGCTATGGAAAGGGCTATGTTAGGCGTGTCCCTGCGAGATAGGATTCGTAATGAAGAAATCCGCAGGAGAACTAAAGTTACCGACATAGCCAAAAGGATTAGCACGCTGAAGTGGCAATGGGCTGGCCACGTAGCCCGCAGAGCCGACGACCGCT
Organism: Plutella xylostella; assembly: GCF_932276165.1. Lineage (NCBI taxonomy): Eukaryota > Metazoa > Arthropoda > Insecta > Lepidoptera > Plutellidae > Plutella > Plutella xylostella. The sequence continues at coordinate 2,378,403 of NC_064002.1, forward strand.
GGAGTAGAAAGGTTCTGGAGTGGAGACCCCGTGTCGGCAAACGGCGTGTCGGTCGCCCCCCCAACCCGTTGGTCTGATGATCTGCGGAAGGTAGCGGGAAGCCGCTGGATGCAGATGGCGGGTGACCGTTTGGGGTGGCGATCGTTAGGAGAGGCCTATGTCCAACAGTGGACTACAGAAGGCTGAGAGAGAGAGAGAGAGAGATTCTGATGCACTGTTAAATGTACTTCAATATTGCAAACGGCGTGGGCGTCATAAAGCTAGTCTTTTTCGCTTCATCATCATCATCATGATGATATGCCAGGAGTACCTAATTTGGTGCTATCGTCACTGGATCTTTTTTATTGCTCGTAAGAGTCGTGTGTGTATTACTATTACCTGCTCAGAAGGGCTAGCACGGGGCGCAATTAAGACGTGATAAAAGTTCTCCGTCGCGCTCGCTCTTGTGGCTGCGCGATGTGAGTGAGCCCGATGCAAAACTTTTGTCACGTCTTAATTTCCCGTGCTAGCCCTTCTTTATGTGAAATTTTAAAGCTGTGGTAAAAATAACCCACCTTAAACGGCTCAAACAGCGTATGATACACCTCCTCGAGCTCCGGGTCGAACTTGACGGGCCTCATCTCGTACACCAGGTACACCACCTGGCCCAGGTTCAGGAACACAAACGCGAAGTTCCACGAGAACGCGTCCGGCGCGCAGATCACGTGCCACGACCAGATCGAGTACAGCATGAAGGCTGGAGAGGGGAAGATGTGGTCAGATCGAGTACAGCATGAAGGCTGGAGGAGGGAAGATGTGGTCAGTGAAGGTACAGCATGAAGGCTGGAGAGGGGAATATGAGGTCAGATTGAGTACAACGTGAAGGCTGGAGGGGAGGAAAATGAGATCAGTGAAGGCACAGCATGAAGGCTGCATGGAGGGGGGAAAAATTTGCTCAGTGAAGAGGTTGGTCAATGTAGATAAACATAAATATATGGGAATGTGCGTTGAACATGGCGATGTTACTGGTGGGAGGTGACCACCCACCAGCGGCGGATGATCAGTAAAAACTGTTATGGTGTTTCCGATAGAATGCTCTAAGCATGCTTAATTATGATTTAACACCATCTATAGTTAATAAGACTTTAAAAGTATTTTATTTTCGTATTTTAAATATATTTTCAACAACACGTCATCTTTGAATGTATTTCCTAGGTTTATTTATTTATCCAGCAGTTATCACAACAGACATAACAGTAATAAATTTTACATAATATAACGGTTTATGTTTGAATTTTAACCTTCTGTATCTAGGCATACCTAGAGTCAGTATTTTTAATTAATATTAAAGTACTTACCAAAAATAAGGATAGTATGCATCCAGAGTTGTCCTTTCTTAGTACTTGGAGCACAGTATGAAGCTACGAATAACATGTTTGATAACTGAAACAAAGTTTTAAATACGTAATGGTACTTAAAAGGTACCTACTAATGTTTATTTTGGTAAATACCATAAATTAAGGTTAATTCATATTTCATGCCAAAGCATTAAGTACTACATAAATATTACATAGGCAGTTACCAAATTTCTTACTGCTAACTATCATGGTAATTTACAATAATTATTTACTTAAGTAATAAATAAGACACTTACCTGAAATAAAGGATGCTGTGAAATTCTCCACATAGGGCACCAAGGCCAAAACCAGGGACCTAGAAAATTATTTTTTATTAGCTTCTCAAAACATAAACCCAAAATATGTATGTCGGAAAAATAAGTGATTGTAATAAAATATAATTTATTTACCCAATGGCATGGAGTAGTTCACCGATCCCATGTCTTGAAAGGTTCCGTTTTCGCCCGGCCACGAGTAATTATAATCGCCGACCTCTACATGATTCTCCGCTTGTACCCCGGACAGACCACCTTGACTCATTTCAGCAAATAGAAAATCTAGATTTTGCTAGATACTACGTTCTTACAACCAGTATAGGTACTTTGAATGAACTTGAAACATGTAAAATTTCTGTTTTCTCCCTTTTATCTTCTCTCCTGAAAATCGTGAAAATTGTTGTTGGACATTGCTCAACCTCTATATAGCTCTATCTTTTTCGCGCCAAATCAATAATATTTTCACTGTTGTGTTGGTACCTCTGCGTAAGCTGGTCACACCAACTCTACTTCCGCCCTGTCTAGGTTGTCTATGGGGCCTGATCTCAGAATAAGTAATTTTTGTGTATTCAATATTTTTATAATCATACCCTCATAAGTAGGTATATACATATTATTATGATAATAAAATGTTTGTATCAATCAGATCATGGAAACAGCAAGACCATATAAATGTATGAAACATTGCTTGGCTGAATGCTGCTCAGAATAAAACGCCTCATTTACATGCTGGCGAAGGTTAGTTTAACGTACCTCCAATGAATTATGTGAGCTGACTTTGGTTAATCTCCATAAATTGCATACACGACGCGAGTGAGGACTTGCGGATTATCCCAAGGAACATAACATAATACTTCTCTAAGATTAACTTATCCTCAGTCAATGTGTAAATGGTGTATATTATTTTGAGAATTTCGGAACGCATTATATTTTGACATTTTGTTTCGTTTGTCTTGTCTCTGGCTGGCTGGTTGTCAAATTGTCAAAAGTGTCATTTTTGTGATGTGATCGGGTTGGAAGCGAGGTTTTACAACTCTCGTAGTCTTCAAATAATTATAATTGCAATGCGGTAGCATCGGCTAATTAATAAATAATTCATCAACATCTCGGTACTATGCCTTAAATTTCTTATGTTATAGTAGTAAAATATCTTGTGGGAATGCCGAACATGTACAGTGTCACCGTCGACAATGGTAAGTCCAGCTAAAAACTGCCCTTGCTCGTGTATTTAATGACTCACATACATATAATATTGCTAATTGTGAAAATGCCCAAAACTAGATACATAGTTTTGGACTTCTTAACTATATAGTTAAGAGAATTTCATTTAAAAAACTTATGTGGCACTGCTGAAATCTACGTCACTTTAACCACTCGATCGACTTTACAAAACGTGTATTCACACTATTACTATATTACACGAGGCATATACTATAAGTATAGTTATGTCTTTTATCTTATATCTTAAGTTACAATTATTATTTTTTTATATAAGTACTTAATGTGAATTCTTGAAGCTCAACATTTAACATGAATTTAAATCACTGCACTTAAATTTTCAGCCTCTTGCCGTCATGTTTCATGCACTACTTCTCACTAATTTATCATATCAATACATAATCACACATTGGTACGCTTTTGTTTGTCAAAATTAACATGATATGTCGGGGATACTGTTGGGGTAAAGATAAACACAGTAAACTATTATGCAACAGAATATTAACATAAAATAATTATTATTCCTGGAATTATGAATAAAGGTTTGTTTGTTTATAAATAATTCTTACCAAGTTTAACTATTTCTTGATTAATAATAAACTGAGTGAATGAAGAATCTGATTGTTCATGTTCTTAGTTATCAGTTACAAACATAAATAAATAATTGTGTTATTGTGTTTATCTTTACTGTGTGTGTTGATGACACTGTGTTTGCAATAGCTACTATTTAACAAATCATTACACTTATTAATATGTGCACCCATCCTCTATACAAATATAAGGTATTTTTACTTCCATTTTAACATGTGCCATGGTTCCATTTATGTTATATTATTTTTTTGCTAAGTACATAGTACATACTAGGTTATGGAAAAATCAGAATGATTTTGTCTTTGAACAAGCTAGTAGTAGGCAATTTAGTAGTTTTTTAAGATACTTTTAGACAAGAAATCATCATTCATAATTGTAATATACATCATTTTTACATTGTATAAAGTACTTTAGCTTCAATGATATTTAAATGCTTGCATCACTATCATTATCTATTTATTTGTTCATGAACATGACATTGTGATTCCAGATTCCAGAAAGTATATATTTTTAAGTTTTTCCAGACCTAACATTTTAATTGTACTAATTATGGCTGAATACATTATATTGGTTTTGAACAAAAACATTTACACACTAATTCATAAAAAATAATCTTAACATCAAATACAACTGATTGTTTGGTCACTCCATTGTACCAATAAATTTAAATTGTAGTGCCCTTCAATTGCTTATGCTCACTCATACTCATAATGTACTTAAATTGAGTGCAATCATTTCTATTTATTTAGACTGAGCAGCTTAATTTGTAGACATCTCAAAAGACTTAAAATCATCTCTTACTTTATGAATATATTTTAAACTTATTGTTATATTACTCGTAGATAAGCATTGGCACATTTCTTTTCTGTTAGTAGCTACTAAAAAAAAAAACACAGCTTAATAGATGTATGGTAGGCTTTTGTTTCAGAAGTAGTATTACACCATCCATATTTAGCTGTTATGTCCAAAGTACAATCCTCGTATGCAAACACTCTGTTCTCAACTGCGTCCAACAGATATCCCCGACCAGGAATGCAGACCGTTTGTTGAATTCGCAGACGATTATGAAGTTATCGGTGAAGCACACTGGCAAGTTCTGGAGACGGGTGCTGAAGATCTCATCATCAAGATCTATGGGTACCAATATTCAAAATGGCGCACCATATTGTTCCACATCTTTTGCATAGCACTATGTGGACTACCGTACTTTGTTTTGGCCTCCTACCCCACTTACAATACCCTGAAATTCATAAAATGCAGTTTGAAAACGGCTGACGTCATATGTGGTAAGTAACCTTACATATCTTACAGATTTACAAATCTTACATTTGGGATCTTAAAACTGCAATTATTCAGTGGTCCGAAGCCAGGATCTCATGTAGATATTAGAGTTTTCGCAAATGTCTAATTTACGTTCATATGTTTACCAAAAACTTCTCTTTCAGTAACGGATAATGAAGGAACTTTCAAGCTGGAAAAAATCCTAGAAATCGACCTGAACCTTTCGAACCACAGAGACAACAAAGTCCGTTACTTCGAGTACCAACACAACCGCTACATCTGGCTCAAAGACCAAGGAATTTACGCCAATGTCCAGTCACTCAATGAAAAACTCACTCTCAGCTTACTCATGGAGAATATGGCAGGAATCAACAAGCGGCAGCAAAATGAACTGTAAGTATAGCCACGTAACAGTACCTATTGCTTGTAAGAGCAAGATTTAATCCATGTTGCTCATTATTTTTTGCTGCCGGCGCGCCACAACATTCATTATTTAACGTCGAAGTCAACGACACGATCTCCTAATCTATATAATTATAAATCATATGGCTCTCTACACAGAATAACAAAAACTTACACCTTTTTTCCTTACAGCATAAAACTCTACGGCCCGAACTCAGTGGAGGTAGAAGTGAAGAGTTACTGGAAGCTGTTTGTGGACGAAGTGTTCAACCCATTCTACCTGTTCCAAGTGTTCTCTATCATCCTCTGGTCACTAGACGAGTACTATCAGTATGCCACCTGTGTCTTCATACTGTCTGCCGGGTCTTGCATGGCGTCTTTGTATCAGACTAAGAAGGTAATTCGATGCTGTTGATATAAAATTATGTGTTATAATTTGTGTTGTCTATCGTTTATGTTAAAAAAAAAATGAAACTTTATTCTAAGCCTCTTACAACAAGAGCTTAGCTGCATCCATAGAACAACGCAGACTCAACATTCACTATCCTCAAGAAACATACTACCATTCCCCAAATCATCTGTCTACTTAAACCCTAACCACGACCACATAACCAACCCACCTAACTCCAACAGATGAGCATCCGCCTCCACGACATGGCCGGCTCCACCGTCAAGCACACGGTCAGCGTCCTACGACCCTCCCGAGGAGGCAAGGAGGAGTGTGTAGTCGCAGCGAACAGACTAGTGCCCGGTGACGTGTTGATACTGCCGCCCGCCGGCTGCGTCATGCCGTGCGACGCGATGTTACTCACCGGCACTTGTATTGTCAATGAGAGCATGCTCACTGGTGAGTGATGTGTCTTTGGACTAAAGTAGTCTGGGGTAGAATAAGTTCTCAAAATAAAACTCGAACAACTTTGCTTTAAGTTGAAATTATCCTCGAGTTTATCATCTTCTGAGGATTGCCGGTCTACTCAGGTTGTTTGAAGACCTTAGCATTTCTACTGTAGAAAATTTTAAGTATTACTTAGGTATAGAAAAAAAAGTCTTTATAGTCCTCCAATAACTTGATACCCCGCACATAATCTTTATAAACCGCAGAGCCGAGTAATGATCTGTGGTGTAAACGCTTGATTGCGGAAAGCGTGTCAAATGACAGTAATTGTAGTCTAAACATTTGTAGTGAAGTAAACGATATATGTCCACTGTATGACCACCACTGTTTTATAGGGATACGTTTTTTGCACAAATATTGCATATGATTCTGAAACAACAATTCTACGATACTGTAGGTCTTTGTCACAAGTCTTTATGCTGATTCATTTATGTTTCTTCTAGGTGAGAGCGTCCCAGTAATGAAGGGACCACCGAACGCATCCGCAGAAGTTTACTCCACTGAGAACCACAAGCGACACACCCTGTTCGCCGGGACACACGTCATACAGACCAGATTCTACGGGAATAACCAGGTCAGTAGTAGGTACACTATAAGACATGTGGAATGTGACCAGTGGCGGCTGGTGCCTCAGATACCCGGTGGTGCACTTTATGGGTTTAGTAATTTTTTGGAGAAAAATAGATTAACTATTACAATTAGAAGTAAAAATATTATAAGTATATTTTACCTTATTTATTGACGCGAAATAGCTTCTCCGCCGAAACGAAAACAACACACGGAAAGCAAAATAAAGCATTTAGTCTCTCACATCCACATAACCATTTCTTTTTATTGAACATTTCACTTTTGAAAATTCAGGTAGGTACTTACATATAAGTTTCATTTTTTGTTTTACACTAAAGGCCGAGGCGGCCCAGCAGATTTAATGTCCAGTCTATTTTGCAATGTCCTATTGCTTTTTATGAAGTCAATATTGTATTTTGCACTCATTTTCACTCACACACACACAAACACTCACGAAATCTTTACTACTTTCTTAGTTAATAAGTAATTAGCAAATTAATTTCGTATTCGCGCGCGAAAGGTGAAACTGACAATGTGACAATGACATGACAAGTGCATCGTTCGTAGGTCACGCCACCGGTCAAGGCCACCGCCCGCGCCTCCCGTGGCGTCATTCGTATTATTTCGGCAATTTCCGGTCGCGTGCGGCGCACGAATTTATCCTAGAACTGCATACAGTTTGTACTGAGCATCTTCCGTCTCACGCGCCGGGCGATTTCCATCCTGTTTCATACTGTATGTAGGAGCTCGCCCCGTGCGACAATCCGAGCGCACGAGGCCGTTTTTGTTCAAGCAAAAATAAGATCTAATTCTTTCGCAGTAGCAATCAAAATAGGCCAGCTCGATTTCATTTAACTCGTAACGATAATCAGATTTATGTAATTTCTGTTTAGGGTGTAGGTATTGGTTTTTGTTGTGGAGTTTTTTTTACACGTACCTACTAGTATGGTATAGGAAGAAGGAAGGTACATATTTAGAAGGTTTTTAAATGGTAGTGCGTTGCACGGGCGCACTTGAGGTGCAGCCGCCACTGGATTAGTTGCAGTCTAATTTAGCTCTTACCACGCGCGAGTTAAAAATGATCGAAGTTCAAACTGGAGGTCATTTTTACAGCTTACGAAGAAGGAATTTTGGGACGACTTAATTTCACTGTATTAAATGTACCGATTGTATGACATCTTTCTGGTTCGTTCGTTTTTGGTCAAGCTATAGCCAACCCCTTGAGACGTTTAGTTAGTGATTGCCCATCGTACATAATTAAGTGCTTACCGACTAAACAGAGCTAAACTCTCTTCAAATACGACGTTGAAAATCTAAATAGATGACTTTGCTCTACTTACAACGAGGATATTGATTTGACACAAGTAATAAATCGATCGAGTCAAGGTTCAATCAATTACTTGTGTAGTGAGTTAAAGATTAATGTGGAATGGGCCTGCTTTACAGCTAAAACTAGGACTTTTTTCTGGCAAATGTTATCTTATAGACGGATTCCCAGAATAAATTTAATCTGTTTGAATATATTGGAATCAAACTCAAAGAACATTTTTTAATACAGAGAAACGACGTGCTTAGTTAATTTAATAGCGATCTCATTCTAGAAATATAAGGTTCTATAATATTTTTTATGCTGCAAAACAAAGATAAATGTTTATTCGGTATCCAGTCCCATACTTTTATGTATACTAATAAGAACTATACCTTTCAGGTGCTAGCAAAAGTGGTGCGAACGGGTTTCTACACAGCTAAGGGCGAGCTCATCAGGAGCATTTTGTTCCCGAAGCCATTCGGGTTCCAGTTCTACAAGGATGCCGTCAAATTCGTCATATTCCTGTTCTGCATCGCCGCTATCGGCATGGCATACTCCATCTGGCTTTACGTGGAGAGAGGTGTAAGTTGTAATAGATATGAGACTTTGCCCTAATGCAGGATTTACATTACACTCGCATTAAAAGAATCAACTTGAGGAATGGTGTAAAGAAAACAAGGTGTAAACACCGCTTTGGATTGCTTAGCACTGTTAGAATGTATGATCACGTCTTACTTATGAATATGATAAGCAAAAGCATAATTTCTCACTTGCTTCGGTTTTCAATAGAACATAAATTATATTTACATAGAATTTACTTCTAAATATTCTTATAAATATAATTAGTCGCACAACAGTTACACATCTCAATCATCTCATCATAACAATCTATACAAATATTGTAAAAGCAAAAGTTAACGTCAATAGAATTTCACACTTCATCACTAGAATAATGGGCTAGTCGGTAAAACCAATAGCTACTTATGAACGCAAACGAAAAATATTAACTTTGTAATTGTAATTATCTATTACTCTTTTAAAATTTACAGCAATCGTTAAAATATTACCTACTATATTCCGTTTTCAAGGGAAAACAACTTTATTTACCAGGCATAAGGATCTGTCAATCAAACATCATAGGGTTTATGCTATATTTTACCAATTATAACAGCGTAATCTCTTTTCAGAGTGTCTGGAGCACGATTCTGCTTCGAACCCTGGACATCATCACCATAGTCGTACCACCGGCGTTGCCCGCCGCCATGACAGCCGGCACTGTCAACAGCCAACAGCGACTGCGCAAGAATAAGATCTACTGCTTGTCCCCACCAAGGATCAATGTGTGCGGGAAACTGCAAGTCATCTGTTTTGACAAGGTATGGTACGAGTATAACGCTCCAAGATAAAGATATTATACGACACTGACGGATGGACTTAAACTGTCTCGCGCTTTCTCACTCGATACGGCTATCAATAATTTTGCTCCTAGTCCTTTATGTATCAGCTGTCATTTACATATTATTTAATTATCTGAGAGCGCTATAATTGCGACTCCATTACATAATGTTTTAGGTGATAAATTGATGTGAATTATGCTTTCGTCTGTGCGATGATGTATTGGCAATATAAGAGGAAAATATGTGAGTTTAATCCTAGGTAAATAGGACAAAATACTTAAATATCAATCTGTTTTCATAAAAAATCATAATTATAATTATTGAATTTAGCTCTGAAACCGCTGAACCGTTTACAATGCGCAATTAGGTACCTTTTTATGTGGACAAATAGTAATATCAAGATTACCTTCCCAACATCTTACCTGCAGTAGTTCACTGTGTTATCTTGATATGGGTCTGTTATCTCAGTGGGTGGTCATATCTCGTTACTTGCTCACGTCACGTCCTTGATATGAATGCGGAAATACGCGTATTGGAGCAGAAACAACCTTGGAAATATATGCCAAGAATAGCGGTAATACTGAGAATAACTGAAATAGTTTTAGATGACAACTGTCTTTTTGCCATTTCTGCATGAATATCGAACCTATACATTTTAAGAATGTGTCCATATCTGTTATATATTATGCGAAAATATTATACCTAAAGTAAAATAAGATGTTTAGTAATGCGATTTTTTAAATAAAATAACTAAACAAAAATATGTCTAGTTATTTTATTAAAAGCATTGCATTTTTCTGTTTCTTCAAAATCGGATCGTGCGTGCTCAAGCTCATTTTCCACAATTGCAGTTTTGTACCTAGCCTATCAGAGTTCACCAACAACACCACTAACCAAACCCTACCACAGACAGGTACTTTAACCGAAGACGGGCTGGACCTCTACGCAGTGGTCCCGCATCAGATGGAAGCAGGCGAAGCATTCGGTCGAACTGTTGTCGACGTGACGGCCCTGCCGCTCACCTGCCCGCTGATCCAGGCGCTGGCGTCCTGCCACTCGCTGACCAGTATCGAGGGGAAGCTGACTGGCGACCCGCTGGACTTGAAGATGTTTGAGTTCACTAAGTGGGTGAGTTGAGACGACGAGCTGATGGAATGATTCAAAACGCGCGATGCTGTAAGATCGCTACTTATCTATCTATAGTGGCAAGGAAGCCCTCCGTGTCCACTCTTATCACACGTTTATAGGTACAACGTACACAGATGTCTGCCATTTTGGTCCAAATCCGTGGTTAGTAGTATGTCTAAGGCTAGATCTAGCTAGCTATATAAAAGCGGGCGAGGCGTTCGGTCGCACGGTCGTCGACGTGACGGCGCTACCGCTCACCTGCCCGCTGATCCAGGCCCTGGCGTCCTGCCACTCGCTCACTAGTATTGAGGGGAAGCTGACCGGAGACCCGCTGGACTTGAAGATGTTTGAGTTCACTAAGTGGGTAAGTTGAGATCACGAACAGACCAAATGATGGAAAGTGTCAAAACGCGCGATGCCATTGTTGCTCGCTATGCCTTAAGTTCGCTATTCGTCTATGGCAAGGCAACAAGGATTCATCCTGAATCCATTCTTATCAATCGTTTAGGTATAAGTGCAACATGCAGATGGCTGCCATTTTGGTCCAAATACGTGGTTAGTAGTATACCTAAGGCTAGATCTAGCTAGCTATAAGGAAGAGAGCGAGGCGTTCGGTCGCACGGTCGTCGACGTGTCAGCTCTACCGCTCACCTGCCCGCTGATCCAGGCCCTGGCGTCCTGCCACTCGCTGACCAGTATCGAGGGGAAGCTGACTGGAGACCCGCTGGACTTGAAGATGTTCGAGTTCACTAAGTGGGTGAGTTAAGACGACGATAGACATACTGATGGAGTGCGCCATGCCAATGGAATGCGGCGCGCTATACATCTATGCTGGAATCCCTCTGAATCCCCTCGACAGGTAACGTGGTTTCTAGTCATTGACATATATATTACTAGCGTAAGGACAGGGCCTCCCACTCAAAAAAATGGCACCCGCGCGTTGGCCCTAAAATCGTAATTTTAGGGCCAACGCTCCTCAGTCGACAGTTGTCTGTGGCCGAGAGATGGTCTTGTGAATCTTGTGATAAATATGTAGTTGTGTTGTGAAAGGCTGCAAAAACCATTATATGAAGGTCAAAAAGAAACATCGAATATCGTATCATCGGTAATTACCATTAAATTAAGTAATAAACACATTATAAAGTGATAATTATTTTACTACCAAAGTCTACAATGGCCGCGCGCTGTAACCTTGTGCGCACGTCATTTTTTGTTGACTATCCTCCGAGAACATTTTCTTGTTGCACACACTTACGTTTTGGAGCGTGATTTTTAGTCCATTTGTACGGGACGCTCTATCTACAGGTCTACAGCCCAAAACAGTTTTAATTTTAGTAGTTGGATTTGTCTTAAATGATTGATATGGCGCCTGCAAATAATAAAACAATGTCCGGGATGGTAAATTATTAACGCACGTACAAGGTTAAGTCGTCCAGATAGTTGCTAGGCACTGACTTCAAACAAATTATGACAGATAACAGTTATTTTGCTTGTATGAAGAAGGTTTGAGTAAAATGTTCTGAAGGGCCTATCCTTCCTTTTGAAATCATTGTTTCTAGTGTATTTAGGTTCTAGCTATATAGAGCCGTTTGACCACCATTAGAGTGCGTTGTGTCGCTATTCATCTATGGCAGCAAGAAGGATACCCTCCAAATCCTCTTTTATCAATCGTTTATAGGTCTGTGCAATATAGTTAGTCATTTTGGTCAAGTTACTAGGTTACTACAGTATTTAAGTCTCGATATAGCTAGCTATAAGGAAGAGGGCGAGGCGTTCGGGCGCACGGTCGTCGACGTGACGGCGCTACCGCTCACCTGCCCGCTGATCCAGGCCCTGGCGTCCTGCCACTCGCTCCCTAGTATCGAGGGGAAGTTGACTGGCGACCCGCTGGACTTGAAGATGTTTGAGTTCACTAAGTGGGTAAGTTGAGATTTTGAGGCTACGAACAGATAAACTGATATACTGTGTCAAAAACGGCGACGCCGTAAGGTAGCTAGATATCTAACTATACAGGCGTTTATAGGTATAACATGCACACATAGCTACCATTTTTCTCAAGTTACTTGGTTGCTAGAGTATTTAAAGCTAGATCTAGTTAGCTAGATGGAGGCGGGCGAGGCGTTCGGTCGCACTGTTGTCGACGTGACGGCGCTACCGCTCACCTGCCCGCTGATCCAGGCGCTGGCGTCCTGCCACTCGCTGACCAGTATTGAGGGGAAGCTCACTGGAGACCCGCTGGACTTGAAGATGTTTGAGTTCACTAAGTGGGTGAGTTGAGACCACGAACAGACCAAATGATGGAAAGTGTCAAAACGCGCGATGCCATTGTTGCGTGCTATTCCTTAAGTTCGCTATTCGTCTATGGCAGCATGGATGCCCTCCGAATCCTCTCTTATCAATCAGCAATCAGTGTATAGGTACATCATACACAGATACAATTACGTGGTTAGTAGTATACCTATGCCTTGAGTTCACTAAGTGGGTAAGTTGAGACCACGAATAGACAAACTGGTGGAGTCCGTCACGCCATTGGAACGCGGCTCGCTATTCATCTATGCTGGAATCCCTCCGAATCCCCTCGTCAGTTAACGTGGTTTCTAGTATATTTAGCTAGCTATATAGAAGCGGGCGAGGCGATCAACCACCATTAGAGCGCGTTATGTCGCTATTCGTCTATGGCAGCAAGGATGCCCTCGGAACCCACTCTAATCAATCGATAGGTATAGATGCAGATAGCAGTAATTTTGGTGAAATAGCGTTGTTACTAGTATTATACCTAAGGCTAGATATAGCTAGCTAGATGGAGGCGGGCGAGGCGTTCGGTCGCACGGTCGTCGACGTGACAGCCCTGCCGCTCACCTGCCCGCTGATCCAGGCCCTGGCGTCCTGCCACTCGCTCACTAGTATTGAGGGGAAGTTGACCGGAGACCCGCTGGACTTGAAGATGTTTGAGTTCAGACATATTGATGGAGTGCGCTACGCCATTGGTACGCGGCGCGCTATACACTATGCTGGAATCCCTCCGAATCCCCTCTTCAGGTAACGCGGTTTCTAGTATATTTAGCTAGTTATATGGAAATGGGCGAGGCGATCGACCACCATTAGAGCGCGTTATGTCGCTATTCGTCTATGGCAGCAAGGATGCCCTCGAAACCCACTCTAATCAATCGATAGGTATAGATGCAGATAGCAGTAATTTTGGTGAAGTAGCGTGGTTACTAGTATTATACCTAAGGCTAGATCTAGCTAGCTAGATGGAGGCGGGCGAGGCGTTCGGCCGCACGGTCGTGGACGTGACCGCCCTACCGCTCACCTGCCCGCTGATCCAGGCGCTGGCGTCCTGCCACTCGCTCACTAGTATCGAGGGGAAGCTGACTGGAGACCCGCTGGACTTGAAGATGTTTGAGTTCACTAAGTGGGTAAGTTGAGCCGACGAACAGACCAAATGATGGAAAGTGTCAAAACGCGCGATGCCATTGTTGCGCGCTATGCCATTAAGCTACGCTATGCTATTAAGTTCGCTATTCGTCTATGGCAGCATGGATGCCCTCCGAATCCTCTCTTATCAATCAATGTATAGGTACATCATAAACAGATACAATTACGTGGTTAGTAGTATACCCATAGCCTATATAGGCTATGTCTAGCTAGCTAGATGGAAGCGGGCGAGGCGTTCGGTCGCACGGTTGTCGACGTGACAGCCCTACCGCTCACCTGCCCGCTGATCCAGGCCCTGGCGTCCTGCCACTAGCTCACTAGTAAAAGCCTTATGCCTGGTACGTGCTTGGTTCTGTAGATAGCAGCTAGTGGAAGTGACCCGGGGTAAGCTGTAATGTTTGAATGAGTGAAATGTGTAGTTAAAACTAATCTCTAGGCCTAGCTCTACCAGATAGAGATATTTATAAACTATTCGGAACAATAATATGTAGTACCGATGGGGATTTTCTGCATTCGTAAATTATTATGTATCAACTGCCTCTACTATAGCTTAGGTAATTTTTGGTGGATCGAGTTATAGCACATGGTTAAATACAGTATATTTTCCATCTAATTTATATTCTAAGAATCAGGTGGTGAGATCATCATCGTGTATTTATTCAAGCTACTTGCCCATAAAATTGTTATGTCACAGTTTACTATCAAATTTATCTTAGTGGGTCTCTCTTTTATCTAAACTTTTGTGACAGTCCAAGATATCAAAAGATATTTTTTGCATTGCCATGTAGTTTGCGTGTGGCATTAAAAATTGGGTTATGTTCCCTGTATGGTACAACTTCATCAAATTAAAAATTAATGCATTTCATGATCCCGATCACTCGGTGAAATATGGATATCTGCCAATAAGATGACCATGTCTCTGTGCTTATCTAATCGCTGCATTGTATCGATTTTAGGTAACAATTAAATTAACATTGTGGTAGGCCCGTAATGTAACATGTTTGTAAATACATAGCTAGCTATAATAGTCCCTACCATTGCGTGAGCTTATAAAAATCAACTTCCCATAAAAAGTCACGTAAAATTTCTATGAGGAATAAAAAACAATTTTGTTTGTAATGGCCTCTGTTTACCCTATTTCGACTAACTATACCCAACACCCTGTATACTACCCTCAGGTGCTAGAAGAGCCGGGTCCCGAGAACACCCGCTACGACAACCTGGCGCCGGCCGTGGTGAAGCCCGCGTCCACCAACGAGTCTGCTCTACAGGACTTTGAGGACCTGGACAATATGGAGATACCTTATGAGGTGAGTCTTGTGTTCTTGGTTCAAGGTACGGGAGCTAGGCTGGCTGAACTTCAAACTAGGGGCATGTACAAAGGTATTAAAATTTACTTAATGAAACGCCTTGATATTAATTTAATCCACCTTTATTTACGGTGCACATGTTTCCAAATGCTGTTACGAAAGGCTTCCACTTTACCCCCTCCCAGATTAGAATAGAACCGAGGTAATCGTTGAGGAGTTTTGGTGGAACCCGACTACTACTACGTTATAGAAGCAGATTCTATGTCCCACACTTTATAACATAGGTAGAAATACATTTCCAGTAGTTTTATGTTTTGTTGTATATCAATACTGAAGAACTTTGTAAAGGTACAGTTAATAGGATTTGAGTAAAATGTAAGTGATTTATTAGGTTCTACCTTTTTTGGCATAAGATTTATTTGCCTAATATCGTATTGCATAGTAACGTTTGGTCAAAGTCTCGTTACGCCGAAAATCGTATGGCATAAATCTCGTTTAGTAAAAAGTTATTTCGCATAACATTGTTTAGCCTAATAATGGTATGGCCAAATCTTGAATAGCCTAATAATGCTATGGCATAGGTTTAGTAGGTTTATACAAAGTAATAATATTCGTTTGGCTTTAACTTTGACGGAGCGTCTCCCTACATAGCGCAAACTGGTGCCTTGTATTGTTTCCGAGGTTTGGAAACCGCTCCGCTCCGCTTCGCTGCGCTCCGCTTTGGTTTTGATGAACATGTGCACCTAACACGCTCCTCCTCGCTTTGCTCGTCGTCGCACCTATTTTTAGGTTTCGATCTCATGGGGTTTGTAATAATTATATTGGTCGTTAACTTTCGATTTTTTGATCATCAAAATCGTGATTTTCGGGATGTAGGAGAAAAATACCACAACTTGTACATTTACTACATACTTAAATATTATTTATTAAGATAACATTAGGAGAAACCAGATTATACATAGGTATATTATACGAACATAAATTTAAGCAAACGAAACTTAGGTGTTTAAAGATTGTGCCTAAAGAGTTTTAGACGAAACGAGCCTTATGCCATATAAGTATTGGCAAAGTGATGGTTCGGCCTAAAAAGTTTAGACCATACGAGTTATGCGAAATGAGTTTTGGTCAATAAAGATTATGCGAGATGAGCGGAACCCGATTTATTAATAAACACTACCATTGGCGAATACCTAGCTAATTCATGGAATTTATATTGAGTCATAGCGAGTGACTCAGTGATGCATTTCAGTGTGACGATATCATTTATGGCATGTCATGTTTGAACAACAATAGAGTAGATATGACAGATCATTTACGTTACATGTTTAGATAAGATGGAAAAGTAATCAACCGTTACATAGTACGAAGCATAGCTAATAGCTATGCATAATATAACTATAGTTATGCACCCAATCAGTATGGTTCTGTCTAAGCTCATTTCTTAAGCTGTCCAGACTTAACAAAGGTGGCAGATTGGTGGCTGATAGTACGAGATGGATGACTCGTAGATGGATGAGTATTTCTGCGTACCCTTTAGGCATATTTTCAGTTGTAGACTGTCCATATGTTGGCAGTTGAAAGTCCAATGACGTGATTACGTCGGTAGACGACACAAAAATAGTAAGAAACTTTATCAATGAATCAATTTAGCCGAATGACGTCAAAGATGTCGTCACGTCTCTAGAGTAATTATTTTTCCGCATGAAAAACTACTCGGGATACGCATCTCCGAAGTTATTTCTGGACTTGGCAAGCGGCCGGTTATTTATAATTATAGCGTTATGTTATGAACTTGTATTTAGGACCCAATTTATAGTATGACTACTTGTAGTATAGTTGACTAATTTCAGTTATACAACATTTTCGTAGGAAAAACCCATAGATGTTACCTACTTGTTGCATGTATCTATTATTATCTTGACAATCAATAGATCACACATACTGAAATAAGCTATGAATAATTAATTATGTAGTGATACATAAAATTGCACAACTTGTGGTATTGAATAGCGGATGTCTGAAATATAAGACAAACATTATCATTTAAAGGAGTGAGTGTAGTAGGTAGTGTACTTCACGTGTAAAAAGTCAAATACCCTATAACAGGCTAGCTGGACAGCCTTAGGTAGGTAGGAAGTGAATTCTTAATAATGACCGTGGACAGACTGCTTTGATGCTCCTAGGAAGAAGCATATTTCTATCAGTAGACGATAGTTGGTTGATTCTGATACCATAAAAGAGGATTATCCTACTTCTTTTTTCTTTATGTTTATGATTATGATTTACACCTATTCATGATCGGTACTTCCTATTTGCTGAGTTAATTAGAAATTCACGATTTATAATGATTGTTGGATTTAGTTATAAGTAGTTACATTGCACAATATCGGAAGAGACTAGTACCCACAACACAGGGTATCCTAGTGTGGGGCTAGTGATATTTTTTGAATAACTTGTCCTGTATACTTAAATAAATATTTCATTTCATGATTGTTGATATTTCCAGATCGGTCTGCTCCGCCGGTTCCACTTCTCGTCCTCTCAGCAGTCGATGGGCGTCATCACGCGCGTGCTGGGGCAGGCGCAGATGGTGTACTTCGTTAAAGGGGCTCCGGAAAAGGTAAATACATTATATAAGAATAACGTTGCATTATTGTGTTTATGCATAGACAACTGATACTCTTGTGATCTTCTTTGATTGGCAACCAAGATGATGGTGCATTTAGTTATTCATTTGGTAAAAAAAAAATGTCATATGATAGGATATGGCCACTTTTTGAAGGACAAGACAATAAGATATTGATATTAGATATAAAAATTTACTAATTATAAACTGGACTATTCTTACACCCAACTGGATTTCCCTAGAAAATCTACCACGCTTAGTAAACAACAAACAAGTACATCTAAAAAATGTAAGTTCAATAATATGTTAAGGTTGCAGGTATGTGCAAGCCCGAGACACTGCCAGGGAATTTCAACGTGGTCCTCAACGACTACACATCCAACGGCTTTCGAGTCATCGGCTTCGCTTGCAAGAAACTCGACAGGAAGATGAAATGGGTCGACGCTCAAAGGATTAAGAGAGAACAACTGGAGTGCGATATGGTGTTCTTAGGCCTTCTAGTCATGCAAAACAGCCTAAAGCCAGAGACTATCGAAGTTATTAGAGACTTGCACGACGCTAACATGAGACAGGTTATGGTTACTGGTGAGTTGTTGTTTTATTTATTTTAGTTTTCCTTGATATGTAATGTAAATGCCCCATAATAATGAAAATTCTTCATCAGTTTGAATACATTGCAAACCTTCAAGATCTTGTTAGATTTAGGGGAAGATAAATAAATAAAATTACAATATGGGTATTATAGAATGTGATCTACATAAAATTATTAACAGTGTACCCCTTTTATGCACTCTAATAATTACTTAGACTTACTGGGGTCATTCCGGAAAAATCTATCTATGTATTTGGTCCCCCAGACAAATTCTTCATCATTCCGTGAATACTTTACTGTCAATTAAATCGAAATACTACTTATACCATATTCTTATACTTCTGCAGGTGACAACATAATGACGGCGATGTCAGTGGGGCGCGTGTGCGGCATGGTGCAGCCGCACCAGAAGATGGTGCTCATCTCATTGGCTCAGCACCAGCATACCGACCCGCGCCCGCCACTGTGTGTCGAGGTAGGTTGATGATGGACCAATAGCGACCGAGCGGCATGGCAAGCAACCAATAGCGTTGCGCGCTTGTGCGGCATGGTGCAGCCGCATCAGAAGATGGTGCTGATCTCGCTGGCGCAGCACCAGCATACAGACCCGCGCCCTCCGCTGTGTGTCGAGGTAACAGACCAATAGCGATCGAGCAGCATGGCGAGCACCAATAGCGTTGTCGAGGTAGGATAATGATAGACGAATAGCGAGCATCAATAGCGTTGCGCGGTTTCGACGCAAATGACCCACGCCCGCCGCTCTGTGTCGAGGTAGGTTCATGATGGACCAATAGCGACCGAGCGGCATGTTTAGCACCAATAGCGTTGCGCGCTTGTGCGGCATGGTTCAGCCGCAACTGAAGATGGTGCTGATCTCCCTGGCGCAGCACCAGCATACTGACCCGCGCCCGCCACTCTGTGTCGAGGTAATAGACCAATAGCGATCAAGCGGTATAGCACGCACCAATAGCGTTGCGCGATTTAGACACGTGGTTTGAAGCATTGCATCCGCGCCGCACTAAAGGGTAAAGTGCCTTCTTTAAACGTATGATTAGAAAGTAGACATAGTCATAGCAGTCTAAGCTGGAGCGAGGCCAAAAGTACAGCCGAAGTTAGGCGGAAGTGGCGGACGTTAGTGGAGACCCTCTGCACCTCTGGGGTGCCATAGGAACAACAACAACAATATAGTCATATCACGTCAATGCCGTAATAGATTAATAGCGATCGTCGTTTGCGTTTTAATCCATTCCACTCGAGCCCGTCTTCAATAGAACCTATTTATTGACACATTGAAAACAAAGACAATATAAAATATGAAAACACTTGAAAACATCAAACACGATCAGCGAAATACATGATTGAGGATTTTTACCATAACGTCAGCGTTACCCTGGCAAAAAGTGTCATAGTTTAGCTAATAGTACCTACATACCCAGAGTTAGTTACTGACTCGAACATCTTTATCCCCAGGTGATAGGCGAGAGCGGGTCGCCCAAGCTGCCGGGCGACGCGTACTGCCTCGCGGTGGAGGGCAAGACGTGGGCCGTGCTCAAGCACCACTACCCGGAACTCATGCCCACCGTGCTCAGCAAAGGTATGCTTGTCTGAATAGAGACTAATTTATGAAAGCAAAGGAAGAAAGAAAACACAAGATTTGTCAGGTGATAGGTGAGATCAGGTCTTCCAAACTTCCATCTTTGTAGACGTTGATGATGATTGTTAGCAAGACCCAGGTATCCATTGTTCCAGAAGAAACAGTGAGATAGAAAGAGATATTAAATTTAATAAATTTAGTTTCTTTAGTTACGTGCGTTTGATTATTATGATTTGATTGATTGAACCAATCCGAACTTAGTACGATGTAAAATTATGCATTAATAAAACCATACGAAGACACTTACCAGTATTCTAAGGCGCAGAAACGAACACTCCTCCTAAACTAAACCTCCCACCCGCAGGCACAATATTCGGTCGCTTCGGTCCCGACCAGAAGACCCAGTTGATCACGGCGTTGCAGGCGACCGGGCTCATAGTGGGCATGTGCGGCGACGGCGCCAACGATTGTGGGGCGCTGAAGGCCGCTCATATCGGGATATCGCTGTCGGAAGCTGATGCGTCTGGTAAGTTGATATTTCTACTAGTATTATGAACGAAAGTTTGTTACTCTTTCACGTAAAAACTACAAAGCAAGCCAACCATGATCTCCATGATTGCTATTAGCTGTATAATGAGATCTGAGGAGCTTTTTTTATCTAATCCAAAAAAGCTCAAAATATTCCTTGATCAGAGATTTATCTTTATCGATGAATGTTTTCTTTCTTTCTTTAACTACAACACTAACATAATTACTATCTCATTCCAGTGGCAGCCCCGTTCACGTCGCACGAACAGAACATCCGTTGCGTGAAGCTGTTAGCGCTAGAAGGACGGTGCGCTCTCAGCACCTCATTCGCCATCTTCAAGTACATGGCGCTGTACTCGCTCATACAGTTCGTGTCTATACTCATACTTTACAATGTGAGTATGTGTATTACTTATACTGCTGTGGTTGATTTGTGAGAATGCTTTGGTTCAATTGTAGAGCTAGAAGGATGATTGTGTTGTGTGTAAAATCTGAATTCATGATTGCATTTTTTACACTGATGTTATAAAGAGTGAAGAATGGATTGTTTATTTGTTTGAATAGACTGTACGATGATATAAATGTATACATCTTTCATCATTATCATTCTACACTATTTCTGAGTGTAGGCTACTTTTTATCCTGGAATTCCCGTACGTAATTCTTATTTGTATGATGATAAGATCCCATTTCACACCGGAATAGTGGTTTTACTTACCACAAAAACTTTACCATTTTACTGTACTCACTATAATCTACTCTCTATTCCAGCACTACTCAATCCTCGGCAACAACCAGTTCCTGTACATCGACCTGGTCCTCACGACCCTCCTCGCTTTATCCCTCGGGCGCGCGCGGCCCGGGCCCGTGCTGACGCGCACGTGGCCGCCCGTGTCGCTGGTGGCGCCCTCCACCACCGTGCCGCTCACGCTGCAGGTGGCGCTGCTGGCGCTGCTGCAGGCCGCGCCCACCGCGCTGCTGCCCAGTAGACAGAGGTAGTGTACTTGTAGTGTAGAGACACATGGTCCCTCCACCACCGTGCCGCTCACGCTGCAGGCCGCGCCCACCGCGCTACTTGTAGTGTAGAGCGGAGCTGGCGGAGCGTGGGACACCCCTTCCTTATATGCTTCGCTATCGCAGCGACAATGGTAATGTCGCTGCGGTGGACAGTTGGCCTAACGTAATAAACAATTTCTTAGTTAACCTAAACAGTAGCCGGCGACAGAATGCGTTTTTGACGTTCGTTTATGTCTGGTAAGTAAAGTTGGTTTTCCTGTGGATTATCATATATCAAAATATCAAATGACAAAAACGCAATGTCCCGCCGGCCGAATTAATGCTAAACCCTTCGTAGCAATCTTCTCGCTTATCAAAATAAATGTTAACGCTGTCTAACTATAAATTTTGCTAGCAAAGAAATACTTTTACAGGAACATTCATAGTCGATTTTTTATTTAAGAAATTCAGGTTTTGACAGCTCTAAAATTAGAATTTCTGCCATCAGAATAGCTACCAATAACTATAATTCACCCCCATCTATTCCAGGTTCACGCCCGAAGGCGACCCGGACGCGGAGCAGGTTCTCTGCTGGGAGAACACGGTGGTGTTCCTCGTGAGCTCGTTCCAGTACCTGGTGCTGGCCTGCGTGTACGGCAAGGGACAGCCGCACAGGCAGCCCTTCTGTACCAACTGTGAGTGCTGAGATGTTAAAGATACATCGAATTATGGTCACCGCACATGTACGCGTAATGTAAAGGGATCGCATCGTTTTCCGTTCTACTGGTTGACAGTAGAAAAAAGAGGCGATCCCTTTACGTTACGGGTATATGTGCGTACGTGTTAGTCTAACCTGCTAAACTATTGTTGATTATCCGAGTTCGAAAGATTATCCCGAGAGGATTATACGGCTCTACGGCTTTATACACAGTTATCCTAAACGCTGTCAGTTGGCTGTCAAACGTCTTAAAAAGTGTATTTCTTGTATTTAAACATCGATCACACATTGTTCTATTTTTTTGATAGTAACACAGTACTAGTCAAACTAAAACCCTTATTCTCCCTTCCAGACTACATGGTAGGCGTGCTCCTATCCCAAGCGGCCTTCATAGTCCTCCTTCTCCTGTGTCCGTGGCAGTGGCTGGCAGACTTCATGGAGGTGCAGCCGCTGGAGCCGCGCGACCGCGAGATGACCATGTTCCGCGTGTACCTGCTGCTCATACCCGCGCTTCACCTCGTGCTGGCTATTGGGATTGAGGTGAGTGTGCTTTATTTTAGGTTAATAGGTGGGTCGACTGTACCCGCCACTAGGCCCTGTAGCACGGGGCGCTTTTAAGACGTGACTAAAGTTCTCCGTCGCGCTCGCTCTTGAGGCTGCGAGATGCAAAACTTTTGCCACGCCTTAAATGCGCTTCGTACTAGCCCTTCAGGACCCGAGGTGTGCGGGGTTGCGAAGCCGGAACTACGAGTCTAGAGTACTACGGACGTCCGGATCTCGATCCCTCCACTAGCTTGCTAGAAGATCCGGACATGGGTATGTATGAGGGGATATATTCAAAGGTTCCACTCGAGAAACATCACGTACAGGAGCTTTGCCCCCTCTCAGAATAGAATAGAATAGAATTGGTTACGGATTGATAGTGGCGCGCGGTCCGTGGCAGTGGCTCGGACTTCATGGAGGTGCAACGGCTGGAGCCGCGCGACCGCGAGATGACCATGTTCCGCGTGTACCTGCTGCTCATACCCGCGCTACACCTCGTGCTGGCTATTGGGATTGAGGTGAGTGTGCTTTATTTTAGACTAGCTGTTCCCGCGCGCTTCGCTTCGCCTTAAAAAGTTTTCCCGTGGGAATTCCGGGATAAAAAGTAGCCTATGTTCTTTCCCAGGGTCTAGACCGTATGTGTACCAAATTTCATTCAAATCCGTTCAGTAGTTTTGGCGTGAAAGAGTAACAGACAGACAGACAGACAGACACAGTTACTTTCGCATTTATAATATTAGTTAGGATTAATAGGTGGGTCGACTGTACCCGCCACCAGGCCCTGTCGTACGGGGCGCTATTAAGACGTGACAAAAGTTGTCCGTCGCGCTCGCTCTTGAGGATGCGCGATGTGAGTGAACGCGATGCAAACGTTTTTTCAGCTCTTAAATGCGCCCCGTACTAGCCCTTCAGGACCCGAGGTGTGCGGGGTTGCGTAGCCGGAATTACGAGTACAACGGACGTCCGGATCTCGAGCTCTCCACTAGCTTGCTAGTAAATCTGGACTTGGGTATGTATGAGGGGATATATTCAAAGGTTCCACTCGAGAAAAATCACGTACAGGAGCTTCGCACCCTCTCAGAATAGAATAGAATAGAATTGGGTATGTATATGTCGCAGGCAACTGGTTTAATCTCCTGTTTGATTGAACCACTAGCCCGTTCATTGGATGGCGCTGTTCAGTTGTATGACTAGGCCGAACGTTGATTGTACAAGCGTCACAAAACGTCCAACTAGTTAGCTGACTTAAAATCAGTCAGGTGGTGAATAAAACAAATATGGCGTCTAACAGCTAACAGCTGACACAAAAAGCACCCATATTGTTTTTTTTTGCAAATAAATTAGCTTTAAAGTGCGTTATTTGTGTTAAAATTGTGTGACAACATGGATTTACCTATTATTACGCCGCGGGCGGATAGTTTCAAAGAAAAAATTGAGGCGAAACTGGATAATTATGAACAACAATATGAAGGTACGTTTATTGTTATTGTTTAGTTAATTTGTGAGATAAGAGCTTTGTAACATAGTCTTTTTGTTGACTCTTGTCTGGTGATGTTCACCCTAACCAGACATTACAAAGTTGCTATACTATATCCCATTCAACGACTTCGCTGAATGACGTTCAGTCAAGACGTCGAACGTTACAATCAACGACTTGACGAGTTGTCCTTTAGTCATACAACTGAATAGCGCCATCCAATGAACGGGCTAGTGGTTCAATCAAACAGGAGATTAAACCAGTTGCCTGCGACATATACATAGTGGCGCGCGGTCCGTGGCAGTGGCTCGCAGACTTCATGGAGGTGCAGCCGCTGGAGCCGCGCGACCGCGAGATGACCATGTTCCGCGTGTACCTGCTGCTCATACCCGCGCTTCACCTCGTGCTGGCTATTGGGATTGAGGTGAGTGTGCTTGTTTGATGATGATGATGGTGTTTTTAGGTTAGGAGTGTCAATGGGGAGAAAAACTAAAAGCTACAGATCGGCGACTGTGCCTAATTCCCCAATTCTAATTGGTTAGTTCAGTCGCCTTTTCTCCTTACAATCCAGTCAGAACCTGAAAGGCACACTCGCTGGTGCTGCCACAGAGTCCGGCTGTTTGGACCAGGGTACTACGAGATCCGGAAGATCTCGAGCCCTCCACTAGCTTGCTAGATGCGGACTTGGGTATGGATTCATAAGCCGCGTATCCACCTGTCGCACGTCTCGGCGAGGCATGCCTCGGGTTTGCTAGATAGAACGCGATCCAATACTCGGTTTGTATGGTCATCACCGTGGGTACTTTACAAACCGAGCATTGGATCGCGTTCCAGCAACGGCTCTAGTGGCGCGTGGTCCGTGGCAGTGGCTCGCAGACTTCATGGAGGTGCAGCCGCTGGAGCCGCGCGACCGCGAGATAACCATGTTCCGCGTGTACCTGCTGCTCGTACCCGCGCTGCACCTCGTGCTCGCTATTGGGATTGAGGTGAGGGGGTTGTTTGGTGGTGTTGGTGTTTTTTAGGTTAATTGGTGTGTCGAGTGAACCTTATAGATAAATGTCCGGATCGCGTGAAAGGAGTAAAAGGTGTGTGAGCCTCATTGTACAATTTTATTGATGACGCAGGTATTACTATACTCTGTACATCTTATTAATAGTTTTTTGACGTTTGCGTCTGTTTGTCTGGTGAGTAAAGTTGGTTTTTGTTTGCAGTCATCAAATATGCATGGAATTTCGAATGTCAAAAAAACCTTTAATAAGATGGACATAGTATAGCGTGAACGCTGCTTAAATTGCAAAGGTGTCGATCAATGATCGCATTTAAAAAATACTTAAAAGGATTGCTCCAGTCATGTACAGTTCTCCCATATTAATAATGCGCATGCAAATCTTCGCAAACTGTCGTATTCCCGGAAACACCCGAATCATTGAATCGTAACAAAGCACTTGCATTTTGATCCTTGTTCGAAAGAAATAGTAGTCAATATCATGTGACACATAATCGAAAACAATTTGGGCGGCCGGTGGCTGTCACCGATCAGTCAAAGGTCTCAAGGTCAAGATCAGTATTACTTTTGTGGAATTATAAAGAGCTGCAAATACACATCGTTCTTATTATTTTTTTCAAATTTGAATTTAATTTCAACTTTAATTATTTTTGACGACGCCATATTATGAGGCACATTTAAGAATAAAATATAGGTCACGGTTGATAGACTTCACTTTGCCAATAAAGCCACACCCAAAAGTTCCAGTTTGTAATTGTAATACACTGCCGGGCAATGAAATAGTTCCACTGATATAACATCAAATTACTCTTAAACGGAAAATGCTAGCTTAATGACGCCTTCTGCAATATTGAAGAATATTTAATTGCGCATCAGAATATTCCCATGTAAAAACTTAAATATTGTAATAAAAATTTAAATTAAATGTTTTTCAAAAATGGGGCATTTGGCAAATAAAACAAAATCTCTAACTATGCGTTTATTAGTGTAAACGTGGTATTTTGATAACTCAGTACTTGGTGTTTCCTCCATGTGCTCTCAATACAGCTTCTACACGATTGGGCATGCTGAATACCAGATTCCTTAGCATATGCTGAGGAATGTTCTCTTATTCTTTGATGAGCGCGTCTTTCAAGCCACGAAGTGTGATTGGAGGTGGAACTCGGTCTCTCACAGGTCTGTCGAGCTCGTCCCAAGCATGCTCAATGGGATTCAAACCGGGGCTCCTTGCAGGCCACTCCATTTTGTGGATTCCTACGTCATGAAGATACTCATTTACAACTTTAGCAGTGTGCGCCCGTGTATTATCGTGCATGAACATTGCATTCTCGCCCATATTGGCCAAAAACGGACCAGCATGTTCATTGAGGACCTCATTGATGTATCTCACAGCAGTAAGGTTCCCGTTCTCGATCGGAATTAACGCTGTTCGACCCTCTGCAGAGTTACCCGCCCGCACGCGAAAGCTGCCTCCGACGTGTGCCACTTTTTCTTCAAAACATACTTGTGAAAAATGTTCTCCTGGTTGTCTGTAGACTCTTTTCCTCCCATCACGATGGTACAGCATGAATTATGACTCATCTGAGAACATCACTCTGCCCCATTCGTCCTCACCCCATTCTGTATGATCACGGGCATATCGCAATCGGGCAACTTTATGATGCCGTTCCAGTTTTGGGCCAATTGCTGGCTTGTTATGCTTTAATCTTCTTTTGGCAAGACGTCTCCTGACTGTCCACTCGCTTATTGGCTCCCTTCGAGCTTGTAGAAGTTGTTGTTGAACGGCTACTCCCGTCTGATGTCGATTTCTTAACATGATTTCCGCAATGAATCGATCTTTTCGGACTGTTGTGCACCTTGGCTTGCCAGTACCTGGTCTTCTCAGGTTTAATCCAGTCTCCCTAAACCTTTAGATCACTCGTCGTACAGTAGTATGAGTCACGCCAATTATTCTGGCCGCATTTCTTGGCTGGTTCCCATGTCCACCATGGTGATGATTCTCGCACAATCCTCTGGTGATACTGGCATGATTTATGGGTACGAGAGCCGCAAGACTTTACAATTTCATAATTATTGCACAACGACAAAAAAAAGAATGAAATGAAAAGCAAAACTAAAAACGAAGCAAATGTTTTCCTAAACTTTCAAACCCGAAAATTTAGCTTCTTATCTTTTTTTGTCCATGGCTTCGAAAATAACACTATTAAAAAGAGTTTGCATTTAAAAATGTTTGCATAATAATTTATATTTCATTAAACTTTTTAATTCATGAAGCTAGGTTCTATATCTTAGGAGATATTAAGGTGTTTGTCGGCATTTTGCGGGTGGAACTATTTCATTGCCCGGCAGTGTAGTATTGTGAATAATCAGCGCTGTAAATACTTTTGAACTGAGATTTTAATGTAAACATTTTTATTAATGTGAAATAATCAGTGCTGTAAATACCTTTGAACTGAGATTTAAAAATTTTAATGTAAACCTGTGTTTGAAATCCATTTCTCCTTATAATATAAACCTTGTGTTATTCAAACCTTCTTTCATCCATCTTTACATCAGCTTCAGTAAGACACTTGAAAAGTACCTACTGTAATATTTTCGAAGTAAATTTTAATATTATGGAATATTATGAATTATCGAATCAAATTTCGTTACTGTTTACTGATAAATCAATTATCTCTTTTAGCACCAATTACATAATTCTACGAAAATTTCTTGAAGAAAATGCACTTAACCACTCTAAATACATAATAGTTTTCTAACGCTCGGGAATACGACCGTTGCCGAACAATGACGAAGATTTCTATGTGCATTATCAATTTTGGGGAACTGTACACCTAGATTAAGTATGGTTATTGAAATAAAGATTTATTATTATTTATTTGTATGTTAATCATCATTTAAGAAACTCAATTTAAGCTTTATTCTATCACCAATACGGTCCATTTTAACCAAACCATTTCTCCCACAGGCGATGTTCTCTGACATGGCGAAGTTCCGCCCCCTACTCGACTTCGCCCGGCGCAGCTGCTCCGAGAAGCGAGCCGAGGAGCCGCCCGCGCCCGCCGCTTGGCCGCCCGCCCTGCGTCCCGGCGCTCACATTTGCTGACACCCCTACACCCTGGTGGGGAAACTCCATGCAATGCCATCTAGCGGCCACAGGGGGAAACTCTATGCAATGCCATCTACCGGTGACAAAGGGAAACTCCTTACACTGCCATCTACCGGCAGTTTTAACATATCCGTGCACGTTATTTGCAAATGGATCGCGCGTGTATCGGTTTGACAAAAAAACTGCCGTGTAAGTTTTTGTGCCTGCCGATTCGTATTGCCATGTCTGACCCGGTGACAGATGCTTTTTTGACTAAAGTCAAAGAAAGCGTAATTCTCCGCCTCAGACAAGATTGTGGTATTCGGTGGCACGATACGTTTTTGTGTGTATGAGACAGAGCCAATGTAGTGTCAAAAGGTCGAGATTTGTAGCCTAGTGAAGACTTTTTGAGGTAGTGATTGAGTGAGTTTATGTGTTGGTTTTAGTTATTATAATATGAAAATGTTACTTACAACGGTAAAACCTTGCTACTGTCGTTTCAGACAGTATGAATTTATGTACTTATGGACCGAATTTTAAAGCCAAAGACAATCTTGTTGTCAACATTTGGTTCAAGTTTATTGTAATGGGTGACCGTCATACTGGCGTTTACTGGCTTTAAAAAGGCCGTTTACACACCATATTATTTTTAATTAGTGCGAGAAACATTGTTATATCACCATACATGAGACATTTCTTCATAGAAGGTACTCATGTTTCACCTATAGTTCGTTATAGCGCAAGTCAAAGTTCGCCGGTTGCACTAACGTTGTGTAAGTTTGAGGCTCCATTATTTATACTTTTAGAGGTTACGTTTGGAACGCAATAAGTCAAAGCCAGTGTAGGCTCTGCAGTTTAGTTCTGTGCAACTGGCGTTGTTCATTTATGAACTTTTAGGACTTAAAAATTGAAGTTAAAAGTTAAATACATAGATTGAAAATAATATAATGAAATTGGTGTCGTTGCGTCATAATGTTCTGCCGCGTGACGACTCTGTGATATATTTACGTAGACCACGTCTGCTAACGTTCGCGCGCGGAAACCAACGATAACAAGTATTTCTCTGGGTGGACTAGTACGGGCAGCTTCCTAAGGAGCTATACAGTTTTGTACCTTGTCAAACTAAAGAGTCGGTGCGCGGTGTCTGAATGAATGGATAGACAGATTGTGAGTTTGACAAGGGACAAAAATGTACCTGCTTATGAAGATGACTGTACCATTGTGAAAGTATCGTTTAAGCTAATATTCATAACGATTGGCTGATTCTTTATGAATACAGCATGTACGTACGATATTTTCTACGCATATTATAACAATATTGTCCGCCTCTTCCAATTATATAATTTATAAATGTTTTTATACATTTTGTAAGGCCGCACAATGTTCTTAAACGTTATACTAAAACCAAATTTGGTTGTATTTATGGCATCATGTAATTTATTTTTATTAGACAATCATTCTTTTATTTGAACGTATAGTAATTAGGGTTTGTAAGTGATTTATCCTATTTAGGTAATAAAATAGATGTAAATAGAACAATGAAGTTTGATTAAGTTTTTAACCTGTTAGTACGTATGTAAATTGGTCTATACAACATCGTACGTAGGTGCAATCAAGTTCAATTCGAATACCTAAAGTTATTTTTTCAAACGTATCTCTATTCATTATACTTCTTTTAGCACTTGAGATTTATAGATCGGAATTGCGATGATAACAGCAAATCACTTTTGCCTTAATCCATAGACTATGTGCACGCTTTCCTAAGTATGTGGATAATTTGCTTTATTGTTAAATATTTATAATTTCCCTGTGATTTTCACACAATTTTTGTTACCCAAATTAGTATGTGCATGAAATGTTCCTAGATATTAGCGGTACAGTGCCGCAGCTTAAATGAAATTCGATTACTTTTCTAAATAAATAAATATTATTGCTTTTATATTCATTACTTTTATGAAAAAAGGCATATAACTAACGTGTTATCACGATAACCATAAGTTTAGAAAATCCTTATGCAGTGTGTGTATCCATAATTAAACCTTATGAATCGGATAAAGGATGAATTAACAGTAATGTGCTTTATAAAACATAACTACGATCCAAATGCGATGTTAGATTTCGATGAATCACTGGTAAAGATATTGGTTTTTGCTAATTTCAGCTCGAACTTTAACTACAAAAATGAACCTCATTGTCTAACATTAAAACCTTACTTACCGAAAAACTTAACTATAATTTCACATCTATGTAAAATCTGTAAAGAGAACTCAATATTTGTACTTATATCTTATATCAGCCACACTGTTTATATGTATTAAATTAAATAAATAGTTGAGTAGTCCGGTAGTCTAACTTAAGTCCTCATAAATTAAATATTTATGCGAATGCTTCGGAAACTCGTAATTTATAAAATTATTATTCTCTTTCCGATTACAATTCCATTTTTTGCAATCCATTGATATATAAAATTGTCTGTTGTACTTTAAACTTACCTACTCATTTATTTTCGTACAAAAAATATGTGAAGGCTAGAATACAGTAAATGTATAAA
Organism: Plutella xylostella; assembly: GCF_932276165.1. NCBI lineage: Eukaryota > Metazoa > Arthropoda > Insecta > Lepidoptera > Plutellidae > Plutella > Plutella xylostella. The sequence continues at coordinate 2,409,309 of NC_064002.1, forward strand.
TATGGCAATGATTCATGAAATGCAATGTGCCAAGACGATATACAATACGATGTTACATGTTTCCAACAATAATTCGATATTAAGCTATAAGTACTTAGTTGTATGTATTAAAAATGGATATTATTCTTACTAAAGAATAAAATATGACTCTAGTGATTGATTTAACTTACTAACTGGCATTTGGAATTATATACGTGCTTAATAATAAGTACTTAATTTATCTCTGTTTAAAGTGTTCAGTAGTTAAGTAGGTACGTACTTATTTTCACAATCGTCAATCGTAGATTTATATTGTTGTAAAAAGACTATACTTTCTTATCTTTTGGTGTTTCATCAATTTACCTTTTTGGTGCTGTGAATTTGTATACTTTTACCAGATTTATGCTATAGAAACGTACGATCCTACAAAAAACATGGAAAACTCTTTTATTAATATAGTTTTGTACCATGTAATGTTTGTTGTTTTCGAATGGCTAGATCATTATCACCGTGTAACAACTCAATGTACTTATGGCGACAGAACCTCGTTGAAAATGTGACCAAACAGTCAAAATAAACTCTAGAAATTGAACTTTTGTATTAATATTAGTATGAAAGTACTGCGCATTTCCTCAAAATACTATTAATTTAAACAACTCAACTTATTAAGGAAAACAGGTTTAATTTTACAATAAAATCGATAGGTATCTAATAAGTGTAATAAACATGATATGTAGGTATTGCTATATTTATTAATCGATTTATTCGTACGCACGAAATCTATACTTACTTACACGTTTACGTGAAACAAAAACGGCACCAAACAAAATACGTGCTGCCATTGGTAGATATTTACTGTGATTACAAAACTACCCTTATTCTCACGGCAAGAAGGTGGTATACCCCGGTGGCGGCGAGTACTGCGGAGGCTGACTATGCTGGGTCCTAGTTCGCTCTTTCACCAACAGAGGGCCGGGCGCGGGCGACGGCGCGCGCTTTTGCGGAGGTTGTTTCCACCTGAAATTATGCAGGTTTTAGGTAGGTAGTGGATGGGTGTGGAAAGGGTCATAGGTTGTTGTGGTTATGCTTAGGTGACACATGCCCATCAGTGACATTATTATGAGCATCGAAATTCGGGTTTCGTCCATGGCGAAAGCATAATTTAGTGGATAATGAAATTTGGTTTTAAGAGCACCAAAGTAGCTTAACACAAGACTGAAAAAAGTTCCAAAGCTCATTATTGACTGCGACCTAAACCTTTGCGTTTGCCATGCTACTGGTGCACACTTATGTCCATAATAAAACAATAATAACAACATACCAAGGCACCAAACTAAGATCATACGGCGGTCTCGGCTTAGCCAGTCTCTCCTCTCTCTCCCGCCGCAGCGCGTGGCGGTCGCGCGCCATGGAGCAGCACGCGCGCAGCGTGAAGTAGTACAGCACCTCCACGCCCGACAGCAGCGAGAAGCCCAGGAACAGCCCCGCTATGCCGCCGAATGATACTGGGGGAGTTTATGGTAGATACTTAAGGCATAATTTATGATGATGATAAAGACATCAACCGATTATTGCCTCGCACGCAGCCGCCTTAGTATGTACTTATTAAGTATGTATAGGTAGGTACAAGGTTATTACCTAGCTGGATCCACAGAAGACGATCCATCGCTATCCTATCTTGTCGCGCGGCTTAATTGTTAGCTTAGCGCGCATCTTAGGGTTTTTATTAACGCGCGGTAGTTAAGTGTGTTATACCAAGGATATCTTCTGCCTAAGTTTGGAAAGCGGGTCGGTTTATAAAGTACCTATATAGGTAGGTAAGGTAGTTAACTACATACCTAGTTAACTAACTTAGGTGATAAAAATATGCCTTGATACTCCTAGTTGACATGATAATCGACTGTAAAAAGGGGAGGCGTGCAACATGAATACCTACGCGCATTATCAGTAAGCACAAGCAGGCACTACACTAGTCATTCATATCAATAACATTCATAACCAATGGCATTAGAAGCCATACCGCGTGAAGTAGTAAGTTACATACACGGGGTAGGTTAGTGTAGCGCTTCTAATATGACAAAGTAGCCGGTCGCGACTGAATGACTGTCAGCCTTGTACAATCCGGTTAACTAATCACCTCTTGTGGTTTAACCGTGGAAACTATTGCCTATTGTGACACGAGATTACGTATGAAAAGACTTGGATTTTTTTAAGTTAATATGCACATTATGCTAAAGCTAGAATTCTTCCCTATTCATAAACATAAAGTATAACTATAACTACCTAATGAGTCTAATGACCTAAGGCGTTATCAAACCACGCCATTTCAATTGATTTTAAACTGTAGGAAGTAGGTATAGTTACTTACCCATTTGGATTTTTATCAAGTTGGTTGATAAACCCGAGCTTTGCTGAGCTCAATATCCCATCAATGCAACTGTAGCACGACTTTCACTTCGGAACATCTTAGTTGGCAACAACCGGTAAGTACCAAAGTACCTGACTTACCGAGCAAATCCACCCAACCGAAGAGCACCTCTCGCTTGTATCGCACCATCGGCCATGACACAAACTCCGTCTCCAGTGAACTTGACACCTGGCCTTTGCCCGAGCTGGAAACAAGTGACAATAAACACTTAGAATCAGCCGTGTGTGTTGTGTACCTATGACATAGGGGCGGAACAGTAGGTTAGATTCTTGAGCCTTCTGTGTTTTACTCGTATCTAGGTCTGTTTTTTGTAAAGCTTTTGGTGTTTAATTCTAATTCTATTTAGAGTTTAGGTCATAAGAGGGTGTTGCCTTTCCCATGTCTACTAACCTATTGGTAATAGGTAAACCTATAGGTAATAGGTAAGTACTTTTAATGGATGGATATATTATAGCCGACCAATCATTGCCTCTAACTTCAGTTAGATATAAATACGTACCATACAAGGAAGTTCTACATTAGTAGCAGTTACGTGGGATGGTCGAAAGTGGATCAACAATAGTTCTCATCGATTGGATTCGCTTAATGGCTTGCAACTGGTAGAAAGTCTATAAATCGTTCAGTTTAACGCGTGCCTTTCTTTTGTTATCTGTGGCTTTAAAAGCTTATTTTTGCCATCATTATTATCATCTCATAAATAACATATAAGTAGTTGATCGTATAACGTGATAGAGAAGACGAGAATTAAGAAATACTTAACAGAATTTCAGGCCCTATTCATAAAGATTCATAATAACTTGTGTTGCAAAGCGTTTAGCAACAAACAATGGGAGCTGATCAAGATTGATGATCTTTCCTGCCCTACTAACGACAACCCACAATACTAAATCCTACTATGTAATACTTCATTCATAACCTACGTCAATGCAACATCAGCTTAGACAAAACAGTCGATTACTTAGTAGTTTGGCTTCATTTTAGCCTGTTGTCGGTGAGAAATACTAGTCGTGGACTTCAGAACCATATTCGCTCCCACACAGAGTTAGTACCTACAGCCTAGCCTTTAGTTGGCCTATGTAGATAGTTTAATAGTAGACAGATTTTAATTAGATGTTTAGGTATGTTAATAAAGTTTGTTAAAGTTTAGTGTGATGTTCCAAGCATGGAGTTCCGCGAGACCGACTGTTTTCTATTGTGTTTCAGCATTGCAGAGCCCCCGCGGCGAAGTCATTTGTCCACGCGACGGAGTATTATTTGACGCTGTGGGTAGGTACTCCGTTGCGGAAGTCCCCAATTTAACGGACATCCGCTCAGAGTCTCGTTTGGGCTCACAAAAAACCCTTCAAATCTGCACAGCTCTATCTATATAAAGCATTGTAAGTTGTTGGTATTGTCACATCAACAAGACATAAACTCACTCGATCTCGGTGAGTTTCTCCACCTCGTACACGGTGTGCTCGCAGCCGAGCTCGCACGCGCAGCGCGCCGCGTCCGTGATGCTGTCCGCGTGCGCGGCCACGCACACCAGCTCCGCCACCGAGCAGTAGCGGTACCCGGCTGTGGGGTAAAGGACGCTTTAGGCTATGAGGCCAGTAAGAAAGCTGTAGAACACAGGGGTGGCAATAGTGGTATAGAAAGTCGAAAAGAGTGACTGAGGGGGTAGTCCTGAAAAACTTTAGTTTCACGACTTATCGAAATTAGCGAGGATAAAATCTGCTTTTCATAACAAGTACAGTGCCAATTATTTTGATGGAGAAACAAATTAACTCCATAATTTACGCCCTTTTGGTTTAATAAACCCTCTTTGCAACACCCTGTAGGTACCTATAATATACTAACAAAAATATTCATACAAAAATAGATTTAAAAAAGATAAAGACTCAGCATGTGTTTACAACATGGCGAAGGATTGTTAATGGACGCGTTAAGCTAAGACAAATTGCAAAACTGCAAGGTGGGAATAGCAAAAGCTTCTAATACCTATGGTCAGCAATGAATTTTACATAGACAACCATAGTTAGGTACTCACCAATCAACGGATAGAAGTGCGGCACACACTTACAAAACGCCATGCACAGCTTCATCCGACACTGCCGCATACAAGCCGAGTACGTATACACACTCGACGTCTCGAGCTTCAGTTCATCAGCGAACACACATCTCCGTTGCTTGATGGACAGCTGCCGTGCGTCTTCAGTCGTGTACGTGTGCTTGACGGAGAAGGACATGATCTCGACGCGCCGGTCCCACGAGAGTTGGGCGCTCAGGTCCAGCCCGGCCATCTCTACCGACGAGTGGATGAACATCTGCAAGGAGGGTGGTAGAGTGGGTTGGGGAACATATTTTTTTATTTAGAGAGGTGTCAGATAGTTCACTAGGCCTGAACCCTTCCTGAAGACCTGTGCCCCCGCAGTGTGGAAGAGATGGGTTGTGATGATGATGATGATGAGGTAGAGGCTGGAGGAGGAAATGTCGAGGACCGAGCTTTGTGGCGTTAATTGATTAAAATCTTATGATGATGACTATGACTAGGTAATCTATAGGTGGGCGGTATTCATTCATAGCATTTCCTAACTCTTTCTAGATTTGTATCCGTTTTTAAATGACATGATCAATCTCAATACCACCGCTGCTATACATATTTACATAATATGTGTCTATCAAATGGATACTTTTAAGTCCAATCACGTATCTTAATAAATCAATATGATATAGTTATCATTCAATAAGTAATTATTAGATATTCCGTGCGGGAATTGAATTAAAAAAACCGACATTGTAACAAATCTAATGCAAACAGCACAACAGATAACACAATTACGATCATATCACACTAAACGACCTACGCGACACGTAACACGCGAAAAAACGCCCCCATTCGTTCACACGTAACAATAACAAGACAAACGTCACTAAAGTTTGAATACAAAAACGTTAGCAAGTAAGTTGACGCGATTGTTTATGCTGTGGTGCTATGACTAATGGGGGCATCAGCGATTACCGGTGTGATGCAAATCCTTTCACCGAGGCGTCTCGCTGCGGCGGTCGTGATAGTGCAAGGCGACAATGCGACAATAACCATCGCCGGTGTCGCGGACGTAAACTTTATGAAATGTTAAACGGATTGAGATGTTTGGCATTTTGCTGGGGCGCGCCGAACGTTAACACGGCTTGAAGGGTCAAGTACAGTAGAAGCCACCCTAATGTTGCTAACATTTCCAGTCCAAAATGAGTTTTTTCTTATTTGTGGATAAGGTGACAACGTAGTGAAAGGGTAAGCCAGTCGTATAAAGTTGCGCCGGATGTCACCTTATACAAATGAGCAGATATTCTGATTGAAATTAAAATAAAAAATAACCAACCGAAGTCTCACGACTAACACAACCTGTTTGATTTCAATATTAACTGCGAAATAAGATACGGTAGTTGCTTACGTC